>NC_071395.1:92667356-93867488 GCF_022682495.2 Desmodus rotundus | reverse complement strand
TGGGTCCGCTGGTTCAGAGGTGACCAGCTTGCCTCAGACTCGGGGCCTGCCATACCCTGGAAGCTCTTTCTGGGGCTGGGTGAGCAGGATGCAGGCCCATGGACAGCGTTCCACCTGCCCTCACCCGCTCCCCTTGTCCTTTCCCAAAAGGATCCTGTCCCCACTGAGCTGACCACGCTCCTGCAGCAATCCCAGGACCCCCTGCTCAAAGTGTTGTTTCCTACTGGCCCTGAAGAGAAGTCCCAGGAGGAGCCTTCTGGCCAGAGCAGGGCCCCTGTGTTGACTGTGGTGTCCAAGTTCAAGGTGGGTTTGGCGGTGCTGATGTGATGTGCTCGGTTCACTCCTCAGTCTCAGATGTTCACTGAGTACTTCCCAGGATTGGTGTATGGGGGAGCATTCCTGAGTCAAGTGAAGGAGGGCTGTGTCTGTACAGACTTGACAGTCCCGTGCGGAAGACACAGGGAACAGACAAATAGGCTGTCAGTGCAACTGACATGATGGGAAGCCTAAGGGCCTTTGGGTGGCACAGTGGGGTCTCTCACCCACTGCTCATAGAAGGTTGGGGGACAGCAATAATTACGTGGACCTCTGTGACCTGGCCCATTCCCAGTTCTCCAGCTTCCTGCTCGGACTTTGTCCTTGGCTAGAGCAGATTTGTCACCTCTGGTATCTTATGCTTTCTACTGTCTCTGAGCACATTCTGCTCCGCACCGTGGCCCCTTCAACTCCACCCGCCACATCTCTTTAGTTAATTCCTTCTCATCCTTCACACCTCTGCATTATTGTCACCTCCTCGAGAAGGCACCAGGGAGCCCATGTTCAATTAGCACTCTCCTGTGCAGCCTCAGACACACCAGAGGGTGCCCGTGCAGTGGCCGTGTGGCTGTTAGACCCTGAGCTCAGACAGCAGCACAAACAGGGTCCCGCACACAGGAAGGCGTTTGGCTTAATCACAGCTGTTGTCTGAATGAATGGCAGGGGGTTCTGAGATTGTTCTCTTCTAGGAAGATTGCTGTTGGGGGAGGGGGTGCTGAGACCAGATGCAGATAGACCAACCAGGTGGAGGGTCACAGGTCAAGAAAGGTCCCCGGAGGCAGAGGTGAGGAGCAGTGGGAGGTGAGGGGAGGAGTGTGCTTCGGGCACAGCCAGTGAGAGCATCCAATAGTCATCCCAGGGCGCGTGAGGATCCTGGTCTCAGGTCTCAGGGCTGAGAGGGCTACTGGAGGTGTTTGATGTGGTCTCTAACCTGGGCCCAGCTGATGCCCCGGGGCTGCTCCAGGCTCTGCCTGAACCCCACTGTCCTCCCCTCTGCAGGCCTCCCTGGAGCAGCTTCTGCAGGTCCTGCACAGCACCACACCCCACTACATTCGCTGCATCAAGCCAAACAGCCAGGGCCAGGCGCAGACCTTCCTCCGGGAGGAGGTAATTCACACGGGGCCAGAGGGGCTTTGCAGAGAGCCCCATATGGCCAAGGCCCTGGAGGGCTGAAGGACAGGACATCTGCTCCAAATGGAGTGACCAGAGGGGACCCCTCGGGCTGGGCCTGATGTCCGGGAGGGCCTGTCTCCCCAGTGCTGGCAGGATGGTCATATGTGGTTGCGTGGTCGATGCGCTGCACGGTGACCTAGCCCAGGAAGCAAGTAGGGGCTCCATGCCTCTCGCTGTCTTCTCACCAACCACGTGCCCTGATGAGAGACTGGCACTGCCCAGAGCAATGGGTGGTTTTTGTGATTAACTCAAAGTCAATCTTACCTTATAATCTAGGTTTATTTATTTATTTATTTTTTTAATTTGCACAAACACAGTGGCCAGCAGCTGCCCTTTGCTCAGGGTACTGGCTCCGGGGGCGTGGATGAGGTGTGAGTGCTGGAGAGTGTCCCACAGTCACCTGGTAGAGGTGATCTCAGGACTCACGCCAGGGCCCTCTGCTCTGTGGTAAAGACTTAGTTCAGGTCCAGAAGACTCGGCACAGAATAACCTCCCATGCCCATCCACTATGACTCCCACTGATTGCCTACAATGAATGAAATAAAAACGGAAACGGTGTTGGGCTGCATGGAGGCAAAGAGCCTCTGCACTGCTGGGGATGGTGAGGCCGAGCCAGACCCAGCACCTGCCTCAGCTGCATCCAAAGCCGTGCATCACATAGGGCACCTGGGGCCACCAGGACCCTTTCTAGCAGGGACATATTTAATCTCTCACTGCCCCAGAGACTGTGCCTCTACCAGCGGGGCTTCAGGAGACTCAGGTCCACACTGGCAGGGCTGCAGAAGGAGGCCCTTGTCTGGCCTGCTGGCCCTGTGCTGCAGGTGCCACCCTCTCTCCCCACCCTTGCAGGTGCTGAGCCAGCTGGAGGCCTGTGGCCTCGTGGAGACCATCCACATCAGTGCCGCCGGCTTCCCCATCCGGTGAGTGGGCCCATCACTGCAGAGGGCAGGGCCATTGTCAGGGTGGATCTCGGGCTCAGGCCCCACAAGAGCCTACCCAGTGCTGAGCAGGATACAGAGATGGAGAGAGAGGCAGGTCTGCACGTGTCAACCTGGGACTCAAGGGGCTGTACCTGTCATTTATCCATCCCCTTTCTGTGTGTGATTGTGCACTAGCGCTGTTCCTGGTATGTGTATCAGTGAACAAGGAGGCGGGAGTCTGCCCTTGGGGCATACATCCCTGTGGGAACACAAACAAGAAGTATAAAGCTAATCAGTGCCAGGGAAGAAACAAAAAGTGCTATTAGGTAGAGTAATGGGGAAGGGGATCCTTGAGCCTGTCAAGGAGGGGCCCTCTGGGCAGCTTGGGCCTATGGGAGGGAAAAGGCCAGCCTGGGAAGACTTGGAGGGTAGGTGGAGGAGAGCATTCCAGACCGAGTGAACAGCAACCAGAGTTCCCAGGTCAGGAACTGAGAGGTGCTAAAGTGACCGGAGCACAAAGCACTGGGAGGAGGCACGGGAGCCAGATCTGAAGGGCCTTGCAGGCCAGGGGAGGGCGTCGCAGGCTGTGCTGAGTACAGCAGAAGCCGCTGGGCATCACAAGGAAGGCGTGCTGTGCTCTCATTCCTACCCCAAGTCTGCCACATGGAGTAGGGCCAGGAGGGAAGGGAGGAGATGAGTGAAAGGCTGTCGCGCAGGTGTACAGGCAAGATGGCGTCCCCAGTGAGGGTGGCAACAGTGAAAAATGGTGAGAAGCGGGTCAACTTGGAGTATGGCTTGCGATAGAAAGAGGGCTGTGGACTGATTGGCTGTGGGGTATTGAGCAGGGGACTAGTCAACTTCCAGGCTGCAGAAGCAACTTCCAGACCTCCATCAGAGGCAGATGGATATTGGGGCACAGTTCCCCGAGGTTGGATGGTCTGAGGAAGGCCCAGATTGGAGGGTGGGAGGGTCAGGCTTGAAATGGCTGTGTGACAGGCTCAAGCCCAGCAGAGCTCTAAGAACTGGAGGAAATCCCAAGTAGAGAGAAGGGGTCGGGGTCATCCCCCGAGGAATGCTCACATTCTGAGAAACCAGCAACAATAACTTGAAGGAGGAAGGCAGGATCATGCCGCTGACCACAGGGTTTGGTGGCATTATGTTTGCTGATGGCTGTGACAAGAGCCACATGGGTGCAGTGTGGGGGACAGAAGCCAAACTCAGAGGAGTAAGTACAGATATCAGATGTCACCAGCTGTTTAGAGAAGTGTTGCCATGAGGAGGAGCAGTGACGCCAGGAGGAGGCTAGGGGTCAGAGAGGACAGGTGGGAGACGCAGCCGAGCATGAGTGAGGGGGGCCATGATCCAGTCTTCTGGGGGAGGCCTGCACACCACTTTGGAAGGAGGCAGGCAGCTAATCCTCTATGGACAGGGTGCAGGGAGAGCAGACACAGCTTACAATGTCTCTCTGGGCTTCCTGCTGAGTGACCTAGTAACCTCTCCAGAACTGCAGCCTCATCCATCCAGTGGGGCAGTCAGGGCAGCACCCGCTGGGCTGTTGGGCAGATCAAGTGCAGTAACTCCTCCCGAGAGCTGTGCCTGGCTCACGGATGAAGTCACTTCATTCTCTCCTTCCGCCTACTTTGGCTTCCAGGGTTTCTCACCGGAACTTTGTGGAACGGTATGCACTACTGAGAAGGCTCCGTCCTTGCACAGCCCCTGGCCTCCAGAGCCCATCTCCTAATGAAGGACGCTCAGGTGAGTGGAGCCCATTTGTCATTTGTGCCACTGAGCTCCTACCCTGGGTCATCTCAGGACTAGAGGCTGAGGGTTCAGAGGTGAGTAAAACACAGCCCTGCTGCCTTCGTGGTTCTTGGTTCAATGGGGAAAGACCCAAAAAAAAAAAAAAAAAAAAAAAAAAAATTTAACAGTGGGAAAAGTGGAATAGCAGAGGTAGAATGCTGTTGGGTGGTGACAGGAAGATGTAAATCAGGGGAGACTTCCTGGAGGAGGTGGTGTCTAAGGACATATGGGATTAACCAGGTGAAGGGCATTCCACATAATAGAAGTAATCTGAACAGAGGCCTGCAGGCAGGGGACAGCAGTGTGAGGGACCCCAGGTCATTCAGTGTTGTCAGCTCATAAGAGAGCAGAGAATGGTGGGAGGTGAGGCTGGGTGGCAGGTGGGGCCCAGTCACAGAAGCTGGACTTTATTCTCTGGGTAGATGGGAGGCACTTCCAGAGAAGGTAGGGATGTCAGCCTCCTGCTTCCTGAAGATCACTGTGGGTGCCATGTGGAAGGCCATGGATGCTAAGTTGGCTGGAGTAGAGAGAAGCTAGATATGCGGGCACAGTCAGGAAATGGGAAGAAATTGGTCAGACTGGGCAAGCACTTGATTAGATGCAGAGGGAGAGGACTGGAGAAAATTAAAATAATGAACTGTGCCTGGCCTGTGGGGAAAGCGATCTGGGGAAGCTGCTGAGCCCTGCCAGGGAACTCAGCAAACTTTGATCTCAGGGGAAAGGTCCAGCCTGTGACCCTGGTGGGGGTTGCGGGCCTGTGGCTGTCACGGAGGCTGTGGCCCCTCCCACCCACACAGCCTTACCCTGGGGCCCAGCAAGGCTAGTTGGGACAATTTCTGCTTTGTTGGTCTCCTGTCTTGGGCACAATTTGTCACTGTCCTTTCACCTTTCCCCCCACCTCTTTCTCATCCTCTCTCCATGGTCTGCTCTACTGCTCTGTCTCTTGCCCAAGTCCCCTGGTCCCTGGTTGATTCTGCTGCTGTTTCTCGTCTACGGAGTCTTCTTTGGCAGCCTCTGTCTCCCGAGAGGCACTGGGCAACTAAAAGTGGTCAGAGCCCTCAGGTAAATCCTCCGTCTGCAGGAGCAGCCCCGTGACACAGGGGGACCTGCAGGCCTCCACAGGCCCGGGATCTGAGGTTTCAGGGCAGAGGGGGTGGCCCAGCTGCCCTGTTTGGTCCTCAGCATGTTTGGGGTAGAAACAAATGCCGGCTGGACAACCTGGGATTCCAGGTTGGAGTCCAGGCTCCAAGTACCCTTTGCCACCCTGCCCCAGGGGACCCACAGGAGTGGAGGCCGCAGGCCAGTCCTGGGCACAGCCTCAGCAAGACTTCAAGCCTGCTTAGAATGCCAGGGGCCTGCAGGACAATAGAGGGGCTGCCCCTGGTCTCTCCCCTAAAAAAGGAGGTAGAAGAGTCGAGGCAAGAACAGACAAGAAGCCTGTGAAGTGCTGGCGAGACCAGCACCAGTTTCTCAGGGCCACAGGAGTGTGTAGATGACACAGCATTGATGGAACCTGTCTCCCATCCCTTAGAATGGCCTCCACACGCCAAGGACGCCCCACCACCCCATCTACTCCAGGACATCCTCCATACTCTGCCCGCTTTAACTCAGGCAGCAGCCACACCCAGCCACCCAGCTGAGGCCACACCAGCCCCAGTGCACTGTGGCCGGACCAAGGTGTTCATGACTGACTCCACGGTAAGCCGTTCCAGATGAGGAGCAGAGATCACACAGACCAGCTGTGTGCTGTCTGCAGAACAGGGGATGGGCCCTCCTCAGGGCCGGGGGGAGAGACCGAGGACCTCAGTGGATGCCCCTTCTCCCAGCTGGAGCTCCTGGAGCGCGGGCGTGCCCAGGTGCTGGAGCAGTGTGCCCGCTGCATCCAGGGCAGCTGGAGGCGACACCAGCACCGCAAGCAGGCGAGGCAGAGGCGGGCTGCTGTGCTCATCCAAGCAGGTAGGACCGGGGCCCTGGGCACACACAGCCTTGTGACGGGCCCAGGTGCAGCTGCTCTCAGCAACTGCACACAGGCCCCACGTGACACCTGTTTCCTTTGAAACGCTGCTCTGAGTCCCCACATACCAAAGCTGACAGCCTCAAGACGTTGGTGGCACGTCCCCATGGTGTGCTGGGATTAAAATTCCCTGTCCACCTCACCCGCAGCATCTTTCTAGTTCAGTGGAAACTAGGTCACACCACCAATAAGGGTGCTTTATAGGTAGTAGAGGCTAAGAATTTTGTCTTTAATTCCCTTTTCCCAGACCTAGACAGCTGTTTATACCATCTTTCCCTTTATGACAACTTAAATCATTACCTGCTGGGCTCCAGGGCTTTCAATGAGTTTAAGAAGGTAAAAACCTGACAAGACTTGCTTTACCAAAGAAAGAAATGTACGAACCATGTTACTACCTGTACCAGCGTGTGGTGTATGATGGTGTCATTCATGGATTCATAAAGCGAGCAAGTCGCACGTAAGGGTTTCCGAACCGAATATAAGTAATTCTAAAAGATGCAGGCAACTCAGACCCTCTAATTGCCTGGGCATCATCCCGGGCTGGGCCTGAGGTGGGAGGTGACCCTGCTCTCGGCTGTCCCTTCAAGGGACAGATCACTCCAAGCCTGTGGGCAATCTGAGGGCCAGCTTCTAACCTGACCTCAGGTGGTGCACAGGTGGCCACTGACTGAAAAAACACCTATTTCATTCAGACTTTTCCAGCAGCTGCACAGCCAGGTCACCCATGGCTGGAATGACCATTTTGCTCTTTCCTGTTTCTGGGCCACCCCTTAGCCACACGTTCCTGGTTAACTCGGAAACACATCCAGAGGCTGCACGCGGCTGCCACGGTCATCAAGCACGCGTGGCAGCGGTGGAGAGTGAGTATCCGGCTGAGGGAATCGGGTGGCGGCGGGTGTTTTGGCGGCAGACGGAGCCGGGTTGGAGGGCCGGCCCCGCCACTGCAACACAGGTAGCCCCATGCCCTTCACGCGTGAAGTGGGCATGACACCACCTACCCTGCAGGGTGGCTGTGACGGCCAAGAGTGGCATAAGCAACTGGGCACATGCTAAAAACCACAGAATTGTATACTTTAAACAGGTGAATTTTATATCAATTAGATCTCCGCCAGGCTGTCTTTTAAAGCGGCACGTGTAAGGCCTAAGCCCAGGTGCCTTGGGTACGCAGTTCTGTCTGCCGCAGAGCCAGGCTGGCCCAGGGCCCATCAGTGCACCTTGACAAGCCCAGTTAATAAAGACAGTTCTGGTTTCCGTTTTCCACTTAGAGCTACTAAATCAAAAGCTACAAATTGGTGTTCTTTTTTAAAGATCAGAATGGCCTTCCTTGCTTCTAAAGAACTGGATGGTGTAGAAGAGAAATACTTGTTTCAAGCTCCCCGTTCCCCAGGCTCCTTCCCACTGCCCCCGACACAGACCTGGCTCCTGGGGGCAATAATCCGCCTCTGGCCCCTGGGACTGGTCCTGGCCAACGCGACAGTGGGTGTCCGTGGCTTTCAGAGGAAACTGGTGGTCTGGGCCTGCCTCCAGCTCCCCTCCAGCAGCCCTGGCAGCGCCCCCATCCGGACAGCACAAGAGCAGGATGGTGTCAAGTCCATCCGAGCGCTGCCTCAGGTAAGCAGTGATGGACCGACAGCAACCAGCTGTGGCGGCCCTGCCCACAGCAGCTTGAGCCCCTCCCATCTCACTGTAGAAGGCAGGAGGCGAGGCCCGGGAATCCTCAGCCAGAGCAGGCGGGAGGCCGTGAGGACCTCCGACCCAACCCTGTGGAGGTGGGCGGGGAACAACCAGAGCCTAAGCTTCCCAGCTGGATGCCATTACTCCTAGGGCTTTTCCAGAGCCTTTTCATCACTTTTAAAAAACTGCCTCAGTGTTCTAGCATCTCCTTTTAATTAGTCCCACTTGCAAAGAGCTTGGGTTGTGAGGACAGCTTACTCCCTCCAGTGGCACCGGATCCGGCACCATGTTTTCCCCAAGTGATGTTACATGGTGTATCTCATTTCCCAGCTAAGGAAGCAACAAGCAGGTGAGTCAGTGGCCTGAGCACTGTGTTTACATGGGCAGCCAGGGAAAAAGCCTGCCAGCGTATAAAGTAGGCTGACACGCCAGGATTAAGTGATAACTGACAAGGCAGAAGGAAGGGAAGCATGAATTCCCATTCCAGAGGAATCACTGTTTGCCAGGACCTGGGTAAAATCCCCCGTGACGTTAGGCAGTCTTAGGGCTGTGACAGGTGATTGTCCTAGGAGGGGAGAGCTCTCTCCTACTATTTCCTCATCTGTCTCACACGGAAGGGATGTGAGCTTTTATATTTTAACTCAGCTTTGGACTCTGCCACTCTTATAGCAAAAGGAGGGAAAAAACATTGTGAGTCCCATGCCAGAGCTTGCTCCCTGCGTTTCCAGCACATGCTCCTCGAGGTACCTTTAGGCCCTGGCTCCTCTGGGAGCCGGGGTAACCTGCATCTCTCTCTCCCCCTAGGGCTCGATAAAGTTTCACTGCAGAAAGTCTCCACTGCGCTACGCTGACATCTGTCCTGAACCTTCGTCCTACAGTGTTACTGGTTTTAATCAGATTCTGCTGGAAAGGCACTGGCTGGGCCATGTGTGATCTCTGCTCACCTTCTCTCCTCACCTGGCTGGGCGATCTGCGTGCCTTTTGTTTCCGTAACGCCTTTCCCTGCCAGCTGCCTTGCCAAAGACAGTTAATCGACAGAACGCTGCCAAACGACTCCCAGTGATCCAAGGCCTGTGAGAGTGACACCTCTGCCTGCCCGCCCTCCACACGGGCCTGGGGCTCCAGCCCCCGTCTCAGGCACTGACAGGTGTCAGGGTGAGCAGTCAGCAAATCCAGGTTAAAAACCATCAGGGCCACAGAGGAGCTCACACTTTTACCCCCTTCGCGGGTCCAGCTCCAATCAGACGAGAATGAGAGTTGCCTGTCACTACGGTGGCGCCCCCCACTGGTTCCCCACGAACAGAACAGGAAGCTTGGTATCAGCTCTAAAATTTTGGCTGGGGAAATTCTGCGTTTAGTTTCTTAAAGAGAACAAAACCTTACTATTTAATGTGTTGTTGACTTATTTAATTTCAAGCAGTTAGATCACAAACCAGGGAGCATGAAAGTGCCATGTGCCACAGAACCACAGCTTGATTTTACTTAGTAACACTAAATTTTCACTCAGACGAGTGTGGAACTTGATAAATTATCATTTACAACATCCACCTTCACTGCACCCAAAATAAATAACTTGAAAACAACCACCTGAGTGTCTGCCCCTGGACTGCCCCCATCCGCCTGATACCCAAGCCCACAGCACAAGAAGCAAAGACTTGCAGGACCTACCCCACGTCAGCCGGCCCGCATGCTGGAAACCACTGCCCTTGATCCAGGCCCGGGTGGCTGGTCTCCTGGGACAGGGAGCAAGCAGGCTCTGAGAGTCCAACACCAGCCTGAGCAAGCAGCACGACAGTCCATTTTAAGAGTCCTCATTCTGGGATGGTTCCACGATCCTTAAGCAGCAGTCAGCAAACTCCACAAACAAGGGCTCCTGCATGCAGGCTCTCATGAGCTTGGCCTTGCCTTCCCCCTGATCGAGGCTGACCATCAACTGTCTGAGGTGTGGGTTGAGCAGTAAGCTTCTTAATTCCGCAGACTCCCCTGAAAAATGAAGGGAAGCCAATCTGAGTTGAAGTGGCAACAGATGGAGATGGCTGAAAGCTAAATGCTTTAAACGTAATAAATAACTGCATGCCCTTAACCTTTAAATTCACAAAGGAACCCCAATGCTTTACATAAACAAAGTGAAATCAGCGTATCAAGTGATTTCTAAGTTACATGCTGTCACAGATTACTGTTCTTGGTATCTTTGTAAATACTTTAACTTTATGCCACTTTGGCTAAGAAACAATACTTTACTACCACAAATGCAGAGCCTAGCACTAACTTGTTGGCAAGGGTCATTATACCAAATGCTCTGAATGACACTTAAGCAGGCGCTTCAGCGAGAAACAGGATCAGCAGCAGTGAACTGGCTCTAGCATCTGTTAGATTTTTACAGATACAGAACTGTTCGTACCTGCCCGCAGCTGGCTCCAAACTCAGTCTAATCACTGCCACGGGACTGCGTGCAAAGCACTACCTGTTAGGCCGGCTCTGTGAAATGGGAATGAAAATAACGCCCACCTGTAGGAACTACCCGGTCCTTTAATTATATAGGTAACAGAATTGCTATGGGGACTGGATGAGCAGTCCTAAAAAATACTGGGCAGTATTAACACCCGCATCCCTCTAAAAAAAATCAAGTCCTGGGATCACCCAGCCTGCATGAATTGCTGGACTGCAAACGGAGCATGAGGGACATGGGAATAAATACAGGGTCTCTCCCTACCGGCTGGTGTGAGACACATTACCATGAAGTCCGGTGAGTGGTGTATGACAAGGCACCACAGGAAGATGAAAAAGTGTCTGACAGAATCAAAAGGTCAAGTTTAACCGAGGACAGAACACTTGAACAAAGCGTGGAAGGAGGGACAGAATTCTGTCAATCCACAGAGCTAGTGTGACTCCAGGACAAGGGAAGGGTCTTGTAGACAGGCTGGGAGGTTCGGAAGCCCTGTGTTAATTTTTTTACGTATTGATTTTAGAGAGAGAGAAACATTGATTTGTTGTTCCCCTTATTTATGCTTTCACTGGTTGCTTCTGTAGGTGCCCTGACTGGGGATTGAACCCACAACTATGGCAAACTGGGATGATGCTCTAACCAACCGAGCTACCCCGTGACCAGGGCCAGACTTGTATTGCTTAAAGAACTGTGTGGCTGGATGAGGGGCTCTGCATGCCACACTGAAGTACTTAATAACTTTAAGAATCAAATTCTAACCTGGCCAATGTAACTCAGTGGATTGAGTGCCTACCTGCGAACCAAAAGGTGACAGGTCCAATTCCCAGTCAGGGCACATGCCTGAGTTGCAAGCCAGCTCCCCACCTGGGGGCCTGTGAGAGGCAACCAACTGATGTTTCTCTTGCACATTGATGTTTCTCTCCCTCTCTTCCTCCCTCTCTACCCCTCCCTCCAAAAATAAATAATTCAATAATCACATTCTATACAACAGAGTAAATATATCTCGATGACTGACAAAGAATAAGCACAGCACAGACTTACCTAACTTCTTTAAATTCTGCAAAGAAACCCTGTCCTCTTCCTCATCGCTATTGAGAAAATCAGCTATAGAGTCGTCATCATCTAAGGAATATATAACGCAATCAATACTTATGACTACAAAGAAAGCCCAGGTGCCAGATTTTAACAACTTCCCCAATAGACAAAAAAATGTATATACACACATGTGACAGTAACGGGTATGCAAGCAGGTACAGACGAAACAAACCAAACCTCTGGAACTGGTGACTGTACCAACACTCCTCTTTTAGCAAAGGAAAGGGAAGGAAAATGGAAAACTGGTGACTTTAACAAATGCATCCTAGTGTTCACGCACGTGGTCCACGTGTCTCCCTGTGGTCATTACACTTGGAGGCTGATTTTCCAAATCTCATCACCCCACCTCACCTCACCCTGGCTCCAGCCCTATGATGGGCCAATAAACTAGGCGTGCTCCATAAAAACTTGCTAATGGGAATCCCCTTAGCAGAAATTGCTGGCATTGCTTGAACCCAACAAGGAAGTTTCTCCAAGGGCAGAAATGGGCTGTCCCCTTGCGAATGTTCATTACATCTTTAGTGGCACCAGGAGAGCCTGCTTTCGGCGCCTGGCATGGTGCATGACACCCAGAAGGTATTAAAGACTGGCTGGCTGGGATGACAGCTCACCACCCCTGTAAGCTGTGAGAAGCCCACCACGGCAGCAGGGTGTCCTAGGCCAAAGGCAGCCTCCCACCCACGCCCAGGTGAACTGACAGCCCCAGCCTGGCCCTTTACTACAGGAGGCTCCCACCAGCAGGGCCCACCCCTCAAGCCACACCTCTGGTCTTTCTCCCCTGCACCTCTTGCCCCCATCTGTCTTGTCCTGAACGATGCCTTCAGGCTGCTCTGCATCACCTGTGCCCCGACTCCTGGCGCTCTGGGCTAAGGAAACAGCTTCTCCCTAAACATTGTTCTTGACTCCCTGCCCCAGCCCAGGTCTCCTCTTCCAACTTACTCTCTCTGAACCCTCATTCTAGGTTTGTGTGAAGTCAACTAACCCACCTTTGTTTTCCACAGGCTTTGTAGTTTTTTCAGTAACAGCTGATCTTAGTTTTTTCTCAACAGGACGAGTTTCAGGACTGCACTGCTCTGAAAGAGACACAAATCTCAGGAGCACATCACCTCCGTGTTAGTGATAAGGCTGCACCTTCCCAACAAGCCAGCATCTAGGTGGGAAGCATGTGCATGGAGGAAGGGATGTGGATGAGGTGGAGATGGATACAGAGGAAGTAAGAGATCAAATAAGGGACCGTATAATGAAAACAAGCAAACCTGAACCTGGCAGAAGACCTCACGGGCCCCTAGGACCTCTCGGATCAGCTCTCGCCTCGCCTCGCATAATCTCTCGGGGCTCTCATTACAATTAAGTGGCACACTGACTTCAATCAGCCTCCAACTACTGGGTCCAGCACAAATAAGTCCCTTTTTTATTACAAAATCATAAGCATGTAATTCTGTAACATAACAATATCACACTCAAGCACACCACATGACTTTTTAGGTGAAATGTTCAAATTAAAACTATAAATTATTCCACCCATATTACTACCCTACCAACCACACTCAAACAGGTGTTACTTCTGCCAGTCCCTGCATTTCCTCAGGAGTTTGAGATACCGAATGTGCATGTGCACGTGCCATTGGGCAAACACAGATGGGAGTCACCAGGTCCACCCCAGAGGGATTTAGTCTTAACGACAACAATGAAAGAGATGGGTAAGAGGCACAGGGTCTGCTGATCTAAGTCACCTGAGAGAGCCGGGAGACGAGACCAAGAGGAGTCTGGGAGGGATGGTGGTTGCCAGGTTAAAGAGCATTTCTGGTACAGGGAAGGTCTATGGCTAAGACCCGACCCTTAAAGTAGGGTTAGGGAGGAGAGATGGTGCTGAGCAAATGCTACAGATTGGTGGCTAGGGCACAGGTGGAGAAAGCAGGAGCAAAGAATGCCACACACAGGCCATGTGTGTTTCTTCCCAAGGCAGGCGTCTCTCAGCAAGGATACTGCTGTGGGTGCTGTAAGGCAGTCTCACACGCCACACGATGTTTATTAGAATCAATACCAATTACCAGAAATAACACCAATCCCTCCTCAGCTACTGTAGCAAAAACATTGTGATGAGTTGTCTCCCCAGGGAGAGCAATACCCAAGTTAAGAACCACTGACCTGCCCTGGCTAGTGTGGCTCAGTGGATTGAGAGCTGGCCTGTGAACCGAGGGGTCGCTGGTTCAATTCCCGGTCAGGGCACATGTCTGGGTTGTGGGCTGGGTCCCCAGTGGAGGGGCATGTGAGAGGCAACCACACATTGATATTTCTCTCCCTTTCTCCCTCCCTTCCTGTCTCTCTAAAAATAAATTTTAAAAAATCTTAAAAAAAACCCCAAAACTGACCTGCCCTCACTGACATGGCTCAGTGGACTGAGCGCTGACCTGCAAACCAAAAGGTCACTAGTGTGATTTCCAGCTGGGGCACATACCTGGATTACAGGCCAGGTCTCCAGCTGGGGGCGTGCAAGAGACAACAGATTCATGTTTCTTCTACACACTGATGCTTCTCTTTTTCTCCCTCCCTCCCTTCCCCTGACTCTCTAAAAATAAATAAATCTTTTAAAAAACAAAATCGAGAGTGAATTGCTCAAATTTATATTTCAGAAAAATCACCCTGGCAGCAACAGGACCACACAGATAAGAGCTCCCGATTACGTTCTTCAGTGGGGCCTCACAGGAATGCAGAGCCAGAGGGAGGTGTTCCGGACCCGGCTCTCCAACCCTATTTCCAGCAAAGCAGTTGTACTTCTTTTCTGTTTATCTTTAGCTGAAAGGTTGCTTTTGAAATGCTCCAGAGATATTAGAAAAAAAGCAAGGGATTGGGGGGACGGCTTGAAACATACTGCTTGTAAACCAGGGCCTGGAGATGAAACGAGAGGCAAACTAAGTGGAACTTGAACGTAAGAATCAACCAATCAGGGGATCGTGGGAAAGGGTCCCTGAGAGCTGAGAAGATGCGCAGGACCTGAGAAAAGTTAAAATGTAGACTTGACAACATTTACAGCCAAGGACATCGGTCCTTATTGTAAACAAATCTACCTCATTGTTTCTAACAATGAATTATTTACAAGAAAGAAATGTTCTTGTTAACCTTAGCCAGTGCAGCTTCTGCCAAATGATGAGCGGCGCTGCGTCGGAACACTAAGATGAAATAGCGAGGTTGGACTTTTCCGACCGGAGCCCAAATAAAGGATGACACGTAGCGGAAAAGGCAGAGCAGAAGAAAGGGTTTGGTCAAAATCCGGAGACGCATTCACAGGCAGAGGTTCCCCAGGGGATCCGACAGGATCGATCGAGACAGGACCCGGAGAGAGCGCGTGTCCTGAGGGGTCCATGTTCCCAAGACAGGGGTAGGAGCTGCCCAGCACGAGGAAGAGGGCCGGGGCTGAGGCGGGGACGCGGGGGCCTTACCTCTGTGCTTCCGGGAACAGGTCAAGGAGCAGCTGTAACAAGAGACACCACAGGGCACTTCAGCCAAGGGCCGCGCGGACCCTCCCTCAGTCCCACCCCGGCCCCCGGCCCCTCCCCGTCTGGCCCAACACTGGCGCTCCCCTTCCCCCACGAACTTCGGCGCTTACTAGGGGACACGGCAGGCGGGGCACCGATATTTGGGTTTCTCCAAACAGATCACGCAAACGATGGTGCTACACTTGAGCGACGCCATGACAAGTCGGGGAACTATCTCCCACTCCAGGAGCGCGCAGCTCTCCCCACGGTCCCACGTGCAAGCCCTTCCTTCCTTCTCCTTAACCAGAACCAATCAGCGCGCAGCACTTACTGGCAGTCAAAAGCAATGGATTGCTCCGGCTCACTGTTCCAGGCCTGATAAGTAGATGGTCGATACACTCGATGTGCATCCAATAACTGTATCAGTGTTTCCTTGATTGGTCTCCCACACACGTCATTTGCTTACCTCTAGTAAATTAGAAGTCCAGTCACTGGACTACTTCATAAAGGTTAAATTCTAAAGTCAGCACAGAAGTCAGAAGTTACTTTTTAAAACAACCCTCAAACCTATAACTTGGAGAAACACCTGCACGTTTAAGAGGCAGCAGGAGCTGAGACTGCCTGACGGCCCAGCAGCCTCACCTTCCACCCCAGGCTCAGTCCAAGACACTCACTCAGGGAACAGAGAGGACCTGGTTTGCCTGCACCTTTTTAAAGTTTTTTTTTTTTCTGTCTCTCCCTCCCCTTCTTTCTTATTTCTTCTTTACTTCACTTTAGTTTCAGAGCCCTAAGCAGAATGTGTGCACAACTTCTTGTCGCTGCAGCTGGGAGCAGAGAAGCATCATGGAGAACCGAGCCCCACACAACTCCCTGAGCCTGTAGCCCATTTGCACACTGTGAGGGGGCAAAGAAAGGGCGGCTTGCACGGCAGGAATCCAGCATCCTTGAAGAGCTCGCGTCAGTCGGGGTTCTGGACTAGGCAGATCGGCACCGCAGGCTGGGTGCTGTGACACACGACTCCCAGCGCCACCAGCCTTGCTTCGTGCAAGAACCTACCCTCCCGCCCTGCTTTCCAGCCCAGGCCATCCTCGCTGAGGAAACAAAAACGAGACTCGTCCCCTGAGAAATAGTTAGGGAGCTGCTTTTACTGTGTGCCCGGCACTGAGCAGGCGCTGGGGCCACGGGGGAAAAGTTAATCCGGTGTCTTTCCTGGGGGTGGAGGTGGGGAGACTGAGCAGGGCCGAGACCAGTGACCTGCAGAGTGACCGCTGCACAAGGGAGTGGGGCCCAGAATAAGTGTCGCCGAGCCAGGCAGAGCCAGCTTAAGAGGTACTGGATCCAGGAGTCTTGAGGCCTGGACTGGTCAGAGGTAAGTTCCGACAAGCGGGTTGTGACCTGTCTCCAGGGGCCGGAGTCAGGAGATAGGGCGTTGCATACAGACCGAGTCTCACTTTAACGCAGCCCTGCTCCTCAACCCGGCCCCATAGGGTATCCCAACCTGTAAGGACTCTTGCGCCACGCGCTCTCGCACTCTCTGGGCCACAAATCGCCGCGGCCTCTAAATGCGGCGGAATTCTGGCTGAAAGCAGAGGAGCCGCCCTACCGCCCCGGAGGCGCTGTCCAGCCCACGGTGCTGAAGCGTCCTGGGCCCCGCCGCCAGAGAGCAGAACACTGTCCTCGCCTGCATCTGCCATTCCCAACCCGGGCATCATTCAGACTAGCCCAATAATCTCCAGGGATGCTTGTCTGGCTCAGCAGGTATAAACTGGAGTTGCCTCGGAGATCCGAGCTTCTCTGAGAAGGCCCAGGGAATGCCAATGTTTGTCCAGGGGCCACAAGGCTCTGGAGAGTGGACGGTACTCAATTCCTGTGATCCATTCTGGAAGCAGTAGACAGTCACACACTACAGGCATCTCCAATGCCCTCTCCAGACTTGTTCTATGAGTTGTGTGGGTAAACTGGTGGGGAGGGTCCACTCACTTTCCAGGAACTCAATTCTTCCCACATGCATCCAAACCAGCAGGCCCAGCTACCTGAAGGAGAGTTGAGACAATTCCTGGGATTCCTTCCATACACATTCCTCCCAATAAGGATGCCTCTTCCTCTACCCTGGATGACCCCCAATTCCGTGAATGCCCACAACTGCACCCTTCATCCAATGTCCAGGCAGGCAGGGGAGATAAGGGGTCCCCAGTGAAGGGCTCTGCTACTTGGAGTCTAGAATCTTGCCCTTGGAGGAGTAAATGGCACAGTTGCCCAGTGAGTTAGTTGATCATAATCATGGTGGCAGTGATGTTGAGAGGCATGAAGAAGCTGGGTATAGCCCCTGGGGCAGAAACTAGTCCAGAAAAGAGGGGCTGGTAGGACACCGGAAGGGGCAGCTGGGTGGCTGCACCAGTGCCCAGGACCAAGCCCACACTGGACCTGCCATGTCCTGGCTCCCCCAGAACCTCATTGGTGATGATCCTGGCAGCCCAGGGCCCAAGCATACCTCCTTAGCATCAGTCAAACTCAGTTCAGATTGGGACAGAGATGAGGTACTAGTGGAGGCAAAAAGGGTGCCTAGTGAATGGTGTTGCTTGACTCTTGAGGCCTGCCCCCACTCCTTATCCAGGGTGCCTGCCAGTGCGCCCCGAGTGTCTGGAGATGGGCAGTGCTGCTTGGCCTGTTAAAGGGACACACCTGTGTGGGATAGGTATGTGCAGTCGTGGCCAGATGACAAGGCCTAGCCCTACCCCACCCCAAAAGATGAGCCCCATACTGTGGCCCCCATGGCCATAGATTTATAACTAGTGTCACCCTGGGCATCATAGTGACCCCAAGGGGCAAAGTGGATATTTGCAAACTCATTAGGCAGATGGGAAATCAGAGGGTCAGAGAAGGCATAGGAAAGTCACTAAAGCCCAGAGAAAGCCCAAAGACCGACTTCTGGCGTTCAGCTCACTCCAGCATCCTCCTTCCCATTCCTTGTTTTCCACTTCACTCATCAAGGAGCTGGTGCTAACTGAAGTCCCTTCTGTCAGACCCAAAGAGCTGATTACCATGGTAATTAACAAACAGTCATTCCAGGGTCCTCAACAACATCCTCCTGAAAGGACCAGAGGAAGGTAATTATGACATTAGGGAGAACACGCCACCCTCTGGCTGGCCTGACAGCCATTGCAAGCACATGAAAAACACCCAGGAAGAAAGGACTGCCCTTCAGACCCTGGGGAAGGCTGGGGGCCTGTAGGAAGTGCAGGGGCCTCCCGCACCTGCTGCGCCTTCAGGCAGCGAGCCAGAAGTGCTGCTTCATCTTCTCATCACAGAGTTGAGCCACAGCTTGCCAAGCTGTTCTTTGGGAATAACGTGAAACCAAACATATCCAGCAGGGCTGGCAGAATGAGGGAAAACTGAGGGGCCACTGCAGGGGCCTCTGGGAGAAGGCCAAGGTAGGAGCCCTCTCACTAAATTGAAAGATTGGCAGCCTGCATGTCTACATATGAACCAGAAGAAACCCACCAGTGGGGTGCCTGGGGATGAGGTAGGGGAACATGAGCCTTGACAGCCTCCCCTCCATACACATACCCAGGTGGTCCCATCCCCTGCTCTGTACCCAGAGCAGGCAAGAAGGCCCAATGATGAATGGGGACAGCCCAGGGCACCAAGACCCATCCGAAGACAGAGATATGAAATACACAAATAGACCATTAGGTGTAACTGATCTCAAGGGACCGTGGGTTCCACACAGCGAGGGCCCCTTGCCCACCGCTGGTGGAGTGGTCATTGGGGTGTGCCCATTATAAGAACCTCCATGATCTGGCCTGTGCCCACCCTCTCAGTTGCCTCCTGGGACTCTACCTTGAGCAAGAATCGTTTGTGACTTTCTCCAATATCCCACAGCCTCTCTTTTTCTCTGAGCCTTTCTGGGCACGTGCTGTTCATCTTCTGAAATGCTCTTCAATGACTGCCACCTCCCCCCCCAACTCTCCCCTCAGTCCCACCCTCCACTTCACTTTCTTAGTTCCTCCTTTCTCCTTCTTCTAACCTCAGCTTCATCACCAGCTGCCACAGGAGGACCTCTCAGGACACCGAGGCTCACTCGACTAGGGCCCTGGCTGTGCTTGGATATCAGTCCTGGGCATGCCCACTGTGGCCCATTAGACTCTGAGAGAGCAGAGATGGCTACTGTTTCACCACGACACAGCTTCTCACACACAGAAGGGATTTAATGGCAATAGCTGGTGCCCGAAGGAATGAGAGGGGCATCTGGACGTGGCCAGGTTAGAGGTGTCGGGACTGGGACATTTCAGACCAGAGGGCACGTAGGAGTCTGACTGGGAAGGGCGTGCCTGATAGGTGGAATCTGAGACCGAAATGGGCAGGAAGTGGAATCCGCGGGGACTGCCTATGGACTGGACACAGCCAGAGATGAGCTGGACAAGGTGGGGTGTGATGGGACTTGGATGTGAGAGCTCAAGAGATGAGGTGTTGCCCTGCCTACGAACCAAAAGGTTGCGAGTTCGATTCCCAGTCAGGGCACATGACTGGGTTGGGGGCCAGGTCCCCAGTGGGGGGCGTGCGAGAGGCAAAAGTAGATGTTTCTCTCGCACATCGACGTTCCTCTCCCTCTCTTTTCCCCTCCCTTCTCCTCTCTCTGCAAATGAATAAATAAATAAAGAGATGAGGTGTTGCACATAGATGGAGTCATATTTAACGGGAGCCCTAGGCCCGTCCTGTCCCAGGGTGGGGGGGGGGGACCTGCCCAGGGTTCCCGCAAGCCCTGCGAAAGCTCTCCCAGGGGCCATGAATTGCTGCCCCGCTCAGCCCCCGCCAAACCTCCCTCCCCTGTTGCTCTCTAACGGGGAGCCCACGACACGCCACAGAGGTGCTGGGGACGGCAGCTGAGGGGAGGCCCTGGCTGGGAGGTGGCTGCGCTCCCAGGCTGCACGTAATCTGGACCGTACAAAGGGCCATTTGCACACCACGGTTCCTAGAAACAGTCCATAATTTCCCTCGCTGTCACCAGGTCAGCGCGGCGGAACCACTCTGCCTCCCTCCCCTGAAACAGGCCTCCTCACCTCCATCTCCCCTCAGAGGTGCCCTTCCCTCTCCTCGTCACCTGGGGCGGGGGGTGGAGGCTGCAGCCGGGCCCGCGGCGGTCCCCGGATTGTGGGAAGGAGCCCGGGACCCAGCGTCTGCGCCGGAATTCCGAGCAAACGGAAAGAGGTTCCGGGGGCCAGACCGGGACTCCGCCTTCGGCCCCGCCCCCACCCCCCCCACCCTCCCAGCCACGAGCACGCCGGCCTCCCCAGACCAGCGCGGCTCCAGCTCCCTCCCTCCTTCCCCCTCAGCCTTGACCTCGAACTCTGCGGGTCCCCTGGACACCGGCCCCAAGCCCCAAATAGCCTCGGGGGTTGGAGGCCCGCCAGGAACAGGGCCTCTGGGACTGCCCCTTCCCCTTGCTTTCCAGGCTAAATCCCGGGGTGGCGGGGTGGGGCTGGCACCACCCCTCCTGGGCTCGCCAGCCCCTCGGGTGCTGTCCATCTCATGGTGCTGAAGCTCCCCTCGACCTCCGCCCTCGAGGAATAGCTGAGTCCCCCCACCCGGCCTGCAGCCTCCACTCAGGAACCCATCCAAAAACTCCAGGGCGTGTTCGCACTGGTCCAATAACCCTCATGAATCATTGTCGGCTTCAACATTTCAGGCCATCGCTGGTTTGAACTGGAAGCATGCAGGAGGTCTGAGCTTCCTTGAGGAGGCACAGAGAACGTCCGTGACCTGATGGGACCCCGGGATCATGGGAGAGGAGGGCAAAACCCTAATCTCATGCTCTGTCCTGGCGCTGGCAGGAGCTCGTACATTATGGACGTAGCCCCTGCCCACTTCAGACCTGTCCTATGAACTGTGTAGGGAGACTGGGAAGATTTCCCTCACTTTCCAGGGAGTCAACCCCCTTGTGGCATCCATGGTGTGCAACACTGCTACCTGTGAAGGAGAGAAAAATCCCTAGAATTCCTCCCATGCACCTTTCACACAGAAAATATGCTCTCCTTCGACGTGGGGTGACCCCAGCTCATATACACGTCCCAGTCCTGGTCCTGTGCTTCTCAAAGTCTTGGCAAGGAGTAAGGTGCCAGCTGTGTCCAATTCAGAATAGCGCAACTCCAGGTCCAGGTTTTTGTCCCTGATGGTGCAGATGAAGAGGCTGCCCAATGAATTGAGTGTGATTGTCATGTGGTGACGCTGGGATGCACGAAGAAGGCAGATACAGCTCCTCACAGCAGGGACTCATTCAGAAAAGAGGGCTGCTGAACAGCCCGAAGGCCACATGTGTGTGCCTCACCGAGCCCACTCGCTGCACCTCAGCTCCTGCTCTGCCCCTGCACATTCTTCCAAGGCCACCCCCAGGGCCTCCTCCTGCCTTCTTATCTTAATCCTGAGTCACAGTGTGCGACCCGGAGGAAGACCAGATAGTAGAGGCAGAAGTCTGCAGAGCAGGGCTGGCAGGTGCCCCTGGCATGTTCCAGGTGAGCTGAGCCTATAGCGAGTGCCCAGTTGCCAGCACCCAGCCCTGTCAGACAAGACTTCCAGCCCAGGCTGGCCCCGTGGCAACAGGGCTTGGGCTGAACCAGGTGCACAGCCCCCAGAGCCTCAGCAGCCCTTGTGCCAAAGAGCTGGCTTCCAGGCAGTGCTGCAAGGAGAGGCCTTGGGGGCAGGGGAGGGAGCAGTCCGGTGCCCTAGGTTTCAAGCAAGGGAGCGTTTCCTGTGAGAAAGCAGGACCTGAGCCAGCCCAGTACTCTACAAGGGGTTGCGGGTTCTCAGGTTGTTCTCAGGATCTCCACTGCCTGGCCATGGCTGGGCCAGCCCTGGGAGGGTGGGCAGCCAGCCAGAAGACTGCACTTCCCGTGCTCACCCCATATGGGCCACAAAATGAAAAAGCAAGGCCCTTTGTTAAAAAATTGTTAAGCATTTCAAGACGGTGACACCAGAACTTTAACCCAAGTGCAGCCCCTCTGGGACTACACAAGTTCTACACCCATGAAGCCCACCGAGTCCCATATAGGCCTCATTAAACTATGACTATCATACATTCAGGCTTAACTCTGGGTTACTTACTATGGCAGAGACACTGCCCCCAATTTCTGGTTTGCCAAAATAAGGGAGGAAGCAGGGAAGAATTGACCTTACCATCTCACAGGACCTGCAGAGGCAGAAGTGAGCTATCTATTCGGACTTGCCAAATCTCAGCTTCTTTCTGCAGCTCTGACACCTTCATCCTTCCCAGGGCATGGAGGAACCAGGGTCACAACTCAAAGAAATAGGTGGGGCCATTAGAGGTCACATGTGGTAGTAGCATCGGGAAGTCTGGGGAAGCAGGCTAACGTTCTGGGTATCAGGCATGTGGTGGACCTAAAGAGCTGTTTTTCAGCTCTCTGAATGTTACTTTGTTATCATTAAATGGTGCCCTCCCCACAACTGAAACGCTAGGGATGGACAGACAGGAGGAAGGACTTCCAAACTATAAAAGGTGCTGAATTGCTGGGAAAGCAGGGACAGCAGAGGGCGCCATTGTGCAAATACAATTGTGGGAAGAGCACCCACAAGCACTCACTCTTCTCACAACCTCTCTAAGAAGGTCAGTAAGCCAGGAGAAGGGGAACAGGGAAACCGAAGCAAACAGTAGTTTACAGACATCTAGTAAATGGCAAAATCTTGCCTTCCCTAACTAAGGACACTACAGAGTAAACAGTTTACACTTCTCCCCAATCAGAGGGTAAATAGCTTGAATCACCCTACTCAGGGTGATAGGAAACAGAAATCCAATTAGTTTCATCTGTGCCAACCAACCCCAAGGACACAGAAAGTCAGGGGGATCATCTCATTTTGGTGCATCAGCATAAAGGTGATGAATATTCTATTGAGATCCTCCCCTAAGACCTCCCCTAAAATTCCCACCTTTGAAAAGAGTTAAGGACGCTCAAGACAAAGCCCAGGAAGGGCTCTATCCGGAGCACAGCCACGCCTTTCTTCCCTCTCAGGTGTGCATCATTACTTCTCTCTCTTAAACTCTGAGGGCCTCCAGGAGACTTGCAACCAGGGAAGCAACAGCAGCAACAGCTCGTCCCAGGATTGCCCCTGACTCTGTCTCCAAGGCCCCCTTTGCTCTGACTTTCCAGTGAGCTGAGAGCAGCCCCACCGTGGCTCACTTCTTTCCTATAACGTTTCTAGGGAGCCAGAGCAGAGCACCGCCTAGGCTCTCTCCTGTTGCTTCTTCTGTCCTAGCAGCTCTGCCTTTGCTCACTTCTTTCACTGTGACTTCTACTTCTCAGTGAGTCCACGCAGCCCAGCATGGCCCACTTCTTTCCTATAACGTTTCTAAAAAGCCAAAGCAGAGCACCGCCTAAGCTCTCTTCTGGTGCTGCTTCTACCTACCCTAAGCACTTCCTTTGTTTCACTGTTCCCAGCCTTAATAAACATACTCTCAAATTCACCTGGGCTTGGGTTGTGAAATCTTTTCCTGCATGAAGTCAAGAACCCACACACTAATGGCTGTCCTGAGGCAGACCCACTCCTGGATGAGTCCCTTTCCCGTAACATCTCTACCCTGCAGATCTACACAGAAACACCATCCTCGTCCACCCCCCGCCTTCACCTCCTCCCTGCTCCCACACATTCCCTGTTTTACAGGCACATCAGAGGTCAAAGAGTTAGAACTCCAGGCTTAGATTCTCCAACTGGCCTCTGAGGGCCCCTTAGAGGAGATGCCTCACAAATCTTTTGCCTTAATCCTTATCCCACCTCCAAAGTATTTTCATGAAGTGAAGGTAGTTCTGCTCAGTGAGGAGCTGGGGAATGAAACTGGGACCCCAGTTTCCCTCCCCAGCCTGTGGTCCTGCCCCTTCAATGGGAAGAGGTTCCCTGCAGTGTTATTTACCTTGATAAGTAAACCGATGACACGAAAGAAAGAAAGAAAGAAAGAAAGAAAGAAAGAAAGAAAGAAAGAAAGAAAGAAAGAAAGAAAGAAAGAAAGAAAGAAAGAAAGAAAGAAAGAAGAGAGAGAGAAGGAAGGAAGGAAGGAAAGAAGGAAGGAAGGAAGGAAAGGAAGGAAGGGAGGGAGGGAGGGAGAGAGAGAGAAAGAAAGGGAGGGAGAGAGAAAGAAAGGAAGGGAGAGAGGAAGAAAAGGAAAGAAAGAAAGAAAGAAAGAAAGAAAGAAAGAAAGAAAGAAAGAAAGAAAGAAAGAAAGAGAGAGAAAGAGAGAAAGAGAGAAAGAGAGAAAGAAAGAAAGAAAGAAAGAAAGAAAGAAAGAAAGAAAGAAAGAAAGAAAGAAAGAAAGAAAGGAGAGAGAGAGAAAGGAAGGAAGGAAGGAAGAGAGAAAGAAAGGAAGGAAGGAAGGAAGAGAGAAAGAAAGAGAGGAATGGAGGAAGGCAAAATGGAGTCACTTTTGTTGCCATATCATTAAGCCCAAACTTAATAACTAACCTAATTCAGTGTCAGCCTCTCCCAGGAGTAGAATTTTAAACCAGTCTGGAATTTCCTGATTAGAACCCCCTACCTGAAATAATCCACTCTTAACTTCTTAGTCCCACCCCTTTCTGCCTACAAAACAAACAAGGGAGCAAAATACAACCAGAGCAGCGGAGGCGGGGAGTGGTTTGAATGTGGGAGGTGGGGGATGGGTAGGGCAGGGGAGAGTAATGGGGGGGGGGAGAATGGGGACAACTGTAATTGAACAACAATACAAAAATAAATAAATAAAACAATGTTAAAAAAATAAAAACCTTTTATTTTGTACCACTCATTGAAGTGCCTTTCTACTTTCTACTGGCTAGATGGGATACTGCCTGCTAAGGAGAAAATCACAGGCCCAAAATGCCTTCACTCATGCTAAAAGTCCATGGTAACCATACCTAGATTTATTTATTTATTTATATGAAAAATTCTTTGTTATTTTTTTTATTTTGACTTAAAATTTTGACCCTGGCTGGTGTGGTTCAGTGGATTGAGCATTGGCCTATGAACCAAAAGGTCACTGGTTCGATTCCCAGTCAGGGCACATGCCTGCGTTGCGGGCCTGGTCCCTGGTTGGGGGTGTGTGAGAGGTAACCGACTGATAATTTCTCTCACACATTGATGTTTCTCTCCCTCTCTTTCTCCCTTCCCCTCTCTATGAAAAATAAATAAATAAAATCTTTTAAAAAATAAAATGAAATAAAATTTTGTTTATATGCCCTGGCTTGTGTGGCTCAATGGATTGAGCACTGGCCTGTGGGTTCGATTCCCTGTCAGGACACATGCCTGGGTTATGGGCTGGGTCCTCCTTTGGGGGCGCACAAGAGGCAACCAACTGATGTGTTTCTCTCACACATCCATGTTTCCCTCCCTTCCTCTCTCTCTGAAAATAAATAAATAAAGTATTTAAACATTTTTTTGTTTCTAAACAATTGTAAGAAAAGCATATGTATAACTAATGTAAATCATAAAGCTTAGGTTTAAGTCAAGTGAAAATAATACTTCACTGTAATTAAATATAAAATATTATAGGATATATTCACTTCTTTATTTTCAAGATTTTATTTATTTATTTTTAGACAGCAAGGGAAGGAGAAAGAGAAGGAGGGAAACGTCAATGCATGGTTGACTCACATGCCCCCCCCACGTGTCCCCCACCAGGGAGCCCAGCCCACAACCCAGGCATGTGCCCTGCCCGACTGGGAAGGGAACCAGTGACCCCTTGGTTCGCAGGCCAATGCTCAAAACACTAAGCCACACCAGCCAGGGCCAATCTGTACTTCTTAATTCCTCATCTTTTCCACCCATTCCCCTGGTCCCTCCCACCTGGCAACCATCAAAAGTTCTCTGTATCTACGATTCTGTTTCTGTTCTGCTTGTTTGCGTATTTTGAGTTTTAGAATCAATTGTTGATAGATAGTATTTATTGCCATTTTACTGTTCATATTTTTATCTTCCTTCTGCATTTCAGTTGTGTTTTTACCTTTCTTGAAATAATAAAGCGCACTATGCTGAAAATGACACTTATTTCCTTCCATCTTTAATATTAAAATGGCTACACAAAAATTCACCAATTTTGATGTTTTTTTTAAATGCACGCTGATATGACAGCTGTCACAATACAGCCTAACAAAATTGTTTTGAATGAAGTTAAAGACAACTAATCACTACCAGAGCCATTTTACAGAACTTCTTGGCCAGCCCAATATAGACGGTGGGGTAAAGACAGCCTCCTTAATAAATGGTATTGGCAAAACTGGACAGACACGTGCAAAAAAAAAAAATGAAATTGATCACTTGCTTACACCATATACAAATATAAACTCAAAGTGTATTAAAGACTTAAATGTTAAGACGTAAAACTGTAAAACTGCTAGAAGAACACATAGGCAGTAAACTCTTTTCCATTGCTCTTAGTATTATCTTTTGGATATGTCTCCTTGAGCAAGGGGAATAAAAGAAAAAATAAACAAATGGGACCACATCAATCTAAAAAGTTTTTGCACGGCAAAGGAAACGAAACCAAAAGACAGCTTACTGAATGGGACAAGATATTCACAAATGATACATCTGATAAGGGGTTACTATCCAAACATATATAGAACTCATACAATTTAACACACACGCACACACACAAACCCTCAAACAACCTGATTAAAAAAATGGGCTGAGGACCTCAATCGGCATTTCTCCCAAAAGGACGTACAGATGGCCAACGGACATGTGAAAAGATGATGAACATCACTAGCCATCAGGAAAATGAAAACTCAAACCACAGTGAGATATTATGTCACACTCTCTGAATGGCTGTCATCAATACATCAAGTAACAAGTGCTGGTGAGGATGTGGAGAAAAGGGGCCCCTTCTCATCTGTTGGCGGGATCATAAATTAGTGCAGCTACTGTGAAAAACAATATAGAGATTCCTCAGAAATTATTCTTTTGGGTATTTATCCAAAGAAAACAACATTAATTCGGAGAGATATAGGTACCCCTATATTCACTGCAGCATTACTAGTAATATCCAAGATAGGGGAGCAACCTGGATGCCCATCAGCAGATGAATGGGTAAAGAAGAGATTGTATGCATGAGTATACATGGTGGAATATTATTCAATGATAAAAAAGCATGAAACCTTGCCATCTGTGACAATATGGATGGATCTAGAGGGTATTATGCCAAGTGAAATAAGTCAGACACTGTACAATCACACTTGTCAAATACTGTACAATCTCACTTATATGTAGAATCTAAAAAAAATGAATAACAGAACAGAAACAGACCCATATATAGAGAACAAGCTGGTGGTTGACAAAGGGGAGGGGGTGTAGGATGGGAATTTTTTTTAAAAGCCCAGTCCATGAATTGCTTAATAAAGCCAATTTGATCTTCAAATTAACTCTGTTCAATTTTGGTTTTCATTTTTTTTTATTTTTGCTTTTTAACATTGTGTACATTGTGAAGCCACAAGACAACAATTGTGAAGGCTGTGAGGTTAACACTTACTCATGTTTACAGTAAAATGTCAAGGTTAAAAAGCAGGACACACCCTGGCTGGCGTAGCTCAGTGGATTGGGCATAGTCCAGCAGACTGAAAGGTTGCTGGTTTGATTCCCCTAACAGACAGATGTTCCTTTTGCACATCAGTGTTTCTCCCCTTTTCTCCCTCCCTTCCTCTCTCTAAAAATAGATAAAATCTTTTTAAAAATACAGG
Source organism: Desmodus rotundus (assembly GCF_022682495.2). Lineage (NCBI taxonomy): Eukaryota > Metazoa > Chordata > Mammalia > Chiroptera > Phyllostomidae > Desmodus > Desmodus rotundus. The sequence goes on along the minus strand of NC_071395.1, from coordinate 93,839,868 downwards.
ATGCTAAGTTGTTCACTATGTCAATTGTGTTTTGCATGTAAAGAGTAAAAGGGAAGATGGAAAAATTAAAAACAGATGGATTAAAGTGGGGTGGTTGTTTTCTTTAAATTATTTTTCTTTTTTTTAAGATTTTATTTATTTATTTTCAGAGGGAAGGGAGGGAGAAAGAGAGGGAGAGAAACATCAATGTGTGGTTGCCTCTCATGCGCCCTCTACTGGGGACCTGGCCTGTATCCCAGGCATGTGCCCTGACTGGGAATTGAACTGGCGACCCTTTGGTTCACAGGCCAGCACTCAATCCACTGAGTCACACCAGCCAGGGCTAAATTTTTTTTTTCTTAAAAATAAGTCAAATTATAAAATGGTTCCCTTTAGAAGATAAGGTTATTGGTGACTTTTCCCCCCTGCTTCTTTCCAAATATTCTACACTAAGTAGGTATTACCTGGATAATCAAAGAAAAAAGAAATCACAACACCCCCACCCACCCAAAGGGGTTGTTGCCACAGCATTCATGGAGTAGGGACTGTCCCCTTTGTCTGCAAGGCTGCTTGTGTGGCTTGTTTGTAATCCTCACCCGAGCACATGTTTATTGATTTTAGAGAGAGAGCAAGGGAGAGAGAGAAAGAAACATCAATCGGTTGTCTCCCCTACACACCCGACCAGGGATTGAACCCACAACCTAGGTACGTGCCCTGACCAGGAATGGTACCGTACATTTTGATGCACAGGACGATGCTCCAACTGAGTGACCCACCCGGCCTGTGTGGCTCTTCCCTTTTCCCTGCCCCTCCCCCCCTTCCATCCTCATCACCCTCTTTAGATGTCCTTCCACTACGAAGCCAGAATGTAGATGAATACACTTGGAAAACACAAGGAAGCTTTGTCCTGATCTCAGTCTCCTGCTGGTGTGAGCCTGGCTTAGACACTTAGATGCAGAGAGGAGATGGGAGGGGAGAGCCATGGGGGAGTTTTCCTGAACTCCGCAGGACAGGAACAGAACATATGTCATCTCCAGGCCTGGATTATTCCATGCTTCTTACTGGTGTTGTTATTTAAAAATGTTCAGGCCCATAAGTTCCTGCCAACTCCTCTAGTAAGGAAGCCATGACAACCCCATGACAACCCCCAGCTCTCTCTCTGTCCCCCTCTTCCTGCTCACCCAGGATTCTCTCTACAGACCAGAGAAAGAGGGTAGATGTGAAGCTGAGGGAAGAGGGACTGCAGCCTCACAGATGCTGGCAGGAAAGGAGCTTTCTGGTCTGTGCTAGAAAATGGCAGAGATCCGCTGAGGCTATTGGTTAAATCTTGTTCTGCATGTGGGTTTAATCTCAACATCCAGGGATACGAAAATTGCAGTCTCTACAATCCTACTCATCTTCTAATAAGAGGAGACTCTGCAGAAAGCAAGGGGAGGTGGAGGCTGGGAGTCCCAAAGGGAGGAAGGTGTGTGTGTTTCAGGGAATGAGATGGCATGGAAAGAAAGCATGGCTGGGGGTGGGAGACCAGAGTTCAAATCCCAGCTCTACTCTCTCCTTGCTGGGCAACTTAGTTGAGTCACTGCCCTCTCTGAGCCTCAGCTTCCTCTTCTGTAACTCAGAGAAATGGGTGAAGATCCCTACCCTTCTCTTTCTTTCTTTTATCCTCGTCCCTTTCTAGAGTCAAGTGACCAAGGATGTTTCCTGGCCTATAAAATCAGGTCCCTGATATCTACACCTCTTCGAAGGAAAGGTGAGTCCAACCTTCTAATCCCAACAGACAAATGCCATCCATTTAGGACCACACTCCTCTCCAGCTCCATCTCCACATTTCACCTCTCACTGATGCTCCATCCACCCACCCCACCTCCATGCCTTTTCTCATTCCGTTTCCTCTGCCTGGATTTCCCTTTCTTGTTGGGAGTAATTACTTGTCAGCTTATCTCCCCCAGCAAGCCTTCTTTGATTCCCTACTGACTGGCTGAGTTAGGTGCCACTCCCCTGGGCTCTGGTGTCATGGGCATATGCCACTGTTGCCCTCAACAGCCAGCAACTACAGCTGAGGTTTGTTGAGCACTTACTAAGTGCCTGGCCCTCCGCCACACCCTTTATCCAGCATCATCAAGCTGAATCCTAAACAGAGCCATGGGGGGCCGGTGCTGTGTTTGCCCCCATTTTCCTGATCAGGACACTGAGCCTGAGGGAGGAGAAGGTAAGGGTTGAGGGTGGAATGTGAACCCAGGGCAGTGTTATTCCAAGGCCCATTCAAAGCTTTTGCTGCATACTCTGTCTGCCCACCTAACCCTCTGAACACAGGCTTACTTTTCTGTTTAGAGGTCAGTTCTAGGCCTTCCTCTCATCTATGAACACGAGTGCAGTGCTGAGATATGAGGCTCCACCCCACTCTACCAAATCGGAGTCCCAGGAAGGGTAGAATCAGATCTTAACATTTTCAGGTCCGTGCAGTCGGAGCTTCCCTCTTGCCCCTCAGCCTTCCTCACCCCTCCCTCGTTCTTAGGAGTCTAGGAGGAGCCAGGATGCCAGGTCCCCTCCCTGGGCGCAGCCTGGTGTCCCCTGCCACCCGAACCCAGATCAATACCTACCTAGGGTCATGTTTAATCCAAGTGAAAGGACCTCCACTTAGAGGTCATGGTCATGTGCACTAATGTGACCAGCATGGATCAGCCCCCCTTGGACTTTAGCTCATGGAATCCTCACAGGAGCCTATGAGGAAGATAGGGGTATAACTTTCAATTTACAGATGCGGGAAACTGAGGCTCTGCTGATATCACAGAACAAGTGGGTGGAACAGAAGTGATCTCAGGGTTGCCTGACCTCAAAACCCTTTGGTTTGCCCACTGCCTCCTTCCTGTTGCGGGCAGAGCCTTGTGAGTGCAGATCCCTGGAGGATGAGAACTGTGATTCATCTCTGCATCTGCAGTGGGTCAGTGCCACACCGTGAGGCTGGTTGTGGAAGTCCGGGCTTGCAGCAAGTCCAATAACTGTTTATTGGCAGAGGTCGGAAGGGCAGAGATTATCATCCCCACCTTGCAGATAAGGAAGTTGCAAAAAGTAGGAAAGTTGCCCAAGGTCGTCCTTGAGTCAGAGGAAGAGCAGAGGCTTGAATGCAGGGTCTTGGGGAACCTGTGCCGAGTGAAAGGGAGGAGGCCGAGGCAGGGCCAGGGCGTGCAGGGCTGGGCTGGAAGCTGGAGGAGCTCTGTCAGGGCCATCCCTGCTCTAATGAGGGCCTTGTCCTCTCCACTGGAGAGAAACAGGGACAGGTGAGTGGTGTATGGCAGTCCAGGACGGGGTCCGGGCTGGGAGATAAGAGTGGGGATGTTCAGACCAGGAGTGGGGGCCTCCTGACCCTGGGTAACCTTGGAGTCCAAGATGGCAGATGGGGCGGGAGCCACTCCCACCTCCTCAGTGTCTGTGATTAAGACGCATCATGAGGAAGTGCCCATCCTTACCCTCCTCCCTAGCCCCAAGCCTGAGAGGGACCCCTGCACTGGGGCCTGGCTCTCCTTCCCCGTCTTGCTGGCCCAAAAACATACCAGGGGTGCACTGACCTGAGAAGAGCAGGGTTACCTAGGGGGCAGCTTCCCCGCAACACTCCTCCCCCCACGGGGGGGGGGGCAATGCATGGACTTTGAAGTGGATCTCATAGTCACTGATCAGTAGCCCCTTAACCCCCGGGGTGCAGAACCCTCCCCTGTCACTGTCCCAGGCTGGCAGCTGAAGTCTGAGGCTGTGTGGACAATAGGGCCCTAAGCCTGACAAGGGCGCTCCTGCTTTTGTCAGATCAAAGCTGCAGCTTGGGCTGTGTGATCCTGGGCCAGGAGGTAGGGGGTGGAGGGGTGTCAGCCAGCACTCTAATGAAGGAGGAAGCCCCTGTACCCAGGCGGTTCTTAGGGAGGCAACCCCTTTTCAGAGGTCCCTAGCCCAGGTTCAAAGGCTGGTGCAGGCTGAGAGGTTGGCAACGGATGGGGAAGCGACTAGACCAGAACACTGGGGCTTCCTGTTAATGGAGGGGCCCAGGACCACTGCCTGGTTCCCCATCCCTCTTCCTCACCCAAGTCTGAGCTTCCCAAAGTCCCACAGAAGCCCCCCCCCCCTCCATGTGGGGCATAAAGTACCTAGAGCCAAGAAGGAGTGGAAGCACTGAGGCAGGGGGGCCACAGCTCAGCACCCCTCCTGAGACAAGAAGCAGCTTCTTCTCTATGGTCCGTCACTGCACCCACCACCCCCTGGCCCCCGCCAAGCCCCAGCCCGCCCATTGCCCCAGATGCTAGGGTCCCTTCAAGGGAACTTTTTTCCCCCTAAACTCGGCTGAAGGTCCTGGCTCATGAGAAAACTAGGGGTCCATTCAGACACCATCTGGTTTCTTCCCATCTCTTCTTAGGGGTGGAGGGGACTCAACAGGACCCACCCCTCCCATCTGACCCCACAAGTTTCTCCCTCACTGAGCCCGTTTGCAATTCATTTCTCAGCTCTGGCCCTTCAACCCTCCCTGCTCTGGCCGTCACACAAATACTCACAATCACTTAGGGGCGTCTGCACTCTATGTTGGAAGAAGGGTCTTTGGTCTGCTTCGAAATTATGTTTGCAGCAGCCTGAGAGGAAACAGAAAAACGAAATGAAACAGAGAATCCGCGGCCACCACCTGAATATGAGAAGCAAACCCTCTTTCTGGGGACACCGGATCCAACACCATTGCGTGTCCCTCCAGTCCTCCAAGGCTGTCTCCGCCGCCCACCCTCAACCCTTTGCCTTCCCAAGGCCCGGCGGGCGGGCGCTCCCTTGGGCGAGCAGGCCGCTCAGTGGTCTGCGCCAAAATGACCCAAAGTCAGGAATCCAGGCGCCCACCCTAGTGTGGCTCAAGTACCTTGCGATGTCGCTACCCCGTTCCCAAACCAGAGACCCTGTGGAATGGGGCGGGGCGGGGCGGGGCGGGGGGGGAGAGGACGCGGAGTGGGTGAGGGGGGCTCTGGCGTTGAGCGGGGAGGCGGTGGGGGGGGAGCGGTGTATTTCTGGACGAGGGAAGGGGAGGCTCCGCCAGGGGGAGGAGCCGCTACCCGCGTCCTGTGGTCGGGGCTCCCCCCGTCGCGGCTCCGCTATAAAACCCTGGCCGGCACGATCGCAGCACCCCCGGCGGCCTTCTCGGTGTGCGACCCCTGGCTTGGTCTTTGCTCCTGCGCAGGATGCGGCTGCTGCTGGCGCTCCTGGCCCTCGTCGCGTCCCGGTCCTTGGCCCGCGCAGGTGAACGCCTGGGCTTCGGCCCCCTGCCCCTCGGGTGGCCCGCTCTGCGCCCCCGGCCCCGCGCCCCCGGCCCAGGACGCGCCCGCCCGGCACCAGTGCGCGCCCGTCTCGTTTAGGGTGTGCGCCCGGGGCGCCGAGGCTGCGGGCGGACTGGGCGCGAGCCATCTGGTGTGCGGCCACGTGCGGTGCGGGGGAAGCGTGTGCACGCGTGAGTGCGGCGGCCCTGAGGAGACGAGCCTGCGGGTCCAGGAGAAGGATGCTTCTCCGACTCGCCCCGACGCACGCCTCCGTTTCTCGTCCTTTCTGGAGTCTCACGCGGCTCCGGTCCTCCCCATTTTGTCCGTGGGTCGCTGTCCGCTGGCCGGGGCTGGGGGCAGGGTGGTTGCCCTCCTCCGCCCAGAGCAAGGGCATTGGGTGTGGTGGGGCCCTGGCACCCCCCGCTTCCCACCCTGAGTTCCTTATCATTGGGGGCTGCCACCTCCCTTCACATTCCCGCCAAACCGCCAGCGCTGTATTGGGAGCCCGGCTGGGGGCACCTGGGGACCCGAGGTCCCGGGTTGAGCCAGTCTTTCCGGCCAGGGTGATTTGCCTTTAAAGATTAGTGGTGAGGCCAAGCTCTTAATTATTCTCCTAGGTAGGAGGTAGCAGGAGAAACGTGTTAATATTTGATAAGGAACTGAAGGTGCTTCCAGCGGCCGGGTACAGGGATCCCGGGAGCACCTTTCCCGCGACCTCACCGGGGCCCGTCTCCGTCGCAGGGAACTCCCATCTGCCAGTCCCCAGCTCAGCTACCCCTCCCACGGTCCTTCGGGTCTGTCCCACCAAACCTGTCTCCAAAGCTAGGTGCTCCCTATTGGAGTCATGGAGTGAGTGGTGAGGGGGCCTCAGCAGCAGAGGAGAGAGCGGGCGGCGACTGCAGGACAGACCGAGCGGGCCGGTGGGGTGCAGGAGGGCTGGGTGAGGGGTGTCTTGCAACAGCTCGCAGGAGAGGAGGAGAGAGAAAAGGCAGTGAGGGCGTTCAGAACAGGTCTCCCCCAAGTGTGCCGCGTTGGCTTGTGAATTATTTCGAGCTGAAGGCAATCAAGACTTTTACCTCTCCCTTAAAGAATTTAAATTGGGGTCCTTGCCAATAATAAGAGTTATGACCATGAATAACTTTTTATGACTTATCTCCCCTCTGAAGTCCCAAGGCGCCTTACCTCAACCTTAGCTCAGAAAGCCACATATGCATCCTTTTTCCTTTCCATCTCTGACCTCTCCTGCTTGAGGGGTTCCCGCCCATACTTATTAAATGTGGTCATTTTCTCCTGTTAATCTGTCTCATGTCTATTTGATTCTTAGACAGCCAAAAGCTCTTAGAAGCGTACAGGGACGTTTCTTCCTCCCCCACAGTAGGATGTGAAAACTTGGATTTATAGCGTCGGACGCTGAAACCTACTTAAGTGGCTGGGCCGAGTAGAAAGAGAAAAGCCTTGCAATTAATCCGGCTGGTTTGTGGCCGTGTGGCCTTGGGCAAGTCACTCTCAGTTTTCCCGTTTACAAAGCAGGGATAGTAGTGAGCTCAGGTGTTGTTTCAAGGACTCACATTGGATGGTGATGGAAGTGCTTTAGTGTGATGCTGCTGTCACCATGCCCGGCACTTCATGCGTGCTGGCCGTGCTGGCTCTACCACGGGCCTGGGGCCAGCCCACCAAGGAAATTGAGGCTGGAGAATGACCGGGCTGCCCACTGAGCTCCCTGGAGCATCTGATGCCAAGGAGTGAGGAGGGGAGAGGATACAGGGTCCCTTCTGGCCAGGACTTGCTGAGACTTTGCCCAGGACATACTTGGCTTTTGCTGAGCTGGTTTTCAGGATTTTTTCCTGCCCCCAGAGTGGGAGGGTGGGGTGAGCAAGGTCCATCAGAAAGAAATTCTTCAGCCATCTCTAAAGAACAGGGGTTGGAGGAAAAGCCAGGGTGGAGAACAGTGGCTCGGGGATCGGCAGTGGGTGTGAGGTCTCTCACTCCGGTTCAGCTGGGGCAGGTGGACCCGGTGGAACCTGGAGCCTGGAGTCTGGGGCCTGGGGCCATTCTCCTTCCCAGGCCCTCGAGGAGGGGCCTGAGACAGAGGGCTGGTAATCACCTGCAAGGGCAGCCCTCTCACCAACAATTACAGGAACCTGAGCTGGTGTGTGACCTGCCACCTCTTGCCTGAGAGCTGGCCCTCTGTCCTCAGCCCACAGACGGACCTGACCCCTGGCCTTGGCCTCATCAACATTGTGTTTTCCTGCCTCCTGCCTCCTGAAAGAGGGTAGTTACAAGAGCATTCGCCCAAGCAGGTCAAAAGTCTCTATGATTATGGCAGTGGATCAGAGGTTACCATTACAAACGCAGGAGCCTGGCTGGCAGGAAAGAGTAAATTCCTGAGAAAAGCTCAGCCTGAACCAAATAATCCCCGGGGGGAGGCTTGGAGGGTTCCACCCGTCACAGCTGGCTCCCTCAGACTCTGGTTTAAGTAAGGCTTCCCCTGGAGTGGCCTTCCCTTCGGCCTCCAATCCAGGCTGACCTTGGGGACCCCTTCTTCCTTCCGGACCTCTGACAGGGGAAGATGCAGGAGGATTATAACAAGGAGGCTTTCATGGGAGCAGGGGGCCTCTCGTCCATTGTCTCCTCCAACAACACCACTAGGTCCTTCTGCCTGAAGGAGAAGGTGGGGCTCAGAAAAGGCAGTGACTGAGCGAAGGCAGAGCTAGGATGGGAAGCCAGTGAACCAGCACCAGCTCCAGAGCCCCTTCCACCTGTGGAGGAAGTGGCCGCTCTCCCTTGCAGAGTTGACCCATAGGGCCGTTCCCAGATGCAGAGCCCTGGGGCGGCAGAGCCCTGTCCAGGGGGTGGACTGTTATGGGGAAAACACTCAGGGACTGTTCGTCTCTGAAAGAGGCTGTGCCAGCAGGGTGGGTGAAGCATTTGATCCAGAGCTGGGGAACTCAAACACCCAAAGTGGCTCTGAGGGTGCTCAGCTTTCTGTGGGTGCTCGCTCCTGGCCTCAAATCCTCCCACCCCCTACTGAGGTCCTGACCTTCTCATGGCTCCCTCCCCACCCTGTCCCCATTCCAGGAACCCCAGTGGAGGTGGCAGTGGATGCGGGCAGCCCAGACACGAAGGTGGAGGGAAGGCGTGTGAGCTCAGAGGTCTGAGCTCAGGCTGAGGGGGAAGCTGTGCTTTTCTTAGGAATTGCCTCATCCCTGAATTCTTTCCAACGCGGCTTTGGCCATCTGTGCACTGACAGGAGAGCAGAGGGAGCAAGGCAACAGGACAGAAGGGTGCGTGCATCAGGGACTCCTACCATTTCATTTAATCCCCCCCTCCCACGGCCCTCAAATGAGGTGGGTGGTGTTAGTACCATTTTACAGATGATAAAACTGAGGCTTAGTTAGATTAAGTGACTTGGCCAGAATTCCAGCTCTGGATCAAATGCTTTGTCCACCCTGCTTCTCCAGCCTTTGAAAAAGAAAATCAATAGACTTTAATTAGGGCAGATTTAGGTTTACAGAAAAGCTGAGCGGAAAGCAGAAGCTACTGTGTCCCCCTCTGCCCTGCCCCGTCTCCCCCATTGTTACCATCTTGCATTAGTGTGGTAGGTTTGTGGTGCAGCCTTTACTTCAGAGATGCCGGTTCTACCCTGAGGCAGAGCCAGGATTAGAACCTGAGTCTGTCGGGTCACAAACACCAGGACTGTGGGGTGGTGGGACTGGGGAGAGGGCTTGGCCACCTTCCTTGCTGTGGGGCTAGGAAAGTTTAGCCAACAATGGGTCTTAACAACGCGAGAGGGAGGGGCCAACCCGTTCTCTATCGCCCCCCTGATCAGTTCTGGGAAGGCAGCCAGGCCCGAACCCTCCTCCTCCCCTCTCATCACGGCCTCCTTCCAGGTGTGGGTTGGAAAAGGGAGGGGGGGATGATGAGCAACAAAGGGGGGTATGGGGGCCAGACCCCGGGGGGCCTCAGAGGAGCCCCGTCAAGGGCTGGTGGCTGCTTTGCCCTGCGTGAGGACCAGTGTGCTGGCCAGGATGACCACTAGATGAGTCACAGGCCAGGGACCCCTGCAGCCTGCCTGCTCGTACTGCCTCCTTCCCCACCGCCCCCCCCATGTTCTTCTTAAGTATCCTCTCCCAGACCCCAGGAATACCCCACCCCAACCCCAGGGGGTTCTGACTTCAGGGAGATTCGCAGCCTCTGACCCACTATGTGCTCACACCCATCCTGTGTGTGTGTGAGCTTAGAGGCCAGAGCTCAGGCTGAGTGCACACTTCTCGTAAGCTGGTGGAGGCGTGTGTGGGCACGGATGCACTGACACACGCACGCACAGGCCTCACATCCTTCCTCTCTCTGCTCCAGAGTCACACTGGTGCTACGAGACTCAAGCCAAGGCCTCCAACAACTGCCTGGGTGAGTACAGCGAGTCTGGAGACAGGCCCCACTGCATGGGGCGTGGGGGCGTGCAGGCTGAAATGGAGACACAGGACGGTGGGAAGGATGAGGGATAAGGGTGTCCCCCCGTCACGTCAGCTCTTCACACACTCGTACGCGAGCGCACACACACACACGCACACACTCCAGGTGCTCAGGGGACAGAGAATGTGGAGTGACCCAGCCTTCCCTGGCACCACAGTCACTGTCACCAAGAGGGTGAGTCCCCTATGAAGTGTCATCAGCACCATCAAATGGAGAGATACGTTTCGCTCTTTCTTGTTACCAAATGGACACTTGGACCCTGGCTGGTGTGGCTCAGTTGGACGGAGCGTCGTCCCACAGACCAAAGGTCATGGGTTCTATTCCTGGTTGGGACACATGCCTAGGTTGTGGGTTCGATTCCTGGCTGGGGCACGTACAAGAAGGAAACCAATTGATGTTTCTCTCTCACATTGATGTTCCTCTCTCTCTTTTCTCTCTTGCTCCCTCTCTCCCCCTCCTTCTCTCTCTCTCTCTCTTTGTCTCTTCTTCTTCTCTCTCTAAAATCAGTGAAAAAAAATGTACTTGGGTGAGGATTTAAAAAAAAAAGGAGACTTGGTCCTGTTTGCAAAAGAACCTGGAAGGGATCCTTGTCACTTTCTATTTAAAAGCTGACGAATTTCTCAATTTCCCTGAAGTCTGCTCTCTTCCTGCCTCTGCTGTGGTGACGGTACAGCGCTGCCGCCCCCGAGCCCCACCCAGCAGTTCGGGGAACCAGGCTCCCCCCGGGGTTACTTCCCCGCTGCAGCCTCAGACATGCTCAGTGTCTAGTCAGTGTGCCCTTTCATAAACAGCCCTTCCAGGGGACTCCACTCCACACCTTTCCGGCGCTCTCCCACTCACCTTCTTTGAACTTCATTACACAGGTTATGAAGCAAATTATCACCACATTTCTCCCCTCACAGCCCAGCATCTGAGAGGGGGACAACCCCTCTCTCAGAGCTCACAGCCAGCAACTAGCCACCCTGTTCCTACCCTGCCATCACTTCCAGACCTGCTGTTTTGCAGGTGCACACACGTGTGTGTGTGCCTGAGCGGAGAGACCCCTGCAACACGGCCTGCCAGCCATCCCACGACCTTGCCGCCTGTGAGCGGGGTGCTCGGGTCTGACCTCCACGGAGCAGAGGAGGCTGCACCCTGGCGCCAGGCTTCCTTGACTGATCCCACCTCTCTCCCACTCAGGGCCAGACCAGTGGGGTGGAGACTGCCGGAAGACCCGCCAGTCCCCCATCAACATCGTCACCACCAAGGCACAGGTGAACAAAACCCTGGGACGCTTCTCCTTTTCCAGCTATGACAAGAAGCAAAAGTGGACCGTCCAAAACAATGGGCACTCAGGTGGGTCCCAGACGGGTGGGATGGAGGACCTGGGCAGGCATGGGCTCCTGGTCCAGGGGGGCCCAGAGTTCCCTGAGTACTAGGAGGGCACAGAGGCCCAGGAGCACCTTTGCTGAGGAGAGGGTAGGGGGAAGAGGAAGGGCTCGGAAAGCAGAGAACACGCCAGCAGGATTTTCGGTACTTTCATCAGATCAGTCTGGACGTCCTAGGATGAAGGAGCACTGATGTGCAAAGGCATGGGGCGTGAAACAGGTCGCGGTGTTCAGGGAGCTGCACGTGGCTCTGTACGGGTGGAGGGCAGAGAGGGAAGCTGGGAGGGGCCGTGCCAGCCCAGAGGCAGGTCACTGAGGGCTGAGGGGTTGGACATTCCCCTGAGGACACCAGGGCACCATGGAAAGGGGTTGGAGCAAGGGAGGAACCTACTGAATTTCATGTTTGGGGCAGTGGGGGATGTTCAGAGGGAGGCAGGCAGGGAGGCCAGTACGGGGCCAGGGCAAGATCTGGGGCTGTACCACCCACCCTTTTCCCTCCCTCCAGGTGCAGGCCCACAGCCCATGAAGGGTGGGAGATAGGAGTGGTCTTGCCTGGGTGGAGCTGGGAAGAGTGGCTGGAAGAGGCTAGGGGAGGTGGGTTCGAGGACTCTGTCCCCTCCTATGCCCTTCAGTGATGGTGTTGCTGGGGAACGAGGCCACAATTGCTGGAGGAGGACTAGCCACCCGGTACCGAGCCAAGCAGCTGCACCTGCACTGGTCCAGGGTGCTGGATGCGGGCTCGGAGCACAGCCTGGATGGGGAGCGTTTTGCCATGGAGGTGAGTGGTGGCCCCTCCTAGGTTAGTGCCTTGGCTGGGCCCTGAATGTACCTGCCTTAGGCAAGAAGGGTGGTCCAGGTCTCCCCCCAAATTCTCTCTCCATCTCTCTCGCCTCTCACCAGATGCACATAGTACATGAGAAAGAGAACCCGAAAGAGGCCCAGGACCCCAAAGACAAGATTGCAGTACTGGCCTTCCTGGTGGAGGTAGGAACCCCCCATCCCCAGGGTCTGAGGGACTATTTCTTAGGATCCAGAGACCAGGGATTCCGGGAAGACAAGAGGGACCTGGGGAGGCCCTGCCTTCTGTTTCTCAGTGGCTGGTCTACCCCCGGGTGCGGGGGCTCAGAGTCTCTCAGGGTCTCAGTTGCAGCAGCTACCTGCCCTCCCCACCCCAGACCAGAGGAATGAATGGGTGGGCGGTCACCACCAGCTCCCCACAAGCCCCTCTCAAGCTGCCCCTCCCCTCCTATTCCAGGCTGGATCCAGGAATGACGGCTTCCAGCCCCTGGTGGAGGCGCTGTCTGCTATTCCCAAACCCAGTGAGTCAGGATGACCAGGACGGGGGTGGGGGGATGGGAGGGGTGGAGGAGACTCCTCCCTGCAAAGGGGGCTTGGCTCTCAGAGTGAGGTGTGAGAGAGATCAATGTCTCAGAGACTCCCCCCCCATCGGTATCCTTAATCACCCCCCACCAGTGATGAACACCACAATGCAAAAGAGCATCAGCCTGTTAGACCTGCTCCCTGAGGAGGAAAAACTGAGGCACTACTTCCGCTACCTGGGCTCACTCACCACGCCAAGCTGTGATGAGAAGGTTGTCTGGACTGTGTTTGAGGACCCCATTCAGCTCCACCAGGACCAGGTACACAGGGCCCAGCTGAGGCGGCAGCCTCCCACTGCCCAGCTCCCCAGAAACTGTCCCTCTGGACCCCCAGAGACCCCTGGGTCGGGGGCATCCCAAGGAGCTGAGGGCCTATTGGTTAAATCCATAGACACTCCCTGAAGGAGACAGTCAGGAAGGGTCCCAGCTGTCCCATCTCTGGTGTAAGGAGGGGAGGCCCTGACAGGGGTGTCAGGAAAGGGCTTCCAGGGTGCACCCTGAAAAGTAGGTGGGAGTCAGCCAGCTGAGGGCAGGGGCCGTGTGTCCTGGGGAGAGGCACCTGTGTGGAGGGCCTGGGCTGGCCAGGGGCAGCCGAGAGAGGGTCAGTGCAGCCACTGCAGGGGAACAGGTCATTCAGTCCTCGCATGGTCCTGGAGTCCCCATAACACACGAGACTGGGGGTACAGCAGTGAGTCACGAGGGCCTCCGTCCCTGCCCTTGTGGTATTTTGTTTCAGGACACTGGTCCTCAGAGAGTGGTTCCCTGGACCAATGGCATCAACATCACCTGGGAATTTGGTAGACAAATTCTTGGACCTCACCCCTGACCTACTGAATCAGAAACTCTGGGGGTGGGGCCTGGCAGGCTGGGGCCCAACAAGGCCCCCAGGTGGCACTAATGCCTGCTCAGGTTTGAGGTCTGCTGTTCTTTAACGATAGTTGTAATCATAGGCCCCCCAAGCTGTCCACTTGGCTAAGGGAAGCTAATGGGAATTGAACGCCCACCAATGCCCAGCACTTTACATCTTTCTTTTCATCTGCACTGACACCTGAGAGGTAGGGATTCTGAGCCCCTTCACTAATGAGGACTTAGAGAGGCAAGGTGACTGGCCTGGGGTCACACAGCAGGGAGTACAGCCCTGCGGGTCCCCATCCTAGCAAGCCCTGTCCCTCTGCAGATCCTTGCATTCTCTGAGAAGCTGTACTATGACAATGAGCAGAAGCTGAGCATGACGGACAACGTCAGGCCCCTACAGCGCCGGGGCCAGCGCCTGGTGTTCAAGTCCCGGGCTCCGGGACTGCTGCTGCCCTTGCCGCTGCCCGCTCTGCTGGCGTCCACACTCAGCTGCCTGATGGCTGGCTTCCTCCGCTGATGGCTCACAGTTGGACACTTGACCTCTGACCTCAGCCCTGAGACTGCTTGGGCCTCCCTCCCTCAGGCTTCCCAGATTGGACTTTGATGATGATGAAAAGATGGATATATTTTTGGAGAAACCTTTCTCACGACTATTTTTAGTTCCCACAACTACCCCTGCCCATTTCCCCCAGCCTACCCAGTTCCAGGCAGAGGCCTTGGGGCTGGAGGTTCTTTGAAACAGGGACTGCACGTTACCTGCCCCCACCTTTGTGATCACCCTGTCCACACCCCACTGGGAGAGATGCAGAAGGCACCTTGGAGCTCCAGCTCAGCGACAGGAGAGAGGCCGGGCGGAGGCCAACATGGCGGCTAACGCAGAGGCGCCTGAGACACTAGCCAGTGCTTTCTCCTCTGTACTGGGGCTGGAGAGTGCGGGGTGTGGGTGGGTGCAGCCTAGATGAGGTGGGTGACAAGGAGTTCATTCATTTGCTGAAATGTATCTTGAGCGTCTATGTTCTAGACATGGGCTATGACAAAAATGCCTGCCCTCCTGAATTCAGTCTAGTAGGGAGACATTATAAATAAAATGGACACACTGTACAATGTTTCAGGCGTCTGTCGGTGCTTGGGAGAAAACTCAGTCAGAAAGGGAAGGTGGGCAGGGAAGGCCTCAATGGGGATGTGACATCCGGAAGACTTGCAGGAGGCAAGGGAGGAGGCACCTGGAGCCAGCCAGTGTTCAGGCTGGAGCAGGAGCAGGAGGAGGAGGAGAAAAGGGAGAGGGAGGGGGCAGGAAGAGGCAGTGTGTGGGGGTGAGGGGGATCCTCGAAGTAGGATCTCGTGAGGATGCTGGTCTTGAGCATGAGCGACCAGGAGCCCCCAAAGGGACTTTGCTTTGCAGAGCAGAGGCTGCAGGGTCGGGGAGCAAGGGGCGCAGTTAGGAGGCTGCTGCCGTGGTCTAGTTGCTGACCGGTCAGAAACAGGACATTCGAGGAAGAGGAGGAAGGGTGAATCCGAGGCTCTCTGGCCCTTGCACTTGGGAGCTGTCAGTGAAGCCCCACCAGCACCGCCCCCTGCCCCTGGAGTGCCTCTCTGATGGCTTTTGCCTCTGAAGCCCTGAGAGGGAGTGAGACAAGGAGGGGCTGCGTGGGGAGTAGAGGGTTGGGAAACCAAGGGAGAAGAAAATAGGGGCTCCATGGGTGGGCTCCAAGCCAGGCTAGGTCCCCAGTGCCAGGGACTGAGGGGCCCAGGCTCTGAGGCCTCCTCACTCAGAGCAGGACTGTATTTTGGAGGAGCATGAGCCTTGACACGCAGGGGAAGGGGACAAGAATGGGTCTTGCTGGGTGAAAAGGTGCCTCCCCGCCCCCACCAAGGCCCAGGGCCAGGATGGTGTGGGGACACCCTCTCTAACAGGCTCCGTGGGCTGGAGTGCGCAGCAAGCACACCGGGACTCCATTACCCAGGGTGAGAAGCCCTGGCTTGCTGCGGGCTTGGGGGGCAGCTGGTTGGAGGAGGTGACCCCTAAGCCTTCTCCCACCCTGATTGCCTCAGAGTCCCTGACCACCCCTCAGCTAAGCCTGGGAAGAGGGAGAAAGGGCTGCTCCCCCCTCCATATGAGCTTCCCCTCCCTTTTCCCCTTCGTGACCAAGAATAAGCACCCCCTCCTTTCACTGGTGACCACACAGCAGTGGGTGGCTGGCGAGGGAGATTGGTATTGCTGTCACCATGGCAACAGCAGGCAGCCTGTGTCAGCAGGGGGTATGTGGACACTGAACCTGTTCTCTTTGGTTCCCACGAAGCCTGCAAGGGATCTAAGATCTAAGTGCCTGCCCCCCCCCTCCAGCTCAGGGCTCTCAGAAGTCCCAACCACCCCATTCCCCCACTTTTCCCCCACCTCCCACCCAGTCCCTGCCCTCAAGGCAACATTCAGTAAGTTTCGGGGCAGCAGAACCAGGAAGTCCCAGCTCTTTGCAGGAGTCTAGGGGAGCTTGGCCTCTCTGACCCCAGGCAGAAGGCACACTGCCCTTCTCTACCCTGGACCCCACAACAACAATAATGAACCTGGCCAGTGGGGGCCAGAATGGGCACAGCTTGTCCAGGGCCCAGGGCTCAAGCCTCCTCCCAGCATTCCACCTGCCCTCCTGCGCCTGGAGGCTGGGGCAGGTGCTGTCAGCACACCACTCAAATCAAGGTCATTCCTGGCCAGTCATCTCAGGGGTGTGCAGCCAACCCCCCTGGAACTGGCCCCCCGCACCCAGGAGGCTGAGACTGTTGGGCAATCCCTCTCGCTATGCATGTTCTTGAGAGCCTCCCCTTCCAAGTAAATTCACTCCTTCTGTGGGGCCCCACAGCCCCCCACAGCGCACCTCTGGCTCCTAACACAGCTCTCTGAGGTGGTAGTGGGCTACCAGTGGCCCCCTTATTCAGAAAGAGGGCCCACCCACCCGCAGTCACTTCTCTGCCCCTCCTCGGCTCCTGTGGCCAGCTTTCTCCTTTGGCAGTTATCCGAGGGGCAAGGTGGGGTCTGCAGCGCCCTGTCCCACCCTGTCTCCACTGGCTGCTCTGTGTCCCCAGCAGGCCGTCTCTCTGGCCCCCTGTTTAGATTTGGCATCTGGGTAGGAACCAGGGCCTAAAAATATTCCCCGCATGTTTAGATGATTCTTGGAAAATAAACATCCCCATCTTGGCTCTTGGTTTGCACACTTGCTGGCCCTGCTTCCTGTGGCCCTGACCTGACCATGTGGGGGCAGGGGAGAGGGGTGCAGAGGGGCCCAGGGTCATGGGTGGCGGTGGTGGCAATACACACACACACACACACACACGCACCTGTAAAAGCGGCTGTGTCCCAAAACTCCAGGGGGTGCCTATGCTGAGACCACACTGTGACCAGCACCCTTGTGTGGTGTGACCCGAGGCTCTGTGCTTTCTATGTAGGTGATGGGTGGGCAGAGGAAGGGAAGCAGGTGGCCTTGCATCTGACTGGGCCTAGCTGTCCCCCGTCTCCTGCTGGTGACCCAGGGAGGAAGTCCAGGCCTATCTCCACGGGTGGGGCGCGGCTCCCGCACCTTGCATTGCACGCTTCTGGCCACCTCTGTTTGTTTATCTGAGAAGGCACAAAGGCATTATCTCCTCTAGAGACCGAGGACGTGTCCCAGGGCCCAGGCGCCCGCCCAGGGAGGGGCTTCCTTTGCAGGAGAGCTACAGGACAGAGAAGTTATAAGCCAGTTCCTTCCTCAGAGCCCTAGCCCCAGCTGAAACTGGACACGTAGGAGAAGGCTCTTCATATTCCAAGTGTTGGCTACTAAAAGGCCTGGGAGGACAGGAAGAGGGACAGGGGACAGGGAAGGGAGTTGTGTACATTTTGGAACAAGATTTAGTCTTTTAACAAACACTATTATTTCCTCTGTGTCAAGGGCTGAGGATTCAGGGCAAAAAAAACCCCAATCTGTGCCTTTCCTCCAAGACTCCTGACCAAAACGGCAGACACAGGGCACTGGTACCAGATCCACGAAATACACGCTGTCAAAGAGGCACAGTTATACTTGAGCGTGGGCCAGGGCCACGCAGGTCTGGCTCTGAGTGCTCTTCTACTGCTGACCAGTTAGTGAGGTAGGTGCCTTTGGCACTGTAATTCACCAGAGGCTCAGTTTCCTCATCTGTAAAGTGGGGATGACGGTGGCAGTTACCTCATAGAATTGCTGCAAAGATGAAACAAGATGCCTGGCCAAGGACATGTCTTCAATAATTTGTAGTTATCATCGTGATTCTTCTTTATTAGAGAGAACACAGAAGGATGGGTAGGGCCTACAGACGGGAGAAACTGGCCTCTCCTGGGGACGGTAGAGAACAGTGGGTGGGGGCTGGGATTCCGAGCGGCACGCCGGGTCACCTCTGTGGTAAGGAGCAGGTGCAGGTTGGGGTGGCAGCCTTCCTATGCTAAGAAGGAACTGCAAGACCCCTCGTGGGGGGCCACCTTCTCCGCTCAGACCCTTCCCCTCAGCACTCCACTCCACATTCACAGAACAGTCCACGGAGGCAGGCCTCCCAGCCTGACCTTTGCCCAGAGTTGCCTAAGGTCACCCAGCACAGCAGGGGGAGTCGAGGGAGCAGGCTGAGGCCCAGGATGCCCTGCAGCTCTCCTGTCCCTGTCCTGTTGGGGTTGTTTCGGCTGGGGACCAGTTTTCCTTTTCACTTTCCTCTGGCCCTTCCCCTTCCCAAGCAGCTGCAGGATTCCCGGTGTACCCTCTGCTGCGTCCCTCTCTCTGTCCCTGGCTCTGTCCCTGGCTGCCTGCCAGGAGGCTTGTCCTGTCTGGATTTGCTGCAGTCTTCCCCTCCCCAGCACGCACATGGTTTGCACCCACCTGGGGTTACCAGATCAATTTGAATTTCAGACCAACAACACTGCTTTTAGTGTTAAGGATATCCCCCACGTTCCATGGTGCATACTTATACTAAATCATTATTTGTTGTTTATCTGAAATGGAAATTTCACTGGGCGTCCTGTATGTGTATTTACTGGGTCTGGTGACCCTCCCCCTATCCCAACCACCTCAGGGAAAGAGACCAAGAGAAAAGGGGGGACAAAAGATAGGCCAAGACTGCCACCACTACCTCCTCCTCTTGGCTGTCTCCCTCTCCCTCCAGCTGGCCACACGTTCCAGGAACTGAGAGTGAACTGGGGTTTCCCTCCTGGGATGGTTGACCCTGTGGGGAGGGCAGCTGGAGCAGGCCCTCTGCTTGTGGGTTTTCTCCCATTTTCCAACATCTTAGGAGAGGCCATTGCCAAGGAAATCTCTTTTTCCTGCTCCTGGGGTCTCTGAGACCCAGGGCCTCACTGAGCAGGAGGTGCAGGGCTCCTTTCCTGCAGCCCAGCTGCTAACCACCATCCCAGCCCCCTCTCACAGAAGGGAACCTTCAGATGGCACCTGGCTGCTGCTCCAGGTGGGGTGAGAAGGCTCCCAATGCCAGGGTTTTATTTCCAGACAGAGGAGAGGCTGGGTAGGCGCAGGACCGCCTCAGGGAGCAGGGCAGGAAGAGTGGGGTGCAGATGCCTGCAGGCAGCTGGGTCCCTCTCTATCCAATTCCTTCCACCTGGTAATCTCCCTGATCTGTTTCACTACCTTTGGTCCTCATGATTTGCATATGTGTTGTTAGGCCACGCCCTTTATAAGGTACTTTACACGTTATTTCATTTACTCTGACAGCAAACTCGACAACGTAAGTTCCCAGTGGAACAGCCTCTTCAGGACAGCCAGGGTTCTCATGTTTTGGTTACTGCTAATGGTGGACACTGTGACGCAAAGGCTTGTCCTAGCTGTCCCCCCTTCAGCAGTTGGCCTCTCCAGGGACAGGAAACCTCTTCACTCAAGGTCACATTCCTTTCTGCGGAGCCCCAGCCAGTGACTGATCCGTGTGGGACTCCAAAGGGCCTTTCCAGCTTCAGCACCCTCTCTGTAGGGCCAGTCGAGGCCATACATGGCCGTCCCACTTCTCCCCCTGCTCAGGCCTGTTCACCTCCTGCAGCTGTCAGTCCGGGGGGCATTCCTTAACACACAGCCCGTCAGCTTCCTGGGGAAGCCAGCCTGCAGGACGAAGGCACATCGACACCCAGAGAGCAGAGAGCACTTAGTAGGCTCTCCATCAATGCTGGGTTGGGAGAACCCTGGGGAAGGCATGGCTAGTCCTCACTCGACACAAATAACAGTATATTTACTCAGATAAAAACTACTTGACACGCTTCCTGTCTTAATCTTTAGACTACGCTTTGAGTCGGGCACTTCTATTTTCTCCATTTTCAATGAGGAAACGAAATACAGGGGACCCAAGGCTCGCGAGTAGTAGGATTTGGACCCAGACAACTTGATGCTAAAGCCCACCCTCGGATTATCACCATCCTCTGCCATTTTTCTGAAGGAAACAGGCTTAGAAAGTTATGGAACTTGCTCCTTAAGAGCCTGAGAGTGGCCTGCGAAGCCTGCAGTCCTGCTGCTTCTCTTGGACGGAGGGCTGCTGGCCTTGAAGGGCTTTGAAGGAGTGTTCACGGGGGAGTGGGGCTGCAGAAATCCCCAAGCCACCCAGAGATCCTGGGGACACAATCTGTGTTCTAGACCTGTCCCTACCCACCTTGCGGCTCTTCACGTGAGGTCCACACACCATCTGAAACCCAGCTGGACAGAGACTCCTCTGTGAAGCCTTCCGCAGTCTCTGCCCACCTCTCCTCCTTCCCCACCACGGCCCCCTGAAGGAAGACTGGAGGATCAATCACATCTTAAGTCATCAGAGTGTGGAAGTGCCAGGATGGGACTGGCCGCCCAGAGGGGAGGTGGCAGCAAATGTTTGCAGGATGAATGAATAAAAGGAAAAAAATGATAACAAAGCAGGCACCCCGCCAGGGCTGGAACTAAATATTTACCTTGTCTGTTGGGCAATCCTGAGGGACGAGCCTGGTTTTCCAAGTTCTATTTATGCCGGCCTGTATTCAGTGACCGACACAATTGATCTGGTTTTCTTACAGCTGGAGCAGCTGTTTCCGCGTGTGGGGCCTGCGTATACAAGGTGCTTAATCCTCAGCTTCCGCTGTTCCCCAGCATCGCTGTCTTCCTCAGAGCGTGTGCCTCCTAATCCTTGGGCCTGGCCTGGTGACAATCTCCATGAGGCTTCAAGTCAAACTGGGGCTTCACTCTAGTCCAGTCATGGGGTTGAGCCGTACTAGGAAGTGCTTGGAGCGTGGTAGGACAGACTTGCCTGGGTCCAAGTGAAGCTTCAGAGTCATGGGGGAGAAGGATTTGGAGTTCAGTGTGGCATCTATCAGTCAAGCCTCTGGGATTCACACTGGGGTCAGAGGGAAGTGCATTTGGCACATGAAAACGGAAAGAGCAATTTCATCACTTCTTTGGGAACACTCTAGTGGAATCCGAGGGACCAGCGAGTAATTCTGACCCTGGTGCCCAGGCTGTGAGGGGAGGCCTGGGAGGCAGGAGTAGTATTGTGTGAGGGGTACCCAGAAAATTGGGTGGGCTTGCCCAGCAGGCACTGTTCAGGATTCTGAAAGCAGAAAGAGCTCATTGAAAATATATTCGAGATACCCTCTGGGGGCTTACATCAACAGAGGGACAGTGGGCCTGTGCGGGGATAAGAGTCAGAGCCGATGAAACCTGTGTCATCACAAGGAGTGGCCAGAGCAGCACGGCCAGCAGGAAGCTTTCACGAGAGGCTGCTGTGTGGGATCTGGTGCTGGTTTAAGTTCAGGGAGTGGGGCCCGGCTGGCCTGCGCTCAGAGGAGGAAAGGATTTTCTCGCAAACTATCCATGCAAACAGGATTGCAGATGGGAAGTTTCATCCAGGTCTCTGCCGGGGGTGCTCATGATGCCGCCTCCAGAGGGCCATTCACCGGGCAGCAGAGCTGGCCCTGGGTTTCAGCATTTGTTTTCAAATTGGTTATGAAGTTCAGATTTTCCTCCAAATTTATATTGGTTAGTTCCCTAGAATCCAAATTAGGCATTTTCTCCCTCTCTCTCTTTTCCTTTCTCTCTCTCTCTAGCTCTTTTTTTTTTTTTTTTTTTTTTTTACATATGTCAGTTTTGGATTGAGGCCTAGCATTCCCATTATCATCATAAAGGAGAAGTGAGCAGACCAAAGTCGGGTTCATGAGGCCTGGGGGAAAGCAAATGGGCTGCCTCTTGCTGCCTCTGCACAGCCAGGACTGAATGGAAGGCAGCTGAGGAGTCCGCCTGCTGCGTCACAGGCCTGTCAAGATGGCCGGATGGACATGTGGTATTTGATTTACGGCCTGGGTTTATGGGTGCAAACACCTGGGTATAAACAGTAAGACTCAATTGTTATCC
Organism: Desmodus rotundus; assembly: GCF_022682495.2. Classification (NCBI taxonomy): domain Eukaryota; kingdom Metazoa; phylum Chordata; class Mammalia; order Chiroptera; family Phyllostomidae; genus Desmodus; species Desmodus rotundus. The sequence goes on along the minus strand of NC_071395.1, from coordinate 93,818,197 downwards.
CTCCCTTCCCAGGAAAGGGCAGGAAGGAAAAGGCCTCAGCTTCAGGGAGGAGGCATTGTCCTGGGGTGGGGTGGGGGGATATTAAACGACACAGGTAACCTGGTAACCAGTTCTGGTGGGGGTGGGGCGGCGTGCAGTGGGGAGCACGGGAATCTCACGGCTGCTGTGACTGGTGGCTGCCTCCCCAAGAACAGCTCATTAAGTCCTTGTCTTTCCCATCCTGCCTCTGGAACTACCACATCCCTGCTAAATCCCCGATAAGGTACTATCAGACACTTCAAAGTCCAGTTTGGAGTGGGAGGCCTTGACCTGACCCAGATTCTCTCCTTCCACCCTCTGCAGTCCCTCCTCCCCTTCTACACCTCCTCTCTTCCTTCTGTCCAGCTCCTAAGGTCCCTGGGCCAACAGAAGTGAAGAGAACAAGTGTAGGGTGTCAGTTACCGTGGAGTCACTGCCTGGCTATTTGCTCTCGAGTTTCTCATCCTCTGGGAAGAGGTCAAGGAGGCTGCTTTCGGAACACCCACTTCCTCCCCTTATGTAACAAGACTGCATTTGCGTTAAGCGTTCAGTTATAAAGAGGTTTCATGTTCATGCTCTCATTCAGTGCTTATAGCACTATAAAGTAGTCAAGGGCCCATGACTCTCATCCCTTGTCAAAGACAGGTCACTGAGGCTCATGGTGACAGATTGTCTCGTTGGAGTTGCTGGGTTGTGGGCTACAGACTCCAGTTCAGGGGCAAGTGCGGTGGTGGAGAAGCAGCCACGTTAACCTTGGTCTGAATCCTACCTGTATCCGTGTGACACTTTGGGCAAGAGACTTAATCTTCCTGAGTCTCAGTTTCCTCAGAGAGCTGGGGTGAGCAGTACATAATGAATGAAAAGTACCTAGCCTGGGGGCTGGCAAATACATGTCCATTCAATGTCTAAGTGCTCTCTTCAACTTCTTTTTTCAGTTCCAAGTGCAGGACTAACTTTTATGTCACTTAGTCGGAACTGTGGGTGACAAAGAGGGTGCTGTAATAAATCTAACACGACGGACCTCATGGAGTGATCTGGGCATAAATCACTAACTGGGCAGGACGGGGTGAGTAGTCATACCCCAGGCCTATAACCTTTTTTAGTAAAAGGTTTATCTTAGCCCTGTCTATTGTTTTTGTGCATCTAGTGACTCACTTCTGAAATACTTCTTTGTCATATATTCTTTTGAACTGGTGTTTCAGGATTCTTAGGATATATTCCCAGAAGTGGAATCACTGGGTCAAAAGGCAGGGCCATTTTAAATGTTTTGAGGCAACACCATTCCACAGTAGCCACACCAGTCTGCATTCCCACAGCAGTGCACTAAGGTTGCTTTTTTTCCGCATCTTTGCCAGCACTTCTTGCTTGTTGATTTATTGATGATGGCCATTCTGGCAGGTGTGAGGTGCTATCTCACTGTGGTGTTAATTTGCATCTCTCTGATGATTAGTGATGTTGAGCTAATATGTCTCTGGGCCATCTGTATGTCCTCTTTGGAGAAGTGTCTACTCAGGTCCTTTGCCCTAATTGGATTGTCTTCCTGGGGTTGAGTCCTATAAGTTCTTTATATATTTTGGAAATTAAACCCTTATCAGATTTATCATTGGCCAATATGTTCTCCCATACAGTGGGTTCCCTTTTCATTTCGATGATGGTTTTTTTTAGCTGTGCAGCTTTTTAATGTGATGTAGTCCCATTTGTTTATTTTTTTCCTTCATTTCCCTTGCCCTGGGAGATACATTAGCAAGAATATTGCTACACAAGATATCTGAAATTTTTACTGCCTATGTTTTCCTCTAGGGTTTTTATGGTATCATGACTTACATTTAAGTATTTTATCCATTTTGAATTTGTTCTTATGTATATTCATAGCATTATTTACAATAGCCAAGATCTGGAAACAGCCTTAGTGCCCATCAGTAGATGGGTGCATAAAAAACTGTGGTACATTTACACAATGGAATACTACGCAGCAGTAAAAAAGAAGGAACTCTTACCTTTTGCAACAGCATGGATGGACCTGGAGAATATTATGCTAAGTAAAATAAGCCAGTCAATGAAAGATAAATACCACATGATCTCAGTTGTATGTGGAACTTAATGAACAAAATAAATGAGCAAAAATAGAATCAGAGGCATAGAATCATGGAACAGACTGACAGCTGGAAGAGAGGAGGGGGGAGGTGGCAACTGGTTGAAAGAGGGTGAAGAGATTAGGCAAAGAATACAGACACATGATCCATGGACATGGACAACAGTTTGGGGATTGCCTGAGGGAGTGGGGGGGCTGGATGGAGAGGGAAAAAGGAGGACAATTGGGACAACCATAATAGCATAAACAATAAAATATAATTAAAAAATAAAATAAACATTATTTTTCAGACCCTGGGAAGCATAACCATGCTGATGAACACATAATCTTAACAATCCTATAATCCAGCCCCCACCTTACTTTCTCCCACCTTCATGTAACTCTTTACATTCCTTCTTTAAATCCAAGTGCATAAAAGAAACTGCAAACAGTCATTCTCTGAAGCATTTTTCTCAGTCAGTTGAGGTCTTCCTTCCAGGCATATCCTCTGTTGGGCCCAAATAAACTCTAATGAACTCATCAAAAATTTTCTACAAGTTTGAATGTTCTTATGTCAATAGCATTCAGCAAACATTTGATGTATGAGTGATAAACTCTGCCTCTCCCTTTCCCATCTGTCCCAAAGTGAGAGGATGTTTACAGCTCCAAGTCCGAGGGAGCTCTGCAAACAAGGAGTGGCAGCAGTAACTTTCTCCGACTGACACAATGAAAGGCCACAGGCCCCGGGGCTGGCTCCCTAAAGAAGCCCAGCCCCAGGTGCTACCTGTGGTCTCTGCAGGGAGGAAGGCTGACTGGCCTTCACCCTAGTTGGCTGGCTTTTCCTCCCCACACAGATGTACTGAGAGTAGCAAAATGGTTTGGCAAGATTCACTCTGCTGCCACCACAATTTCCAGCACACCAAACAAGGAGAATCTCTCCTGTTGCTGGGAACAAGTGTCTGGGAGCTCCTCGGGCTTTGCAGTAACACTGCGTGACCAACCTTCTGAATGCTCAGAGGTCAAAGGTACTGTAGTGGACGTTTGACCCAGAGTCCTCAAGGTTGATTAAGCAGCAACTCATCGCTTACTCTTACTTCAACCCGAGCAACTCCAACCCCTCTGTTTGAAGTATCAGTCCTTCAGATTAAATGTAGTTGGAAGAAAGGATCCAGTCCCAACATTTTCAAAATACAAGCTGGCCTAATGCAACCCCTTCACTATTCACAATGCAGAGGAGATGAGTGACCTGCTCAAGGTCACACAATGTGCAAGGAGTAAAGCAAACATCGTAGACTATATTCCTAGTCCATTGTTTTCTGTGGTGTCATTCACGACTGCTCTGAAGTTGGGGCTCTAAGCAGCTTCTGACGACCACAGGCATTTCCTGATCCTTACTGGGAGGAGACTCCTTGCTCACCCCCAATTTGGAAGTCCCCTACTTCCAGTGGGATCTATTATCCCAGTGAGCAGTGGGATTTAACCATGAACAACAGAGGATCTTGCTGTGAACTGAAGAAGAAGACCCCTCACCTCCCCACCCCCCACCTTCCCTGTGGCTCCCAAGGCCTTGGATATCTCCACCAGCCCACTCTCCTTTGTGGGTCCTCCTCACCCTGTTCTCTAGGCCACACTCAGCTGTGACTGGCCTCCTCTCTCTGGCATGCTTTCTCCTTTTCCAAGGCCCTTTTAGTTTTTCTCCTACCTCCTGCCTGATTCCCTTTCCCTTTTTCCTCCAGTTACTTGATCTTCTGGGAGCATTTTAAGCCTGATATCCATCTGTGTTCTTCTTGGGCTTGTGGCAAGGTCCAAAGTTCATTAACAAGAAAAATTTCAACAAAAGTGGATTGCGTGTAAGAAAAACAGAAAAATTACAGCTAAAACATTTGTTTATATTAAAATGGTCTTCAATAGATTAGTGTATACTTAAGTAAACCACACGTAAAGGTTTCACCACCATACCAACATACTTGACAAGGTGAAACCCTTATAACTGGTCTGACCTTCAAAAGCCTGGGCAACATGTTCTGCCTGCCTGTTGTCTCCTAATACTCTCCTCGTGCACCTTCAACTCAGCTCAGACAGGCCTGTACAACCTCTGCAATGCACCACCTCTGCTCCCTTGTCTGTGTAGATGGCTTGACTGTTTTGCCTTCTTCTGATAACAAAATGCTAATCTTACTTCATGGTGCAGCTCACTTCCTTTCCCATTTGGTTTTCCCTAAGTACTTTGTCAACTACTGTCTAATGCCCTCAGTCAGCACTTCATCAGAGACAATTATACCTAGGGAACTTTGGTTAATTACTGTAACACCTCCTTACCTGTGTGCATATGCTTATCATCTTTCCCTAACTAGACTGGAAGTAACGATTCATTCTCTGTAGGAGTGGTTTCCATAAATGCAAGCTAGCTGCCAAAGATCTTCCCCAAGGAACTTATTAAAATGCAGATTCTTGGACTGCATTGGAAGATGAATTCGTAAATCTGGGTGTAGGTAACCCTAGAACACAGGTACAATATAACAATGGGTGGGACCCTGGAATCAGTACATTTAACAAGCACATTTTACAATACTGATAAATTGCCAGGTGGGGAACTGCTGTTCCTGGAGAATCTAACACAAATCTCTGTACCTCCTATGTGCTCACATGTTAGCTATATTCTTCTGGGCTGATAATTAACTAGATCATAACAGTATAGTTATATTTTACCCATGTTGTTTCCCTAGGTGAGGAAGGAATACTATTGATACCTAATAGGTGTCAGGCTTAATGGGCTCAAAGTCCATGAACTTTCTACTTACCAGAGGGCATAAGCTGGTGGCTTGTAACTGGCTTACAGATAGGTTTTATTTGGACAGTACCATGTTTGACCTTTATGACAACAATGGAGCCTTTAGATGGGCCCTAGAACTCACCATAGTCCCCTCTAGTCCCATTTGCATTCATGTCTGGACCTGCTTTTCTTACACTCTGTTCCCAACCTGGTCCTTATAGGCCTCCTGAGTTTGCAACTCTTGCATTCTCTCTCTTTTTTTTAAAGCATATTTTATTGATTATGCTATTGCAGTTGTCCCAATTTTCCCCACTTCGACTCCTCTGCCTGGTTCCCCCCTTCCCTCCAGCAGTCTTCCCCACCCCCCCTTAGATCATGTCTATGGGTTATGCATGTAAGTTCTTTGGCTTCTCCATTGCCTATACTGTTAACATCCCTATCTATTCTGTACCTACCCAATTCTGCTTCTAGATCCCTAAACCTTTTCCCCTATTCTCCCCCTTTCTTCTCCCAGCTGATTACCCTCCAAATAATCTCCATATCTATGATTCTGTTCCTGTTCTAGTTGTTTGCTTAGTTCATTTATTTTTTTAGGTTCAGTTGTTGATAGTTGTAAGTTTGGTGTCATTTTAATGCTCATAGTTTTGATCTTCTTTTTCCTAAGTAAGTCCCTTTAACATTTCATATAATAAGGGTTCAGTGATGATGAAATTCGTTAACTTTACCTTGTCTGGGAAGCACTTTATCTGCCCTTCCATTCTAAATGACGGCTTTGCTGGATAGAATGATCTTGGTTTTAGGTCCGTAACATCACTTTGAATATTTCTTGCTGGTCCCTTCTTGCCTGCAAAGTTTCTTTTCAGAAGCCAGCTGATAGTCTTATAGGTACTCCTTTGCAGGTAGGTAACTCTCTGCCTTTCTCTTGCTACTTTTAAGATTCTCTCCTTATCTTTAACCTTTGACATTTTAATTATGATGTGTGTTGGTATGGACCCCTTTGGATACAACTTGTTTGGGACTCTCTGTGCTTCCTGGATTTGTATGTCTATTTCCTTTGCCATTAGGGAAGTTTTCTTTTACTATTTTTTTCAAATAAGTTTTCAATTTTTTGCTCTTCTTCTGGCACCCCTATGATTTGGATGTTGGTCCTTTTGGAGATGTCCCAGAGTTTTCTTAAACTCTCCTCGTTTTTTTGAGTTCTTGTTTCTTCATTTTGTTCTTGTTGAATGTTTATTTCTTCCTTATGTTCCACATCGTTGATCTGAATCCCAGCTTCCTTCCATACATTGTTGGTTTCCTGTAGATTTTTCTTTATTTCGCTTAGTAGAGCCTTCATTTCTTTCCTTATGCTTTTGCTATATTCAGTGAGATCTTTGAGCATTCTGACCACCAGTGTTTTGAACTCTATGTCTGATAGGTTGGCTATCTCCACATCACTTAGTTCTTTTACTGAGGTTCTGTCCTGTTCATTCATTTCAGCTGTATTTGTTTTTCTGCTTGTATCGGCAGCCTCCCTGTGTCTGTACTAGGTAGAGCCGTCTTGATTCTATTTTAGTGTACCTGTTAAGTTGTATGGGGCACAGCCTTGGGTATTCACTAGGGCAGGGCAACTGTGGCTCCATGTGGGGGAGGGGTCGATGAAGTAACAATGCCGATGCTGGCTGACTTCTAGGCGCTTGCCTGGCCCTTGCCCCATTTCCAGTCACTTCACCCACTTCGTGTGTGTGACTAGTGCCATTTTAGCTGCTGTCCTGGTTGTAATTCCCAGGGTGGGTGGGTTTGCACACATTTGTGCTCTCCTGAGAAACCAGCAGTATCTTCTGCTGCCCTAATGCCCACTGGGTTTATAGCCAGAAGTTAGAGGCTTTCTTTTCCCCAGCACTGGGGCCCTGGGTCATGTGGTCTGGCCTGGGGCTGGGCTTGTTTGCTCACAAGGTGTCTCCCTGATTTTTATACACCATATATGAATGTGGGGCTGCCCATTCACCTGCACCATTGCCTAGTCACCTCTCCACCCCTGGCTCGCTGCCACCACACCAAGTCCTCTCCACCCCGACTCCTGTCTCTGTTCCTCCTATCCATCTGGATGAATATAGCTTCTTTAAATCCTTGGTTGTCAGATTTCCATACAGTTCTGGGTGTTTTTCATTTTTAAGTTAGTTGTGCTCCTTCTTATGGTTGTGCAATGAGCGAGATGTCTATACCTGCATCTTGACCAGAAGCCACAGCTTTTGCATTCTTATTTACTATCTTGCTTCCCACTGCTCAGGATGTTTGGTAAACCTACAGACAGCCCCTTTGTATTCTGTCTTGTATGGGTCTCTAATCATAGAGCTGTGTGCATTTTTGACATTGTGATTTCAATAGTAAGGAACCTGCTGGTATATCATCAAGGAAAATGGGGACCTTTGCTCCTTAAGGTACACATTCTGGCTCTGGCCTAGTAAAATTCTATGTTTCATCTTTAACATAATTAAGGAAATGTGGCAATTCACCTACTTGCTCCAATGGGATCTGCCATTAAGGAACCCACAGTGAACAATGCCACCAAGTGGAGATTCCATGGAGAATTGCTACCCTTAGCCAGAGAGGCTGGGAGACTGAAGACCTCTCTCAATTTACAGGGCCATTCAGAAACAGGAAACAAAATGCTTACCCATCTCCATACGCTGGTTCTTTTCAAGGCAGATGTTTTAAAAAGCCAGAAACACAGGCTGGCACTTTAGCAGCTGTGCTTTCTGATGACATTTTGGATCCTTTTTCTTTTTTTTCCGTTTTCTTAAACAAACTACCACTGCTACTGATTCGACATGTTTCCTTCTATACATTTTTTAATGTGTAGTCCTGTTTTTGGAAAATGCGAGCAGAGAGCTATTAAATTCTTTTAACATCAGTATAGCAAGGTAGTTAAAAAAAAATGTATTTGAAAAACAGGATTGAGCCCTGGCTGGTGTGGCTCAGTGGATTGAGTACCAGCCTGCAAAGCAAAGGGTCTCTGGTTCAATTCCCAGTCAGGGCACATGCCTGGGTTGTGGGCCAGGTCCTCGATGGGGCAACCACACATTGATGTTTCTTTCCCTCTCTCTTCTCTCCCTTTACCTCTGTCTAAAAGTAATAAAATCTTTAAAAAGAAAAAAAAGAGAAAACAGGATTGAATCTCATGGGGATAAGATTTCACATTCACTGAGCACTTACCAAGAAACTGTACCAGGCATTTATATTTCATTTATTTAATATAAGCCTGAGAGGTAGGTATTCTAATTTTAAAGATTTTTTTAAAAAAAGATTTTATTTATTTTTAGAGAGAAGGGAAGGAGGGAGAGAGGGAGAGCAACATTGATGTATGAGAAATACATCGATCGGTTGCCTCTTGCATGCCCAGCTGGGGACCTGGCCCACAAACCAGGCATGTGCCCTGACTAGGAATCAAATCGGTGACCTTTGGGATCACAGGCTGGTACTCAATCCACTGAGCCACACCAGCCAGGGCAGTATCCTAAGTTTAAAGGTAGACAAATAGGGGCTAAGGGTGAAGGACCTCCAGCTCTAAATCTTTGGCCCTCTTCAATGCTGCCAACTGCCTCTTTGGCGACCCACCAGAGAAACAGCCCTGGTTTCTCAGAATCATTTTGAGACATTACACAAATGAGGTGTCTTACTTTTCTTCAGGTTATCTCAGTTCACCACCTGCTCTCTACCCTTTTCCCCCACCCCCTTCAACACCTTCCAAGAAATTTTCTAACAGGGATGTGAGCAAAGTTTAAATCAATTTACCTGGTCAGTGTAGGTATCTTGTTCTACGTCAAATACAGTTTCCATTATTTCAGAGACAGAGCATCTACTCTCTAAGCGAGGGAGGTATTATTCAAGTAGGGGAATTAAAACATGGTCACGGAGAGAAAGGCTAAAGAATTTGACATTTTTGGTGTTAACTTGTATAGAGGAGAAAGAGCACATAGATGCATCACAGTATTTAATTTGTTTGGATAATAGTTACAGATAAACAGGTACACTCCATATACAATTACCAATACTTTTTTATACAGTTCATATTTTAGTACATCAACACTATTTTATTTACACTCTATTTATGTACATTAACATCTTTCTAAAGTCAGTGCATTGTCAACAAGTTTTATACAGTAATTTACAAGGTGAATGTAGTTAATAGTTAATTTAATAAATTTTCTGCTAGTCATGAATTAAAAAAATTAATTACAACCAATATAACAAACACAGATCAAACATTAGTAGATTGTGCTACCTGTTTAAATAAAATATCTGCAAGGAAATTATTTAAAATCTTCCATCTTTTCATGGGACTCGCCTGGGTAGGAATGGATAGATTTTATATATTGAAAATCATGAAACTATAAAGTCTACATTTTGTCTGACTTCATCATATTATACCATTTAGGCCACTCCTTCCTACTTGCAGTTATAGTCTTCTGAATAGGGTTTCAACTTAGAAAGCCATGGAACCTTTCCAAGTGCTATGAGAAGAACTGGGTAGCAACTGGCCTCAGATATCAGAACACAAATGCTAAATTACATGGGTATCTACTGTCTATGAGGAAGGGAGGGAAATGGAATCTGACAATTAATGAGAATCAACTTCTAGGGTCCAGGTGAATACAAAAAGACTGAAAAAAAAAGTTAGATATTTACTTTGAATATATATTTTAAACAACACAAGAAAAAAAACGCTGACTGAAATAAATAACATTTATATTTTTGTTCCAGTTTTGAATTATCAGAGGAAAAAATAAACTGAACAAAGAAACATAACTTTTGATGACCACTACTATGAAATTAAAAAAAGACAAACACCAAAATTAAAAAAAATGGACATGCAAAGAAAACAGGAGTTTACTTCTAAAACCACCAATTTCATTAAAAATACACACTATCAATGTTTGAGATGCGTTTTGTTTTTAAACTTAATATGATGGGGAAAAATACCCCATTCAGTTAATTTATAGCCCTTATAGCCATCAAATATGAACAAGTTTTGAAAAGTTCATTTGTATGTACTCTCTCCTTTTTTAAAGTGCAAAACAAAGAAACAAAGTAAAATACCACTAATTGTGAAACACCATTTATCTTTAATGCCATTTTCCCTCTCAGAAGCTCTTTGTGCAACACATGCAAGTGAAGATGGTGCAAATGTTGGCAACTACCCTATCACACTCAGCAGTGGGTGTGGAATACATTTTTGAGGACACTTAAAATATCCTCCAAAGTAAGATGCCTCTATCTGGAGGGCCATTTTAGCTGCATTTCCCAGGATGCTTTTTTTTCTTTATAGTGTCTCCAACCAAGGCCCTGGGTAGAAGGCACACAGCCCTAAGAGGTTCTCCCTTTCAGACTGACTGACTATATATGGCTCTGCCACCATGACTGGTTGTGTCTCCAACAAAAACACAACAAAAACAAAAAAGACATAAAAAGTGGGAAACGCTTTAAAAAATAAATTGAAAAATCTGTGTCCATGCCATAAGAATCCTTTGCACACCTTCATGATCTTGCTTTCTCCATCTTGTCAATACAATGGAATAAAACTTCAGGAAAAAGGAGGTAGCGTTATCGTGTCGTCCCCAGACAACACTATAATTTTTTGTTTTACTTTGACTCCAAGGAAATTCTTAGTATTTTGTTATGATCATTGGTAAACTCTATACTCACTACATATTTCTTCACATCTGAACAAGCACAATTTAGTTCTTATTTGGTCCCAGGTGGCTGGTGCCAAACCCTTTTGTTTACAGGCTAACGGTCGACTCTGCCTGAAAGTTCTCTACCAGAGAACTTGTGTGAGACACTTCCAAACCAATTTATTACTACTGTTATGTTAACTGCTATTACTTTAATTAGGATTTTTATTTTGTGCTTCAGGGTCACAGGATAAAATAACTACATTTAGCTTGCCTTTCAGTGATGCTTTTGCCAAATGTTAGCCACAGGGAGTCATCTCTCTCACCACCAGCCTGTCTAGCAGCCAGAGCGGTAGCTTTACTGTAACACACAGTACTTTTTGTAATCAGACTCAAAGTCTTCGTCCATGCTGCTTGTGTCTGCCATCTTTTTGCCGTCAATCTTTGGCAGAAATTGTGCATAGTCTATCCCCTGCTGCTCATAGAAAAGAATGTAGGCAGAGTCGGTGTCAATTTCATCAGGGTGAAGTTCCTGAAGGGACAAGAAAAGCCTTAAATAAAAAAGCCATCTCTTGGCTCGCTCCTAATCCTTGCCAGGAAAGGGAGGACCAACACTCCTTAATTACTAAACCTGTTTGCTTCAATTAGCTTAATATTTTGGCTGTCTCATAACTGCCCCTGAAATAAACCCCATTATTTTCAGTATCTGTTTTAGGGAAAATATTGTGACTACAGACAAGTTAAAAAGAATGACCAGAATCCCCTATCAAACCCTAATAGCTCAAAAGACGAGAACTTTTCCCCCTTACTACTCACGTTTTCATTCTCTCCTCTGCATATCACTTTTGTCCCTTTAATACTAACGGTATTTAGATACTGCTTCAAACAGAAAATTCTATTTCTATTTAGGAGTAAGGACATTATTTCAACAAATATCCCCTAGAACTGTTGATATTTCTGTTTATTTTATTCAAAGAGTGGGGATATTTACCTTACAGCTGCTGTCATTGTAACAGTACCACTTGCTGTTTGGGTTTTTGGCATAAGTGACATAATGGCCCCCGCCCAGAATTCCTGAATGGCACTGCAAGAGAGAAGAAAGTGGAAGTATATTAAAAGCAAAATTCAAAATTTAAAAGCTCCAAACCTAAAAATTTTATAGTTGTAATTATTCTTTTAGAAAGCAAAAATTCCTTAGGAACGCACAATTGTGAATAACTTGAACCTACGACTCCAGTTATAATGATTACATAATTATTCCCCACATTACTCTGTGAGCGTCTTGAATTTTATCCAAAAGGCCAAGATACCTGCTGCTTACTTTGTCTATCACCAAGCTCAATGCCTAGCAAATAAGCAAGCCCTGAAAAAGTGATGAATGAATAATGAAGATGAACAAAAAAACCCACTGAAAAATGCAGATCATTCTGAAAACCATACAACAAACCACTCACCGAAATTGCATATAGATTATAAATAGGCTTAACGTGGGTATCTTCTCTTTGGTCATCGGTGCTGTCTTCTTCACTGTGGTTTTCAAGTTGCCCATTGCTGTAGCCATTGCCATATGCCTCATGTTCATAAAGAAATCCATTGGCCAAAGCTACTTCATGGTCCTGAGGGGTGACCAACTCAGGTTGGCTGCCCCCCAGTGCGTGCCCTCGGCTCAAGGCATCAGCCAGCTCACAGACTTGCCCAGCCCCATTGTCTTTGCTGGCTTCCAAGTTCTCCTTACTACTCGACAGTTTATTTTTGCTGCCGATCTGGGGTAGCCGGAGCCTCCCTTTGCTCCTCCCTAAAGTCCGTGGGCTGCTGTTAGGACTGCTGTTTTTGCTGCAGGGACAGCTGGTTCCACTTTTCCTTGATGAAGAAGGTGAACCTGTCAAAGGGAGAAGGAAAGATTCATAAAATACAAATGCCACAAGTTAAACCTGCCACCAAATGTTAATTTTGAAACCACCTTCACAAGTATACATATAAAGGTAAAGACGAGAGTCCTGACTTGCTACTTTTTAGTTCCTATTATGTAACCAATAAGTTACATTCTTGTCTTCCTCAATGCCAGGCCCTGAAAATGCAGCAATGTCCTGAAAATGTAAATTACCATGCAGGAACTTAGAAAATAGTGGAAAGGTGATTTAGGTTAGATTCAGTTTAAAATATTATTATTTAGACTAAGGACCTAAGGAGTTTTACAAATACATATTCTTCTCCTTTGTAAAATTAGATTAAAAAGTACAACCACCAATTATTAAGCACTTACTATTGCTAGGCATGGTATTGGAAACTCTATTATCTCCGCCTCTCACAACAGTACTATAAGGTCTTAAACTTTTTGGTCATAGCCTTGCCTACTTCCTTCCATACGCTTAAAAATTGCTGATCCTCTAGAACTTCTGTTTTATGGGTTATATCTATCAATATTCACCATATATAATATACAAAGACACATTTCACTGATGATATCATCCTATCATGCTAGCTGTGACCTCACTGCACACTTGTGAGAGAACAACAGTGAGAAGTATTTTTATGAAAATAGTTTTGGGTCTCAGGGACTCCACAGGGGTTCCTGGACCACACTTGGAGAACCTCTGCCATAGGCAACTAGGATGACAGCTACCATTCATGTTCACTGTATGTCAGGCATTATGTAAAGTGATTCACTCCTGACATATGAAATCCTTGCACTCTGTCAATTTAGTATTATCTCCATTTTACAAATGAAAAAATAGATTTAGGGAGGCTGTATGTCTTACTAAAAGTCATATAGTTCACATTTAGATAGGTGTGATTCTAGGTAAGTTTGTTCCATCTTGTTAAGCTGTTGCTTGAGAGTGGAAGGGAGAGGGAAGCATGCAGCCTACAGGGGTCCCAGGGAAGCTCCCCTCAGGGCGATGCCTGGGCTTCATGAAGTCCCCCTAGGTTTCTTCACCTTTAGGGCTACTGATGATGTTTGCGCTGAGTGAGGATGGGCTCTTACTCAAGAGCCCATCCTCTTCCCCTGCTGAGTTCTGCACATCCACTTTCTTCATCTCTCCTGCTGGAACCCTGGTCTCAGAGAGGTCATCCCCCTGGGGTGTGAGTGGTTTCCGTTGGCAGAGAACTGGGTCTCTTGGTACCAAAAAAGCACTAGGGTCAAAACTTTCACGAGGAAATTTAACAATTTTCTGTGATTTTATCCATCGGCCATTTACAAATTGAAATCGTTTAAGGTGAATAATCTGGAGAAGAAAAGGTAGAAAACACTTGGGTTAAAGGGTTCTGAAGATACAAGAAAAGAATTTATTTTATTATGTAACACAGTTGAGCCACTGTCCTTTCACTCTATGGCTAACATGGTAATCTCCCTAATTCCATAGCCTGTGTATATCTCTTTCTAAATTTATTCAACATCCTTGGAGCCTATATTTGCATGTCCTCCTCTGTTTTCTGGGTTCATGACCCCCACTGACTTCTCTCTCTCTCTCCAATGTCATACATAATTCATTCATGAACACTCTCTAAGGAGACTAGTGAATGCCCCAGCATTCTTCTTCCCTTCTGAGTTTCAATCCCTAGAGCTAGCTAACCAATGTTATTAATTACTTGTGCATTCTTACCTGGGAGTTGTTCTGGATTAAGAAAAAAATAAAACCCTACATTCACAATCTTTCAGAGTAGTAGAAAGAAGACATGAATTAAAAAACACACAGAAAAAGATATCTGGTTAAAAGATACCACTGCCTTACAATTCCACTTGTTATGATACTGCCACCCTTAAGGAAAAAGCTTTCTTAAATGAATAGGAAGATTTGCCACTTCAAACTCTCCTGACAAACAAGAGTCTCCTAATCCATGAAGGGAGAAGGCAGAAGTAAATCAAATTCAAAAGAACACATAAGCCCTGTTGCAATTGTGTACTTGTGCATACACACTTAACTCAGCAGTGTGCTGTCGCCATGTGACCAAGCACAATGCCAACTGGAGGCTCCAGGCTGAGTTGCTTTTCTATAGACCAATAAGGATGAGCCTGAAGCTTCCTCTCCCCCTAGAGCCAGAAATGCTCACCAGGTCTGTATGACTTTTCTCTCCTTTTTAGGCTGTCTGCTCTTTAGCAGCATGAAGGAGCAAATATCTGTAGAACAATTCATCTCTGTGTGCACAGCAAAAGTGTTTTAAGCATTACTGCAGAGAGGATTTTATACTCAAAAACAACAAAAACTATTTATTTATGATTTATTTCCTTTTTGCCAGACTCTTGCTCTCTCAGAGGCAGGACTGTGACATACCAAGATGGGGGGGAGTCTCCAGAGATCCAGCTTCTTGGTTGCCAAGCAGTGGGTCTTACACTTGGAGCAGTAGTACATCTCATTTTCCCCTAGCTCCTCCTCACTGGTGAAAGCACGGAGACAGCTGTCCAGGTTGATGGGCTCAGCTTGTGCTCGCCGACTCTGTTCCACACTCTCATGCTCATCTACAACCTAAGTGGAGGGAATAGGAAGAATGGGGGGAAAGGGGCGGGGGAGGGAAGGAGGGAGTTTAAAATGGTCACCTGGTTATGCATCATCCTCTAGGTGATTCACCCTTGTTTTATTCTACATGAAGAAAAAGAAAATACAACCCAGACTAAAAGTCTTTGAGCAAATACAGCATCTATACATTTATTCACAAGCATCACATCAATAATATCCCAGATTAAATTTCTATTTATATGACCATAGCTCTTGAAAAACTTCTGAATGGTTCAAAATGATGGAAACAAAAAGAAATTAGAAATTGCTTATTTATTTTACAATTCTGAAATCCTAAAACAGCTTACATATGAGTTGGCCTTCAAGCCAGGGGTGTTCAGATTAGGTCTTTTATTTTTTAACTAGAAAGAATATTATTAGTATTCTGCAGGCTTTACAGAGGCTAGAGAAATAATATCACTGGAACACAGATGCCAGATCTGAATTAAATAAGAAAGGTACAGAAAAGCTCCCCATGAGAAAACAATACACAAGAACGTTAAACCCCACAGGTTACAACTCATTTGCATATTGATACTATATAGCACAGAGTTATCAGAATACAATGTGTATCATTACCTATCTCCCTACCTCAAGGGGCCTCTTTATCTGAGACTGCAATAAAAGAACACTAGGCTCAAAGAGCCGAATTTTGTTGAGAAGGCCCCAAATACCTGCCAAACTTCTGTGGTCTTGTTAACCAACAGGCTAGGCTTTGGAGCAAGAAGATGGTAGGTATAAGAAAGGAGAGACAGCAACAGGGGGTAGGTGTGTAAGGCTGTGTGTTGGAGGCGGCGTGGGGTCAGGAGGAGGGAGAGAGGTAGGGGCCTAGAATGCAACAGAAAAGAAAGACTTTTTCCCTCTCTGATACTTGGCTGTCACTTAATAAGCAACCAAAAACCATGGTGAGGGAGGCATAGTATGAGGAGTATGAATGCTACCGTGAGACTTCACACAGGGATCTTTTCATCCCAGGGTGGAGTCTGGAATACAAGTCCAACAATAAATGCTCTCTTTGTGGCAAAGGTCACACACACGTCCATAACTCCCATAATTACTCCTCCCTTCAAAAGATGAATTGGTTCTCTTTGCCTGAGGCAATTTCCCTTATGTTTCCCTTCCTGAACTAACACTGGGAACAGTGGGCTCCCTACATTACAAATTAGCATTCTCAGGACAAGCAGTTTAGAATAGGTTTTTAGGGGTGTCATTTTCCTGACAGGAGAGAATGACTGAATCACAGGCTGCCAGATGCTTCTTTAAACTGTCGAGGATGAAGGTTTTAGCATTGTATCATCTGTTTTGAAAGAGCTCATTTAAAAGGGAGAACTTGAGGAAATTCCTTTGTTTCAGAAAGGGATATATGGCTTGATTTTGGGTCACTGATTTCTTTTCTGATATTAACTTTCATCATCTTTAGAGCTGGTCATCCAAGGGAAAAAATAACATTCTCAAAACAAACAAATATGCTGTATCACGGTTGTTGGAATTTGAGTAGGAAAAGAGATGTATCAAATTCAGTAGTGTTTCTTTTCTCATAACTGGTTAAACATTACCTCAATTAGCTCTCCCAAGGATGCTTTACGGCCAACCACACATTACAGTAAGTTAATAAAAAATGTTGATTTTTATTGACTATATTTTCTACAGAACACACAGGCTATAGAGCTAGATGGAGACAGGAAGACTGATTTAAAAAAAAAAACACCAAATTTGTGGGCTGACAATAATTTTTATTTATCAACAAAATTTCCCTAAATGACAAAGATTCCCTTTACCTCTTGGGATCCACTGCCAGGTTTTCTACTATTATTCAAATATTCTAAATTACTTATTGGCACCCTCTTCCTCTTTTTCTAAGTTGCTTGAAAAGTCATCCTTAACCCAAAACATAAGGAATGAAGTAACAGCTTTCATACATTATAAGACTATTAGAAATAGAGAGAGCTCTAAGAAGTGACCTAGTTTAATTTTCTATTGAGGAATATGACATCCAAATCGTGGGGTGCGGTAGGGGAGAGCACTTGCGCTTGCCTCTCTATTTTTTTTCTGCTTAGCAAATAAAACATTCACATAGAAATTTTGGAAAGCAGCAAAAAATGTACAAAGGCAGGGAAGCTTTTCTATTCTTAATACAAAGGCAAACACTGTCAAAACATTGGCAGATTTTCTTTTGTCCTTTTCCGAAATAGTATTTTTTTTATCCTGAAGAGATTTTTCAGTATATGCAACTTTCTGCCTTCCTTTTGAAATAAACAACCATGATACCATAAGTATCTTCCCACATATGTCAGCAAAAACTCCTGGTAATCATCATTTTCAATAACTGCATAATATTTTATCCAATTACTGTATCACGCTTTATACTCTAATGTGGGACAAATATAATTTATTTCTAATTTTTGACTATTCTAAAAAATGCTACAATAAAGATTTGTGTCAGCAAATACAGAGTATTTCCCTAGGATAAATTAAAGTATAAAGCATACAGGCAATACTCTTTAAACTACCTCGTTTGTCTACGTGACTCTCCAAGCACACACAGAAACCACATGTAGGAAGAAATATTATGTAGGAAGAAATCAGTCATGTGGCTCCACCTCCCAAGCAAGGCAAAATATCTCAATTGTAACTTGGTTTCCATGGTGTCCTAACAGCACTGAAAGTGGAAATGGGGTGAGATTTAACAAGTCACGTAAGCCTTTCTTCCTATTAGAGGGATGTCCTCCAGAACTTTTCAGATTGACACTGGGCTTGTTAAAAAAGGAAAGAGGTTTACAGAGCCAAATAATTTTTCATCTTTGACAGGATTGACTTGTAATAATGTCCTGTCAGATTTTGTGCTGACAAAGATTTAGGAATCTTTCTATCAATTGCCACAATTTTCCCTCTTCAAATGAAGCATGGTTGAAGTTATTGAATTACCTTGCTTCAGGGAGCATGATCTACTAGACTAACTGCTCTTTGACGTCCTTTAGCCCACTGGTCTTTTATTTGGCAAATATCCACAAATTACACTTGTCCTTGGCTAGAGAGAGTTTCCAGGAGCTTTGGGGTATGTGGGGACATACTGAGGGAGATCCAAAAAGGGAACTATCAAACTAGGTTTGGAATTGGTAGTTTTCCTACTCCTCAATAGCACAAAAAGGCAGAAAAATCAATTGTCAATATTAACCTACCTGAAGGGAACACTCTAAGAAACAGTAAAGGAAATTTCCATCAAGAGCTACATAAATGCAAACGCCACTACAATTCTTCATGTGACTAAAAAAATTTTTTTTTTAAAAAAGATTTTATTTATTTTTAGAGGGGAAGGGAGGGAGAGAGAGAAACATCAATATGTGGTTGTCTCTCATGAGCCCCTCTACTGGAAACCTGGCCCACGACCCAGGCATGTATGTACCCTGACTGGGAATCAAACCAGCGACCCTTTAATTTCGCAGGCCAGACCTCAATCCACTGAGCCACACCAGCCAGGGCAAAATTCCTTTGATTCTACAGCTTGTTGTCCCTTCATCAGATTCATCTTATCTCTTCCCACAAGCTACCTAGTCAGTCTATTTTTCAAATAGCATTTGGCAAACATTTTTACAAATGGAGTTAGTCTTCTTTCTTGAAGTAATATTTTCAAAATTTAAAAATTGCTCTGGCCAGAGCATGGCAGTAGAGGAATAACAAGTGTGAATAACCATTGAGATAGTCCAGTCCTGAAACATTCAATCCTTTCTCTAATTTTTCTAATCACTATACCTATTAAAAGTAGGAGCTACAGCAGACATGCATTTGAGCTAAGAAACTGTGGTTACCAAGTGCTACAGTTTTGATAATAATAATTAATAACACACAGGGAGATATTTACTGATTGGTATGTCATGGCCAAAGAATATGATTTCTGAATTACACCTAGAATTTTGTTACAGAATTTACTTATTAATGGTATTTTTGAACTTTAAAGCCCCAATAGAATTATCTCTAGAAGTGGGAAAACCGAAACATCCATGTAATCAAGTCAGTATATAAAATGCCACAGAGAATGCCAATGAATGTTTTTCTGGTTGTACTTAAATTATCTAAAACAGAAATGGCAAGGTATAGTTAAACTGGGAAAATTTTTACATATAAAAACCACCATCTTATGGTGGCACTGGGCACTTACCCTTTCCTGTGATGTTTGGTAGCGGAGGTGAAGGGCCGTGGGGTCCCAATCTACAGCAATATAGGCATTTCCAATGAAAGCTCTGTCTTCCCCACAGTCAATTTTACAGCCTCTGCAAAATCTAAAGGGGGAAAAATATACTGAGGAAAAATAATCATAAAGCAAACAAAATTTTCTTTATCAGAAATATTCTCCCTTTCTACTTCCCTACATCCCTTCTTGGGCTTCACAACTTGTTATGGGCTTCTTATTTGAGACTGATAAATTTACAAATATGTATTAATAATTATTAGTATTTCAGGGAATCCTGCTTATCAATTCTCAAGTCTCTGTGGCAAAGAAATAATATGAGAATTGGATATTTGAGGTAACACACCCCTAAAGAAATTCTAAATTCAGTTATTTCACGTTCTGAGGACAATTTATCTGGTACAACACCACCCATTTCCTTTTGTAAAATGACACATTAAATAAATGTATATAAAAATTTGTGGGGTGGGGCAGCAACCATGACAAAGCCATGGTTCCAATGACTATGTTAAACTCAATTTGTTAAGTTTATCACAGTCTTCTGAAGGCTGATTTCAGTACTTAGGCATTTTCCAACCTGGAATTATATTGACCAATCAATCTTCATAACTCTTCTAAAAACCCAAACAGACTTCCAGCAAGGTCTAGTAAGTAGACTACACTCTACTGGGCTCAGAATTGCTAAATTAATTTATAATTAAGGAGCAGAAGACAGAGGAAAATAAATGTTGATCATTAACTATGAATTTGACAAGATTGTAGAGTTTATAAAACCAGCTACGTCTCAAGAGTAAAACGTAAGCTACAGACCTCACAATGAAGAGATGAATGAACAATTCCCAAGTTTATTTCAAGTTTCTCATTATTCATTATTACGTCTGAAACCTGGAAATCTTATGAAAAAGGTATATTATCTGGAGCTGCAATTTCACTAAAAATTTTCTTTTGCAGAAGGTCACTTTACCTATACCATGGGCACCAAGCACAGGAGTTCCCATCTTTCTGTACAACTCGTAGAGTGAATGGATATTGATAGCCCATACTGTCATCACTGAAACAGAACATAAACCAAAGAGTATAAGAAACATTTCTGATCTGAGGTCTCAACTCTTTTTCATCTTCCCATGAAGTAACTCTGGGAAGGGGCATTTGTCATGGCAGTATGCTCACATTTTCAGCTCTATGCTACTTCCCCTAACCCATTAGCTATGCCCTGTACCAACCACACTCAGGGTTCCCATGATGTATCCCTGCTTACAGAAGTGTAGATGTGCTAGACTGCCAGATGTCTCTGAGGGTTCATGTGGCCCACACAAATTTTACAGGATAATCTAATCAAATACCAATTATCCTTCAGCTCTAATCCTATCAGAAGACTTAATTCACATTAAACTAAAGTAATTAGACCTTTCCATGACAAGAACATTGACATACCACAGAAAACTGAAAGATCATAATGGTTTTTAGAAAAGTTGACTATTTATTTAGAAGCTTATTTTATTTTATTTTTTAAAGATTTTATTTATTTCTGGGGTGGGGTGGAGGGATGGGGAGAAAAGGCACACAACTGTAATTGAATAACAATACAAAATTAAAACTAAAAAAAAAAGATTTTATTTATTTGTTTTTAGAGAGAGGGTAAGGGAGGGAGAAAGAGAGGGAAAGAAACATCGATGTGCGAGAGAAACATCAATCAGTTGTCTCACACACACCCCCCAACCGGGGACCTGACCAGCAACCCATGTATGTGTTCTGACTGGGAATCGAACAAGTGACCTTTTGGTTTGCAGGCTGGTACTCAATCTACTGAGCCACACCAGCCAGGGCTAGAAGCCTTTAAAAAAAATTTTTTTTTATTTCTTGATTTTAGAGAGAGGGGAAGGGAGAGAAAGGGAGTAGGGAGGAAGGAAAGAAAGAGAGAGAGAGAGAGAAACATTGATTTGTTGTTCCCCTTATTTATGCATTCATTGATTGATTCTTGTATGTGCCCTGACAGGGGATTGAACCCACAACCTTGGCGTATTGGATCGATGCTCTAACTAAGTGAGCTACCTGGCCAGGGCTTAGAAGCTTTATTTGTTTGTTTATTTATTTATTTGACCTACAAACCAAGTTATACAAATCAATCTATTAATTCTTATTCTTATCATGACAGCTGGCATCTTAATACTTTAACAAAAAGTTAAAGTTAGCTTTAAAACTAGCCACGTATCTAAGATAGTTACATGTATAAAAGATACACAAATTAAAACCATTTAAAAAGCAACAGATACCATAATTTGTACTTGACCATAGCTTTTGTATTCAGAAATTACTGTAAAATTAAAACCTTAGAAAACAAATGTATTCTTTCACTGTTACTCAAGTGGTGTCTCTGGTTACCAGAGAACTTGGAGTTTTTGTACTGTTCTCTCACTGACTGTTGTGTGTGCTGTGGTGCCCTGAAAGCAGGCCTGGTGAGGGTCCAGGACACAAAGCTTCAGACTTTCCAGGGTACATCATGTCTTTTGTACCAAGGATTCAGGCCAGCTCTGTCCTGTGACTGTGTAGAGTGCTAGATGAAAGGCTACTCTGGCAGAAACTGATGTCAAATACTTAAGGTATGGGTCAGCATCTCTCAAACTTAACTCTCCTAACATTGCTAAACTTTCAACTTTGCAGTTCACAGGCTTGTGCAGAAAGTATTGGGTGAAAAACTGACTTACTGCTGGTGCAGCCAAGTCAAAAGCAAGGACTTTCAGAATGAGAAGCTCCACTCTTAGAACTTGTTTCTTGGTGTAGGTATCATCTGTAATATGTACAAACTCTGCTGCTTCTGGGCGTATATTTCTTCAAACTTTGAGGCTAACTGCACAGCAGCAGTGCCCACAAGCTGCTTTTCCTCTCAGCAAAGACATGGATGAAAGGAACCTATTGATGTAGTTCACAGCCAAGTACAGGATCTCATTCTGTACTTTATATTTTTCTCCTACTTCAACTAACCAGTCCAGAAGGATAGCCCTCATACTGTTGGTGATGTCTGGCTGTTTCTCCATGTAACCCACTACATTTAATCTCCACTCCCCTAAAGCATGTGTGAATGTCCTCAATCTCCCTTGTTGCCTCTTCCTCCTCTTTTCAACCTCTAAATGTTGGAATGTATCAGGAATTAGATCTTGGGCATTTTCTCTATCTAATTTTTACTGTTTAAACGGTATCATCTAGTCCCAAGGCTTTAAACACCAATTATTTATTGATGACACCTATATTTCTATTTCTAACAAAGACACTTAAAGTCTATTTCCCACTTGAAAATATAACATATTTTGAATTTAATTTGACTCCTGTTATCTCTTCCCAAAACCTGCTCCTTCTCCAGTCTTCCTCATTTCATTAAAAGTTACCACCATTCACAAACAATTGCTCTGGCTGAAAACCTAACTTGGACCCCTCTTTTCCTCATATTCCACATCCAATTCACTGACAAGCCCTGGAAAAAGTCCTCAGAGTTTACTAAACACAACAGTTATCAACTAAGTTGCTTATCTATTATTTGAAGTTTTCCTTTAAGATTTATTTACCTTAAGCCTCATTTAACCATTGAAAGACCCCATACCACAACAAATAATCTATTAGCTAATAAAACTTCTTTACTCAGTTCACATACAAGCAGAACTCTCACTTGCACCATGATAGCAAGAAAATGATCTGCAATTCAACTGAAAATAAGGTATCATAATCCCAATGTTTGTTAGAAGTAAATACTTTTAGCAATGCTACAGAAGATGTTTCTTTCCTTTCTTTTTTAAAATTATTTTTTTAAAGATTTTATTTATTTATTTTTAGAAATGGGAAGGGAGGAAGAAAGAAGGAGAGAAACATCAATGTGTGGCCGCCCCTTCAGCGCCCCCTACTGGAGACCTGGCCAGGCACGTACCCTGCAACCCAAGCATGTACCCTGACTGGGAATCAAACCTGCAACCCTTTGGTTTGCAGTTTGGCGCTCAATCCACTGAGCCATACCACCCAGGGCTCTTTTTTAAAATTAGTTTTTAGAGAGAGAGAGGAAGGGAAGGAGGGAGGAGGAGGGAGGGAGGAAGAGACTGAGGGGGAAACTGATTTGTTTCACTTATTTATACATTCACTGGTTGATTCTTGTATGTGCGCTGACTGGGGGGTTGAACCTGCTAACTTGGCATAGCAGGATGATGCTCTAACCAACTGAGAAACCTGGCTAGGGTGAGATGTTTATTTTCTTTAACTAGATTTATGAAATTATTCCACATTAAAATGACACAGTATAGAAATAATCCAACTGAATTATTTGTTATGGCATGAGACTTTTTTAGTGTTCATATATAGACAGATATGCACCCTATTGTTCCCAATCTGAATTTCAGAGGGTTGAGATGACACAAATTTCCTGGCGATTTCATACTCTCTACTTTTGCAGTAACAAAAGTCAAGGATATTATCTGAAGCATTTAAAGCATTAGCAGGAGGGATTAGTGAATGAAAGAATTATTAGACACTAGAATGTCTAGGTGATGAAAGCTGTATAGTCTCTCCTGCTCAAGAGATCAAACCAAATGGTTGAATTACACTTT
Source organism: Desmodus rotundus (assembly GCF_022682495.2). Lineage (NCBI taxonomy): Eukaryota > Metazoa > Chordata > Mammalia > Chiroptera > Phyllostomidae > Desmodus > Desmodus rotundus. Next base: position 93,794,416 of record NC_071395.1, on the reverse strand, counting down.
CCACGGATGGTTCTTAAGAGTGATTAAACTTACATTAAATGGGTCCCATAAATCACAGGTCTAGGCTGATCCCCTGAACTCACCAATCCTGAGCATGGTTACTAGCTTCCTGAGGTGGAAGTGGGCTGGCTAATCGGGATACTTGAATCCAAACTGCATCATATAAGTCTTTCTTCCGGGTATGCACGGTACATGGAACAATCAGTGGCATCCCAAAGAGGCTGGGGCGATTCTTCTGAGATGATAGGAAATACAGTTCTGTCCTCATCTGTATGTACAAACAAGAGAAGAGAGAACTGAGAAGATAGGCCTCTGATTCCTCCATTTTGTTCTTTATGACTGCCAATAACAGCTATCACTACCATTTTCAAATTAGTCACTATCACTCTTTATTAATATGAAGAGAATTCTTCCAGTGGAATCACTGGAAGGTTGAGGTACTGCCAATTTCAGAGTAGCTGTCTATCAAACTAGAATTTTCAGCATTTAATATTTTCAAACTAGTTTGCTCTGATAAAACATTTCATGCACACACTGAATCATACGTAAAAAACTAGTAATAGTTTTGTAGCTCAGAGCTTTAAAGTAATTAAAACCCTTTCTCTAGAAAGCATGCCAAAAAACCACAGTTCCCTCAAAATACAATTTTAAAAAAATAAGCTGCTGACAACTGTTGTTACAGCAGTGATTCCCAAATTTTGAGAGACTTATAAAACAAGTCTTTTTTATTTTTTAAATACACAATAAATTAAAAGCAAGGCAAAATATAAAAATACTTGCTTTGAGTATGTTAAGATTTTCATGAAGTTCCTTAATGAATAGATACTGTGCAAAATTAGCTTGGAAATGCTTGCTTAATAAAACAAAAATTTAGTATAATAGGTTGTTGGGAGCTTAGGATTATTTAAAAAAGCTGCCAAGCACTTGGACATTTAATTTCTTAAGTTGGTCTTTATGTAATAGAGGAGCTAAATCAACAACTTTTAAACTCACTAAGGGTTCGCAAATTTCTAAGTGAAGACTCTTATTTCAGATTCTCACGCATTTTATTTTGCTGTTATTCAATTAAGCTTAGCTAAATACAAAATTTTAAGACCTCATTTCATGTGTCAGTATTAATAAAGACCCACAGAAATGTAGAGTGTTCAGAACTATTTTTAAAATTCCAAAAATTTAGAATAGTTGTTCTCTTCTCAAACTTCTACTTTTATTCCATTCCAACTCTCTGATGACTTCACCAAATAAGTTTTATTTATATTTTTATTATTAAAATCTATACTAAATTCAAATAACAATCTCATTCCTCTACTCTTCTCAGTGTATCAGTCCTTCCTTCCTCCCTCTCTCCTTTCCTGACTCCCTCTCCCCCTCCCTCTTTTTTGAAATTGACCTGTCCTTTAGTTGTTGTGTCAATGCACTGTTTTTCTATTTCTCCCTTTATTCTCAGAATATCCTTGCCTATGTTGCCTTGCCTTATTCCTCTTCTTCTTCTATTCCCTTGCAGAAGGGAACAGAAGAAAAACTTTTAAGGTAGTTCGACCATGAGATCAAGTGTCTAAAAGAAGAAGGCAGCATATTGTAATAACTACCTACCATGTCAGATGAAAAATAGACTTATTGGGGTGATCACTTTGTAAGTTATATAAATGTCTAATCACTAGGTTATATGAGGGGGTACCCCCCAAAACGGAATTATCTTCTAGAGCCCGGGCCCCTTGTAGTACAGGCTTCCCCCACTAGGTTAGTGCTCTAGGAACCCATGTGTATCAGTGTACCAGCTGGCGCTGTTGTGAGAGGCTGTGTTTGGCTTCAGTGAACTTTTTTTGCAGACCTTTCAATGTGTTTGCCCATATCATGATGGATGATTTAGGAGTGCACCTGCCCACACCGCACTGAGTGTTTAGCAGTTTTTGACCAAAAACTGCATGACTTCGGTGCCCCACCCTCCCTATTAACCCGATCTCACTTGAGCGACTTTTTTTTGTTTCCCTGGGTGAAGAACGTCCTCAAAAGGAAACATTTTGTGATGTGGAAGAGGTGAAACAAAAAAAGGCAGAAGCACTAAAAGGCATCAAAATTGACAAGTTCAAAAACTGTTTTGAGCAGTGGAGAAATGTCTCAATAGGTGTATTGAATCAAATGGAGAGTACTTTGAAGGTGACTGAAGTTTAAATGTGTAAGAATACATACATAATTTTTTATAAATAATAAATTCTGTGGTTTTTGGGGTCCTCCCTCATATGCCTGAAACTAATGTAATAATGTAGGTCAACTATAATTGAAAAACGTAAAAAATTATTTTTAAAAATGTCAGAAAAAAAGATGGCAATGAAAATGAAGAAATGATAAATTCAATTAGTGTTTTGTAAGAAGGAATTAAATGGCATAGTAATATATTGAATACAGGGTTTTAGAAGAAAATGGGTGAGGGATTTAAGAACACTTCCAGACTTTAGCTTGGAAGAATGGCGCTGTCTTTCATAGAAATGATGGGAAAAAGGAGCTGACATGGGACAGAGAGATGGTAAAATCAATTTTAGGTATTCCTGAAAGCAGATGGCTAGATCATAAAGGAAACTGGAAATAGGGGACTGGTTAAAGATGAAAATTTAAAGCGGACAATATGGCTTTGTGGTCTAATAATTACAAAAACCTGTACATAATGTTGTAGGAATTACCATGCACTTTATATAGCATATACATGATACTTGAAGAGAGTTGTTTTCTAAAAAGGAATTTTTAAGAGTATATCAGGGTTCTTCTTCTTCTTCTTCTTCTTTTTTTTTTTTTTTAGAGAGGGGAAGGGAATGAGAAAGAGAGGGAAATATTGATATGAGAGAAACATCCACTGGTTGCTTCTTGTGCCCTGACTGGGAATCAACCAGAGACCTTTCACTTGCTGGGATGATGCCCAACCAACTGAGCCACACCGGTCAGGGCCAGAGTTCTTAATATATGATCTGAAAATGCTTACTAAAAACAGACATGGGAAATGCATGAATCACCCAATTATTTTAGCTGATGGGACCAGTAGGAGCTGTGCTTAAAGACAATTCCAAGTCACAAATGTACCCTGTAATTCTCCAGACTGTCCACTCATACAATCCTGTCTAAAATATGGTCCACAGAACATCGTCCACATGGTCAGAAACTCACTTTAGTCAAGGGTTGCTAATTCAAAGAGGGCAAGGCAGTACATTTCAAAGAATTAGCACAAAGCAAATAGCTATGTAATCACTAGTGAAATCATCAAACAGAATGCAGCTAGCACTCCAAAAGCCTCCCTCTTGCTTCCTCACCATCATACATTTTTGGTGTCCCCAACCTCCCCCCAAACAAACAAATAAACAAAACCTTCTCCATATAAGCATCCACACTTATATGGCAGAGAGATGTACATGACTACATGAATATATAAGAGACACAAACTTTAATTTAAAGAACATAGTGTTCTGATACACTGCTATCCTGTTGCTGCTTAATGTATGAGAAATGTCATTTCATACACAGGCGGTGACCATTTACAATAGCATACATAACATACAGAAAGTGTGCACAATGAAGAAGTTGCAAAGACAGAAATGGCTGTGTTTCACAAGTGACACTGGCAAGAACAGCAGTAAGTTGCCCAACATTTAACTAACCATTTTTCGGTGGACTGCAATGATGTAACCTGTACAGGGATTGTCAGGAAGAGATGGCATATGACCATTCGCCATTCCATTTGTGAAGCTCTTCTCAGTTCCACATGGCACAACAGTGTTTGGCATTCCATTGGGGATGAATATTGGTCGTGGAAGGTCCCCATTGGTGGTTAGGGATAACATTCCATTTGTAGATGGGGATGAGGATAAATCTACAAATTCAAAGTACAGCATCATAAGCTTGTGGTACTTCCATCTTTGATCTTTTCTCAAACATTGTGAGGACCCAGACCGCTGATAGTATAGTCTCTTTTAACAAAAGAAAAGGAGAAATTATATTTCAAATAATTAACTGTACATTAATTAGAAGATTTTAATTTCAGATTTTACTTTTATAACTCACACTTAAGACTAAATGACAAAGCTAGAATAACCGTTGCAAAGTGCAAGTAGAATTTTTGCAGAAACCCTTATCAGGTACCATGCTGTGGCAAGCAAACAGTTGCACCACTTGTTTTCTTTTTCATCTTCTCTAAAAATTCATTTCTCCATTCCTCTAAATATGCTCTGTTCAATATAGTAGTCTCTAGCCAGATGTTGCTTTTCCTTTTGTTTATTATTTCACTTTTTTAAAAAAAATTTCATTTCTTAGAGCAGTTTTAGATTCACAGCAAAATAAAAGAGGTACAGAAATTTCCCACATACCCCTTGCCCCCACACATGCATAGCCTCCCCCATTAATAACAACTCCCACCAGACTGGTACATTTGTTACAACTGATCGAAGACGTTGCGCTTTTTAAATGAAAATGAAATACATTTCCTCAGTCTCAGCCACATTTCAAGTGTTCAGCACTCCATGTGACTAGTGAATACTGTACCGGATGGTAAAGATTATAAAAAATTTCCATCACTGCAGAGAGTTCTATTGGTCAGTGAAGATCTAAACAATAAACCAATATTAAAAATCATCCACCAACCCATCAGTCCTATCTATTAAGTGCCAGTGAGAGGAACTTCATTCTCTCGAAAGCCCTTTAAAATTGAGGAATGAACCTAATTATCATCAGTACAAAAATGAATAAACAAACCATATCAATGGTCAAAAGACTCATTAGATGGCCATATTAAATCATATGCAATATTAGATAAACAAATTCCTTTTTGGTCATATTTATTGTCATGTCTTTTATTTGTATATATATTTTAAAGATTTTATTTATTTATTTTTAGAGAGGGGAGGGAGGGAGAACGACAGGGAGGGAAACATCAATGTGTGGTTGCCTCTCGAGTGCCTCGTACTGGGGACTTGGCCTGCAATCCAGGCAAGTGCCCTGACCGGGAATCAAACCAGTGACCCTTTGGTTCCCAGGCCAGTGCTCAATCCACTGAGCCACAGCAGCCAGGGAGTCATGTCTTCTGATAGTATAGTCTTCTCACACCATCTGCTGCCATGTATTAGATAGAACAGTAAAAAGAGATCTGAATCTCAGTGGTAGATTTAACTCATTACTATCTATTTAACTTAGTTACTTAGGTTCTCTGAGTTTTAGGTTCCTCATCTAAAAAATGAAGAATTTGAGTCAAATCATCACAAAGGTTTCCTTCAGCCTCCAAAATTCTTTTGCTTTAATATCTTTAGCCCAAATAAGTATAAAGAGGAAGATAGTCCTTAGACCAGTATTTAAAGTTGAAATAATGAAAACAAGCTCTAGTTCTACCATACCTGTTTGTATTGGACTAGAAGCTGAAATTGGAGATCCAGGGATGGGAATTTCAAATGCACACAAAAATCCACTTATTGAGAGTCGTACTTTTTGGTTGTCCTGAGGGAAATTCTGTAGAAAAAGAGGTAAGAAAAGAAGGAGGAGGTGGTTCAGATAAAATGGAAAATGTGATATATTTGAAGTGAATATCTTAGGTGCTTTCATCACTAAACAAACAATAGGAGTGACTATTTCTTAAATACTAAAAGATGAAAGGTAGATGAACTAACCTCACTGAAACTGTTATCCCTTTCCACAGAAAAGTATGTTGTGTATAACTGTTTTCTTGAGTTTTGTCCTTCATATCAGGCATCTAAACCCAGAACCCTCAGAGAGATCCCATCTTTGTATTACATATGTACAAAATGTTAACAAGGTAGGAAAGTTTGTTCAGAAACACCAAAGGTAACTATAAATAATACCAATGGTAGGAACTCAGTTTAGGGTTGGCAATATATTTATTAAATTGCTTGTTTCTCCAGTTGGTATGTAGTGATTTGTGTCAATTTGTCTTTACTCTGTAAATTCCTAGTGTGTTGAAAGGCCAGGTATATATATATTCACCAATAAGTATTTAAAAACTGCATTCATAAATATATAAAACACTTTAACCCAAGAACTCCAGTGACAGTGATAATACAGAAGAGCTACCAACTGTGGTAGCAGCAGCACTCCTGGACGAAATACTCCACACAGGTAGCCTTGGGCTTACATAATTCCCTTTTTACAAAAATACCACCATCGTTATTACTCCTTTATCCCTTTTAAGTTCCTGGGATGGAAAATTTGACAATTTTTTTGTTTAGTTGTTGTTTCATTTGAATATCTCCCTTGGTCAGTTAACATCATAATTAACCGGGAAAACTGTTCTTTGAAGGATGGAATCAAGGGTTTCCTAGAAAGACTAGTTAATATTACCTTTATGTTAGAGCCATGTACTTCTGCAAGAAGAATTTGTTCTGATTTAAGTCCACAGAGATCACTCAGCTGTTTTTTTAAACCTGTGTACTTTTCATCCATATTCAGTCTTAGTCCATAACGTACAGGGGTAGTACCGTCCAACTTAATAACTAGTAAAGAGAAAAGATCTTTTATCAGTAAAATGCTGATTTCACTGCAAGTTTTACACTGTGTATGCGTCTATGACTTGGAAATAGCAAACATTCCAATTTAGAATTTTTATTTTATATTCAGATGGTACTTAGGGGTCATATTGAGTGAACTCATTTTTTTTTAAATGTTCATCTGAAATAGAAGTGTGAATGGCTTTTCAAGATTTTAAAGAGTTTCTGGCATGTTTGAAACTAACAGAGGAATCAATAGGCACAAGAATGGATCCACATTCCAAGTCTTTCAAACCTCAAATCATGTCTGAAATTAGACTGCTAAATTATAACATGCTGACTATTAATTTTTATGAGAATGCATTATAAACAAACCATATTTACAAATTCAGGCTGTTTGAAAACGTAAAAGACAATGGAGTTAAATAATTTTTCAGAATGTTGTGACCTACCTGTTATTTCTAAGTGCATATAACTGTCCATTGGTAGTGGCAAAGACAAAAAATTGAATGGGTCAAATCGGACACTGATATGACCACACGTCTTGCATTTGACTTGGGACCTTAACTGCCCGTGAAACAAATCTACAACAATTGATCTATTCCTTCTCAGATGGTTGTCCCAGGCCTATCATGGAAAAAGATTAGAGAAAAAAAGATTTTTTTTCAAAATTTAAAAGAATAGTATTTCTACACAAATTCAAAGAAACTGGTTAAATAAATGAGGTTTAAATGTCAAAAACATAATCTCTAATGTCTATTTAAAATATAAAAGCTTTCTGCCTACAAACTTATAATTCAGATATATAATTGAAAATGTATTACCTACTGGGATAGTAGAGAAAACCAGTTATTCAATAGAATGTGATTCTTTCTGCTCAACCTATAAAATATTAAATTCAGATGAAAAATCCTATTTTTTCTTTATTCATACCATGGTAACAATGATTATGAAAGTTCTTTGTCCATTAAAAAGCAAGTAAAATGTGCCTGTTGGTCACTATATTATGCTCGCAATTATGGGACTCTTGAAGTTCTACTGAATAATTCCTATATTCTCTCCCAAAGGTGTACAATGTGAAAAGGTCACATTTTTCTATTTTGATTAAGGGTGCTTTGTTTTGGCATTACTGCACAAAAATTTAGCAGAAAAATTCCTTCACTTTTATACTGAAATTCTGATCACAGAATTTAAGTTGTGCAACACACACTTGTGGCCAAAACATTTTATTTATTGTTTACATTAGGAAATCAAAACCAACAAACCTCTGCAGCTACTTCCCAGTCTGGTCGACCATCACTGTCCTTCAGTTCCACATATGGCTTCTCATGGACTCGGTTGAGATCTTCATGAAGACCATCCAAGAGAAAAGCCAGAAGTTCTTGAGAGTCTTGTTGCTGGAACCCATTAAACCTGGGAGCATATTTTGCTATGGTCCACTATAAATATAAAAGGAATCAAATTCATTATTTGCTACTTCATAAAATTTAGAATGAACATGCCCCATAATTCAACCAGAGGCATTATAAGAAGGTAAAAAGTATGGTATTTAGTGTCTATTTCAGCAAATATATTTTGGATAATCATGACAGCTTTCTAATCTTAATCTCAAATAACAATAACAATAACAACAACAACAAAAAAAGTATTTGGCCAATATTGTATCCTAGTTCAGCATCGTAAAAGCAAACAGTTCTTTAGGTATTCAGGTGTTATTTAAGTCAGGCAGGGCAGAAACATTAAAACAGCATTTGCGGTTCCTGTTATAATGTTCGCTTTTACAGTTAACCTTTCTTGTCTGGCTGTATCCTAATTTTTATTATTAGAGGCAGAACAGTCTCATGTTTAATGGTAAGGACGTACTAACTAGCTTGCAACCTTGGGCAAACTATTTAACTGCTCTGAGCCTTAGTTCCTCAGCCATAAAATGGAAACAATAGGCTCTGGCTGGGTAGCTCAGCTGGTTACAGCATCATCTTGATAAACCAAGGTTGAGAGTTCAATTTCTGTTGGCACATACAAGAACCAATGAATGCATAAATAGGTGAAACAGAAAATCAGTTTCTTTTTCTCCCCCTTCTTTCTCTCTCTAAAATCAATTAACTTAAAAAAAATGGGGATAATAACATCACTTTATGTTATAGGGCCATATAGAAACGATTAGTGGAACAACAAATTGATCTATCTCCTTTCTCCGTTCTAATATCAATAAATTTTAACAAATGAGGATAATAATATCACCTTACATTATAGGGCCATAGAAAAGATTAAATTAGTTAATATACATAAGGTAATGAGAACAGTGCCTGGTAAGTGGTAGTTAAATTTTTAACTATTACAATTATTATTTTAACATAATTTTGCCTTGTTTTTAAATAAAAATAACCTTAACTTCACTGATATTCACTACAAGTGATAGTAATATAAAATTTTATCTATTAATTACATTCTTCCTGCCACTTTTTAAAATTCTACATAGTTAAACTAAAACTAAAACGCTAAACATAAAAAACATGTAGAGAAAAACAATTACTTAAACAACTACTTAGGACTTAAATATTTTTGTATTATTTTAACTGCTTACCCGAAGCTTTAATGGGGCGATGTTCTTCTGGGTTCCACTCCAAAGTTCCTGTACTAAATCCCCATAGCATTTAGCCATATGCCCCTTCATACCAATGGGGTTTGTCCTGGAGGTTTGAGAGGAAGATTTGTTGCCAAAGATTCTCATAAATAATCATGTGGGCACAAAAATACCTAACATCTGTTTTCTCACATCAAAATATCTTTTTTAAATAAGAGAAGTATCCCCTGGCCCTTATTTAATACTAAATAGAGCAAATAAGGTAAGACTTTTCCCTCCCATGGTAAAGAAAGAGGAAATTTAGGTGATAATGAGTTCTTATCAAAGTTATAGAAAGTTAAGAGTTATACAAAGTTAATGATCAAGAAAGATTACCTGTTGAGTTCATACAGATGTCTCCCTGAGATAAAATACTGTGTCAGTGCCTGTGTGTTACTAACACACTGGATGCTGGAGTTCATGAAGCATGTGTTTCCTAGATTACTCAGACCTGTGGCTCCCTTTTCTGTGGGAACTGGAACAAACAATATGATAACTGAAGTCTAGCTGTGGTAAGATAATCATAGACTAAAGAGTTATGTATATTCAATGCAACATTTTAATAACTTTTTTTTTAAAAAAGACCTTAATTCCTTTTTATTTCTGAATAATATTCTGTATTAGGGATATAACACATTTGATTTATCCATTCATTTGTTGATGGCATTGGTTGTTTCTACATTGTACAAATATCTGTTCGGGTTTCTATTTTCAGTTCTACTGGGTACATTCCTAGGAGTGAAATTGCTGGGGGATATGGTAATTCTCTGTATTGCTTTTTGTACAATCACCAAACTGTTTTCCATAGTGGAGGTACCATTTTACATTCCCAACAGCAATGTATGACGGTTCCGATTTTTCCATATCCTCACTAACACTTATTTTTGTTTTATTGATTATAAGCATTTCAGTAGGTATGAAATGGTATCTTCTTGTGGTTTTGGTTGAATTTCCCTAATGACTATTGATGTTGAGCATCTCTTTATGTTCTTATTTCACATTTGTACATTGTCTTTGGAGAAATTTCTGTGGCAATCTGATGGTCCTTTTTAAACTGAGTTGTCTTTTTGTTGATGAATCACATAGTTATTTACATAATGGAGATAATAAACCCTTATCAGATATATGATTTGTAAATAATTTCTCCCAATGTAGAAGTTGTCTTTTCACTTTTTATTAATGCCTTTGATGCACAAAAGTTTTTGATTTTGATAAAGCTCAATTTATCTTTTTGTTGTTGTTGTTGCTCCTGATATTGATGGCGTATCTAAAAATCCATTGCCAAATCCTACGTTATGAAGATTTATCTGTATGTTTTTTTCTTCTTACGAGTTTTATGATTTTTAGGTTGTTGATCAATTTTGAGTTACTTTTTGTATATAATGTGAGGTAGTGGTCCAAGTTAATCCTTTTATATGTGGGAATCTAGTTGTCCTAGAACCTACCTGATCCCTCTACTATGATCACACAGCATCAGTGACTTGCCATTAACACTAACCAAGAGTCAACCACTGCTTGGACTTGACCACAACCTGGACTGGATCACCGCCACAGAGTTTATCACTATCCTATGTTGGAGCACTGCCCTAGACTCAACCACTGATGCATATTTGGAAAGCACCCTAGATTTTGATTTCGTTACTGATAAAGAATCAAACATCACCAGCTTTGTGAAAGAAGCCACTGAGGCCATGGCAAGTGTCACTGGTGATTATCCAGAAGAGCCCATGACTAGAGTACCAGGTGAGTTCAGCACCACCATGGAATCTAACATGTTCATCTCAGCACTTGCTCAAAAGGAAGCAAATGTTCCATTAGCGGTGTCCACCACCATGCTACCCACTGCTTTCCAAGGCAATTCTTAGCTTTAGAACAAGTCTACCACTACACAGTACAGGACTGCATAACACAGAAAACCAGTGAAACACAGCATGACCTTCTCAGCCCAGGAGAAACAGCAAGGCATTGCTGATTGTGGGCTGAGTGGAGAAAATTTGACACAGTACGGGGAAGGGCCATTTCTTATTTAGTATGAGTTCAATAAATGTTTATTAGTATTGGAAAAAAATATATAAATAAATAATTATTTAATTGTAAGGTTAGAAAGAAATTTGATGCTTCAGTAAAAAGAAAAATAAGAGTGGTCTAGTAACTTTTGGAGTAGAAAGCCAAAAGTTAATACTTCAATAATTGAGAAAGAGAAAAAAACAGTAACTTAAAGATAATCTTTTTAAAAATAATACACTGGCAACTTACCCTTGTGTCTGTCTATTTTACTACTGTTTGCTATAAAGGACATTTCCTCAGGCCAACTCATATCTTTGTTTCGAACTGGAAAGACAGAGAGAGCAATATGTTAATTTCTAATTCACTGAAATCACACCCACTCAACTGCTTTGGTTAAGAATAAAAGAGCTATTTCTAAATCAGAAAGTATAAAGAAAAAACAATCAAGTTATTTTTAGTAATTGACTCTGAAACCATTCTGACTCTTTATATTGGGAACTTTATAGTCACTTGATTAGATTTAATTAGTAAGCTATTCCCTCAGTTACATACCTAAACTAAAATTATACTCAACCATCAAAAGAAGTAATTAAAGCTCTTAAAGTTAAAATATTAGAAATATTACAATTGTTTCTTAAATTATGACAACTATGAGTATACTCTATTCATTTTAATACAAAGGCAGTTAGTAATGTTTCCATGAATCTTGATGGGAAAAGACATACTAAGTTTTCAATGACATGTGTATAAATCTATGTGTGACTATACAAGTAAGCTTTGTTGGTGAGTGACCAGTGTTGATGACTAATAAAAACCTGTGCCATTAACTATGCAAAAAAAATTAGTCTCCTTATTCAAACTCAGAGAAGTAGCTTGAAAATTTTACGAAACTTTGTAAACTTTTAACTGAATTCACTTGTTTCTACCCACCATTCCCGCCTCTTGACAATGAACATAGACATATTTTTCTTATAAAATAATCTAAATAGTAGGTAGGACTATATAAAGGTTTAATGGGTTTTCTTTACCATAAAGAATGATCAAATAAAGGTTGGGAAAATTACAAAATGGATTATTAGTGAGTAACTAAATCTTTAAATTGTCTCCCTAAAAATCTAATATAGATGCATGCTTCTTTCTTGTACCTTCAATTACCAGGTGCTGCTCATCTTGAATTTTCAAATATTCCAATCTATGATCTTCATCATCTAGAAGAGTAAGGTAATTCTGTGTATGGAGGAGGAAATGCTTCCATTAATTTGATTGATAAACTCAAAAGAAATATGGAAAAAAAATTAGTAACAATTAAAAATAGCCCTATAGTTATATACCCCATGGGACAGACATTAGGCATACTACAGTTGTCCAGAAACTTGTAATTTAAGTGGTAAAATGAGGGGAAAACTGTATACTTTGTAAACATGTACTTTATATATCTAAAACAAACTTACATAGGATTTTGAGGAGATCAGAAGAAGGTTCATTACACATCAAACCAAAATTCACTGAAATTTATTTATTTATTTTTTTTAAGGATTTTATTTATTTGTTTTTAGACAGAGGGGAAGAGAGCGAGAAAGAGAGGGAGAGAAACATCAATGTGTGGTTGCCTCTCATGTGCCCCCCACTGGGGATATGGCCTGAAACCCAGGCATGTGCCCTAGACTGGGAATCGAACCGGTGACCCTTTGGTTTGCAGGCATGTGCTCAATCCACTGAGCTATACCAGTCAGGGCGAAATTTAGATTTTCTGAAGAACTTACACAACTTTTCTTTACTACCCAGCATGAAATTCAGAAAATGTGCTTGTGATCAAGATGGAACTCGATCACTTACTAGGAACTGTAAATGTAAACTGAAAATGTAAAACCAAACGTTATGTAGTAGAATTATACATTTTTGTTTATGCTTAGCCTGTTTAAAATGCTCACACAATTAATTCATTTACTTCTTATAGCTTTCCTAAGGGAGCAATTATTATTTTCCCCATTTACTCATGAGAAAACTAAGATAGAGTTAAGTGACTTTTCCTTGGTTATATAACTAACAAGTGGCAGAGCCAGGACTTAATCCCTGGTAGTGTGGCTCCAGGAGCTGTGCTCTTAATGGTGACTAAAGGAGGACGTAAAAAAGAAGGAACTAGGGAATAGAGAATTAGTTAAAACTACTTATGGTCCAATTTCAACTATAATCTGAAAACATAATGTATATTAAGCAATTAACAGCACTGCCTCTGAGGCGAATAAAAGATAGGGATCAGAGAATGGGAAGGAAGAATGTTAACTATATACTTTTGTACTGTTTGAATTTTTTAGCATGTGTATGTTACTTCAGAACATTAAAAATAAGCTCCATTTAGTTGAAAAGGGATATTTTCTGTTACTTTATAACAATAATTTTTATAAGATGATACTGTGGCCCTGGCCAGGTGGCTCAGTTGATTGGAATGTCACCCGATATATCAAAAGGTTGTTGCAAATTTCATTCCTGATCAGGGCACATATTTAGGTTTTGGGTTCGATCTCCAGTCAAGGAGAGTATGGGAGGAAACCGATCGATGTTTCTCTCTCACAGGGATGGTTTTCTCTCCCTCCTTCTCTTTTTAAAATCAATAAACATATTCTTGGGTGAGGATTAAAAAAAAAAGTGGTACTGTCCATGATGATAAAGTGACAAATATCTACATGTATGCATATAGTAATTTAAAAGATGAAGTTTTCACTGAGATCCTTGGTATGGTTTCCAGCATAATTACTGTACACAACAATCTCATACTCATGAAATATGGATTTAATACTTGGTCTCTGAGTGGAGGTGCCTTCATGACTCTGAGATGCCTCTTACCTCACTGTTGTATAGCCACAGGCGCATATCTTCCTCTTTGATGCGCAGCCTCTGAGATAGATATTCATGAATTTCTTTGATGGTTTGCATTCGACTAAAACAGCCGGTGTAGGCTAAGACTCGCTTTAATGGCGCATTTGGAGAAGGTACATTTCCTATGGTCATAGTAATCACAATGAGGAAAAGACAGATGTTTAAAAAAGCACCCCTCAGCAATGGGGATTACACTATTTTAGGGAACAGTGATGAAAAATGAGAACTAGAGGTTTAATAATTTTATAAATTAAGCAGCTTTAAAATAAAACTTTAAAATGAAGACAGGAGGTCCAAGTATCTTAGAGTGAGTCCAAAGACTTAATTTTGAAAGGAAGCAACAAAATCACAGAGACTCAAATGATTGTCAGTACTCAGATCCCAGAAGAGTGGGAAATATAAACAAACAATAGGCATCAGCATTTTGGCTGCCCTCAGCTGGGTCACATTCAAAATCAAAACTCAGCATATGAATGGAGAAGATAAAATGGGACTGGATTTGAATTTCACAGATACATATAACTGGATTCACCTGATCCACTTTCTTAAAATAAACTCTTTGAATTACTAATCCCATCACTCTCAGGCCATTAATTGGACCAGTTACCTGGCACACTGGTACAATTACACATAAAAATTTTACTTAATAAACCAAAACAAAAATAAACTTAACATATAGATACAATCCATCAAGGGTCCAATTGTATGTTCCAGGTGATTTACTGCCCATTCAATCGTGGCTCAATTTTATTCCTCTTATTAAATGCACTTCGAGTCTTCACCAATTAAATAAATCGGAGAAAAGTATTCACATCATCCACTTTTTTAGAGCTTCCAAAAAGAATTCACTCACCTAAAATAGGCTGAAAAATCATCTAAGAAACAATGCTTCCTGTGGCTTGGTCTATCAAAAAGGCTATCTTTAAGTCATTGTAACTGTGGCAAGGTTTGTATACTTGTCATTACAAAAGGAATAAAAAAGCCTAGTAAACAGCTGTAATAAATTGGGTAATGAGAAGTATGAAAACTATACTATGGTAGAACAAAACCCAACCATGATCAATTTTAAACACATAGCAAAGCAAATCTTTTTCTATCAGCAAGCAAAGGATAATCCCTTTTAAAAGAAAGCATAAGAGCAAATTTCTATAATTATTAATCAGAGGATTAGTTTTAAGATTACAGCAAGAAAGCATATTTTTATAAACTTCAAAATGATTAATGATTGATTTCACAACTAATTAGTAAGGAATAAAATTTCAAATTAAGAACAAATTTGGAGAGTAACTATTCAGTTCTAGGATTCAGAAGCATTTGCAAATGTAGTGTCCAAGTCAATTTCTATTTTCCTAAGCCACATAAGAAATTTGTTTGAATTCTAGACAGCTCATTAATCAGGCAGCCACTTATTATACATAGTTTTGTGCTTTTGAATAGCATCAAATCTAGTGGAATTTACAGAGCAGCAAAAATCTAGGATCAGCACAAGAGTTGCAAAGAATACTTAACTAAAAGCGCAACAACACATCTTGCCTCTCATGTTATATTTCAAAGAGAATTGAAGATATGTGCTCTGGGTGGCATGGAAGCAAGCAAATACTTTCATTCGATGGGAAAGTAAATGAAGAAAGTTTCATAGAGGTTCTATTTCATGATTTCTTGATTTTGATGTTTTTCCCAAAGTTTGGTTAGGGAGAGGTCACTGATTTGCTATAATTCTTGCCAAACAATATGTGTAAGAATCTCTATTTGTTATCTGAATGTAAACTTTAAATAAGACATTAAACTAACCCTATTTGATTTCAAAGGAGGGATGGTACATTAGGGTTGGTTTGGGTTCATAGGTAGTTCTTGCATACTAAATTATATTAATTATAAAACATGGAATTTTTAACACAAAGTTGAGACTCTGTAAATGGATGAATTCATTACTTCTGCTGAAGAACCATTTCAAATATTTACAAAACAAAAGCATAGAGCAAGTACTACCCATCAATAAAACCCAATTTCATAGAGAGATCAAGGGGGAACTTTTTACATATAATATGTTAAAATGAACACTTATTTATTTGTGATTTTGATAGTCTTTCAAAGCAAATGCGTCACTTTCACTTTCAAAAATATTCCTTTGCTTTGTATTATCTGTGTCCCATAAGAGACAGGCTCCTCAGACTGAGTATAAAAAATGTATCATGTTTTATAAAAAAAAAAAAGAACAGAACCAACCCAAGAAACACACACACACACACACACACACAATACCACATGATGTTGCCAAAGAAATCACTTCTAAAAATTTGAGTGGATGTGAAAAGAGAAGTCACTGACTGGCCGATTCTAACTTAGGTCAAGCAAATAATTTACAATGACTTGTTCTCAAAGAAACAAAGTAGGTAAAAGTTATTTCTATTTATTATCATTGTATTTTTACAAACCAGGAAAGGAAACAACTCCTTCCAGTTTCCTGATGAAACTGTCTATTCCTGTCTAGTCTTGCGCATGACCATAGATCTAAGCCCCACAGTGATTATTGGTACAGTGGCACCAGACTTTGAGCAACTTGGTTTTTATTTTAATTTTTTTTAAGGAAATGCATGACATTCTTGCTGCATTCTTAAGTTACCTCTTGGTAAATGCTGAGGAAACATTCTCAGGCTCATCATACCCATATTCACCCAGATGTTAGACTGCTGTGTCCGAGTGGCAGGCTGCTGTCTCAGGAACAGAAGGTATCGAGGAAATAATTCCAGCTCTGGGATTTCTGTCTTGCTATTCTTGATCACCTGTTGTTTTAATAAATGTAACATTATTTATTTTTAAACTAAAATGTTTAATAAGTTTACTACTTGTATTTCAGTTAATTACAGAAATTCACAGATTTAAATTACATGGGTTTAAATACACCCCAGTTTCTGCTCCTAAATCCATCTGTTAAGATTAGAATTCCTAGTGGGTATTTTTTCCCCTTTCATTTAGAAGCAGTATTGTCAAAATTAAATTTTAAAAACTAAAATATTATCTAATTTTACTACCCTCACACTGTATATCTTTTTTTCATTTTTACATATTTCATGTATATAAATGATGGTCTTTTAAAAGACAAATTCTTAAGACTGGAAGTTACAAGTCAAAAAGTATGAAGCCATGCCATTAACTATATAGGTCATATTGCCTACCAAAGTGTAGCAATTTACAATATTCCCAGAAATGTATGAATGATTTTGAGGAGTTTTTTTTAAGGCACGCTGATATGACAGCTGTCACAATACAATCTAACAAAATTTTTTTGAATAAAGTTAAAGACAACTAAGCACTACTAGAGCCATCTTATGGAAAAGAACAAACTTTTTGGCCAACCCGATAATTAGTTTGTGTGCACCATAAGATGAAAAAGGCTGAATCACTCACTGGCTTAGCCTCATGACTCCCTGACTTTACTTAGTCCAGTGACTATTCCCTCCACTCCATAAATGCCACCTACCCCACAGGCATATCACTACATGGTTGGTACCTAATATACCAGTCAATAAATGTACAAATAAATGAATGAATGAGAAGGAACCTAAAGTTTATTCAACTGATTTGAACTGGTATTGAGTACTCTGTTACTATAGGTAAGAACTAATTTGTGGATAGTGAGGGTCATATGTAAAAGTAATAGAAGACCCCATCTATGACTACGCCTTATATAAGGTACTATTGGCTATACTTACAGGTCTAGGAAGGGCCAGATTTGCTCCATACCAATGATAAAGTGCTCGCCACACAGGTTCGGGGACCATTTCGTAATCTCTTCCATGGATCAGCTGTGGAGTTCGTTTTAATCGTCCGCCTTCTAGTGTTAATGATGTAGCCTTAGAAGAATAAAATGTAAATGCTGATTTTTAATATTATAGTCTGTTGTGTTTTAACAAAATGTAAATATAGAAGAACACACACATTACTAGTCAGTTTCATGTTACTGGAAAAAACCCCAAATTTTCTAAAAGAAATTTTTATTTTTAACTTACCAAATAAACTACCTAAGAAAGGAATTCAAAGCAAATCATTTGGAAAAATCATCAGAGCATTTGGAATTAGTAAGTCTGGTTTTCACAGATTTCTTCCAGACAATAAAAAATATTATTTTGGAAAAAAATTCCATTTACATATGAAATTACATTTTCACAGTAACTGTTCTAAGTAAGAATAAGAACATTTCCAAGGACCACTACAGTGCTTCTAGGCAAGTAATAAATCGTAAAATATTCTCTTGGAAATCTACTTTGCAAAGAGATTTCCATCCACAACAGGTTAATTAAATGAACCACTAATGATTTCTTATGTGCCAAAACCTCTAGAATAACATTTATTTGCAATCTGAAAGAGAATGATTTTAAGTAGATGTCAAATTACTTACCTTTACTGGTTCTTGAGTTACTAGTGGCTGGTTATCAATAGCCCCTGGTTTCTGAGGACTGAGATGCAACAAAATATTCCCATTGGCTCCTAGCAAACATTGGTTGTTATTGTCAGAAGTGTTATGTTGTCGAGCAAAGCACATATCTGCCCCTGGTGTAGCAGAATACAAAAAGCCTGTAAGGAAATAGAGGGTGGAATCTCTGTATTTTAATTATTATACATAAATAGGCTCGAAGATATGAACTCAATGTCCATGTATTAGGTTAATGTTATTATCCCATTGGCATGTCAGTACAGTAGATTCTGATTAATCTGTAAAACATAGAAAATACACGTGTATTCCTTTCTGGACAATGCCTAGCATAACACTAGGTGGAATAAAAAAATTTAAAAATTTAAAAATTTAAAAATGAACATTTGGCCAGCCTCCTAGAATATCTGATAATTCACCACAGGAATTAAAAGTCCTCTGATAGGAAAAAAGATGTATAGCCAAGTAGCTAGTCTCTCCCACACTCTCCCATAATTCTCTTCTATCTGGAAACACATCCCAAATATTCCTGGGAGATAATGGTGATGAGTCTAAACCAAAGGGAAGAAGCTAAAATAAGAACTTCAACAGAAAAATGCTGGGGGGAAGAAACCGTTCCCTAGTAAATCTATTTGAAAGGAAGGCATCAGTATTATTGGGTTGGCCAAAAAGCCCATAAAAGATTTTTCCATAAAATAAAAGAGACATTTTTCATTTTTACCAATAACTTTATTGATTTGGACATTTTGACTATGTCAGCTATCTTCTGCTATTGGCTTCTAGTGGGCAGAGGCTAGAGGTGCTGCTAAACATCTTCCAATGCTTAAGGCAGCCCCTCAGCAAAGAATTATTTGGCCAAATGTCAACAGTACCAAGAAACTTCGCAAAACACTTTTGACACATTTGATCAGTCACCGCACCTTCTCCATACACTGTACAAATCTTTTATTGTGTTTCTGTTGCATTTTTACCTTTCTTGAAATAATAAAACATAATATACTAAAAATGTTGCATATTTTCTTCCATCTTCAATATTTAAATGGCTACACAAAAATTCACCAATTTTGGTAAGTTTTTTTTAACGCATGCTGATATGACAGCTGTCACAATACAATCTAACAAAACTGTTTCAAATGAAGTTAAAGAAAACTAACTACTACTAGAGCCGTTGTCTGGAAAAAACTAAATGAACTTTTTGGTCAACCTGATACAATAGATATATATACACAGGAAAATTATTAATGATGACAGTTGTGAATTTCAATGATATTTTAAGAAATTTCAACTCTCCACTACATGTTAATCTCAGGTAAACATTCTAGCCATCAGTTACTTTGAACCTGTGTCACTGCTCAGCCGGTTAATAACAGGTTATATAGTAGGCATATTAAAAAGACCTTACAGAGGTTTAAGGATTAATCCTGGTGTTAAAGCCAGAGAGAGCACTCCTAGGACTGCTAAGTGATCTTTGTAATGTCAGATGGGGAGAGAAGCAGTAAATTCTACAGTTTCCTAGAGAAAATGCTACCTCTGTCCAGTGTGCCTACTCCCTCCACAGAAAAGGAAAAAAGATCCCAAAGATGAAATAACAACAGAATAAGAATGACAGTCTTGATCCTATATCACCAGAATAATAGGGGATCAACTTAATTTACTTGGGCCATAAAAGCACCAAAGCATCTCCCTCATCTTTCCCAACTTAGTGCAGAACCACTAAGTTTTAGGTATCAAGGACTGAAGGGAATTATGGGAAGCACTGTGAATTCTTTCTCAATATTTTAACAAAACAATTCCCAAATTCTGGCCTGACATGTCTGTAAAATTTGATATAAGGGTACGTTTAATACAGTGAAGACACGCTTAGAGTCCTGAAAACAGAAATTTAGATTTTTAATTCCCAAATCTATGTGTATTGATAATTTAGTAGCAATATGGAGAAATGTAGCTTAATCAATGAAAACAGTGAAAATATTTAAGAATCTTATAATCATTTCATTCAAAACTTATTTCTGTGAATGGAAGCCTCATGCCCAATATCCTACCAAGCATACTTTGACAAAGTATACTCCTTTAAGAACTGACTGTGACTAAGCCTCACGGGAAACAAGTCACACTTACCACTGCCAGCAGTTTCTGATGCTTCAGATGCACTAGAAATGTTGTCTGAAAATTTCTCTTCTGTGGTGTTCACATAACTGAGGCTGCCTCCTCCAATTCTATCTTCACTCTGCTCTATAGAATGTACCGCTGTTCCAAATGAGTATTTTCCTCCATTCAGAACAGATGATGGCTCAATCACAACAGGGCTGGCATCCTAAAAATCATGAAGTCAGAGATAAAGAGGTAAAATTTAATAATGCAGCCTTCAATAATGAATCCCAAAATTATTTATTGTTTCTGATCCTCCTGTGGTTGGCTATAGTCATTTAAAAACATTTTAATGTATCACTAAATTTCTTCAAAGGGGAAAAGTATGTATAAATAAAATTGGTTGAAGTAGACTGGGAACAGACTGCAAAGGACTTTGTACTGTATAAAGTAATTTAGACTTTGTTGTTGTTAGATGCTATTCAGTGGGCTCCGACTCCTGGCAACCCTGTGAATGACTGATGTACGCAATCAGTGAACATCAGCCCTACTTAGCCCCTACAGGCTCATGCCTACAGTTTCTTTGATCAAGTCACTCCTTCCTATACTTGGTCTTCCTCTTTCCCTGCTGCCAGACTTTATTTCATTTAATAATGGATATCATGGAAGGCTTTCTGTGGTACTAAAAATTTAAATAATATTTATTTTTATTATAAAAGATTACATTGTCATTGTAGAAAATACAGAAAAATATGAAGACTATCACAAGTACTCAGATCCCACCATTTAGCATTAACTATAATTGCCAATTTGATGTTTCCTGTATTTCTTGTGACTGAAAATATATATGTATGCATAAAAAGTAAGTAGCATGGAGAATATGGTTAGAATTAAGGGGAGGGCTCTACCAGCTATGTGACCTTACAAAATAAGTAAATTTTTAAGCTTATTTCTTCATGGGTAAAATTAACATAATAGTAGCATCTACCTCAGAGTTATTGTGCAGATTATATAAGTTGCACATATAAAGTGCCTAACATGTAGAAAATGTAAATTATCATTTTGGTTATTAATCACCACATTTTAAACAAAGTATATTGTTTCTTTTTTTTCACTTAACATTATATTGATAAGATTTTTCTATGAAAGAATTTTAAACAGAGGAATAGCATAATCCAATGTTTGTTTTAAAAATAACTCTGTGTAGAAAGGACTGGAGGCAAAAACTGAAAGTTGTTACACAAGTTAGAAGATTCCTATAAAAAAGGTGAAGGGATTGGCCAAAGAACATTCATGCATAACCCACAGAGACAACAGTGTGGTGATGGCCAGAAGGAACGGGGGGGTGGGGGCTGGGTGGAAGCGGGCAAAGTGAGGTGAAGGGGAGACATCTGTTATAGTATCAACAATAAAAATAAAGTTTTAAAATAAATAAATAATAAAGAAGACTCCTATAATAATTCAGGCAAGAAATGACAAGGTACTAAGCCATAAAGCTAGTAGATTCAGGGATGAGGAGATGGAGAGAAGAGCATGGATTTAGGAGACGTTGGAGGTGAAAAAGTTGACAACTAACTGTATGTGAAACAGGGACAAAGATAATTAATTCCAAGGTAAAACATGAGGCACTGGCTTGTATGATGGGATGGGAGTTGATACCTTTATAAGGCAAGGTATATCAAGGTATGATATTCCAAGGTATGAATGGAATTGTTTTGGAAATGAGCTTATTTTGGGATATTCTGGTTTGAGATACCTGGACATTTGAGCCTAGTGCTCAGGACAGAGGAAGAGGCTAGATATAAAAATCTGAGGCTCAACAGACTTTCTGAAGCCCAAGAAAATGCTATGTGTAGAATAAGAAGAGAACAATATAGGCAGTGGAAGAATCTGGGAAGGAAACTGAGTCTGATTAATCAGAGAAAGGTCAGGAGATTTTAGGATACCAAAAGCAGAGACCACTACCACAGAACTAGTTTATACAAGTTTGGTGGTGAAAGAACAGATTAAGACTTGAGGAGAAGCAGAAGGGAGGGACTGTGAAAATGTATTATCTGCAAGTGTTTTTTAAAAGATCAGAATATTTGTAACTGAGGGGGTAAAGACAAAGACTGAAGGAACTAACCAAACAAGATCCTATAGACATTTGCCCAGATAGACAATAACATGGGTAAGAGAATTCAAATTTACTCAACAAACACTGACATGAATTTTAGTAGATAAAACTTATCAATGGATATGAGTCTTGAAGGCACCATTTATAAATAATGTAACTGAAACCCAAGAAAAATATCAAGTTTAAAATAGAAACTTCAGATCACATCATAGCAATAGCATAGAGGATGCTTTAGTTTCTTTTAATGTATTTATAGCATTTCTAATTTTAGCCCAAACAGGGAAACATTGTATCAACATTTTATTAGATATTTTCTTCTCTAGGAATGGAAGTCAGGTGAATACTACCAATTTGTAAAGCCTTCAGAAGCCAACTCTGAAGAAATTCCAGTGCCTTTAATCATGAGTATCTAAGAAGAGAGGTTTTTTCCTACACACCAAGTAACTTTATTGGATTAAAAAATTTTAAATAGCTAGATAGCCTTATTGTTAAAACTTCAAACAATTCAGAAGCATATAGATCCACATTCTTTATTAGAGATCCAAATGTTAGTATCTCCTGTCAATTATTAACTTTCTCAAAGTATGGGAAAGGTACCAGATTATTTTGGGCATTAAACAACCCTAGTTCACAGTGAAAAAGCTATTCTCTATTCAATTTTGTAAAGTCTTCTGATTACTTTAAGGAAATGTTCTCATTTTGGTACTAATGTGCTAATTTAATACTTGATAATTTCTCCTTTTAACAGAAAATGGAACTCAACATCAGAGTCTTCAAAAGGGAAAGCTATTTAGTTGAAATTTAATAATATATGTATCTTAAAGACTTTATTAATTTATTTTTAGAGAAAGGGAGGGAGAAAGAGAGGGAGAGAAACATCAGTGTGTGGTTGCCTTGCACGCCCCCAGCTGGGGACCTTGTTGGTCTGCAACCGAGGCCCATGCCCTGACTGGAAATCAAACCAGTGACCTTTGGTTCGCAGGCCAGCTCTCAATCCACTAAGCCACACCAGCCACGGCTAACAATATATTTCATTTTCACTGAATTTATTTTTATTTTGATCTATTTCTGGGATGTGACACTGATTTTCTATTTAAACCAGTAATAAAAAGTTTCCTTTGAAAATACATGTATTTACATAAAAATGGTAAAATTATTTATATAAACATAGTAAGTAAGTAACAGTATGGGTATTAATATGGCAAAAAATGGTAACCATAATACACAAGAGACTAAAACCTGAGACTCTACATTACATATGGATTTTGGGCCATCATTATTTTAAATTAGACTATTCACCGAATAAGTCAAAATTATATGGACAATTTTGTATGGACAACAGAACCAAACTGACCTATGGCAAAAGAAGTCAAAATGTAAATTAGGCCTGGGTAGTTTACATTATTAAACATATGTTTGGACTGCAGTCTGTGGATTTCATAGCAGCTTCTTAGAGATAATATTGATCCTCTCACAGCTTTTCTGATAGTCCATACCAACAAAAATACTTATTCAAATTAATTCAACCTTTTTCTTCAGTTATGCTTTCTGATTTATTTGATCTGGAGTAGAACACACGCATTTCTGTGTTTTTTTAAAGCTCTCTATGTGATTCTACTATGCAGCCAGAATTGACAACCACTGACCTAGTGAGGGTTATCGTATCATGAATTTGTTTTTATAATGTGCTTCCAATACTGAGAGCACAGTAATTTCTTATTAAATCTATTACTTGCTCTGGAACTTGTTTTTTAGAAAAAGATTCTCATTTTAATGAGCTTTTGAGACATTTGCTTTCTTCCTATGAAGGTGGAGTAAGACAGCACAGCCATTTTGGAAGAATAAGTTTCTGAAAAATTAAAGTCTTCTCCCAAGTCACTTTGTTATCCTCCAGAAAAATCACTTTATTTTCACTGTAAGTGTTATTCTTAAACTTAAATGATGTCTGCATAACTATCATATGGTTGACAAACAACTCCTTTTTAAATTTATATTTATTTCTGTATTCCATTCATATTAAATTTATTTATGCACTATAAAATACTTTTTAAAGTTTTTGTAGTAATATATTTTGAACAAGATTAGGTCCTCTTAATTCTACTTGGACATTTTCTTCAAGTTTTCCTTTGAGTTTAGTACTTTACAGAATTTCAAGGAGAAATATTTGGAATTGTATTTTAAATGCTTTAATTGGTTTGGAAATCTTATATGAAGCCTATGGTGTCTAAAGAAAATTTACATGAAACCATTCACAGTTTAGTCTATAGGTTGAATCTACAGATATGACTGGCAAGAAAATAGGAGAAACTAAGCATTAAATTTGTTAGGTTGAGTTTTACCATAATATAGAAATAGAGTAACTGTAATAGTTGCAATCTTTCACCCAGACTGCAGACTGTACCACATGCTTTTAACACAGCACAGTGAACGATGTACCCTTTAGACTTGGAGAGTATGGGCTTTTCTTCACTTCTCTACCAAACTCTGCTCACTGTCTTTAGCTTTCTTTCCTATTCCAGGAATCTACTGCTCTCAGTATCTGCCTGAAACTGTCATCACTACTGGGTTTTTTTCCTCTTTCCCCTTCTCTGCCCTATTTTTCTTGTCATTGCTTCCACTCTTGGCTTTCAGTGAAATTGTCAACATTTATAGTCAACAAATCTAATTACCACTTTCCTTCTCTATGTTGAACAAATCATTAATGGTCATATATTGTAGTCTCTGGCTCTTTTTGACTGTGCTATTTCTAGTTGCTCTGGGAAATTTTTTCTGCCTAAACATCAAAGAATCGTTTCGTTTTTACTGACTTCTTGGTCTGGAACTATTAGAAACTACCTTAGAAGCCTGTGTTTTTAGGAAGACAAGTCTCTAGATAGATAAAATTTCACCCATGGTGAGAAATTTCCTCACTTTATCTGAGTTAATGATTCCTAAAAGGCGTATGTGGAACTTAAATATTAAGATAATGATCTTTGGAGAATTTTGTAAGTCATTCTGAGTTATATAAATGGTTTATGATATTCCAAAATTCAGGATTCGCTTTCTTCTCTATCAGTGATGATACTACTTCTTTTAATGTTTTACATGTATGACAGGGTAGGGCAAAAGAAGGGTTACAGTTGTGAGTGTGCAAAACAGTTTATTCTTGTATTATTATTTATTAGTTATTGTATTATTTTCCACACAAACAACTATAAACCTACTTTTGTCCCACCCTGTATACTACAAGTATAACCTTAAACAACTAATAGTTAGGCCAATTTTATATTTTATTAGTCTACAAGGCTGGTTTTGGAAAAATGGAAGGCAGTATGGAGTAATAGAAAAGGTACTAACGTAGGGATGAAGAGACTTGAGCTCAAGAGATCTAGCTCAGATAATAAATTGCCATAAACAACTTTGGGCAATTAAAAAAACCTGAAAGGACCTCAGAGGCTTCATTTGTAAATTTAAAGAGAGCTGCTTGAAGTGCTTTCTAGTTCTAAAGTAACATGATAACAAAATAGTAAAATCTGTACATGAGTACTAATTGCTGTTTCCTAGTATTTCTCAAACAGGAGAAAAGCCACATAAATTGTAATAATGATAAACACAAGATTTCATCATTTCTCCCCATTTACATTTTTACAAAAGGAGATTTCACTGAGTACAAAAACACTTTACTCATTAAAGAGGGAACAGATCAGCAAGATCCCATGAGCAGATCAAGTATTCAATCTCAAGTGAGTCATAGCAAATCTGAAGAAAACCATTTCTCACAAAAGTTGGCTTATTTTTCCTGCTTTTTAGGCATGCCACTAACTGAAAGAAACAGCTCAGCCCTCCCAGGCAATTAATGATTCACTTAGGCAAATATACCATTTTGTGAAGAGAAAAACATCAAAGCTAAGTAATGTCTTAGGTAGGGAAACTAAGACCAGAGTGAGATCAAATTATCTAACACATTAAGAACATTGATTTTCTTTTTTTAAAGCAAGACATTTGTCAAAGATGCCAAGTATACTGGAAAGGTAAATTTAAATCACTAATTAATTACTGCTGCTGCTACAACTACTGCTCCTGTTACTACCATTACTTACTTCCTCTAACTTTATACAGGGTGTTGTGTACTTGCTAGGCATGAAGCTAATTTAATCTCAGTAAATATACTGCAACAGGTATCATTATTAATCCTATTGTTCATATGAGGAAACTGAGGTAGAGAAAAGATCGGTAACTTGCTTAATGTCATATAGCAAGTAGAAAGACCAGGACTCCAACATAAGAATGCAATCTCACTACTATTATCCTATCCTGGTTTCTCATAGTATTGGCTAATACTTATTAGGTACTTACTGTGTACCAGACTCTGTTCTTTAACACATAACATGTATCAACTCCTTTAATTTCCATGACACCCTATGAACGAGGTTACTATTATTACTCTGAACTTACAGGGAAAATAAGGCCCAGAATGTCACTTCCTTAAAAAGCTATTTGCATTTAAAAGGAAGTTACTCTTTATTTAGTACATAACACTTTTATAATTAATACATGGATTCAGAAAGGATTGCTATTAATTACGTTTACATTTTCCTCTTCTTATTAAATAAGTTGCCACAGGTCTCTGCTACCTTTCCCGCCACATGAACTGGTACCAGACAATACAGAATGACAGAGTAGGGGAAAGGAATGTGACAGTTGAGTGCAGATCTGCCCCACCTCTACATCTCTCCCTTACCACCCTCCACTAATTCTTTTAATGCAAAGGATGGTTAGGGCAGACAAGAACAAACTGAGTTCATGTTCTCAGCAGCACACTTCTTTTTTGTAAGAGATGTGCTGCTAAGAGCAAGACCTCTGTCACATTCCTAGAGGAAGCAAAAAGTAATACTTCAAACATGAAGGCAGGTTATTCTTTGAGTCTGTAGTCAGTAAGGCATTAATAACCATTCATTCTAAGACCAAACTAAGAATATAAAGACCAAAAGTATTCCAAAATAGACTGTGACACATTACCCAAAGTTCTCATTTTCTACCTACAATCACCATCATTATCTGTCTACAAGGTCTTTGAAGTCACTTGCCTACTTTCACTCCTTCAGTAACACTTAAAGTCTACTTTTTCCAATTACACATTTTACGTGTGAAAAACTATTAAATTCTGCAAAAGGGAAAAAGAGCCAGGCAGAAAAATGAGGTAAATAATGTAAGCTATCTACAGAAAAGGACATATAGGAAAAATATGAATAAAATTATTAGAATTTTGTTAGTAATCATTTGGCAACTAACAATGAGCATACATATATAGGCCCCAAACAGAAAATTTGATTCCCAGAATTACTTCTTTCAGTTTCTAATTCTGTAAAAAAAAATCCCTTCTATGTTTTAAGTAAGACTAGAATATTCACTAATGATAATTTTTTCTTTAACTCTATTAGGAACAATGGCAGTTATCGTTTAGAAACTGGGTTCTAATATTAGTTGTAAAATTAACTTTCTTGAATAGAAAATCAACACTTCTCACCCAAGGGTCTTCAATTTTTGAGGAAAAAGGTGAAATGACGAAGGATAATGTGAAGCATATGGTTGACATGCCACAGGATTTAAAGTCAGTCCTTAAATTTGATTCTAGAACTTCTACTCTGAGCAAGAAATTCAAGTTACCTTTAATCCCAGCCTCATGGTCCTCACAGGTAAAGTGGATACAATACGCATTGGATTGTGAGGATTAAATGAGATATGTAAGGTATATATACATGGACCCGCATGCTCAATATTACCTTCTTCACAGAGCTGTTGTGGGGAGGAAATATATGTGGAAATGTAGCAAAAGCCTGGTCATAGAAAGAATCATATGGGTAATCATTCCTTTCCTTTTCAAATCTTTCTCTACGTTGGAGCATTTTATTACTAGCCAGTAGTCACAATCTGTGGAAGTGAAAATCCTATGAAAAATGTTGATAAACAGAAATCTTACTCACATATTTGACATAGTCTTTCCACTGCTGCCACCACTGCATGGAGATGATAAACCAATTGTGTCCTGGTTGTAGACCATACCTGCTCTCCCGTTCTAACCATCCTCTGTACATACAAAAGAAATTCAATACATCAAATAGTGTATGAAACAGATGACCACACACCCACAAGTTATCATTAGCAATTTTTACAAAGGAAAAACATGAAACAAATAGAGATGCTTCGGAGATTGCTATAATTTCAATTAGTGAAACACTGAGAAGCCAATTTCAGGCAGTCATAACAAAACTATCAAGCCTCACACTGATGTTTTAAAAAGTTTTATTGAGGAATATTTTATATAACATACAATTTACCTGGATTAAGTACACACCTCAATAATTCTGATAAATTTATAGAAATGTGCAACCATCACCACAATCCAATTATAGAATATTTCAATTACTCCAACAAGATATCCTGTGCCTATTTCAATCTGTGTTATCACCTTTAGCTACCTTTAGACCCAGAAAACTACTAGCCTATTTCCTTTTTTTTGATATACACTTGAAACCTACAAAATTTTATTAAACAATGTTACCTCAATCAATTAAATAAAAAATTTTTTAAAATAGGAATGAATTGTCAGTAACTTACAAACCATAACTTGCTAGCTGGAGCATTTCTTGAGCCTTCTGGTCAAATGTCACCATTGATCCAGTTCTTTGTTTGTTTTTTAATTTTTATTGTTATTCAATTACAGTTGTCTGCATTTTCTCCCCATCCCTCCACCCCACCCCAGCCAAACCCACCTCCCTCCCCTGCTTCCACCCTCCCCCTTGATTTTGTCCGTGTGTCCTTTGTAGTAGTTCCTGTAAACCCCTCTCCCCACTATCCCCTCCCCACTCCCCTCTGGTTATTGTCCGATTGTTCTTAACTTCAGTGTCTCTGGTTGTATTTTGTTTGCTTTTTTCTTTTGTTGATTATGTTCCAGTTAAAGGTGAGATCATATGGTATTTGTCCCTCACCGCCTGGCTTATTTCACTTAGCATAATGCTCTCCAGTGAAAATACGGAACGCTTCACGAATTTGCGTGTCATCCGTGCACAGGGATCATGCTAATCTTCTCTGTATCATTCCAATTTTAGTATATGTGCTGCCGAAGTGAGAACCTATTTCCTCTTTTTTAAAAAAGATTTCATTTTTATTTATTTTTAGAGAGAGGGGAAAGGAGGGAGAATGAGAGGGAGAGAAACATTGATACGTAAGAGAAACATCTCTTGGTTGCCTTCTGCATGTTATGCCCTCCAACCAGGGACCGGCTCACAACCCAGGCATGTGCCCTGACCAGGACTCAAATCTTCGACCTTTTACTTTGCAGGGCAACACCCAACCCACTGAACCACATCAGTCAGGGCCACTAGTCTATTTTCTGTCTCTTACAAATTGCCCTTTTGTGAACATTTCGTATAAGTGGAATGATATAATAACACAAGGTCTTTTACATCTGGCCTCTTTTATTTAGCATAATGTCAACAGCAATGATCTAAATACAGAGATGATGGGCATTTTTGCTTCTTTTTGCTTAGGTCTACTTTCTAATCTTTCTATAATAAATGTGCTATTTTGCAGTAAGAAAAAATTGTTACCCTTTTATCTTACGAAACATCTTTATTTCAAAAAATTAAATTTAGTACTCAGTGCAATTTTAATGTGAAACAGGATTTGATTTCTAAATTAACCTAACCTTAACATTAGGAAGTTACTTAAAAATATTTCAACATGTAACTGTTTTGGAGAAACAGGGTGTTACTGTAATAATTACATTAAAATAGTACATGTTGTTACTTAGAAACAATATATATTTCAGGTGTTAGCGATTTCAACTATAGAGAAAAATATACAGACTGAAACTATAAACTCACCTAATAATTTGTCCTTCCTCTTCTGGAGTAGCTGGTCTTAACCCTAGAACTATGTGACATACCTAAAGAAAAAAAGTGGCAAATTAAACTTCATGGACTGGTGCTAATGACTAGATTGAATTTTTCACATTCTCTGCAGAGCTTTCAATGAACGAATTATTGATGAGTCACTTGAGCAAATCTGAACTTTAAATTTTAGCTCTCTTTTTTTTTTTTTTTTAACAAACCATTTAAATGAAGGCCAAGTTCCAAGTCTCTAAGTGAGATGGGGTAGAGAAGAGGAAAGGGAGAGAAGGGCAGAGGGGGAGAGAAAGAAGAGAAAGAAGAGAAAGGAAGGAAGGAAGGACGGGAGGAAGGGAGAAAAGAAGGAAGGAAAGGGGGAGAGGGGGAAAGAGAGAAACCATTTTTCAGAATATTTCATTAATACTAGGTGTTTTACTGTATCTCATGCAGTGAATATTATTTTTGCTCCTGAAATCTGAAGAGCATATCATGGCATTTGTGGAAGGTGAAGGGGAGATGAAGACAATATAGGAGATGAAAATAAGGGAGGATTTTTTTTTAATTTCTACTATGAATTTATTTTTAGAGAGAAGGGAAGGCAGGGAGAAAGAAAGGGAGAGAAACATCAATGTGTGGTTGCCCCTTGCACGCCCCCTACTGGGGACCTGGCCCGCAACCCAGGCATATGATCTCACTGGAATCGAACCAGAGACCCTTCGGTTTTCAGGCTGGCACAAAATCCACTGAGCCAAGATGGCCAGGACAGGGAATGATTTTAATTTGAACAGCTCTAAGAAAAAAATTATTATCATTAATGCTTTTTAAGGCTCATTTCCTCCTCTATTTATTTGCTTTCTCTACAAATCAACACAGAAAATGTGATTTTTTGTAAAATTCCATCATAAAAATTTTCTAAAAACCTGAAAAATTAAAAGAATTTTATATTGAATGTTTCATACTCATTACCTAGATTCTAACATTAACAATTTATTATGCTTGCATGTATCTATCTCTCAATTCATCTGTCAATCCATCTGTCAATTCATCTTAATTTTTGGAAGAATTTCAAAGTAAATTATGGACATTAGTATAGCTCTCTGTAAATACATCAGCATGTCTGCCTAACATTAACTAGACTTAAATATTGGTTTACAGTTTTGTTTACCTTTTACATAACACATAACGATAAAATATACAAATCAGGTTTTTGAGATTCATCCATGTTTACAGCAGTTCATTCTATTTCATTGCTGAGTAGCATTCAACTGTCAGAATATACCACTGTTTGTTTTATCCATTCTCATATTGATGGCTACTGGGCTTTTGATACCTTTTGGGTTTTTTGCAAACTTTTAAAAAGTGAAAATAAACATGCTGAAAAGTGGACAAATCTTAAGGATACAGGTAAATGACTTTTGTAGTCCTTCTTTTTTTTAATCCTCATCCAAGGATGTGTTTATTGATTTTAGAGAGAGAGAAATATCGATGTGAGAGAAAAACATCTATTGGTTGCCCCCTGTACGTGCACTGACCAACCAGGGATCAAACCCAAAAACTTAATTATGTGCCCTGACTGGAGATTGTATCTGCAACATTTTTTGGTGTATGGGACAACACTCCTACCAACTGAGTCACCCACCCAGGGTGACTTTTTATAGGCTTTTAAAATGTTTTCATTTTTCAATTACAGTTGACCTTCAATATTATTTTATATTAGTTTGAGGCTTACAGCATAATGGTTAGATAATCATATACTTTACAAAGTGACTCCCCTCGATATTTCAAGTACCCACCTGGCACTGTATGTAGTAGCTATTACAGTATTGCTGAGCATATTCCCTATGCTGTACTTTACATCCCCATGACTGTTTTGTAACTACTAATTTGTACTTCTTAATCCTTTCACTTTTTTTCACTCAGTGCCCCACTCCCTCCCTCTAGCAAGTATCAGTCTGTTCTCTGTTATCTATAAATGTTTCTGTTGTTTGATCACTTTTTTCTTTAAATTTTGTATGTAAGAGAAATCATATTGTATTTGTCTTACTCTGAAATATTCCATTAACATAATACCTTCTAGGTCCACCCATGCTGTCATAAGTTCATTCTTTTTTATGGGTAATATTCGTGTGTGTGTGTATGTGTGTATACACACCCTCCACACACATCTTCTTTATCTACTTATCTACTGACGGGCGCTTGGGTTGCTTCCATATCTTGGGTATTGGAAATATCAGCAAAGAATATACGGATGCACATTATCTCTTTGAATTACTGTTTTGGATTTCTTTAAATAAATATGCCAGAAGTGAATTGCTGGGTAATAAGGCAGTTTCATTTTTAATTTTTTGAGGAACTTCCATACTGTTTTCTATAGTGGCTACACCAATCTGCAATCCCACTAACACTGCCTGAGGGTTCCCTTTTATCCATACCCTTGTCAACATTTGTTGTTTGTTGATTAACAGATGATGGTCATTCTGACAGGTATGGAGTGATATCTCATCGTGGTTTTAATTTACATTTCTCCGTTTAGTGACATTAAGCATCTTTTCATGTCTATTGGCCATGTGAATATATCATCTTTGGAGAAGTATCTATACAGGTCCTTTGCCCATTTTTTAATGGACTGTTTTTTTTCTCAGTATTGTGAGTTCTTTATAAATTTTGGATGTTTACCCTTTATCAGATGTATCATTGGTGAATATGTTCTCCCATTTAGTCGGTGTCTTTCCTTTTGTTTGATGGTAGCCTTTGCCATACAAAAACTTTCCTAGT
Organism: Desmodus rotundus; assembly: GCF_022682495.2. Classification (NCBI taxonomy): domain Eukaryota; kingdom Metazoa; phylum Chordata; class Mammalia; order Chiroptera; family Phyllostomidae; genus Desmodus; species Desmodus rotundus. The sequence goes on along the minus strand of NC_071395.1, from coordinate 93,761,157 downwards.
TTGATGTAGTCCCATTTGTTATTGTTTCTTTTGTTTCCCTTGCCCAAGGAGATATATCAGAAAAAAATATTGCTAAGAGAAATGTCAGTATTTACTGCTTATGTTTTCTTCTAGGAGTTTCATGGTTTCAAGTCTTACATTTCATTCTTTAATCCCTTTTGAGTTTATTCTTGTATATGGTGTAAGAAGGTGGCATTTAAAAACAGGTGGTCTAGTTTCATTTTTTTGCATGCATTTGTCCAATATTCCCAACACCATTTATTGAATAGACTGTCTTTACCACATTGTATGCTGTTGCCTCCTTTGTAATATATATGTCAAGTATACGAGGCCTGTCCAGAAGGTATCCGGCCATGTAATATGAAAAATAGAGACATTTATTGAAGGTACAAGATACAAGAAACACTGTACATAGGAAAATGACACCTCAGTCCCCTTCAAAGTAGGCACCTTGGGACCTCACACAGTTCTCCTAATCACAATCAGCTGCCCTGTCATGTTTTCCTGAATCTCAAACACGGTCTGAATGCTCTTCCCTTTCAAAGGTGATTTTAAGTTTTAGGGAAAAAACCAGAGGTTTCAGAGTGCCAAATCTGGGCTCCAGGGGGGGTCTGAGTCACCTGGGTGATTTGATGTTTCACAAAAATACTTTGCACAAGAAATGATGCATGAGCAGATGTGTTGTTGTGATGAAGCTGCCGATCACCAGTTGCCCGTAGCTTCGGCCTTCTGAACCATCCAAATAGTTTCCACAGAGGAATGTTCATGCTTAATGCAAAATGTGATGCAGATTTGTTGCTCTACTTATTCAGTCATTTTGAATGTGATGGTCATGCAGTACATATACACACTCAAGGGCGTCTACTGCCCCCACTGACTAGTACAGTGAAGTTGTCATTGTTCACACATGTGCATTCCAGTCCACTCATGGACTGGAATGCCAGGATACATTGATGCTGGGCAAACCGTTGTCAACTTTTTCCAAACAGACCTTGTATATATTTTAATCCTCAGTTGAGGATATGTTTAATAAGTTTCAGAGAGAGAGGAAGAGGTGGAAGGGAAAAAGAGAGACGTATGGGAGCATCAATGTGAAGGAAATATCAATTGGTTGTCTCCTATACATGCACCAACCAGGGATTGAACCTGCAACCTAGGCATGCACCCTGACTGGTGATCAAACATGCAATGTTTTGGTGCATGGGACAATGCTCAACTAACAGTACCAGGCAAGGGCCTCCTGTATCATATATTAATTGACTACATAAGCATGGATTTATTTCTGGGCCCTCTATTCTGTTTCATTTTTCTACATGTCTGTTTTTATGTCAGTATCATTTAAAATTTTAATTCCTGTAGCCTTGTAGTACAGATTGACATCAGATAATGTGATACTCTCTATTCTTCTGCAAGGTGTTGTGACTATTCAGGGTCTTTTACAGTTCCACATAAACTTTTGGATTTGTTCCAGTTCTGTGAACAGGATGTTCCAGTTCTATGAACATTGGTATTTTGATAGGGATTGCATTGAATTTATAGATTGCTTTGGGTAAATGAACATTTTCACCATGTTATTTCTTCCTATCCATGAACACAGTCTATGCTTCCACTTATTTGTATCTTCTTCAATTTCTTTCTTCAGTGTTTTATAATTTTCCGAGTACAGGTCTTTTCTTGGTTAAATTCATTTATGGGTATTTTATTTTTGTTGGTACAATTATAAATGGGGATTGTTTTCATAATTTCTTTCTGATGGTTCATTACTGATTTATAAAAATGCAGTCAATTTCTGAGTATTTACTTTGTGTCTTTACACTTTTCTGAATTCACTAATCAGTTTTAGTAGTTTTCTGGTGGAATCTTTTTTTTTTTTTTAAGTATGTTTTATTGATTATGCTATCACAGTTGTCCCAACTTTTCTCCCTTTGCCTCTCTCCACCTGGTACCCTCCTTCCCTCCAGCAATCTCTTCCCTTACATCATGTCCATGGATCATGCATATAAGTTCTTTGGCTCCTCCATTTCCTATGCTGTTCTTAACATCCCTTGTCTGTTTTGTATCTACCAGTTATACTTCTTAATTTCTGTACCTTCCCCTCATACTCCTCCGTCTCCTTTCCCACTGATAACCCTCCAAATAATCTCCGTATCTATGATTCTGTTCCCTTTGTTTGCTCAGTTTGTTTTTGTTTTTTAGATTCACTTTTTGATAGTTGTGAGTTTGTTGCCATTTTAATGCTCATAGTTTTGATCTTCTTTTTCTTAAATAAGTCCCTTTAGCATTTCATATAATAAGGGCTTGGTGATGATGAACTCCTTTAGCTTTACCTTATCTGAGAAGCACTTTATTTGCCCTTGAATTCTAAATGATAGTTTTGCCAATAGAGGAATCTTAGATGTAGATCCTTGCCTTTCATTACTTGGAATACTTCCTTCCAGCCCCTTCTTGTCTGCAAAATTTCTCTTAAATCAGCTGATAATTTTATGGGAACTCCTTTGTAGGTAACTTTTCTCTTGCTGCTTTTAAGATTCTCTCCTCATCTTTAATCTTGGGTAATATAAATAGGACGTGCCTTGGTGTGTGTTTCCTTGGGTCCAACTTCTTTGGGGCCTCTCTGAGCTTCCTGGACTTCCTAGAAATCTATTTCCTTTGCCAGATTGGGGAAGTTCTCCATTATTTTTTCAAGTAAGTTTTCAATATCTTGCTCTTCCTCTTTTCCTTTTGGCACCCCTATGATTTGGAAGTTGGAAAATTTAAAGTTGTCCCAGAGGTTCCTAAGCCTCTCCTCCTTTTTTTTGAATTCTTGTTTCTTCATTCTGTTCTGGTTAAATGTTTATTTCCTCCTTCTGGTCCAAACCATGGATTTGATTCCTGGTTTCCTTTCTGTTACTGTTGGTTCCCTGTGCATTTTCCTTTATTTCACTTTCCATAGCCTTCACTTTTCCCTCTGTTTTGCAACTACACTCAACCATTTCTGTGAGCATTCCAATTACCAGCATGATGGCTATCTCTTCATCTCTTAGTTTTATTTTTTCTGGAGCTTTGATTTGTTCTTTCATTTGGGCCTTTTTTGGGGGGAGGGGAGAGGTCTCGGCATGCCTGTTACATAGTAAGGGGAGGACCTTTATGTATTTGCCAGGTCAGAGCAACCCACGTTGCTGCGTTGTAGCACTGTATGTGGAAGAGGAGTCTGAGAAGTAACAGTACAGCTTGCTCATCTCTCAGCAGCTTTCAGTAACTTCTGCTACCCACAAGCAAATTGGGCCCTTGTGCTGATTCCTGTGTGGGTGGGTTTGTGTACCTTCTAGGACCCTGTGGGTCTCTCCAATGAACTCTCCTGTGAAGCTGGGAATTTCTCCTGCTGCTGCAACCCCACATATTTTTTCAGGCAGAGGTTTTGAAACTTTATTTCCCCTCACTAGAACCCTGGGTTGCTGGGTCTGTCTCACTCCCCAGTTGTTCCTCCTGGTTTATTCGCATGCAAATGTGGGGCCACCTGCTCCGCCAGCCACTGCCCGCTCCTATCCTGAATTTATCATCATAAATTTTTTTTACCTGCTTTTGAATTTTCAGTCCAGTGTTTTCCACTCAACATTACTGTAGATTCATCCATGTTACTGTGTATAGCACTAAATATATTTATTTTCATTGCTGTAAACTTTGCAGTGTAAAGTATAATACTGCATGCGTGTCCCACAATTTATTTATTATGTACTGATTTACTCATAAGTATTTGGTTGTTTTTGTCTTGGACTATAACAAATAATGATTATAAAAACTTACTTGTATGTTTTTTGGTGCTCAGATATGTAAGTTTCTGTAGGGAGATATATATATATGGGATAGACTTGCTAGGTTCACAGGACATGCATATGTTCAACTTTCATAAACAGAGCCAAACAACCTCCAAAGTATTTGTAACAATTTATATTTCCACTGGCAATATATGAGAGTTCCAGTTTCTTGTTATACTCACCAATACTTGACATCACTTAAAGAATAATGATTCTGGTAGATGTTAAATAGTATTCCAAGTCAGGGTTTAACATGTATTTTCAGGATAACTAAAGAGGTTATCCCCTTTTCATAATATTTATTCGCTATTTGGGTATTCTCTTTTGTGAAGCACCTGTTCAATTTTATTTTTTTTTCCGTTTTTCTATTGAGGCTCTACCTTCTTCTCATATCACTTATTGAAAAGACCACCCCTTCTTATGTGTAATGAAATGTCTTCTTTGTTATAAATCATATGATCACATATATATGGAAGTCTGTCTAAGAACTATCAATACTGTTCCATTTGTCTATTTGTCTACCTTTATGCAGATATCAAGTTGTCTCAATACTGTTGTTTTAAACTGGTAAGAACAGATACTACACTTGATCTTAGCCAAAAGGCCAAGAAACGATCAATATTGTTGTTTTACAGTAAGTCCTAATATCTGATAACTGAAGTCCTCTAACATTGTTCTTTAATATCATCTTGGCTATTTTTGGCTGTTTCCACTTCTATATGTATTTAGAACCAGCCTGTCAAGTTACACAGTTTCTATAGGGAGTCACACAAAAACAGTGACAACAATAAACTTTTCAGGATTATAATTGTGAGTATACCAAATCTATAAATCAATTTAAGGGAAATTGACACTTTAAAATATTGAGACTTCCAACACATAAATATGGATTATCTTCCTCTGTATTGGTTTATTACTGCTAAAATAAATTACCACAAATTGAGCATCTTAAAACAACGCAAACTTATTATCTTACAGTTCTGTAGGTCAAGTCAGACATAGGGCTCACTAGGCTAAAAATCAAGATGTCAGCAGGGGTGTATTCCTTTATGGAGGTCAAAGGAAGAATGCGTTTCCTTGTCTTTTCCAGCTTCTAGAGTTCACCACATTCCTTTGCCCTTGGCCCCTTTCTCTATATTTAAATCCAGCAACTTTGCATCTCTCTAACCCTTGTGAACTGATACATCTGTCAAGTTCCTTTCGCCATATAATTTAACATATTCACAGGTCCCAAGGATGAAGGCATGAATATTGAGGGGTGGGGGGTGCAATATTTTGCCTACCATACTATTTAACATGAAACCTTTTGACAAATGTGCAAGACAAAAGACTCTAATTATGTTATGATGCTTCCTCTGCAAAATACTGAGCACTAAGCTTATAAAAAAGGATTATTGAAAATAGATATTGAGAACCAAGATGGCAGCGTAGGTAGACACACTGTGCCTCCTCGCACAACCAGAACTGACAGAAAATCGAACAGCAAGGGGGACCGACACTAAGTAGATAAAAAAGAAACATACATCCAGACCGGTAGGAGGGGCGGAGACAGGCACCAGGGCGGAGAGGACTCGCTTGGCCGTGGCGGGACCGAGAGTGGCGGAGTGTGTGACAAACGGGGCAGGCAGTCTGACCACTAGCAGACCCTGCGGCCCCACATTTGCACAGATAAACCGAGAGCGCCGGACTCAGAGTGGCGGAGAACGGGGCAGGCAGAGCGGCAGGTAGCACCCGGTGGCCCCACATTCGCGCACAGATAAACCGGGACGAACGGCAGGGAATGAGGCAGGGAACGAAGCAGACCGTGTAACCCAGGGCTCCAGCTCGGGGAAATAAAGCCTCAAACATCTGATTGAAAACGCCCGTGGGGGTTGGGCTGCAGCAGGAGAGAGTCCCAGCCTCACAGCAGAGGTCGTTGGAAAGACCCACAGGGGCCTAGAGTGTGCACAAGCCCACCCACTCGGGAACCAGCACCAGAGGGGCCCAATTTGATTGTGGGTAGCGGAGGGAGTGACTGAAATCCTGTGGAGAGTGGAGCGAGCGCCATTGCTCCCTCTCGGCCCCTCCCCCACGTACAGCGTCACAGCCCAGCCACCAGCGTTACCCCGCCCCTGTGAACACCTAAGGCTCCTCCCCTTTAAGTAACAGACGCGCCAAGACCAAAAAAAAAAAAAAAAAAAAAAAAAGGCCCAAATGAAAGAACAGATCAAAGCTCCAGAAAAAATACAACTAAGCGAGGAAGAGATAGCCAACCTATCGGATGCACAGTTCAAAACACTGGTTATTAAGACGCTCCCAGAATTGGTTGAATTTGTTCAAAAAGTAGATGAAAAAATGAAGGCTACACCAAGAGAAACAAAGGAAAATGTACAGGGAACCAATAGTGATGTGAAGGAAACTGGGACTCAAATCAACGGTGTGGACAAGAAGGAAGAAAGAAACATCCAACCAGAAAAGAATGAAGAAACAAGAATTCGGAAAAATGAGGAGAGGCTTAGGAACCTCCAGGACATCTTGAAACGTTCCAATATCCTCATCATAGGGGTGCCAGAAGGAGAAGAGGAAGAACAAAAAATTGAAAACTTATTTGAACAAATAAGGAAGGAGAACTTCCCCAGTCTGGCAAAGGAAATAGACTTCCAGGAAGTCCAGGAAGCTCAGAGAGTCCCAAAGAAGCTGGACCCAAGGAGGAACACACCAAGGCACATCATAATTACATTAGCCAAGATGAAACACAAGGAGAGAATCTTAGAAGCAGCAAGAGAAAAGGGCACAGTTACCTACAAAGGGGTTCCCATAAGACTGTCAGCTGATTTCTCAAAAGAGACCTCACAGGCAAGAAGGGACTGGCAAGAAGTATTCCAAGTCATGAAAGGCAAGGGCCTACATCCAAGATTACTGTATCCAGCAAAGCTATCATTTAGAATGAAAGGGCAGATAAAGTGCTTCTCAGATAAGGTCAAGTTCAAGGAGTTCATCATCACCAAGCCATTATTATATGAAATGTTAAAGGGACTTATCTAAGATAAAGAAGATAAAAAATATGAACAGTAAAAATGACAGCAAACCCACAATTAACAACCACACCTAAAACCAAAATAAAAGAAAACTAAGCAAACAACTAGAACAGAAACAGAACCACAGAAATGGAGATTACATGGAGGGTTATCAATAGGGGATTGGGAGGGGGAGAGAGGGGGGAAAGGTACAGAGAATAAGTAGCATAGATGATAGGTGGAAAATAGACAGGGGGAGGGTAAGAGTAGTGTAGGAAATGTAGACGCCAAAGAACTTATAAGTATGACCCATGGACATGAACTATAGGGGGGGAATGTGGGAGGGAGGGGGTGGGCAGGATGAAATTGAGTGAAGGGGCGGAAATGGGACAACTGTAATAGCATAATCAATAAATATATCATAAATAAATAAATAAATAAAATAATCCATAAAAAAAGAATAGTTGAGTATATTATATTAATGAGATAAAATAGTTGATCAATTTTCATATTACCAAGTAAATAATTTGTTTATAGTAGTGATTCATATTATTTTGTATATATTTTATAAAGCCATCAACTTAAATTCTTGCTGAAAATTACAAATGATAGTGGAATAATTAATTGATTTAAATGGATATGACAGGATTATCAGATTCTATATGTTTTAAATACAGAATAATTAGTTATTAACTGTCAAAAGGAAACCTATTCCATTTATTTCAACACAGCCACTTCATAAATAAATTATTCTTTATTTACAATGGAAGATCATGATAGATATAAAGATACCAAACTTCTGACCTTCACAGGAGTACTTTTACAAAGAAAGAAAAACAAAACAAAACACCAAACAAAAAAGGAAAGAAAAACAAAACAAGGAGAATATAAAATACCACTATTATGTCAACTTAAATATTTATGAACTATGAAAAATGAGAAACCATAAATTATTTCTTAAAATTGGAGTAAGAGAACAATTTTAACTAGGAAAACATTTAAAATCTAACATGCCCTATAACTTATTGTTCACTCCTGGTACCTCTTTTCCCCTCCTTCTCCCTCAATCTTTCTGGGACCTTCTAAAGAATTAAAAAATAAATAAATTAAGAGAGAGCCTCAAAGCTAAGATAATCTCCTGACTGCATATTTGAAAAAAATCACAATTGCCTACTTATGATCCATCTCTCTGTTCATACTGTCTCACAGGTTAGGAAGGGCCTTAAAAAAGACAACAGTGAAGAAAAAGCAAATTATGATGGATTTTGTGATGTAAATTATCCTCTGAGTCCACAAGCTCCTCTATCATGAGTTATAAGCAAACATAGTCACCTATTTCCTGCTTTTCTATCCCCCACATCATGACTTTGAGAAGTTTCAACAGGCACTTATGCTCTGTTTTCCCATCTCTCAGGCAGTGTACAGCATAATGGAGTTCTATTTGTCATATGTGGTTTTGCAGCCCAGTTTCACTATTACATAATGGAAAAGATACGGAATTACTGCCACCATTATCCTCTGCATTTGCCATTTACCTTAAACATACCTGGAAAAGGAGATTCAAAAATTCATTGGCAAGAACATTTTTCACACTCCAGATCTGATAGTCTTCTAGAGTAAGATGGCCCATCTGAAAGAGAAACAGTATTCAAAAAGATCTCATACTAAGAATTGTTACAACATTTTAATAAATCTGGTTCACTAAAAGTTATATTGGTCATTTGCCTGAAAACAAACCAATAATTTAAAGTAGATTCTATGTGTTATCTGACCTGTAGGCCAGCAAGGATATACTTAAAAGTAACAAAACTCTGTTGAAGTAATCAATGGTAATGAGGACAATTTATCATCAATCTTCTTCCTTCAACAAGATCTGGAAAAGAATTCACAATGTCTTATGCTTCAAGCGTTACCTGTGGAAAACCACAAAAGCCCTGGGTAGGGAAAAAGAAATATTCACTATTTTTTAAAAAATGTGATGAGTTTATTTTGTTATACACTGATGCAAAACCCAAGATTCCACTATAGCACAGAAATCACTATATTAAAAGGTCATAAAAAAGTGGTGTGGGACATGTAGGATATGATGTACAAACTGGAGGACTGGGTTATTTCCTATGTAAACTGACACTACATTGTCACTGAGGAACACATTTAAAGTAACACTCTGGAACTACACTGCAATGTGGCACAAACATGACAACTTCCAGACATTCTTCTAAGCACCTCCCTTAGGACTTGTGATCTCTAGACTACAGTGTGGAGAGAATTACAATTCTTTGGAATAATAAAATTTTCACACTTTTGAAATTTCAGAGAAGAATTTTAAGACCAAAAGATAGTGGGTTAATTTCACCTCCAGAGAAAAATCTGATGCTTTATTCAAAACTGCATTAAGCTTCTAGTCCAAATCCAACCCAACCTTGTAACCTCCTGCAATGAAGTTCTTCCTACTGATTAAAGCTGACAGGGTCAGTTTGACTTCTGGTCACAGAGTCTGAGCATAATCCAGTCCAATCATGCTGGCATTATTTACTTTAAGAAAGTAAGTTATACAATCCAGCTTGTATTTAGTAGCAATGCTAAAACAGGTGTTGTTTCTGTCAGCTGTCCAAGCAAAGTTTATTGATGTTTCAATCTTCTCATCAACCTTATGGTGGATAGACCCTCCAAATCCAGTGCCATCATTCTCATGAGTGTGCAGATGGAAGTCTGCAGCCTTGTAACCCAGGGAGATATTATTCTGTGACAGCTTGGATTTGGGGTATGTCAAAAGTCATCTGATAGCCAGAGCAAGCCAACATTCAAAGGCTAACACAGCCCAGTCATATATGGCTGGGCCAGAAAAATCTGTATCAACATTACTGCCAAGACAGAAGCAATCCCATTCATCAGAGGCCTTCAATTTCTCATTCTTTCCAGTGTTCAATACAAATACGGTATCAAGATTCAATTTCAACCCTTCAGGCTACTTATTCTCTAAAGAGATGTCTGTTCCAAGAGTATACTGTCTGTGTTCCATTTTTGGGTGAAGGGAAGTCCATAGTTACAGACTTTACATATGGTCTCTAGGTTGCCTGATGCCTCCCTGTATCAGTATAAGCATAACCAGAAGAAGAAAATTCCACTCCACTATATATATGACTTGGTTCTCAGATCTATTTTGACCATGCCAAATCCATATCCATTGCTGACGACACCCCTGGCAACCTTTCCTAGGTCACAGTAAGGTAGTGTGTCACACATAGCCAGAGAGCAGGTCTCTGTTCTACCAAGGAACTGCTTAAGTTCTTCAACCAACACTGACCATGTATGTCTGCGCCCTACACCCCCTGCACCACATATGCACAGTGGTGTCACACCAGGGTCATGTCCCATGGAGCTGGCGCGGAGAGGAACAGCTGGGGTAAAACAGTAGCATAAACTGTCTCTGTGTGCATATAAAGCCCAGTATGCAGGTGGCCAGGGTGGAAGGTGACTGATAGGAGGCTTATTCATTAATTTTGAAAGCAAAAAGCAGACTCTTCAGATAATGCCCTTTCATCCTAATAATATTCTAAGACCTTCTTAGAAACATCTAGCAATATCATCAGATTTCTAAGAGATTTAATACCTATATTACATTTCTCCAAAGTACGGTTTAACGTTATGCTTTTATAAGTTGAGTAAATCAATATTTTTGTGTTGCCAAAGAGCACCAAAAATTACATGTACCATGTAGAAGACAATATATACTTTTTCTTATCAGGCAAAAATATAAACAACTATTTCTTACTTCATGTATTCAACAATTACCTAATAAACCTAGGTAAATAATGTTTTTAGCTTTTATTATTGAATGATATTGATATAGTCTCTTTTCACTAACCATATATAAGGAAAGATTTTAAATCACTGTGATAATAATTACTGACTTTCAAGAAACAAATTCTATTAAGTATGCTGACACCAATCTAAAGGTATAAAATAGCTCTGGCTGGTGTGGCTCAGTGGATTGAGTGTCGGCCCACAAACCAAAGGGTCGCCAGTTCGATTCCTACGCAGGGCACATGCCTGGGTTGTAGACCAGGTCTCCAGTAGGATGCATACGAGAGGCAACCACACACTGATGTTTCTCTCCCTCTCTTTCTCCCTCCTTCCCTCCGCAAAAATCAATCAATAAATAAAATCTTTAAGAAAAAAGTTTAAAATAAAGGGTAGTAACGGCATAATCTAGCCACAAGTGAATATGGTTAACAGCTTTGGTTGAAAGGTCCAAGTTCTAGTCTAAACTGCTAACCATTTCATTGTCATGGTTACATGGAGTTGGAGCAGCTAAATTATCTTTTTAATATTCACTGGAGACCCATAAGTAGCAACTCCATCTTACATAAAAATAGACAGCAATAATACCTACATATTTATTAAACACTCAGAAAAATGGTGTTAGAAATTATCTTTCTACATAAGGCATTTTCTAACAGAAACATTCCCAGGTTTCGGTTCCTATACATTCCAAAGAGAAGTAAATACCATATTTTCTGGAAAAGAGAGGTGAATGAAGGCAGAAGGATGCTTGAAATGCCAAACAAAGTTCAAGCCCTGTAAAACTCATTTCTATTAACTGTTTCTATTGAGCATAAGTTAGTAAGACTATGATGATTCCTTCTGGCATTGTGACTGAAGAAAAAACAACCACCAATGTTACTTATTTTTTCTAAACCTCTATGAGTGGAAAGGTTCAAATTAACTCAAATATACCTCAAATTTGTAGACTATTTTCAATTTCACAGGGACACTTAGACATCACAGTAATGCAAGCTATAGGAATAGACATATTATAATATTCTTACTAACAAATGTTGTCAAACTAAAAAAATTCAAGGATTTAATCTTGTACATGCTTCTTCTGGCTAGTATTAAAGAACTCAGGAGAGGACCTTACCAATACCATTTTTAAAAACCTCTTTTAGAAATATATATGCTCTACCTAGATTAATATAAAAATTCATTTCCATCATCCTAGATATCCTTACGGTCCTTCCCATGTAATACACCCATGCCTGAAAATCATTCTAATGCCTATCATCATTTGTTAGTTTTGACTCTGTTCCTGAACTTTATATAAATGGAATCATACAGTATGTATTCTTTTTTTGTGTGACTTCTTCTGCTCAATATAAGGTTAGTCTTACCGTAACTTTTTAAAATGGGAGAAATAAAGATTATAAACTATAGAGGACAAGGGCTGTGTCTACTTAATATTTATAAAATGCCTAGCTTATAATAAATGTTTTTATACATAAAACACTTTAAATAGAGTTGTTTTAAAGATGGAACACACTATATTTAGAGAGAACCTGGAGGTACTGCAACTACAGACTCAAATAAGCACTTGGTGGGGATGATGCAAAACAGACTGAAATATTATATGCTATATATCCCAATTTAGAGTACATGGTATTTTTAGAAAAGGATAAATTAGTCCTAGCTAGACTCACCTTTGTGGTGTCATGTGCACTCAATATGTCTTCTACAATGTCAGATAGATCCGTATGTAATTCCTTTAAAAACAGAAATTCAAAGGAGTAATTAGAAAACAGTTCCTATCATTTTTATTACTCAGTGGCCAAAGTATACTAAATTTTGATCAAGTATTTTTTATCATAAATAGATTCTTACATTTGCCTTAAAAAAATTAAGACAATTATCCTGAAGCTTCATTCTTACTTTATACAAGGTCAGTTTATTAAATTTTCTAAGGCAAATTCTGCATCTACCCAATTCTGCATCTTCAGCTATGAATATTTTGAGGAGTGTAATATAGCAACTAGCAGTAATAACAAATCCTTTTCACTCCCTCATTTATAAAAAATTCTCCACTCCATCTTCCTATTACAAGTTTACATGCAAGAAGATAATTAAAATCAGAACTTACTGGGATATCATCTGTGCGGTTATCCTTCCAGACCTCTAAAAGTGCAACCACCATGTCTCTCAGTTCAACCCTAGAGAGAACTCCATCACGGTCAACATCAAACACCTTGAAGCAAACTTAAAAAAAAAAAAAGAAAAAAAGAAAGAAACTCTTACGGAGGGAAATTATTTTATATTCTGAAGTATAATACATTTTACTAGATAGAAGCTGCCCTAGTAAAATTACTCAGTTTCTCAAGCAAGTATATTCTGGATGTAAGTTCTCATCTGGGGCACACACACAAGTATGTCACTGAAGTCCTCTGAAGATGTAGGATAACTGCACAGACTTCATAAATTGTTCTGTCTCTCTCAAACTTGAAAACAAAACAGAACAAAACAAAAAAAGGGGGCCAATAAATATTAAAATACCTCACAGGTTTTTGAGGAGGTAATTCAAGCCTTTATTTAAATTAATTTCTAATATTTAAAACTGTTCACTGAAGAATTGATTCTTCTAAGGCTGAAAACATTCCATATACACTAAGAATCAATAACAAGCTGGTATTAATATAGTCTGCTTTCATTTAGCCTCTCCAAGGAAACTAATGTAAACTCAATGTTTTACCAAAGAACAATTTTAACTCTTCAATAAAGTTTATATACAACATGCTAAGAATTAGAAATATAAGCACTTTGCTAATTAACTCCAAATGAATCATTCTAGTTTGTTCACTTCCAATAGTCCGTCAGCAATAAAGAATTTAAAAAAATATTAAGTTAATAATTAAGATCAAGTGAAAAGCAAAAAATTTAGCCTCCTTATTTAATATTATTAACTAAACAAGAACAAATAATCTATCATATATCCAGGTTGAATTAATGGTGTATCATCATGAAAAAAAATCTAATTTTTTTAACCTCACCCAAGGATATGTTTTTTGATTTTAGAGAGTGAGGAAGAGAGAGAAAGAGAGAGAGGAAGAAACATCAATTGGTTGCCTGCCATATGCATCCTGACTTGGATCAAACCTGCAACCTAGGTAGGTGCCCTAAAACCAGGAATCGAGCCTGCCACCTTTTGTTGCACAGGATGATGACCCAATAAACTGATCTACCTGCTCAGGGGAATAAATCTGAATATTTAAGTTTAAACAATAATCAATTTCATACATCCCCCTAATAATTATGCTGTTAAAGTGAGTACATCATAGAAACAATATTACTAAAGGTCAAAACAGTTAAATATCACACTCAAAATAGGCAATACTTATGAGCTGTATTTTAGAAAGACACAGAGATGAGAACCTTAGTAAATATATAAGAATTAGGTACCAATTAAATGTAAATTGCTGCATTTTCTCTAATTATTGTTAAGATTTAATAACGTAATATACTTACACTTATAAAGTATGTTTTAATATTTTAGCTACATTTAAAGGACAATTTTAGTATTTAATAAAATTATGTTTTGATAAATTTCACATTGCTCTAAAATATTAATATATACAACTCACAGAAAATAAGTTGTACTTCAAATTATGCAAGGCACTGAATTCTCTATATAGACTACCAGACAATATTTTTAAAATATATTTTATTGATTATACTATCACAGTTGTTCCAACTTATTCTCCTTTGTATCCTTCCACCTGGTATCCCCATTCCCTCCGGCAATCCCCCCCATCTTAGTTCATGTCCATGGGTCACGCATATAAGTACTTTGGCCACTCCATTATCTATATTGTTCTTAACATTCGTCTGTGTATTCTGTACCTACCAACTTGTACTTCTTAATCCCTACACCTTTCACCCCATTTTACCTCTTCCCCCTCCCAAATGATAAACCTCCATATGATCTCCATATCTGTAATTCTGTTCCTGTTCTACTTATTTGCTTAGTTTGTTTTTTTAGGTTCAATTGTTGATATTTGTGAATTTGTTGCCATTTTAATATTCATAGTTTTGGTCTTCTTTTTCTTAAATAAGTCCCTTTAGCATTTCATATAATAATGGCTTAGTGATGATGAACTCCTTTAGTTTTACCTTGTCTGGAAAGCACTTTCTCTACCCTACCATTATAAATGATAGCTTTGCTGGATAGAGTAATCTAGGTAGTAGGTCCTTGTTTTTCATGACTTTGAATACTTCTTGCCAGTCCCTTCTAACCCAAAAAGTTTCTTTCAAGAGATCAACTGATAGTCTTATAGGAACTCCTTTGTAGGTAACTATCAGCTTTTCTCTTGCTAGTTTTAAGATTCTCTCTTTAACTTTAACCTTTGGCATTTTAATTATGATGTGTCTTTATCTTTAACCTTTGGCATTTTAATTATGATGTATCTTTATATCTAACCTTTGGCATTTTAATTATGATGTATGGTCCTCTTTGGGTACATCTTGTTTGGGGCTCTCTGTGCTTCCTGAACTTGTATGTCTATTTCCTTCAACAAATGAGTGGAGTCCATGTCCATGGGTCATGTGTGTAAGTTCTTTGGCTACTCCATTTCCTTTACTGCACTTTATATCCCTATGGCTATTCTGTAACTACCTATTTGTTATTCTTAACCCCCTCACTTCTTCATCCATTCCCTCACAACCCCTCCCACCTGGCCACCATCAAAACGCTCTCTGTATCCATGATTCTGTCTTTGTTCTCCTTGTTTGCTTAGTTTGTTTTTTAGATTCAATTGTTGGCAGATATGTATTATTGCCGTTTTACTGTTCATAGTTTTGATCTTTTTCTTAAATAAGGTCCTTTAACATTTCATATATAAGTTGTTGATAATGAACTCCTTTGTTTTTTTTTTTCTGAGAAGCTCTTTACCTGCCCTTTGATTCTAAATGATAGCTTTGCTGGGTAGAACAATCTTGGCTGTAGGTCCCTGCTTTTCATGGCTTTGAATATTTCTTGCCAAGCCCTTCTAGCCTACAAAGTTTCTTTTGAGAAACCAGCTGATCGTCTTATGGGAACTCCCCTGTAGGTAACTAAGTGCTTTTCTCTTGCTGCTTTTAAGGTTCTCTCACTGCTATCACTCATTGTCTTGGTTGTGCGGCCTAATGTAGTAGGTGTCCTATAGGCTTCAGTGGCACAGCCTCCCCTATCATCTAAGTTGGGTACTGACGGTATGCCCTTTGTGTGGGCTGAGTACACCCTCCTCTTGTAGTTGAACCTTGGTTGCTGTTGGGAGATCAATGGGAGGGATTTACCTAGAACACTCAGTGCCAAGGGCTGGCTGGAACAACAGGCCACCAACTTCTACCCTTTACGGAGGATAAGCCATGCATGGGCAGGGTGGTAGTGCTCTGACGTGATCTATAGCTCCACTGGATGCACTGGCCCTGGGGCTTCCCATGTGGTGTACACCAAGGTCTGCCCCCACCTGTCTTCTGCCCAGGCCACCCTGCCTGAGCAATAAAGCACTCTGAAATAGCTGCTACTTGTTCTTGGCTTGGAGATTCCCAGGAAAAACTAAGTTGTGAATCTAGGCTGACTGCTGCTAGTGCCTGGCCTGGGGTCACTGAGCAAGAGGTACAGTGGCTGGGGGCCCACTGAGGCCAGCAGTTGCTTATTTGAGAGGATTTAGGAAGTTGTGAAGCATGAGCCAAGACTAGCCATTAATATGGAAAAGTCACTGTTAACACTTTGGGTGTGCCAGTAAGCTGGGTGGGACGAAATCTCAGGGGATCTCCAGGGCAGGGCAAACAGTGTTAGCCAGGTTGATGGAGTCTCAGATGTGGCACCAGCCTGCTGGCTCTGTGGCTCTATGGCGGGGGAGGGTTCAGAGAGTGGACAATGGCCTCTGCCTACGGTTTTGTCTGGGAAAAAGCTGTCCCCCAGCTGTTGCCCTGATGATAGACACTTCAGTTTTTCCCTGTATACTATTGGTGCCTTTCAATTTGCTATCCTGGTGCTAGAGCTCAGAAGGAGTGAGTTTGAGTAAGTCTATGTGTGGGTTTAAGAGGTACTGCTCAGGACACCAGAAGTTTATTCTACTAATTCAATCCCCACTGGTTTTTGCAGCCAGGAGTTATGGGGACTTATCTTCCTGGCACTGGTACCCTTGGCTTGAGGGCCTGGTATGGGGCTGGGATTCCTCACTCCCAAGATATCCCTCCCAAATTTTTACCTACTACGACTGTCTGTTCTGCATCTCCGCCCCTCCTACCTATCTGTATGGATGTGGTTTCCTTAATTCCATAGCTGTTGGACTTCCATTCTACTAGTTCTGACTGTTCTGGGCAATGGCTGTTCTATAGTTTAGTTGTAATTTTGATGTGGTTGTGAGAGGAGGCAAGCTGTGTTTACCTATGCTGCCATCTTGACCAGAAGTCTCCCAAACTATTTTCTAAGAGCTTAATATTTTCAAATACATTATGGCTGATACAGTTTGTCATGAACTGTAAATTCACTGGAAAATCAACCCCATTATTAATAAGATACCAAAACACATCCACAGTAAAAAAGAATAGATAACTGAATCCTTAGACTGGTTTCAGTAAAACCTCAATATAAAACTGCTATATCCATCCGGCCAAGATGGAGGCATAGGTAGACACACTGTGCCTCCTCACACAACCAAAAGAAGGACAACAACAATTTAAAAACAAAAAACAACAAGAACTGACAGAAAATTGAACTGTATGGAAGTCCGACAACCAAAGAGATAAAAAAGAAACATTAATCCAGACCAGTAGGAGGGGCAGAGATGGGCAGCCGGGGCAGAGAGAACTCGCAGCAAGGCAGGGGCTGGTGGACCCAGAGACTTGGTGATTGTGGAACAAACCGGGCGGGCCAGGCTGTGGCTAGCAGACACCGGGGCCCCACATTCGCACATAGATAAACCCGGAGGAACTGCGGGGGAGCGAAACAGACTGCGCAACTCAGGGCTCCAGTGCGGGGAAATAAAGCCTCAAACCTCTGGTTGAAAACACCCATGGGAGTTGAGGTGGCAGCAGGAGAAACTCCCAGCCTCACAGAAGAGTTCATTGGAGAGACCCACGGAGGCCTAGAGCGTGCACAAGCCCACCCACCCACTTGGGAATCAGCACTGGAGGTTCCCAGTTTGATTGTGGGTAGTGGAGGGAGTGAATAAAATCTGGCAGAGAGAGGAGCAGGCACCATTGCTCTCTCTCAGCCCCTCCCTCATGCAGAGCGTCACAGTGCAGTGACCAGCATTGCCCCAGCCTGTTGAACACCTAAGGCTCCGCCCCTTTAAGTAACAGGCACACCAAGACAAAAAAAACCGACCCAAATGAAAGAACAGATCAAAGCTCCAGAAAAAATACAACTAAGCGAGGAAGAGATAGCCAACCTATCAGATGCACAGTTCAAAACACTGGTAATCAGTATGTTCAGAGAATTGGTTGAATTTGGTCGCAAATTAGATGAAAAAAATGAAGGCTATGCTAAGAGAAACAAAGAAAATGTACAGGGAACCAAAGTGATGCGAAGGAAACTGGGACTCAAATCAACGGTGTGGAACAGAAGGAAGAAAGAAGCACCCAAAGAGAAAAGAATGAAGCAACAAGAATTCAGAAAAATGAGGAGAGGCTTAGGAACCTCCAGGACATCTTGAAACATTCCAACATCCTCATCATAGGGGTGCCAGAAGGAGAAGAGGAAGAACAAAAAATTGAAAACTTATTTGAACAAATAAGGAAGGAGAACTTCCGTAATCTGGCAAAGGAAACAGACTTCCAGGAAGTCCGGGAAGCTCAGAGAGTCCCAAAGAAGCTGGACCCAAGGAGCAACACACCAAGGCACATCATCATTACATTACCCAAGATGAAACAGGAGAGAATCTTAGAAGCAGCAAGAGAAAAGGACACAGTTACCTACAAAGGAGTTCCCATAGGACTGTCAGCTGATTTCTCAAAAGAGACCTCACAGGCAAGAAGGCACTGGAAAGAAGTATTCCAAGTCATGAAAGGCAAGGACCTACATCCAAGATTACTGTATCCAGCAAAGCTATCACTTAGAATGGAAGGGCAGATTATAGTTTTCATCAAATTTAGAAAATTAGCAGCTGTTATTTTTTCAAAAATTTTTCTGCCCACCTCTTTCTGGGACCCTAATAGCTTATACGTTATAATGTCAAGTTAAAGGAGTTCGTCATCACCAAGCCTTTAGTATAGAAATGTTAAAGGGATTTATCTAAGAAAAAGAAGATAAAAAATATGAACAGTAAAAAACAACCACACCTGAAACAAAAACAAAAGCAAACTAAGGAAACAACTAGAACAGGAATAGAACCATAGAAATGGAGATCACATGGAGGGTTATCAACAGGGGAGTGGGAGGGGGAGAGAGCGGGGAAAGGTACAGAGAATAAGTATCATAAATGGTAGGTAGAAAATAGACAGGGGGAGGGTAAGAATAGTATAGGAAATGTAGAAGCCAAAGAACTTATAAGTATGACCCATGGACATGAACTATAGGGGGGAATGTGGGAGGGAGGCGGTGGGCAGGATGGAGTTGAGTGAAGGGGGGAAATGGGACAACTGTAATAGGATAATCAATAAATATAAAAAACCAAACGAAAAAAAACTGCTATATGCCAACCTAACAAAGTGATGAAAATTCAAAGCCTTAATCCACAGATGATTTTACATGGACGAATACTAATTTTTTCAGTGTATAGTTTGACAATGCTTAAACACACTTACATTTTTGTCTTTCAGCCAGGGGTCCCCTGCAACAGGCTGACAAACCACAGGATATCTCCTTAAAGTCTATATGATTGTCACGATTTTCATCAAAAGCATTAAACAAACCTGTAAAATAGAAAAAGACACCATAAACCACAGTGACCCAACTTCCTAATGTTATAATGACATGTTTATAAAAGGAGGCATGACTCCCATAAACCATCCAAATTATGTTTTAAATTCTAAAAAGGTAAAAGCTGCACTGCTGAGGTAGGTCAAAGCCCAGAGCCTTATCTGTTCTGGCTCCCCTAACAAGTACTTCTGAAGTACCCTAGAAATCTGAAGAATACAGATTATATATTCTAAGAATCTAATTCTGTGCCCTTAGTTTGAAGAGTGAGAAAACTAAAACTCAGAAGGCATTTGCCAAAACTAAGAAAAGTTTAAAAAGGTCAGAACGAGACAGAGAACTCAAGTATTCAGATTCCAAGTGTGTTTCTTTTTGTGATAGATATCACCCACAATTACTCTTTGTATTCCTAATTTTTTTTTTTAAAAGTCACAGCAATGAACAGTTTAGAGCTAGCAGAGACCTCAGAGAAGGCTCAGCCCAGTAGCTTCTTATTTTGGGAGAGAAGGGATACAGCAATGGAAAGTTCTTAAGTAAAAGAAAGAAAGTACACTGCAGCTGCTGCCATCAAGGACACATATGGTGCGCAACCTATCAAGCTAGACAGGGTCACCAAGGTGCTGGGCTGAACTGGTTCCTAGGGACAGGGCATGCAGATGAGGGTAGAATTCATGGACAACAGGAGTGGCTCCAGCATCTGCAACATGAACGGCCCCACACATGAGGGCAATATGTTTACCCTGTTGGATTCAAAGCAAGAGGCTCGGAGGGTGCGCTGAATTTGGGCCTGGGTCCTGGATGTCTGGGTGGACCACATGGCCCATGGGGATGGTATTTGACTATTAATGAAGCATTTATATTAAACATTAAAAAAAGAAAAAAGTAGAGGCACTCAAGTTGAGGAAGAGGTGGGGTTATGTGTAAAAACCTGGAGCTCTGCCCATTCATTCAATGGCCACCACCCTATTCCCTGCACCAGCTGCTGAGGGACCTCACTGGAGTATAATTTTATAACCACTGACTTGGTCAAACACATTTTACATATGAGGATATTCAGGTGGAGAGAGCTAAATTAATTTATGCAAGTTCACACAGGTAGAATAGGATTCTCAAAACTACAATCTTAAATCCCATTTTATTTTTTTCCACTAAACTCTGCTATTTGTAAGAAACTTGCAAACCTGTAATATTATATGCCCTTTTAGAGTTAAGATGTGTTGGTTAGAAATAAGAGATGGGCCTAGGTCTGTTTACCAAAGAACATTTGTAGAAAATAGGATGGTATTTACCTTCACTTAGAGATGGACGAATAGGTGGGGAAACCAATGGGCCAAATGTCTCTAAATCAAATCGTCCAGTCCGGGATTGAGCCTTCAGCAACCAATAACGTTTCTCCAGATCAATGATATCTGATTCCTCCACTGAGTGTCAAATCAAACAAGATTATAAAACTTCTCAGCCTTCTCTTCCAACAACATATTTTAATTTTCCAATTCAATTGCTAAAAATAAACAAAATTCTGAAGCGACAAATACAATATATCTAAAATGGCACAAAAGCCATGGCTGATGTGGTTCAGTTGGTTAGGCATCATCCTGCAAACCAAAAGGTTACCAGTTCGATTTCGGACAGGGCACATGCCTAGATTGTGGGATCATCCCTAGTCGGACACCTACAGAAGGTAGCCAATCGATGTTTCTCTTCCTCTCTTTATCTCTCCCCTCCCCCCCTCTCTAAAAAAGTAAAATAAAATAAAATGGCATGAAAAGTAAATTCAAATTAATTATCAAAAAGCCTTAAAACAAAAAATACTTTCTCATTAAGTAGATTGCTTAAATCCAACATGTAAAATAAATAACTTCGACATTTATTTTTGGTTTCCCATACCAGTTTTATCTGTGCTTATTTTTTTAATATTTTATTTTATTTTTAGAGAAAGGGAGAAGGAGAGAGAAACATCAATGTGAGAAAGAAAAATGAATCAGTTTCCTCTCGCATGCTCCCAACTTGAGACCTGACCCATAACCCAGGTACATGCCCTGACTGGGAATTGAACCGGCAACCTTTTAGTCCACAGGCCAGCACTCAATCCACTGAGCCAGGGCTATCTGTGCTTATGTTTTATAATTTTTAATCTCTAGCTCAAGTTTGAAGGTTCTACATACATTTTCTTTCCTGCCTACACTGTAAACATTCTAAGAACAGAACCCATGTCCGGCCCTGATCAGTGTGGCTCAGTTGGTTGGGCGTCATCCCACAAAGCAAGAGGTTGCTGGTTTCATTCCTGGTCAGGGACTAGGTTGCCTAGGCTGTGGATTCGGTCCCTGATCGGGGCATGCACAAGAGGCAACCTATCAACATTTCTCTCTCACATTGATGTTTCTCTCCCTCTCTTTTTTCCCTCCCTTCCCTCTCTATAAAAAATAAATAAATCCATGTCTGATTCATCTTGTCAATATGGTTACTACTTACAAATTCAATACTTATTAAGTAAATGAAAAAGAGTATCATAAAAGGTATTATAAGTAATAAAGTAAATAAATGACACTGGAGTTAAGAGTAGGATTTGTGATGTGACAGGTAATAGGGACATCATGACAACATGAACATTTTTCTTTCCTCATTCAACAGAATGTATTATTTTTTAAAAAATCATAGATAATCTCTAAGCTCTAACCATGGTTACATTCTACATGTGCTTGTTTTCTCCCTTCAAGGTCTTAAAGTAAGATTTAGAAAGCAAATAAGATGAGTCCTTCCACTGCCCTTGCTTCTCTGTCTGCAGTCACTTCCCAGACCTTGGCAAGGTAAGAAGAACTTAAGCACTGAGATTTCACTGAATTAAGAAGAGAAGTTTAAGTTCAGGGAGGTTGAGGTAGCTGAAATTTTCAGGCAGAATGCTAGAGAAAAAAGAGTTATGCAAAGAAAGAGCTCCAGAAATTTACACAGGAGTCTTGTTGAGTTGGCAGAATACTAAACTCTGTATGCAAGTGAATTTCATTGAGGCTAGGTTAGGGTACGCTTGAATGGTTGAACACTGGAAGCATTCTTAGACTCAAGAGGGTCACAATTAACAGCAGGGAAAAAACTAACTCTAGAGTAAAGGTTACTCCAGACTTTCCCCAACTAACTTTTTAAAAAATCCTTGAACTATCAAGTTTATCCAAGATAAATAACTGAACTGCTTATCAAAATAAAACAGCCTCTGTTATCTTCCTGGAAGGAAATCACAATCCAATTGGCCATACAACATGCATAATCTCTAGCATCCGAAAAACATGATGAAACAAATAGTCAAAAGTGATCCAAAACCAGGATAAAAACCAGTCAATAGAAAAGCCATAGAAATAACAGAGATGATAGAATTAGTAGACAAGACTTTAAAAACATCTCTTTTAAGCATCTCAAGAATTTAAGGTAAACCATGACTATACTGAAGAAAGAAATGAAAATTATAAAAAATACCAAATGAAATACCAGAGGTAATGAATACAATAACTGACATTTAAAAATTTAGTGAAGAATTGAACAGGTTAAAAACTGCAGAGGAAAAACTAGAGAATTTGAACACTTAGCAATAGAAACTATCCAAATGGAAGTACAAAGGGAAAAAAAAGGCCAAAAATTATTAAGAGTCTAAGTCACCTGGAAGACAACATCAAACAATATAACATATAAGCTATTAGGGTCCCAGAAAGAGGTAGGCAGAAAAAATTTTGAAAAAATAACAGCTGCTAATTTTCTAAATTTGATGAAAACTATAATCCAACAGATCCAGGAGTTCAATGAGCCCTGTGCCAGAAAAATTCAAAGAAAACTAAACTAAGGGAAGTCACCATCAAATTGCTGATAGAGAAAACCTTAAAATCAGCAGAAGGGATAAAAAACACACTACAAACAGGAGAACTGAGATAAGCAATGATTTCTCTTCGGAAAGTCAGAACACAATGGTGAAAAGTTTTGAACGGGAAACTGTTCATTTCAAATTCCATATCCCATGAAAAAATTCTTCAAAAATAAAGACAAAATAAAAAATTTTGTGGAAAAACCAGAGCTGAGACAATTCATCATAACAGAACAATACTAAAATATTCACTATCTGTCATTTTAAGAAAAAGTTTGCTAATCTGTTTTAGACTTCAAAGTACATGGCTATAAGACTTCAAGACTGTGACATTCCCAAAAATGACAGCACCTCAGGACCACGAAGACATGTAATTGCAAGTCTTCATGATTCTGTGAGATTCCAAATCAACAGTACATTTGTTTCTGAAAGACATGAATAGAAAACATGTGCTGACTGAGAACATATTGCGCCAGAAAGCACTGAGCCGGTACAAAGACTTCAGCAAGGGATCCCCTTAAATGAATGACACCAAGTGAGGGGTGGTTACACAGATTCAGAAATAACTTTGGCATTTTATCATCTCACATCATCACAAGAGGAAGGGTAAGTACACTACAATAGGATATTTTGAGAGAGAGAAACCACATTCACATATCTTTTATTAGAGTATATTGTTATAATTGTTCTATTTTATTAGTTGTTAATCTCTTACTGTGCCTAATTTACAAATGAAATTTCTTTGTAGGTATGTAAGTATAGGAAAAAACAGTGTATGTATGTGCATGTGTGTGTGTGTGTGTATAAAGAGAGAGAGAAAGAGCAAGAAAGAGAGAAAAAGAAAGAGACAGACAAACACATGGGTACAATCCAGTTTCAGGGATCCACTGGAGGTCTTAGATGCATCCCCTACAGATAAAGGGAACTACACCATATGTTCTTATTTCTATACTTCTAAGTACTGAGTATACAGGGTAGGGCAAAAGTAGGTTTACAGTTGTGAGTGTGCAAAACGTGGAGTTTATTCTTTACTATTTATTAATTATTGTGATATTTTCTATATAAACAACTGCTCAGTATTATATTTCTGATTAAATGATTTTTAGATAATACATTAAATTAGAATACAGAAAAATTACACCAGTTATGTTCTAAATTTTTTACCTTTGAAGACTATGTTTATTTATCTCCTTAAAAAAACACATACACAATTTTAGCCCTGGCTGGTGTGGCTCAGTGGACTTAGCACCAGCCTGCTAACTGAAAGGTCACCAGTTTGATTCCCTGTCAGGGCACATGCCTAGGTTGCAGGCCAGGTCCCCAGTTGGGGGGCGTGCGAGAGGCAGCCAATCGGTGTTATTCTCACACATTGATGTTTCTCACCCTCTCTTTCTCCCTCCCTTCTCCTCTCTCTGAAAAATAAATAAAATCTTAAAAAAACACACACACATACAATTTTTAAATGGGACAAGTGTAACAGCATAATCAATAAAATATACTTAAATAAAAAAAATACTTAAAAAAATACACAATTTCTTTGCTGAAGTAGACATGTGAAAAAACAAGTAGAACACATTTAAAAGAAAAAAATGATCAGATTGGTCACGGTTACCAATTAAAACCATGCTTTAGAGCTCCCTTTTAAGTTTGTGTGACCTGTTCATTTTTGGGTTATAGACTGTAATCCAAAAACAAGCTATGGCAAATTATATATGTATTATATTATTACTCAAACATTTTAAATGAATTGACAGCTGATTTCTGAGAAGAGGGAAAGCAACTAACTTTATTCTCACTTAAAGAAGAGGTAAGGGGCCTGGCTGGTGTAGCTCAGTGGATTGAGCGCGGGCTTGCAAACCAAAGGGTTGCTGGTTCAATTCCCAGTCAGGGCACATGCCTGGGTTGCAGGCCAGGTCCCCAGTTGGGGACACATGAGGGGTAACCACACATTGGTGTTTCTCTCCCTCTCTTTCTCCTTCCCTTCCCCTCTCTCTAAATAAGTAAATAAAATATTTAAAAAAAAAAAAAAGAAGAAGAGGTAAGGGATGGGAGAAAAGGCAGACTACTGTAAAGATGGGAGAAAAGGCAGACTACTGTAATTGAATAACAATAAAAATTTAAAAAAAAAAAAAAAAAGATTAAACCTAAGGCTGGTGGGGCTGAGCAGTAAGAAATGACCTTGTATGGAGTCAGTGTAACTGATTAAGGTCAAGATTATAAATAAATAAAGGGTGTATTTTTGGGGAAAAAAAAAAGAAGAGGTAAAAATTGCAGCAATTGCTCTGTCTGCGATTCATAAACCAATACCCCAAATTTACAATTTATAAGCTAATAGGAATGAATTTATTACCCATCTGTAGGTATAATTTTATTCTGGTTCACAATAGCAGCATGCCATATTCCCAACATTCTAAATAGTTCTTGGCCTGTACTTTGAGACATCCTAATCAAGTCCTACCTTACCAGAGGCTCCAGCTGCGGAAACAGCTCTTTAATACCAGAACTGGATTCTAATTTTTTTTTAAAGCCAGGCAAAATATCCAAGCATTTTCAAACAGTTGCACAGTTCTTCAACATTTTTGAGGAAGCAGCCATCTCAAAAGCAATGACCTTCTGAGATGTACTTAAAATGGCTGTAAGCCTTAAGTCATTTACAACCAGATAAGAGGATAAGGAAGGAGAGACATGCAGATTTACTAGAGGCTTAAGGTCTAAGAATCACTAAAGTACTTTTTTCCTCTTCAAAAAAGGTGTTAATTTTAACATTGCAAGCTAAAATGTGGCAAGGGAATATAATAATATACATATTTTTAGTTGAGAAAATAAATCCTAAAATAGAGACTTCAATATAAATATACTTCATTATAAATTTGAAGTAAGTATGAAAAGAAAAATAATCAAAATGTGTTCTATGGGCCTAAAATTAGCCAAAATACTACATTAATTACCTCAGAATCCAAATTCTATTACTAAAAGAAATCACGGAGGTAGCAGGCTTTATTCACTCTTATGATACATTTTATGAAAACTCCAACAACTCTTTCTCAGTACATAGCTAAATGAAAATGTAGTTCTTAAAAATCATAGTTATTCTACTATTTCACTGCAGGCAAATGGGCAATTATTCAATAACCTTGGCCTTGGTGAAATAAAATTAATTATTGAGGAGAAATTAAAAAATAATCATTTATAAGTATCCCAATGGGAAAAAAAGTTAATTGGAAAAGTGAATCTGCAAGATTCTCTGCCGTCTGAAGAAGGTGGCTCACCACCACAACTGCCACATGACTAACTCCTTTTATCTGCAATCACAAGCTACTCGTAAAAGATTAAAGAATAAAATGAGTGTCAATAAACTGTCTTCTTCAAGTCCTAAAATGATAATAAGCATGCACTCTGGGTTCAACTATCCTAACATTGGCACCTATTTGTCATTTGATCTTGAGAAAGTTTAACTTTTCAAAATGTAGTCCATGGTCCATCTACATCAGGATTACCCTGGAAATCCAGTAAAGTACAGAATCTTAGGGCCCACTGAATAAATATCTTTGATGACAGAACCAGTAACCTGCATTTTTAATACCCTCTCCAAATAATTCTAATGCTCAATAAAGGCTGGTAACTACCACTACATCATAGTGGTCTTAATATAGCTGATTAAAATTATGACAACAGAAAATTAAAAGCATATTGTTTCCTCAGCCTCTTCCCACACACTACTGATTTATTTCTATGGCTACCAGGGAAATCAACAGATGCATTATAGAAGTAGATAAAAATATTAAATAGTTTTTTTTATTTAAAGCAGGGGTGTCAAACTCATTTTCACTGGGGGCCACATCAGCCTCATGGTTGCCTTCAATGGGTTGAAATAGTTTTAGGATTGTATAAATGTAACTACTCCTTAACTGGTAAGGAGTTGAAATTACATTTGGCCCTTTGAAGGCCATCGCGAGGCTGATGTGGCCCCTGGTGAAAATGAGTTTGACAACCCTGATTTAAAGGAAGAGAACCCTCCATGTGCCTTAACTTAATGCTAATCAGTTTTCTGTATCTCACATCATTTATTTCATCAAAAATTTTAGAAGGAAGATCTTAGAACAACTAACTTTGTTACCTTCAGAAGTTCCTTAAATTTATAAAGATCATAATCCCCCCAAAACATGGTATGTCTTTATATAAACCTTCACATATTATGAAGTTGTTAAAACTTATTCAAACATGAAAATTTACCTTAGTCCTTCTCTTTGGTATAGGTTTAGCCCTACAATCCTAAAATAACATTTATCTCCTGCTCACTGCTGCAGAAATCACATGTTTAAATCACTATTTAAATGTAGAATTTTAGAGGCTGAAAAAATTTCAACAGCTCAGTCTAATAATGCATTTAGTCTACTGTACTAAGAAAAACTCAAAGATGAATAGAACACATACTCAAGGGACTTGTAACTTCTAAAGAGAAACAAAGCCATTCCAATAGACTTTAAGGTAAAGCAAAAAGTATCTTAATTGTTTTAATTAAAATGTAAAGTGTGTAGGAATGCAAATAAAAAAGTAATTCATTTGAACTGAAGAAAAATGGAGAAGGCGTGACAAAAGAGGCAGCACCTGAGTTGGGTTTTGATGACAAATTGGTATTTCAACTGTCAAGAGCTGAAAGACAGAATGCATTCTTAAATGGAGGAATATTAGAAGTGATGATATGTAGGACAGTTATAAAAGTTCATGGTAGGTATAGTCATGACACGCTGACCAAGCTCTGCAGTTGAAGCAGAGAACATATGTGAAGAGAAATGGGTATGGAAACTTCAGAACAGGAAACTAAGAGATGTTACAGCCAACAAAGCTAAGGAGTTTAAACTTTGTTCAATAGAAAACAAAGAATTTTCAAAGGTTTCTAAGAAAGGAAATGAAGTGATTTTTAAAAAAAATGTGAACTAAAAAAGAAAGTGTCCTTAATTCTTTCCTATCATTAACATGGTTAACATGTAATCAGGAAATAAGGAAAACTATTACAATAATATCAGCAAGAAAGACTCAAGAAATATGACTGAGTTCAGACTGATAGGATATAATATGAAGTTTGACAAGGAAAAGCGAAAGGTAATCTCCAATTGAATAATTAAAATTGCAAATACTGTTACCCAAGATAGAAAAGATAGAAGAAGAAGATGCTGTTTGCTTTTGTTACCATTAAATGGGTTGAAGTAAGGAAAGATGAATTTGGTTTTATATATGAAATTAAGATGTGATAATATATATCCAGGAGGCATTAATTTAAATGAATATACACTTTAAGATATACTTCAAGACCAAAGACACTTCATCTAGGTATCACCTGCAAAGATATGAAGGACAGGCGAAGCAATGGCAATGGCTGTAATGAAGCAAAGCATGCATGCCATCCAAGAATAAAATACAGCTAAAGGAGAACTAATTCATATTTCAAAAGTAGACAGGAAAAGGAGAGCAGTAAAGAAAAATCAAGTAATAAAAAACTAGGATACTACATACAATGTTTCAAAGGCCAAAGAAGAACAGAATTTCAAGAAACTGAATGGTCAATAGCACTAAAATGTTGCAGAGATATTAGCAGTACAATGACCCCAAGAAAAAGCCACACAGTTTACAAATTAGGTGATCACTGCAGGTGAAACAATGGACTTACATTAACATTTGTTTTAATTCAAGATAAATATTTTAATAAGGCAAAGGCATTGTTAACTTTTAGACATTATTAAAAATCCAAAAATCTTCTCAACTGAAAAAAAAACTAAATAGAAAAGGTAATTTTCAATTAAAAATGGAGCCAGATCATGGGATAGTACCTTAAAACTTATTCTGATTAAATAAATCTGTAATTTTTAATGTAGTGCTTTCAAAAACAAGCAAAGTAGCATTTGCATTTGCAAAGTATGTCAGAACTAAGTTAACTTTAAGGTACTAACAAAGACTCACTTCCTTGACCAAATTTTAGTCCTGCTCCTCTGAGCCCTTTTCAACTAGGCCTAGAACTTAGCCCCCATCCTGTCGTTGGCCTGCCTAGCCCACTCTTAGCAAAGATGGTTGCCATGTCATCCTCCTAACCTTGAGAGAGCTGATCAAGTTCCTCCTACCCCACCCACATTTGATGAATAACTCTTTGGCCTGCCTTGCTTGTCCTCCTCTTAGTCATTTGCCCTCCACTGACCCCCTCACCCAGCTCCTTGGCATAACTCCCCAACTGTCCTTGTTAAATCTGGAGTTAAGACCAATCTCTCTCCCATATTGTAATTCACTACTGCAAAGTCTTCTGGGTTTTTTTTCACTTGCTAAATAGGAAATTATTGTTCTCTACATTTTTTTGAAAAAAATCTCCCACAATATTAAGACATATTTGTTTCCAACAAATAAGAAATGAAAGGGGTGGGAGTGGGAGAGCAGGTTCATGAAGCTCATCTCAGCTAGGGCAAACTCGGAGCCAGTGAGCTCTGCGCGGTATATGGGAAGATCATGTAAAATGGGCAGCTACTCCTGGGTGAAATACAAGTGTTTATCTAACCTGTTCCTGGAGACTTCTGTCATCATGAGAAAAAGCAAGTGCACCCTGGACTTTTTTGATCTAGGCTTCCTGGATTAATAGGATTGGAGGTAGAAGGATGGAGAAGGAGAAATTAAGACCCTTAAGAATACTGAACATTCTGGTCTGCTGATTTCTGGGATATGTTAAGGTCCTTTAAGTGGTGGATAAGACACTCTACTTCATCCACTCTGTAGGTCTCTAATCCCAGCTTCTTGGTTAATCTTAAAATACGATTTTGGGTTGGCTCAACATAGGATCCTCCAAGGTCTACGTATTAACCATTTGGTTTCTAATGGTGTAAATCCTGCCTCCCCTATAGCCCCAGGCTTCCAGAACCACATTCAGGCTTGTATCATGTAGAAGTTTGGCTGCTACTATACTTGTTTTGTTTTCTGCTTTATCCCCAACACCTGGGAGACTGTCTGGCATGTAGACATCTTCAATAAATATTTGTTGCTGTAATGAGAGAGGCCAATTCCATCTGGTTGAAAGAAGGTATAACTAGACCTGAGGATCCTGTGATCCTTGACAAATACTTCCTGTGTATAACTGTACGTGCCTCCCTCTACTAAATGTGCCTCAAAGTTGGGTTTTTTTCTTTTTAAGATTTTATTTATTTATTTATTTGAGGAAAAAAGAAAGGGAGGGAAACACTGACATACAAGAGAAATAGCAATCGGTTGCCTCTCACATGTGGCCCACAATCTAGGCATGTGCCTCAACCTGGAATCGAACTGTCAACCTTTTACTCTGCAGAACAACGTTCAACCCACTGAGCCATGCTGGTCAGGGCTGTGCTGAAGAGTCTTCAGGGAAAGTAGTCACTCTCTTAGCCAATATTAACAAAAAAATAATTCATCACACAATCACAAACTCAGCAGAATATCCATAAGACTGACAACTTAAATACTAATGTAAGTTAGAGTTTACAGTAGCGTAAAAAGATTCCCAAATTTTTTATGCACAAGTTTTTAAAATAGCTTTCCTTTAAAAAACAAAGACAAGCGCACTGAAAACGATTTATGTCAGAATTTATCAGTCAGAACTTCTGGTAACAATGAAATGAAATGGATGGAAAAGTAGTTTATGTGTAATTAGTAGTCAAGTTGTAAGTTACATAAAGCAATAGATACAAACAGCACTTCACACCCAAGGTCCTCTATTCAGTTAACAAATCTTATTTAAGCCTTGGCACAGAGAAAGAAGGGAAGAACTATACAGTCTCTATGATTTAAGAGAGATTACATGTATCATACAAGAATGGAAACGGTAAGTTCACTCAAAAGGGGTACAAAAAAGGTGTTAAGAGTTCAGAGGAAGGAGAGATGATTTCTCATAAGAAGGAAAAAAAGGTTTTTTGAAAACACAGGGGCACTTGATTTAAGTCTTCAAAGATGACTAGGATTTATAGAGAGAAGGAAAGGAAAAGGCATTCCAGTATGAAGAAGTAACATAAGCAAAAGCCCAGTGTAGGTAACTTTTCTTTAACCACAGGGAAGAAGAATAGAAGTTAACACTTAGGCGTGTGTGGTGGTGGATTGAAAAGTGTCCTCAAAAATTCATGAGCATCGTCCCAATATGCCAAGGCTGCAGGGTTCAATCTCTCCAGTTAGGGTACATATAAGAAGCAACCAATGAATGCATAAATGAGTGGAACAAGAAACTGATGTCTTTGTCTCTCTCAAATCAATAAATAAATTTAAAAAATCAAATAACATTAAAAAATTTCATGATCACCTGGAATCTCAGAATATGACCTTATTTGGAAATAGTAGAATCTATGCAAATATAATGAATTAAGGATCTTGAGGTAAAACCATTCTGGACTGAGGCTGAGCCCCAAGTCCAATGACTGGTGAACTTATAAGAAGAGGAAAGGACACAGAGAGACACACACATAGAAGGCCATGTGAAGATGGAGGCAGAGACTGGAGTTGGGCTGCCATAAGCCAAGCAAAGCCTGTGGTCACCAGCAGCTGGGAGAGGCAAGAAAGGATTCTTCCCTAGGTTCTTCAGGAGGAACATAGCTGTTAACACCTTGATTTCAGCTTCCAGAACTGTGAGAGAGTAAATTTCAATTGTTTCATTTTATGAACTGTGGTCATTTGTTACTGTAGCCCTAGGAAACTAATACAGCTTGGCTAAGAAGGCTATTGTGAAATAATAAGAAACTGGTCTCTGCCCCTAGCTCCTACTAATATTTGGTTTTTAACCATACTCTTATAATTTTCTGAATGATAGGAGATTCTGACACAAAGCTCTTAAATCCTTTGGAATTTCTTGGGTAACAAGAGTCTTTTGTTCTAGTATATGACGCAACTCTTGGTAGGCTCCTGGATGGGGGCTGATTACCAAAAAGACCAAGCCATAATTAGAAACATAACTCTCACCTGCACTCCCCAATCTCTGGAGAAGGGAAAGGAGCTAGAAAATGAATTAATGATTCATCACGGCAACGTGATGAAGCCCCCATAAAAATCCCCAAAGTATGGCGTTTACACAGCTTCAAGACTGATGAACACATCCCACATGCCAGTGGAACTGGAATATCTCAGCTCCACAGGGACAGAAGCTCTCTTCCAGATCTTGCTCACGGTTTAATCAAAACTTATAGTATCTCTTCATCTGGCTATTCATCTGTATCCTTTAACATACTCGACATTATATAATAAATCAGTAAATAGTTCAGTGAACTGTTCTAGCAAATTATCAAATCGAAGGAGGGAGTCACAGGAACCTCTAATTTATAGCTGGTTGGTCAGAAGCACGGTGGCACCTGGACTTGAGATTGGTATCTGAAATAGGGGACAGAGGGGCTGTCTTTTGGAACTGACTCCTAAACCTATGGAGTCTATGCTAACCCTAAAAGGACAGTGTCAGAATTGAAATGAATTATAAGACACCCAGTTAGTGTCTGCAGAGTATTGGAGAATTTCTTGGCATGGAGGGAAAAACCTACACATTTGGAATACAAAGTATTCAGTGAGTAGACAAAAAAGAAAGTTTTCCTTTTTAGCTAAGTACTTAATGCTCCAGCATTTCATTTTTACATTTTAGAAGGAAAA
Source organism: Desmodus rotundus (assembly GCF_022682495.2). NCBI lineage: Eukaryota > Metazoa > Chordata > Mammalia > Chiroptera > Phyllostomidae > Desmodus > Desmodus rotundus. The sequence continues at coordinate 93,728,223 of NC_071395.1, read as the reverse complement.
AAACTATTGACAATAAATTTCTTCTTTACAAGCATATTCTCATATTACCAGGCAGTTATATAAAGAAGTGAACAGAAAACAATGAAATGTCATTACTTACAATGTGTGACTCCAGCCAAAGTTTGGTAGAAAGTGGGAGTATCACTATCATCAGTGAGGGTCACATATACACCTCCAGACAATAGCCAACGAGAGAAAGTAAAAGCATCTTTGTTTAGAAAAAGCCAATTTCTAAACTTTTCATAGTTTACCTTTTCACCCTAAAATTAAAAAAATAAAACACAGTTTAGTCATAACTTAAGGTATCTTACTTGGAACATGCACAATTTGAAATTTGCAATAAGTTGACATTTACCTACAAAGGAAGAATTATCTAACTAACACTATAGACTGTAATCTTGGAAATCAAGCTACTTTAAAAAATAACTGCACTTCAGAACTTTCATTTGCATGAAATGTACATGCTAATTGCAACTTACTTTGTCAATTCATTAAAGCAGTGCATTGCTGCTAATAAGCCATATTTTATTTGCTAAGGTATGTCCTGAAATCAGTAAATTGCATTTCTTTCAATATTAAATAAATCCAATTTATCACTTGCCTTATCCCTCTTTCTTTAGCACTTCAATCTGTCAGAATTAGCATGTTTTAATAAATCTATATGAAATTTAAGTGCTCTTTTAAATTTCATTGGCAAATTAAAAACAACTATATGAGCCCTCAACCAGAAGGCATCAATGAAAACTTGTATTCACAAGTCAGCTAGAATACAAAAAGAAACAAGTAGATTCTACTTCATTGCTTTTCTTCTTTGCTAAATCTTTCTTTGCCATGATAAATCTCTGGAGAAAAATAGTGCCCAGGCTAAGAAAGAATATCACATACATGGCTATGCAAGTCAATCTCTTTGGAAGACATGAGGACCTAGGTTGAGTGAGGGCCAGATGCTGCTATGGGAAAAAGGGAGATGCAACTCACACGGAAATACAATGAAGAATGACATTCAACAACCTAATAGCTCTAGTCCTAATAGAGATATTAAGGGACACAAATAATTTATAATCTAAAAGAAATATGGTAGAAATAATTCCTACATTGTTTAGTAATATCCTACTAGTACAGCAATAGAATTAGCTTAGTAGTTTCCAAACATTTAACAGTGTAATCCAAACACTCAAGACAACAATGAGTCTGGTTTTTCTGAATGGAAGAATATGGCATTAGACTTGCTACAGGGACATGTGAGGACATTGCCAAAATGTTTAGGAAATAGGGATCATAACCATATTGTTTCTTTAGCATATGTTTAGTCTAGAAAGAGTGTTAGCAGTATAAATTCCACAAGTTGACGCTTATTTTCACACATGTTAACATCTCTGACATTGGAATAAGTCTTAAAATCAGTAATATCCTTAAATTATAACTGGTAGTTCAGACGTTGTTATAAGATATGCCTTATGTACCCTAAGAAAGAAAAAAGCTGCCAATTATAAAAGTTACTTCTACCAGTTTCACATATAGGTAATATTTACTGAGTGTTTACAATACCCTGAGCGCCATTCTTAACATTTTCATATTAATTTAATCTTTAAAGCAACTCTCTATAGGGAAATACTATTATTATCCCCATTTTACACATGAGAAAACTAAGGCGCTAAAAAGCTATGTAGCCCTGGCATGTGTGGCTCAGCTGGTTGAAATATCATCCTGTAAACCAAAAGGTCACGGGTTTGATTCTCAGTCAGGGCACATGCCTGGGTTGCAGGTCGGTGCCCTGTCCAGGTAGGTGTTTCTCTTGCATCAAAGACTCTCCATGTCTGTCTCTCTGTCTCTCTCTCCTACTCCCCACGCCCCCGGAATCAGCGGATGTGTCCTTGGTTGAGGATTAAAATAAAATGTCATGTAATTTGTCCAAGGTTATATACACTGGTAGAGATAGGACTGAACCCAAGTTTCTGTGTATAAGCTGTATACCGCACTACCTGTTTAACTTAGTAAAGTATAAAGTAACCTCTGAAATCCACCTCTTTATCTGAATCACTCCATATAACTACTAGCACCAAAATCCCATCTGTCAACCCTGACTTTTTATGTTTTTGAATCATGGATCTCATCTAAAAAATGTAGCAAAAGGAAAGTCTCTTTATAAATTGTCATAATAGTAGTCTAAAAAAATTCCAACTACAAAACACAATTAAAAATAAATGGAACCTGAAACTGATACATCTTTAAAAACAATATAAAACATGAATTTCCACTTTAAAAATCAACCATCAAAAAATTATTCATTAAGAAAAAAATAAACCCAACACAACTCCTATGTGCATTTCCTTAACAACATCATCTGTCAAGGCTAATAAAGCCAACACAGAAAAAGCAGAGACCCATTCCATTTCACTTAAATTCAGGTGCTAGCTCCATATCTTTTAGCTAAAGTGCATCTTTTTATAGTGTTGGAGTTTTTTTAAGGAGTGCAAAAAAAACCCACCACGAAGTATTGTTATGGAAGGTCCAAATAGGCCTGTTCTAAGTAAACTGATATTGAAACACGGTATTTTGAAAGCTAGGGTCTCAGATAGAATCATCAGAAACATTTCTCAAATTACAGCAGGTAAATATATCAAACAGTTGAATCAGATAAAATTAACCCATTTACAGTATTGGGTTTTTATCACCCATAAGTATCTAATGATTTACATAGCCCTACACATGAATATTCCAAAACCCTGACCTCCCATTTCTTTGATCTTTCCCCTTCCAAAGCCCCTGTCCTTCATACAACACTACCTCAGCTATTTTTTACTATAATTTTATGATCCTTTTATTATAATAACTGTTGCCCTTATTATAAATGCAATTTTAAGCATCTCATCATCATAATTTCCTCTTGAGTACACTCCTTCTAGCATCCTGACTCCAGTGATTTTTGAACTCCACAGGACCTATACGAATGACCTACACTCCTCTTTGTCAAATGTAACAATCATTTCTCAATGACCAAAGGTCAACTCACTTGACCTTTCAGTTTATTTTACATAAACACTCCTTTCTCTTAAAACATTTTTATCACTTGGCTTCCAGGACACTCTTCACTTTTGGCTCTCTGCACAGGCAATTTCTTAGGCTCCTGTTTTGGATTCCTCTTCATCTTGTCAATCTCTAAACAATGGAATACAGTATTCAGTCTTCCAATCTGTTTTCTATCTATAAGCCAACAAATCCTTCTCTCTGAACTCCAACTTATCATGTCAAAAAGCATAGCTGACAACTCCACTTGAATGTCTAATATGATTCTCAAATTTAATTATGCTCTAAACGTCTCAGTACTGAAGCCCCAAACTCCCTCCTTCAGTAGTCTTAGCCATCTCAGTTAATGGCAACTCATTTACTAAATCAGGCCAAACACCTTAGTCATTCTCTTCTCTTTCTGTCACAGATCACGTCAACCCCACCTTCAAAATAAATGCAGAATCTAAAAACTTCTCATCACCTCGCTGCCATACCACGATCTTAATAGCCATCACCTCTTACTGTTACCATAAGTCAGTCAGAGTGCCAGGGGAGTCTCTGCCCATTGGCCACAATGGCAGCATTGGAGGTTCTTACAATGAGCACGCTGAAAGCTAGAAAGATGAATGGATAGGGCTAGAGCATGTCAAAAGCTAGAAAGATAGTTGTATTAGGAAAAAAGCTCTCCCCTCCCTATCCCTATAAGAACTGCTGGCTTGAGCAGGAAGATAGAGATGATCTTTGAGAAGGGAGTCCACTATCCTCCCAGGGTGTGCAGAACCTGAATAAACCTCTTTCCTTTTGCACCAGCACCTGCCTCATGAGTTTGACTTTTGTGGCCACAGGCAGACAAACTTTCGTTTTTTTGTTTGGTTTTTTGTTTTTTTTACCTGGGTCATTCAAATACCTCAATCGGACTCTGCCAAGCCTACTCAACACACAAAAGCCAAAATGATCACGTTTTTAAAAAAATAATAAACAAAAACACAACTCATGTACTTCTCTGATCAAAACCCTCTAACACTTTCCATATCTCTAAGGGTAAAAGTCAAAGAACTCACACTGACCTACAGGGTCATATATAATACCCGCATTCCATGCCACCCCGCCCCCAACCTCTGTAACTTCATTTCCTACTACTCCCTAGTTCACTCTATTCCAGCTAAAGTGGCCTCTCTGTTGTTCCTTAGACATGTCAAGCACACTCCCACTTTAGGGTCTTTGCTATATTCTTTTCATGAAAAGTGCCTACCCCAGATATCTGGTTTTATCTCTCACTTCCTTTAATTTTTTTGTTCAAATGTCAAATTATCTGACAAGTCTTTCCTAACTATTCTATAAAAAATACTGACACTCAGCCACCTCCTCCCTATTACCACCTATCTCCCTTACTCTATTTTATTTCCCTCTAATTATCATCTAGGTACCTGCTTTTGTACCTAAATTTTACTTTTTAAAGATTTTATTTATTTTTAGAGAGAGTGGAAGGGAGGGAGAGAAACATCAATCCAGTTCCCTCTCGCACACCTCCAACTGGGAACCCAGCCCTCAGCCCAGGCATGTTCCCTGATTAGGAATCAAACCAGCCACATTTCAATTTGTTGTATGATGCCCATCCTACTGAGCCACACCAGTCAGGATTGTGCCTAAATTTTAGTGAAGTGGGTGGCTAACCACATTTAATTCCCATCTATAAAATGGGAATGTCTTCATAAACCCTTTAAAATGAAAAAATACATTTTCTCCTCAAATGAGCAAAAAATATGAACACATTTGACATCTCTGAAAAAAATCCAATTATCTAGCCTGAAAAGATTAGATCACCTTTTTTCGGACCAGGAAATGTTTGTTCTTAGAGGGAAAAATAAAAGCTATACCTAGCCTAGTCTGTCTTGAAATACTGAAATACTATCAAAGCAACTTCCAGTCAACATGTCAGAACCAAAAATGCAAGCAGCCAATCCTTTGTACCAAATACATAGAAATACTGAGTAAAATGTAATACCATAACCACTACCAAAAACTGCATAGCCAAGCTCAAAAGCAAGAAAGGGAGTGGTAAAATCTAAAGCCAGGGAGTCCAAAGAGATATTAGGGCCAGGTAAATGCATTATGGTTACAGTATTGACAATCAATGCCTAAATAGTTAGGAAAGTAACTAAGCTAAACTGAATAAAAACTCCCTGAATAAAACCATGAGCAGTGAAGGACTGTCATATCTGAAATGAAAGTAGGTCAAATAGCCACCCGTAAGAAATCATACAGCACTGAGTGCCACAGGAAAGGTTCAGGAACTTCTGAACGGTTTTACTCTACTACCTCTAGGGATTTTTCCCATATGAGTAGACCTCTAAAAAGAAAAAAAAAAGAATTTTCTCTGTAAAAGATACACATTTTCTATTGTTTAACTTTTATACAAAATAGGAAATTTATGAAAAGAGAAAAAATGATAAATTTTTTTAATGTAAATTTTTCACAATGCAAATCAACTAAGTAATAAAATAAATAATAAAATAGGCCTTGATGGGGCATACAGATACCAGAACAGGTCAAGGTAAATGAGTCATATACCTATATGTCCATGATGAAAAGCAATGGCACTACAATGTGAGCAATGCTCAGGTTTCTACAGGATCACCCGTGCAGGCATGTGTGTGTTGGTGTGAGAGTGTGGGAGTGTGTTTCCTTACACTGTAAAAATAGAGGGTCATCTTTACAGTAGAACTGGTAACTTTCAGATTCACAAATATAGCAGTAGTAAGTGTTATGTACCTCTGAGCATAGAACTCAGTTGAAACACCAACTGTTAAATTCAAAATTTCAAGAATACATGCACATAAACATCTATTCATCATAGCTAAACTCATTATACAACTTATAGTTAATACGCTGTCAATAGGTAGAGATAAAATCCTAGTCTTTAAATATACCTCCGAGAAACATTTCCTGAGTGTATCTGGGACTTTACCGTCCACCACATGGAGCATTCTTTCCATTTCTTCCCGTGTAACATAACTTCCAGATTCACTTGCAAAAAGACTAAAAATGTCTAGGAGAAAGGAAAAATAAATTAATCTTATCATAGATTAAATACAACTTGGTGGAAGTAGGGAAGAAAAAGGTAGCAATTATTGAGTGATTATTAGTACCAAGCACTTTATAAACACATAATTTAATTTATTCCTTGAGAAAGCCCAGCAATGCAAATTAAAGCGGCAATGTGGTATCTTTTCAATCACACCAAATTTGCAGAAATGTTTAGGTGTGACAGTACAAAGAGTTAACAATAATGTGGGAGAAACAGAAACTCTTATACACTGTTAATTAGAGTATGGATTACTACAACCACTTTACAGAACAATTTGCCAAAATCTAGTAAAGACGAAGATGTATGCTAGAAATTCAGGGTCTAGGCACCTCCACTTCTACCCTTGAGAAAGTCTCATACATGTGCATGTCCATGAACAACAATGTTCACTGGAGTATTGTTTGTAATAGCAAAATTTAGGGAAAATAGATAAATGTCTGTCAACAAGCAAATAGGTAAAGTGAAATACAAATAAACACACACAATGAAACACTATATAACAGTGAAAATAAAGGAATTAAGTGTTTCAAGATGGATAAATACCAAAAATATTCAGAGAAAAAGCAAACTGCAAAATAACCTGTATAGTATACCATTAAAGTTTAAAATCTGTAAAACATAAAACAGTTAAAGATATGTTTAAGGATATATAAAAATGTCATAAATGCATATAAAACCTATATGAGAAATGAGACATCACCAAAGTCATAAGAATGATAACCTCTGTGAAGGGAACAATGGGGATAAGACCATAGAGTGATATAAAGAGAGAACCCTACGTTGGCTATATTTTATTTCTTTAAAAACAAGATCTAGTACAAATACGATATAGTGTTAAGAAATAATAGAGCTGGTTGAGGGTACACATTATATGTATGCTTGAAATACTACTATTATGTGTTGAACTATATCCCCCAATAAGGTATATTGAAATCCTAACCCCTGGGTACCTGTGAATGTGACCTTATTTGGAAAGAGAGATGACAGAAGGATATCCATCCCTCTGTACGCCAGGTGGCTACCACTGTCTCCTCTCACATCCCATGGTCAATTCCCTTAGGGAGACTATATATTATTGGCAGGCTCTGACCATCTGTTATGGGTTGAATTGTGGCACCCCAAACCCAAAGATGTTGAAGTCCTAACTCCAGTACCTAGAATGGGGTCTTTGTAGAACAGTCAAACCTCGGTTCTCCTATGTCTTGGTTCTCAAACAATTTGGTTCTTGACCAAGTCATTCATGTAAAAAATGTCTTAGTTGTCTAACAAACTTCAGGTCTCGATTCTCTACCTGACCACACTTTCACGTTCATACCTGTATGACCAGTCACCTGTCTCTCAGGTGACAAAGGAGATTTGATTTTCAAACAAATCACTTCTCGAACAGTTTTCCAGAGAAATTAAGTTCAAGACCTGAGGTTCCACTGTAATCAATTTATGATGATGTCATTAGGATGGACCCTAATCTAATATGATTGATTATAAGATGTCAAGACAGACAGTTGGAAGAAAGCCATGTGATGAGACAGGCAGATTAGAGTAATGCAGCTGTAAGCCAAGAATTGATGGCCACCCCCAGAAGTTGGGAAGAAAAAAGGATTTTTCCCTGTAAGTTTCAGAGGGAGCAAAGCCCTGCTAACATCTTAATTTTGGACTTCTAGCTTCCAGAACTGTGAGATAATATCTTTTTGTTGTTTTAAGCCACATGATACTTTTAAGTTCATGATACTTTTGTTATTTCACCTCCAGGAAACTACTGAAATTTTATAAGAAAAATGAAAAAAATTTAAAATAATGTGTTTGTCTTTGTGACTCAAAAAAATTCTATTTTTAATTACTGGCTGCCTGGAGCCAGAGTATAAATTTGTTGGTGGAGTGATGCTATTGAAAAAACTAGGATCATAGTTATAGTCCTGTATATAAAATTGAGTTTATGGATATGTTCACTATCTTGGTCGTGATAATATCGGTGTGTGAGTATATATATATATATATGTCTCAAGACATACCAAAATGTACACCTTATACATGTGCATTTTACTGTATGTCAATTATACCTTGATGAAACTATAAAAAAGGAAATAAATGCATATCCTAGGAAACACAGATAGACAATAATCAACTTATCTTCCCTTTCATGTTTAGAGAATAATTTGCCTGCTTAGCAGGATTTAAAGCCATGGATGAAGTTCTATCCCCTTCTGGACTTAGAAAATTCACCTAATAAAATTAAATTCTGAAATTAAAGGAAAACCATTAAAAAGAATTAAACTTTTTAGCAAGAATATGTATAAAACATTATTGAGTAAATGAATATTTGTTTTTATTTGTGAAGTAAAGAGTAAACTGCTAAAAATGTATCAGAATTTTTAAAATAACGACTTTATTGAGATATAATGCACATTCCTTAAAATTCATCCTTTAAAAGTATACCTACCATTCACACCCTGGCTGATGTGCCTGAGTGGGATAAACACCAGCTTGCAAACAGAAAGGTTGCTGATTTGACTCCCCGTCAGGGCACATGCCTGGCTGGGTTGGGGGCCAGGTCCCTGGTTGGAGGCATGTGAGAGACAGTCAATTGATGTTTCTCTCAGGCACTGACATTTCTCTCCCTCTCTTTTGCCTCCCTTTCCCTCTCTCTAAAAAATAAATAACATCTTTAAATATAAATATAAATAAATATTAAATAAATAAATAAAAGTGTACAATTCAGGAGCTGGCCAAGTAGTTCAGTTGGTTAGAGTGTTGGCCCAATATGTCAAGGTTGTGGGTTCAATCCCCAGTCAGTGCACATACAGGAAGCAACCAATGAATTAATAAGTGGATAAATAAGTGGAACAACAAATACATCTCTCGCACTCTCTCCCTCCTTTCTTCTCTCCCTCCCTCCTTCTCTCCCTCCCTTTCTCTCTTTCTCCCCTCTATCCCTTCCTCCAAGATTAATTTTTTTAATTTGTTTTTTTAAAACAGTGTAAATTTCAGTGTAATCTTCACTACTATCTAATCCCAGAACATTTTTATCCCAAAAGGAAACCCCATACTTATTAGTAGTCACTCTCCATTTTCCTCTCCCCCTAGCCTCTGGCAACCATTAGTTTACTTTCTGTTTTTAAGGATTTATCTAATCTAGACATTTTATATAAATAGAATAATAAAATATATGACCTAATTTGACTTGCATGTATCACTTAGCATAATGTTTTCAGGTTCATCCATGTTGTAGCATGTACTGAGTTGGCCAAAAAGTTCATGGATTAGCTTGTCCCATAATCTCTTCCATTTCATATTATTGTAAAGTGTGTACTTTTCATCACCTGTCAAAATTTATATTAAAAATGGAACGTTTTTGTTACGTTTAAGTAAAGAATCACATGTGGAAATACAGTCAAGTTTTTTCACTTGACTTACATGGAACCCAAACATCAAGGTGATTAACATAACCAAGCTGGTGCAAATGATTTTCAATGCTTGATTTGGATTTTTTAAAAGATGTTATTTATTTTTAGAGAGAGGGGAAGGAAGGGAGAGGAAGAGAGGGAGAGAAACACCAATGTGGGGTTGCCTCTCATGCGCCCCCCAACTGGGGACCTGGCCCACAACCCAGGCATGTGTCCTGAATGGGAATCAAACCAACGACCCTTTGGTTTGCAGGCCAGCACTCAATCCATTGAACTACACCAGCCAGGGCTGATTTGGGTATTTTGAGTATGTCAGCCATCTTCCTCATGGTAGAACGTTAACTGTTCTCAATTAATGTCTTGATTTGATCACTATCAACTTCAACTGGTCCACCCAAACCGTGGAACGTCGTCCAGTAAGAAATCTCCAGAATGAAACTTTACAAACCACTTCTGACACATTTCATCAGTCACAGCACCTTCTCTATAGACTGCACACATTGTTTTTGTTTCACTTGCATTTTTACCTTTCTTAAATAAAGCATACTATGCCAAAAATGTTGCTTATTTTCTTCTATCTTCAATATTAAAAGTTATACAAAAATTCATCAATTTTGATGTTTTTTTAAATGCATACTGATGATAGCTGTCATAGTAAAATCTAACAAAATTGTTTCAAATGAAGTTAAAGACAGCTAAGCACTTACTATTAAAGCCACTGGACAGGAAAAAAGCACAAAAATTTTTTGGCCAACACAGTATCAGTACTTTATTCCTTTTTATTGTTGAATAATATTCTATTATATGGATATAGCACTTTTTTTTTTAAGATTTTATTTATTCTTAGTGAGAGAGGAATGGAGAAAGAGAGGGAGAGAAACATCAATGTGTGAGAGATTGGTTGCCTCTCACACGCCCCCAACTGGGGACCTGGCGGGCAATCCGGGCATGTGCCCTGACTCAAAGGGAATGTGCCCTGTAGGGGAATCGAACCAGCAACCTTTTGGTTTGCAGGCCAGCACCCAATCCACTGAGCCACACCAGCCAGGGCTTTTTAAAAAAATATATTTTATTTATTTATTTTTAGATAGAGGGGAAGGGAGGGAAGAAAGAGAGGGAGAGAAACATCAATGTGTGGTTCCCTGTCACGTGCCCCCTACTGGGGACCTGGCCCACAACCCAGGCATGTGCCTGGGAATCGAACCTATGACCCTTTGGTTCTCAGACCAGTGCTCAATCCACTGAGCCACACCAGCCAGGGCGGATATAGCACATTTTTAATACAATAGTTGATGGACACTAGGGTTCTCTTCATTTCTGACCATTATGAACAGAGGTGCTATGAATATTCATGTACATTTTTTTAATGAATACAGTTGACCCTTGAACCACATGGGTTTGAACCACATGAGTCTACTTATACAGATTTTTATTTTTCAGTAAATTCCCATACAGTTTTTTGATCCACTGGTGGGAGTCCACACACACAGAGGGCTGACTGTATACATTGATTTGTGCCATTTTATACAGTGGACTTGAGCATCTGTGGATTTGGTTATCCACAGGGGGTCCTGAAACGAATCCCTTCCAGATAACAAGGGACAGCTAAGTTTTGACTGGGTCAAAAAGTTACACACTAATTTTCAACAGCATAGGGGTTGGTCCCCCTAATCCCCACATTGTTCCAGGCTCAACTAGGTGTTTTCAATTTTCTTTGGTATGTAAGTAAGGACTGGAATTACCTGATTGTAGGATAACTTCAGGTTTAACAAACATCTGAGGAACTCCCAATTTTCTCAAGTGGCTGCGCTATTTTACACTTCAAACAGCAATGTATGAGGATTGCAACTTTCCCACATCCTCTTGGGTGTAAAGTGGGGTCTTATTGTAATTTTAATTTACATTTCCCTAATAACTAATTATGTGGATCATTTTTTCAAGTGTTTATTGGCCACTTGTTTACCTTCTTTGGAGAAATGTCAATTCAAATCCTTTGCTTGTCATCAGAAATCTGAGGCAAAATAATTCTGCACACATATCTATATTACCATTTTGAGATAATAAAAGTACTTACATTTTGCTTTCTCTTCATCTTTGCCTCTTGTAAGAAGGACGAGTCCAACTATTAAATTATTGAAATGCAGTCCTTTTGATGTTCCACCAAAAGAACAGTAAATCACCTATGAGAAAATGATAAAGCCAACCTCAGTTGTTTCAGTTGTTGAGGAATTTGAGGCTGATAACATATTAAACAAATCTTGTCTCCATCAAACAAGGACCTGGTAGACCACTGAAATGATGTTCAGTTCCTCCCCCTTTTTTCTCTTTTACACCTTGTTATTGTACTGAGCCAAGAATATGCTGCATCTATTCTTTTTTTAAATGTAATTAATTAATTAATTTTAGAGATTGTACTTATTTATTTTTAGAGAGAGGGAAGGAAAAGAGAAAGAGAGGGAGAGAAATATTAATGTGTGGTTGCCTCTCACGTGCCCCCGACTGGGGACCTGCCTCGCCACCTAGACATGTGTCCTGACTGAGAATTGAACCGGCAAAACTTTGGTTCACAGCCCACAGAGTTACACCAGCCATGGCCTATGCTGCATCTATTCTAAAGTACATGTATCACTGGCTATCACACTGAATATTTACTCTCTCTTTGGAGTCCTTATCAAGGTCCAGGAAGATAAGCATCTTTTCCTTCAATAGCTGTAATACTATGATAAGGATTCTGTGGAATTATAGAACCTCCTTCAACTTCTGTAAAACTAATACACATCATTGTGATTCGAAAGACTGACATTCTCCAACTGAATGTGTAACCATGCAGAAACTTCATTTCTTTAATATGACCTTTTCTTCTTTCCTTCCTTTTGATTTAAACTGGCATCATCCAGCACCCTGACTCACCTGCCTCCTTTCCCCTTGCATGTCAATCCGTTAATCTTTAAACCCTCAGGACAATAAGGTTCTCATCAGCATCAAATAATCTCAGGAACAAAGCCTCAGGTCCCTTGATCATGGAGACAGAGTTTCAGTCAAACTAGAGATAACATCTAGACCTCAGTTGTATTCAGCTCCAGAATGACCCCACAAAACACATCCTTGTGAAACCAGACAAAGTGATGCCATGTGTGACATCAGGAACAGATGCACTGATCAACTACCCACTGCCTTGGTGCCAGCCAATCAGCAGAGCCACAGCCCTAACTTCCTTAGTCAACATGATTAATGATTTTTCCCCTATATAACCAACTCATACCCAAGAAACCATTGGGGAGCCAGGTCTTTGAGCATTAGCTCATCCAGGACTCCAGGCATGGGCCACCTCCTCAACTAATAAATCCTTATTTTATTTGCTGCAAACTTCTGTTCACATTTTCTTAGGCTTTGATGGGCACAAGCAAATCGACCCCTTTAGTCAGGTAACAAATGTTCAGAAATACAATGGCAAATGTATCAAACGGTTTTACACCTTAAATTTACAGTTATATGTCAAATATTTTCAATTAAAACAGTAAAAAATAAAAAGATAAGGAAATAAAGAGATCCCAAAAGACATTTTTTAAACTCTTAGAAATGGGTATAACATTAATCAGAAATAAAGAAAAGCTATGCATAAGAAGAGAAAGCAACAGCAATCACATAATTCATTCATTTGACAATTCTTTGTTGAGTGCCTAATGTGCTATTGTGATATAATAAGAAATTTATATTTCATCTTCCTCCAGGTTCCTGACACAAGAGCTTCTAAAAAAACCCTTGGAATTTCCTGATATCAGTGAAAGGAGTATCTACTGTTATCCATAATAAGCCCCCTTTCAACCACATCTGAGTGTATGCTAATGAGGTGACTCCTGTACCCTTTATAAACCTACAGAATAAGAGCACCTAGTCAGAAAAACTAACAATATAATTAAGGGTTGGAACTTTCAGCCCCACTCCCCAATCTCTAGGAAGGGAAGAGGGGCTGGAGATTAAGCCAATCACCAATGGCCAATGATTTAATAAATCATGCCTATGCAACGAAGCTTCTACACACACACACACACACACACACATACAAACAAAAAACAAACAAAAAACCTCCGGGTTGGTGAACCCATCAAGGTGCTCAAAAGGTGGAGTACCCAAAGAGGACATGGAAATTCCATGCACCATTCCCCTCCAACCTCCAATCTCCACCCCAAAAATTTGCCCAACACAACCCTTTCCATTTGGTTGTTCCTGAGTTGTATCCTTTATAATAAACAAAGTGGTAACAGTAACTAAAATGCCTGCCTGAGTTCTGTGAGCCATTCTAGCAAATTATTGAACCCAACCAGGGAGTCATGGGAACCCTAGAATTTATAGCCAATTGGTCAGAAGTATGGGAGGTCCAGAACCTGCAACTGGCATTTGAAGAAGGGGGCGAAGGGCAGACCTTTACGGTCTGTTCTAACTCAGGGTAATTAGTATCAGAATTGAATTGAATTGTAGGACACCTAGATGGTATCCAGAGAACTTAAGAATTGGTTGATGTGGAGAAAAATAAAATCCATGTATTTGGTGTCAGAAATGTTGTGTTGTTAAAAAAAAAAAAAAAAAAAAAAAAAAAAAAGATCTGACCTATCTGCCATGCAGAATTTTTGTCAATAAAATGCATGATTAAAGAATAATTGGAGAAATAACATTTAAATGATTAATATAAAAATGAAAAATAATTCATTAAATGATATTTATAAATATATTTAATAACACTCTGACACCTGATGCCGAAAACTGTATATTCGTTGTGCCACTGATAGCAAAACCTACCAAAAACTAGCCTAGAGATGGCTCCAGATCAGAATATAAAAAACAAAAAAAGACAAATACACTTTGTGGAATAAATATTATTCGTTGACCCTTACATATATTGGAGGAAGGTAAGAGAAAAAAACCTTCTATCCCTGGGGGAGAAGCTGAATCATTGAGAAAGTTTCTCCCTCCAAAATCCAGGGGCACAACGTCTATGTAAAACTAAGACAAATGGAACAGAAAATGTCCCCCACCCTAGCACACCTCACACCACACACAAAAATTAACATAAAATGGATGAGACCTAAATGTAAGAGCCGAAACTCTTAGAGGAAAGTAAATCTTTGTGACCTTGAAGTTACTCAATGGTTTCTTAGATACAACACCGAAAAACACAAGTGATGAAAGGCATGTCAGCATCAAGCCACCATGGTTCCCAACTGCATCCATGGGGGTTTGTACTCAATCTTAATTTGTTTTGTGTATCCGTTAACAAGACCTGCCCTAAGGTCTTCATTTTATGCCATTTTGGCTAACAAAGGTTTCGTAGGAACACTCTATTTTCAGATAGTAGAGGAAGTCTATATTTGAATTTGGAAGCATTTTATATTAATATGGACCCAAGTTTAAATTCCTTCCTCTAACTGGCAACTTACACTATCTCATTAAATTGCTAGTTATATCCTAAAATTAAAAATTCTAAATTCCAAATTTTTATATCATACTAGCATTTAAGACAAAAAGAAAATAGAAAGAGAGACACCCTGAACACTAAGATGGCTTTAGTCATACTGGTGAAGGAGAATAAACTCACGGATGTCAAAATGGAGGAGCTGCCAGACTGGATATTGATGCAGGATTTCGCCCCAAAGAGGTTACTACCGGTATTACAACAACTATGTGAAGAAAGGGAGCATCACTGGGACATCTATGGTGCTGGCAGCTTACATGCTTTTCAACTACTGCCTTATTTATGAAGAACTTAAACTTGAGCAATGACCCAACCACCACACTGAAGAGGGGCCCAGTGTGGACTCCATGTTCCTGACCAGCACCTCTGAATTCTAACATTCCTAACAAAAGATGTCTGGTTAAAAGAAAAAATAGAAAGATAAATTCACACTGAAACAGAGAACCCAGTAAGGTATAATAGGAAAAAAGCTAACCCTGTCATGAATTTGAAATGACAGAATAAGAAAGTAAATAATTTTACCAATAAATACATGTAAGAGAATTAATGCACCATATATCCCCACCAAAAAAGATTAACACACACACACACACACACAACAAATGTAATCTCTGTATCATGTAAACCACAAGGCTCAAAAGCACACAAGTTAGAAACAGAAACTATCACTAATTAGGAATGATTAATTAAAGTTCTGTGTAATATACCAAACTTAAAATTCCTGTCATAATTTTCACTGTTTTATTAATTTTATTTTCATTTCACATTTAGAATGACATGATGCATATCTATAAATATACCTATAAAATGCTAAGTTAATTATTTTGAGAAAGGAAATATTTACATCACTTAGCACATTTTATGTCTACCTAAAAATTTTAGTAGAATTTAAATAAGCCTTTACAAATTCCAATAAGCTACTGTTTCATTCACAACATTTAATTTTACAGAATTTAATTAGGTTTTATTATCTGGAAAGGTTTTCTTTAACACAAAATTTATAAAACATAATCCCAACAGAAAAATATGTCAGAGTTATAAAGTATATAAGAATAAGAGGCCAGTCATACAAATGGTTTCATGATTATAATCTGTGGCTACTAAAGCTCAGAAGTACAAAAGAAGCAGAACTGCAAGTTTTGCAATATTCCATTTGGCCTCTAAGACACAGTCATATTGACATTTAAAACATGACCTACCTACCTACTCAGCAAGAAAAATAATGGGGGTGGGATCAGATTAAATTTGTTAAAACCGGATGGCTGGGGTGGGGGGAGTGAGGGGGATAGGAAATGGAGACAACTATATTTGAACAATAAAAAAACAAAAACAAATTGTTAAAACCAGGAAGCCCCTTCAGATTTCAGGCTGATGGGTATCTATCTCAAAGGAAAACCTAGAACACAAAGATTACCTCAGCAACCTTTGGAGGCACTCCATCCCCAAGGACTTCCCTGATGAAGCAGTGCTGGCCCATGTAATACGAGAGTCCGCAGGTCCTCTTAAAGGCATCTTTCAGTCGTTTCAGCTCTACATCTGTAACTGCAATTCAGAAACAGAAGATGGATAAGAAACCAGAAGGAAAATGAAGGCTCTCAAAATCTCATTATTTTCAACCCGGTTCCTGATAAAACTTGGCAAATATTACTTCTCTTCCTAGATAAGTAAAACAAACCCAAAGATACTTAGTCATAATTCTAATATTTTCAATTCTAATCTAGAAAATATGAAAAAAATTTTAATTTTTAAATTATATATTATTGATTATGCTATTAGACTTGTCCCAGTTTTTTCCCTTTGCCCCCCTCCACCCAGTCCCCTTATTCCCTCAGGCAATCCCCACACTGTTGTTCATGTCCATGGGTCATGCATATACTGGTATGTTCTTTGGCTCCTGTATTTCCTATGCTGTACTTTACATTCCTGTGACTGTTCTGTAACTACCAATTTGTACTTCTTAATCCCTTCACCTTTTTCACCCATCTCCCTGACCCCTTTCCCATCTGGTAAACCATCTGCAACTATAATGTTCTAAACTTTTTACAGATTTACATATTTTATACTCTATTTTGTTTTTTTACTGTTGATACTATACATTTTGATTTTTAATAAAGATTTATTTACTTATTTTTAGGGAGTGGGAGGCAGGGAGAAAGAGAGGGAGAAAAACATGATGTGTGAAAGGAACATGGATCAGCTGCCTCTCACACACGGCTAACTGGGGACCTGGCCTGCAAACCAGGCATGTACCCCAACTGGGAATCAACCAGCAACCCTTTGGTTTGCAGACCACTGCTCAATCCACTGAGCCACACCAACCAGGCCCAGATGTACATTTTTAAAGGGATTTTCCAATTTTATTGTTATTCTACTTCATCTACATTTCCACAGTATTACTCCTACTATTTCTTGACAGTATTTCAGGTAACCAATGATTTAAATTTCTGTAAGCCGGTTCCCTAAGAATCTAATCATCATTTATAACGTTCTTCCTATAGAGAAATAAACCTACAGAGTACGTTAAAAATAGGCTTATTATTTCTTAGATTAAAAAATATGTTCCAATGAATCAGTTAATCAAGTATGTTTCTCTAAGTCCACTAAATCTCTCAATAGTACAAACCTAAACTTTGACAGTGAACAAGTCTACCAAAATGACATTCGCAATATTTTGTTTTGACTCTAAACTAATACAGAAATATACCTTTTAAAGGTAATGCCAAAAATAACCATTCCTCCAAAGTTTCTAAAATACCTATTAGAGAGGAAAAACGGTAAAATTTAAAATTAACTAAACATAAAAGTAGAATACAGAAGAAATTCCATGACAAAAACAAAAAAAATCTACAAATATAACACAGAGAGGAAAATTGAAAAAAGCAGATTACATTACAGATGGCATGAAGAGAATGCAAAGGTAAGTACTAAATATATCAGCAGAGAAGATCTCTCCGCAAGAGATCTGGTTATCTATAAAGGAGAGTATAAAAAGGATAATCTGGTGACTTGAAATACATAAAAATGTATAGGAAGCAATCAGAAAAAAAAGTGAAAGTAACTTTTACTGAAGGAGTTTATTATAGATCGAATTTAGAGAAACTAGACAAGACCAGGATATTGATGATGAGGACGATTCCCAAAGATTTTGATTCTACATCATGGGGCATCATCAAATACTAAAAAAAAAAAATATATAGCTAATACTAAGGTTACAAGACCAGGAAGAATGTCACTTGCCAAGACTTGACAATCCTTGGTTTAAACCAAAAAGATATAAAATGGTCTAATATGCAATAGATGAAACTTTAAAATGTAAACCTTAGAACCAGCAGTAAAGATACACATGAAGGCTCCAGCTCTTCCAAACTACTTAACCATTCCCTAGCCACATTATGCTCAGTGCCATCTTCCTTGCAGTGTCTTCTTTCTATTATCCCCAGTTCTTCCAACATCCTTCAAGATTTGGCTTTGTGTCTGTCCTTTATTTTTTAAAAGCCTATTCTAAACATCTCCATGTTCTACTTCCTAAAATTAGGTATCCTACTACAAAATGATCTTCCTTATAATCATTTACTGAACCTGAAACTTCTGATGCTTTAAATAACATAACTAAAGACAAAAATAATACAACTAATACATTTGTTAATTTAATTGTGTATCTACCCTCTACTCTTTGAGAACAAAGAAATGATCTTATTTATCTGCATCTTGACACATATAAAAGAACCTTAAATATTACTGATGTTCAATGCATTTTTGGATAAAAATTAGATTTTTATAAATGATCAAATGAATGTCCTATTCTCTCATTCCCAGCCTTCCACTTATTTCTCAACCACAGCATCTAGAACAGTATCTGACTCACAGTAAGGGCTCAGTAAAAATGTTTTTTTTTCACTATCCTGCACCTGATATTTGTTTTCACTAAATGTAAATCCTCCTCACATCCTTACTTGGCCTAGGATCCAATTTGGAATCAAGTTCATTTAGTAACCTACTAAATGAAACCCACTAGGAAATATGTTATGGTAATTCTAAAAGTGCAGGGATAAGTATAATTTAGACATTTACCTGCCAAAGGCTGAAAATCAAATAATGACTTTCTCAAAATCTTTGATAACTGCATCTTTTTTTGTCACTAAAAACAGATACCTTGTACTCAAATATTAAGTATTTGTACATTTACCTAGCATGTTTTTGCTTCAATGACTAAAAAAAAAAAGAAACAAATTTTCAAAAATAATCACACAATATCAAATGATGCAAATAAGATACAAACTGTATACAATAGTCTTGTTCTAGAGCTTCTCAAAATTATTTTCAATTTTACTAAATACTTTATGCCAAGCACTATTCTAGG
Source organism: Desmodus rotundus (assembly GCF_022682495.2). Lineage (NCBI taxonomy): Eukaryota > Metazoa > Chordata > Mammalia > Chiroptera > Phyllostomidae > Desmodus > Desmodus rotundus. The sequence goes on along the minus strand of NC_071395.1, from coordinate 93,708,895 downwards.
TGTTTTAGAAATATTATTTCATTTAATCCTTGTAACAGTTCTACAGAGTAAACACTGCTATTATTCCCATTTTACACAGGAGGAAGTTGAAAAACAAAAGTTACTGTCACTAGCCCAAGGTCACACCGTTGATGAGTGGCAGAAGTAGGATTTGCATCCAAGGAGTCAGGTTACAGGGACCCCACTTTTAATCTCTGTTATACTTTTTAAAAAAATTGAATGCTGAGGTTGTGGTAAAGTTAGTGTACTTTACCACTGCTGGTAGCATGACATATAGGTAAAATCCTCTTATAAAGTAATATGGCAATAATTAAGAACAGCTAGAAATGTTCGTATCCTTTGATCATGTGGGTATTCCTGGTAAGTTCATTAAAAAAATAATATGAGTATTTTAAAAAATGGTACTAAAGACTACATAGGAACATGCAAACGTACATGTGATATAATAAAAGTATATGAATATTTACATAAATAATCTGCAAAAAATGGTTATTCTATTGGATAGTACTTGGGGATAATTTTTAATTATTATACAAGTAATAAGTAACTGCATTCTTTTATTTTTATGCTATTACAGTTGTCCTATCTTCCCCCCTTTATTCCCCTCCGTCCTTCATAACCCCTTCCCACCCGCACTCCCCACCCCCCATTAGGTTCATGTCCATGGATCGTACATGTAAGTTATTTGGCTTCTACATTTCCCATACTATTCTCCACCTCCCCCTGTCTATTTTCTACCTACCACTTATGATATTTATTCTCTGTACCTTTCTCCCATCCCCCTCTTCCCCTTCCCTGCTCATAACCATCCATGTGATCTCCATTTCTGTGATTCTGTTCCCTTTCTATGATTCTGTTCCCTTTGTAGTTGTTTGCTTAGTTTGGTTTTGGTTTTGGTTTTTTTAGGTTCGGTTATTGATAGTTGTGAGTTTGTTGTCGTTTTACTCTTCGTATTTTTTATCTTCTTTTTATTAGATTAGTCCCTTTAACATTTCATATAATAAGGGCCTAGTAATGATGAACTCCTTTAACTTGACCTTATCTGGAAGCACTTTATCTGCCCTTCAATTCTAAATGATAGTGTTGCTGGATAGAGGAATCTTGGATGTAGATCCTTGCCTTTCATGACTTGGAATACTTATTTCCAGCCCCTTCTTGCCTGTAAGGTCTCTTTTGAGCAATCAGCTGACAGTCTTATGGAAACTCCTTTGTAGATAACTGTCTCCTTTTCTCTTGTGCCTCTTAAGATTCTCTCCCTATCTTTTAACCTTGGGTAATGTAATTATGATGTGCCTTGGTGTGTGTTTCCTTGGGTCCAACTTCTTTGGGACTCCCTGAGCTTCCTGGACTTCCTAGAAGTCTATTTCCTTTGCCAGATTGGGGAAATTCTCCTTTGTTATTTGTTCAAATAAATTTTCAATATCTTGCTCTTCCTTTTCTCCTTCTAACACCCCTATGATTCAGAAGTTGGAAAGTTTAAAGTTGTCCCAGAGGTTCCTAGGCCTCTCCTCATTTTTTTGAATTCTTGTTTCTTCTTTCTGTTCTGTTTGAATGTTTATTTCTTCCTTCTGGTCCAAACTGTTGATTTGAGTCCTGGTATCCTTCCTGTCACTGTTGGTTCCCTATACATTTTCCTTTATTTCACTTTTCATAGCCTTTATTTTTCCCTCTATTTTGCGATCATACTCAACCAATTCTGTGAGCATCCTGATTACCAGTGTTTTGAACTCTGCATCTGATAGGTTGGGTATCTCTTTGTTGCTTAGTTGTATTTTTTCTGGAGATTTGATCTGTTCTTTCCTTTGGGCCTTTTTTTTTTTTTTTTTTTGTCTTGGTGTGCCTGTTACGTAGTAAAGGGCAGAGCCATAGGTATTCGCCACGGTGGGGCAATCCATGTTGCTGCCTTGTGGTGCATAATGTGGGGGAGGGGTCTGAGAGGGAACAATCTAAATGCATTCTTCTTTTAAATTCAAACAGTACATATAGATAAGGCTAAAGACATCAATTACCACTATTACACCCTAGTCCTGATCCCTTTCCCTCCTTCAACCTTCCCTAGGAGATAATCAGTATTTAGTTTGTCTCTTTTCAGGTCTTCTTTCATGCTTGTATAAAAACCATTCATAGAAACTTAGAGTGGTGTCATATCATACTATACATAACAGAATGCAACTTATTATATATAAACCTAGTTCATTTCTTTATGTGTTGCATCATATTCTATCCCATACAATACTACAGATCATCTAGCTATACACTTATTGTTAACATTTTAGCTGTTTTTCCTTTTCCCTTCATAAAACAGTTGCCATGAGAAATCATGTGTATGCCCCTTGGAAGAAAAAATTAATTAATTATGGTCTGTCCAGAAGGTAACCAGCCATGTAATATGAACAACTGAGACATTTATTGAAGATAGAAGAAACACTGTCATAGGACAATGACGCCTCAGTCCCCTTCAAAGTGGGCATCTTGAGACTTCACACAGTTCTCCCAATCACCATCAACTACCCCCTCGTATACTGACAGCCTGAAATCTCTTCCCTTTCAAAGATGATTTTAGTTTTGGGAAAAGCCATAAGTCGCAGGGTGCCAAATTTGGATTGTCATGGGGGCTGAACCTCCTGGGTGATTTGATGTTTCACCAAAAATCTCTGCACAAGACATGATGAATAAGCAGGCTTGTTGTCATGATGAAATTGCCAATCACCAGTTTCCCATAGATGCAGCTTTCTGAATCATCCAAATAGTTTCTACAGAGGAACGTTCAAGCTTAATGCAAAATGTGATGCAGACTCGTTTCTCTACTCACGCAGTCATTTTGAATGGACAACTACATAGTACAGATGCTCACTCAAGGGTGTCTTACCACCCCCACTGACTAGTAGAGTGAATCCGTCATTGTTCACGCATGCGCATTCCAGTCCATTCTCCTTGTTTGCTAGGTTACATCGGTGTTGCTCAAACAATTCTCATTATATTAACAGTGGCCTGACTTTTTCCGGACAGACCTCGTATATGCTTAGATTTAGTAAGCACTACATCATTCACATTTTTTGGTTGAATAAATATTGCCAAACTTCCTTCCAAGTGGCTCTACCAATTTACATTCTCATAATTGTGTTTTTCTTAGCTTTTTTTCACTATTGTTTCTATAGTCTCTGTAATTCAAACAAAAATTTTTAAAAGAATCTAGCCCATATAGCCCATGTAAATAAGGGTAGATGTTTAAATAACACAAATCTCCACTTCTCGCATTATTGAGAAGGTATAAATCTAGCTCCCTGCTATTATATCCTAGTTTCTACATGTAATTCGAAGTAGAAAACAATGTGGCGATGTATACATACCATTTGGCCTTTGTGCTCAAAGATTTAATGTTGACACTATGTGTGGGAGTGTGCCTGGAAACTAAAAGTGGATGCAGTCATCTCTTCTCCTATGTCCATACAAAGTTGTTTTTGGCTTTTCTACAACACACGGTTAGTGCAGGCTGTAGAAATAGATTGTGGCTCCATATCTTGACTTCACAGACTGCTAGTGTCTGTAATCAAAATGAACCACCCCAACTTTGCAGAGCATCAGATTGGACCATCTGCCACTGCTTCTGTTCCCCCCAGCATCCCTGAACTTTGCTGTACTGCATAAAAATTTAGTCTATGAGAAAATTCTGCTTCCTCCTTCCCATTAGTTTTTTATTAACAAGCATAAAAAATAATATGAATGGAATCTGTGTGCTGGAAAAATCTACTTTGTTAATGAGTAAACCAGTAACAACTTATCAACTTAGAGCACAAATGGAGAAAATATGCAAGTTCTACAAATTTTCTTCTTATACTCTGGTTTCTCTTCAGATCGTATAAATCTTTCACCTTTTACAAGTTTTCTTCTACTAAGAATGACAGCTCACTTTCTGAAACATGCCAAATATAGTTAACAACTTCAAATAATTTCTAGGAAGATGATGTCTTTGAAAACAGCCTGTAAGAAAAGAACATTAATCAAAAAAGACACTACTTAGTTTATGGTCATAGGAAATCTGTTGTATACTTAAACACTGCAGGAGAGTCTTAAAATATGTCATAGAAAGAATAGCTTTCAGTATTCGCTAGGTGTTTTTTTAATTCTCAATAATATAACAAAATGACTATTTAACATATGTTGATGACAAGTTTTCTAGTTCATTCACTTGCTTCCAGGAGCTTCTCAAATCAAACACACAAATTCATCATTCACCTGGTTCATAAACTTCGTAGCTATCAGCGACAAGGCACTCATCAGTTCAACTACATTAAAATATATGCTTCCAAGTACCCTCCTGGGGGTAGGGGGTGTCAGTCAAAAACATGTAGAAGACCAAATCCTTTTGCAAATCTAACTAAAATGTAATGACGGGTTATCATCATTGCCTTTAACCTTAAACAAAATAAGATTAAATATTGTAGCTAATATAGTATTTTGCTTTTTAAAAAACAATTTCACAAATACTACCTCACAAGATTCTTACAATAGTCTTTTAAGAATAATACACATCTCTGTGTTGGTTCTTCCCTTTTTGGGAGAGGAGGAAGGGACAGGAAGCAAGGAAATAAGGGAGTGAGGGAGATGGGAAGGGAAGGAGGGAGGCACATTGGCTGGGGGTCAGGGGCGAAGGAAGGGAGGCTGGTTCACATACAAATACTTAAGCTTTCAGGCTCCCTAAAGGAACCAGTGAAGTTTCTCCTTCACCACCACTGCCCCAAACCTGCTAAGCCAATCACATTTAAAAGTCATACATTTAAAACCAATGATTACCTCCATTCTATTTCACTAAAATTGGAGTCTTTTACAACATGATATATCCTAAACCTCATGTTTCCAGAAACTGTATTATTTACTAATATGTCTGCAAAGAAAAAAAAAAAAAAAGCCCAATCCTCCAATGAGATTCATCTTCCATATAAAAGTCTTAATTTTATATTTTAGGCTTCAATTTGTAAAGAAAGCCACAAAAAATAGCATAGATTTACATCTTTATCAAGTGATTACAGAATTAACTCAGATCCCCTACATTCTACTACTAGTACTAGCTAAACCCATAATTCAAGTCAAAAGTTGTTTTCCTGTCTTTTAATTAAGAAGGCATGAAATTTTTCCTACACTTGTATGAGAATTCACCTATTCTTATGTGCCACTAAGATCCTTGCTAAAAGGCACTACAAAAAAATCACCTTAAAAGAAAACAAATTAATGAACTCTGGACTGCAAAAAAAGTATGAGTCAAAAGAAAACATATTAATGAAATTTGAAATAGTTCTGCTTTTCATAGAATGGAAATAAATGGAATGTTTAAACATCCTTATTACAAACTTGTGAAAAAGAACACATATAGTGTCTCTATTCTCAATGCTGCTGTCATTTGGGCAGAAATACTTTGAAAACAAACTGATGTATTGACAACCACTACACCTAATCAGTGACAAGAAAAATGTCATTATCACTACTACTACTGGTAACATCATATAACATCTGATAAGCCTGCATATGTTACTCCTTCTAATACCAAAAGCAATTCTGAAAAATATATGTCAACGCGTAAAAGTCAAGTGTGGACAATTCTGAATCCTTTAAAGAAATTCATGTATTTACAAAATGAGTTTTGGGTTTTTCTTTTTAAATATAAGAGTTTATTTGAACCAAACTGACCACATAGGCCGGGAGCAAGATCTCAAACACTCCCCAAACTGAATTTTTGCTTTGTATTTTCTCAAAAGTGTTTACCAATACTTTATGATTAGAAGGTGCATACCAACCTGGTAATAATAAATGTTTTCATCTGAAATTTTTTAATTAAAATTGCAACAAAATCTAGAGCTTCAAATTTTTGTGGGAAGGATTCATGTAACATAAATGCTTAATTTTCATGAGTGTTTTAGATATTGTTCCTTACTAGCTCCCTGATCTCAAATTTTCTAATACCAATGATTCTTTTCATCCTAAACTCTCAATCAACTTTCAGACAGGTACCAAACTGTAAAACTACTGGCATAAATGGCAACATACTAACAGTTCACCCATAAGCATAGGGGAAAAAAGTCATTACTCTTCTACTAAACACTCAAGTAGAGGAACAGACAACAGCATTACTAGCTTATGGTCTAAAGAAAAAAATTTACTTCAACAAGTGAAAGTTATTTTTGTTTAAATGAAGAAAATGTTCATTGTTTCCCAGTTTTCCTTATCAATCAAGCTCTAATTATTCAGTTACTCTAGTTTCTCTATGAGTTTATGTCTTTAAAAAACGAGAGCATTTTAAAGTTAAATTTAACTTTCAAGACAATTAATCTGTAACTAAAGAATTACCTTCCTGTAATCATTCACTCAATATTTCTCCAAGGAATTCTTGTCCTACTTATACACAAAAATTTTATTACTTTTTCATTACTCTACACTGTGACTTTATGGTAATGGTTATACAGTCATCAGGAAACAACGTAATTACCAAAAGGATTCATTCAGATAAGACATTTTTACAAATAAAATTTTATATGTAATTTTATTAAAATACCAAAAATAGTACCACAGGATAAATAAATAAGAGAAAAACTAGAACAAAGCTACCAAAAAGAATTTGGCCTTGAATCTAAACTTATGCACAGGGTAAGCTTTAAAATGACATAAAAAATTAATTCATATTTTTAATAGTAATAGTTCTGGTATTCTGACATTTAAAACTGAAATGAATATTTTATTGCACTTTTAGGAAAAATAAATATAATTGAGTTAGATTTGTTCAGAGTCTGCTTTTGAGTCTTAATTTCTATAATTCAAAAAATATTCTGATTTAAGTCTACTGTTGAAAATTGCAGTGCTGCCTTTTCTCCAGGAACAGAAACATATTGCATTATTAAAATATATAAAAGAAACCCATATACCTAAAAGAACCGTATAAGCTAACAGGCAATTAACAAACAAACAAGCAAATAAAAAGAGAATGCAAGGGTAGACACTAGATAAAAATTCCACCTAAATAAATTTACCATTTCATACCACACATTCCATCCTTCCTGCTGTAAGAGAAATGCAGTATTTAGAGATAATAAAACACTCATGCTGTACTACAGTACTAAATAGTGCACCACTTGCTGCTTATTTATTTGAATGTAATTTTTTAAATTACAGTTAATTTAAAGACTAGAATGCTTTTTATTCAAGGGTGTAATTTTTTTACTTTATAGAAGTCAGGGGGGAGGAGAGTCCTTTTTCTTATAGTTAATAAGAAATCCTGAAATAGGGATTTAAAGAAGCTTCTCTACTAGAGAAAAATCTTTTCACCAAAGGCCCTGGTTCAAAATAAAACAAGGCTACTAGTTGTAGGGTTATTATAAGATTTAAAAAAATAAAGTTGAAGGGAAAATATATTTTAAACTGAGTTCCTAGTTAAAAAACAAACTGTCAAAACCAAGAATTGAATCTAGGCGTTGGTTTCCTTATTGTATACAATAAATACTTCATAGTTGTCAGCAATTCCTGATAACCATACATGGTTTTATAAATAACTTCAAGATGGCAACATTCTTAAGTTTTATTACATAAAAGCAAAAGTGTACAAACACTTCCCAAACAACCAAAGCAGAACAAGATAATTTAGAACAAGGAAGTCTAAGTTTCGTATATACAATGCAAGTTTCTCTGAGAAATACACAAGTTTCTGATGTAAGACTACACAAGAATAATTAGATCAGATGGTATGAGGCAAAATAGGAGTTATTATGCATATTCAGTTTTTAAGTTTGTTTTTTTTTTTAAATGAGAATAGAGCCCTGGCTGGTGTGGCTCAGTGGATTGAGCACTGGCCTGCAAACCAAAAGGTCACCAGTTCCATTCCCAGTCAGGGCACTTGCCTGACTTGCAGGTTCAGTCCCTGGTCACATCCAGATGAAAGGCAACAAATCAATGATTCTCTTGCACATCAATGTGTCTCTCCCTCTCTTTCTCCCTCCCCTCCCCTCTCAGATAGATAGATAGATAGATAGATAGATAGATAGATAGATAGATAGATAGATAGATAGATAGATATACAAAACAAAAACAATGACATTCCAGAGATCCCCAACCCCATTCTACACAGCCTGCCTACCAAGCTTTCCCAACCATGGCAAAATGCTAGAAGTTTATTGTCTGGAAGATAGGAAACACCTGTCTGGACACCAGAAAATATCCTTGGACACCAGACATAAATGAGGTTAGCTAGGCCATTCTAAAAGCAGAGGTATTCAATAAACACATGCATGGGAATAGAGAGACATCTTACCTCTTCCTCCTCTTAGCTTCTAGAGTCTGGCAGTCAAACCTTTACCCTCCAGACAGAAGACCTGAGGAGACTTCTCTGGGTAAAGATATTGACTTGGGGATGAAGATGAGGAGGTTTCCAAAATGAAAATGCTCAGCAAAAAGCTCCACTAACACAGAAATTCTAATCAGCATTATGGGTAGAGAAACAAGATTATCAGGTACCTGTGAAAGGCCCCTAATATGAAAGAAGCAAAAAACAGGAAAAAATGTGTTGAGGAAAGTCTATAGAGGGAGGAAGAAAACTTTTAGAAATCTATTATTAATGTTCTCAGAGAGAGAAGATACAACAATGGTAAAAAAAAGAACAAGATGCCATTAAACAAAATTCATAGAAAAAAGGACTCTTAAGAGACATACAAATGGACAACACCCATAAGTAAAGGTGTTTAACATCATTAGTCGTCAAAGAAATACACATTAAAACCGTATCGAGATACTGCTTCCCATCAATTTGAATGTCTCAAATTAAAGGCACAATACCAAGCTTTGGTAAGGACGCAGAGCAATGGAAATGAAAAAGTTATATAATCACTGTGATAAACTATTTGGTACTTTCTAATAAAGTTAAACATATACCTACTCTACGACCCAATCACTCCACTACACTCCTAGTAATATATGAAAGCGTATGTACAGAAACACTTGCATGAAAATGTTTATAAAAGTTCTCTTTGTAACAGCTAAAACCAGGAAACTCAAATGTCCAAATAAAGAATAGATAAATAATTATGTTACAGTTAATAGTAGAATACTACCCAGCAGCATCATGGATGAATATTACAACATACTGAGCAAAAAAGCCTGACACAAAAGGAAACATACTTTATGAATCCATTTATATTAAGTGTAAGAACAAACAAAACTCATATATGACAACAGAAATCAGATCAAATGCCTCTAGTAGGTGGGGATGATTAACTGGAAAGAGGAATAAAGAATCCTTCCAGGGTGACAGAAATATTCTGTAGCTTGAATTTGGTGATAACGTAAGTGTGAAAGCATTTGTCAAAATTCACTCAACCAACATGTAAGATCTGTATCTTCATAGGAGGTTATGTATCTTGAAAGGTATGTTACACAGGTATATATATTTTTTTATCTCATTGAAGTGTACCCTTAAGATTTGTGTATTTTGTCCTGGACAGGTAGATCAATTGGTTGGATCATTGTTCCATACAACGAAAGGCTGAAGGTTCAATTCTTGGTCAGGGCACATACCTAGGTTGTGTGTTCAATTCCTGATCAGGGCACATACGGGAAGCAACTAATAGATCGATGTCTCTCTCTCTCTCCTCCCCCAACCCCTCACTCCCTCCCCCACCTTCCTCTCTTTCTAAACTCAATTTAAAAAATAAAACAAAACCATATCCTTCCGTGAGGATTAAGACTTGTGTATTTTACTACATGTAAATTTTTACCACACATAAATTTATCACATGAAAATTTTTAATAAGGAAAAAAATTAAGAGCTCTTACAATATTTTAAATAAGAGCAGAAAGAGAAAGATAAATTTAAAGATTGGAAGGTAAGGTTAAAAAAATCTCCCAAAAAGAGTTAAAAGATGAAGACAGAAAAACATAAGAAAATTAGAGGATCAGTCCAGGAGGTCCTATATCCAAATAAAAGAGTTTCAGAAGAAAAAAGAAAATCTGAGAGGAACTCATCCATGAGATAACTAAAGTTAATGTCCCAGAACTGAAGAACATCAGCTTTCAGATTAAAAGAGCCCGTTTTCACTAGCAAATAGGTGAAAAGGGAGCCATATTAAAGAATATCACTGTGAAATTTCAGAACATTGTGAATAAAGATCCTGTAAATTTCCAAAAACAAATACAACACAGTCCAAGAATCAGAATGGCACTGGATATCTCAACAGCAACATGGGAAGCCAAGCTAAAAATGAAGCAATAATTTTTCAAAATTTTGAAGAAAAATGATGTCTAACTTATAATTCTAATTCAAACTTTCAGTCAAATATGAGGACAGATTTAAGGTATTTTCAGACTTAACAAATCTCAAATAATTTGTCTTCTGTAAACTCTTTCTCAAAAAATTCCTGGAGGGCCCTGGTGGGTGGGGCTCAGTGGATTGAACGTCATTGCCCTATGAACTGATAGGTCACTGGTTCGATACCCAGTCAGGACACAAGCCTGAGTTTGGGCCAGCTCCCCAGCTGGGGGTGTGCAAAAGGCAACCAGTGGATGTTTCTCTCACACATCTGTTTTTCTCCCTCTCTTTCCCCATTCTTCCCATCTCTCTAAAAATAAATAAATAAAATCTTTTTAAAAAAAGAAATTTATTTTAAAAATTCCTGGAGGAAATCATCCACCAAAACAAGAGAAAATCTGTCCTGACCAGTGTGGCTCACCTGGTTGGAGCATCATCCCATATATCCAAAGGCTGCAGTAGGTTCAATTCCTGGTCAGGGCACATGCCTAGATTGCATTCAGTCCCCGGTTGCAACATGTCCAAGAGGCAACCGATCAATGTTTCTCACATTGATGCTTCTCTCCCTTTCTTTCTCCCTCCCTTTCCATCTCTCTAAAAATAAATAAATTTAATACACACACACACACATATATTAAAAAGAGAAAGAAAATCCAGAAAGCAGTAGATTTGAGATAGAGATTCAAAAGCTCTAGTATAGGAAAATCCCCAAGATAAGGGTGAAGGGAATTCCCAGGTTCATAATTATAGACCAGGGTCAAAGAGTAACCAGTCTAGTTTGAAGCCAGTCTAAAGGCCACATGAAAACGTTAGAAGTTAGTATCTGAAAATCTCTAGAGGAGACTTGAGCAAGTGACAGTGTAGGGTTGAATTAGTGTTAAATATTTCAAATACTAAACAAATACAAATAAAACCATAATTATTAGTTCTAGGTTAAACAAAAACTTGTGCAGAAAAGTAATCATATCTTATTACATAATTTTCAGCTCTGAATCATAGGTACATGTCATAAGAGAAACACTGCATATTTATCTAAGCATAATTAGCATATAACCACAACTGTAGTGGTAGAATGAAGTAACAGGGAAAGGGGAAAGGGGAAAGGGAAGTGGTTAAGGGGAAACGAGGGGGAAGAAAGCTAAATTCTCATGCTCAGAAGTGAGAAGTCACCCCCTCCCCTTTCTGTTTTCTCTGTACTGGGAGCACCTCTCCTGCCATAGTCCCTCACCCCTTGAAAATGTACACCTGCACCAAGTTTGTCTCCACCACCCCAACCTTGGTCAGAAGCACCTCTCAGCTGCTGAGCCACTCACTACCTGCCCTGGTGCTGAAATGAACAGAGACACTGACAGATGAGAGCCTCAGCAGCTTGGCAGCCCCTCGTCCTGACCTCACTTTTATCTAGGTGCAGCTTACAAACCAGCGCCGTTTCAAGGGACATCAACACAGCAGCCAAATTCAATGGGGCTGGGGCTACCACAGTAGGGGTAGAAGGCTCTGGGGCTGGAACTGGGACTGTGTTTGGGAGGCTCATCATTGGTTATGCCAGGAACCCTTCTCTGAAGCAACAGCTCTTTTCCTATGCCATTCTGGGCTTTGCCCTCTCAGAGGCCGTAGGGCTCTTTTGCTTGATGGTAGCTTTTCTCAACCTCTTCACCATGTGAAGGAGCTGTCACCACCTCTTACAGTTCTTTCTCCCATGTCTTGTCTGGCCTGTATGGTCCTTTTCCTATACGTCCCCAGGCAGCCTGGGGAAAGTGGTTGGCTCAGGGTTTGACAGAGGAAAGACAAATAAATACTGTATTAATAATTAAAAAAAAAAAGTGAGAAGTCAAAAGATAATGCCTATAACTGAAAAAGCTATTCCAAATGCTCAAATCAAGTAAAAGAATGAATATAAACTGGTCTCTTTCTGGGAAATAGAAAATGCGAGGGACTATTAGGTAACTGCTTCTTATTCAACAAATCTTATACAAACTAGTTAATACTTTAAACTACAAGCCTGTGTAACACTGATAAAAACAGACATCTCAGAAAAAAAACAAAATTGTATGTATATAATGATTAAAACAACGTAAAACATTTATTTGAAAATAGAGTAAAAGGAAATAATGGTCTGTTAGATGACGGGATCATTAGTGGAAGTTTCTTCCTTTTCCAATCTCTCAATAATGTTGTCATATTACTTTTATAATTTTAAACAAATTTTATAAAAGTGCTATTGGTTTTTAGTTGACATTCCTGTTTGCCTTTGGTTACCATGTTCCTCTTTCTCTATGGCTATCACCCTAATTCTTGTATTGGCACCTAAACACCTAATCCTCTTTTAAAATATCATCTTCTCCTGCCCATCCAGTGTGGCTCAGTTGGTTGGAGCAACATCCCGTAGACCAAAAGGTCACCAGCTAAATTGCCAGTCAGGGTATCTACCTAGGTTGTAGGTTCAGTCCCTGCTTGGGCCATGTGCAGGAGGCAAGTGATTGATATTTCTATCTTTCCCTTCCCCTCTGTCTCTCTCAAACTAATAAATAAATATATATGTATTTTTTTAACTTAAAATATCTCCTCTTTGTTTTCACCCCCAGACTGCTCTCTCCTTTATGACCCTACTTTACCTTACACTGATTGTTGGGGACCACTCTGTGTGGTTTCCAAGACTGAAGCCCAGCAAGAGCAAGCCCTGAAAGGGGCTAGTAAGTCTCCCTGAAAAACCAAGTAACAAGACCGCAGGTGGCAGACATGACCTGACTTTAACACCAAGGGTTCCCTGGGAATCAGGCCTGATAAACACATTGTATCCTTCGAAGCTTGCTCTGCTTTGTTTTATATAGACCCGGTGATATAAACTGGATGTTTAAGTTCAAGGCATAGGGAGCAAACTCCTTATCTCATGAAATACGTCTTAAAGACCCTCTGGCGTCAGCATGACTAACAGACCCTGACCTATGACAAATCTCTGTGTTCCTTCAATTGTTATGTATAGATAATACCTGTTTTTGTATGGCTATAGCCTTTTTGACATTGTTTGATGAGCTATGCATGTATACACCTATACATACCATTCCCAATAAAAGCCATTTGGGAGAAAGGGCCGGGGCGTTTTCCACTAGAGGGAATTGCCACCCCCTTTCCTGCCAGAACAGCAAGATGGTATCCCGTACGAGTTATTTCTCATCCAAGGCGGACGAAAGAATTCTGCTGCACGGAGTTCCTCCCACAACAGGTAAGTTCCTTGAGGGTAGTATCATGTCCTATTTGTGTTGGTATACCTAGCACTCAGCTTAGGGCCTAGAACAGTATATAGATACTTAATAACTAATTAACTATGTATATATTCTAATAACTGTAAGAAATCTAAATGTTTTTGTCAAATAAACACAAAAGAGACTTTGAAAAGGGAAATGTAATTTCTTATTAAATTTCATTTTTCCTACTCAACACTTTAAAAATAATACACCTTTAACTTCTCTGTATAACTCAGATTAGCAAAGTATTGTTCAAATTTTTACTAGAAACTCACCTAGATTACCTTAAGGATAAACTCAAAACACACTCAATTCTACAAAACATTCTCAATAAGCTAATGAAGACAGCTATCAGTGCTCTAAATGCTGATGTTGAAGGGAATGTTTTATATTTTTTAAAAAACTTTTTTTCAATTATATTGCTCAACGAGGCCTAAGCTCTGTATTTGATCATATTCTGTCACCACAAACACTTCTGATGGTGATGCCAACAAACAGACTCAATTATTCTGCTGCCCAAAAACACTTTCAAAGGCTATTATAAAATAAGGGAATAAATTAAAAGAGCTGTTGAAAGTCTCACAAAACACAAATTTACCTTCCAGAAACAACTGTCTACAAAATAGACACAAAACATTCACTTAGTAACCTGAAAAAGACTGATCTTAAAAAGTCACAAACATTTTACAATGGGACTTTAATCCCACTGGAATACCAAGAAATGGAGTTCCTTATTGCATCAAAATGTGAAAGAAACACTGGTGATTCATAAAAAGATGATGCTGCCACTGCTTCTTTTTTTTCTGTAACAAGAAAAATTATGGGGGGGGGGTTAGATTTTATCTATTTTTAGAGAGAGGGGAAGGTTGGGAGAAAGAGGGTAAAAAACACCAATGTGAGAAACTGACTGGTGCCACTCCTACACGCGCTCACAGTGAGGGCACTGAGCCCACAACCCAGGCATGTGCCCTGACCAGGAATCAAAATGTCAACCTTTCACTTTGCAGGACAATGCCCAACCAACTGAGCCACACTGTTCAGGATGAGAAAGATAGTTTTAAAAATACAATTAAACCCTGGCCAGTGTGGCTCAGTTGGTTATAGTGTCATTACATAACCCAAAGGTAGCTGGCTCAATTCCAGGTCAGGGCACATGCCTAGGTTGCGGTTTGATCCCCAGTTGGGGTGTGTGCAAGAGGCAACCTATTGATATTTCTCTCTTCCATTGATGTCTCTCTCTCTCTTCCCCTCTCTTTCTCTCAAATGAGAATAAAATAAATCTTAAAAATTACGAACATTATGAAAATTATTATTTTTTTAAAACAGACATACTAGCAAACAATAAAAATAACGTTCAACTTCAGCACTGGCTGGTGTGGCTCAATGGATTGAGTGCCAGACTGTGAAGCAAAGGGTCGCTGGTTGGATTCCCAGTCAGGGCACATGCCTGGGTTGCAGGCCTGGTACCCAGTAGAGGTTGCACAAGATGTTTCTCACTTTCTTTCTCCCTCCCCTCCCCTCTCTCTAAACAGAAATAAATCTCAGAACCACGGGCCTCGTCGACCTTAGAGGGGTTTCCTGCATCTATGGAGTGCCCCTGCGCAGCTGTGGCCGCCACAGGTTTTTGAAACATGAAAACTTCACTTCTCCTGGCTGCCCTTTGCTTGGGAATAGCCTCAGCTATTCCAAAACTTGACCACAGTCTGAATGCAGAGTGGTACCAGTGGAAGGCAACGTACAGGAGACTTTATGGCGCGGATGAAGAAGGATGGAGGAGAGCAGCGTGGGAGAAAAATAGGAAAATGATTGAATTGCACAATTGGGAATACAGCCAAAGGAAACATGGCTTCACCATGGCCATGAATGCCTTTGGTGACATGACCAATGAAGAATTCAGGCAGGTGATGAATGGCTTTCTAAAGCAGAAGCAGCACAGGAATGGGAGATTGTTCCAGAACCTCTGTTTGCTGAGATCCCCTCATCTGTGGACTGGAGACAGAAAGGCTGTGTAACTCCTGTGAAGAATCAGGGTCAGTGTGGTTCTTGTTGGGCTTTTAGCACAAATGGTGCCCTTGAAGGACAGATGTTCCAGAAAACAGGCAAACTTGTTTCTCTGAGTGAGTAGAACCTGGTGGACTGCTCTCAGTCTCAAGGCAATCAGGGCTGCAATGGTGGCTTAATGGATAATGCCTTCCAGTATGTCAAGGACAACAAAGGCCTAGACTCAGAGGAATCCTACCCATATCTTGGAAGGGAATCAAATACCTGTAACTACAGACCTGAGTATTCTGCTGCCAACGACACTGGCTTTGTGGATATCCCTCAGCATGAGAGGGGCCTTATGAAGGCAGTGGTGACTGTGGGGCCCATCTCGGTTGCTATTGATGCAGGCCATTCATCGTTCCAGTTCTATAGTGAGGGCATATACTATGAACCAAACTGCAGCAGCAAAGAGATGGATCATGGTGTTCTGGTGGTTGGCTATGGATCTGAAGGAGCACAATCAGACAGCAATAAATTTTGGATTGTCAAGAACAGCTGGGGGACAGGATGGGGCATGAGTGGCTACGTAAAAATGGCCAGAGACCAGAGCAACCACTGTGGAATCGCCACTGTGGCCAGCTATCCCGCCGTGTGAGCTGATGGACAGTGATAATAGAAGCCTTGAGGACAGGCATATCTGGAGGAATTCTACCTTAAAAGTGATCAGACCTTTATTGTATAAGATGAGAAACTTGAATCATCAAGGATCCAAGTTGTGATGTGAATTCTCTGACATTTTTAAAAGGGTAAAATGTTACCAGTTCTTTAATGACTGTTCTAAATAGCTTTATAATATTGAAGACTCATTGCTTAATTCTCAGACTTTTTTGAATTTTCATTTTTTAAAAGGATATATAAAACTTTACGTTTTAAAATAAATTTTAATTCATTAAAAAAGAAATAAATCTCTAAAATATGATTTAAAAAATTTAAAAATAACCTTAAACTTCAAACCAGAGGTAATCTATTAATGTTTTACAATATATTCATCAAATTTGCTTTCCTTTATACATACATAATTTTTACAAGAGATCACAAATTATTTCATTTTCATCACTGTATCATATTGTGAACAGCTTCCTATGTTATTAAATATTCTTGTACAGTATCAATTTTAATAGATATATGATAGTTATTATATGGATATAACTATTTTACTAATCTCCTACTGAAAGACACTTAGGCTGTTCATAAATTTTTAAAACTATAAACGATACAAAACAGTCTTGTAACTAAATCTTTTTGGTGAAAAAAGAATACCTTTGTTAATCCATTCCACAAGGTAAAATCTTCCCATAGAAAATAAGCATATCATTGTCAATATTAAAGGCAGTAAGCTTGAAAAATTTTATAAGTGTAAGAAAACAAATGAGGGGCAACTTCCAGCCAAGATGGAGGCGTAGGTAGACACACTGTGCCTCCTCGCACAACCAAAAGAAGGACAACAACAATTTAAAAACAAAAAACAACCAGAACTGACAGAAAATCAAACTGTATGGAAGTCCGACAACCAAGGAGTTAAAGACACATTCAGCCAGACCAGTGGGAGGGGCAGAGAAGACTGGCGGCAAGACAGCGGCTGGCAGACCCAGCAAGGCAGCGGATTGTGGAGCAGGGCGGGCAAGGCTGCAACTGGCTGGCAAGGAGCAGCTGGCGGATCCCACGAGGTGGTGGCTGGCAGACCCGATGGTCCCACATTCACACACAGATAAACCAGGAGGAACAAAGGGGGAGCCAAGCAGACCTCAAAACCCCAGGGCTCCAACTCGGGGAAATAAAGCTTCAAACCACCGACTGAAAACCCCTTGGGGATTGAGGCGGCAGTGGGAGAAACTCCCAGCCTCACAGGAGAGTTCGTTGGAGAGATCCACAGGGTCTCAAAACATACACAAACCCACCCACATGGGAATCAGCACCAGAACGGCCCACTTTGCTTGTGGGTAGTGGTGGAAGTGACTGAAAGCCGGCAGAAAGTGGAGCAAGCTCCATTGTTCCCTCTTGGACCTCCCCCCACACACACACATACAGAGTTACAGCACAGCTATGTGGGTTGCCCGGTCTGGGTGAATACCTAAGGCTCCACCCCTTTACATAACAGGTGGGTCAAGACAAATGGCCCAAATGAAAGAACCAATCAAAGCTCCAGAAAAAATACAACTAAGCGGTGAAGAGATAGCCAACCTATCAGATGCATGGTTCAAAACACTGGTAATCCGGATGCTCACAGAATTGGTTAAGTATGGTCCCAAATTGATGAAAAAGTGAAGGCTATGCTAAGTAAAATAAAGGAAAATGTACAGGGAACCAATAGTGATGCGAAGGAAACTGGGACTCAAATCAACCGTGTGGACCAGAAGAAGAAACATCCATCCAATGAGAAAAGAATGAAGAAACAAGAATTCAAAAAAATGAGAAGAGGCTTAGGAACCTCCAGGACATCTTTAAACATTCCAACATCCTCATCATAGGGGTACCAGAAGGAGAAGAGGAAGAGCAACAAATTGAAAACTTATTTGAACAAATAATGAAGGAGAACTTCTCCTATCTGGCAAAGGAAATAGACTTCCAGGAAATCCAGGAAGCTCAGAGTCCCAAAGAAGCTGGACCCAATGAAGCACACACCAAGGCACATCATAATTACACTTCCCAAAATTAAAGATAAGGAGAGAATCTTAAAAGCCACAAGAGAAAAGCAGACAGTTATCTACAAAGGAGTTTCCATAAGACTGTCAGCTGATTTCTCAAAAGAGACCTTCCAAGCAAGAAGGGGCTGGGAAGAAGTATTCCAAGTCATGAAAGGCAAGGACCTACATCCAAGATTACTGTATCCAGCAAAGCTTTCATTTAGAATGAAAGGGCAGATAAAGTGCTTCCCAGATACAGGTCAAGTTCAAGGAGTTCATCATCACCAAGCCCTTATTATATGAAATGTTGAAGGGATTTATCTAAGAAAAAAAAGATAAAAAAATGAACAGTAAAATGACAGCAAACTCACAGTTATTAACAACTACACCTAAAACAAAAACAAAAACAAAGCAAACAGCTAGAACAGGAACAGAATCACAGAAATGGAGATCACTTGGAGGATTATCAACAGGGGAGTGGGAGGGGGAGAGAGGAGGAAAAGGTACAGAGAATAAGTATCATAAATGGTAGGTAGAAAATAGACAGGGGAAGGGTAAGAATAGTATAGGAAATGTAGAAGCCAAAGAACTTATATGTGTGATCCATGGACATGAACTAAAGGGGGGGAATGTGGGAGGGAGGGGGTGTGCAGGGCGGAGAAGAATGAAGGGGGGAAAATGGGACAACTATAATAGCATAATCAATAAAATATATTTTTTAAAAAAGAAACAAATGAGGTTATATTATATAGGTAAGCCTCACATTCATTTCAAACTACACAGCTTCCTTCCTGAGAAATCAAATCCTCACGAAAATGTGTATTTCACGACCAATCAGAGAAACTAAGGTTAATTCTTTTTAAATATAAAGACAGTCCTTGCTTTGTATGGTTACAATATGCATGAATTTCAGTTACTACAGTTTAGTTAAATAACACAGGTCTGCCCAAAACAGTTCACCTTTCAGTCATCACATTAACTATAAATAATTGCATAAAGTACACAGTTCACTACCAGCTCTTCAGTCCACAAATCCCTATGGAAATAAAAGATGCACATCATGATCAGTGATCAATCTTCATCACTTCTTTCAAAGTCTGTAACTGGTCACTATGCATCTGTTACTCAATTCATACATTGAGAAAAAGGTATTACAGTTGTGTGATAAGTCCACATTAACATTTCATGAAAATGGATAATTAAAAAAGGTAACTAGCCAACAAAAATAAAAACACATGCCCTGGCTGGTGTGGCTCAGTGGACTGAGTGCCAGCCTGCAAACCAAGAGGTCGCTGGTTTGATTCCCAGTCACAGCAATGCCTGGGTTGTGGGCCAGATCTCCAGCAAGAGGCAATGGATTGATCCATTTCTCTCTCGCACTTCGCACTTTGTTTCTCTCTCTTTTTCTCCCTCCCCCTCGCTAAAAGTAAATAAATAAAATCTTTTTTTTTAAATGCAGTGAAGAAATGAAAAAGTAATAAAGCTAAATTTGTATTGAACATAGAGGAAGATTTTCGAAGAAATACCTGACCACAAAGATGTGACATTGCTACCTCTCATGAGACACTAGATATGTATTCAGAGGAACTTAGTGAAAGGTAAATACAGAAAGTGCTTGTGATGATAAGGATAAAGATGTCCCAAAGGAAGCAACACTCACCCCCCCCCAAAAAAAAAGCTTTTAAGGAACTCTAAGATACACTTTCATAACACTGAAAGCACAAGAGAAAATGTTGGAAGTTAATCCAAACTTACAAAGAAATACAACAATTCACCAAAGCATAGAAAAGATGTCCACTCCATATTTTAAGTTATGAAAGAAGGCAAGCTTGAAAATACTTTTGATAGTTTTTTACAAAGAAATAAAACACTAATTCTGATATTTTTTCCTTTTTTTAAAGATTTTATTTATTTAATTTTAGAGAGGGGAATAGAAGGGGAAAGAGAGGGAGAGAAACATCAATGTGTGGTTGCCTCTTGAAAGTCCCACACTGGGGACCTGGCCTGCAACCCAGACATGTGCCCTAGACTGGGAATCAAACGGGCGATGCTTCGGTTCACAGGCTGGCACTCAATCCACTGAGCCACACTGGCCAGGGCTAATTCTGATATTTTAAATTACAGTATATAAATACTATTATTGACCATTTAAAGGTATATCTGTAATACATCATAAATTATACAGCGCACTGTCAGAATTTGTGTTCTGCAACCTATGAAATGTATGAATAACATACTAAATTACCACTCTGTTTAACACTGTTTTTCCTTTTCCTATTTCAAATGTAGTAGAACCAAGTATATTCTATAAAGTAGGCCATAATTATGATTACCATTATTCTATCAACTTTCATGGAGGTAATCTGATAGAAAGCTGCAGAAATAAGTTTCACATGCTAATCAGAGTTGAGACCTGAATTCTAAGCACAACATAACAGCAGGAGGAAAGTAAAAATACTATTTTTAACCTGTCATTTTTAATTTTTCTAAAAAAACTTTAATTTCTAAACTAACTTGTAAGGACAAGATAATTTATATCTTCCAATATATGTAATCAAAAATCAGTCACCCTGGCCAGGTGGCTCAGTTTGTTGGGGCGTCATTCCATACACCAAAAGTTTGTGGGTTCAATTACTAGTCAGGGCACAAAAATTTTGGGGTTGATCCCTGGTAGGGCTGCGTACAACAGGCAACCAATTGCTGTTTCTTTCTCATATCAATGTTTCTTTCCCTATAAAAAAAATCAATAAATAGCCCTGGCCGGTGTGGCTCAGTGGATTGAGTGCTAGACTGGGAACCAAAGGACTGCTAGTTCGATTCCCAGTCAGGGCACATGCCTGGGTTGCAGGCCAGGTCCCCAGGGCAAGGGTGGGTGAGAGCAACCACACATTGATGTTTCTGTCCCTCTCTTCCTCTTTCCATTTTCTTCTCTCTAAAAATAAATAAAATCTTTTTAAAAAATACTTAAAAATCAGTAGATCCTCAAGTGAGGATTTAAATTTTTAATTTAAAAAAAAAAAAAACAGTAAATCAGAGTGTGAATTTCATTTTCACTATTATAATTTTTTGCCAATTATGCTCTGATTCTTTTATTTTATGAAAAGCAATAGCTTCTAAATGATGAAGAAATTTAATTTATGCCTTGGGGTACTCTATTGTAACTGCACTAAGCTATGTCAATAATAATATCAATGGTTAATACAACAACAAAGCATGAATAATCTATTAAACCCATTCAGTAAAAATGTCCAAAATTTGGAAAAAACTTTAGACTTATACAGCCTATCAGCCTTCAGTCTAGAATAAAAGTTTTCTCCTTATATGAAGTTATAAAAAGCCCCTACCAAGAAATAAGAAAGCCTCATTCTAGAAATAAGAACTTAAAACACTTTATTTATTTATTTTTGGAGAAAGGGAAAGGAAGGTAGAAAGGTAGAGAAACATTGACGTGCCAGAGAAACACTGACTGGTTGGTTGCCTTTTGCCTCTTGCACACCCCCCACCAGGGACCTAGTCTGCAACCCAGGCACATAACCTGACTGGGAATCAAACCAACGACCTTTCAGTTTGTGGACTGACAGACAACCCATGGAGCCATACCAGTCAGGACTGGAAGTAAGAATGATTTAGATAAATGGCTGACTACCTCTAATAAACACGTACAAAGAACAGCACTACAATAAAATTTTGATATGTAAAGGACTACATCTAAGGGGTTACACAGCTAAAAAGAAAGCTCTCACAGCAAGTATTTATCAGCCCCTTAAACTCATTTATTAATCTACATGCGTCCATTAAGATGTGACAACTTTTGAGAATCTGCTTCCAGGCAGAAAGTTAAACACAAGCAGACCTTTCTTAACAACAGTACCTAGAAAAACAAAAGATTTTAAAACATAAATGTCATTTGTATTATTAAGTACCATCTTACTAATCAAAAGGTCTCTACTCAGTAGTAAACACACATAAATCTTAGGTTTCCATAGCTATTGGGCTAACAGGTTAAATTTTAGAATTCATGAAGACACAAGGCACTTCTTCTTAGGGAAAAGACTACCTATTATTATTTCTCTACATGTTTGCAGTAATAGAGGCTGACCTTTTTTTGAAGTTTCTCAATAAATATTCTGATTTCCCCACTAGCTAAGATTTGATGATGAAATTAGATCTCCTGTGCTTTCACTCCAGGCAGCACTGCTTTTACAGGTATTGTTTGCTTTTAATTTACCCACAAGCTATGTGGATTATTTGAAAATTATTTCCAAAGGATTCTCTTTATTTGGGGGAAGTCTGTTGGGTACAGGGAATAGGGTTCTTTCTACTCTGGTCTTCTACAGCTGTGGGGTCAATCTTTCAGAGTTTTGTGGTTATATCCTCTGAACAATTTATAACATTATTTAAATTCGAAACTATAGTTAACATCATCAAAATTTAAACCTTTTCAACATAAAAAGACACTATCAAGAGCAGGAAAAGCCCTGGATGGGTAGCTCAATTGGTTAGATCATCATCCTGATACGCCAAGGTTGCAGGTTCAATCTCAGGTCAGAACACACACGAGAATCAAACAAGGAATGCATAAGTGAGTAGAAATACAATGGGTAGAAGGTTCTCTCTCTCCCTGGCCTCTTCCCGCCGTCTCTAAAACTCTAAATATAAAAAAATTAAAAAGATCATGAAAAACACTCTACAGAAGGGGAAAAAATATTGCATGTCATATATCTGGTAAGGGATTAATATGCAAAATATAGAAAAACTTCTACAACTCAACAACAAAAAGCAAACAACCCAGGTTAATAATAAGCAGAGAAGATATACAAACAACAGAGCACAGGAAAAGAAGCTCAACATCATTAGCCGTTGGAGAAATACAAACCAAAACTACAACGCCATACCACTTCACATCCACTAGGATGGTGAAATTAAGAAAGACAGGAGAGTGTTGGCAAGGATGTGGGAAAATTGTGATCCACATACATTGCTGGTGGGAATATAAAATACTGCAGTCACTTTCAAAAAACAGTTTGGCAGTTCCTCTAACTTTTGTTAAACATCAAGTTATTATATTAAGCAATTCCACTCCTAGGTGTATACGCAAAAGAACTGAAAGCAGGGACTCGAACAGATCTTTGTACACCAATGTTCATAGCAGCATTACTAACAACAGCAAAAAGGTGGAAACAACCCAAATGTTCATCAACGATAATTAAAGGATAAACAAAGTGTATATATACATATTATTCAGTCATGAAGAGGAATAAAATTCTGCTACATCATGGATGAACTTTGAAAACATATGGTAAGAGAAAATAAGACATAAAAAGATAACTATTGCATGATTCCACTCATAAGGTGCATAGAACAAGGTTACCAAAGACTGAGGGGAAAGGGAAATGGGGAGTTATTAATTAATTAATAGAAAGTTTCTATTTGGGTTGATATACAAATTCTGGAAATGAATATTGGTGATGGTTACCCAACATTATGAATGTACTTAATGTCACTAAATTAAACATCTTAAAATGGTTCAAACAGCCCGGGTTGGTGTGGCGCAGTGGATTGAGTTCTGGCCTGCAAATCAAAGGACTGTTGGTTCAATTCCAAGTCTAGGGCACACGCCTGGGTTATGAGCCAGGTCCCCAGTAGGGGGCGCATGAGAGGCAACCACACATTCATGTTTCCCTCTCTTTCTGCCTCCCTTCCCCTCTCTAAAAACAAATAAATAAAATCTTTTTTAAAATGGTTAAAACAGTAAATCTCATATTATGTATAGTTACCACAACTACAAAAAATTGGTAAAGCCAGGGAAAAAAGCAAACTATATACATACCTGAATTTGTGAAGATCAGACAAAATTCACTTGAAATATTTCAGAAGTCCCTTACAATGATCCTAAGACATATAGTTGAAGATACAATACTGATCATAAGGCTGTATTCCTATTATAATCAGAAATCATAATTTAGTGTAATTTTAATTCACTTATTAATATTAGAAAAGTATTTATGTATAGCTTTTAGAAGGGTTTTTTTACAAAATGGCAAATGTCAAACTAGCTCTTATTAATTAGATTCACTAATTCACTTATTAATATTAGAAAAATATATATCTATAGCTTTTAGAAAGGATTTTACAAAAATGTGAATGTCAAATTAGCTCTAGTATAAGTTAAAAAAATAATTTTTTTAATTATTAGGGGATAATTGTTAAGAACTTAATAAATGTGAAAACTTTGAAAAGCTGAAAAATCTACTTTTTTTTCTCTTGCATAGGGAAATGGATAAACATCTATTTTTCCAGGTATAGGGAGTCTGGATAATAAGATAAATGGAAAAGTTTACCCTTTCAGCTTAGCTTATCCCTGCCAGAATCACAAGAGTCACTGGTGAGAAGTCAATGTCTTGGGTGCATTTACAAGTCCTCCAAATGACAAAAGTACATAGGTGAGCAAAAGTCTTCTAAATTCCAGTGCAACCTACAATTATCTATCTTCTGATAAATTCTTCTAACATGCTTGTATATAAAACTGTTATGTAGTGCAGGTCTCTTAGACCTATAATTGTAACCTTCAGTCATACTCAATAAACTTACAAATTGGGAGTTTAAGATATGAGCCACATGTTATTTAAACATTGAGAAGACATGAAAATTAAAGTTAAAAGGTAGATATTGAAAAGCAACACATCACAATCATATAAAGACAGTAATGACTATAACCATCTGGCTCTCTTGATCATCAAGCAGATGCTAAACACCTACCTGTGCTTCAAACAGTACAAGTGGTTTTTAAATAAAGGATTCCTCAAGAAACTTGCAATCTACTAGGGATATTGAATACACACAAAACAATATTATATGTATGTAAAAATAATAAAATACCAAGGGTAAAAATTAAGAGTCACAGGAAATTCTGAGGAGGTAAGTGCTGGATAATCCAGGAATATTCCAGAGAAGAAGGTAAAATTTAGGCGAAGTCTAGAAAGATGAGTAGAATCAAATAAGAATAAACACTTTTCATAATCTAGCTTCATCTTTCCTGTCCTGTACACTTAGTACAATATAAATAAGAACTGACGAAGGCAGAGAAAAAGTCACTCTAGATAAATCGCAGAAATATGAAATAAGGAGGGCAAACCAATTAGCTCACATAAATGCTTGTGGAGAAAAGGTTTAAAATTTTAAGTAGGGGTACATGTCAAAATATGTAAAGTTTTAAATTATGTAAATTATATGAAAAATACATTCTTAAAATTGCATGGAATTTTGATATGACTTTTCCGTGTTTTCTTTTCATACCAGAAAGTGCTGTTTATAAGAAATGTGAGTGCCTCAGATCCAACCAAATTAAGGCTCATCCAAAAAGTGAGTATTCAAATTTTATCAAAGATGGTAATTACTACACAAATTAGAAACCTACTGGTCTATACATAAAAGGTTATTATTTGCTTTTTCTCTTGTATTTTCTACTGAGTGCTTCATGGATTCAGATAATTTTATTTTAGAGCCAGAAGGCATTCTTTTTAACCAAAATTTTAAATGTTTATATTCATGGAACATTTGAATGTTTGCATAAATGTCATAAAAGAACCATAATTTATCCTATAAAAATATAACTTACCAGATAATTACATTAGTTTTATTCCATCAGCTTTCTCCTTTATTCAAGGGGCACTAACCCTACATTTTATAAGCCCTGCCAGGTAGCTACCTTCTAGGCCCCACATTTCTTATCTGAAGGATTTTAGAACTCACAAAGTACAGGAGACAGCCAATTAAACTCGCAGTTATAATGCAGTGTGATAACCACTACAATAAAAGTGTGTTGCTGCCGAAAGCAGGAGAGAAAGTAAGAGTGATATCAGAGAAGGCCTCTGGGAGGACTTGCTGTCTGGGTTTGGTTTTGATGGATGAGGATCGAATGAAGCAGATAGTTCAGGAAGAAAGATGCATGTCACTTCATCAATGAGCATGTACTTCATGCCAGCTTCTAGAAACAAAAATGATACATTGGCCCTAATTTTAAGACAATAGCAGTCTTTTCAGGAAATTGCTTCATACAGAAAAGGCTTATAAGTTGGTTTTAAAAATGAGTTCACATCTCAGTTTTTAAAAAAAGATGAGTTCACCATGCATACACACAAACAAAAATAAATATTGTATGATTCTATTTACACGAGATTTAAAAAAAAGGCAAAATTATGGTGATAGAGGTCAGAATAGTGGGTACCTCTAAGGGGCAGTATCAACTGGGAGAGGGCAGGAGATGGCCTACTGGGGTGCTAGAACTGTTCTGTATCTTGGCTTTGCATGGTGGTTACTTGGGCATATACCTAAAGTTTTATCAAGTTAACAATAAATTTGTGCACTTAACTGTAAGTAATAAAGGAAGGCATTCTGAGACATAGGAAGCAGCATCTTCAAAGGCACACTGTTTTCAGACAAGTGCCAAATCACAGAAACAACCAGGTCTGTGCACACTAAAAAGACTAACTTCAAACCACAGGGTACGGATACCTTCCACTAAAGGAAAAGAGAAAGACCAAACAAGAGAAGGATAGACTCCATAAAAGAAGCCATAGGCATGAGCCTGTAAGAGTTGAGCAAGGCTGTTGAGGACAGGACATTGTGGACATCATTCATTCCCTATTGCCAGGAGTTAGAGCAACTCAAGGGCACATCAATACACAGCTTTATCCCTGGCTAGTGTGGCTACATGGATTGATCATTGGCCTGTGAACTGAAAGGTTGCCAGTTCAATTCCCAGTAGGGGCACATGCCTGGCTTGCGGGCTGGGTCCCCAGCTGGGGGTGCGTGAGAGACAACCAATCAATTTGTCTCTCACACATTGATGTTTTTCTCCCTCCCTTCCCTTCTCTCCAAAAGTAAAAAAATAAAATCTTAAAAAAAAAATACACACCTTTAACTGAAGGGCACCTGAGTTAAATAACCAAATGTATATTTCAGAAAGATTATCCAGTTGGGAATATAAAGAATGGACTGGAGGAGTAGGAGACTAATAGCCCAGGAGCCAGATGAAGGCATTTTCTAAGGCAATGACTTTAAAGATAAAGGAGAAACAGGCAGAAGGTAGTAAGAAGGTATCACTAAAGGGACACTTGACCAATTAATAATGAACAGAGGAAAAAAAGGAAGAATCTCAACTGATAGCCAGGTTAGAACCATGGCTGAATCACAAAGATGTGCAATATTTAAGCTGGTCTGGGGCGGGGGGAGTTGTAGTTAATTTTGGACTCTACTGAAACAAGCATATTTTTATATTATTTCACTCAAAATGAAACAATTTTTCTATGAAATATTATTTACTGTCAAGTGCTCATTCAGCTGATGTCCTACTTCTTTCATTATTTAAATATATTTGCTTGGCAATCTTCTGTCAAATTCAATCAATCTCTATGGTACCAGTGCTATGACAATATAAAATGCTCCCACCATTAGATAATTGCTCCATTCGATAATTGCTCCTTGCTATACCCCTAAGCCTGCAAAGAATAAGCAATTTTTGTCCTTCCATAATCAGCTGCAAAGAGCTTTTCTCAAGCATCTTCTGACACAGAATAACTTCTGATCTATAAAACTCCACAAAGTGAAATATTTCATTTACAGATGCTTGCATAAACTAAATCTCTACACCAAATTTATTAATGAAACAACTCTTACAAACCCACCACAGCTGCTCACTAGAAGATTCCAAAACCAACTTTAAAGCAGAGCCCAAAATGACATAATGACATGCTTAATACAATTAACCACTTTTTAAAAGCAAAAGATGCATTTAAATATAGAGATATAAAAAATAGATCACTGCAATGAATCTACCATGAGGCTTACTTAAGACCCACATGACCAGCAATCAAATATAAGGATTATTAAAAAGTAACTTCAGAATAATTATTTGGTGAATACGTAAAAGCCTCTTAGGAACTAGAGAGTACATAGAAGAGTGGAGATACACAAATTATTTTAAAGAAAGCACCAGATCAAGAGTGAAGGTCTCAAAATTTTACCTCCCATGCACTTTTTGTAAGGAAACTACCTGAGAATGAGCACCACCAAAATGGAAGAGTAAATCAACAACGAGGTAGGAAACAGGGATACAGGAAATAGAAGATCCAACAAAAGATCTCCAGAATAGTGGCAAAAGAAGATCCCACATGGCAGCTATGCTTTGAGCACAAGAGCTATAGGTACAGGTTGGAGGAGGCCAGAAGGCTCCAGGAAAAGATTTTTCAATACGATGAATTGAGTGAATATCTGATGTACATGTACACATGGAGTAGATTTAACAATTGGTGGTTACTTTCAAAGCTGAATTAAAGTAAGCAGAAATGTCAGCAAATAAAATAAAAGGCAATTATTAAAGGAAATATTTAGGAGCAAATTACATACACAAGAAAAAAAGTAATCCTGGTATACAAGGGGGGACCCAAAAAACCCAGATTTTAAAAATTGTGTATTTATTCTTACATGTTTAAATTTCAGTCACCTTCAAAGTACTCTCCACTTGATGCAATACACCTATCGAGATGTTTTTTCCATGTTTTTCACTGATCAAAACAGTTTTTTATCTCATTGATTTTGATGCCTTTTCGTGCAAAACGTTTCTCTTTGAGGACTTTTTTCATCAGGGAAACAAAAAAAAGTTGCTCAGTATGAGACTGGATGAATGGGGGGGGTGGGGAGGCATGCCATTTTTGGTCAAAAACTGCTGAACACTCAGTGCAGTGTAGGCAGGTGCATTTGTAAATCGCCCATCAAGAAATTGGCAAACATGTTTTAAGAGTCCTCAAAAAAAATTCACTGAAGCCCAACGCAGCCTCTCACAATGCCACCTAATACACTGATACAAATGGGTTCCTAGAATATTACCTAGGAGGGGAAGCCTGTACTACAAGGGGCTCACCCTCCAGAAGATAATTCTGGGTATATAAAATGGCTTAGCTGTGAAAACATTTATAAAGGTCTAATTATGCAAACACTGAACAATGATCTAACCAAAATTGTAATATATCAAGATGAAGAAATGGGGGGAAAACAAGAGGACAAGTGTTTAGGGGACTGGTAGCAGGTAATAATGAGCTAAACCCTTATCTTTTATAGTAAAAAGCCAATAAATACTCCTTAAATAGGAAAAAAAGGTAGAATATTTTAAGTATTATTATTTCAAGATATAAAGGTAAAGATCAAATTAATAAATTTAACGTGCTAAAAGTATTGATCAATGGGTAGGGAAATACTGGTGAGAGAGAGGGGATAACAGTAGTATTATTTTCATAACAAGCCCCATAAAACCATTTGATTCTAAATTACATCCATGTATCACTGTGATAAAAATTAAAACTAAAAGACTGAGAAAGGAGGGGGAAGCGTTAGCCATGGAGTATAAAAGATTATTAGGCCAAAAAGACCCTCTAAAAAATTCATAAAAGTTAGTTTAAAATCACCTGGATTATTTAAAACCAGTAAGACAGCACTCTAGATGTTGCTGTGAATTTTATTCTCAGCTTCCAAAGTAACTCTGTTTAACACTTTAAGCATGTTAAGTTTCCAACTCTAACCTCATATATGGCAGACTACTTGTCATCAATGAATAAAAAGTGCATGAAGATCACTGTATAAAAATAAATCATTTGAGCCCTGACCACTGTGCCTCAGTGTGTCAGGCATCATTCTGCAAAATGAAATGTCACCTGTTCGATTCCAAGTCAGGGCAAGTGCCTGGGTTGCAGGTTTGGTTCCCAGTCCAGGAGTGGAGGAAAGGCAACCAACAGATGTTTCTCTCACACATTGATGTTTCTCTCCCTCTCTTTCTCCCTCCCTTCCCCTCTCTAAGAATAAAATCTTAAACATATAATAAATAAATAATTTCATATGTAATATTATTAAATGTTATATATTACCAAAAGGCATTCTCAAGTGTTCATAAGCACAATACTTACTGTCATACTAGTCTCTCAATGATCACTCAGGAATTTATATTATTAGGTATCAACTTTAAGTTGAACTAAACAAAATTACATATTACATTTAAGGCTCTTACATTTGTAACTATCATTCAAAACCTTTAAAAGACATTTTGAGATGGATACATTGCTTACTATACTTAATTTCTGTCAGCAGTCCATTCTTTACTCCCACACCTACTAACATTATGGAAATTCTCCAAATCTTCTCTCCATCACTTTCATGTGTATATATTCACCCAGCCAACCAATATTTACTGAGCACTCAAAATACACCAGGCACTGTACCCATCCTGGCAATGGGGATTCAGCACCATGTCTATCAATAAACACCATAATGACATATTACAATAAAGGCTATAAACTATAGAGAAGAGTGCAATAGTGATAGAAGACATCATAAAAGGTGAAAAAAGAAGGCCTCACTAAGGCCATCAGAGCTGGGACTTCAGGTATAAAGAATAGGGCAGAAGACTTGTGAATATTTGTAAATAGGCTTTCCACACTGAGAGAAGAAAAAAACAGGCTGAGGGAAAAGGAATGACAGGATCTGATCTGGATTTTAAGATTGCACTGGCTGCTGTGTGAAAATAGGAAATCACTGCATAGTATCTTAGCAAGCGATGATGGCAGCTGGGACTAGAGCAGTGGCAGTGAAGATGAGCAGAAGTTAACAGTCTGAAATGGATACCAAACAGGACTGAGTAACACTCAAACTGGAGATAAAATAGTAGATCAGATGATAAAAGAGAGGAAGAATATCTCCAGATTTTTGGCTTTAGCAATTGGGTTGGAATACTGGTGCCATTTACTGTCATGGGACAGATAGGGGAGACCTACCTTGATAAAAGGGTCCTTTTATAATGGAATCTCTCTTGACTCTTTCACAAGTCATTAGGAAAAGACAAGAAACCATAGTAATCTTTATAAGGCTTTTTCCTCATTTTGAGATATAAAGGTAAAGACCTAATTAATAAATTTAAAGTGCTAAAAAATAGTATTAGTCGATGGGTAGAGGAAACAGTAGTACTATTATTTTCATAACAAGTTCTATATAACCATTTGATTCTAAATTATGTCCATATATCACTGTGATAAAAATTAAAACTAAAAGATTAAGAAGAGAGGGGGGTAAGTAAGATGCTGGAATAATCTAACTTCTTTATAGAAATCCCCAGAGAAGCTGGAAAACTTCCTCTGTAAAACCTCATTTTAGCATAGTTTTGCTTTTATACAGTCCAATATCAAGGGCTCCAAGAACCATGTTATAGGAAGGTTTTGTAATACCAATTTTCCTGAACCTTGTTCACAAGGTAGTGATAAACTTAAGATTTCCCTAAAATAAAGAGAACTTCATTTTAATTAATATTAAATCCCTAATAAAGAAGGATGTAAAGGGGAGGCCTTCATCTTTATATAGATAGGTCTTCTAACAGATGCCTTTGACTGTAACAGTAAATATGAAAGAGCTAGTTTTATCAGGTGTTTATGTCAGTAATTAACTATCCACCTCTGACCTCCAAGAGTACTTATGAAAGGAATAAGAGAACTTACTGGCATGCGGAAGGAGGTAGAGGGTCTGAATTTAAACACAAATATGCAGAGCAAAAGGTAAAAGCAGAAACATAAACAAGCCCTGAAAAGAGAAGCCATACTTCCAGGATACAGTATGAAAAGAACTGTCAGTGCCATCTTAGTCTTAGTCTCAGTACCCCTATCAAACCACCAACTCTTAATTCATAAATAAAAATCCCACCACGCCTGCAGCTGTTTAACATTAAAGCTTCTAATCTAAACTCTCACCATTAATCTCTAGTGCTCCAAAACCAGATTTTCTATTAGTCACAGCAGGAATAATAATTACTACCCTAATTTTTTTCCTGTGACCTGTAATATAATCAAGTACAAAAAAACTTTCCCTCTCTCCTGAGAAAACACCAAGCTACTGGTTGGTCACAACATTCCCTTCTCTAGGTTATTTACATATCTTTCTGGAAGGTAACCCTGAATGCTTTCACTGTTAAGTCTCACTATCCAAGCACAAAGACAAAAAAGAAAAAATACAAACAACAGCTGTCCAGTTTGGTAAATTTGGAGGCCATTGCCCACAAATCCAGGGTTCATTGGGATATTTATCTCCTCTTCATCACTGACATTCATTATGGAATGTCAAATCGGAGATTATGAAGAACAGCATCTCTGTTAACTACTTAAGTGACTACATATAAGCTAATTTAAAACTGACCCATTTTTCTCCTTTACATATAGTAACAGCTGGCTAAGTATACCTGTAAAAAGCTTAAACAAAACTTACAATTCCATATTAATGTTAGAAAGTTCACTGGTAAATGTAATAAATTTAGATGAAGGCAAACAAGTACTTTAAAAAGAGAATAGTGTATCCCAGAATGTACCAATTGTGAATGCAATCTTCATTCATACAATGCTAAACCAGCTAACATCACATCATAGGTGGTAGAATATTAGTAAACTTTTAGTATTAATATTATGTAACTTGGGGAATAAAATCTTGGTTGGGGAGTGAATGTTTTAAAGCGTATTAAGGTTGGTGGGTAAGCAAAATGAAAAGTACCGGCATCTTCAACTATTTACATGCTTAATTATTCCACTAGAAAATACAACAACCTTTAAGTGACTAGGAAAGTAAATTCTTTAACACAATTATTGAGCACATACTATGAAATGAGTACAGTGTTAGGATACTTCTAGGCCACCAAATATGCCCACACACACTCTGCCTTCCATAGCATTTCCTTCCACAATACTGTCCCACTTAATACACTAAATGTTAATTGTTTATACATAATACACATCTATTCTACTTTTTAAAGATATTAAAGACATTATCAAACATAAACAAAGTGGAACTTTAAACAAAAGTCCCAAAATTTTATTCCTACCATCCCTACCATGGATAGTCTTGCACACGCCTTGAGGTATATACACTTCAGAGGAAGAGGGTCTTAGTAATCTTTGTTCCTGCGGTGCCTAAGTCATAGGCAGTGCTCGGTAAAAATTTGGGGAATTATTGAGCAAAGAGACATTCAAAAACGTGAATCCACAACACGACTTTCTGACGTGTTATATAATCCAGCTACTTAATCCAATATAAGTGCCAAATTCTACTTAAAGAAAAGGCTTGGAAGAAATTTTATCCACTGTATTTTATTACCACAATTAAAAAGCCACCCTGGCTGGTATGGCTCAGTGGATTGAGCACCAGCCTGCAAACGGAAACATCGATGGTTTGCTTCCCAGTCAAGGCACAGGCTTGGGTTGCAGGCCAGGTCCCCAGTAGGGGGCATGTGAGGGGCAACCAATATACTGATTGCACATTGAGGTTTCTCTCCCTCTTTCTCCCTCCCTTCCCGTCTCTCTAAAAATAAATAAAACCTTTTTTTAAAAAAGCTAAGAATAATATTAATTAAGCAATTCTTGGGTTTGGGAGCCTTATAATTCTGTTTCCAGAATGATGAAACGAGAGAGGAGAGGGGAAAAATAATTAAAGAATTGGAGATTTTTATGGTTTCTTAGAGTTCTGAAATGCTATGAATCTGCAATTCATCTTTCATTTTTTTAACGCAATATTCCAAGCGTTTAGAATAATGTTTAGGAATACACAAGCCACACATTTAGATGTAAAATTAGAAATGAAGAGATACAGAATATAGATGCTAAAATTCTCAGTACCCATTAATTGCAGTAGGCATACTTTAGAAAATACACGCAATCTAAAATGAGCCAAGCCTTCAGGGGAAGGTTTATTTGTGTTCTATCCAAGATACTCAAGAAAAACAGAAACAAGCTAAAAATAAAAGCCACCATTAATACATCTCCCTTTAAAAAATATTAAGGTATACTTTCAGGAAACTATTAATATTTATATAACTGATACACAGTCTAGCCAAAATAGTAGACAAAACCAATCTTCCTAATTTCTAGAGCTTCTGAAATGTAAGTAAGTAAGAACTCACTAGACTGCCCTTTCACTCAGGTTCAGTGTTATCTGTCATTAACACAACACTCCATTTCCAAGGCCCCATTCTGCAAGATAAACTGCCTACAATTCCAGTTTGCATGAGGCAATATATACTTGACTATCATTTTAATACTAATTATGGTTAGGCATTATTTTAGTGCTCAATATTTTTGAGTAAAGCCAAGGGGATAGGTACGTCAACAGTTTATCAAGCATGTTTTTTACTTATACAATGATTCATGTAACACACTTTTGTGTTTGTCCAATCCACCTTCCCCATCTCCCTCCATTCACCTTATACAATATAAACAAACAGATAAGACTAATGGATGGAGGTTTTAGTACCTATTTACCCAAGTGCCCCCCCAAAAGTTCCCAAGCCATTTTTTAGCTTTATTAAAAGCTTTATAAATTCTTTCCATAACCTTACTAAAAGAAATTCTATATTAAAGTTTGACATTTGCTAGAGTAAATAATGTCATGTTCTAAAGAATTACCTACTTAAAAAATAGCTTCTGGTTTACATTTAGAAATGTTATTTTATCAACTTGCTTCTCTCTTTTGCTTTACTTTTCCTCTGTGGCAAAACTGATAAAATATAAATTCATTCAAATAGTTAAATACAGTTTGAACAAGTATGTTACTACTTCTTCAAATATATGTTTTAAAATTCAACAGGCATATACAAAGACCTTCAGTCAAATCAGTTTGAAAGGTACCAACTATTAATTTCATTTATATACAAAGGTAGGCCCTGGCTGGTGTGGTTCTGCTGTTTGGAGTGTCATCTATAAAATGAGAAAGGTTAAAGGTTCGATTCTGGATCAGGGAACATGCCTGGGTTGCTGGTTCGGTCCCCAGTAGGGGCACATACAAGAGGCAACTAATCGATTTTACTCTCTCACATTGATGTTTCTCTCCCTCTCTTCCTTTCCCTCTCTCTGAAATCAATGAGCATGTCTTCAGGTGAGGGTAAAATAAATAAATAAAATATATACAAAGACAATCTTAGTTTGACACGAGAGTAAGCAGGTTAGAGGTGGATAAAAGTTTCAGAATTCCCAAATGCCAGCTACATCAACTTCAAACTTAATAAACAACACTTCTGAACCCTACAGCTAGACTGGGCAACCCTACATCAGTTAGCCTGATGTCCTCTTTCATGTCATATAAGCCATTGCCTAATTGAGGCCAGACCTGTCAGGCTCAACAGCATCCCGGAAATGACTAGCCTACTAAAGCTGGAACCACATCAAGAATTTGGAATATTTCTCATATTGAGGCAAGGAAAAAAATTCAAGCGAGATTGTCCATACAACAATCACTATACTGTTCTACAGGAAAAAGACATAAAAAGCATAATTTTTTTATTCTGGTCAGTCCACAATACCTCTAAATTCTGTTATTATTTTCAGGTGATGACCCACTGAACGTATCCCTTTTCTTCCTACATATTAACAAGAGTTCACTACTATATTCTTGTTTTCAATGCCTTTAAATCGCATTTCTACTTTACATCCTTGGCTATTCAAACCATCACGAGCATGGCTGGTTGGGCTGGAAACCAGTTTATCACTTCTCACCAAGAAAATCCACGAAATGTTGCAAAGAAATAGAAGCACACACAGATACATACACACACACTCGAATCCCAGTCAAGGAAAATTAAGTCACACTCCTGCCATAAACTGTGCAACAGACGCTCCAGTGAGCGTGTGCTGTAGTGATCACGGACAGCGCTAGCAGAGTAAGTGGTAGGGGGCTGGGGCTGTGAACAACACACAGCATCAGAGCCAATAGCCGCGGGCCGGGGCTGGCAGCGAGGCCAGTCTCCACGGGGAGCTATAACACAGTATCAGAATGCTGGGTTTCCGAATGCCATCTTATGGGAAGAGGGGGTGAGCACTGTGCATCCAGTGCGATAAAGGCTCTGGCCAGCATCTGAGGGGATGAAACCTAAGACAAGGTCTCGTGGCAACACCAGCTGTCTAGCCTCGTCTCACCTCAAACACAACTTAATTTCAGGTCGTTCTCAGCAGAGTCAGCCGCTCAAAGGGTGTGGGTGGTGACAGCCCCCAAGAGACCCGCAAAGGCCCTCGGAAAAGGCAAGAGTCCACAACTGGAAGGGGCTTCTGCCAGCAAACAGGGCTGGCTGTGCAGCCTCCCCCTGTCTCCCCAGCCAAGGCTGCCAGGTGCGAGGTTAAATGTTGTTGGAAATTTTTGTGAAGGAGTGATATAAGAAAATGGCAGTGAGAGATGAGGGGGTTGGAAGGGCTGGTGCCACCCAAAAAAAGGGAGAGAGGGTTCCCCTGGACCCATCCAGGGGAACGACAACACAGAGCACCAGCACTGCCCAGTCGGCGCCAGATCCCTCTCTCCGGGAAGGCTTCGCCCCCTTCCACAAAGTCCCAATTCCCCACACGGCTCCCCCCGACCCTTCTCTCCCAGAACAGCCCCCACCGCCGGCCTCCTTCCCTTCCGCCTCAGGCGCCCCACGCCCTCAACCTGCCCCCCGCCCCCCGCCTTTCCTGGTCACCCACCCTCTGGGCAGCCCGTCGCTGGCCTTCCCGGCAGCTCGCCCAGACCCCTCCCCCCTCACCTCTCCTCAGTGCCTCCTCGTAGCTCAGGAATCCGATCCGTGACTCCTTGGCGCCCATGCTCCCCTCATCCCCTCGGCCGGGGGTCGGAGCCTGGTCTCGCCCCCACCCCCTCTCCTGCCTTCTCTTCGGCGTCCCTGGGTGACGGCGTCGGCGTCCCCCGGGCCCCTCCTCCCACCACACTAACAAGTGCGGCTTCGGCCCCGGCGGCTCCTCCCGGCCGCCGCCACCGCCTCCATGCCGGATCACGTGATCCGCTCCCACCCCGCCCCTTCCCCTCCCTCCGGCTCCGCCCTTCTCGTCTCTCCTCCCCTCCCTTCCCTCCTCACGCCCACTTCCCTCCCTCCTACCCCCCCTCCCGCCTGTTCAACCGGGGATTGTTCCGGGTAATGGCCGCCAAGGGCCACACACTCCTTCCCGTCCTATCTAACCGCTCGCAGGGGCGTAGGGGAGGGGCCAGATCCCGCGCGTAACGCGTCATCCCCGCCTTCCCGCCAATCCGAAGCTGTGAGGGCCGAGACCTCCCCCTTCCTGGAGGAGGTGACTTCCGGGGCGCTCGAGGCCGTCCTTCCTGCCCACACGTTGTGGCGCTCGGCGGGTGGGGCCGGAGCAAGTGACAGTTTGTCTGTTTTGGTCCGAGATCCATCTTGGAAAAGAGGTGGAATCTGAGGAAACCGGGGTCTGAAGGGTGGGATTCCTGGGAGAAACGATTGGGCAGACGAGCAACTCCTCACGTTAGGGAAATTTTTGACTGGGCGGGCTGTGAAAGGAAAGGAGACTCTCAAGGATTTCCTGTGACGAAAGAGTTCTTAATCCTAGTGGGGAGATCCCTTAAGAAAGTGAACCTTGTGACAAAGTGTACACTGCCTTCCTTTGTCGCGTTATCCCAACCCCCACCTCAGTGGACTAGATTTTTTTTCCTGTCCACAGGCCCAAGTGCCCTTCACTCCCCCTGGCTCGGAGCCTGCCTCTCCTTCAGATTCCTTAGAAACTGCTCTGCAAAAGGCTTAGCTTGTTTCTCTCCAAGAGTTGCTCCCCACTAGAAATTTGAGGGTTACCAGAAATAACAAGAAATAAAGAGTATTTATTTTTTAATTGTAAAACATTCAGGGTGGGGCGAAATAGATTTACAGTGGTGAGTATGCAATTTATTCTTGTATTATTCTTGTATTGTTTTCCATACAAAAAACTGTAAACCTACTTCTGCCCCATACATAACAGAATTACCATTTTCGCTATTCTTAAGTACCTCGTGAGTGGAATCATAGTTTATTTCTTCTTTTGTGGCTAGCTTATTTCATTTAAAATAACGTCCTCAAGGTTCCTCCATGTTGTACCATGTGTCAGAATTTGCCGGATATACCATATATGCAGAAATTCCACTTGAGAATATACCCCAAAGAATTGAAAGCAGGGTCCTGGCACGTGTGGCCCAGTTGGTTAGGCTTCATCCTGTAAGCCAGATGGTTAGGCTTGTCCTGCAAGCCAAAGGGTCATGGTTCTGAGTGAGTGCATAAGGCAGCTCATCCATGTCTCTCTCCCTCCCTTCTCTTTCTCCCTCCTTTCCCCTCTCTAGAATCAATAAAAGGAAAAAAAATAATAATTGAAAGCTGGGAAACATATTTATATACCCATGTTTATAGACTGTTATTTACAATGGCCAAAAGTAGAAGCAACCCAAGTGTCAGCAGACAAATAAATAAATTGTGATATATATTAGGTCTGTCTGAAAAAAGTCCAGCCATTGTTAATAAACAGCAATGGTTTGCAGGTTCACAGGACAACGAGGTAACCTGGCAGCCAAGGCGAGTGGACTGGAATGTGCACGTGTGAACAGTGACGACTTTACTGCACAAGTCAGTGGGGTGGTAGACGCCATGGAGTGAGCATGTGGACTGTGTGGCCATCCTATTCAAAATGACTGGGCAAGTAGAGCAACAGATCTGCATCAAATTTTGCATTAAGCTTGAACATTACTTCACAAAAACTATTCAGATGATTCAGAAGGCCAAAGATACGGGCAACTGGTGATCGGCAGCCTCATCACAACAATTTACATCATGTCCTGTGCAGTTTTTTGACAAAACATCAAATCACGCAGGTGACTCAGCCTCCTTGCCACACACACAGAACCCAGATTTGGCATCCTGTGACTTCTGGCTTTTCCCAAAACTAAAATCACTTTTGAAAGGGAAGAGATTTCAGACTGTCAATGAGATTCAGGATAATACGACGGGGCAGCCGATGGTGATTGGGAGAACTGTGTGAGGTCCCAAGGTGCCTACTTTGAAGGGGACTGAGGCATCATTGTCCTGTGTACAATGCTTCTTATATCTTGTATCTTCAATAAATGTTTCTATTTTTCATATTATATGGCCGGATACCTTCTGGACAAACCTCATACATGCAATGGAATACTATTCAGTTCCTTGCTTTTGAACTCTATTCAGTTTGCTTTCAGTTTATCTTCACCCTGAAAGTCACAGTATAAAGCTTCTGGATAAGGAAACAACTTCAAAAAATAAACATTTGGGTTAGATTAGACTCAAGGTGCCAGATGGGTAATTTAAGGCCAGCAAAAGGGTTTTTAGTTCCTAGAGCCAAAAGATTATAATACGCCCTGCTAGAGAAAGAAGATAATACTGTTTCTCTACTTACCTTTCCTGGTAGACCAGATTAGCAGCATGGCATTAGTCAGTGCTGCCCTTTCCAGTTCACTGTGAGGGAGTTCATTTTAAGACCTCAGATTAATTTCATTACTAAAGCCATGAATGAGGGGGTTGGGAATGTACTTCAAAGGCTTTAATTTCCACATCATTAGTTTGGTGTAGACAGAAGTCTCCAGACAAAACAACTCAGTCATCTTCAGCCTGCAGTTAGATTATAGTAATTAATGGGAAGTGAACCTTAAGGGCTCAGCTGTGAAAGAAAAGACCCTCAAGGGTTCAAATGTCACATACCTAGGCATAATTACTGTCCTAAATAACCTGTACCAAAAGGTGGCCTTTCTGCACAAAAGATAGAGCTGGGTACAAAAGATAGATCTTCCCACTTGATTTACAGTGGAATTGGAAGCAAACTACCTCTTTACAGTGCTTGCCCCACTTGAAAGGTGAGACTAGAATTGGAGTTAATCTATCTCATGAATTAGTAAATTATTACAAAATACTAAGTAAAAATAGATATAAACTTTATAATGAAAATTTAGAGCAGTGTTAACACATAGGAACTTTTAAAATTTCTCCCTAAGTTTCAGGCCTGGTTTCCCCTAGGTCTATAAAAGTTTTCACCCCATCACAGAGTTTACCATGGATTAAACACTTTTCAAAATTAAACACTTTTCAAAATTGTGGGTTGAGATAAAAAAACCCTAAGAAATACTATTTCTTCTTTGAGTTAAAGTAAGCCTATTATTGAAGGCAGTGAAGCAGATAGTTTTATGTCTGATGGGAATTTTAAATGGTAAGCTGGGATTAAAACCTGCCTTTTGGTTTCTATTTCACAGTATTAGGTAAGTCAAATGTTAAACACCCCTCTATAACTTAAAATCGATACAGTACTTAAATTTGATAATGTAGAAAATCTTAAATCTAACTTGTCATTATGTCTTCTATAACAGTTTAGTTTGTTTAGTTTCATTATATTTCACTTAACCCACTTAAGAGGTGGCCAGTCACCTGACTGTAAGCATTAGGTTGTACTTGGGAAATCATTGCTTTAACTGTAATTACATGCCTGTGAAAGAGTTGCCCGTACAAAGATTTAAAGCATGAGAGATTGATATGTAATTTATACTTCCAGTTGGACAATCTAAATGACAGTTCCTCCATTTGTACTCCCAAAGAAATGGCATAGGAATAGGACAGAGTCCTTTTAGTACTTGCCAAAGAATCTTAGGTCATAGATAGAGGGTGGAACAGCACCTGATTTGTGTATAACTTGATTGCCACAAAATGAGTATCAAGTGTGACTATGTAGTAAGAGAATTTATTTTCCAGCGTTATGGACTTGTTCCCTTATACTGATGTGGTCACTTGTATTATATATTTATTTACTCGAATGCTCTTCAAGCTATTTTTAATTTTTTATTATTATTTATTTTTAGGAGGAGGGGAAGAGAAGGAAAAAGAGAGGGAGAAAAACATCAATATGAGAGAGAAATGTCAATTGGTTGCCTCTCACGTGCATTCCAACCAGGGACTGAACCTGCGACCCAGGCATGTGCTCTGACTGGGAATCAAACTTGAGACCTTTCACTTTGCGGGATGACTCCCAACCAACTGAGCCACACCAGTCAGGGCTTCAAGGTATTTTTAATGAAAATAACACATACTCATTGTTTAAAAAAAAAGTTTTGCATCAGTACAAAAGTGTATACAAAGTAAAAGATGAAGCTTTCTGCTTTACCCAGTCTCATTCCCCAAAGCTATATATCCTTTCAGTTTTCTGTGACTACATCCACTGTATTTTCCATGCATATAAAATGTGCATCTATATTCCTTTTATTTTTTATACACACTTTTCATAGTGTACATACTGATACGCAATTTTTTTCACTCAATAGTGTGTCTCTGACTGCTTTTCATTCGTTTTAACAGATACATAGTATGCCAGTTTTGTGTATTTAATGTATCATTAACCAATCACTTATTGTTCTACATTAGATTGTTTCAAGTGTTTCAATATTACAAACAACATTGCAATGAACATTCTTGTAAGTATATCCTTTATACATGTGAGTGTATCTGTGGATGGATTTCCAGAAGTAAAATTAGAGAGTATGTATCTTTTAAGTGTTAATAGATATTGCCAACTTGCTAGCCTAAAAAATTGAATCAATTTTCTGTACATTGTAATCAAAAAGCCAGTTTCTCCTCACCCTTGCTAACATTCATATCAATTTAAGCTAATTCTTGTCATTACCCTTCACCTATTACAATCGTACCAATAAAGAATGGAATCCCTTAAAATTCATTTTAAGCCCAGACAAAATATTTGAAAAATGGCTAGAAAGATGTCATTCTATAATCGTCAATTAAAAATGTTTCTCCTGTTTACCATTCTTCAAAAGGTGCCTAAAACTGGCAAAATTTTGATATCCATCCCCCGAAAAGCTTTCACTTAGATTCTTAAGTTAAAACTAATTATGGGAAAGAATTAAAACATTCAGAGTGAGAACCTTGAACTTAGACCTACCTTAGATGTTCTTTCTTTTCTCTTATCACAATCCATGCTTGGCAAACAAAATTTAGACTACCCACTGAACCTGCGAGTAAATATTTTTACAATATTCTGATATCACTGTCTCCCACCCCAACTGCAATGAAGTTGTATTTACGTTACTTTCAAATTAATGATTTGCAAAGGCTAAGGAATAGGTCTTATGGACTGTAGCACCAGTGGCTTCTTTTTCTTGTTAGCAGCTTCTTTTTAGTCCTCCTCTAATCTTTTTTCCTTCTAATTGTAGTAACTGTATTTTACTCTTAGGCCAGTCTTTTCCAGAAAAACAGACACTACAAATTTGAGAATACGTACGTTAATTGAACTATAATCAGCAATTAAAACATAGAATAATACAAAATCCGGCTCTGAACAGATAGGCTATAGCTTATTTCAGTTTCTAGTTTCTAAATAGCTTTGTCAAGTTATCTAATGTCCACTTACCCTTCTAATATGCTTTATTAGATATTTGAGAAATGTTAACCCTAGCTGTGTACCTTTGGTTTTCTCCTCTGGTAGGTGAGATATTCAAACTCAGTCAGGTTTTTTCCAGTTCTTAAATTCTATTATGATCTCTTAAAATGTACTTCTCTTGCCAGCTCAAATCTATTTTTAGTTTTGGCTGAGTTTTGTCTCACCTGGCTGTTAATACGTTTCTACTCTGTTTCCCACCTTTTATTGAACTACCAGTCTGCTGTTTGTCTAATTGTCCTCCCTTGACTCTGGACTTGGTTTTGATCCATAACTATTATTTTAATGGGAGAGGCTATGAATGTGTAGGGACAAGGGTTATGTGGGGAAAACTCTGTACCTTCTTCTGCTCAATTCTGCTGTGAACCTAAAACTGCTCTAAGAAATAAAGTGTGATAATCCAAAAATCTGATACAGGGATGTGCCGGCCTACATATAGGTATTTAATTGTGGTTCAATTACAAGTGATCAGGATATACAGTGAAAATGAGGTTGGGGTAAATTATTAGAGTCTTAAAAGGAGCTAGGAGGAGAGGCTAAATATACAGTACGTGACTGAGATTCTAGATTTGGGTGAAACTTTTTTCTTGGTACTCATCCAACAACATCTTTTAAAATCCCAACATTTCCTTTCAAAGAGATCCGAGAGCTATAAAATAGCATTTGATCATAAGTTATTTTGGTTTATATTCAATTACTGATCCTTGGGGGTAGGGGGTGGGGTGAAACAAATCGGGGTTTCTTTGAAAGAGGAAGGAAATTCATAAAAAAAGAGGAAGTTGAGAAATCCCTCATATCCATTTAAAATCTTTGCACTGCCCCAACATTTGATATATATATACTGCAAATAGTTTATTTTAACATTTATTAAACATTATCTGTGTGTAAGGGACTGT
The DNA here is from genome assembly GCF_022682495.2 of Desmodus rotundus. NCBI lineage: Eukaryota > Metazoa > Chordata > Mammalia > Chiroptera > Phyllostomidae > Desmodus > Desmodus rotundus. The sequence goes on along the minus strand of NC_071395.1, from coordinate 93,665,536 downwards.
GCTAAACCCTGGGAAATACAATGATGAGACTTTTTGAAAAGCCTCTGTGAAGTACCATAATCAAGAATAAATATAGTATGTTATGGGAACCATGAGTAGCGAGAAGTATTAGTCCAAACTGAAAGAGTGGGGGAAGGAGGGAAGCCTTGGGGGATGGGAGCCTTGAAAGATGAGTAAGAAATCATTCATTCACTTCTTCAACAAATTCAAAGTGCCTACTATCCTAGGCACTGAAGATACAGAATTAAAAAAATGTTCCTGTTCTTATGAAACTCAATTATTAGTGGGAAAAGAAAGAGTAAACTAAGTAAAATAATGGTAAGTCGGTTATTAACGAGTTCTAATGTAGAAAAATTTCAGAGAAGGGAGACAGGAAGTACTGGGATGAAGACTTCCATTTAAAATAAGATGGTCAGAGAGGAGCAATAGGTGATATTTAAGACAAAATCTGAAGGAGATGATAGAGCAAACCTTGTGGATATCCAAGGAAAAATTGTTCTAGGCACTGAGGCAACAAGGCTCACTCCTTTGTGTACAAGCTCTTTTCAATAAGCTCTATCTGCTTGATCCTGTACTGAGCCAGTGCTCATTTCTAAGACATTGAGACTCGAAAACCTGGCCTTCAAGGTCCAGTAACAGTGCGACTGCAGCAATGAGAGAAGTGGACAGAGGCAGATCCTCCCTAAAGACTCTGGCCCTTAGTCTTTGGAAAATGGTATGCTACTGCAGGTTTGTTCATGGACCAGAGACTTGTCACACATTTTAAGAGGACCTCTTTGACTGCTGTGTCGAAAAGGGACTGGAGTGAGAGAAGAAACAAAAGGATAAGCACAGCAAGACCATTTAGGAGGCTATTGCAGCTATCCAGGCAGAAAGGGTAAAGGGATAAGAGGTTGGATCCAAGGTGATATTTTGAAAGAAGAGCCAAAAGGGATTTATTAAGGATTGGGGTGTCTGAGAGAATATTCAAGGATGACTCCAAAGTTGGTGGCCAAAGTAACTAGAGGGGCAGAACTGTTATTTGCTGAGCCCTGGCTGGCTGACTCAGTTGGTTAGAGTCTTCCCAATACACCAAGGTGGTGGGTTCGATCTCAGGTCAGGGTACATACAAGAAAGCAATCAATGAATGCATAAGTGAGTGGAACAACAAATCAGTCTTTCTTTTTCTCTCTCTCTCCCCCTTCCTTTCTCTCTCTAAAATCAATAAATTAAAAAAATGGTATTCACTGAGATGAGGAAAACGATAGGAAGATGTTTGTGGGGCAAGACCCAGAGCTCAGCCTTCGACCTGTTATGTTTGAGATGCCTATTAGACATTCAAGTGGAGATGTTGAATAGAAAGTTAAATATTTGTCTGAAGTTATAAAAGTCCGTGCTGACGATATAAACTGAGGAGTTGTTAGAGGTTTATGGTATTTAAAATCATGAGACTGGATGAGATCTCCTAGGACAGCGATCTTCAACCTGTGTGCCGCAAGAATTTTTAAAACATACAATACCTGACTATTTAATCAGGGTCACTGATCTTTTTTCCCTTAGACTGTCAAATTAAAAATGACAACAGCCAATCAACAATAGCCATCTGGTGTAAATGAACAAAATTATAACTTTTTTGTCAAATAGGCAAAAAAAATATATATATTTTTTGGGGTGCTGCAGAATTTTAGTAAGTAATTTATGTGTGTCATGAAATGAATAAAACTGAAAACCACTGTCCTAGGACATCATCCACCCCCAAGGTGACTAGGGCTTCCAGCACCAAAAGTTCAGAGATGGGTTGGGTGGAGGCAAGTATAAGGGTGATAAATGGTAATAGAAAAAAATAAATTAAAAAAATAAAAGTTCAGAGATAGGGAACTAGCAAGAAGACTGATAAGGTGAGGCCAGTAAAGTAGGAAAGCAAAGAAAAGGAGAGGGCATGCCAAGAAAAAAGAAAAGTGTGAATAAAGGCACAGAGATGTAAAGTAGAACTCAGAAGATAAGGCCTGACCCTGACTGATGTGACTCAGTGGGTTGGGCATCAATTCTCAAAGCAAAAGGTCGCTGGCTCGATTTCCAGTCAGGGCACAGGTCTGGTTTGCAGGTTCGGTCCCTGGGTCCCTTGGTCAGGAACATGTGCTGGGGCAGTGGGGGGAGGGGGCAACCAATAGATACTTCTCTCTCACATCAATGTTTCTCTCCCTCTCCTTCTCCCTTCCTTCCCCGCTCTCTAAAATCACTAACAGAAAAAAATTTAAATAAAGATAAGGTCTGCCTTATCAGAAATGCCTTTTGTACCAACAAAATCAAAGCTAGCTACTAAAACAACTGAAAAATCAAAATCCATTAACTAGCAAGGTAATAGTTCTCATTTTTAACACAATAAGAATTATAAGCATTTCAGGAATGCTTTCAGGTAGATTTTAAGAATTTAGTTGTTTTTTTTAATCACATTTCTATTTTGCTGTGATCTCTTTGAGCTATCAGTGAGCAATTCTGGACAGGAGGTTCTGGGGACAGGACAGTAAGAAACTTTAAAATTTGATCTAAAGAAATAAATTAGGCCAAAGTGTGATAATTAATGGTTGAAGATAGATCCCTCCTATGCATGAGCTTCAGCCTGAATGTCACTCAGAAGGGATTGTTGAGGCCCATACTTCTGTGAATTAGTAATTAATAAAGGCATCCAAATAAATTGATGAAAAAATCTAAGGGAGTAGCCAATAGTTAGAAAGATTTTCACCAGAAAACCCGTAGGGAAAGAGTTCAAATTTCCCCAACTCAGACAAACTCTTAATTAGTAGTCCAGACCATGTACTAGACCCATAGGCATCCTTTACAAAAAAAGAGTGCTAAATGAACCCAAATATTTTTGGGTTCATTTCAGTTTCTGCAGCTATGGAACAAAAACAAAGGTTGGCAGAGTTAAATTCTAGTTAATGGGTCACTGTGTGCAACTACTAACTGTACCCAATCTTGCATTCTAAAAACACCAATATATGGGTTTTCTCCATCCCCAATATTCCATCCCTCACTGATCTTAAATTTGCTTTATTATTCATTTGAAGTGCTAGAGCACTAATTGGAATTACATTCTAGAATGTATTTTTTTATTATGCAAATGAGTGTACTTGTGCTACTCTATGTGATTTTGGTTATTACCTCACAAGAAATCACCCCCAAAACTAGTAACATGAAACAATGACAATATTTATTTTGCTCATAAACCTGCAGTTGGGGCAAGGTTCAGTGGGGAGAGCTAACCTCTACTGCATTTAGTATGAGCTGCAACAGCCTGCAAGCTAGGAGTCCTCTGAAGGCTTGCTCACACACAGGTCTGGCAGTTGATGCTGGTTGTTGGCTGTGACCTCGCTGAAACTGTCAGCTGGAACAACTACACATGTAATGCACTTCCTTTTCCCCACAACATGTGGCCAGGTTCCAAATGTGAGGAGAGAAAGAGAGAGAGAGATAGAGATGGAGATAGATATTGGGAGAGACAGAGAGAAAGGTCAGCCAAGCTGTATTGCCTTTTATGACCTAGCCTTAGATGTAACACAATGTCACTTCCACTGCATTCTAATCATTGAAGCAGTCACAAAGTTCTTCCCAGGTTCTAGGGGAGGGGAAATAGTCTCCAGAAATATTGCTGTACCACAGTCTGCCCTCTGAACACAACCATTTACATTCCTCCCACATGCAATATACAGGCATACCTTAGAGATATTGCAAGTTCAGTTCCAGATCACCACAGTAAAATGAGGATCACGATAAAGAGAGTTGTAATTTTTTTGCTGGCAGAGGGTTTTGTCTTCAATTTGTAAAAAGTGCAACATCTGTAAAGCTCAATAAAGCAAAATGCAATAAAATGAAGTATTACTGTACATTCACCCCTTTCTCCAAAATCCCCATTATGACAATCAGGTCCAAGCTTGGAGTCTAGGACCTCATCATCTAGAGCAGGTCTAGTGTGATTAAGGTTTCTTGGTGGTAGTCTCTCCAACACAAGTATTTCTTGATTTGAGCACCTCTTAATAAATACACACTGGAGTTATTTAGGGGCAAGGGACCTTGATGTATGAAACTTACTTTTAAATGGCTCAGGAGCCCTGGCTGGTGTAGCTCAGTGGATTGAGCACGGGCCTGCAAACCAAAGAGTTGCCAGTTCCATTCCCAGTCTAGGGCACATGCCTGGGTTGCAGGCCAGGTCCCCAGTAGGGGGCAAACAAGAAGCAACCTCACATTGATGTTTCTCTCCCTCTCTTTCCCCACTCTCTAAAAATAAATAAATAAAATCTTTAAACAAATAATAAATAAATGGTTGGCAGACCAATGGTTCAGGAAAAGACAAAGTATTTTCTCTCTCTCTCTCTCTCTCTCTCTCTCTCTTTCTCTCTTTCCTGGAAACTATTTCCCCTCTCCTTGAGCCTGAGCAAAACTTTATGATTGCTTCAATGAATAGAAAGCAGCAAAATTAACTGAGGCCAGAATATATACATATATAATATATCCATATACATGTATTGTATACATGTTTGTTTTATATACATACATATATATATAGGAAAAGAGAAGAGAGAATGCAAATAATAAAGGAAATTGAGTAAAATGTTAACAATAGATGAATCTGAGTAAAGGGTATGCAAGTATTCTTTGTACTATTCTTATTTTTGCAAGCTTAAAATTATTTCCAAATAAAGAGTTTTCAAAATGTGATGCACACAGGATAGATCCTGAGGATCAGTATTTTGATATTTTTAATTTCTGGCGCAAGTCCTAACTTGACCTTTCTATTAACTTTTGGGTGTTAATAAAAACCCTTTAGTTCTGCCTTTGCCCAGACGTCTGTCTATAAGAAGACACCGTCACCTCCCACACTTTATCCCACACTGCTTCACATCCCATTTCCCTAAAGAGCAAGTCTGGGTAAGATCCCTCTTTGAGAGAGGAGATTTGTCCATGGTGAGCCTCAGCTTTTTAGCAGTCTTGTGTTACCTCCCATACTGAAGGCATCTGTAAGTGTGGCTTGGCTTTTAGAGAAATTGTGGGGAAAGGATGTCCATCAGCCTCCTTGTGACAAAAGGGACTGGGATTAGCTCCCTTGAAGCACCATCGTAGTGCTCCCAGAACACAAACTCTAAAAATAGTGGCTGCCAACAAACTTCTCATGTTTCCAATTTGAAAAGGACACTTAACTAGAAGGCAGGTCATCTTAGCCACATTGCCACAGTCCCCAAACAAAGAATAATTACTAGCACAAGTCCCAGTTTAGGCACGGTTGGTACCACTAGAAGTACATGCTAGCCGTTTAGTAAGTTTATTCCTGGCCATTGTGTATACAGTTTTACTCTTTCAAAGCTGATTGTTCTGAAACCCTGTCACCTAAAAAATAAGTACTAGCCACACCAAAGGTGTATAGAATTCATTTATGAGATATTTAATCAAGGAAAATCCTCTTAAACAATTTAATAATAATTGCTAGCACTTATTGAGCTTTTCTATGTGGCAGGCACTACTTTAAGGCCTTTTACATAGATTATTAAATAATTTAATCTTTACAACAGCACTGGGTCATTATCTCCATTTTATAGAGGAAGAAAACTGAGGTACAACAAATATGAGACAAAACTGACACTTCTCATATCATGAGAAGGGAGAGTTCTTTGGAAAAGGCAGTAATGCTGGAAAAATAGAAGGCAGCAGAAAAAGAGGAAACCCGAATATCAGATGGACGGACTCCTTAAAAGAAACCATAGGCACAAGCCTGCAAGAGCTGAGCAGCTCTGTTGAGGGCAGGACATTGCGGCCACCACTCATTCATAGGATTGCCAGAGGTCAGAGCCTAGTCAATGGCATGCAACACACACTGATGACACTTCAGTTGTTTCTAAATTGTCACCATTGTAATAGCCCTCATATATACATTTCTCCTTACGACCAATTCGTAGAAATGGATCAGTGGGAATGCACATTTAACATTTTGCATTGCAACATGGATTGTTCACCGATTACCACTCCCAGTAGAGTGTATGGAGCCCCCTTCCCCTCACTCTTGCCAGTTACGCTTCTTAATAGCTGCAAAATAATTCTGAATGAATGCTCAGGAAACAGACCTCCCAGTTTGGAGGCAAAGCCACATTGTCCTGTAATTATGTCAAGGGCCACAAAGTCCCTATCATGTGTGGGTACCGCAGTCAGATGGAGAGGGGGGTCACAGTACCCAAGCCTCCGCTTCCGCTCCATTGGCTGATGGCGGTCCCACTCTGTGCCCGCGAAGGCAGGGAAGAAAAAGGGCGAAACCGGGTGCGGAAAACGAGACATCGGACCCAGAGGACACGATGGCAAGAAGCAGGAGTTGGAGCACTGCGTTCCAAGGAAGAAGATGCGGGTTAATTAAATAAACGGAGGCTGCCGTGGTCTTCGTAACCCGCCATGTACGCTGAGGAAGGACGCGAGGGGGCGCCATTGCAGCGTCCTCGAAGGAGCACCCCGGGGGACCTACCGGCCAAGCGGGCCTGGGAAACGCTTACTCAGATCCCTGGAGGGCGGCGCCCATGGGAAAAGCCGGGGGTCAGAATCTGACTGATAGCCCCGTGCCCCACTTAGTGGCTGCAGACCTAAGGCAAGCTACGTCTGGGCTCCTCTTCTACGAAATGGGATCACTACTGGTACCTTACCCCAGGGAAGACTGTTGTGAGTTAACCGAGAAAATACACGTGGCTAGTATTTCTGTACACACCCCTGAAAACTCCGCCATCCAACACAATTGGACTATTACCTTCCTGGAGGCTACCGGGGATGGAAGAGAAGCTCTAGCCCGACAGAGGTTTACTGTATTCCGTTCGCTCGGGGCACCTTCTAGTCCTTGTTCCAAACCCGAGCAGGAATGTTACAAACCCTGGTCCTGAGTCTGAGGGAGCCCACGGTGTAACTGAGGAGGCATGAACGGCACATGCGCAAGAAAATGACTTCAAAAACCTCACCAGGGTTCTAAATCAACAGCATCTGACAGTCTCTTGGGAAAAAGGGTGTCGGCTTCTCCTAGCCAGCTGTGCACTCTGACAAAGTCCTGGGTCTTCCCAGCACATCTTACACTTCCCTAGTTCAGTACAGCAGTTGAAAGGGAAGGCTGGTGGCCACCCCCAGGAATGAGGGCATGGGAGGAGCAGGGGCGCTGGACTCTGTGTTGTCAGTTGCCATGGTTTTGCCCAGGGTTCTGGAGCCAACCCACTCACTCCTTGAGACACTCAGATCAGAGAAGCAGTCCGTCAGAGTCTGATGGGGCCTGAGGAGTCCTTTCTGGAGCCCACCAGCACACCTGTTGAGATGGGGTCCTCAGATGGGCAAGGGGGTGAAGGAGACAAGCCACTAGAGAAGGTGAAGTGGGGTTGGGGGTGTGAGGGAGGGAGGAAAGGAGGATCCTTGATGGGCTGGTTTTGGAAAGCAAAGAATATGAAATGCGAGGAAGAGGAGAAGAAGGAAAATTGATGAGGTACACGAATTAGCAAGAAACCAAAAGAGCAAGAGAAGGTTAATTCATTCAAATAGATGTTTATCAAAGACATATACTAATGGCAAGAAGATGGGAAGATTTCCGGTAAGATGATGTTGGTTATGAAGACACAAGGGCTCTCGTGTGTGAGTTTGTGCACATGCGTGTGTGTGGTTGTGTGGTGTGTGTGGTACATTTACAAAGATCAGCCTGAGCCCCCTCTCTCTGGGGCCTGGAGGAGCCTGTGTCCTGTACCCTGTCCAGCCAGCTCCCTCCCGGGCCCCACTTTCTCCCTTCAGAATGCTCTGGGCCTGGATCTTCATTCCCTGAACACAGGGAGGACTTGATGCTCATATTTCTGAGAGGCTTTCAAAAGGTCAGGTGCAAATCCAGCCATGCCAATCTAATTCTGTGCTCTGACTCCAAGTATCATTTTACAGTCATTTTGTCTCCATTCATTAGATTTTTTGTCCCACTTTTGCTGTCAGAGAATTCCTTCCCATCCTTACCCGCACCATCACACATTTCTCTGAGTGCCCAGGAGCATGGCATGATGCTAACGGTTAGGGATAGAAAGAAGGGGGGCCTGGAACTTAGGCACTCAGTAAATGTTTGCTGAAGGAGTAAATGAATCCCTGCTCATTTCCCCACGTAGTCACTTAACTCCCTTGGTGCCTCAGTGCTCCTCTCTGTAACCAGGGATACTGAGATCTGCTCACAGAATGTGTGGGATTATAAAGTGAATTAATGTTTATCGAGTGCTATGAAATGTTTGCTAGTGTACTATGCTATAATTATTATTTTTAAACATGGGTTGGGCATTCTAGGTTTTCTAAGCAGGGATTCTTGGAGATGGGTCTCTTTGCCCAGGGCACACTTGTCTCAGTGCTGGGTCAAGGAAAGGGTCATCAGGAAAATGGAGAAGGGCTTTGGTTGGAATTTGAATCAGTGGTTGTCCAGCACCGCCCCTCAGGAGCAGTAGGCCAAGCCCCCCAGCTGACCGCTGCCCCTGCCTCCTCCCAGGTGACGGATATACCTTACTTAGAGAGGAGCTCCTGCACCACCCCTGCTGGAGACTCACTTGTGAGCCATGCCAAGGGCCTGGACCAGTGTACCTTCAGAATTGTGAGTAAGCGGCCACCCCAGGACCCTATCCCCTGTTCCCCACAGGTCAGAAAACCTGGGCCAGAAATTGGCAGGCCTCAGACCCATAGCTCATTGCCCCATTTGTCACACTCTTGGGAAAGAAGTGGGGAAAGACATTGACTGGAGCCTCCCCACTTAACATGTGTAACGCTTCCTGGGTCCGAAGGGCTGCAGCCTCCTATTTACTTGGGGCTGCCCGTCTGCCTTTTCTTTTCTCCTATGGCCCCTCATTTCACCCATTGCCTCCTCAGTGCAAAGAATGTCTAAGACCATTAAAGAAGTTCCTGCGAAAATTGAATGCGCCCAAGGACCTTCCCCAGAAGAAGCAGCTAAACTACATGAAGGAGAGCCTGGTGGTCCTGGGCGACCACATCAACACCTTTCTGAAGCACTACTGCCGAGCCTGGGAAACTAAGCATTGGAGGAAGTAAGGGCAGCCTTCTTGCCCTTCCCACTACACCACTCCTGCGTCACCCCCTCTAGATTCAAGGTCACACCTGAGTCAAGATTCCCTAGTCCTTCACCTTTATGTGAAGGAGTCAGGATCCTGGAATGAGCATGGTGAAGATGGGATGGAAAGACCAGGGTTCTCTTGTCACTCAGCGCAGCATTGATTCACCATGCTGCACACACAGTGGACAAAAAACTCTCCTGACCCCAAGGAGAATGACCCCTGATTGAAGAACTACTGGGCGGTGAGGCTCTCATCACCAGGCCAGGCTATTCAAGGTCTGGAAAACCCCTGCATCTCCATACCCTCAACCAAAAACCAAGGAGGCAGCATGTAGCCATTTCTCCCTGGATGGGTTTTGGCCACAGAACAAATGCTGGAGGGACAGGGGCTGTGCCCTGCCACCCTCAGCCTCAGGTTTCTGCCCTGTAGGATGCTCTGGCGATTTGTCTCCCTCTTCTCGGAGTTGGAGGCAAAGCAGCTTCACAAGCTCTACAGGTACACCAAGAACAGCCAGAACGCCAAGTTCCTGGTGAGACGCTCAAGAAAAGTTCTCCTGGGCCCAGCTGAGGGTTGGTGGGTGTGTTCTTGGACGGTGGGGGGAGGCCTGGGACTGAGGGACCTTCTCACAAAACCAGCACCCCTCCAGTCCTTTCCACAGCCCCCTGCCTCAGGAAAACCTCTCTGCCCCTAACTTTACCCCTGCAGTGAGCCCAGAGTGGGGCTGAAGAGGACAGAGGCTCCACTTCCGGTTCTTGATTTGTCTTCACCCTCCACATCCACACACTGGTGTTACCAGGAGCAAGCCACGTGCCTTTGAGCCTTGGGTGGGGATGGCTGAGGCCTGGCAGAAAGGCACGGCCAGCTTGGAGAAGGCTCCAGGGACGGTCCACAGAGCCTGGCCTGGCTTTTTCAAAACCAAGGATTCTCAAACATTTTGGTCTTGGGTCACTTATACCCTCTTAAAAATCATTGAGAACTTCCCCAAAGCATTGGTTTATGTAGGTTATGCCCATTGATATTTCCCCTATTAGAAATTACAGTTAAAGAAAAAATTCAAAATATATATCCACTAATCCATTTAAAAATAAAAGCAAGTAGTCCATGACATAATTAACATAAATAATTTTTATGAGAAATAATTTTCAAAACAAAATAGTTTAGTGAGAAGAGTGGTCTTGTTTTACAAAGAGTGGCCTTTGTTATTACAAATCTCTGTAGGATCTGGCTTAATAGAAGACAGCTGGATTCTCCTACCTGTTTCTGTAGTCAATCTCTTATGACACATGAGCTTTGTAGAAGTATATGAAGAAAACCCGGCTTCATAGGGTCATACAGGGGGGAAAGAGAGAAGTAGTAGTATTGGTGTTTTCAGATAATTGTGGATGTCTTTCTTTAATACCACACCAAAACTCAACCAGCGACAGTTACTTACCGCAATGTGGAATCTGAAACCATATTAAAATTTAAAAAGTCTATTAAAATTAACATTTTAAAATAGACTTTTTTTAAGCAGTTTTAGGTTTACATAAAAATCGAGTGGAAAGTACAGACAGTTCCCATATACCACTCCTTCCTATGCCTACTTATTATTAGCATATTGCTTTAAAGCAGTATATTTGTTATTATTGTAGAGCCAATGTTGGTCCATCCTTAACTTACAATGTCCATATTTGCACTAGGATATATTCTTTGTGTTGTACATTACAGAGTAATATCATACAGGGTAGTTTCACTGCCCTATTCCCCCACGCTGGTGTTCTCCCTCCCTCCCTCCTTCCCACCAAACCCCTGGCAGCCGCTGATCTTTTTACTGTCTCCATAGTTTTGCCTTTTTCCGGAATGCCATATAGCTGGAATCATACAATCTGTAGCCTTTTCAGATTTGTATCAGTGAACTTTTCACATTAGGTTACATTAGAATCCATTGGGTTCTCTCTTACACTTTTGAGTGGACCCCACTTTTCAGGGGTTCTGGGAGGTTAAAATATTTTAGGGACCCCTAGGGGTTCACAGAGCACACTTTGAGAACTTGTTCCAAAATAATAATCATAGGTAATACTTTTTATGTACCAGATACTTTATATTCCCTCCTCAAAATCTTCAAATCTTCATAATCTTCAAAAGTAACTCTAAGAGGAAATTAGAATTCTTGTCCGCAGTGTGGAAATAAAGATGCTAAATGTAGGGAGGTACAGTAACTTGACCTAGACCACATAGCAAGTGGGGTTCAAAAAGCCGGCTTCAAACAACCTGGCACGGAGGGAAGCCCTGCTCCAACCGCCAGAGTGCCGCACCCCACCCCCCAATTCTCCTGCTGTACAGCCTTAACCAGACCCTCTCCCTCTCCGGGCCTCCATTTCTTCCTCTGAACATGAATGGGCGGATTGGTTCAGTGATCCCTTCTCTGAATACCAGGAGCTGCTATTGTATTTTAGTGATTCCTGGATTTCAACAGCCATGAAAATTTCAAAAGAAATTTTCAGGCTCTCAATTTTAATTTTGAAAAGGACTTAAAAAAAATTCCTTCACCACACACACATAAGGCACTACTGTAACTCAAAAAAGAAATAGAGGACCTATCTCAAAGTGAAGGACCACCTGAGAAGAGATGGCTGGCAGCCTGGCCTCCATGTCTCCAGGAGCCTTTCTCTCCCCCCTGTGACTCTCCATCCTTCCCGGGAGGCAGGTGTTTGGTGCAGCCAGACGGCAGCAGTTTCCCAACAGGGCCATGGCTAGCACCACGGAACGGGGCCCCTCTTCTCCACACTTCTCAACACTAGAAACTTTGGCAACTGCAGGCAATTTCCTGGTCCTCGGACGTTCTGGAGAGCTCCTTGCTGGCCAACCAGGAAGACTGTCTGCCCAAGATCTGCAGCGCCTGGGGGCTGCACAACAACATCAGCGGCATGAAGGAGAGGCTGTCCAAGATGCAGGCCCCAGGCAGCGAGGCCTCTCTGCTGGCGGAGCCAAGATTCAAAGTCCATCTCAGGAGAGGTAATGCCCACTAGGTGTGGGGGGAGTGCCTGGAGGAGGGAGTTTGCGAGCAGAACCTGCGCGGCCCAGCCGGGAACGGTCTGACACGGGCCTTTTCCTTCCTCTCCATCTTCTGTTCACCCCTGCGTTTCTTTTTCTGTCCCCTTTCCTTTCCTTTCTCTACTCCCCCCCCCCGCCCTTTTCATCCCTCTTCTGGCAGGCATGCTCATTATAGAAAGTTTGAGGTGCACAGATAAGTATAAATCAGAAGAGGGAACGTCAGCCCTGGCTGGTGTGGCTCAGTGGATTGAGTGCTGGCCTGCGAACCCAAGGGTCACCAGTCTGATTCTCAGTCTGGCCCCAGGGATTGTGGGCCAGGTCTCCAGTAGGGGGTGTAGTTGAAACATCAATTACATATTGATGTTTCTCTTCCTCCCTTCCTTTCTCCCTTTTCCTCTCTCTAAAAATAAATAAAAGAAGAGAGAAAGTCACCCAGAAGCCATGACAGTTAATGTTTTGGTGGGTTCCCTTCAGGGTTCTGTGTAATTTCTCCTGAAGGTCTCATGATACAGTTTTGAATTCTGCATTTTTCAATTAATATTTCAGCAAAGGCACTTTCCCATCTGACGAGAAGCAGAGCAGAGGCCGTTTCTAGTGGTTGCAAGTGGGGACTCCCAGGAAGTGTCTGAGCAGCAGCAGGACACCCACTCTAGGTGTTGGGTGGGGTATGGGCTCAGGGAGGGGTTCATTCCCACTGGGAGGAGTTCATTCCCACCAGGAGAAGTGCAGCCAGATGGCCTGGGAATGGCCTTCCCAGCCACTTTGGCCTCAGTGATGACTATGCTACCTGACTCTATGAACAGAGGCTGGGGGGATAGGGAACAGTCTCTTCAGTGGGAGGGGCCCCAGCCAAGGTTGGAACTTATAACCACCCCTCCTGTGCACTGAGGTGAAGAGAGATGTTGGAGCCACCCGCCACTTACTTTCCTGGGACTGGTTTCTCAGGCCACAGTTAGCTGTTCTTATTTAGCCACTGGGGGAGAAAGTGAAGGCAAACAAGGTTGCTTAGAAGCTCAGAGCATGGTCCTAAGTTGGACCCAGGTGCTTACTCTGAAGGTGGAGCGGGCTGGGGCTGCTGCAGACCAGCAGCCCTCGGGGCCTTGTCCACAGGCACTGCTGGTCTGAGTGGGAGAGCTGGGTGAGAACAGGTCAGGTGCAGGTGGGCATGGGTTAGGCAACCACTGAGTCCCCGAATCCTGCCTGGGCTCCGTGTAGGCCCCTGGCCTCCGTGACCACGGTTTAAATTGGGGAAGAGAAGCATACAAGGAAATGAAGACCATTCTGTCATTAAGACGATCTACGAATCAGATGAGGGAAAGTAAGCTCCAGGCTTTCCGCCCGCCGCTCCCTGTTCCAGGTGCTTTGTATCTGGTAATTTCACTTATCCCCTGCAGCATCCCGATGAGATGGGTATCGTCACCTGCCTTTTACCAGTGAGCGATCGGAGGTCTTAGGGCAAAGGGTGGGGCAGGCTGTCTGGAGGAGGTAAATTTGGGACAGGCTTTAAAGAAAGGGATTAGGAAAGGGAGTGGGGAATTGAAGGGAGGAGTGGGAGGAAAGGGGTGTGCAGAGGTGAGAGGCAATTGAGCAGACAGTCTGGGCTTGGAGGTGAATGGAGAGCAGGCTGGAGAAATGCAGCATTGGGGGTAACAGGGAAAAGGCTTGGATGGTAGGTTAAGAAGTTTGGCTTTCATGCAGTTCTTAAAATAACATTTTATTACTACAAACATAAGCATATAAAAATTAGATAATACAGATAAGCAAAAATAAGAAAATAAAAACGTCACATTATCTTCACCACTGCTAGCACTTTCAAAATGTTTTTTATGCATATAAAACATGTAGTTCAACCAAAATGAGACCACAGTGTATATACTTTTGATTTGAACTTGCTTTTTTCAGTTAATTGTATCAACCTTCCATGTCAATATTTTTATTTCATCTAATTGTTAGACTAAATACTCCATATTCAAATTTTTCCCAGCAGTCAAAGATACATTTTGCACTGGTTTCCCAAACACTGTGCATTTCACCTGCTTCTGTGTCGTAAGTGTCTTCCACCCTAACAGAGACCCTGCGTTGACGCCCTGACCTGTTGAAGAGATCAGGCTAGTGTTGAGCAGAATGTTCTTTCTGCTTTTCTCTTCTTTCTTCCTTTTGGCAGCTTTTAAACTTGCTCCTCTATAAACAGGACTTTAGATCACAAGTCTGGATGAATTCATGTTAAACAGTTTATATTTGGCTGGGAGACATTAGAGATAAGTTTACATTCTTCACGTATGTGCTAAGTAAGAAAACACATACTGTGCTCTCCGGTAGACTCACCGTGATGGAGCCGAGGTCTATCCGTGCAATTAAAAGTAATGTATGTGGTGTTTCTCTGGCCACTATGTTTATAAGTCAGTTGTTTTTTAAATAATTTTTAAAAAGGCCTTATTATTATTATTTTTTAGACAGAAGGGAAGGGAGGGAGAAAGAGAGGGAAAGAAGCATCAATGGTTGCTTGCCTCTCACACGCCCCCAACCAGGAACCTGGCCAGCAACCCAGGCATTGCCCTGACTAGGAATTGAACCAGCGACCCTTGGATTCGCAGGCTGGCACGCAATCCACTGAGCCACAAGAGCCAGGGCTATAAATCATTTCTTAAACAATGGCAATGGTATTTGCAAGCAATCCCATCAGCAAAGTCCTGGGAACTGGGGTGTGAAACCTAAAGTTAGGAGTGGGGAGCAATCAGAGTCTGAAGCCAGATGTCAAGAAACGTGGGTCTGGCCCAGACTTGCCCCTGACTTGCCTCAGGCTTTGAGGAGGCCTTTCCTTCCTCTCTGGCTGGGGAGATCCCTCGTCTGTAAACTGGGGTGTTACCATCGCCCTACCCCACAGATTTCTGTGAGAAAAGAATAAGAGATATAGGTCTGACCTAAGATTTTGTTGTACTTCCTTCAGATCCCCACCACATCCCCTGAATGTTACAGACTGAGATTCTCTTAGTACCTGTGATGTCATCAGAACTGTCTCTGACCTTCCATCTTTCAGGTTCTTCAAGGAAACTTCCTCAAAAACCAAAACGCAAGAGCAAGGGGGTTAAGGAAGCCCCAGAAACCCCAGAGACCAGCCCGTAAGAAGACCTGGCTGGGACAGAGGTGTCAACTCCTCTGTACCTGGGGAGATGGGGACCCAGGAAGGGAAAGGAGAAAATTGTCTTTATCAAAAGGACACTTGGGTCTTAATTATGCATAATGGGGCAGGAAATAAACATCCTTAAGACAGCTCTACTAGGCTAAAAACCACGATTCCATTTTCAACTTATTTAAAAAAATATTTGCCAGACACCTTCTGAGGGGCAGGTGCCCCATACATGCACAGGTGAATAAGAGGTGGTTGCTATGTGAAGGACCGTCACGGTTCAGTGGGGAGACACATGTAATTACAACGGGGTGGATACAGGGGCCGGGGCGGGGAGGCCTCAGGAGTAACAAAGGAGCTGCTGTGCATTTGCTGAGGGAGAGTGGGGGTGGGGGTTAGGGTTGGGGTGCATAGGGTGGGCCTGGGCTCCAAGTGGTTGGTCTGCAGCCCACCTGAATCATGTGGACTTCATCTTGCAGGGAACTTGCAGGGTGGAGAAGGGCAGTGGCAAAGGAGGTGTCAAGCAGTGGAATGGGCTGTGCTGACTCGGGAATTGGGGAGATGAGAGCAAAATGCGTGGAAGTGAGCGCAGAGGCGGACAAAAGGAGAAACAACATTGACAGTTTTCGTTAGGATGGTGATTCAAAGCAGCTGTCAAAAATTGGCAGCCTGTGTGCTGAATTCAGGTCATTGAGGTGTTCTACTTGTTTAAAAAATTTTTTAAAGGATTAGTTGGCAATATTAGTTCAGTAGATTTCCCATTAAAAACAACAACAACGACAACAGATTTCTGGCTTTGTAAAGCTGGCCACACTTGAACCTGCCGTCCCCACAGGACAGCACCCGGCTGGGGCTGAGCAGCAGTTAAACTTAGGTTTCCTTGATACTCTTTCCAGTTCCCCACCGTCCCCACCCCTCGTTGTTGCCTTACACACTGGTCTTCTCCACTCCGTCATCACCTGTTGGCCCTTTTAGCCTTTGGTATTTGCTACCCTTCGATATACAAAGGCAAGGTCAATGTGCTTAGATGGGGGAGGGGTAAACTTGTGTGATTGTATAAGATAAAACTGACAGTTTTCAGTGATAGATGTGGGAGAGGAGAAAGGGTGGGGGCGCGGGGGGAGGAAGGGGAGGAGTGTACCCGGGGAGGTAAACTCTTCTCTACATTGTTTCTAGCTAGAAAGACCAGGTAGATGCTGGTCAAGGTCAACTCCAGGAGGGCAAACAGGTCCAATCATTTTCAAAAAACACAGGGGAATCAGGGCTGCGCTGAGGCGGCAGCATACAGTGCCCGGGCCTGCTCTGGAATGGATAGGACCAGAGCAAATACGTGTGACCCTTTCTCCTCCCCTCGATTGTATTCCCGAGTGAATATCATCAAAGACAAGGTGAAATGAATATCAATCTAGACTTGAAGAACAAGTACAGGGAAGTATAACTAGGGAACGAAGAGGGCAGCCCTGATCTTCCCTTGTTCTTTACACCCATTGCCTCCCAGAAGAGGCAGGATGAGGCTGCTAAGGCTCGGGCCTGGGAGCTGCCTCGCTTGGACAATCCCTGACCCTGAGACAAGGGCAAGCAGGCCAGAGGTGTTCCTGATGATTAGGGATTCTCCGATATTCTCTACTGAAAGATTTCACCGATGAGGTCCCTGGGAAAGTGCTGGCTATTCTGGGTACAAACCAAAATAGGGAGGTGTCCCCTGTGTGTGAGGCAGCACTGCCACCTAGAGGAATCGTGGGACTCAATTTACTCTTCCAACCAGGGCAGGTGTGTGCAGAGATGCTGACCAGTTAGTGGGGGAGCTTCCTGGCAGCTTTGGGGAAATCAGGAGGCCTGAAGGCAAAATGGGCAACAGGTGAGGCGTGGTTTTGGTTCCCTTAACCTCCTTCCTCAAATTCAGTAGGATCTCAGAATTCCGAAAGGGTAGATCACTTGACATTGCTGTGCTGAAAACCCTCCGACGGCACTCAGGATTTCTAGGACAGTAAAAATACTTTGTGTGGTACTGGAATGGTGGGTACGTTTGTCTAAACCCATACTCTGTGCAACTCCAAGAGCGAACCTAGTGTCAACTATGAACACCGGGGGATAATGCTGTGTCAGTGTAGGTTCATCAGTTGTAACAAGGGCACCATTCTGGTGCAGGATGTGGATGGTGGAGGAGGCTATGCCTGTGTGGGGATGGCAGGAGACAGGAAATGGCAGTGCTTTGTGCTCAGTTTTGCTGTGAACCTAAAACTGCTCTAAGAAACGAAGTACTGAAACAAACAAGCCCCTCCCATAGCTCTTCACCTCCTGCAGATTACAAGCCAAAGTCTTTGCAAGGGCCTGTGAGGCTCTCTATAATCTCTCCCTACCATCCATTGGGTTACTTCTCTGCTCTCATCCTTGAGTTCTCATACTTACGGAGCACAGTCTGCCTCAGGGCCTTTTACTGGTTGTTTCCTCTGTCTGGAATGTTCTTTCTCAAGACATCTGCTTAGCTAACTCCTTAACTGCTCTCCAATCTTTGTTCAAATGTCACTTCCTCAGTGCAGTTTAGCATGTCTGCCTGTCTTAAATTCCAATGCCCTCGCCACAGTTTAAATATCCCTCACTCTGTTTTTGTTTCCCTAAAGCACTTAAACCCCTCAAATATTAGATAATTTAGTTTGTGAGAATATTTCTTGTGTATTCCTGGTCTCCTTCTACTAAGATAAAAGTTCCACAAGGGCAGAGATTTTTTCTGTTTCGTTCATTGCTGTATCCCAAGCAATTACAACAGTACCCAGTACCTAGTAGGTACTTCACAAATGTTTGTAGAATGAATGATTGATTGAATGATAGAATGAATGAATGAGTGAATGAAAGAACCAAAACAGAGCATATAACCCAACCACCTCCTAGCTCAGTGGGGAAAAAACAAGCCCAAGAAGAAACGTGACTTCTTCAAGGGTATACAGGAACTCCACCAGCAGTGGCACTAGAACTCAGACCTGATATCCCCCAGCCCCGCACACTTCCCATGCACCAATGCCACAAACATGTCACTAAAACGTTAACCCCCAAGACTCAATTTATTACTTCTCCTAGGATCATTTCTATTCTTTTAGTTAAAATATCTCTACCCAAAGTATGCCTCTCTAAGGTGGACTTGGGGTCACCAGAAGCAGGTGGTTGAAGGAGGCGCTTTGGAGGTGGGGAGCCTTGGTGGAAACCCCCAAATCACACCTCGAACTATGCTGCATCATGAGTAGGCTCACCCTAGCGAAAATGCCTTTGTGATGGCCAGACCAGGCAGCCCTCAAGAAGGGCCCTTCTCCTAGAGAAGAATGGATTCTTTCCCTAAAGCCTTAAGTGAAGAGACTCCTGGCCACAACTGTATGACTGACCACTGCCTGATGCAGTCCCCTCTTAGGCTACAGGAGGGACCTGATGGTCTCCTTGGCTTAATAACACTGCTACAAATGCATGTGACTGATGAGAGATGGCAAAGTGCTTTGCATCCATTCTCATCGGATCTTCGAGTCAAATGTGTGAGGGAGACTCCTCCCCATTTCAGAGAAGTAAATAAGAGCTCAGGGGCTGGTGAAGCTGAATTGAGATCTTGACCTTCCAGGTCTTCTGACTCTGTGCCTTGTGGTGGTGGTGGTTTTTAATATTGTATTTATTTATTTTTAGAGAGAGGGGAAGGGAGGGAGAAAGAGGAGAGAAACATCAGTGCGTGGTTGCCTCTCGCATGTTCCCTATGGGGACCTGGCTCGCAACCCAGGCCTGTGTCCTGACTGGGAATTGAACTGGCAACCCTTTGGTTCACAGGCCCACGCTCAATCCACTGAGCTACACCAGCCAGGCCTGTGTTTTGACTTTATAATTTTTCCTTCCCATACTCAGGCATTTTCTATTTTATGTAGTTAAATGATTGGTACCTTTTTTAATGCCTTCTATATGACTTTGAAAGGGCTTTTCTACTCACAGAATATTTAAAATTCTATCTTCTATCTCTAGGGTTTCAGTTTTTACATTTAAATCTTTGGTTCATCTGACATTAATTTTGGTTTAAGTTTTATAATAGGGATCCAATTTTTTTTTCAGATGGCTAAACAGTTGTCCTTGCACATATGGAGTGTATTTATATGATACCATGGAGGTAAAACTTAATCTTTTCTACACTGATATGCATGTCACCCTTATTATATATTAAATTCCTGATTTATTTCAGTCTACTTCTGAACATTCTGTTGTGGTCCATCAATATACTCACGTAGGTTTCAGTTTTTATGAAAAAGGAGAAAAAGATACTACAATAACAAAATAGGATATGATAGGAAAAGAGTAAACAGATTCTGAAGAGAACCAAATACAACTTTTAGAAATAAAAAGTAAGCTAGGGGGAAGTAAGGGATCCCATAGTCTCCTCTTGGGACTTTCCCTAAAGTTTGTATGACCTCATTTTTTTCCTTTTTCTTTTTCCCCTTTGTGGTATAAGTACCTTCTCCTGGTGCAGGAGGGTAGCTTCCAAAAATCTCAAGTTGGCCCTGGGAATCTGTAGCCAGAGAGACTGGTGGTATCTATGGCTTTGAGACAACCAGAGGCAAGGACACTACTGTCCTCCCAAAGTTGTAGGTGCTTTCCTGCTAGTAAGTGGCAGCTGTGGAATCCTACCTAGTCCAGTTCCAGAGCCTGTACCCTCAACTACACTAGAGATGCCTCTGGGATATGACGAGCAGTCCACCAGGCAGAAGTTAGGAAATGGATACGGGTGCCCATAGGGGCAGAGAGATCTGTGAGGCAGCCTTGGGCAGCCTCAGGCTTGAGTGAGTCTGCCCACGCTACCATTCTTTCCTGGGTTGTCCTGGTGAGCTGTGAGCTTCCCAGAAATGTTTGGCTTTGATAAAATTCCTCCTCCAATTTCTTTCTTTTGAGACTCCTCCCTTTATTACCTGAAGTGACTTCTTTGTCATTAGAAGTAAGCTTCAAAAGGATGAGATCTACCTAATGTTCTTCCTCCATAAACCTGACCTGAAACCAAAGAGCTTATTATCAAGAGCCTGAGTAGTTACTAGTGCCGGGTGCTAGCTGACTCTTATAGGTTCCATCTTGGCAGATGGAATCATACAGCCAGTAAAACTGGAGTTTTCAGTCTCCTCTTCCTTCTCCATGACCCTCCAACAAGGGAGGACACCAAAAAGAAATTAGCATTTACACTTATAGTGTCTACGATAGGCCTAGTACTGGCCTATGCATTGCATTTATTTTATTTTTTTGATTACATTTTATTGATTATGCTATGCAGTTGTCCTAATTTTTCCCCATTTGCCCCCTCCAGTGAGCACCCCCCACTCCCTAAAGCCATCCACACACCATTGTTCATGTCCATGGGTCATGTGTATAGGTTCTTTGACTCCTCCATTTCCTACACTGTACTTTACATACCCATGGCTATTCTGGAGCTACCTGTTTGTATTTGTTAATCCCCTCACCTCTCCACCCATTCCCCCACACTCCGCTCCCATCTGGCAACGATCAAAATGCTCTCCATGTCCACGATTCTGTCTCTGTTTTTGTTTGCTTAGTTTTTTAGATTAATTTTTTCATAGATATGTATTTATTACCATTTGATTGTTCATAGTTTTGATCTTCTTAAATAAGTCCCTTCAACATTTCATATAATAATAATGGTTTGGTGATGATGAACTCCTTTAGTTTTTTCTTGTTGGGAAGCTCTTTATCTGCCCTTTCATTCTAAAAGATATCTTTGCTGGGTGGAGCAGTCTTGGCTGTAGGTCCCTGCTTCTCATAACTCAAATATTTCTTAACAATTCCTTTCAGCCTGCAAAGTTTCTTTTGAGAAATCAGCTGACAGTCTAATGGGAAATCCCCTCTAGGTAACTAACTTCTTTTCTCTTGCTGCTTTTAAGATTCTCTCTTTATCTTTAACCTCTGGCATTTTAATTATGATGTGTATTTTGGAGTGAGCCTCTTTGCATCCATCTTGTTTGGGACTCTGTGCTTCCTGGACATGCATGTCTATTTCCTTCACCAAATTTGTGAAGTTTTCTTTCATTATTTTTTCAAATACATTTCCAATTTCTTGATCTTTCTCTTCTTCTTTCACCCCTATGATGCAAATGTTGGACCTTTTGAAGTTGTCCCAGAGGCTGCTTATACTATCCTCAATTTTTGGATTTTTTCTTCTTGTTGTTCTGATGGGGTTTTTTTTTTTTTTTGCTTCCTTAAGTTCTAAATCATTGATTTCTCAGCTTTATCCACTCTACTGTTGTTTTCCTATAAATTGTTCTTTATTTCAATTAGTGTATCTAATTGCTCCTGACTGGATCTTTTTTATGCTGTGGAGATCCTCACTAAGTTCCTTGTGAATCATTATAACCAGTGTTTTGAACTCTGCATCTTACAAATTGCTTCATTTTGTTTAGCTCTTTTTCTGGAGTTTTGATCTGTGCTTTCATTTGGGCCATTCTTCTTTGTCTCTGTCTCCTTATTTTGGCAGCCTCCCTGTGCTTGTTTCTGTGTATTAGGTAGAACTGCTTTGACTCTGTGTCTTGGTAGTGTGGCCTAATGTAGTTGGTGTCCTGAAGGGTCCAGTGGCACAGCCTCCCCTATCGCCCAAGCTGGGTACTCAAGGTACACCCTTCGTGTAGGCTGAGTACATCCTCCTCTTGTAGTTGAGCCTTGGTTGCTGTGGGCAGGTCAATGGGAGGGACTTACCCAGGCCAGTCAGCTGCCAGGACTGGCTGTGACCACTGACCACCAATGTCCACCCTCCATGGAGGATCCGCTGTGCAAGGCAGAGTGGTGGTGCTCTGACATGGTCTGTAGCTGTGCACTGGGTGCACTGGCCCTGGAGTTCACCAGGTGCTGCAGGGCAAGGTCAGCCCCTACCTGTGTTTTGCCCGGGACCACCTGGCCTGAGCTATAAAGTACTCAGATGGCTACTTGTGCTGGGCTTAGGGATTCCCAGGTGAAGCCAAGCTGTGAATCTAGGCTGGCTGCTGCTAATGCCAGGCCTAGGGCTCACTGAGGCCGGCTGTTGCTTGCCTGATAGGATTTAGGAAGTAGTGAAGCATGAGCCAAGACCAGTCATTTATATGGAAAAGCAGCCTGAGTGGGCCTGTAAGTTGAGAGTGCTGGAGTCTCTGGGGATCTCCAAGGTAGGTCAAATAGTGTGAGCCATGTTGACGGAGTCTCAGATATGGCACCGGCTTGCTGGCTCTGTGCAGGGAGGGTTTAGAAAAGGGACAACAGCCTCTGCTTGCCTTGATGCCAGACACTTCAGTTCCTCCCAGTATGCCACTGGTACTTTTCAAGTTGCTACCCAGGTGCTAGAGCTCAGAGGGAATGAGTCTGAGTGAGTGAGTCCATGTGTAGGTTCTTTAAGAGGAACTTCTTGGGGCTCCAGCAGTTTCTTTCACTGTCTCAATCCCTGCTGGTTTTTGCAGCCGGAAGTTATGGGGACTTATGTTCCTGGTACTGGTACCCTGCGCTGGGGGGAGGCCTGGTGTGGGGCTGAGCCTGATGGCTCCTGAATTTTTAGCCACCACACATGGGTGAGGGTCCAGCCTGTTCCACATCTCTGCCCCTCCGACCAGTCTGTATGGATTTGGTTTAATTCCATAGTTGTCAGACTTCCACTCAACTTGATTTCTAATGATTCTGAGTGATGCCTGTTCTATATTTTAGTTGTAATTTTGATGTGGTTGTGTGAGGAGCTGAGCCATGTCTGCCTACGCTGCCATCTTGACCAGAATTTGCATTTGTTTTATTTAATCTTCATAATAATCCAAGAGACAGATAGTGTCCTCTTCACCGGACAGATGAGGAGACAAGCTCAGATTTATTCGTGGAGTAATCTGCCTAAGACCCCATAGCAGGTAAAACGCAGCTCCTTTGGACTTAAGTCTTCTTTCTCACTTTACCCACCCTGCATACCTAGAACTTCCAACTACTGATAAAATCCGCCTTTAGGTAAATTATGTTTCTAAAAAGGACAAGTTAAAGACTTGATTTGCATGATCAAATATACACTAAGTAAACTTCATCTCAGTCAAAAGGCAGCCAAGGTGCCTTTTTTTTTTTTTTTCGGTCTAGTGTAGAGAAATCCGGTTACTCTGACACCCACATAACAGAGGCAGAATGTGTGCTGCCAGTGGCTCACAGCCAGTAACAGGAAAGAAAAGTACTCAGGCTAGCATTTAAGTAGCACCAGGAGTGAAAAACAAAGTCTGACTCTGTGCCGGGCCAGAATTCTAACATGTTACATCAATATTCCAATTCAGAAATAAATCACAGTTGAGCCCTGGCTGGTGTGGCTCAGGGGGTTGAGCACCGGCCTGAGAACCAAAAGGTCGCCCATTGATTCCCAGTCAGGGCATGTGCCTGGGTTGCAGGCTAATCCCCAGTTGGAGGTGTGTGAGAGGCAACCAATCAACCCCCGTTTCCCTCACACATCGAAATTTCTCTTCCTTCCTCCTTCCCTCCCTCCCTCCTCTTTAAAAAATAAAATCTTTATAAAGAAATCCCAGTTGAGGTCTATCGAGCACTGTGATCAGTTTTCAAACTTTACGTTATCATGGTCTGATTTAACTGTCTATTGCAAGTTGAAAGCCTTTGTCCTGAAATTAAAAGAAAACAACAGTGGTAACTCCACTTTACTACCTTAATTATTTGTAAGTGTACATTTCAGTAGCGTTTATTCATTTTTATGCAATGGATCTCCACACCTTTTTCATCGTGCAAAACTGAAACCCTATACATTTGGCAACCATTCCCTGTTTTCCCCTCCTCCTACCTCTGACAACCACCATTCCACTGTGTTTTTAGGAGTTTGACTACTTTAGATACCAAACATTAAGTGGAATCCTACAGTATTTACTCTCTCTGGGCTTCCTTTGGTGCCCGGCTTATTTCACTTAGCACAATGCTCTCAAGGTTCTTCCGTGTTGCAGCATGTGTCGGATTTCCTGTCTTTCATTGTTGAATAGTACTTCACTGTATGTACAGGCTGTGGCAAAAGTAGGTTTACAGTTGTATGGAAAATAATACAAGCATAAGTTGTCACATGCACTCCTAACCGTAAACCTACTTTGCCCACCCCTGTACACACATTTCTTTTATTCATTCATCTGTCGATGGACATTTGGGTTGCTTCCACCTTTTGGCTATTGTGAATATTGCTATGAATATGAAAGTATGACTATCAGTTTGAATCCTGCTTTTAATTCTTTTAGATATATACCTAGACGAGGAATTGCTGGATCACATGGTAACTCTATTTTTAATTTTTTGAGGAACCATTGTTTGCTAAAGTAGACGTACCATTTTACATCCCACCAATAACGCATTGATAATACCCTAATGAATGAGTTTGCCTTGAATTTTCAAATTGAGAAATGTGTATAAGTGGGTATAATTTGCTAACACTTAGATAGTATCTGTTACAAAATGAACTGTTAAATTTGGTACAAATCAACAAAATGTATAAACGGGAAATAGTCTTAGTTCTGTAAATTATGAGCTATGGTAATGGCTTGAACAAAGCTTTAAATAAAATGCTGCGTACCAAGAGGAGGCAACTTAATCCTTAAGCCAAGGGAAGTTGCTCTTGTCCATTGAGCTTAGCAGGTAAGACTTTATGGAGGAAATGGCATTCCATACGAGACACCATGTCAGGGTCAGGGAGGTGTAAAAGGGAAAATGTAAAAATTCAGCATCACTGAAGGTGGCAGGCAATGAAGCCAGTGCTGGCTGTTCCAAGTGAAGGTGGAATTTTGTCTAAATGTTGACTAATTTTCTTTATCACTTTAAAAAAGATTTTATTTTCAGATAGGGGAAGGGAGGGAAACACCAATGTGTGGTTGCCTGTCGCCTGCAACATAAGCATGTGCCCCCGCAGGGAATCAAACTGGTGACCCTTTGGTTTGCAGACTGGCACTCAATCCACTGAGCCACACCTGCCAGGGCTAATTTTCTTTATAATTAAAAAAAATTTGTTTTTATTTCCTGTACCTGTTTTAAGAGTGCTTAAGATTCATGATGTTTCATGGTGGATTTTTCTTTTTGAAAGACTGGATTTAACCCCACCACTCACAGGAGGGAATGAAACACACAGAATTCCTCCTGTTTAGAGGCAGACTTGAACCCAAACCCAAACCCAGGGTTTTCTCCACTAGGAAGGCCAGCAGAATTCACCTGGTCTCATCACCCATTTTCAGCCTTTTAAAGTGAGAAGACTAGTGGAAAAAATGGTGCAGTTACTTTTGAGGAGTCTAAAAAATCCCCTGCATTCATGTAGTACTTTGTCTTTTCCAAAGTACCTTCTTGGGCACCATTTCCAAATAGTGTTCTCGTGTGGCTCCTCTGCCACACAGTCCTTTTCTTGAACGAGAGCACTTGCATTCTAGTTCCAACAGTTTCTCTCACACTGTTCTCTAAGAAAAACAGTTTGCAATGTTTAAATAATCCCAAGTCCCAACCGAAAGTGTTCAAACTAAATCGGAAACAGATGCAGTGTGAATGCAGGAACACTATTATTTATTAGGTCAATAATTCATTTTTAGCAATACAAGTACAGAATATATCACAATGCTGGTTACAAACATACTTAGTATGGTTTAATGGTTACAAAAAATGGTGGGTACTACAAGTTTGTGATAAGGATGATATGAAAGGTCATCTGACACAATGAAGAATTGCCTTAAAAAAATCTATCAATGACCTTAGATATTTCTATAGAAATTACTGTGGCACTATTAGTGGGGATTTTCATGTAAAGAATTGTTAGAGATTTGCTTTTAATTGTTTCATTAAGAGCTTTTTGAGTCTATTAAACTAAAATCCCCTGTTGCTTAATAAAGTATAAAAATAGTACTGACCTGGTAATATTTAATAAAATGTAGCATCCATTCACATCATAAAAGTAGAACTAAATTGAAAAGTTTCAGTTACCGTGGCAACATATCTTCCCATAAAAGGAATATACAGAAATGAGTAATGTTACACAAATGGTACCTGCAACAGTTATTTAGTGATCCAACACTTAACTTATGCACCACAAACCAAGTTTTCTAGATATCTATATATAGCATATATTTTAATCTTAAATTTTACTTTTGAAAAAAATGTACACTTCAACAAACTCACTAAGGCCACTCATGCTATAGATACCTAGGATTGCAGTTAAAGAAGGGCATTATTTAATAAATCCTAAAGTACACTCCTTCAGATCTCCAACAGAGTAAAACCAGTTTTCTGCCTAAAACATTCCTGAGATTTGTGGACAATACAACTACTAGTGTTCAAGCTGGAGATAAATCCAAATGTCAAATTAAAAAAAAAAAAAAAAGGAATTTCCTAGCAAGATCTGAGGTTCTCCAAAGCCAAGAGATGAAATATATGTTGATTTTTAAAGCAAAAATAAAACTCTTAAAAAAAAGTTTGCACTAATTATAAATAAATTTTTCCAGTAGTAACTCTGCCATCCAGAAAGAAAAAGAACAGTTTGGAAGCATCAAGGATACAACATTCTGGGGAAAAAATAAAAACTGACTGGCAATTAACCATATTTGCTACCTAGCAAACCATTCTTTCAAAAGTATGGCCAAAACTTCATTCATGTTTTAGGCATATGTTTACTATTCATCATTGTTTGCACTATAAGGAGCAGCCAAGTGGCAACTCATTATTTATAAGGTTGCAGCCTCTGGACTTAATTTTCACCATATTATGAACTCTTCCCAAACAGCCTAGCAACAAAGGTCTTTGTCAAATATTTTATTTTTATAAATGA
The DNA here is from genome assembly GCF_022682495.2 of Desmodus rotundus. Classification (NCBI taxonomy): domain Eukaryota; kingdom Metazoa; phylum Chordata; class Mammalia; order Chiroptera; family Phyllostomidae; genus Desmodus; species Desmodus rotundus. Next base: position 93,638,517 of record NC_071395.1, on the reverse strand, counting down.
AAGCATACTGGAATTACTACACTGGGGCTACTACAAAGCAACAGCGAATTCATTCTTAAGCAGAGACAGAGCTTTGAAGATAAGGATCCTAATGCTTTGAGCAAAGTCAGTTTTGGGGACCTATAAAAATTATGGTCTAAAAAACCCAACTGGCTCCATTAAACCAAACACTGAAGTGACTGACCACCCATGTGGCACATGTGTGTCACGGAGCTCCCTAATGCACACAACTTGAGTAGCACTGAACTTTAGGAAAGAGTGGGAAAGAGAAAAAAAAATGGAAGTCAGATGATGAGACCAAAGGCCCCTTCTTTAACATTACTTTGCTCAACTTCCAGAAAAATCTTTTAAGTTCGTCTAGGCTTCCTTACAACACAACCCTACCATATAAGAAAATTTCGTATAACCTATTGGCTGTTGTGAAGTAAATTTGATTCTTTTCTTTGAGATTTTTTTTTTAACCCCAGAAATCATGGTGACATTTAGTTCTCTCACTTATCCTAAACATTCCTACTAAAAGGATAAATCCCACACTTTAAATTATTAGAGTATTATTCATTAGAACCATAAATAGCATATTACATCACTAATAGAAACCGGTAATCTTTTTTTTCAGCCTAGTGTATTTGCATTATATCAAAGTGTATGGATTTATAGAAAACTACATTAACGTAGTGGTAATAAGGAAAAACTACCAGTAATGAATTTTTTAAAAGATAAAACTGGCTGTCACTTAACATTACCACCCTGTGATCCTAGGCTCCTAACATCACGTTGCTTTATTACTGAACGTGAGCTAAGTTAAGCTCAAACTGAATGAGGCCTTAAGTCATTTGCTTGATTTTATCCTAGGAAATGTTTTATGTGCACAAAACCAAAAAATATAGATTAAAAAAAAAACTTCATATGAAAACATAAGTTTCAAAGTATTTATTGAAAAACATTTTACCATGACATTCCTATACCACAAACATACCACAGGACTCTGAATAACCAACAAAAGTATACAAAGCCTATCCTGAAAACATCTTTGGAGGTATTAAATATATAGGCCCATGAGGATAGAGCTGAGTAACTTACAATGTTAGTCCTTGGTCACACAGACTATTTGGTAATTATTAAAGAGGTGCCTCTTGGAATTAGACTGCAATTAACTGGGAGGGGGGAGGTGCAGGTATGCCAATGTGCTCTTTTTGAAATTAAAAAGAAAATCAATTCAATGAATAAACTCTGGTTTTGAAATCACACAGTTATCATCTTAAAATCTGGGCGTGCGTCATCTCTTTAGGTACCTCCCCCCATCAATCCCCTCCTGAGGACTTAAAAAATACTGGCTCTTAACTAACAAGACTGCAAATTACAGTTTTAAACAAGGTTATATTTGGGAAGTTCAAAAAAGTATTTAAAATCAAATTTACCTGAAATATCCAATTAATTTTTCTGTATTGGATGTGGCGAACAGTTTAGCCTTTTCTCCCCCCTCCCACCCCAACATGCATGTTAAAAGAAAACGAAAACTCAACACACATCCACTCACCCACAGACTACTCCAAGCAGTTAGCCAGGAATAACAGCCAAGTCATAAACCCCTGAAAATAGGGGGGAAAACCCTGATTCTTAACTATAGAGGCACCGAACAGGCCACTATAGTAAGAACTGAGGTAACAGCAAAAGACTTTGTTTCTTGGGTTGTTACGTGTCACACTTCTTGGATTTGAATACTACCTCAACACTGAATAACCTGACTTTAAAAATAATCAAAGCCCCATAAAGACAAGCTAGGGAAATAGATATATTAGGGAATTTTTCCATTTGATTCTTGAATTCAAATAAGGTGACCTAGCTATACTATTATTTATCGTAAAAATGAAAGATTTCTAAGACCTGCCTATTTGGGGGCATTCAGTTTTCTGTTAATTCCCACAAATCATATAGTAAACTAAAATTCCCACCCGGACAAGAGAAATGTCATGACTCTTAGCCAGTATACTAGTTAATTGCACTGATTACTAGGGTAACGTTTAAGATGAGGGGATGGCGGCAGCAGGCATTTATGGACTTGCTTACGACATTGCCATCTCTGTACCTTGACTAAAGCTATGCCACTTAAATTGCCAAATTTCCCTAGTTTGGTGCCTATTACATGAATATAATTTTTGCATTATCACTTTTCATTATACATCTAAATGAAATCATTCTACTGTTAAAAGTAAATGCAAGGACTAAAATAATAATCTAAAGCCTCTGGTCCAAATAACCCTTTACCCCTTTCTACGTGAGGCTGGTCCTTTTTAGATCCTCCTGGTCCTTAGCAAATGCCATCAGAGCATTTTGCATTGTTGTACCAAAAGAAAATAAAACAAAAACCAAGAGTTAAAACCGCTGGCCTATCAGCTTTTCTATTACTTACAGATCCACACTGGTCCAGTACAGAAGAACCTGACCGCCCTGCCCTTCCCTTGGAGCTCTGGAGTGGCTGTATCCACACCTCTGGGTCGGAGAGCCAAACCTAAGTCAGGATGTTCCTCTTCTATTAGTACTTCTATTAACTTTTCTATACTGCATATAAAGATTTTCCCCATGAAATTTCTTTACAGTACAGTATTGAATACCTCCACAAGGAAGAATTATATGTTAAAAAGTTGTTAAAATCATCCTTACATAATAAGAATGCAACTCTTAAACTCTTAAATAGTTTTATTTAGGGTTTTTTTCTTTCAGACTTTCTGCAAAATGAAATATTTTTTAAAAAGAAAAGAAAGATTTCCTGTTGTTTTTTCTACTAAGTGGAAAATATGGGCCAGACTACTTATACATGCGGTACATGCTGAATATAACTGAATATATGCTTATTCCTACAGACACTCTGCAAGATAGGGAGCACCCAAATAGGGTCAATGGACTGGACCAGTGTTTCAATGCAAATTCCAGCCCCCAAAAACAACATGGTTTTGATTTCACAGTATGAATTCCCTGGAATCTGGGAAAAGGTAAATTAGTTAACTGAGATCGTGCCTCAGCAGCTCGGTCCCTCAACATTCTGAGAAATCAGGAAGGACTGCACCACTTCTTCAGTGGACTGGGGGCTGGTGTTGACATCTTCAAGAGCATCGGTCACTGAATACTGTCGATCTCGCAAGCGGTTCCAGTTAGACAGAACATTGTGATATTCAAACACTTTCTCATAATTTCCAATGGAGTTGTAAAGTTTAATGAGACCTCGGTAATCATATTCTAGTCCACTGTAGCCTTCACCAAAAAGTTTCTTCCCTGAAAATAACCAGGAAAAAAAAAAAAAAAAAGACAAGCTTAAACAATGAAATAAGAAGCAGTTTCTGCAAGACAACAGAAGTTCAGTTCTCTAAACAGGGTAGCTTGGTTTTATTATTCCCTGAAATGAATAAATTCATGTCTTGTATCAGTGCTCACCTTCCCATAAGCTATCTCTAAGACTTTCAAAAAAATTTCTGTCACCAGAACAAAATTTCAGTTTGAAGGGCTGACTTGAAGGGATCTACAAGTAAAAAAGAACGGCAGCACCGCCAACAACAGAAACATACATATGCATAAGACTAATCACTGTCGAACTCCTTATGATTGCAAAATATTAGGAACAAAAATAAATAGGTAAATGATTCAATCAACCACAGTACACCCATTAAATGTTATATTATGCATTTATACACCGAAGAGGAAGCTTTTGGCTCTCTATGAACTGACATGGAATGATTTACAGAGTATACTGTTAAGTCAAAAAAAGCAAAGTACAAAAATACCTATAGTATGCTATTTTTATGTAAGAAAGGGAAAAATACAATATTTATGCATTTGAACATTTGTACAAAAAAGATACACAGAAACTGTAAATGAGGAAGTAGTAAGACTGGTTACCCAAAAGGGGTAGGTGAGGAGTGGTTACAAAAAAATAGGAGGAATCACACATCTATGAACATAACTTTCTAGTTCTAACTTTTAGAACATTAATAGTTCACATACTAAAAAAAAAAAAAAGAAAGTAAATAGAGTTGGGGAAATGTTATATAAATGTAAACAAATGAGTCGAATTATGCTTCAAACTATACCGACCAGGTAGGATGGAGGAAAAGACTAATAACCCAGGTAAATTTTCAAGTATTCTGAGTATATACCTTCAGGCTAAAGACAAAGAAAACTGTAAACGAAGACTGAACTCTAAATAGTAGATTTGTTTTTCATAGTACTGCAGGTTAACAATTCTAAAACTACTTTATTTTTTGGGATGCATTGCAGGATTGAGCAAGTCAAAGTATTATGGATAATGGGGAATCCTCATATATAGAGATATATGATTTATGACAAAGGTAGCACAGCAGAGGGGAAAGGACGGTCTTGAAAAAATGGTCCTGGGTCAATTGTATATCCACACAGAAAAAAGGAAGAAAAAGAAAAAAAGTGGATCCCCACCTCACGTCAAAAACTAAAATCAATTTCAGCAATGTAGTACTAAATGTGAATGGCAAAATAAAGTTTCCAGAAGATAATCTTCTAAAAGAATATCTTCATGACTCTGGGGTAGGAAAAGGTTTTTTTAAACGTAATTTTTATTTTATCCTTACCCAAGCACACTTTTCATTGCTTTTAGAGAGAGAAGAAGGGGGAGAGACGAAGAGAGGGAGAGGAAAACATTGATGTGAGAGAGAAACATTGATTGGTTGCTTTCTTGAGCCCTGACTGGGGACTGGATTAGCAACCTTTTGGTCTATAGGACAACGTTCCACCCAAGTGAGCCACGCTCGCCAGGGTAGGGTAGGAAAAGATTTCTTAAACAGAATACAAAGTGCTAATCATATAAGTGAAGACAATATATTAGACTACATTAAAATATAAAACTTCCAGCCTTGGCTGGTGTGGCTCAGTAGACCGAGTGCCGGCCTGCTGACCCAAAGGTCAGCAGTACAATTCCTGGTCAGGGCACATGCCCTGGCTGTGGGCCAGGTCCCCAGTTGGGGCAAGTGAGAGGAAACCATTCGTATTTCTCTTACACAGTGATGTTTCTCTTCCTCTCTTTCTCCCTCCTTTCCCTTTGCTCTAAAAATAAATAAATAAAATCTTAAAATATAGAACTTCTGTTCTTTGAAAGGTACCATTATAAAAAACAAGCAGTAAAGCAACAAATATAACCAATAAAGGGCTTGTTATATCCATATTATATAAAAAGCTTCTATAAACCAGTATGAAAATGACAGACAATTCAATGTAAAAATGGGGAAGAGTTTCAACAGGCACAACATTAAATGATGATTACAGCATCTTACTTTGTGATATATAAGTCTGAACTGGAAACAATCCCAATGTTGTGAATATTCATTAACAGTAGAATGGATAAACAATATACTCAGCCAACTCAAAACTAATAAGCAATAGTGATCTGGAATGTAGATGATTTTCATAATTCATGTTCACCAAAAGAAACCAGACACAGAACAGGTAAACCTGATCTATGATGTTAAATCCAGGAGGAGGGAGCAGTAATTACATAAATACTTTAAAATAACTACTTCTGCTTATACCTGACACTTTCATACTTCTTCATACTGGTTTCAACATCAATAAATCAGGTTTAGCTAATGTTTCAGATGATTTTTCGGTGATTCCTAGAAATACCTGGCAGCTCTGAACTCATTTAAATCTTGGTAATAACATTTCCCCTATACAACACATAAGACATGTTGACCTCTAATCAATTGACCAAGAAAAATTTAAAATAACATACCAATTGCTATAGATCGCAAATAAAGTTTCTCAGCATTTTCATACTGATTCATATCATAATTATATAAAGAAGCCAGATGTCCCACTGAGAGGGCTACTTCATAATCTTCTTGACCAAGAAGTTGTTCTTTAATCTGAATTGCTTTGATGTGCATTTCTTCAGCTTCCTGAAAAAAATCGTTAAGCCATATGAACCACTAGATTGTATTTTTTCTTATGTCAACAATTCTTACTCAATGAGCAACCTTCTTCTAAATGCCAAGGACATGTTACAGATGGCATAAGATAGTCAGATCAGAGAATATACCATGCTATTCCAAAAGTTACCCATGGGAAGCATCATTGGTTTTAGGAAGCTTTTACATAATCTGATGATAGTAATAGCGTGCTATGCCAAAAATGACAAGAGAAAAACTTGTCCTGGTAACAAAAAGTTATTAGAAGAAATTAAAACATTCTAAAATGGCCCTGGCTGGTGGTGGCTCAGTGGATTGAGCACTGGACTGTGAAGCAAAGAGTTGTCAATTCAATTCCCAGTCAGGAGCACATGCCTGCGTTTTAGCTAGGTCCCCAGTAGGGGGCGTTCGAGAAGCAACCACACAACGATGTTTCTCTCCCTTTCTTCCTCCCTTCCCCTCTCTCTAAAAATAAATAAAACCTTAAAAAAAATTAAAACATTCGAAAATGAACCCTCTTTCAGCTAACACACTCTAAAATTTAACTGTACCTTGTGAAGCTTCAATCTCCATACTATATAGTATGTTAATTTATACAAGAATACTCTTTATTTTTTGGAGTTTTGGCAATTTTTATTCTGACAAACTAAACTCAGGTTAGTTGAGGATAAGCAGATCGAATTTTGGGTAAAAATAAATGTCTTAGGCAGCTGCTCTCATCCTTTCCTTATTGTGACTCTAAAATGGATAATACTAAAAATTTATAACCCAAGATTCTTTAAAATTTTTAAAAAATTGATTTTGAGAGAGAGAGAGAGGGGGAGAAAGGGGGGAAGGGAGAAAGAAACATTAATTTGTTGGTCCACTTATTCATTGGTTGATTTTAGTATGTGCCCTGACCAGGGACTGAACCCACAATCTTGGATGACACTCTCACCAACAGAGTTACCCTGCCAGGGCTCAAAATTCTAAAAGGGAACTGAATTCAGTAAATGTTTATTGCTATGATTAATAATACTTGCAACACCTGACATTTCTTGCATACCCACTAAGGGCCAGGCATTCTGCCACATACTATACTTAACCTAAGAGCTATGTTTTAAGCCTAATAAGTCTTTATGGTTTGATATATTTCTTATTTTTCCATTGCCTCAATTTTTGAAAATTGCCTCTCACATGCCCTCAGCTGAGGACCTGGCCTGCAACCCAGACATGTGCTCTGACCGGGAACCAAACCGGTGACCTTTTGGTCCACAGGCCAGTGCTCAATCCACTGACCCACACCAGCCAGGGTTTAAGATTATTTAGAGAAAGAAAAATACAGTAAAACATGTTTCTACCTTAAATTTTCTCATTGACTGATAAAGTCTTCCAAGGTTTCCATAGTGTTTTGCAGTCTGTACATTAAATTCCCCAAAAGCTTTTTTAGCTAGTTGGAGTGAAGATAGGTGCAAATCATGAGCTTCTTGAAGCAGCCTCTGTTCAGTTTCTTTATTATGACAGTCAATTGCAATCTCCTCTAAAATAAGTGCTGAATAAGAAAGTGATGAAATTAGTGCACTTTAAAACCACCTATGAAAACTAACATGAACATAAAATTTAAAATTAAATTCTATGTTTGTTGTATATATTTATATATGGATATAGTTTAAAACTGGTGAAGAAGAAAGTATTACACTTTACTGAAAAAATACAGTTTGGGGGAGGTCATTCTATTTTGCATAGTATAATGTATTTCAAATTTAAGAAAAACAATGGTATACATCAAATTATTTTATAGAATTAATTTATATTGTACTGGACTTATACGTTGCTGATGTAAAATTGCTTTTTAAAGAAATGAAAAGGAGAAGGCAAAAATTTTAAAGTTATGAAACTGTGTCAAGGAGAAGCTAATCACAGTTGAAAATTTTGAAACTACACTTTTATAAAATATAACCTTTAACCAAATACAACTAAAGGAACTGGTTTCCTCCTACTCACTTGACCAACCAAATCAGGCATGATTTCAATTTCAAAGTCACATTCAAGGTTTTCCAACTTTAAGATTTCACTTAAAGTCTTAAAAAGTCTTTTATCCGGTAATTTTATTTAGAGGAAAATTGTCCATGTACACAAAAATAAGAGATTTAGTTCACTGCAGCAATTTTAAAGTACAAAAGGTTAAAAACAATATAAAGGTCCAAAAACAGAGGGGAAGTTAAAAATATTAGAGAAAAGCATATATACCTACATGTAACTGATATGGGAAAATGTTCATAATATGGTAAGTGAAAAAAAACCAGATTATAAAACTAAGAAAAAATGTACTCATTTATTTTGCTTTTTAAAAAAAGAGAAAGTCTAAAAAAAATTTCACCAAAATGTTGATGCTGAATCAGTGGGATTTCTGGTGACTTATTTTTTTCTGTTTAACTTTTAATTTTTGGGTTTTTTTCCCCCCAACTTTTAATTTTTGACACTGATCATGTGTTACTTGTGTAACTTTAAAAATGCAAACTTGAGAAGAGGGAAAATACTGAGTTCCAGAATTAAGGTAAAATTTACCCAACATGCACTGAGTTACCACATAGGTGACCCAATTACGTTGGCAATATAAATGTCTTGAATGAAAGGGACTTGGTAGTGATTATATAAAAGTTAAAATAAAAAATAAAGTGGTATTTGTTAAGAACCTTGCAATATTAAGGATAACATGACATGCAGCTGAGTTTCAGAATCCTGTACTCTAAAAGCTGAAGGTATGTGAAAAACCCACCTTCAGTTTGCTATCCGTGTTGCTGTGCAATAATCATCTGTGTTACGTATGAATGAATGTGTGTAAATGGAGGAAGGGAGGAGGAGGATTGACATTCTTACTTATTAACAGTGTTATATGCGAGAAGCAAACAACCTTTCATTATAAACCACTGGAAATTCATACACAGAGTTGCAGGTAAATACTTCAAATCAGTGAACTGGTCATTTAATATGTAGATATAGTCTACTTTTAAGTACTACCCCTGCAGAAATAAGCAAATATCCCTATTTTATATAATACATATCATCAATTAAAAAAATCACAGACTAGACATCTATTACAATTGACAGTTAAAGAAATCTAAAAAAATATAAATACAGATGTATAGACATATAAATATAGATATACACTGGAAACTAAATTACAAAGGGTACCTTTCACCCTCTTTGAAGAAGCCAAAAGAAGATGATCTTCAGGTAGGATGTGGGTAATGATACCAATAGCTCTTTCTGCATGAAATCTGTAATACAGATAGATATATTCTGGCATTTCTTCCCCCCCACCCCACTCTTCCTTCTCAGGCCTTCTTACCTCCCTCCTCCCTCCCTTCAGCACTGAGTCACTAACATTAAACCTTCAGCCCCCCATTTGGACAGAAACCAGCAATACAGATAGATATATTCTGACTTTTTTTTTTTAGTTACAGTGTTTTATAATACTGACAGAATTTCTAAAACTATCTGTGGTAAAAGACAAGTTTTTTATTTTTTAAATTTCCTTCTGCTTGTGAGCTGAACTTTAAGCATCCAATGGACTCCCATCTCCCTCAGAGTAAACTGTGAAGTTATTACAGCCTACAAGGCTCAAAATGATCTTTTACTGGGCTACCTCTCTAATCTCATCTACTATCATTTTCAAATCCTCTCATCCCCCTCCAGTCACACAGGCCTAGCAGTTCTCTGAATACGCAAATCATTGTTCTTACCTAGGACACTTACACTTGATTTACTGTCTCTCTGAAGTGCTCTTCCCCTGAATATCCACATGGCTCACTCCTCACTGAAAAGCCTTCCCAGACCAACCTATACGAAAATCCCTAAATAATCTACCACCACTCTAAACTCTTAGTTTACTTTGTCCCGCCATGCAGCCTCACCTGACATAATTGGCTATTTGTTTATGGACTATCTCTCACCAAACAGAAGGTAAATTATTTGTCTATCTTATCTGCCAGTTCCTTTAAAAAAAACTAAGCCTTCTATCTCTGTCTTCCAAGCAGTAATTACTTTTTCATTACAGGTCTTCTAATTCACTAATTGTCTATTTAATTGTGTTTAATGTTTAACTTGTCTACTGAATTTTAATGTCAATTACTATTTCCTAAATCTAGCTATATTTTTTAATAGCAGCTCTTGTATTAAGATGTTAATTCATACAACACAATTTACCTATTTAAAATGTACAATCCAATGGTTTTCAGTATATTCATAGAGTTGTATATCCATACCACAATCAATTTCAGAATATTTTCATCACCCGAATAAAGAAACCCAGTGCCCATTAGTAGTCACCCTACATTTTCCTCCAGCTCCCCAGCCCTAGGCAACCAACCACCCTTTTTTCTTGTCTCTATGGATTTGCCTATTCTGGATGTTTCATGTAAACGTAATCATACAAATATTATCCTTTGTGACTGGCTTCTTTCACTAAGCACAATGTTTTCAAGGCTCATCCATTCTGCAGCATGTATCACCTGTTTTTTCCATCTGCCTTTTTTTCTTTATTTTCCCTTCAAAATATTGCTGACTCCTTCTTTTGTATCAGGATCAGTAATTGCTTTCTGTTAAGGGCCAGACAGTGAATATTTCCGGTTGTGGGCCATATACTCTGTCCCAACCACTCGACACTACTATTGTAATGTAAAAGCAGCTAGACAATACATGATCGAAGGGAGCATTGCTATGTTCCAATAAAGCTTTATTTTGCCCACAGGCCACAGTTTACCAACCCATCTGCATCTTTAATCACTTAATACTAATTACAGTATCAACCAAAAAGTTCTGTTAAGCGATATTCTTATAGTACCAATCCTGTTCATTATGCCTGTGACTCTCACTCATAAGAAAATGTTTCCTTACTTATTTTTAATTTTTTGAAATGGTGAGTTCATCTTTGGTTGAGCTAGATCTATGGAAAGTCTACATGATTTGGGTTGAGGTTAATTATTTCCAAGTGTTTTACATTTCCCCCTAAAAGGCATCCTAGGAGAACGAGTAGTCTCAAAGTACTTTTCATTGTTTTCTTCCGTTTAGGGGTTCCTGTAGGCATGTTGCCCAAACACATGAGTGCTACATGTTTGCAGTTACAAATTCCCCTATGAAGAATTTATGACGTTTCTGTCATCTCTCTTGCCAGTAGGCAATTCTTTTCCTAGTTACCCTTTCCCTGAGGGTGTATAGCCTTGGTCCTGACTTCATGTGAGGGTTTCAGTTCTAACTCACAACTTCCTGTGGGCTACATGCTTTGTCTCTTAAACCCAGGACTGTTGTTGAGCCAACATTACAGAAACTTGTAAGCTTTCCTCCCACCCCACAGCAGATATACCATAGTTTGGATTTTCATCCTTTATAAGCCCTTAGGGATTTCCTCCCTCTCTTGCAAGTTTAGTTATGCGTTTTAAAAGATAATTTTTATTCAGTATTTCTCTGCGTTGTGAAGCAAGAAGTTTTTAGGTTAAGTCTGTCATTTATCCAGAGTACTACTATATTACTCAAGGAAAAATTATTGAAGAAAATACTCAAAAGGAAAGTTGTATTCTGTATAAAGATATACACGTCAATATTAAACCACACAAACCCTAAATGAATAGCTTATAAATTGGTATGCTTTCAAAATATGTCAAAAATATTTTAGACATCATGTTAACACTCCAGGAAGTACATTAAATACTATTTTATTAGGAAAAAACCAAAAACAATAGCAACAACATTAAGTCAATCACGGAAAAGGAACATGGAACTTACAATGCATTGTCAAATTTTCCAGAGCTATACTGGTGAACGTAAGAAGAATAAGCCAAGTCTTCATGAGCTGTTGCTACATGGATGTTTTTGCCACCAAATACTGACTGCCGAATGTCAAGGGCTGCCTGAAAGAGTCATCAATATAATTAATAATACTGTAAATCCTTAGAATCCATTGCCCAGTTAAATTAAGCATCCTAGTAATTTAAATATATATTCTACACACTGAATCCCATCAGTTTTGAGGAAAAGGCCTGCTGTATTTAAATCACAACAGAACATAAAAATTACCTATAAGGCTTGATTTTCTGAAGACTGAGTCTGACTTAAAAGGCAATGGCTTAGAAATAAAAACCATTACTTGACTGAGAATCACAACGGTGTTTTTCTCTGTGTCCTTCTTCAGAAGTGGACTAAAAAATCAAGGATACCTTGTCCAGAGCTATGGCATAACATATCGTTTACCTGAGAATGACTAAGATAAGGCCGAAAATAACTACTATTGACTGTCCTTGCTATTATAAATGTAGCTATAATGACACGCTAAATCAACAACAAAGATAAGCCATCATCTGGGCAAATGAAAATGGAAGAGTATTCTTGATTATGAGCCCACAAGTAAACAACTCTTTTCCTGGATGATTTGCTTTAATTCTTATAACTTTAACTTTTAAGTTTTGTAGATAGTATTTAGTAATATCCAAAATAAAGGTATGCCATATCTATGAGGAGGGGCTTAGAAAGTTTTTTTAAAAATGATTTTTAGACAGAGAGAGAGAGAAGAAGAAAGACAGTGAGAGAGAAACATTGATTTGTTGTTTCACTTCTTTATGTATTCATTGATTGGTTCTTGTACGTGCCCTGACCGTAGATTGAACCCACACACAACCTTGGTATATTGGGGTGATGCTCTAACCAACTGAGCAACCTGGCCAGGGCAGAAATTCTTTTTTGAGAGTAGTTTATACACTGCAAACAAGTACAAGTCAGGAAAACAATTTAGGTTGAAAGAAAGTGTAACTATTAACATACCTGATATATTGCAACAGACTGACAGATATTATCTACATTCAGTAAGTAGAACCCATAATCTAGCAGTGTATCAGAATACTTTGGGTGTTTGGATCCAAAATGATCCCTACAAAAAGATACAAAACTATTAGGATATAAAGTAGAGACACATAATTTGAAATGGTATTTTTAATAACAATCACCTACCGTGCCAAATACACTGCATGTTTAATTAATTGTTCTGCCTTCTTAAATTCACGTTTTACAACACAAGCCTAAAGATAACGTAAAAAATTATTAAATAACTCAGTGGTAAAGTAAGTCTAGCTTATATATTTGAACTATAATGGTCAAAAAGAGAAAAGCACCTTCAAACATAAGTAGAAGCGACGTATTTGTAATTTCCTTCCAGCTTGAAAGTTCTATTATAAACAGATCTATATATATCCTGGGAAATTATAAAGCTTACAATTTTGACAGCCATGCCCAACACAAACTTGTTATTAACAAAGTTATCTTACAGAGCTGATATACTCCCATCCTTCCATATTATTAAAATACAATGGTGAGGGGGAGGACACACCATGTTATTTTCTAAGGCACTTATATTTATATTCCAGTTCTACAGTGGCTTACAACTATCCTTTAATTCTCATCTAACAATTTTTAAATACACAGAATTTTGAGCTTTCCTCTTCTTAATATTTTGACTCATGAGAATAGCCAGTAGTTTCTAAATATTATTTGCACAGAGAAATAGAAATCTTGCACATATATTCAGTTGTCTTAATATTAAACGTGTATCAATGTTTTAAATTACTTAAAAACATTAATCTTCTTCTAGCTCTGATAACCTGATTATGCTATTTATTCACTCTGAAATGACTTATTTAAATAAATTTCATAGAAATCTTAGGCTCTTCTAAAACTATAATTTTAGAATCTTCCTTCTAATTGAAATTTCCGTAAGTAAAACTAACCAAAATGGAATATTCAAAACTGAAAAACCTCTGGGTATAAAGAGTGTATGTGAAATGGACACTGATGCTTTTAAAGCTTCACTGCACCACAGCAGCAAGTTTTAAATATTACTAACTGGCCTCAAAGATGTAATGCATTTATTTACAGAATAAAGAAAAACTACAGGAAAATCAAATAAGTATTGCTCCCCAGGTCAATACTGTCATACCAGAAAGCTGTCATACTGTGAGACTGCAATATTATGACCAAAAGATTTAATACAAGGCTATCTTTTAGGAGAAAAGTGACCAATGCCCATTACAACTATGGCATAAGGAATTCAGGTGGTTGTAGAGGTTTAAGGAAAACAAAACCAAATTCAGGCAGGGTAGCATCACAACACTGTTTTCATCTGTACTTCAGAGAGCTGAATTATGGTAACAAAAATTGTCAAGGGTTTTCTAGGTATAATAAAATTAGCTAAAGTCTATGTGTGTGATAGTTTCAGAAATCTGGTTTCTAAAACTGAGAATAGAAATTCAGAAAACAGACCTTTCAGTACATGGAGTATGCAATACCTAATTTGTTAAATAACAGGTTAATTAAAACAAATTTAAAGCTTGCTAAATACTATAATTAATTTAATGATTTTAACATTATACCCACCTTAGAAGCTTGTCTTAAAACATCCACCACAACTTTGACTGGCAAGCCTGCTGTGATTTCTTTCATTGCCTCAATGCACCATTTATATGCCTAAAAATATATACATATACAGAAGAGCAAACACTGTGATAAATCAAAATGATAATGTCTAATGAAATAGTTGTGAATTTTTCTTGCAAGCTTTCAAGTACTTGAATAAAAACACACAAAAAATATTTACACTGAAAATTTTCTAAGGCTAAGTTCACGTGAAAGTATGTTACATTTTTCTTTGGATATGTGACACATATTCAGGAAATCACAGCCATGTTCTCTCTTGCCCAGAAACCTTTGCACACACTATTACCTCTGCCTTAGAATACATTCCTCCCTCCCCCAGCCCTTAACCTGTCAACCTTGTCTCTCAGGTTTCAGTCCTGGACTAGGTTTCCTATGCTTTCCTTCCTCTACTGTAATGCTTATATTCTATATCTTAATTGCCTGTTTAGCTGAGTGACTCCTTTGTGCCAGCTACTGTTCCAAGCACTTCATGTGCACTGACACATTTAAACGGACACAACAGCCCTGTGAAATATATAATATTACTCCGGAAAACTGAGGTGCAGAGAGGTTAAGGGCCAGGCAGTGTGTTAGCATCTAGGTATCTAGCAGAGAACAAAACATAAAATGATCCTTCTCTCCTAGTACTTAGTGGGAGAAAAGGGAAAAAAAGTAAAATAAATTACTTTGGATAATAAGAAAGCTTCAAAGAAACAAAAACATATTATGAATATATCACAAGAAATGGGGGGAAGATAAATTATAAAGCACTAGAAATATTTGTTTTCCTCTGCAAGCTTTCTTCTCTTCTGAAGAAAGAAGCAATTCCATCTATTCAAAAGCAATTTTGATGAAAATATAACATATGCAACTTAGGCCAAAAACCCCACAAAACTGGTTTGTTTATGAGATAGTATATAAGCTGACTCTGTTTCAGAATAATGAAGTAAAAACTTTATAAGTGTGGTACACTCTAAGACTGATTTAAAATATTTACTGCCCCTCATCGGGGAAGCATATACACTACTTCCCTTCCACATTAAAGAGTGGTCATGTGATTTCCTTTGGCCAATTAAAATATGAGCAGAAGTGAAACGTGCCATTTCCAGGAGAAATTTCTAAGAGCCAGTAGTTTTTCCCTATGATGATTTTTTTGCCTCTGCGACAAGGCTGGTTCTAAAAAGAACCAGCTCTAATGTTCCAGACAGAAACTGCTTTACCACATAGGGTTTTGAGCAAAGTGTAGATATAATGTTAAGCAGAGCCACAGAGATACCCAAGACATGCTGTAGCATGAACATAAAATAAACTTCCACTGTTTCAAGCCACCACTATTTTGGGGTTGATATTACCTCAGCAGAGCCTACCCTAACTCATATCAGAATATGCTGACAATTCATCAAGCTACATCCTCAAGATTTGTGTACTTTTCTATGGATATAACTGCCAAATCTATTTATCTTTAAAAGAATGAACTATCAAAATTATCCAAGAAACAATAAACATTCCTCATGAACATGCTGAGAGCTGCAAACACCATGAATAAGGCACAGTGTAAACCCCGATGCGAATGACGAAAGAGAGTAACTGTCAATTAAATAGTAACTGCCTAGTAAAGAAAGTGAAAACTGGTAAATAAAAGTCAATTTGTCCCACTGAACACACTGGTGGGTCTGGCTATATTAAGACGGGCCTGGGGCCGAGTATGGGAGTAAAGAAGGGCAAGATTTGAATCATTCTATGTAACGGAAAGAAGAGTGCAGAGTTCTAGAGGGCAGTATGAAAAAGAAGGATGGAAAGAAATGCAAGAAGCACCAGAGATGGCTGAGTTCCTATGTAAGACACACAAAGACACTGGGGCACCTGAAGCGCTTTTAAGACAGGTATTTCTAATACTCAAACTGTTGCTCCTCATTCTCATTTCTAGTAAATTAGGCTATTCACACACAAGCCTTCTGTGAATGGAGTTCTTTGTTTTTGGTGTATGAAAATCACAGAAAGGGTGTAAGTTCTATACCTGGATTGATAAGCTATAGAACAGACACTGTACACAAGGGGCAGCAAAACAATCCATCGACAAGACTGATTCAGCAGTTACAGGAATTCAGCATAAAAAATAATTGGAAGAACATACATAAACTACCTGAAAAATTACAGGCATGCTAGTAAGGATTTTAAATTTTTATAGATGGGTTCAGTGCTTTCTCATATAGATATTAAAAGCAAGATGAGCATCGGAGTTGCATAATAGCACCTTATAATTATTTTAGAATTGTATAGTTTCACTTCTAATTGAAAATTCCCTTTAAATATGGAATATATATTTAAATTAATGGGGCAAAAATCAAGACAGGAATAATTTCAAAATATGAAAGCTAAATGACAGCTGACAGCATGAAATAATTATGATATTCTTCCACAAATAAAACAACCAAGTAAATACATAAATCATTTCTCAACTATGTATTCCAACTATGTATTCATTCATGAAGCATTAATTTAGCAGTATAAAGCCCAGAGTGAAGCTATCTTTCCCATAAGGAAGCAGAAGGAGCAAAACAATATAATAAAGTATAAATAAAATCTAGCTTCCCCTTGAAATGAGTGCTTTCAAATTATGAGAGTTCATCCAGAGCTACATATTCAATAAAAAGTATCTACTAAAGATTTATTTAGCAGACCATGTCCACCAAAATAATTTAGGCAGAAATACACCTGGAAATAAAAAACAAAAACAAAACAGAGCCTAAATCTTACATGTATAGTTTAAAATCCATGTCACAGAATACATCTTTGCCTGGTTTTAAATATTCAATTCAAATGTGTATTGCTTTAAGTAAACCTAACAAGTGAAAAGGAGATCTATGAAGACAAATAGGAGAGTTATGATTTATCCTGTGTTTTAGGAATACTTACTGGTCACAATGAGATGCACTTCAAATACTCACCTCATCATAGTGACTTTTTGCAAACAGGAGTGCACACAACTCTCCATACAGCGCCGCTTTGTTTGCTTGCTGGCCATGTTTTGAGAGTTTATCCATGTATGTCTGAGCTAACTTAAATGTCTCCTCACCCAAATGATATTTGCAGTTTCCATTTCGCACATGAAGTAACCTACAAAAGAACAAAGAACATTCCTCTATTTCTGGTATTTCCTGCACGGCTGACCTGATAACCTCTTACAGATCATTATGCAGCACATAGATGGGTTAAGGTAACTAGATATAAGAAATAAGGAAGCACTGGAAAACAGCTGTCTGGGCCAAACTGGGATCGACTATAATGCACATGAAGTATATGCTCTTTCCAGAAAGCTATCCATGATTAATCTCATCCAACTCTGATACCTTATCTTCTCTAAATATTCTACTTTGTGCACTGAGCCTGTACTACATCTAGCTACATCTAACACTTAACTCAGTGTTCTAAATCCAAAAGTAATATAATCTTATAAAAAATTTGGAAGATAGTGAAGAAAGTAAAAATTAACATGAATTACTACTACCTATCATTACTTTCCATTCTTCTTTCTAGTATATTTGTGCAATACTTGATCAGTTACCACTCATTTCATGTTCTTTCATAAAGTCTCGTTTTTGCTTATCTTTCTGGTAAGATAAATTCATTAAAAACAGTGGTATTGTCAGAGTTCCTTCATAACCTTTACCTCTATGGTAGAAAAATACAGTTCTTTTACATAAAGTGACTGTAAAACTATGCTAACTACCTAATGCTATGCAAGAGTTGTGAAACAGGCTAGGAGTAGATAGCAAAAGCAGACATATAAGACAGGAGGATAGTGTTAGGACTGGACATGTATTTATGTTTCTATTATAATGCTGGCTAGAATATTACGTCCATGTCTCATGACAATACAATTTTCTGAAAATGTTCAGGTCTGAAAAAGAACAAGGTATAAAAACCATTAAAAAAAAAAAAAAAAAGTCCTAGCCAGGTGGCTCAATTGGTTATAGCAGCATCCCAATGTGCCAAGGTTGCAAGTTCGATCCACAGTCAGGGAACATATAAGAATCAACCAATGAATGCATTAAAAAAAAAAAAAATCAATGTCTCTCTCTGAAAACAGTAAGACAGCCCTGGCTGATGTGGCTCAGTGAATTGGGTTCGGACTGCAGACCAGAGGGTTGTTGGTTCGGTTCCCAGTCAGGGCACATGCCTGGGTTGCAGACCAGGTCCCCAGTGGGGGCCACATGAGAGGCAACCACACATTGATGTTTCTCTCTCTTTCTCCCTCCCTTCCCCTCTAAATAAATAAATAAATAAATAAATAAATAAATAAATAATCGTTGTTTAAAAAAAAAAAAGAATTGCTCTTAAAAAACAAAAACAAAAACAAAAAAAACAGTAAGACAAAACAAAACACCCAAGTACAGAGAGGTTAGAAAGCATTCTTCAGGAGTATTAAAAACCCACGGTGGTGATTGCTGGGGGGAGAGGGGTATAAAGGGACTAAACGGTAATGGAAAAAACATAATAAAGGTTATATATTAAAGAAACATTTTAACAATCTTTAATCTCTATCAATCCATTGTACTGTCAGAAAAAGACAGTCACTTCAAATGAACAAGAACTATTCAATAAAGCATTAAATGTTACACCATGTCAGTGTACATTCTCCCAACACTCACCATACAGTTATCCACTTTAAAAAAAGACTAGAACACTCAAGAAAATAATATACTAAGGCCAATCAAAAATTTTGAATGGAGCATATTTCATTCACAATACCAAATTCCAACTTAAAGCAAAACTAAATGTAATAACTTATCAGGCTACTCTTGAATAATGCATTATTAAATTTATATTTTTAGGCAGAAGCATAAAAATAGGAAAAATGTATGTCCTGATAGACAGAAAAGTTTCATGCTAAAGTAAGTGCACTCATACATAATAGAGGTGCAACGTCAAACTGCTGATCTTATGACCAAAGTGTGCAATGACTTCCACCACAATAAAAGCCAAACAGGAAACAGAACTGAAATCCAGTAAAAGACTGCAGTAAGTAAAAATATATAAATTGTAAGAGAAAAAAGTACAACAAAAATTTTTTTAAAAAGAAAAAATACGGTAGCTCAGATAATAAAGTTTTGAGACTCTCACAGTCAGGTGCTGATGAAGCATCAATCACAAACTAATCATTTCCCAGGGGCAAGGGATGTAGTGGTAAACAAGAGAGAAAGAATCCATAACCATCAAAGCTTCATTCGAGTGGCGAGATATATGTTAGGGCAGACCAACAAACTCTAAGATACCTCATCTCTAACATATCAATAAAATATTATTTGATATTCAATAAAAATTGATGAATACAAAATATTCAGTAAATTGACCAGACTTTAAGTAACTTAGGAAGGAAAATTTCTATGCATTTTTTTAAACTTTATTTTGATTACCCTTTAGTTTTATTTAGGAAAAAATTCTTTTTAAGAAAAGTCAAATCAGCCTCGCTAATACGGCTCAGTGGACTGAGTGTCGGCCTGCGAACCAAAGGGTCGCCAGTATGATTCCCAGTCGGGGCACATGCCTGGGTTGTGGCTGGGTCTTCACTAAGGGGTGAGCAAGAGGCGACCACACATTGATGTTTCTCTCCCTTTCTTTCTCCCTCCCTTCCCCTGTCTAAAAATAAAATAAATCAAATCTTTAAAAAAGGAAAAAGAAAAGGTCAAATGAAATTGAGGAACAGAGAGAAAACCAACATGAAAATAGCTAATACTAAGTGTTACATGTGCAGAAAAAGTAAGAACAGTAAGAGCAAAGTTATTGTACTTCTAGATTTGCTTGCCTTTCCTTTAAGTACTTCTGTTAAAAAATTTATTTTTGAAGAAAAATATTTATAAGTAAAATACTAATCTTGTTATATATGATTCTAGAAGTGTATATAGAACAGGGGTTAGAAAAATAGTAACACCCAAGAGGAAAGTGTACTTCTTCTCCTAGCATCCAATGTATACAGTTCCTGGTATATACTAGGCATTAAGAAATGGGTGTTGAATGAATGAACAAGCAAGTTCTCTGACAAAGCAAAACTACAAATATACAGTCTGGTTCATAATACTCAAATCTAAGCTAACTATAGCAAGTTAACTCTATTTTGGGGATGAGGACAGGAGGCCAGAATAGTGAAACTCTGACATATAAACATCAACTCAGAGGCTGACTCAAATGTTGACCTATACTTAAAAGAGTTAAAACCATAAAAGCCATTTACCACTACAGCATGTAATGGTAGGATCTGTTCCAACTTACCTCACACAACATTCTACTGCACGAAACCAATGAAGCATCTCATCATGTAGAGTACACAACTGAAGGCAGGACAGAAAAACTTTCTCAGCATCACTGTACCAGCCTGCATCGGAAAGAAAGCCACCTAAAAGACAAGAAAAACCAGTAACTTTAGATAATTTAATAAATCACTTGAAAGCTGAAATGACATGTTTATAATAAATATTATCTAAAATGGAAAAACCATAATATTAAAGTCCTGTGTTTATCCCAAAACAAAGATACAAACTGTGAAAGTAATTTTTTTTTTCAAACTAAAGGAAATAGATCAAAATTGAGACCTTGAATAAGGAGTCAAGAATATTAACCCTCTAAGAATACTCCATGGCCTAAAGAGTTGACATTTTTCAGTTAATTAGCTACTATATTCTAATAATTCCAATATTTTCACCTTGTAGGCTAAACATAACTTTTCAATCTCTCCATACCCAATCCCAAAGAAGATAAAAGAATCTGAATTAAACTTAATCTTCTCAGTACAGGAGTAAGCACATCACTTAGAAACACAAGTAAGAGATGTTGATACTCACTTCACTCATTTTTTTAGCAAGTAATTAAATTACTATCCTCCACTAGCACTGGGCATCATTGACTTAGGATAATGACCATTTTTTTAGCCCCTCATATATTTTTCTTTTTGTATTTTAATATATTTTAAATAGTGTCAATAGTCTTAACAGTGTCAACAGTGTCTGATCAAGAAAATATTGTATTTTGCTTTTATCCATGTTTTTAAGTTTAATTAAAGCTACACGTAATCAAACAAATATCACTTTTTAAAAAGATTTTATTTATTTATTTTCAGAGAGGGGAAGGGAGGGAAAGAGAGAGGGAGAGAAACATCGATTGGTTGTCTCTCACACACCCCCAACTGGGGACTTGGCCTGCAACCCAGGCATGTGCCTTTACAGGGAATGAAACCAGTGACCTTTCGGTTCACAGGCCAGTGCTCAATCCACTGAGCCACACCAGCCAGGGCCAGCCAAATATCATTTTAATTGTAGAGAAGTATGCTTTAGAACATTTTAGGGCCCTCACCAAATGACTGAATAATATGGTTATTATACATATTCATACTAAGCAGCCTTCTACTCACCATCCTAACATTATATGTTGTGCTGGTTATTAGGCTATTGTTTCTCAGCTCTGAATCAACCCTTTTAGACTCTGTTTTGTAACACTGGGGAGGTAGGACTCTGTAAACATATTTCTCCTTTGCCAGCTGGCTCCCCATGTCTCTGCCCAAAAGAGGCACTAGACTGGGAGGGGAGGAACAAGAGACACTCCTTCCTGTTTGCTTCCAGTTTGTCAGCAAGGCTCTTGCTGACAGCAAAGCCCCCAGGGTAATGCTCTTTACTCTGGCAGTGGCCATTCATTCTGGTAAGCCAATTTCCGCTGCAGTTTTCTAATACTTGCAGAACTAGACTCACAGCCCTCAGATCAGAGACACCAGCCAGCCAGGTGCCCTCCTAGAGGTCTAAGTTGTAGGCCCATTGGCCCCTGTGGCCTAGCAGTATCCCAGCTCTGTGGGGCACCTCATCAAGCTTCTAAACTTTAATTCCAACACCATCCCTTAGTATTCTAAGTACTAGGTATGGTAGTTAATTCCTGCAGTTGTGTCAGTAATACCCAAGCGTTCCCTTTTTGTCTCTTTCAGTTCTCTAATACCTGTTTTAAAATTCATTACATTACATTCTCGCTACACAACAACATGGATGGACCTTGAAAACATGCTAAATGAAACCAGCCAGTCACAAAAATCATGAAAAAAGGATTTTATGAGTCCATTTATATAAAACATCTAGGACAGGTAAATCTATGGAGACAGGGCTAGAGGTGTTGGAAGGAAATGAAGAATGACTGCTAATGGGTATGGGTTTTTTTGGGGTGATGACAATGTTCTAAAATTTACTGTGGTAATATTTTCACAACTCTGTGAATATATTTAAAATCTTTGAATTGGATACTTTAAGCAGGTGAAATGCATGGTATGTGAATTATATCTCAATAAGGCCGTTATTTAAAAAATTATCTCCATCACTGTCTACTTCTGGTAGGAAGTTTTTGCACTGTTTTGGCAACTTTACCATTAAGGCTTATAATATAACTGACTTTTCTAGGACTTGGTTTTTCTCCGAGATATTTCTTCATCCTGGCTCATTTCAATGGCCGGACTGTTGTGTTTGTAGAAGTAACAGAGGACCTCGATGAACACCTTAATGCTCACTTTCACGTTCCTTTATACTAAATTTCTCCCACAGATTTTTACATGACCATCTAAGACTGAAGGAATGTCAACCTAACATTCACCGAGATCACAAACACTCTCCTGTTAGAGACTCTCCTCTTTGGTCATTAATTCCATAATTCTTTGCTGCAATTCTTTGTTAAATCACATGGGACTATCGAAGGATAAATGCGGAGGAAAAAAATGTCCTGAAGTTCCTCCAGCAAACTGTCTATGACCACTACAAAGAGTTATTCTTAAGATTGGAGGAAATGACCATAAAAACTTGCTAGCAAAGAAAGTATATGCATGCACGCATGTGCACGTGTGTGTGTGTGTGTGTGTGTGAGAGAGAGAGAGAGGAGAGAGAGAGAGAGAGAGAGAGAGAGAGAGAGAGGGAGAACATGCACATACACACATTAATGTGAGAAGTTAAAAATGAAAGGTAGTCTTGGTGGTGGAACAGCCCTATATTTTGATGTTAATGACAGTTATATGTGTCTTCACCTTCAAGCAACTGCACAGAAACACACATGTGCACACACGTGTGTGTGATAGAAAAAAACAGTAAAAATTAAATAAAGTCTATTTAATAGTACGGTCTAGTTAACAGTATTAGTGTCAACTTCCTGATTTCGATACTGTATGTCAAACCTACAAATATTTCAAAATAAAAATGTTTAAAAAGAAAGTAAAAAAGGTAGCAACAACTTTAATTGTCTGAAACATTTAGAGATTTCCTGAAAACCATATAAAATGTTAGCCAAATACTAAACAGTACTCTTCTATACAAATAACATACAAAACCTCAAAATCCTTTTCCATTTATATTGTCAGCACCTGTAAAATGAGAATATTATTCTCATAACATTCATGAATAATTTCATGAATAATTTCAGAAGTACTCTCATTTTAGAGATGGAAAAACTGAGGCCGCAAAAGAATTAAGTCCCACGTCTTATAGTAAGCTGGTGAAAGAGGTTGGTGGCAGCATGACATGGTAGAAAGATACGTGGCTTGAAATCATATAGACACAAGATTCTAAACTTAGCTCCACTACTAGCTATGTTACTTGAACAAGTTAACATTTTTTAGTCCTTTTCCTCATTTTTCAAATACCAACACATGACTGCAATGTCATGAGGATTTAGAAAGATAGCACTATGATGCCACGAAAGTTAATGTCCAATAAATTACACTTAGTTTTTCTGATGTTTTTCTCACAACCTCCTTAAGTAGACTGTGGGAATGTCCTGGGAGAATCCTGGATTGTCAGAAGGTTTAATTCTGAATCACGTCACAGGACAAAACAGTCCTCTATTGTACCATTACTTACCTAAAACAAAGCCAACTTGAATGGCTTTTTCCTTTACTGCAGCATCTGATTCTGCAATATAAGAGCACCTTCTACTGAATGAATAGGCCAAAACTGAAGCAACTTTCACACCATGATCCATCAAAGCCTGGAAACAATGATGAAGCAAATGTCTGAAGGAGAAGGAAAAGGTTATTTTATAGAGGTAATGTATTTTGTCCTTTTAGAAAGTGCTAGCTTGCTTTTTTAAAATAACAGTACCATTATTTTCCAAGATAGAGTACGACAAAAAGCTTCCTGCCTTATGAATTATGAGGCCAACATAATTCACAATTTAGCCTAGTATCTTTACTCAGAGGATCACTCAGTGATCCTGTATGTGTAAATTTGTGGCAACAAAGAATAAAACTAACTTTTAACATCAGTTTTAAAAGCCAAATTGTCTTATAATAATAATAACCCAATTTAAAAATGGACAAGGATAAGAAAAGATGAAATACTGCCATTCGCAACAACATAGATGAATCTTGAGAATATAGTGCTAGTGAAATAAGTCAGACAGAAAAGTCAAGAACCATATGATTTCATTCATATGTGGAACATGAAACTGAAAGCAAGAAATGAACAAATATGAAAAACAAAATCATAGACGCAGATAACAGTACTGTCATTACCAAAGGAAAATGGGAACGGGGAGCTTGCAAAGGATAAAGGGGGTCAGATATATGGTGACAAGAGAAGATTTGACTCTGGGTGGTAAACAGACAATGCAATATACAGATACTGTGTCACAGAATTGTGTTATTTGAAACCTGTATAATTTTATTAACCAATGTCACCACAATAAATTTAATTTAAAAAAAAATGTGCAATGGATCTGAATAGTTCTCCAAAATATACTAATGGCTAATAGGCACAAGAGAAAATGTTCAACATCATTACTTGTTAGGGAAAAGCAAATCAAAATCATAGCGAGATACCGTATCATATCTGCTAGGATGGCTATAGTAATTAAAAAAAAAAAAGTAATGGCAAGGATATGGAAAAACTGGAACCCTCATATATTGGTGGTGGAAATATAAAATGGTGCAGCCACTGTGGAGAATAGTTTAGAGACCACTCAAAAAATTAGTTAAACACAGGACTATCACATTTACACACTAGTTTTATTCACAGGAAAGCTGAAAGCATATGTCCACACAAAATCTTGTCCACGAACACTTCAGAACAGCATTATTTATAATTGCCAAAAGGGGGAAACAACCGCAATGTTCATCAGTAGATGATGAGATAAACCAAACCGTATATCCACAAAATGGAAAATTATTCAGGCGTAAACAAGAAAAAAAGTACCAATATAAGCAACAATATGAATGAACCTTAAAAACATTATAGGAAGTAAAAAGAAACCAGTCACAAAAAACTATATATTTTATGACTACATTTATATGAAATGTGTAGAATAGGTAATACAAAGACAGAAAGTAGATTAACGGTAGGTGAGAGACTAGGGGTAAAAGGAAACAGGGAGTGACTGTTAATGGGTGCAACAGGATTTCTTCTTTTTTAAAAGATTTATTTATTTATTTTTAGAGAGGGGGGAAGGAAGAAAGAAAGAGAGGGAGAGAAACATCAATGTGTGGTTGCCTCTTGCACGCCTCCCCACACTGGCACCATGTCCCACAACCCAGGCATGTGCCCTGACTGGGAATGGAACTGGTGACCCTTTGGTTCACAGGCCGGCGCTCAATTCCACTGAGCCACAACCAGCCAGGGCGCAACAGTATTTCTTTCGGGGTAAGGAAAATGTTCTAGAATGAGACAGTGGTAATGACTATAAAACCTTCTGTGTACATTAAAAGCCAATGAATAGTACCATTTAAAATGGTTAGTTTTATGGTATGTGAACTGTATCTCAATGAAAACAAATTTAAAACAAAATATTAAATAATGGAGTCGCTGCTTTGCATAAACGGGAAAAATGTCAAACTACATGCTTTTAGTTTCACAAATAGTATATCAAGCACTTAAAGGACTTGGACTTGGTGAAAGATAACCTGGGAGATGAAAGAGAGGCATTCCACTAAGTCTTTATAATGGCCATATTTAGAACTGCATAGAGAAATTCAAATCCCAGAAAGCTAACCTTTTTTAAAAGAATGCTTTTTAAAGTTTTTCTATAGCATTCTTTTACCAAAATGAAGTTCTCATCTATTTTTTTAATAGATAATCTTAATTAATCAACTAACCAAGAAGTTTCTCTATAGGCTTATTAGTACACAGGCCACATTTCAAAGTTATCTTTGAGAAGTGAATTGTTAATTTTTACCTGTTTTAGTCTATCCCTCTCTAAAATATGAAATCCATGAGGAAAAGATTGTACAGATCTTTTTCACTGCTGTAACCCCAGAATCTAGAACAATACCTGATATATACTAGACAAATTAAGTACTTATTTAATACGCTGAACAAGTGAAACAACTACACAATGTTAATATTAAAGATTAGCAATACTTAGTAAACCTGTATTATTATTTTCCTAGAATGTGGGTTAGGGAAAAAAATGGCATTTAAAGTAAGTTTCAGAAGAACACTAACGAGAGTGGCAAGTACAATCAGAAGCCGTGTCACCTACACCTCCATGTGGCTCCGACTGCATGGTAACAGCCACAATAGGGAAGGTGAATTCAGTCTCCCTTTCTTGAACACAGAAAGCAATGGTGGTATTAACAGCTTCATAACAACGTGCATGTATTTAATACCACTGAATTTTACACTTAGAAATAGTTACAATGGTAAAATTTAGGTTATGTATAGTTCACCACAATTTCTAATGAATTAATTTACCTTTTATCCAGAGCTCTCAATACTTTAGCAAAAACTTCCAATTCACAAAATTCACTGCCCAGTTGACATAAGCGTCCTTGTTGATAAAGCTGAAATAAAAAACCAAAAGAAGATAATTTTCTACAATTCATATAAAAGGACTTTATTATATTTTTTAAATTTATTTATTTACTTTTAGAGAGAGGGGAAGAGAGGGAGAAAGAGAAACATCAATGTGTGGTTGCTTCTCGTGCACACCCTACTGGGGACCTAGCCCACAACCCAGGCATGTGCCCTGACTGGGAATTGAACTGGTGACCCTTTGGTGCATAGGCCGGTGCTCAATCTACTGAGCCACACCAGCCAGGACCATATAAAAGCATTTTAATAGTTGTATATGACAGAAATTAGTATTTGTATACCATACCATTTTACTTATTTGTGGTCTCTAAAAAACAAAATAAATGAACAAACAAAACAGAAACAGATTCATAGATGCAGAGAACTGACGGCTGCCAGAAGGGAAAAGGGTTGGGAGTCTGAGTGCAGAAGGTGAAGGGATTAAGAAGTACAAATTGGTAGTTGCAAACTAGTCATAGGGAACAGTCAATAATATTGTAATAACTGTAACTATGTATGGTGCCAGGTGTGTACATGAATTATTGGGAGGATCAGTTTGTTAATTATGACTGTCTAACCACTATGCTATACACCTGAAACCAACAGAACACTGAACATCAACCGTAATTGAAAAATAAAATTACAAGTGGATCAAGAAACTGTGGTACATTTACACAACGGAATACTATGCAGCAGAAAGGAGCGCCTACCCTTCATGACAGCATGGATAGAACCGGAAAGCATTATGCTAAATGAAACAAGCCAGGCAGTAAAAGAGAAATACCGTATGATCTCACCTGTAAGCAGAACCTAATCAACAAGACAAGCAAGTAAAATATAACCAGAGATACTGAAATAAAGAACAATCTGACAGTAACCAGAGAGGAGGGGGGAGAGGGATAATAGGTGTGGGGACCATCAAGGAAGATGTATGAGGGACACCTGGACAAAGCCAAAGGGGGTAGGTTCAAGGGTGGGGGGTAGGTTCAAGGGTGGGGTGAAAATGGAGACAATTGTACTTGAACAACAATTAAAAATAAATAAAGAAAAATAAATTTAAAAAAAAATTAGTAAGTATAAAACAGTATCTGGTACATGGTAAGTAATACAAAGTATTATTATATAATTATGTATTTATTAAATAAACATTAAAAAGTCATACTGAAGAAACTTTCAAAATTAACTTTTTTCCTTAAACAAAAGTGGATAATCAACGTAAAATCAACTACAGACTCTTCAGACCACCGCGAGAATCTCAGGTCAGTTTGGAGCATGACACTTCATAAGTAGGCTGACAGCAGGTCATGTCTAAAGTAATCCAGGACAGCAGGATTTTTCATTATTGTCACAATCATTTATTCACTTTTCTAAATTTTTTAGAACCTCTATTTAAAATATTTTAATGAATGTGTTCAGTGTTTATCACATATAATACATGCACATGGTTAAAAGAGACAAATCCTATTGCCTCTCTTTTCCCTAACTCTGCCTCATCGAATGTTTTTGAATTAATATATGCTATATAAATACAGTGTCTTAGGAGGCAGGAATTTGGTTTTATTAATTTACTTTACATTACAGGCCCTTAACACTTAGCTTATTTGATGAGGACATAGGTTTCAGAAAGAGAACAAGATTAGAGTTCATTTCCCAATCTAGCCAGTTAACTTTGCTCAGGGAAAACACGCTACAAACTCAATCAGGAAACTCCTAGATGTAAGTCACTAGTCACAATGGAAGTCAAGCTGAATTAGGTATATATATTAATGCAGATTAATAATGACTGTTATGGAAAATCCATAATGACTGCTGCAGGGGAGAAGCAACAACCTAAGGAAGAGGAGGCAGAAATGTTATCTTCACATAATGGTTGGACATTCAATTAACAATACACCTTCATAAGGAAACATCTGTTATTTTTGGAGATGATTATGTTTTCTGCTATAAAAAAAAGAGCTTCTGAGAATGTATAAAGTAAAATTCACTACTATTAATCACTGTCATATTTTACTTTGACTATTAATCAACAGAGAATAACTCAGGGAAAATAAAGCCGATAAATTCCTATTTAGGGACTTAACAATATTGTAAACTTCTGATTTGGGGCAGAAAAACAAATGCAGTTATCTCTCTTTCTACACACACACACACACACACACACACACATTCTCACTCCACAAACATTACAGTACAAAACAATCTTATTAGCTTCTTATCAAAATAACTCATCATTAGCAAACTAAGGCTTAGAAGTCCTTTTGTACATACAAAAAATGAAAACAAATTGTATAACCACCTTTTTACTGGTACTCACTAGTCAAATAAAGACAAATTAAACTTTATAAGCTCTACAACTCATAGTATTCTTTAATAACTGAAAATTGGTATATCCTATTAAATGAGATTTTAAAATAAAAATTTAGAGAAGTTGCTACCCTAGTTATAATTGTAAATATACCCTATTAACAAATATAAACATTTTCTTACTCAGCTGTTCAATTTTTCTAGTAAAAATGGATTCACATTTAAAATCTGTGGAGTAATGGTTTAATTGTTTCAAATCACCCTTATCATATTTATCCAAAAATGCAAATTTATACATTTTTTGAATGAGATTTTTGGATACTAATTCAGAATAAAAACAGCATCTAATTCTTAAAAAATCTCTTATGTGCCAGTGGTTTTGATAGGTAACTCATTCTGTCCTTATACTGATGAGGAAACTGAGGCATATAAAGTTAAAATAACCTGCTCAAGCCCTGACTGGTGTGGCTCAGTGGACTGGGCATCATCATCCTGCAAACCCAAAGGTTGCCGGTTCCCAGTCAGAGCACAAGTCTGAGTTGTGGGCCAGTTTGGGGTTATGCGAGAGGCAAGCAACTGATGTTTCTCTTCCTCTTCTTTCTGCCTCCCTTTCCCTCTCTCTACAAATAAATAAAGTCTTTAAAAAAGTAACCTGCTCAAAATCACACAATTAAGAAGTGGCAAAGCAAGAATCTGGTCCCAAACAGTTTGTCCTTACATCCTTGTTCTTAATAACCTATACTGTACTGCCTCTTGAATATAATATATGGTGGGTAATTTTTAACATTTTTATAGAAATAATAGAAGCATTAAAGGTTAATCTCCTTTTAGATTAATGTATCTTTTAAAAAACTTACTTGTATTTTTTTCCATTACCATTTATCCCCCTTACACCCTCTTTCACCTCCAGCCATTCCCCCCCACCTCTATTAATACATCTTACGGAGCAGAGATAGAAGAAACAAAACTGAGGCTCTAGCATTCTTCATAATGATTCTCATACTAAATTTTTAAAAATCTCTAGTTCATTATTACAGTGTTTAATACTATGTTCTGAACTCATTGAATAATGAGGCTGTTAAAGGACTTTATCAACTACTTTTAGCTACTGATATACCTTAAGGAAAATAAGGAAGTAGGTAAATTACCTCCAAAAGGTGTGAAAACAGAAAATAAAAATACGATTAAAACAATACAGGGTGGGGCAAAAGTAGGTTTACAGTTGTGAGTATGCAAGACAGAGAGTTTATTCTTGTGTTAATTACTGTATTATTTTCCATACAAACAACTGTAAACCTATTTTTGCCCATCCTGTATTATACAGGTATGAAGAGAGACCAATTAATGGAACAAAATGCAATGTTCAAAAGCAGACCTCAGTATATGTAAAAATTTAACATATAATAAAGGAATCATTTAAAAATTATCTTAAAAAAATTATCTAAGAAAAAATTAGTTAAGAGTGCATAAAAATAAGGAAACAAAGATGCCTCCTAATAAAGTATAGAAAGATAAATTCCAGATTTATGAAAGTTCTAAATATTCAACAAATCATAGTGTTTAATTATACCGCAGGCAAAAATCATGAAGAGATAAGTGATTACATAAGAATCTAAAATGTCCATAAAAACACAACAAAACTAAGCAAATTATTACTAACACACTTAATATCTTTACTACACAAAGAGGTGAATCTCCTGGTGATGGTTCAGATGCAAAGACTTTCAGGGACTAAAGTGAAAATCTTATAGAAAACTGAAGGCAACTATTGCGAGGACAACGCAAGACATCCCCAAACCCAGAGAACTCCTTAGGATATAAAGATGGGGATGAAAGCCTTTCATAATCCAAGGAATTTTGAATTGGCATGGCTGCTTTCTTTGCCAACTCAAAATTACCAAAATTACCACAGGCTAAGAGTGAACAGCTTAGTCTTAATACCAAATTAGCATACAAATAGTTTAGACTAAGTCCCCAAAACAAAAATTTAGAGAGGCTTAGAAAGATATAAAAGAAATTGAGTCCACAACTATGATCTAAGAATAACTACCAAGTCCCATACACTATCTATGAAACTCATGTAGCTTACTCATGTTTGAAATTGTTACCCCTGAGTCATTAAAAAGCAAAAATCTTCCAAAAAGGGGGTTGTTATCAAGGAAAAATCACCATGACACACATAAAACAAGTTTTCAGAAAACTTTTGTTTCTAAGTTATATGTCTACCATCATATATGAGTAAGTTTTTTAAAAAATCTGGATTAATATTCAATAGAATGTACATCTATGGTATAGGATTTATATCTCAAATTTTTCATCTCCACTCTCCTCCCCATCTTTCATCTAGATTACTGCAAAGGTTTGATAGAACCACTCTTGTCCCCCTGTATTCAACTCAACTGTCCACGCGGTAGCCAGAATGATCTTTTTTAAAGTAAACTGGGCCCTGGCTGAGTAGCTCAGTTGGTTAGAGTGTCCTCCCAATAAACCAACCTTACAGGTTCGAGCCCCCCCATCCTCTCCCACCCTCCCCAACCCTTCCCTACCCGGTCAGGGCACTTAGAAGTAACCAATGAACCCTTAACTAAGGGGAACAACAAATCAATGTCTCTCTCTCTCAAATCAAAAAACTAAAAAACTTTTTGAAAGAGTAAATTATTTCATGTCATTCCTTTTAAAACCTTTCAATGGGACTCTCAACATGAACATAATCCAAAATCTTTAATGTGGCCCACAAGTCTCTACAAGTTGTCTGATTCTTGCCTATCTTTCAAATCTCACCTTTTACTATTTTTTCTGCCTATCCCTTACATTCCTAACACATTAGTTTTCTTTTAGCTTTATCTCACCTCACGACTTTTGCACACATAAACTGCTGCCTCCACATGAAGCACTGATACCATGATTCTTTACTTGGTTAATTTGTTACTCATTCTAGTGGTTTTACCTAACATGTCACTTGATCCCCCAATCTAAATTTCATTCCCTGTTATACTTTCTCATGATTTTCCCTCCATAGTAGGTACCATCAAGACATGCACGCACACATTCACTTAAACAATAATTTGTTAAACATGTCACTTCATTACAGTCTACACTCTATAAGGTGACCATTGTCACCACTGTATTATTCCTAATACCTAGCACAGTGCCTAGCATTCAATATACATTCAGTGTTTTCTGAATGTACAACGCAAATTGGTAGCAATCTACTTTGGATGTAACTCAGAACCTTAGAAGAAAAGAATTCAAGCCACTCTCTACTCTGGAGTTTATCATTATTTACTGAAACTGCCCAAATTCATCTGATACATTTGACACTAAGAGCTCTGGCTGGTGTGGCTCAGTGGACTGAGTGCCAGCCTGTAAACCAAAGGGTCACTGGCTCGATTCCCAGTCAGGGCACATGCCTGGGTTGCAGGCCAGGTCCCCAAGGAGGGGGTGTGCACAAGGCAACCACACATTGATGTTTCTCTCCCTCTCTATCTCCTTCCCTTCCCCTCTCTAAAAATAAATAAATAAAATCTTAAAAAACAAATTTGACATTAGGAGAAAAAACCCAATTTCATAGTTACTTACTGTCTCCCCAAGCAGACTGCAAGCACCTTAGTGAGCAACATTTACTAGACAGTCTCATGTCCATCTGTACAGTACTCCATAACATAACCATGTCCATCTGTACAGTACTCCAGTACATAACAGTGCTCATGCAATAAACTCTGAAAACAAATTTGAATGCAAACTTAATAACCTGGAGTCATGAAGAACATAAAGTGCCAGTACCTAAATGGAAAAATGAAGAACAAATTCTAAATAACAGCTGCTTAAATTTACAGAGAAAAATAAGTGTTTCCTATTTTAGCATCTAATCTTTTACCAAGTAACACGGGCATATGCATTACATGAAACTCTTAGATTATGGAATCTATTTTATCTTTGTGAGTTTTCACATCAAAGGCAAGAATATTATAGCTAGGACAGCTCTACTTACTATTTGTTTTTATTAACTTAATAAACGTCACGAACATTTGCATAAAGCACTATGCTAGGTATTGGGGTTATGGTGGGGACTATGGTCACCACAGTAACGCAAGGTCAGTAGGAACTGTTCTTTGATCTCAAAAAATTTAAAACCTGTCAGAGCAGTAAAACAATATTCACAGACTATACAACAGAGGTACGCAGAGTGTTTTAGAAAAACAAGTAAGATACCCACTCCAAGGATAAATGTCAACTGAATTTTGAAGAGGAATGGGAATAGAGCTTCTATCAATATGGCAGATCACACACATGTGAAAACCCTTCAGTCTCTTACAGCACCCCCAAATTAAGACACAAACTCAAAAATAGCTAGAGTAAGAAAAACAGAATAGTTTATACCTCTGAATGGTTTTGGGCTAGAGTGCAAAGACCAAATAAAAACAAGTCCAGGCAGCAGGGCCTTGTAGGAAAAGGGACCTGGAGCTAACCTACCGCCTAAAACCAGGAGTAAAAAAAGGCCTGAAACATCTCCCACAGCCTTAGCACAAAGTCGGCTATGATAAACCAAAACTTCCAGCCTAAGACATACATGAGTATGCAGTCCAAATTCATACTACCTAGACAATGTACAGAATCCAAACCTAGACACTGACATTAAAAACTGACCTGAAACCAGTGAAACCCATGAAGTCTCCACAGAAACAAAGGCTAGAAGGGATGATAAAAATGTTTTATATTTTGACCACTGAAATCTAGACCACAGCAAAAGGAGATTATACAGGACAAAGCATCCTGTTTCTTCAACAAATAAATTACAAAGATATGAAAACAGATGGAAAGGAAACCTAGAGATGAAGAGAGATTTAAGAGATATAGTAACCAACAGACAAGTCTTAGAGCTTATCTGGATCCTGACCCAAATGAGCAAACTGTAAAGGTATGTACATATTTGACATTTGAAACAAATGAAAATTTGAATAAATGGGTATTTTAATAACATTAAGGAACTGCTGTTAATTTTACTTAGGTGTTATAATAGTATGACAGCAACTAAAATATTTACAGATAAAATTATATGATGTCTAGATTTGCTTCCAAATACTACAGAAAAGGGGAACTGTTGATGGAAGAACAGATTCAGCAACAAAACTAGCCAAGAATTTTAACTGTTAAAGCCGGGCAATGAACACATGGAGGTCCATTATTCTATAGTTATCTACTTTTGTGTTTGTTTTTTTCCCACAAAGAAAGGTTTAAAAAAAATATTATGTCCTTTATCTCTAAATATATTCGTTACCTTACAAGTAAATAAAAGTAGCAATATTTTGTTTTAATATACATTGTATCTTCACTTAAAAGCTACATTTATTCTTGTTCTCTAATCTCAGAATTCATCTGAAATGTAACTCTGAAAAAACTCACAACTGGGCTATAATGTTGATATTCCTTTACTTTGTTCTCATATTGTGTACTTCATGTAATGCCCTTTATCTGTTGACTGTATTGTGATCTCAGATTATATATTAGTCACACCTCGGTATTCGTCGGCTTCAGAACTCATCAAGCCCCCTACTCGTTGCATTATGACCAAGAAAAAAATCTTCCAGGACTCATCACACTTGCCAGATCTTGTATGAGTCACAATGCTGCCCAGCAAGAGAAAATGCTTTATCATGCATCACTTGCCTGGAACTTGTGGGCTGCAGCTCTGGGCAACTAGTGATTGGCAGCTTCATCACAACTACTTAACTGCCATATTCCTTTCAAAGTTTTATTTTTGTGAAGCTGCATTTGCAGTGGTTACTATGATAAAAAACTTATGTGCGAAAAAATCAATATGGAACAGAAAATGGGGGTGGTGGTGTCCTGATTCCAATATTTGGTAAGTAGTACAGTGCCCTATAAACACACATTTCATTAGCAATCGTGATTATTTAAGGATGAAGTAAAAAGGCACTGGCTGGGTAGCTCAGTTGGTTGGAGTGTCATTCTGATGCACCAGGGTTGTGGGTCTGACCTCTGGTCAGGGCACATTCAGAAACCAACCAGTGAATGAATAAATAAGTCAAAAAAAACAAATTGATGTTTCTTTCTCTCTCTAAAGTAATTAAAAAAATTTTTTTGCAAATTTTTAATGGCTCTTAAGTTGTTAGGGCATAGGTATTACTAAGTTGTTTGTACCTAACTACATAATAAATAGAACTGTTAGGTATTTCTTTTGGTGTAAGGGTGCCAGGAACCGAGGGTGCTGTGAAGGGAGAAAGTTTGGGAGCCTCTGGTATATACTCCTGTTACTGGTTTATTTCACTCAATATCACTTGTAAGATTCACCCATAATTTCAAACAGGTGTAGCTCATTCATTTTCATTGTATAACAATCCACTATATGAATATTCCACTATTTATTTATTAAATAGTTTCTACTTTTTGGTTATCATGAATAGTCTTGCTATAAACTTTCTTAAGTGTATGTATCCTGACGTGGAATAGGTTAGAGAATGCATATGTTCAATTTCGGTAGGTAATACTAGCTTTTCAAAATGGCGTACCAATTTACATTCCCATTAAACAGTATATTAAGAATTTTGATTGCTCCATATCCTTACCAACACTTTTTTCTTTTTTGTTTAGTCATTCTTAAGAATGTACAGTAGGACAGCAATTTCCCTGAAGACAAAATGAGGCTGAGCCCCTTTCCAAATGTTTTGACAGAGCCTTTCAATATCCTCTCTCTGAATGCCCATTCAAGTTCTTTCCACATTTAAAAAACAAAAAGGTTATTTAATTTCTAGTTCTTCAGATGCAGTATGAGTCCTTTGTCAGATATATGACCTGCAAATATCTTCTCCCACTCTGTGGCTTGGCTTTTTCACTATTTTAATGGTATTTTTGATGAATAGATGTTCTTGATCTTAATATAGTCCACTTATCAAATCACCTTTTTATTAAGTCCATTTTTGTATCCTACTTAATAAAGCTTTGCTGATATAATTTTTTCCCTAAAAAAATGCTTTTCACATCTAGACCAATAATTCATCTAAAAATGATTGTTGTGTGTGGTGTAAAGTAAGTCGTGACACTTTCCCCCCTATACGTATACCTAATTGACCAATACAATTTACTTGATTTTCCTTTCCCCACTGTATTGCTGTGTCAATTTTCCATAAATTAGGTGACAGTGTATGTGTCAGTCTGGTTTTGAACTGTTTCGTTCTATTGGTGTATTTGTTTATCGACAATCTCGTATTTTGTTACACCCTGATACTTGCTAGTCTAAATCCTCTGGATTTTCTTTCTTCTTCATGACTGCTTTGGCTTGATACTGCACTTTAATGTGCCTTTCAGTCGAGCATCTTTTGATATCTACTGGCCATTCCTATTTTTCTCTTCTATGTGCTGGCTGTTCAGGTCTTCTAGAAATGAGTTGGTTGCCATTAATAATAGCTCTTCCTGTATCAGGAAATTCACCCCTTATCTGTCATGTTGTCATTTGCATAGTTTTTAAAAAATGTGCTTATAACTCTTTATGTACTCGAAAGTATCGATTTCTTTTTTCTTTCTAGGTTTTGATTTCATGCTTAGAAAAGTCTTCCTCATGCCAAGATGGCATTCTAGCATTGGCAAGACAAGATTTCAGCTTTTACAATGTTACTTATTTTTATAATGTTTGACATCTTAAAAATTTAAAATTTGTAGATTACCTTAAAAATACTTTCTTTAAAGAAGAAATTCCAGTCATTTCCTACTGCAAGATACTGACCCAATAATTTATTGTGATACTTATATGATTTTATTTGCCACACTGCAATCTTTAACCACCAGTTCATTTTGGCATATGGTGTGAAGAAGAGGTCTAACTTTTACCCCAAACATTCAACTGCCCAAGTTTTTTTTTTTTTTTTTTTTTGGATGTGTCCCCATTTATTTAAAATATAACATTGTTTCATAACTTTACCATATACTAAATTCTTAAATATGCTTTGGTGTCTAGCTTGACTGTCCACTACGTTCTATAAATCAATTTCTCTTTCTGCTGTTCTGCCAGTTCTATATTGTTTTAAAATATTGGGTTGGCCAAAAACTCAATTTAGTTTTTTCCGCAAAATTAAAGACACATTTTTCATTTTCACCAATAGGTTTAATGTTTTGGATATTTTGACTATATTGGCTATCTCCTGCTATTGGCTTCTAGTAGGTAGAGGCCAGGGGTGCTGCTAAACATCTTCCAATGCATAAGACAGCCAAACAGCAATTATTTGGTCAAAATGTCAATAGTACCAAGAACCTGTGCAAACCACTTCTGACACGTTTGATCAGTCACAGCACCTTCCCAATACAATGCACATTTTTTTTTGTGCTTCAGTTTCATTTTTACCTTTCTTGAAATAATAAAGCACAATACACTGAAAACATTGCAAATTTTCTTCCACCTTCAATATTAAAATGGCTGCACAAAAATTTACCAATTTTGATAAGTGTTTTTTTAATGCAGCTGATATGACAGCTTTCATGATGCAATTTAACAAAATTGTTTCAAATGAAGTTAAAAACAGCTTAAGCACTACTAGAGCCATCGTATGGAAAAAACTAAATCAACTTTTTGGCCAACCCAACATGTACTTAATATAATTTACTGTCTTATAATGCACAGCTCTCCTAAGTACTGTGCATCTTCAAAATTTCCTTGACTCATTAAGTCTCGTGTAATTAATTTCCCTGGATGAACTTCATACTTAAATCAGTTTCCTATACCCTATAAAATTCTGTGTCTGACTCAAATTGTGATAAATTCATAGCTTAAACTGAGATGAGTTGACAAATTTATAACATTACCTTCCCATTAAGACACATGGCATGGCTGGCTATTTATGTTCTCTTATGCCTCTTCCTCACAATGTTTTCATTTTCAATTTATTAATCCTACAAGCTCTTTATATAAAAAGATTATTTTTCAAAAATTATTTGTTTTTATTTTTTTTAAGATTTATTTTTAGAGGGGAAGACAGGGAGAGAAACATTGATGTGAGAGAGAAACATCAATCGGTTGCCTCTCAGACACACCTGTACTGGGGGTTAAACCTGCAACCTGGGTGTGTGTCTTGACCAGGAAGTGAACCGGTGACTTTTAGCTTTGCAGGATGATGCTCAACAAACTGAGCCACACTGGTCAAGGTTAAAAAAAAGATTTTTAACTCTTTGGCTGTTAAATATGTTTCAAGAATTCTTTTTCAATTAATCACCAGCCAATTTTAAAAGAATATCAGAATATCAGTTGAGACAAATATATAGCCATACATCAGAAATATGCACAAAAAAATTAACTCTAATACTAAATCAGGTATGAATTCATATAGTTTTCAGAATGAGATTTACAATAATAATTAAAAAAAATACAGTCAGCCCTGGATGGTGTGGCTCAGCGGACTGCGCACTGGCCTGCAACCCAAAAGGTCAATTCCTGGTTTGATTCCTGGTCAGGGTATATGCGTGGGTTGTGGGCCAGGTCCCCAGTTAAGGGCATATGAGAAGCAATCAATCGATGTATCTCCCACACATTGAGGTTTCTATCCCTCTCTGTCTCTCCCTTCCCATCTAAAATAAATAAATTAAAAATAATGAATAATGTTGGGAAAGTTGGACAGATACATGCAGAAAAATAAAACTAGACCAGCTTTGTATACCACACACAAGAATAAATTAAAAATGCATCAAAGACTTAACTGTTAGACCAGAAAACCATAAAAACTCTAGAATAAAACAGGCAGCAAAATCTTGGATGTTGCTCATAGCAATATGTTATTGGATATATCTCCCCAGGCAAGGGAAACAAAAGAAAAACTAACCAAATGGGACTATAACAAGCTAAAAAGTTTTTGCACAGCAAAGGAAGCCATCAACAAAATTTAATGACAACCCACAGAATGGGAGGACGTTATTTGCCAATACATCTGATGTGGGGTTAATATCCAAAATTTGTAAAGACCTTACAAAACTCAACACCAAAAAAACAAACCACCCAATTAAAAAATGGCCAAAGGACCTGAATAGACACTTCTCCAAAGAGGACATATAGATGGCCAAAAGGCATATGAAAAGATGCTCAACATCACTAACCATCAGAGAAACGCAAATTAAAACCACAATGAGGTACCATCTCATACCGGTCAGAATGGCCACCATCAATAAATCAACAAACAAGTGCTGGTGTGGAGAAAGGAGAACCCTTGTGCACTGTTGGTGGGAAAGCAGATTGGTGCAGCCACTGTAAAAAGCAGTATGGAGATATCTCAAAACATTAAAAATGGACCTGCCTTTTGACCCAAGCAATCCCACTTCTGGGAATATATCTGAAGGAACCCAAAACAGTAATTCAAAAGAACATAAGTACCTTTATGTTCATTGCAGCGTTATTTACAACGGCTACGATATGGAAGCTGCCCAAGTGTCTATCAGTAGATGAGTGGAGAAAACAACTATGGGACATTTGCATGGTAGAATACCACTCGGCAGTAAAAAATAAAAATTTACCCTTTGCGACAGCATGGATGGACCTGAAGAACATTATACAACATTATACTAAGTGAAACAAGCCAGTCAGAGAAAAACAAATACGATATGATTTCACTCATATGTGGAATTTAATGAACAAACTAAACAAACAAGCAAAACAGAGACAGACTCATAGAGAACAGTATGACAACTAAGGGAGAGAAGGGAAGTTAGGAGGTAGAAGGACTGAGGAAAAAGGACTCATGGACAGGGACAACAGCGTGGTGATAGCTGGGGGAAGGGGAGTATAAGACGACTAAATATGGCAATAAAAAAATACAATAAAAAAAAGAAAGAAAATAACCCCCATGCAGTTTGAGTGAAAACATTAAATAGAACAAATTACTGAAATACTTCACCCAGCCAAAACAACGCTATAGAAAATTTTATAATTGGAACAGGACACAAAATATATCAGTCAGCAGTTAAAATGAAAAGGAAAGATCATACTTTTCATTCTTTAAAGAAACCAACCTTTCATTCTATTTGTTTTCACTTGGTATACAATTTTACAATTCCTTCTATTCGCCTAATCCACTCCTATACCTAAATGGCTGAGTACCCTTAGATAAAAACCATTCAGATACAAAGACATTATTTTGTCTAGGGTGTTACTTTTTATTAAACCATCTATACCACCTGTCAACTTTTTAAAACATATTTTTAGTTAATGTCCCTTTTCATATACCTCAGTAGCCATTTCAAACTTCAGTTTAGCTATCCTACATAAAACCCAGCATTCCTAGCCCTTACTACCAGAAGATGACCACACCTCCTTATTCATGACAACCATTCTTTACAAATTTACCTACATTGATACTTTATGTCCTTAGCACTTTTCATCTGATCTTAAAGGAAGTATTCTTTCTCCACCTCCAATTTATGACTGATACCTTAATTGATGCACCATAAAGGAAGGGGAAGACTCATTAACTAATGTTCCTGCTCAGGGACTCTGCTCCACAATTTATTTCCTACCTCACATATATTTATTTAACCTCACTCTGTTTTGATTTCTGCCATTCAGCCAGTAAATATATTCTAATGTCTTCCAACTTTAAAACAAACAAACAAAAACCCACCCTGGCTGGTGTGGCTCGGTGGATTGAGCGCCAGCCTGCGAACCAAAGGGTCACTGGTTTGATTCCCAGTCACGGCCCGTGCCTGGGTTGCGGGCCAGGTCTGGCCCCCAGTAGGGGACGCATGAGAGGCAACCACATATTGATGTTTCTGTCCCTCTCTTTCTCCTTCCCCTCTCTCTAAAAATAAAAATAATATATATATTTTTAAATCCCTTCACATTTTACTCTTTGGATGTATGTATCAACGCCTTTCTCCCTCCCTGTTTTAGGGAGCAGTCAGCATGCCTACTTCTTCACCTCCCATTTATTCCACAATCCCACCTCCTAAAGCTTTATGTTGGTACCTTCACTTGAAGCTACAGACAAGAAATAACATAGTTGACACTGGACTAAACCAATCAAGAAGGATGGGGGAATTTTTGGTTTCACAAATACTATAATTTTGTCTATGACTCTGCCTATTGATGGAAGCTGAAACTGCCAAAAGGAGCTAATTATGAGTTTCTCCTTGGATCCAAATTGAAGAAAATGCAACTGGAAACAGTTAAGTCGCTTAGCATTTTCGCAAATTAGGCACAGGACGAGTATCTTGTATGTGTTAAAATGCTTTAAAAGTCTCTTATGTTTATGCGTTGATACAATGTTTAAAAGAAAAGTTCCTTCTTATATTTCCTTTAGATTAAAGACTGAAGTCTTAGGGACTGACTTTCACTCTAGTTACTTCTGTAAAAACTAATAAAAATTAATTCTATAATATCCTTCATAAAAGTAATCTACTTCAAGATACAAAATCTTTCCAAGCAAGAAAGCAAGGTCCAAAGGAACTAAATACTAGGTATGAGACCTTGACTATTAGGTTGACTATTAAGTTGGCCCAAAAGTTCGTTTGTTTTTTTTCTGTAGATAGCTCCAATGGCGCTTAGTTATCTTTAATTTCATTCGAAACAATTTTGTTACATTGTATTGTGACAGCTGTAATATCAGCATGCATTTAAAAAAACTCACCAAAATTGGTGAATTTTGTGTAGCCATTTTAATATTGAAAATGGAAGTATTAAATGCGTAACATTTTTGGCATATTATGGTTTATTATTTCAAGAAAGGTAACAATGCAAGTGAAACACAAAGATTTGCGCAGTGTATGGAGAAGGTGCTGTGACTGATAGAACACGTCAAAAGTGGTTTGCGAAGTTTCGTGCTGGAGGTTTCTTGCTGGACTATACTCCACAATTGGTAGACCGGTTGTTGAAGTTGATAGCAATCAAATCAAGGCAATGAGAACAATCAACGTTATACCATGCGGGAGACAGCTGACATGCTCAAAATATCTACAACAATAGAGTTATTAGTGAACATGAAAGATGTGTCTTTTACGGAAAAAAACTAAACGGACTTTTTGGCCAACCCAATGTATTACTTAACTTTCTCACCTCATACAGGGTTAT
The DNA here is from genome assembly GCF_022682495.2 of Desmodus rotundus. Classification (NCBI taxonomy): domain Eukaryota; kingdom Metazoa; phylum Chordata; class Mammalia; order Chiroptera; family Phyllostomidae; genus Desmodus; species Desmodus rotundus. The sequence goes on along the minus strand of NC_071395.1, from coordinate 93,595,993 downwards.
ACCCTACTTTACAGTTGGTGAGGGTTAAACTAGATAACACGTGTAAAACCATAGGTCCTGGCACATGTTAAGTAACTTCCTTTGCCTTAGCACAGTGCCATACTCCCAACAGACATACACCTATTAAAGGTAAGTGTACCAGAAAGGAGCAATATTAAAACTTTGTGAACTACGTGAAACAGAAAATGTGGGAAAAGCACCATCTGTTCATACTAACAATCTTCAAATGAAAAGCTTCAATTAGAAGATTACTAGAAGATATCCAAGTATTTTATTTCGAGAGAATTCAACTATGAAATGTACTTTGATGAAATTTCCAATTATTTTTCTTGTGTAAAAGATGGCCATGTGATTTAATAAAATGGACAGAGTTATTAGCACATACACAAAGTTGAAGCTTCTGGTTGAGAAAGACAACTCTCATCCTTCCCTGGGAGGAATGAATCTTAAATATACAATGTGTCCTTAGATATAAACAAAAGTCAATGTATCAAAGGGATTTAAAAGGAAGGGAGGCTTTTCTCTGCCCCCTCCTGCATAATAATAAGTATGACCAAAATGAATCTTCTCCAAATATTTAGGGGGAAAAAAACATTTGAATTTTTAGAATTGGTGTGAATCAGTTGGGTTTAACAGAACGCATCAAGTGGACTGCTTTCTGAAAAATTATTCTGGGGTGGAGAAAGCAGGCAATCTTCCCAAAAAACAACTGCTATAAAACACATACATAGGAGAAATATACATCTGTTAAATATCAGTTTACATTGTTCAAGCCAACTTAAAAAGCAAGAGGAAATATTTACGATATAAAAAATAAATCATACTCTATTTCTGGTCAAATTTTGTAAGGGTGGCCATTGGAGAAAAGGAGTTATCCACGCCATTTCAAGGCAAGGAGAACTGAATAATAAATCCACTGTTCATACTCTAATGTTGGGGCGGGGGGAGGAAAAGGGAGGCTCCAAGTCCATAAAGTTCTCCTCCCTCTCTAAACACTGCAAAAATTGTCCACATCTAAAGACTGTTACCCTTGAAACTCCTTGGAGAGTGACTTGGAGACTTTTTGTTGCGATTTTCGAGGGCGAGCGACTTAGGAATGCTGCAAGATTGCAACTTGCAAATACATGAATGTACTCTAAATTCTAAAGTATTTTTTCTTTTAGGATTCCCCCCCTTCATTTCAAGTAGTTTATCAACACTTCCCTATTAATAAAATCCCCAATTTAACTCCAAGTACAAATGAAAACCAAAGCTTTAAAGAACAGGCGAATAATACAACTATTTCCAGTAATTCCTCAACTCCCTCTCGACTAAGATGAGAAAAGAGAAACCAAGGAACACGAAGCAGGGAAAAATACTTGGGAAGGAAGGCGGAGAGAGTAGGAAGGGGGCGGAAGTGGGGGAGAGCAGAGCAAAAGATCCAGCTGATGCTGACATTTAATTGGGAAGAGAGAGCAGAAAATATCCCGAAGACACAGGCTCGAAGGGAAGGACCAGAGTGGGACAGGGGCGCAACAGAGAAAGTCCAGGCAAAGGCCTACCCCGGGGGGCACAGTGTAGGACGGAACACCAAAACGGGGACAGACTCATTTGGAAGAGATACCAATCAAGGCCCAAGATCTTAAAAGACAGAGTCTATGGAGCTAGGGTGTCTCTACCCTGGCAACCCGGAGATTGCACCAGATGTCTCGGGAGGCCATCATGCTACGAGGGGTGAGGGGTTAACTGCGGGGGTTCGCAGACGTGGAAGGGGGTGCGGCCCCTCGGGTTGCGGCAGGAGAGCGAAGAGCAGGCCCACGGTCCGTACCTTGTAGTAAACATCGAACTGGATGTTCTCCGGCAAGGAGCGGATGTCTCGGCGGGAACGGATGTAGTTGTCCACGACGGCGGAGATGGCGGTGTTGTAGAGAGTCTCTGGGATCCACTCTAGTTCCACGGCCGCCATCTTCCTTCCCTCCTCCTCCGCCTCCTCCGCCGCCTCCTCCCGAAGGCCCCCGCCTCCCTCCGTAGCGAACTCCTCTGCGGCCCCGGAGGATTCGGAGGGGCGGCAGCAGCCACCCACGCGGGCACACGGCAGAAGGGCACGGCCACCCTGGCTTTTCCGGGGGCGAACTCTGGGGCAGCAGCAGCGGACGTAGGCCCGGGCCAGGAGCGGGACAGGGAGCAGGACACGGTGGGCCAAGGCCTCACATTCCAGGTTTGAGAGAAACCCGGGTTCCGTCCCAGCGCCGATCTCTGCAGGGGCGGGACTGCGTGTGAGCCGTCATGACGTCAGCGCACGCCGACGCGCTGGAGGGAAGGAATGCGGCAGGCGGAAAACTTGGAAAGAAAAGAGCAGTGATCCCTTCCACCGAGAACGTGCTTTTTTCCGAGGAGCCGCAGTTGTGTGGATGCGGTTAGACTTTTTACACGGGGACAAGTTCTTCCAGCATTTTTACCTGCACGTTCGGAGACAGTCGGGCGCATCGGTCCTTTCAGCAGAACCTGCCTTAGGCATTTAACCTTTCGTGGCTCAGGTAAAAATTTGGATCCTCTTTTCACAAAAATGCATCATTATGAGTAGTACATTGATAATTCTTCATTCAGGGAATTTACATTACTCTAGAAACCTTGGCTTAGACTCCAGCCCCTAAGCCAGGTTTAGAACCTTTGGTCCTGGAACTAGAGGTCAAGATGGAAGGCAGACTTGAATTTCATGGCGTAACCATTCTCACTGTTTGAACTTTAAAAAAAAAACACCATGTTTCTTTTCCCAAACAAAATTTAGAGACAGAAAGAAGAAAAGAACTCTTGCTTTAGCAGAATTTAGTAGGCAGGTTAAACTGATTATGGAATTAGCAAGTAGTGGTGATAGGACTCTGTAGCAGGATAGAAAAAAAGGATTTCAATTTTTTCCCCATAATTCTAGTCTGGGCTTTGGGGGAGTGTTGAATAATTGAGAGTACTTTTTTCAGCTTTCATTCTTTCTCAGCCTGAACATCAGCTGTTTATGTAGTCCTCTTCTTGTCTATATCAGTTCTTACTGTAATCCACGTAACTAAGAAAGCTGTGGTTGGCCTTAAGATAGCATTGGCAGATTTAGCAAGTAAAGAAAATACAAATGTCCAGTTATGTTTTAATTGCAGATAAACAATGATGTTTTTTTAATATATTACATGCAATAGTTTTACCCACCTATGTCAAATCACTCAAGCACACCAGTTCCTTCAGCAAATCCTGCATCAGGAGTTCTTCTTAGACCTAGACCTTTGGAAGCTGTTTGAACCTCTTCCCCACAAAATGTATAATTATCCATGCAAATATTCATCATTCATCTGAAATTCAAATTTAACTGGGCATCTGTATTTTATCCAGCAACCCTGCCTCAAAGGATCCATGAATCCCCTGAAATTGAATGCAGATGTTCTAGGACATGTTGGTTGAATCAGGACCTGGACTCAAAACCTATAAACAGGTTGTATCAGACACACGTATTGATGGCTATATGGACCTTAGGTGCTGCTGGACAGGAGTAGACATCCAAAAATGTATATGGACAGTGGTGTCTCTGTGGATGAAAGGGCCTCTTGGTCCCTTCTTCATTGTTTTGAGATTGAAAGTTACTAAAATGTGTGTGATAAACTGAGGCAGACAGACGGGATAGGGACGGAGAGAAACAATTCACCTTGAGGGGTGAAGGAGTCCGGATCAGTAGGCTAGCATCTGTAGAAAGGACCAGAAGTGGACATTGACTCAGAACTAGAACCGTTCTATAGGCTTTGACCCTCAAGAACTGGCTGAACAGAGAAACCAGAGGAAACTAGGCCATTTTTGTTGTGGACCACTCTCAACTGAGTAAGAACTGTTCTCCCTTTTGCCCCAGAACAGTGGTCCCCAAACTTTTTGGCACCAGTGTCGGGTTTCGTGGAAGATAGCTTTTCCGCAGACGGGATGGTAGAGGGGTGGGGGGGCAGGATGGGATGGGAGACAGGGGAGAGGGCTATGGGAGACAGGAGAGAGGAGGCGAAGCTCAGGCACAAATGAGAGCCAAGCTCCTATAGCTGGTCCCCCAGCTCACCTGCTGTGCGGCCTGGTTCCTAACAGGCCAGGAACGGTACCAGTCTGCAGTCCAGTCTGTGGCCCAGTCTGCAGCCAGGGGTTAGGGACCCCTGCCCTAGGAATTTAATGAATCCCAGTGAACTCAATAATTATATAAATACTGGCTTTCATATTTTGGATGATAGCATAGCGTCTAAGTGTTTGGTGGTCAGGGCCAGATCAAAAAAAGGCTTAAATGTGATGTTAATAGCTTTGGACTTTATTTTGGAGATGATAGGGAGTTTATAAAGGATTGTAAGCAGGGAAGTAAAAGGAACAGTGTGTCAGAAGGAAAACGGCAATTGTCTATTACCTACAGAGCCAGAAGGAGGTAAGAATTTTGCTTTTCGGCTATAGAAGGGTAGAATAAGAAAGAGGGCTGCTGAACTGTCATAGCCACCTATGCATTTCGGTGGACAGAGGTCCTTTGTGTCACAGAGTTACCCTTGCAGTCCATCAAATGCCCTTTAAACGTTGACGAGTGGTAGCATCAAATTTAGCAGGAGGCCTTGTACCAAACAGAGCTATATGAGACATGAACCTGCTCCAAAAAGAATTCTAATAATCCTAACAGGTGATACACATTGTGACCATTTAAAAATTGCAATTGCTTCCTTATTCAAGGTATGGGATCTAAATACCTTCCTCCTGAATCTGGTTGAATTGTGTCTGCTTCAACAAATAATGTGTAGGAGAAGTGATGTTAGGTCAGAAAAGGACATGCAGAATCTGCTGTGTTCTCTGGAATATTCACTCTTGGATTCCTGAGAAACCATGTAAAAAAGATGAATTACCCTAAGGCCACTATGCTCTCAGAAAGCCCAAGCCACATGAAGAGGCTATGCGTAAGCACTATGGTCAACATTCCCAGCTCAGGTACCAGTTGTATCAGAGTTTGCACAAGATATGGGAGTGCTGAGGAGGAGAGAATGAGTTGATTTTGGATGTAATAATGCTGTAAGAGTCCCAGTATAGGCCAATTTCCAAAGTATTTTTAGAAGCAGTGAAGTTCATGGGAAAATAATACTTGAACAGATTTATTTGAACAATTATAAATGGGTTCATTTCAATTATAAGTGGGTTCAGTGAAGAAACAAACAATAATTCCAACTTCATGACATTTGACCCCTCAACCACTCTAGCGTATGAGGGCCCAGATGAGGGCCCAGGTATCATGGAACTGAGATGAGCATCCCTGCTCTATTCTGTCTGAATTTCTGACCTGCAGGAACATAATAAAAATAGTTGTTCATTTATATCATTATGGTTGGGGTGTTTTTTTATGGCATAATAGATCACTGGAACACCCCATTCCAATCCCCCAAAGTTCCTAGGAACCTATCGTTTTCCATTTTGAACCTATTTCCTTTCTAGGCTACATATTACTAAGCATATGAATTCATGAAAATGATACAATTCATAATCTATAATGGATAATTTTCTTAACTTTCTGCTACACCACTTATAAGAGTGAACTGCCTAACCATAGAATATCAAAATGGAGATAATGATTTTTGTCCTAAATTTGTAGTCTTTTCAGAGCCCTCCAAGTCTAAATCCATATATTCAACACACCCATCAACTACAGACCACCAGTCAACACATGATCTCATAAATAGAGTCGTCAAGGCACACCTACTGCACCACGCTTATTGGCAAAATGACTGGATTCGGTAACTCGCAACCACCGAAGAACAGAGCAAGACTTGGCCAACAAGTTCTTGACCAATTCTCATTCCTCAGTACTGTTTTACCCGTATTTGCAGAACACTCAAGAGTTTCCTGAGTATGTTCATTGTTATTATGCATCTTGTCTTGGCCCCTTTGAAGTCACCCTGCCTGTTACACAGGGCATTTTGTCTCCAAAATTAATCCACACTGCTACCTGCCAAGATGCCCCCCCTATTTTTGGTCCTAGTGTTTTCATTAACATACATAACACCACCATTTGACCCTAAGAAACAATGGGTAATATACCCTATCATTTGCCAGGCTTTATCTTGAAGTCCGTTTGGAACCTGCCCTGCACAGTCTACTTACTTACCTGACCATCAGAAGTAGAGAATCCGCATAGGAGGTCTGAGCGGTTTGGGGTACATACTGTTTTGGTTGCCCAATATATGGAATGAAAGTGTATGGATCATTCTTGGAAAGACAGAGCATAATCAATAATAAAAATACGGTACGAGAAATACTGTAGTAGAGTTTGCACAAGATATGGGAGTTCTGAGGAGGAAAGAATGAGTTGGTTTTGGATGTAATAATGCTGTAAGAGTCCCATTATAGGCCAATTTCCAAAGTATTTTTAGTAGCAGTGAAGTTCATGGGAAAATTATACTTGAACAGATTTATTTGAATAATTATAAATGGGTTCATTTTACCTTGACATGACAAACTCCAACTTCTGGGAAGTTTTCTAATGATCAGAAAGTAAAAACTACTTGAAAATTGTGAAACAAAGTTGTGGTTCTTTATTTGTGACAGTGAAAAGTTACGACTTTTTCAATTAAATAGGATGTAGGGACAAAGTAAACTGTATGCAGTGGTATAGTAATATAATAATAACTCTTGAGCCATTTGATAGAGATACAATTATCCTAAGTGGATCCAATCCACCTCCAACTGCCTACCAGTCATTTTAGTTAGAACATACAAATGACACAGATTTTTAACTTAGAAGACAATATATGGCAAGGCCATTTACTAAGCTTAATAGCATACTGGGGAATTGGGTCCAGTTTTGGATTTTTTTAAGGATGATACATCCATAAGATACACAGGGAGATTTGGGAAAGGTTTCAGAAGTGGGGAAAAAAACTTGATAATTGTTGATGATAGTTGAAGGCAAGAGAGAGTATCACAAGAGAGGAAGAATGTGTAATTTAAAAGAAAAGAAGTCCTGGCTGGTGTGGCTCAGTGGATTGAGCGCTAGCCTGCGAACCAAAGGCCTGCCGGTCAGGGCACATTCCTGGGTTGTGGGCCAGGGCCCCAGTAGGGGGAGTGTGAGAGGCAACCACACATTGATGTTTCCCTCTCTTTCTCCTCCCTTCTCCTCTCTCTAAAAATAAATAAATAAAATTTTTAAAAAGAGAGAGAGCGAAAAGAAAAAGTTAAGAGGTCACATTATAATCTGCCCTGTAAATCTCTTAAATGTTTTATGTTATAATTGTATCATATTTGGATACCTTATCTCCTTAATGAGCCCATAAGCATCTTGCGTACTGGACAATAAAGATTGCACATTTCGGATACCAAGCTTAGTGCAGTCAAAGGGTGAGCATGCAGTAACTGAATTAATAAATAAATAGGCCTTCCTGCCTGTCTTTAGGGAGAAAAAAACAAAGTTTTATGCATCATAAAAATTTTAATTTACTTCCCTTAAACAAATTTTTAAAAACATATATTTAAAAATATTGTTTCCTTTTTAAAAAATTGTAGTAAAATATACATAACAAAATTTACTGTTTTAACCATTTTTAATGTATAATGCATCAGCATTAAATACATTAACAGTGTTGTGCAACCATCACCATTGTCCATTACTAGAACTTTTTCATCATCCCAAACAAAAGCTCTGTACCCATTAAACAATAATTCCCCATTTTCCCCTCTCCCCAGGCCCTGGTAACCTCTGATGAGTTCCTCTATTCCAGATACCTCATGTAAGTGGGATTATACAATAGTTGTCCTTTTGTATTGGGCTTATTTCATTTAGCATGTTTTCTTATCTTTTTCCCTTTTCTATTTCCTTTTTTAAAAATTTTTTATTTTAAATAAGGGATTTATTGAGCCATATCTAGCCAAAAAAAGGACCAGGACTTGGGGCATGCAGTGTGAATCACCACCAGCAGAACTAGACAGGGAAGACAACATGTCCCACTTAGCATATGTTTTTAGGGTTCATCCATGTTGTATCATGTATCAGAATTTCACTCCTTTTTAAGCCTGAATAATGTTCTACTTTATGTATATACTACTTTTGTTTATCCATTTATCTGTCAGGGACATTTGGATTGTTTCCACCTTTTGGAAATTGTGAATAATGCTGCTAAGAACGTAGGTGTATAGCCCTGACTGGTGTGGCTCAGTGGGTTGGGCATTGTTCCACAAACCAAAAGGTTGCTGGTTCTCTTCCCAGTCAGGGCACATGCCTGGGTTGCAGGCCAGGTCCTTAGCTGGGGATGTGCAAGAGGCAACCAATTGATGTTTCTCTGTTACATCCATGTTTCTCTTCCTCTCTTCTTCCCTTCCCCTCTCTCTACAAATAAATACATAAAATCTTAAAAAAAAAAAAACAACAACCATAGTTGTACAACCATCTGTTTGAGTCCCTGTTTTCAATTCTGGATATATCCCTAGAATTGCTGGATCATAAGGCAATTCTACATTTGCATTTTGAGGAACTGCAAAACAGTTTTTCACATGACTTTTACCATTTTATATTCCTACCAGCAATGCACCAAGGTTCCAATTTCTCTACATCTTCACTAACACATATTTTCCATTTTTTAATAACATCTATCCTGATGGGTGTGAAGTGGTATTAAAATATTTTTATGTTGCCCTGGCTGGGTAGCTCAGTTGGTGAGAGCATTGTCCTGATACACCAAGGTTGTGGTTTGACCCCCTGTCAGGGCACACACAGAAAGCAACCAGTGAAAAGGCATACAACTGTAATTGAATAACAAACAAACAAACAAAAAAAAAACCAAATAGCATCTATATAAGATGGTATCTGAATTAGAATAAAATTATATTAACTTAAAATGAAAAAAAAAAAAAAAAAGAAAGCAACCAGTGAAAGCATCAATAAGTGAAACAACAAATCGATCTCTCTCTCTTTCTCTGTTTCTCTTTCTCAAAGCAATAAATAACAATTAAAAATTTTTTTTGTTTCACAAAAATTCACACTAGCCCAATAAGAAGAGAAAATGTTAATATAGTCAGTGTGCAAATTCCAACTTAATTTATAGATGTTTCCTCACCTGTTCAAATGGACATATGTATAAGGATGTTTATACATCTTGTTTACGTGGTAAGATACCAGTTGTAAAATATGAACAGCAACCCTTCCCCCGCATTGAAGTAGCCGATAGAATGTTCTATGCCCATTTGTTTTAAGTGAGAGAACACAGAAGAGGAAAACAAGGAGCCTTTTCTTTGTTTTTGTGTTTCAAAAGTCTAGGCTCTGAAGGGAAACAGAAAGAACTCTTATGCATAGAAAATACAGTAGATTTGATGAATAGAGCTCCCCACCCCTTTCACCAGCCAGTTTCTCGGGAAAAGAGAAAGGAAGAAGGGGGAAAGACCAAAGTAGAAAGTATGGGAGTATATAGAGGAAGGGCCTTATACCCTGTCCCCTCACTACCACGACCCCTCACCGCCACACTCCTTCATGGGTTCTAGACTAGGAATGAAAAAAGATTTGGGGACATTTGAGAACAGAGGGTTTAGTTTCATAAATAGAGTCCAGAAAGGCAGTAGGAATGAAAAGTGTGATCAGCTGCCTGATAGGCCCAGGCAGATGGGCCTTTAACAACCTCACAGGGCCCCCCAGCATGATATGGGAGTAGTAGAATGTCTGTCTTTAATTATCCTGGGTTAACCAGCATCTGTGAAGTGTTCTGAGCAGCCTAAATTTGCTCAGAACAACAGAATCATTTCTGTGTGCCTAAAAGCCTTAGCCTCCCAGAGATGACTGCCAACAGCCTATCACAGGGACTGACAATTCCAATGTACCAGAAAGTGCCTTTTGAGGGAGAAGAAAGAAATCTGTCTCAGGAACATCTTGAGATCCAAAGGAGGAAAAGCACAGCAATGATGGGCATGGACTAATTTTGGTCCTTGGACCACTTGACTCAATATTCAAATTCCATGGATAGTCTTATTGGCTAGGATGGGCCGGGAGGACAAGGCCGTATAATTGACCATCCACCAAGATTATATCCAATATAAAAGAGGTAGTTGCCTAAGGAAAAAAATCAGGTGGTGTTACCAAAAAATGAGGTCAGGGATGTCTGGCAAACAAAAACTACAGATATCTCCCAAGGCTGAATTCACCAAGTGTATTTACTAGGTCAAAAATACGATTAAAAAAAAATCAACTTCACTAAGGCATAACTTATATACAATAAAAATTGTGCATTTTAAGTGTACAGGTTGATGACTTTTGACAAATACACACATGTATGTAACCACTCCCCCAATCAATGTGTACATTTCCGACTCCCCAGAAGTTCCTTGTTGCCCCTGTGTAGTCAGTCTCCCCAACTGCCCCATGCCAGGCAACCACTGATGTGATTTCTAGTATTATTATTTTTGTTGGTTTTAGAATTTCATATAAATGGAATAATTAATATTTTTTAATATTTTATTTCCTATTAGCTTCTTAGCTATACCTCTTTGTTATTTTTTTTTTTTTTTTTTTTTTTTTTTTTAATTTATTTATTGTTATTTAATTACAGTTGTATGCCTTTTCCCCCATCCCTTCACCCCACCCCAGGTGAACCCACTTCCCTCCCCCCTCTCCACCCTCCCCCTTGGATTTGTTCATGTGTCCTTTATAGTAGTTCCTGTAATCCCCTCTACCTACTGTCCCCGCCCCCACCCCCCACCCCCGCCCTTGCTATTGTTACATTGTTCTTAACTTCAATGTCTCTGGTTATATTTTGTTTGCTTTTTCCTTCTATTGCTTATGTTCCAGTTAAAGGTGAGATCATATGGTATTTGTCCCTCACTTCCTGGCTTATTTCACTTAGCATAATGCTCTCCAGTTTCATCCATGCTGTTGCAAAGGGTATAAGCTCCTTCTTTCTCTCTGCTGCGTAGAATTCCATTGTGTAAATATACCATAGTTTTTGGATCCACTCGTTTGCTGATGGGCACTTCGGTTGCTTCCAGTATTTGGCTATTGTAAATTGTGCTGCTATGAACATTGGGGTGCACAGATTCTTTTGGATTGGTGTTTCAGTGTTCTTAGGGTATAATCCCAGCAGCGGAATTGCTGGGTCAAAGGGCAGTTCCATTTTTAGTTTTCTGAGGAAATTCCATATTGTTTTCCACAGTGGCCTCACCAGTCTGCATTCCCACCAACAGTGCACTAGGGTTCCCTTTTCTCCGCATCCTCTCCAACATTTGTTTGTGGATTTGTTTATGTTGGCCATTCTGACTGGTGTGAGATGATACCTCATTGTGGTTTTAATTTGCATCTCTCTGATGGCTAGTGATGCTGAGCATCTTTTCATATGTCTCTGGGCCTTCTGTATGTCTTCCTTGGAGAAGTGTCTGTTCAAGTCCTTTGCCCATTTTTTAATTGGGTTGTTTGTCTTCCTGGAGTGGAGTCGTGTGAGTTCTTTATATATTTTGGAGATCAGGCCCTTGTCTGAGGTATCATTGGCAAATATGCTTTCCCATATTGTTGGTTCTCTTTGTAATTTGGTGCTGTTTTCTTTAGCCATGCAGAAGCTTTTTATTTTGATGAGGTCCCATTTGTTTATTCTTTCCTTTATGTCCCTTGCTTTAGGGGATGTGTCTGTGAGGATGTTGCTGCGTGGAATGTCTGAGATTTTCCTGCCAATGTTTTCTTCAAGGACTTTTATGGTGTTACGGCTTATATTTAAGTCTTTTATCCATCTTGAGTTTATTTTCGTGTATGGCGTAAGTTGGTGATCGAGTTTCATTTTTTTGCACGTAGTTGTCCAGATCTCCCAACACCATCTGTTGAAGAGACTGTTTTTGCTCCATTTTATGCTCCTGCCTCCTTTGTCAAATATTAATTGATCGTATAGATTTGAGTTTATTTCTGGGCTCTCTATTCTGTTCCATTGGTCTATGAGCCTGTTTTTATGCCAGTACCAGGCTGTTTTGATTACCGTTGCCTTGTAATACAGTTTGATATCAGGTATTGTGATACCTCCTGCTTTGTCCTTCTTTCTCAAAATTGCTGCTGCTATTCGAGGTCGTTTATGGTTCCATATGAATTTCTGTAATGTTTGTTCTATATCTGTGAAATATGTCATGGGTACTCTAATAGGGATTGCATTGAATCTATAAATTGCTTTGGGTAGTATGGCCATTTTGATGATGTTAATTCTTCCAATCCATGAACATGGTACATGCTTCCATTTGTTTGTATCTTCCTTAATTTCTTTCTTCAGTGTTGTGTAGTTTTCTGAGTACAGGTCTTTTACCTCCTTGGTTAGGTTTATTCCTAGGTACTTTATTTTTCTTGTTGCTATATCGAATGGGATTTTTTTCCTGATTTGTGTTTCTGCAGTTTCGTTGTTGGTGTACAGGAATGCCTTTGATTTCTGGGTATTGACTCTGTATCCAGCTATTTTGCCAAATTCATTTATTAGGTCGAGTAGTTTTTGAGTGGAGTCTATAGGGTTTTCCATGTACACTATCATGTCGTCTGCAAACAGTGACAGTTTCATTTCCTCCTTTCCAATTTGGATGCCTTTTATTGCTTTTTCTTGTCTGATTGCTGTGGCTAGGACTTCCAATACTATGTTGAATAGGAGTGGTGAGAGAGGGCATCCTTGTCTTGTTCCTGATCTTAGTGGGAAAGCTCTAAGTTTTTGTCCATTGAATGTGATGCTGGCTGTAGGTCTCTCATATATGGCCTTAATTATGTTGAGGACTGCTCCCTTTATTCCCACTTGGCTGAGTGTTTTTATCAGAAATGGGTGCTGTATCTTATCGAATGCTTTTTCCGCATCTATTGATATGATCATGTGATTTTTGTCTTTGCTGTTGTTGATGTGATGTATTATGTTTATTGATTTGCGAATATTGTACCATCCTTGCATCCCTGGGATGAATCCCACTTGGTCATGGTGGATGATCTTTTTAATATATTGCTGGATGCGGTTTGCTAATATTTTGTTGAGAATTTTAGCGTCTATGTTCATCAGCGATATTGGCCTGAAGTTTTCTTTCTTCGTTGTGTCTTTATCTGGTTTTGGGATTAGGATGATGTTGGCTTCATAAAAAGAGTTTGGGAGTCTTCCATCAGTTTGGATTTTTTCGAATAGTCTGTGAAGGATAGGGGTTAGTTCTTCCTTAAATGCTTTGTAGAAATCTCCTGTGAAACCATCTGGTCCAGGGCTTTTGTGTGATGGGAGTTTCTTGATGACTGCTTCAATTTCCTTTGCTGATATTGGTCTGTTCAGGTTTTCTGCTTCTTCTTCAGTCAGTTTTGGAAGATTATATTTTTCTAGAAATGTGTCCATTTCATCTAGGTTTTCAAATTTCTTAGCATATAGGTCTTCATAGTAATTTCTTACGATCCTTTGTATTTCTGTGGTATCAGTTGTAATCTCTCCACTTTCATTTCTAATTCTGTTTATTTGGATCCTCTCTCTTTTCTTCTTGATAAGCCTACTTAAAGGCTTGTCGATTTTGTTTATCTTTTCAAAGAACCAGCTTCTGGATTCATTGATCCTTACAATTGTGCTTTTAGTCTCTATGTCATTTAGTTCTGCTCTGATCTTGGTTATTTCCTTCCTTCTGCTTGCTCTGGGCTGTCTTTGTTGTTGTTCCTCCAGTTCTTGTAGGCGTAGGGTTAGGTTGTTTGTGTGAACTGTTTCTAACTTCTTAAGGTAGGCCTGTATTGCTATGAACTTCCCTCTCAGGACTGCCTTAGCTGTGTCCCATAGGTTTTGGGTTGTTGTGAGTTCATTTTCATTTGTTTCCAGGAAGTTTTTGATTTCTTCCCTAATCTCGTTCTTGACCCATTCATTGTTTAATAGCATGCTATTCAGTCTCCATGATTTTGAGTGTTTTGGGTTTTTACCCTTGGGGTTGGTTTCTAGTTTCAGACCCTTGTGGTCAGAGAAGATGCTTGATATGATTTCAATTTTCTTGAATTTGTTGAGGGTTGCTTTGTGTCCTATCATGTGGTCTATCTTTGAAAAAGATCCATGGACACTTGAAAAGAATGTGTATTTTGCTTCTTTGGGATGAAAAGCTCTGTATATATCAGTTAAGTCCATTTCCTCTAGGGTATTGTTAAGTGACACAATATCTTTGTTAATCTTTTGTTTGGAAGACCTGTCCATTTTTGATAGTGGGGTGTTAAAATCCCCTACTATAATTGTGTTGCTGTCAATATCTTTCTTGAAATCCTCCAAGATTTTCTTTATGTATTTGGGTGCTCCTATGTTGGGTGCATATATATTTATAATGTTTATGTCTTCTTGGTGGATTCTTCCTTTGAGTATTATGAAGTGACCTTCTGGGTCTCTCTTTATGGCCCTTCTTTGGAAGTCTATTTTGTCTGATATGAGTATTGCTACCCCTGCTTTTTTTTCCTGTCCGTTTGCTTGGAAAATTTGTTTCCAGCCCTTCACTTTCAGTCTGTGTGAGTCTTTTGTCCTGAGATGGGTTTCTTGTAGGCAGCATATGTGTGGGTCATGTTTTCTTATCCATTCAGCTGTTCTATGTCTTTTGATTGGAGCATTTAATCCATTTACATTTAAGGTTATTATCGATAGGTAGTTATTCATTGCCATTATTTCCTACCTGTGTTCCTCTGTCTTTCTCTTTTCCTTCCTTTCCTTAAAGCAGTCCCTTTAGCATCTCTTGCAGAGCTGGTTTGGTGGAGCTGTATTCTTTTAGACTTCTTTTGTCTGGGAAGCTCTTTATTTGGTCTTCTATCTTGATTGAGAGCCTTGCTGGGTAAAGTAGTCTTGGTTGGAGGCCTCTGGTTCTCATTACTTGGAATATTTTTTGCCATTCTCTTCTGGCTTGGAGCGTTTCCATTGAGAAGTCAGTTGCTAACCTTATTGGGGCTCCCTTGTATGTTACTTCCTTTTTCTCCCTTGCTGCCTTTAAGATCCTCTCTTTGTCTTGGAAATTTGCCATTTTAATTATGATGTGTCTTGCAGTGGGTCTCTTTGGGTTCCTCTTGTTTGGGACTCTCTGTGATTCCTGGATTTGGGTGACTTTTTCTCTCCTCAGATTAGGGAAATTTTCCATCATTACTTTTTCAAACAGGTTTTCTATCCCTTGCTCTTCTTCTTCTCCTTCTGGTATTCCTATTATACGGATGTTGTTACGTTTCATGTTGTCCTGCATTTCCCTTATTGCCTCTTCATTCTTTCTGAGCCTCTTTTCCTTTTCTTGTTCCTTCTGGGTGTTTTTTTCTACTTTATCCTCCAGCTCGCTGATCCGATCCTCTGCTTCATCAAGTCTGCTTTTAATTCCTTCTACTGTGTTCTTCAATTCAGAAATTGTATTCTTCATTTCCTCTTGGCTCTTGTTGATATTTTCTATTTCCTTTTTCATGTTGATATAGTTTGCAGTGAGTTCATTGTAGTTTCCTTGTAGTTTCTGGTAGTTCTCTTTGAGCTCAGAGAGCTCAGTGAGCTTCCTGATGACCATTGCTTTGAACTCAGTATCTGATAGTTGACTTGCCTCTTTTTCGGTTAGTATTCTTTCTGAGACTTCCTCCTTTCCTTTCATTTGGGAATTGTTTCTTTGTCTTCCCATTGTTTGTGAGGCTCTTCTTGTTGGCCTCTGCTTCTTAAATTGCTTTGTTCTGAATCCCTGGGTTTATGATATGAACTTCTATGGTAGAATGCCAATGGGATTCGGTGGTGCTGTCACCTTACTCTCCTGTGCTCACTGGTCTTGAGCTGACGTTTATGTGTTTAACACGGTCTAACTCTAGTCTTTTCAGCACTCCAGGTTTTGTTGTCGCACCTGTGGGAAAAATAGAAAGGGGGGGAGAAAGAAAAGGAAAAAACAAACAAACAAACAAACAAACAAAAAAAACCAAAGATGGGAAGGAGGGAAAAAGGAAATAGGAAAGGAGGAAAGGGAGGAAGGAGGGAAGAAGGATTAAAGAAAGATCGGAGGCAAGATAAGAAGGAATTTTAACAAAAATTAAAACATAGAAATAGATAAAAGAAGGGAGGAAGAAGACATAAAAATGGTAAAGGATGGGAGGAAGAAGGAATGAAAGAAAAAAAAGAGAGAGAGAGGAAGAAGGAGTTCAGGGGGAAAGGAAAAGGGAAAAAAAAAAAAAAAAAAAAAAAAAAGGAAAAAAAAAAAAAAAAAACTTCTGTTGGCTTTAAACCGTTCAGGTTATTTCTGCTGTTGTCCTGTCTGTGCAACGGGAGGCGGTGGTTGGAAGGATTGGTTTCACTTTTCTTCCTTCCTGGGTCACACTCTTCACTGTTTTGTAGGTGTGGTCCCTGGCAGGCAATCAGGCCGTTGATCAGCCAATCCAGCAGCTTTGTTCTTGGGACTCTCGAGTGGCCGCTCCAGCCGCTTTGGCTCCGGACGCGTGCGCGCGCAGCAGGGGAATCCAGCCGCTTCGGGTTTGTGACGTTATTTGGGCTCTGAGCGCGCAGCCGGCCGACCGATCGAGCCGCCCAGGCTAGGGAGGCTGGCGCGCCGCAAACTGCTGGTTCAGCCGCCTTGGTGTTACGTCTCTCGCCAGCCCCTTTGTGCTTGGGAAGTGCGCATCCAGCCGGCCCTACGCTTGGTGAGCGCGCAGCCCGCCGCCGAGCCAGAGGCTCTACGCTTGGGGGCCCGATCCAGCTGTCCGGGGCTTGGGACTCTCGGGTGGGCGGGGCCGCCCTGGGACCGAATCACGCGGTCCTCGGTTCCGAGGTTTTGGGTCTGTGGGTGGAGCAGCTAGTCTCTGCTCCAAAAGATCTCGGAGGTTTCAGGTGTGGGCGCCCCTCCGGGGTTTCATGTACGGGCCCCGTTCGCTAATCTGCGCGCGCGCTACCGCGCGCAACCGGACCTCAGGTGAGCGCCGGTGCTGTTTATCCCGCGTTCCCCGTTCGCAGTCCAGGGGCGGAGGGGGGAGGGGCGCCAGGGGCCTCGGCCACCACCGAGAGTTCTCTAACTAGCCCCTGAGTGTCTCTATTTTCTTTTTCTTTTTGAGAAATTCCTCCTTTTCAAGCCCCCCTGGTCCAATCAAGCACCTGGCTGCTCACAGCGCAGCCTGGCCCTCTCTCAGGACTCCTGCAGCCGCCCCTGCGCCAGGGCTGGCGCCTCTGCAGCCCTTGTACCGCGCGGTCCCGGGTCCCGGGGACCTTATTGTCCTTGAGCACTCTTCTTACCGTCAGATCTTTCAGTGTCCTCTATCTTTGGTCTCTAATCTTCGTATATGCTGGAGTACTGTTGGCTGTTCGCTCTGCTCCTCAGATCAGCTAGGTATTTCCCTGGCACTGAGGGGAAGTGAATTCTGCTCCCACCTATGTTGCCGCCATCTTCCCCTCTTTGTTATTTTTTTCAGTGTTTTCTCTAAGGCTGATAATATCTATTCTTAACTTATCAAAATCTGCTTAAGAGTCAATACTGTGTATCTCTTCCCATTTCCCACTTTGTACTTAACCCTTAACCTTACTTATCTGACACTTCCTGTTTCACAGTGAAATAACTTTCCAGCAAATAAGAATTTACAAATAAATTCACTTGCCCTCCTGTTTTTTGTTGTCATATGTTTTCCTTCTAAAATACACTTATTGTCAGCCTCTCCTTACTTTTTTGTTTTAAATGGTCGTTGTCTTTTAAGTAGAGTGTAGGGGAAAAGAAAACTGTCTTTTATGTTTTCCTGCTTACATTCCCTGATGCTCTTGTCTTCCTTCCTGAAGATCCAACTACTTGGAAAGATAAATCATTTTTTAGGCTAAACTTCTAAGTATTTTATACTATATTAATTCACATTCCTGCCAGTAGTGGCAGTGATTTTCCTATATAAAAATCAGAGCACGTTAGGAAATAAAATGGAAGGAACGATTATAAGAACAATACAAACTACTGAAGAATAAAGTCAGTAAGAAATGTGAAAGACCAATGTGAGAAAAGCCATAAACCAACAGGGGTATGTAAAAGAGGCTTTTAATGAAAGGGAGGACATGCTTTGTTCCCAGAGAGAAAGACAGTGTTATATAAATGTTATTTCTACTTTATTCTCAACAGTTCATGTCAATTTAGTGGTCAATACAGCATATAGCTGGGATTAACCTTTTTAAAAAATATATAGTCTATATATTAATAACTGGTTTATCTTATTTTATTCCAACCATCATGATTTACATTTTCCAGTCATTGTATATTCTTGTTGCCTTTCTTTCCTCTGTTCCTGATGTTGGCTAGATAGATTTTTTTTTAAATTCTGTTGTTTTTAGGCACCCCAAGACAAAAAAAAAAAAATGGCCCAAATGAAAGAACAGCTCAAAGCTCCAGAAAAAATACAACTAAGCGAGGAAGAGATAGCCAACCTATCGGATGCACAGTTCAAAACACTGGTTATCAAGATGCTCACAGAATTGGTTGAATTTGTTCAAAAAGTAGATGAAAAAATGAAGCCTATCCTAAGAGAAACAAAGGAAAATGTACAGGGAACCAACAGTGATGGGAAGGAAACTGGAACTCAAATCAATGGTGTGGACCAGAAGGAAGAAAGAAACATCTAACCAGAAAAGAATGAAGAAACAAGAATTCAAAAAAATGAGAAGAGGCTTGGCTTAGGAACCTCCAGGACATCTTTAAACATTCCAACATCCTCATCATAGGGGTACCAGAAGGAGAAGAGGAAGAGCAATAAATTGAAAACTTATTTGAACAAATAATGAAGGAGAACTTTCCCAATCTGGCAAAGGAAATAGACTTCCAGGAAGTCCAGGAAGCTCAGAGAGTCCCAAAGAAGCTGGACCCAAGGAGGAACACACCAAGACACATCATAATTACATTAGCCAAGATTAAAGATAAGGAGAGAATCTTAAAAGCCACAAGAGACAAGGGGACAGTTACCTACAAAGGAGTTCCCATAGGACTGTCAGCTGCTTTCTTAAAAGAAACTTTGCAGGCAAGAAGGGGCAGGAAAGAAGTATTCCAAGTCATGAAAGGCAAGGACCTACATCCAAGATTGCTGTATCCAGCAAAGCTATCATTTAGAATGGAAGGGCAGATAAAGTGCTTCTCAGATAAGGTCGAGTTAAAGGAGTTCATCATCACCAAGCCCTTATTATATGAAATGTTGAAGGGATTTATCTAAGAAAAAGAAGATAAAAAATATGAACAGTAAAAATAACAGCAAACTCACAGTTATTAACAACCACACCTAAAACAAAAACAAAAGCAAACAACTAGAACAGGAACAGAACCACAGAAATGGAGATCACATGGAGGGTTATCAGCAGGGGAGTGGGAGGGGAGAGAGGGGGGAAAGGTACAGAGAATAAGTATCATAAATGGTAGGTAGAAAATAGACAGGGGGAGGTTAAGAATAGTGTAGGAAATGTAGAAGCCAAAGAACTTATCTGTATGACCCATGGACATGAACTATAGGGGGGGAATGTGGGTGGGAGGGGGTGTGCAGGGCGGAGGGGAATAGAGGGGGGAAAATGGGACAACTAATAGCATAATCAATAAAATATATTATTAAAAAATCTGTTTTTGAAGTACTGCATCCTATTTTCATTGTTATAATGGCAAATTTTACCTTTTATAAAGTAATATTTTCATTTTTTAAAATAATTTTTTATTTTTAAACTACACTTGACATACAGTATTATATTAGTTTCAGGTGTACAACCCAGTTATTAGACATTTATATAACTTACCAAGTGATCATCCCAATAATCTAGTACCCATCTAACCATACAGTTATTACAATATTATTGGGTCTATTTCCTACATTGTACTTTACATCCCCGTGAATATTTTGTAACTGCCAATCTTGTCTTTCTCCATTCCTCTCTCTCTGAAATCAATAAATGAAAATTTTTTTAAATGGCATATTGGTAGCAGGCCTCCAAGATGCCCTTCAGTGATCCTTGCCTCCTCGTATTTACTTCTCTAAGATTGTGATAAATATTTTAGTCTTTGCCCCCAACCCCCGGCCAGAGCTTTTAAAACCTTCATAATTTTCTAAGTGGTAAAGGTGCTATGAACATGTTTTTGTTTTTATGTTTGGTTTTTAACCTTGATTCTTGGCACAGAGCTCCTAAATTCCTTGGAATTTTCTGGGTAATAGGAGCATTTTTTGTCCTAATGAGATGGCTTTTGGTGTGCTCCTGGATAGACCAAACTGATTACAAGCTTGGAACTTTTCAGCCCCACCCCTGCCTGAGAGACAGGCAGAGACTGGAGTTTGAGTTAATCGTTAATCATCACTTGTGCCTACATGATGAAGCCTCCAAAAAATCCCTGAACTATATAGGGTTCAGGGAATTTCCAGTTTAGTGAGCACATCACATGATGGGAGGGTGGCACGTCCCAACTCTAAGGGGACAGAAGCTCTGGGGATGGGAAGGGCTCATCTCTGCTTCGCTGTTGGCCCACTGGATGGATGGGGAGTAGAGACCTGAAACCTGGTACCAATGGTTACGTTAATGGTTACGTTAAGCTATATTTCTTGGGGCAAGTAGTTTGAAAGGTGGGGTGTTGGCTTATTGTCATACAGTTACTGATGCCAGGATATATTTCTAAAGTATAAATACATTACTTCCTGAGACCTCTGGTGATTCATCAGTGCCTAAATCATAAAGTCTGTGTTTCCCAACGTGGCTTTTAAAACCCATCACAATCTAATCCAAACCTCTATTTCCACCTCTTTCATTATTCCTAGCCTACCTCCTATCTCACTCCCCTATTTCTTGAAATCTGGTCTTAAACTAAGCCAAAAAACTGGCCCTTGCCTCATCAGGCAATGTGATGAATTATGCTTCCCACGCTCTTGACACATCCATAGTGAAAACACATATTTACCCTGAATTACTCAGAATATATCCTGCCTGGGCTGTCAGGTGACTCAATATAAATTTGATTCCTATCCACCGAACTCTTATTACTAACTCTTATTATCTTAATTATCTTTTCCATTTCTTTGGACCAGATCCCTGTCCTTTAAAGACTTTACTTTTTAAATTATAAAAATCAATGGAATATAGAAAAGAAGAAAAGTGTTATTAATTTTTAAAAAGAAATGCTGTTATTTCAAAAACAATAAGTACCTAAATGTATAAGCTATTATAGCCCTCCATTTTTCCCTCAACACACTCCCCAGGAATAGCTATTGTTAAGCATAGTGAATGTGCCTTTGGACATTTTATATAAGCAATTGAAACTCATTGCCGGAGGGAACATAAATTGCCATAATCATTTTTTTTAGTGGTACATTTTAGTTATTTTTTATTTTATTGTATATTTATATTTATTTTTTTGTATTTGTACTTATTTATTGTATTTTACTGTATTTCCATTACCATTTAGTCCCCTTATACCCCCCTCCCACCTGTCCAAGCATAATCATTTTGGAAAATTGTTTGGCAGCATCTACTAAAAGAATACACACATAGAAATACAGTAGTTTTACTCTTAGGTATATACCCAACAAAATGTAGACATGTGAACTAAAAATATGTATAAAATATTCATAGATTATTATTCATAATAAACCCAAACTAGAAACAACCTGGTTGTAGAATGGATAAATAAACTTTGATATATTTAATAAAAATGCCAGATAGCAGCAGAAATTAACAAACTATAGTAACATTCAGTGTGAATATATCTCACAAACGATGATCAAAGAAGCTGGACACAATAGAAAGTATACCGTATGATTATATTTATTTAAAGTTCAAAACAGGCAAAACCAACCTACAGTGATAAACATCAGGAAATGGATTCCTCTGGAGAGCACTAGGAGAGTGCATGAGGGAGCGCCTCAGCTGTTAATGGGTGTAATTGCTTTGTGATAATTTATTAAGCTCAACATTGATGCAGTAAAATGATATCGATCTCATTATTTTTAATGTCTCCAGAGTCTTCCCTTAGATGAATGTTTACCATTTCATTTAACTATTTCCATTTTGTTTGGATGTTTATACTGAACTTAGGTTTTTATTCCTATTATAATGCTGTAATAAAACAACCATGTCTTTTTCCATTTGTGTGAATATATCTGTAAGATACATTTCTAGTAGAGATACTAATGCTTTAAAAGGAATACACATTTTAAAGGTTGATGGGCATTGTCATATAACCTGCAAAACAAACTGTACCAATTTGCATTTTCACCAACAGGATGTGATTGCTTAATTTCTATAACCTGGAAATTCATTGGGTGTAACTATGTCTTCTACCTTGCTGCCTTGCTAGTAGGTGAAGACTTTTCTCACTGCTGCATTCATTTGTACTTTCAAAATTACTGATGAAGCCATGCTTCAGTGGCTCAGCTGGTTGGAGTGTCCTCCAGATACAACAAGATTGTGGGTTTGATGCCTCGTCAGAGCACATACAAGAATCAACCAATGAATGCATCTCTCTCTCTCTCCCACTTTCCTCTCTTTTTCTCTAAAATAAATAAATAAATAATTTAAAAAATAAAAAATAAATTACTAGTGAAGTTGAAAATTTTTCATGTTATTAGCTATTTGTTGATGATTTTTATGAGCTGCCTATTTATACTTTTATCCTTCACTGCCCCCAACCAGGGAATAACTTACTTCTAATAATATATCTTAAGAATACTAACCCTTTGCCCTGACTGGTGCAGCTCAGTTGGTTGGTTGTCATCCTGCAAAGTGAAGGTCTATTGGTTTGATTCCTGGTCAGGGCCCATCACTGGGTTGGGGGCTTGGCCCCCAGTCAATCCAGGGCACATATGAGAGGCAGCTGATCGATGTTTCTCTCCCTGTCTTTGTCCCTCCCTTCCTCTATCTCTAAAAATAAATAAAGTTTTTTTAAATTATATTTTATTGATTATGCTATTCTAGTTGTCTTGTTTTTTTTTTTTTACCTCTTCCCCCCTCCACTGAGCAACTCCCACTCCCTCAGGCAATCCCCACACCATTGTTCATGTCCGTGGGTCATGTGTATAAGTTCTTTGGCTACTCCATTTCTTGTACTGTATTGTGCATCCCCATGGCTATTCTGTACCTACCTGTTTGTATGTCTTAATCCCCTCACCTCTTCACCCATTCCCATGCACCTGTTCCCATCTGGCAACCATCAAAACGCTGTCTGGGATTCTCTGTTCTTGTTTGCTTAGTTTGTTTTTTAGATTCTATTGTTGATAAATATGTATTGTTTGCCATTTTATTGTTCATTGTTTTGATCTTTTTCTTAGATAAGTCCCTTTAACATTTCATCTAATAATGAATTGGTGATGATGAACTCCTTTAGTTTTTTCTTGTCTGGGAAGCTCTTCATCTGCCCTTTGATTCTAAATGACAGCTTTGCTGGGTAGAGCAATCTTGGCTGTAGGTCCCTGCTTTTCATGACTTTGAATATTTCTTGCTAATCCCTTCTAGCCTGCAAAGTTTCTTTTGAGAAATCAGCTGACAGTCTTATGAGAACTCCCCTGTAGATAACTAACTTTTTTCTCTTGCTGCTTTTAAGATTCTCTCTTTATCTTTAACCTTTGGCATTTTAATTATGATGTGTATCGTGGAGTGGGCCTCTTTGCATCCATCTTGTTTGGGACTCTCTGTTTTTCCTAGGCATGCATGCCTGTTTCCTTCACCAAATTAGGGAAGTTTTCTTTCATTATTTTTTCAAATACATTTCTAATTTCTTCCTCTTTCTCTTCTCCTTCTTTCACCCCTATGTTGCAGATATTGGATCGCTTGAAGTTGTCCCACAGGCTGCTTACACTATTCTCAATTTTTGGATTCTTTTTTCTTCTTCTTGTTCTTTGCTTCGTTAGGTTCCAAATCATTGATTTGATTCTCAACTTTATCCACTTTACTGTTGTTTCCCTATAAATTGTTCTATATTTCAATTAATGTATCTAATTGTTTCTGACTGGGTCTTTTTTATGCTGTGGAGATCCTCACTAAGTTCTTTGTGCATCTATAACCAGTGTTTTGAACTGTGCATCTTAACAAATTGCTTATGTCCATTTTGTTTAGCTCTTTTTCTGGAGTTTTGATCTGTGCTTTCATTTGGGCCATTTTTCTTTGTCTCTGTCTCCTTATTTTGGCAACCTCCCTGTGCTTGTTTCTGTGTATTAGGTAGAGCTGCTTTGACTCTGTGTCTTGGTAGTGTGGCCTAATGTAGTTGGTGTCCTGAAGGGTCCAGTGGCACAGCCTCCCCTGTCGTCCAAGCTGGGTACTCAAGATACACCCTTCGTGTGGGCTGAGTACACCCTCCTCTTGTAGTTGAGCCTTGGTTGCTGTGGGCAGGTCAATGGGAGGGATTTACCCAGGCCAGTCAGCTGCCAGGACTGGCTGTGACTACTGACAACCAATGTCCACCCTCCGTGGAGGATCCGCTGTGCAAGGCAGAGTGGTGGTGCTCTGACATGGTCTGTAGCTGTGCACTGGGTGCACTGGCCCTGGAGTTCACCAGGTGCTGCAGGGCAAGGTCAGCCCCTACCTGTGTTTTGCTTGGGACCACCTGGCCTGAGCTGTAAAGCACTCAGATGGCTACTTGTGCTGGGCTTAGGGATTCCCAGGTGAAGCCAAGCTGTGAATCTAGGCTGGCTGCTGCCAGTGCCAGGCCTAGGGCTCACTGAGGCCGGCTGTTGCTTGCCTGATAGGATTTAGGAAGTAGTGAAGCATGAGCCAAGACCAGCCATTTATATGGAAAAGCAGCCTGAGTGGGCCTGTAAGTTGAGAGTGCTGGAGTCTCTGGGGATCTCCAAGGTAGGTCAAACAGTGTGAGCCATGTTGACGGAGTCTCAGATATGGCACCGGCTTGCTGGCTCTGTGCAGGGAGGGTTTAGAAAAGGGACAACAGCCTCTGTTTGCCTCGATGCCAGATATTTCAGTTCTCCCAGCATGCCACTTTTCAAGCTGCTACCCTGATGCTGGAGCTCAGGGGGAGTCTGTGTGTAGGTTCTTTGAGAGGAACTTTTTGGGGTTCCAGCAGTTTCTTTCACTGTATCAATCCCCACTGGGGTTTGCAGCCAGAAGTTGTGGGACTTATATTCTTCCTGGCACTGGAGCCCTGGGCTGGGGGTCCTGGTATGGGGCTGGGACTCCTCACTCCTGAGATACCCCTCCTGAATTTTTTAAAAAATATTTTATTTATTTATTTTTAGAGAGGGTTAGGGAAAGAGAAAGAGAGGGAGAGAAACATCAATGTGTGGTTGCCTCTCAAGTGACCCCCACTGGGGACCTGGCCTGGAGGCACGTGCCCTGACTGGGAATCAAACTGGTGACCCTTTAGTTTGCAGCCTGCACTCAGTCCACTGAGCTACACCAGCCAGGGGCCCCCTCCCGAATTTTTAACAACCACATGTGGGTGAGGGGCCAGTCCATTTGGCATCTGTGCCCCTCCTACCGGTCTGGATGGATATGGTTTCTTTAATTCTGTAGTTGTCAGACTTCCATTCAACTCGATTTCTGACAGCTCACAGTTCTGAGTGATGGTTATTCTATATTTTAGTTGTAATTTTGATGTGGTTGTGCGAAGAGGCGAACCATTTCTGCCTATGTTGCCATCGTTTTTTAAAAGATTTTATTTGTTTTTTGAGAGAGGGGCGAGGGAGGAGAAAGAGAGGGATAGAGGGATAGAAACATAAATGTGTGGTTGCCTCTCACCCCCTACTGGGGACCTGGCCTGCAACCCAGACATGTACCCTGACTGGGAATCAAACCAGTGACCCTTTGGTTCACAGGCCATGCTCAATCCACTGAGCTACACCAGCCAGGGCCTATGCTGCCACCTTGGCCAGGAGTCAAAATAAAATCTTAATCCATTAACAAGTGGTGCAAAATATTTTTCCTGGTTTGTCATTTGTAGTTGTAGTTATGTTGATTTTTAGCATTAGAATAAGTAGTTTAAATTTTTATGTGTTCAGTTTTGTGGGTTTTAAAAAAGATCTTATTTATTTATTTTTAGAGAGAGGGGGAAGGAGGGAGAAAGAGAGGAAGAGAAACATCAGTGTGTGGTTGCCTCTTCCGCCCCCCTACTGGGGACATGGCCCAACCCAGGCATGTGCCCTGACTAGGAATCAAACCAGCGACCCTTTGGTTCTTAGGCTGGCACTCAATCCGCTGAGCCACACTAGCTGGGGCACAGTTTTGTGTTTTTAATGTATGTTTTCTAGTATCTTGTCAGACTTGTAGAGCTGTAGGCAAGTTTTTCAGAATTTGTTTAGTGGTGTGCATTTTGTATCATTTTTCTCCTGGAACACATTGTATCCTTTGGATGTTCCAGGGGAGGAGATCAAGCTAATATCAGACAAGCCCTGCCCACATATCCTGGGCTAGCCTACCAGACACTGGTCTAAAAGCAACTAAAAGCAGTCTAGCTCCTCAAGGTCTTTGATACTAGCCTCTGAAGCTTTTGAAGTGGGTCAAGGCAGAACATTTCCCTTTGTATCCAACAACCACTTTATATACTACATGAGAACTCACACCCTTTATTTCCTGATCAATTATATTTTCAAATCTAGGTTATTGGATGACACCACCCAAATAATACTGTGCCAGCTATTTTTAAAAATCATAACATCTGGAATATAACAGAATGATTCCTTTCCCTTATATTCTATTCCCTTACTTCCCAAAGAAGAATTATAATTCCCAAATTTCCCCTTTCCTAGTTCTTATTCAGAGCTCTAGCCAGCTTATTGTCAGAGTTCTTTATAATTTATTTATTTTTTTAATTTTTTAAAAAAGATTTTATTTGTTTTTAGAGAGAGGGGAAGGGAGGGTGAAAGAGAGGGAGAGGAAACATCAATGTGTGGTTGCTTCTTGTGTGCTCCCCACTGGGGACCTGGCCAGCGGCAACCTAGGCATGTGTCCTGACTGGGAATCGAACCGGTGACTCTGGTTCTCAGGCCGGCACTTAATCCATTGAGCCACACCAGCCAGGGTTGTCAGGGTTCTTTATTTGACAACTGCAGTTCCATTCATTTTCCACTAGTCCTGCTGTGGATTTTCCAGCTCTTCCGAGAATGTTCCAATCTAATTCTGTGCTTTTCCTGAATTCTAGAAGTACACACAGAAAATGTTTCAGTGTAAACCCCACAAAACTTCATTATCTAAGCAGTAATAATTTTTGAGATTTTAAAGCAATCTAAATCCACAAGCTAGATACCAACCTAGCAGAATTTGCATTGTTGGGGCCAGAGAGGAGAGACATCAAGAAAGGGCTTCTTTGTTTTAAATTTGCTGCAAGTCTTATCAGTCCATTCCAGAAACTCAGAGTACACCAGCTGTGGAGTTAAAACTCCACTGGGAGAAGGTCCACAGTTAGAAGTTGTGATACTAGGCTTCCCAGAGCCTGAGAAGAAAAATTTACCTTGAATATAAACTTCCATTTTCCAGAGAGTAGCATCTAAGTTGCTTTTATTGCTTTGAAAAAAGGAAAAGAGAAGGAAACTTGTGCCCGGCTGGTGCAGTGGGTTGAATACCAGCCTGCAAACTGAAAGGTCACCAGTTCAGTTCCCAGTCAGGACGCATGCCTGTGTCCTGGTCCAGGTCCCTGGTTGGGGGCGTGCGAGAGGCAACCCGTCTGTGTTTCTCTTGCACATCAATGTTTCTCTCCTTCTTTCTTTCCCTTCCTTACTCTCTTTCTATCTAGGCTGCATAAGGGTGTGTTTTTTCTTGTTGATTTGCTAGAGATAAGTAAAAGTTCAGTGTTGGTACTTTCACCTACCATTCAGGGTAGTTGAGGATTTCTATAAGGCAATAAGTAAATTCTCAGTTTTGGGTCAAAGCATTAGACCTAATGTCCAAGACAGAAGCGAGAGCGCAGGTATTGCTAACTAAACAGAACCTGCCTGCAATCCTCAGAAAAATCAGGATCATCAAGTCTATCATGTAGTTAGACCTGGAACCCAGATGACACCGGAGTTTCACTGTGGACTGGCAACAGATACTGTCTTACATCCCGACAATATGCAATATCTTTGTGTTCTACTAACAAGTATCCTCAGAGGGCCTGGTTTCTTCAGAAAGGGCATACCCTCCCTGAAACTGTATGTCAACTCTATAACTTTGGATCATTGTCCAAGTAGGCAAGAGCAAATCTTGCAACATAATTTTCTACATTGTATTGTGAAAATGCCCCCTGGTGGCCAGAACTAGTATGGTTTCCACTATAACAGTAAGTCACTGGGGATAATAGACTGAGCCTGGGGTGTAAACAAACCCTCTGCTTGGATCCGTTCACCCAATAAACCAGCTAAAATGGCCCGTAATGACTCCAAAGCCATTTTTCCTCTTTTGTCTTTTCTGCTTCCCTCCAAAGTAATCATGATACAGTCATTAAGAGGAAAATATTTGTTGTTCCAATTCATATTTTCATGCTGTACAAGTTATTAGCTATTGTGATAACAAGATATTTTGGGAATGTATATGGAATAAAGGTTCAGGTGAAGGCTATGGTGGGAAGTTAGAATTAGTGTGCCCACTCTGCAACAGCATAGAGTACTCATACCCAACAGGAAAATCATTAGACCAAAAATCCTACATATCATGTGAGAATTCAGTAGGTGCCTTATCGTTTGCAAAAAGTATAAATCATGACTATTTGTCTCCATCCACAAGAGTAACAACAGAAGCTCTGAAAATCTTTTAAACAAAGGTAAGAAATATTCCTTGACCTCAGACACAGAACGCTTGCAGATAAGATTGTTGAAATCTTCTCAAATGTCAGAGTAAAACCAAAATCCAATTTCTTAATTTAGACAGAAAAAGTACCTGAAACTTATGTAAGCCCTGGAAACTTCATATTATCTGTAATTCCACCTTTACTGAGTCGCATGGCAGCCCATTATAGCCCTTTCCTCTTTCCTCCTATTGCTCTGTCCTAGATTTAGCCAAAGTTCTCCTTCTCTGCCAACCAGGAATTTCACATTTGAATTTCAGCTAGGGAAAGTGACACAAAATAAACACCTATCATGAGTTATGTCACCAATATGGTTCCTGACGAGAGAGTTTTAAAAATGAGGGTAAGGGCCTATGGCAGACTCTGTGGACTCCTGCATTATAACCCCTTGATCTCTGCCTTTAGATGCAACTGTGGTGGGTAGTTCTGCATGAACTCCGTGTGCCTGGCACTGACAGTGCCTATGATTATACGTGTGTTTAGTGCATTTTGCATATTCTGCCCCAAGACATTCTCCCATGCCTTAGGAGTCTGCTAGACCTGTAGGCAAGGGTGGTCAAGGGCAGACTCCTCCAAAGGAATGGGAGTAATGATGAACCAGCCTCATGTACTTCAGTGGGCCATTTCAAGAGCCATTCTGCTGTGCAGTTTCTCAAGAGGTCTTGGCTAACTGGAACCTCTGTTGCCCACAGCAACAGCCTAGATAATAACCCTTATATGATCTTTTCTTTCTCTATTTTATTCTCTTCAGTTCATCCGTGATCATCCTCCAAATAAACTACCATCACTCAGTTCCTTGTCTCAGGATTTCAGGTGAACCCAATGGTCATTGATATTTGTTTTGAGTTGTCTGTAGAGCGACTTGGATAACTTGGCCCCTCCAAGGAACTATGGCTGGGGACATGTGGGAACAAACTGATGGTTGTGAGTATGGGAGAGAACAGAGACAGATAAGGGGAAGAGAAAATAATCCATACCTGGACAAGGCTAAAGAGAAAGGGGTTTGATGAAATGCGGAAGAGGATGAAGGGGGATCCTGGGCCATCCAAAAGGGAGCATCCACCGTCATTCTAGGGAGCAGACTAACTCATGACTGTGCTGAGGCTACATTTATTTGCCACCCCCTCCAATTCTTCCCCTAATTCTTATTCCGTTAGCTCCAATGATTCTCTGAGCCTCAGACACGTGCAGGAGCACGCAGTGATGGGTGGACATTGTGTTTTTTACAGGGGTGATACATGACAGATATAAAAACTCTAAGGAGAGAAGGGAGTGCACGGTTCAGGCCATATCTCCAAGGCTCCCTAGTTCAGTCCTACTCTCCCCGCCCCCCCCCCCCCCCCCCCCCCCCCCCCGTCTCCCTACTTTTCTTGATAACCGCAGCTGGCTATAAGGTAGATTTTCAAGATAGATAGATTAGAGCAGCTATTTTCAACCCGTGTGCCACAAGATTTTTTAAAACATGCAATACGTAAATATTTAGTCAGAACACTGACCTCTTTTACCCTAGGATTGTCAAATAAAATAATGACAACAGCAAATACAACAATAGTCGTCTGCTGTGAATGAATCAAAATTATACCAATTTTTTTGTCAGATTGGCAAAAAATACATTTTTTTGGTATGTTGCAGTATTTTAGTAATTAGTTTATGTGTCATGAGATGAAAAAGGTTGAAAATCACTGGATTAGAGAAAATCAAAGGCCTTTGAGCCCTTCACTCTTACCCTGTATATGTTATTCTCAAGTTCAGGGGTTATGGCCCAGCCTCATTGCCAGGGTCACATTAGTACCCTTACCAGATGATGCTATTATGTCACTTTCCCATTTGTCCAGAGGAGTAATTCCCCTCTTCTCATACTTTTTGGGAATAGGATTCTTGATCCTGTTACTCATTTAGAAAGAAAAATTAAGGCCCATTAGGAATAGAAGGTATCCTTCACTATTGATGTCTTCATACCTTTCACCATTTGGGAAGGGAATCCATGTGAAAAGACATGCCTTCAAGCTTCAGGCAGCTTATAACACCTTAGCTTTCACTTCCTGCTTGAAAAGAGCCTTAATAAGTCAGCCAGAAATGAGCAACTAGGACCTTCTCCATTCCCAAGTCTCTCCCAGGCATGTGCACATCCTCATGCATTCACACGACCTTTTAGATTCGCTGAAACATGGTGAAGCTTTCCAAAGTTTCTCTGGCTGTCTCGTTCTCCAGAAGGTACTCAAATTCCGGCTTGTCTCTAGCTAACCCTAACTGAAAGTATAGCCTTACTCAGCTGCAGTATTGTCAGTAGATGGCTATTGTTTTGATAATGTATGGGGAATAGGGCATTCATTTTCCTGCTTAGCTGAATTCTGAGTCAAATCAATGGCCACAACTTTCTAAGAATAGAGTTTTTCCAGAAAACTACAAGTCTGGACAAAATATTGACTTGTGCTCTGGGGATGTTGCTTTCAACTAAGCTCCACAAGAGGTCAGGCCTCTCCATTGGCAGTGAGACTGCTGGTGTTTTTTGGCAACCAGAAACTGAGCTGGGGAAGGAGGGAGGATGGGAATGAAGAGCATCTTCTCCAGAAGTTAAAATATCACAGATCCCACTTTCTAATCAAAGTTCACTCGTTTCTCTTGGATAGATGATTTTCAGCTTGTTTTGTGGCTTTGGTTAATTTCCAAAGCTCGAAATGGTTGATTTTAGTTGTTTTGCCAGTATTTTCACTGCTTTTGTGGGAAAGCAAGTCCACTGCGGTCCTCACTCACTCTGCCATTCTGGAAGTTGATCTCTGGGCAAGCTCATTCCGAAACATGGTTCTTCTCACATATTCTACATCTCTGCAGCAGAGTACTTAAAGTTTGTCCTGCTTCCATCAAACTCAAAGTCAGACTGTGAGTCTTCATAACAGTGTGGTTTAAACTTGATCTGACGTGGAATGCCCCAGTTGTCCTAAAGGTGTACAGGTCTTTTAAAGGAATGTTCCAGAGGTCACCAGAACATACCTCATCGAGAGCATTCCACTGGCAGCTGTGCGATATAGAAGACTGCTTACTGACAGCAGCACCCGGACAGGTTGTAACTCGGTGTACTGTCAAGTTCTCTATCAGTGCCCTGGCAGGAACAAATCTTAATATATTCTTCTGGCTCTGTTTTTTTTTTTTTTTTTAAATCCATTCTGATATCCATCATTGCTACCTGTGGAAATGGGAAAAGCATTATGAGCTATTTGGGATTAGTTGCTAATCCTTCCTACTTCACTTGATCTTTTATCTGGCATTAGTGGGGCCAATCAATAATTCCTTTCCTTCAGACTTCTCAGTCATTCATGTCTTTACTGCTGTGCTTTTTGGGGTCCCAGATGGTAGTCTGACAAAGCTTCCTGTCTTTAATGAATTTTTTTTTTCCATTGAGGCATTTTATTTGCACATGTGTATTAATTCCCTAGGAAAAGAATCCCAGGATTTTCCCTCCTGTGTGTTTTTGTCTTGCTTGTTCATGACGCCCGCTGGGGTTGTCAGTGCAGTGAAACCAAACCGACGGGATGGAAGCAGGTTGCTCTGCCGTTTCCCTAGATCTTTGAGTTGCACGTCAAATCTGGGGCCGATTACTCTACACTTGTTCAACCTGCCGGGGAGGTTTAAAACACTTTTCTGAGCTCTGTGGTCATCAGTAATTTCACATTCGCCAATGTAGCCATGCTTCATCAGCACAGTTAGAAACCAGACGATAACTTGGGAGCATGGCCTGATGAGAACCTGGCGTTTGCCTCTCTTTTTGGCATTGTTGATATGCTTGAGAGCGTCAGCCAGGACATTCACGTGCACCATTATGGCGACACGGAAAGATGGCGGAAAGGGGATGGGAGGGGCGAGCCCATGGAGTTATAATGATGACATTTCTTTTAACAGTAAAACTGAAACTGGAAAAACCAGTGTTCATGCTGCCTATCACCTACCAGACCCAATAAGCAGAGACAGAGTTTGAATCTCTGTGGGCACTTTATTCAGATGGCCAGCGATCTGAGAAGACGGTGGGTTCATACCTTAACAGACCATCTTAAATTCCATTTTAAACCGACTGTTTTTACAAGAAGAAAAGTGTAGGTAAGGGGATTGGAATTCAGGGGAAAAGTTATTCAGATAAAAAGCTGCAGCATTCTTTCATCCGTGTCCTGGGCTGTAGGCATCTCCCCCTGGAGCACAAGGGCTCGGATTCCATCCTGATCATTGGCAGGCCTCCTGAGGCACAAAGGTGGAACTGCTTATGGTCTCCAGGAGTCAATGTGGGTCATACCTTCAGTTCCTGGAAAAACAACTTTTTACATGTACTGGTTACTAAGCTTATTAGCTATTACCTGAAACTAAAAACCTTCCAACATTTGAGTCCCCCATCAAAACTAATATTTAATAGATAAAGATTTATTTATTTATTTTTAGAGAGAGGGGAAGGGAGGGAGAAAGAGAAGGAGAGAAACATTGACCAGTTGCCTGTTGAATGCGCCCTGACCAGGGGCCAAACCTGCAGCCCAGGCTTGTGTCCTGACCGGAATTGAATCTGTGACCTTTCACTTTGTGGGATGACGCCCAACAAACTGAGCCACAGAAGTCAGGGCCTGAAATCTTTTATAAACAGGGATTCTTCAGACTGTTAGGCAGTTATCAAAATGCTTTTTATAGTCACTTCGAAACCAGAAAAGTTGTCATTTGTGCTGCCTGTCACTACCAGAACCAATAAGTAGAGAGAAGGATAGAACCTTTATGGGTGCTTTATTCAGATGGCCGGCCATCTGAAAAGATAGTGGACCATGTATCCTAAAGACCATCTTACATTTCATTTCAAGCTGATGTTTTTTATAAGCAGAAGAAAAGTGAAGATAAAGGGTTTGGAATTCAGGAAAAAAGTAGGTAAGGGTTCAGGGAAAAGGTTAACCAGATCGAAAAGGTGAAAAGCTGCCGTCAGACAGTTTCCCTAGCACCCTTTCATCTGCTGACCGGTGCTATATGTGCCCTGGGTGGCGGACATCCCTTCCTGGAGCACAGTGGCTCAGGTGCCATGTTGATTGTTTGCAGTCCTCCTGGGGTGCAAGGATTGAATTGTTTGTGATCTACTGGAGTCAGGGTGGGTCGTATCTTCAGCTCCGGAAACAACAGCTTCTTACAATCAATAATTACTAAGCTTATTAACTATAACTTAAAACTAAAATTTTCCAACTCTTGAGTTCTTCCATCAGCTTTAGTTGATATTTTGAATAACTGTATATATAACACAATTGCTGAACATTGGAATGGTCTAAAAATTTAGTGCCTGGCATGTTGTTTTATACATAATAGGGTTTTTTAAAAAAAGAACTTTACATTTTATTTTTCAATTACAGTTTACATTTAATATTATTTTGTATTAGTTTCAGGTGTACAGCATAGTGGTTAGACAATTGTGTACTTTTAAAAATGTTCCATTCCCCCTGATATTTCCAGGACCCACCTGGCACCACCTACATAGTTATAGCAAGATTATTGACTACATTCCCTATGCTGTACTTTACATCCCCATGGCTATTTTGTAACTACCAATTTGTACTTCTTAATCCCCTTAATCCCTTCATATTGTCACCTAGTCCCCCAACTCCGCTCCCCTTTAATGAGGTTTTGTTATTCTCCAATGTTTGAGCAAGGGGAAAGAAATATAAACCTATTCCTCTCTCTCCACATGACTGATTTAAGTAATCAAAGGAAAATTAACATTAATGATTAAAACATATAGCAATAATGGAATGATCGAAGGGATACGTAGATATATGCCACAGTTATAGAAGAATTTGTGGTCCTGGCTGGTGTGGCTCAGTGGATTGAGCACAGGCCTATGAACTGAAAGGTCACTGGTTCCATTCCCAGTCGGGGCACATGCCTGGGTTGTGGGCCAGGTCCCCAACTGGGGATGCATGAGAAGCAACCGATCGATGTTTCTCTCCCTCTCTATATCCCTCCTTTCCCCTCTCTCTAAAAATAAATAAATAAAATAAAAAGAAGCTGTAGAGGAATGTCTGCTAGACAATGGTCACTTGCGACTCAGTGTAAGGCTAAAACATTTGTGTGTGTATAAAATTTCTAAGAGAATGATACTGTATCATGAAAACTAAGTAGAGGAAATCCTGGAAGATCCCCAGTATACCCACTAATGAGAAATAAAATCTCCTAGAAAAAGCTGGTTTCTGAGGGGATGAGGCCGTCACTATGTGGAATCTCTTTCAACGCTACAGATCTGTAGTAGCTGAGGCAGTTGTACAGAGTTTAGGAAAGAAAAGGAGGCCATGAAAACAGAAAAACCTGTGGACAAGTCTTTCCTGTGCATACATCTCATCAGAGCAGGTAGCTCACCTCAACACTACGAGAACTTTTCCTTATTTTTCAGGAGCAACTGACCCATGAGGCAGCTACCCCTCAACTCAACTTATAAGAGTGAGGAAGGAAACCATACACCAAAAGCAACAGCCAGACCAAACAGGAAATCAGATACCAAAAGCTGTTACTGTGGCAACTATATGAATGAACAATGGGAAAAGGTCCACCAAGACAAACTTCTGGATAAGATGACCCCTGACTCTGCCTGCCTCTCAACCCCATGCAGGATGCTGAAATGCTGAACTGATTATTTAAACCCACATAATGAAGGACTCCAACAGCAGCCAAATAAGTAGTGAGGGACCCAAGGAAAATAAATGTACAATATTTTTAGTCAGTTATCACATCTAGCTAAATAAGGGGTTGGCAAGGTTTTCCTTAAAGGGCAAGACAGGAAACATTTTAGGCTTTGTGGGCCAAGAGACACAATCAAGGCTATTATGCAGGTACTTATATAACCATCATTGAAAAATGTAAAAACCATTCTTAACTTGGGGTCTGTAAAAACAAAACAGGTGGCTCGCCAGGTATGACCCATGGGCTGTAGTTTGCTGATCTGGACTTACCTTACTCAAATATGAATGAGGAAAAACATTGGGTCTATGGCTTTTATGAAACATGGAAAAAAAGGTAAACGCAGCATATACAAGAGAGATATATTAGTTCAGATACTTTTGGCCATGACAGAAATCTAATTCAAAGCAGATTAAATAAAAAAGGATTGTTAGCCGTCCTGTGTGTCTGTTCTGCGGAACAGAAGTCATGTTATCTCCGTCCGCCTTCTCTCCCAACTAAGTGCGTGCTACCACCCCATGGAAAATTCAATGGACATGGGTATGAGCCCTCTGAGGCCCCAGAACTATCTTTTCAGTTGTGAACTCAAAGCCGACAAAGATTATCACTTTAAGGTGGACAATGATGAAAATGAGCACCAATTATCTTTACGAACGGTCAGTTTAGGGGCCGGTGCGAAGGATGAGCTGCACATTGTTGAAGCAGAGGCAATGAATTACGAAGGCAGTCCGATCAAAGTAACACTGGCAACCT
The DNA here is from genome assembly GCF_022682495.2 of Desmodus rotundus. Taxonomy (NCBI): domain Eukaryota; kingdom Metazoa; phylum Chordata; class Mammalia; order Chiroptera; family Phyllostomidae; genus Desmodus; species Desmodus rotundus. The sequence continues at coordinate 93,559,945 of NC_071395.1, read as the reverse complement.
TGAAAATGTCCGTACAGCCAACGGTTTCCCTTGGTGGCTTTGAAATAACACCCCCTGTGGTCTTGCGGTTGAAGTGTGGTTCAGGGCCTGTGCATATTAGCGGACAGCACTTAGCAGCCGTGGAGGAAGATGCAGAGTCCGAAGACGAGGAGGAGGAGGAGGATGTGAAACTCCTAAGTGTGTCTGGGAAGCGCTCAGCCCCCAGAAGCGGCAGCAAGGATCCACAGAAAAAAAGTAAAACTTGCTGCTGATGAAGATGATGAAGATGACGATGAGGACGATGATGACGAAGATGATGATGATAATTTTGAGGATGAAGAAGCTGAAGAAAAAGCTCCAGTAAAGAAATCTATACGAGATACTCCAGCCAAAAATGCACAGAAATCAAACCAGAATGGGAAAGACTCAAAACCATCAACACCAAGATCAAAAGGTCAAGAATCCTTGAAAAAACAGGAAAAAACTCCTAAAACCCCTAAAGGACCTAGTTCTGTAGAAGACATTAAAGCAAAAATGCAAGCAAGTATAGAAAAAGGTGGTTCACTTCCCAAAGTGGATGCCAAGTTCATCAATTATGTGAAGAATTGCTTCTGGATGACTGACCAGGAGGCTATTCAAGATCTCTGGCAGTGGAGGAAGTCTCTTTAAGAAAATAGTTTAACAGTTTGTTAAAATTTTCTGTCTTATTTCATTTCTGTAACAGTTGATATCTGGCTGTCCTTTTTATAATGGAGAGTGAGACTTTCCCTACCGTGTCTAATAAATGTTGTCCGGGTTCCATTGCCAAGAATGTGTTGTCCAAAATGCCTGTTTAGTTTTTAAAGATGGAACTCCACCCTTTGCTTGGTTTTAAGTATGTATGGAATGTTATGATAGGACATAGTAGTAGTGGTGGTCAGACAGATGGAAACGGTGGGGAGACAGAAATATACATGTGAAATAAACTCAGTATTTTAATAAAGTAAAAAAAAAGGGGGGGGTTGTTAGTTCAAATAAGTGAAGATGGATGGGTGGATCAAAAGGGGAAGCAATATGGCCTTTTTTTCCTACCCCGTATCTCAGCTCTTCTCTGTGATTCAGTTCTTTCATTCTGCAGATATAAATTAAAAGAAATTTGTATTATTTGGGAGGATTAAGTGAAAGATTTGGGAAAAAATGAAAATGACCAAAACTGACCAAGAAAGAAGATCTATATAACCACATGACATGAAAGTGATTTAAAAACTAAACAAGCCCTGGCTGGTGTGGCTCAGTGGATTGAGTGCCTGCTAGCAAACCGAAGTTTCACTTACTTGATTCCCAGTTAGGGCACGTGCTTGGGTTGTGGGCCAGGTCCCCAGTTTGGGGTATGTGAGAAGCAACCGATTGATGTTTCTCTCTCTTCTCTTTCCTTTCCCTCTCTATGAAAATAAATAAATAAAATCTTTTAAAAAACCTAAACAAGAGTGAGCTACAGAGTGATTAGTTCTGGATTTAAGATGGTTTGAGGTGATTGGCAGAAGCTTGGAATGGTAGTAGAGAAGAATAGAAGAGAAAGGAAATTGGCCAAAGACAAGGATTAAGGTTCTTGGGTATTATCTGAGCCTACAGATTCAGAAATTTGTAACAGCACTTATTCCAAGAGCATTCCTCATTATTCTTGGTATAGGGGCAGAGAAGATAGTGCAGGATTTATTCTAGAGATGATGCTTTAATGTCCAGATTGATAGGAGGTATTTGAGAGAAGTGAGAGGACTCCTGTGAAAGTAGTTGGTTAAGGTGATAAACCATGGAGGTCAAACTAAAGAGTGAAGAGCCCTGGCTGGTGTGGCTCAGTGGATTGAGTGCCAGCCTACAAATCAAAGGGTCTCTGGTTTGAATTCCAGTCTAGGGCACATGCCTGGGTTACAGGCCAGGTCCCCATTAGGGGGCATGTGAGAGGCAACCACACATTGATGTTTCTCTCCCTCTTTCTCCCTCCCTTCCCCTCTCTAAAAAATAAATAAATAAAATCTTAAAAAAAGAGAGAGAATGAATACAGTGAGGTAGCAATGGGGCTAATAAGTTAGGAAAAGAAAAAGATCAATAAGCTAGAGGTCTTTTTTTTTTTTTTGTCAAACTGCAATAAAGCTGGTGGTAGCATGGGGGTGGGTAGAAAAGGAACCTGTAGGTCTCTGTCTGAGGTAAGGACAGTAGTAATAAAAGCTAGGGCTTAGCAGAGGTTGAAGATACAGAATGGCGGGTACGCTGGAGCCAAAGACTTCCTATGTGGAGCAGTTTCTAGCATGGTCATGTGTAGACCATGGAACGGAAATGTATGTCACTTGAATTGAGTAAATCAGGGAAGTGTGAGGTTGTGGATCTAATGGTTCTTCCAAAGAAAAGTGAAGCTCTTGGGGTGCTGGCACAATACAGAGTTTAGAGGTAGATAGGATTCAGGTGCTGCATGCTTTTTATCAACGTAGATTAGTAACCATAAACTGGCGGATAAGAAAGAAAGGTGGTAGAAGGATGTTTTCCTGTCTGAGAGGATTACTGGTTTGCTAATAATGGAAATGAGAAAAAATCAGGATCCCGTTCAGGCCCTATAATGTGTGGATAATGGGAGACTGGGAGCCCAGTAACTTCAGAAGGATAGCACCAAGAGAGTAGGGTTTTTCAGGGTGAGATAAGAAGGTGGGGAGGGAAGATTATAGAAGAGAAGAGAATATGGGGGAGTTTGCTTATAATGGAAATAAATATCCAAGCAGTACAGTAGAAAAATATTTTAGGGAACATAGCAGTGGGGTGGATGAGTCAGGAAGGAGAATAAAGTGTCATTGGTCTGGAAATATAGGAGAAAAAGGAAAGAATGGGATCTAAAGAGGCTAAGTGATGAGATGCCCCTATCTTGGGTAAAATCCAAGGATGATAGGTGAGTTCAGCTAGCCTCTAGACAAAACTCTGGCACCCTGTTCAGGTGATCCCCTGAGATGGCTCCATTTGGGTAAGTTTCTAGTCATGATATCCAGGCTGTCGACCTGGAGTGGTCGTGTTTGGCTCTATCATTCAGTAATTTCCAAGCCATTGTATATAGTGGGTGTTCAGTGTACTTGGATATTCATTATTTGTCCAATGAAAGAGAGACTGGGTGTAACCAAAGAAAACTGATGAAGTCTCCAAAGGACTGAAGAGTCTAGAAGATCTCAGCCGCTCTTTCTTCCTTTCCCATTTCAACAGTCATGGGACTGGGGAATGGGGTGGGTTTGGAGTCAGATGAAAGAACTAGAGTGGTGGAGATTCGGTTCTGCCCAAAGGCAAGGGTAGTGACCAGATGAGCTTAATTTTGGGTAGGAAGGTACGTTTGTTGAGGAGGGAATGAAGGAGGAAGGAAGAATTCACTGTGTCATCCCATGAGACATGTCCAAAAGAGTCATTCACTGAAGTTTATGAGATTCAGGCTCCTGAAATAACTGTAGGGAAAGCAGTCCATTGCCAGATGAGGTGGGGAAATCTGTCTTTTAAATATGGATGGGTGTCACTCCCTATTATCATCTCCATCAGATCAACTATGGTTCTGACGTGTCCTTGCCTCACTTCATCTTCTGAATCTTTCCCCACATCTAATCTCAATGACATTGCCACCTGTTCTTTGGGGACTACTATTTTCTTTCTTTTTTTTTTTATTTATTTTTTATTTTATTTTATTATTATTTTTTAAATTTTTATTGTTATTCAGTTACAGTTGTATGCCTTTTCTCTCCATCCCTCCACCCCACCCCAGGTGAACCCACCTCCCTCCCCCACCTCCACCCTCCCCCTTGGTTTTGTCCATGTGTCCTTTATAGTAGTTCCTGTGGGACTACTATTTTCTACTATATGTTTGTTAATTGATTTGTTTCCCCCTCTCTGTACTACGCTACAGTAGAGAAGGTGCTGAATAGGATTATCATTAATTACCTAGACCAGATGTAAATAACACTTCATAAACTGAAGGTAAAGCCCTGTTAGGGAGAGTGACAGATCCCAAAGGTGTCAAAGTTCAGTGTACACTGCTTTGTTTTGAAATAATTGTTTTCATTCTAAAATTGGAAAATATGAAAACTTTCTTGACCTCTGGCAAATAAATTCAGATTCTCATCTGTTAAATGAAGGTATTAGTATTTACTTTTGTAAAGCTGTTGTATATAAGGGATCTAGCATAAAATACACATTCAAGAGATAATAACCATTATTTATACTATTTAAGCATCATGACAGTCCAGTTAAATAAGAATAATTATTTGGCCACCTACAGAGGAGACCATTGAGAGTTTGTATGTAATTATGCTTAAAGCTAATCTCTGGTTAATTGATACCAAACTTTAAAGGCCGCCACAAAGTCATCTTGTTGGGATCTGAGCAAAACAGAAAGAACCTGTTCCTGAAACTATATTCTAAATTCTGGAATCATAAAATTCATGAATGCCAAATGATAGTTTCCTCACTCAATCCATTCATTTGACACATAATCTGAAGTGAATTCACATTATAGAGCCCTGTGTGCTGTGAGATGGTTGAGAATATAGCCCTGGAGTTAGACTGTGTGGGATCAAGCTCTACCACTTATTTTCTGTGTGACCTTGGGCAAATTATTTTCTTCAAGTGCCAGTTTCCTCATCTACAAACTGGAAATAATAATAGAACCCATCTCACAGAGCTATTGTAGAATCAACTGAATTCATACAAAGAGGTGATGTGGACTCCAACCAGCGGGGTCCACAATGTTGTGGAAGCGATGAACAAATTCACACAGACTGTAGAAGTCCTGTGGAGAACAAGGGATGACACAGCCACTCTGAGTGAGAGAGCACCCTGACCCTTGCCTGGACAGGCTTTTATTGCTTTTCTGGGAACATTACCTCAAGGAAGGTCTTTATTCATCATTGTCAGGCAGTAATGATCAAACAATAGATAACATTCAAAGAACTATGAGGGCTTATTCTGAGTCAGGGTCAGTTAGCTAAAGGGCCATACAACTTTGGGAAATGAACTCATTTCATGCTTGGACCCTTATCAGAAAACTGAGGGCATTCTTAGCAAAGCAGTTTTCACAAGATTTTATGTATTCTTTCTTAGGCCTGATCGCCACAGGGAACCTGCCCTTTCCACCACAGGGCTGCACCCACCTCCAGCATTGTTTCAGGCTTACGTCAGGTAGGGGAAGTAAGGCAGCCAAGAGATTAGGAGACTTCTCACAGACAGAATGAGGACTCAGGCTATGTCAAAGCTGAGGGGTGAGGGCCCATTACCCCCTTTTTCTATAGCCCCCCAAGTCCTTCCCTGAGGGCCCCTTTGTGACCATGCCTGTCTTAGGTCGACCCTCCCTTGAGGAATACCCATCATTGGCTAACCAGTCATCTGCCTGGGGCCAAGCAGGGTAAAGTAAATGGGGGCAGAGGTGGTGCCCCAGCCAGGAAGATAAGCTTTGTCTCCTTAATGGCTTATGGTCCCAAGGTCCTTTACTCAGCCTTAGCCATGGGGAATTACAGCTTCTGAAACCAGGCAGGGCGGTTTCCAACAAGGAGGAACCCAAAAAACCCTGGAATTATCTTCTGGAGGGCAGGCCCCTTGTACAGGCTGCCCCCACTAGGTGAGTGTTCTAGGAACCCATCTGTATCAGTGTACCAGCTGGCATTGTTGTGAGACGTTGTGTTTGGCTTCAGTGAATTTTTTTGGAGACTCTTTCAATACATTTACCCATTTCACGATAGGTTGTTTATGAGTGCACCTGCCCACACTGAGTGTTCAGCAGTTTTTGACCAAAAAATGGCATCACCCCTGTGCCCCACCTTCCCTATTCATGTGATCTCTCCCTGAACAACTTTTTGTTTCCCCAGATGAGAAGTCCTCAAAGGGAAATGTTTTGTCAATATGGAAGAGGTGAAGCAAAAAACGGCAGAAGCACTAAAAGGCATCAAAATGGACGACTTCAAAACCTGTTTTGCGCACTGGAAAAACATCTCGGTAGGTGTATTACATCAAATGGAGAGTATCAGTACTTTGAAGATGAATGAAGTTTAAACATGTAAGAATAAATACACAATTTTTAAAAATAGCTTTTTAAATATTTATTTTTAGAGAGGGAGGGAGAAAGAGAGGGAGAGAAACATCAATGTGTAGTTGCCTCTTGAGTGTCCCCTACTGGGGACCTGGCCTGCAACCCAGGCATGTGCCCTGACTGGGAATCGAGCCAGCGACCCTTTGGTTTGCAGCCTGGCACTCAGTCCACTGAGCCACACCAGCCAGGGCTAATACACAATTTTTAATAAATGAATTCTGGTTTTTTGGGTCTCCCCTTCCTCCCCACCCCTGTGTGTGTATGAATATATATATATATATAGAAATATATGTGATACATATAATATATATGAAGTACTTAATGTCTGGCACACAAAAAGTGGCTCAATAAATGTTAGTAATTACAGTAATAACAATATATGTATATTTTTGCATTTCACATGAATGATCACCTAGAAGTATGACTGAAAGGGTGTGGCTTTAGAATCTATTTAATCCAATACTCTCACAAGTGAAGCACTTACTGTATGCCAGCACTGTACTAAGTGCTTACTACACTATCTCGTTTAATTCTCCTAACAACTCTATTGTCCCCATTTTACATGTGGAAACTAAAGGTAAGAGAATTTAACTCATTTGCCCCTATTTTCAGTGGTTTGTGGTGAGGGAGGATTAGAAACCAAAGCCTCTCCTTCTTGAGGCCACCCCCTTATAAATTCTATTGTGACATCCTGCCTCTTAAAACCAATTGCATTCCTAAATTTCTACATCAAAGCACGTAGTCAACAAGATTCAGGCTTGGAAATTTCCAAAGCAGGTGTTTCTAGTTAACAGCCTAAGGAAAGCTTAATTCTTCCACGGCACCACATAACTTCCTGGTCAACTGCTCTGGATAAATTAATTGCAAAATGTTCCTTTAATAAGTAACAAAACAAATTGAATTTTTACGGTGTTATGAAGGGTAATAAGCCTTCGCCTAATTTTGCAGTTTCTTATTCCATCATTTCTTCCCTTCTCCTCAGCTGGTGATTTCATTCTTACTTCATAGAGAAGCTATAGGCCAATGGGCAGTAAATTCTTCCTCATTCTGCTTGGCCCCAAACCTACAAACTCAATCTTTGCCTTTTCCTTATTTCCTCAGTGGTGAAGCTGTCTCTCTTCAAAGGTGATTTTCTCAATTTAAATGCTAAGTCAGTGCCTCTCAGAGTGTGATAAGTGGACTAGCAGCATCAGCAGCACCTGAGAGCCTGTTAGAAATGCAGACCAAGGGATGATTTTCAGTCATAAAGTCACTTGACTTCTCTACAGTATTTGACACTGCTGACCATGTTTGACTTCTGAAAATTCTCCTCCTTTGGCTTTTGAACAGGACATTTTCCCACCTTCTGCCTCCCTGGCCACTTGTTACCAGTCTTTCTGGGGTTTACCTCTCCCACACCGAGCCAGGGCACTTTAGAGGAGGGGGACTGCTTGCTCTAAAACAGTTTCCCAGTCTCCACACTCTTGACTTTTTGGGCTGCGTGATTCTTTGTTGTGGAGGCTGTCTCCTGCACTGTAGGATGTTTGGTGGCATCCCTGACCTCTACCCACCAGATGCCAGTAACAACCCCCTCCCACACTGTGACAACCAAAAATGTCTCCAGATATCGCCAAATGTCTCCTGGGGGTGGGGGTGGGGGTGGGGGGTTGCCTATGGTTGAGAACCGCTAGTCTGAAAGTAATCCCATGTGACTAATTCTGGTAAGTTCTAAGAGAGGTTTGCTGAAGGTTTCTAGGGAAGTTCTTTATTTGACAAAGAGCTATGGAAAGTCATTTCCCCCCGCCACCTAGGGCAAGCGTGCAGGCATCCCTTAACTCTGGATGAAGAAAGACATGGGTCTCATGACTTCACTGAATCACTGGATCAACCAGTCCTGATGTTTGCCCTTCCTCTGGATTTAATCTTGAATAATATACGTTCCAAACGTGCTTACTCATCTTGTTCCCACCTGTTGTCTCATTTCCTTGTACCTGTTTTTGTCTCTCAGCCTGCTCCCTTCAGCTCGATGCTTTATTTGCGCTGTTTGGTTTCTGCATGAGTTTCCCAGCAGATGCCTTTATTCTCTTGCTTTTAGGTGTTGCATGTAGGCTAGCCATCTTACCACTCCCCACTGGGACGACTCCCAGCTGCCAGACCTCAACCTAAAACCTCAGAAACGACCCTCTGTGCACATCTGAGGGGCGCTGGGACACAGACGTGAGAAAAGAAATCTGGCTGGGCTCCAGAACCCCCTTCCACTGCACCTGAGGCTCAGTGGTATCCTCTGCTGAACAATTCCAACCTGAATCCAATTTTCTTTGGAGTTTTAAGACCGCCATTAATCCTGTGGAAGAATTGGAATTGAGAAATAGAAACAGGAAATTAGAAAATTACGGGTCCTTGGAATAAATTCAAAGGACATATAGACTGGAAGGGCTCAGATGAATGTTTTTGGGATACGTGTTGTAATCTGTTTAATGCCCTTCTCTATCCCCAGTGCCTGGAACAGTCCTTGTCTATGATAATCACTCAGTAAATATTTGCGGAGTGAATGTGTGCGGATGAGTAAGCAGAGGGCTGGTCTGCTGATAAAGGCATAGGTGAGGCCCTTTATGCTCCTAAAAAGATGAAGAGAACAATTGCCTTGGTGGCTGACAAGTCCGTGTTTATCAACCCCACCCTCTGGTTCCATGAGATGCCCCTGTACAGTGTTTGTATAACAAGCCCTTTTTTACTTATGTTGTTGTGAGGTGTGTGGCCTAGATTTTCAGAATTTTTATCAATGGCCCATTTCAAAAAAGGTATTTATTTCCCAATCTTCTATAAGTTAGGTGTGGCCATGTGAATAAAATCTGGCCAGTATAATATAAGCAGAATTGCTCTGGGGCAGTTCCACAAGACACAGATAGATGCCTTTGACCACACTTAGGATACTCGTGCCTAGCGTAAGGACTCACCTGGGAAGTCCCGGTTTCAAAAATAGAAGAGATTGGTAACTGAACATTTCTAGAATACCAGGGATGTTAGGACAGAATTAACCCCTTTTAAGGATCTGACATGGTCCTCCTAGTGGCACTTTTTTTTTTTCCTGACCCGATCCCTACTATACCAATCATTGCCAATCAATTTTCAATGCTCTCTGATTCCATGAATGACTCATTCTCTTCTAATCATTGACTTCAGTTTAAGCCCCAGATTTAGAAGGGACAGGAAACAAACTCTTTCTTTATCTGCTGGATTACTAAAGCAATTCCCTTTTGAGTAGCCCAGCAAAGAGCTGGTTGAGCAGGAAGGGCTACCACTAGCAGATACCAGCACTGGTGTTTGAAATCCTTTATACAAGTGTCCCACAGAAGGCCCCTCTTGTCTTCATGGCCATTCTTCAAACCAAAACACTCTGGTTGATTAGTGTTCCCCACTTCTTCCCATTTCCTTGTGAATACAGAGAGCAGCTTGGGGCAGGGGTTTTCCTGGAGCACTGTCTGTAGAACGTCCAGCTGTACCTGACCCAAGCTTGCCGCTCCACTGGGGGGACTGTCCCCACAATAGGCTTTGTGTTGTGTCGGTATCATACGTCTCTAGTGTGTTTGTCACAACGCTGTGCCTGACAGAAGGAAAGGGTATCTGAGTAGGAGACCGTGCCTAGCTTCTCTCTTTCTCTCGTATGTGCGTGCTGTCCCCTCAAAGCACGAAGAACACTATGGTGAATTTATCAAAGTGATAGACAATTTGTTGCCCTTCTGTTCTCAGATAGTGATTCTCATAAAGGGTTTTAAAAATTTCTTTCCAATTGGATCAAAAGAAAGCACTTATCTATCAAAAGGAATGCAAACATAAGAGCAGAGGATGCTTAAGATGGTATTCCCTCCTTCCCTCCTAAAAAACCAATAACCTATAGAGTATACAATATACCCTTACCTAATATTTTGCCAAAAAAAATGTCCTGGAGAGAATAAAGGCACCCAAATATTGTGAGTACCCAAACTAGGTCTGCAAGCGATGTGAATTTACTTTCTATAATTAAGTTTATGTTTGATACCCCACTTCATCAAGTTAATGAAAATGTTATTTTTATAAATGGAATGCTCTTTTAGATAATCCTAACGGGCCAATCCCTTTCAGGGTCTCCCATATATGGAGCTTTATTTAACTTGAGCAGTGAAAGGGGCAAATGGTTGTAAGTCATCACTCATGTGGTCTGGCATCTGCTGAGACTGCTTTTACTGCTGCTCCTCATGGCACCCTGGGTCCTGTTGGGACTGTGAGGCTCCTTGGATACATCTTTCTGAATCCCCAAAGCAACCATTTCCGCTCTCCTGATGCCTCACCATGCTGGGCAAAGTGGATGTAAGACTTAGAGGCTGGTAACTGCCTTCCTAAGAAAATTACCCTTAGTCCATCTGGTGGAATTCAATCGATTCCTCCTCGGCTTAGCTTGCAGAAAGGACCAGGCACACACCAGTATCTATGCTCTTTAGTTTCTCCTTTAGTTCTTCTTATACACAGGTTTTGTAATCATTTGCTTTATCTCTTTGAAAAAAATTTTTTTGTTTTAAAATACAGAGAAATATAGAAAATAAGAAAATGAACACCTATACCCTCACTACCAATGATTGAAGGTTATTAACATTTTTATCATACCTCTTTAACCTATTTTAATTAAAAGAAATAAAACATCACAGATAACTTTGACATCTCTACCTCTCACTCCACACCCAGGTCCCATTACCCATCTCTTCTACCCAAAGACAATCACTACCATAATGTTATATTTGTATTTTTTCCAGTGAATATTTTATGTTTTAGACACATTATTTTATAAAGTATTGCCTTGAGTATGTTTAAATTTGTGTAAATAATATGCTATGGCCGTATCAGTTTGTTTTCATTTAACATTATTCATTTAATATAGTGTAACATTATTTTTGAGATGTATCCATGTGGACACAGTGTATGCTTCTGGCTGAGCATACTGTAACATCAACCAAGAGTGACTTAAACAAACAGGATATTTTTTCTCTCACACTACAAATACTCTGGAGGTAAGTAGTTGTGGGCTTTTTTCCCATGACTCAATAATGTGAGGACCAGAATATTTGCATTTCCTTCACGGTTGGATGCTGGAAGAAAAGGCATGCCAGGTGCATTTATCTCCAGAATCCCCCAACAAACTTCCATTTATATCTCATTAGTCATTGTCCCATGGCTTAGATGGAATGGAGTTTAAGAAAGGGAGTATTTAGCCTTTTTATCCTTTAGCAAGAAAGTGACAGATGTAGAAAGAAGTTAGAAATGTCTACTATACTATTCCTAAAAGAACATTCCTTCTATCCCTGGCTGATGTGGCTCAGTGGATTGAGCACGGACCTGTGAACCAAAAGGTTGCTGGTTCGATTCCCAGTTGGGGCGCATGCCTGGGTTGTGGGCCAGGCCCCCAGTAGGGGGTGTGCTAGAGGCAATCACACATTGATGTTTCTCTCCCCCTCTTTCTCCTCCCCTTTCCCAGCTCTCTGAAAGTAAATCTTAAAAGAAATTCCTTCTAACCACTATTCCAGTCATATGCATGTACCACATTTTCTTATCTATTCCACCATTGATAGATGTTTTCAGTTTTTGCTATTGAAAACAGCAATGCAATGAGCATCCTTGCATATGTCTTCTTGTAAGTTTATAAAATTTTTATCACCTCCATTGCACAAAAAACTTGCTCTAATGTATATTTTTGCATACCAAGGCTTTTGAAACAAAAAAGTTGAATGTTTTAACGTTTTTCCCTCTAACATCACTTACTTGAGATACAAACTCAAAATGAGTTCATGAGTTTATGAGTGAAGGAAGGGTCATGAAGCAATAGGAATTTCTGGGAGTGAAAAACCAATAAACATGAAAATGATTTCCTGCCACAAACAAATCAATAAGCAAAAGCCTCAATATATAAAAGCTGAGTAAGCAAAAACTAGGACACATTAAAAATGAACACAAAGAAGCAGAAATCTCAGAACAGACCACCTGGGAGAAAGGCAATACTGAAACACAGAATAATGCAGACTAGTTCAGAGTCCAAACAATAAAACCAACTGTACTAGTTAGTTAGAGGCCATTCCCAGTTCCTCACTGAGGCTGAATAGATTTCTATTTTTGTCGATGAAGATTCTTTTTTTCCCCATTGATTAAAAAAATTTTTCAATTATAGTTGACATACAACATTATATTAGTTTCAGATGTACAACATAGTGATTAGACATTTATATAACTTACAAAGTGACTACCCCAGTATGTCTAGTATCCATCTGACATCATACGTAGTTAATAAACATTCTTTATGTTGCAAGTGAAGAAAAATCCAAAGCAAACTGGTTTCATTAGAAAGGGAAACTGGCCCCGACTGGTGTGGCTCAGTGGGTTGGGTGTCATCCTGCAAACTGGAAAAGGTCATCGGTGTGATTCCTGGTGGGGCACGTGCCTAGGTTACGGGCCAGGTCCCTGGTTGGGGTGCGTGCGAGAGGCAACCAATCAGTGTGTCTCTCACACATCGATGTTTCTCTCCCTCTCTTTTGCCCTCCCTTCCCCTTCTCTAAAAATAAATTAATAAAATCTTTTTTTTTTTAAAGGGAAACTGAAAAGACTGTTGGTAGTTTCCAGGGACGGTTATGACTTTATTCAAAGTTCAAATAATGTCCCCAGGGCTTGTCTCCCAAATCTTCTTCCTCTTAGTGTTAGCTTCACCTTTAGGCTGGTTGCCCTCCTGGTAGCAGAATGGCTGTAGAGTCCCAGCCTCATGGTTGTAGGCTCCAAGTCTTGAGATGAGTCTCTGTCAAGTCTCTTCCAGTTCTGTTATTAGAGAGAAGCTTTTCTCTCTCCAAAGCCCCAGCAAATGTCACCTCATAGTCATTGGCTTCTGATCAGGCAATGAGTTCACTAATGAACTAATCACTAAGGCCACAGAGTTGGAATGTGTTGACTGGTCTACCCCAGTCTGGGCCCTCTCCTAGCTCTGGGTGTGGGACCAACACTTCTCAATGACATAGCCTGAAAGTAGGGGATGGATTTCCCAGAAGGAAATCATTGTATCATTTTACCAAAATAAGGCTGAATGGATTCTGGACAGGAAAAAACAAAATGTCCAGTAGAGTATTAGAACATATTTTATTTCATATAAATGTATTATATGTAAGTAGGCAGAGTAAGCTATATTGTTCTCATTACAAAGATGGTCATTTTCTATACATTGTTTGACTTTACCTCGTTTTTCATGAAGGCAGTTCCAAGAATAGTTAAATAGAAGCTCTTTCTACTAGATACCACGTAAATGATTGATCTAATTAGTGCTCTTCATTGCCTCTAAAAAAGACATGCTGATGCCCAATGCATGCTGAGCCTCTGGGGCCGACTGCAGTTCTCCAATAGGTCCACACACGCTGCTGCACCCACACGTCGAGTCAGTGCTGGTTCACAGACCTGTTTGTTGGAGTTCTTGTTTAATCACATATTTAATTAGATGTTGCGTAACATAATAAACTATGAGTGGAGGAAAATAAGTTCTCTCTTTGAAAATTAAATTAAGTCGAATGCTTGAGAATGATTTAATAAAGGCAAGTGGATAAAAAAATAAAAAACAAACCTGCTGTGAATTGGGTATGGGTGAGACTACTATAAAGGATTGATGGTGGGTTGGGTAAGTCTTAAAATCCAGAAGGGTTCTTAATTGAGAGCACTCTGCATTTGTTTATAAGTTCATGTTCCACTTTAAAGAAGTCGAAACCCGAAGTAATAGGTGATGCACTATTGATGTGGTTTATGGAAAAAGGAGGGATGCTGAACTCCAAATAGTGGACTCTCGTTCAAAGTAAAGGTCTTGACCCTACATCAGAAGATTGGCAAATGAATACATGTCAATGTCAGTTAAAATAAAGTATTTCAGGTACAGATGTATATGTGTGGTGAAAGCTATAAGTTAAGCAAAGAAGTCAATAAGCAAGATAATTTGAATTAATTTTGGTAATTAGAAGTTAAGGAGTGGATAGTTCAGGAAGGTAAAGAGGATGGTGGCCAGATTATAGAAGAGTAAGGTGAAAAATAAAGCTGAGAAAATTTAATCAATACTCTTAATAGAAATAAATCATTAATAATAATGATAACATCTATTGAGTGCTTATTATATAAAGCACTATGCTAGACATTTTCCATGCACTGTTTTTTTTTGTTTTGTTTTTTACAATTTAGGAGGTAGATATTAAGTACTTGTGCTAAGTTAAACAGCTAGAAAATGAAATAGATTTTTCTGTTAAAGTATATTCAGGGGGCTAGGGGGACTCAGGATTTTTGTGGTGAAGAGATTATCCTGCGAAGAAAAATAAAAGGATTAAATAAAAAGCAGACTATAAGTTAGTAAGTGTTCTTGCTACTTGGCCAATATTCATTTAAAAATACAAATTTCCCCTCTTTAAAAACGTGATTTAATAGTTGACTTTTAAAAGTCAGTTCTGATGTCCCTTCTAAGTTCACTCAAGTCCCACAGACTGGATGGAGGAAGAAAATGTGGGGGGTGGGGGGAAAGGTTATGCCTTACAGCTCAGCACAGGGAAGGAAGGCAATGAGTCTTCTAAAATAATATGCTTCTACCCTAGTTGAGAAACCACATTGTCTTGTTAGCACCTAAAAACAAATGCAGTGTTTAAATTACACTAGTTTCTTTCTTAAAGATGGTCTTCTCTGATTTTGCCTCTAATTCTGAAGAGCACTCTATTTCAGGCTTAAAATCTTCTCCAGCATAAGCATAGTAAACAGTAGTGCTGAGAAAAACTAAAGAACACCATATTTCAAGGGAAAAACCCTGCTTTTCCCCCCAATTACTTAAACAAGTAACTGTTGTTTTAACTTTTTGGAAAATGAGAAAAATGGAACTTTTCATCAAGGAAAAGCAATAAATTCAAGAGTGGGCCAGATCTCTTTAGAAAAAAAGGCTAAGTGAAGAGAAAAGATAGAAATATTCTCCCCACACTGACTCCAAACCCAGGTATCTGCAGAAATTGTGACAGATTTCATTTCCCTGGCTGATTAAGAACACATACAGGTTTGACACCTTTGGGACTCTGGCGGCAGTGATTCTAATTTTATGTCTCTTACCGATTTACATTTGTACACAATGAGTGTGAAAGAGGTAGTCAGATCAGACTGATTATTTTATTGAATACTGAGATGGGAAAAACAACAGGGTCAGAGTAAGACAGGGTTACAGAATTTAACCTCTTGAGACACATTGTCTCAAAATTCTAAATACGCAAGGTGGCTCTAATAGATGAACAATGGACTACTACTTGTAAATATAATATTACTGATATTTTCTAGCTATGAGAACACACAATAACAATTAGATTCTCATTTTGCTTCTAAAATTAATTTTTATAGTGTATGTTTGAAGATTTTGAACTTGATAATTAAAAGCAAGATATGATATTCCTAAATCAACAAATCGGTGAGTAAGAATAATTAACCCTGAAATAAATCTAAGGGTATAAGAAATTGAAAGATTGCCATATGGTAAATACCTAGCCGTGGAACTTCTAGGGTATTTGTAGTTTAAATTTCAATTGATATGGACTTAAATGGAAATATCAAATGATATTTCCATTAGTAAGTAGTGAGAGTAGTTGTCTCCACACTTTTCCTAGCCCTACATATTATCAAACATAAAAGTTGTTTGCCAATCTAATAGGTGAAAAGTATCTCATTTTTTCTTCTAGTACTTTTTTCACTTTTCTTTTTTGGATTTATGTAAATTTTTAAAATTGATTTGAGCAGGAGAGATTTGTTGTTCCACCTATTTATGCATTCATTGGTTGATTCTTTTATGTGTCCTGCCTGGGGATTGAACCCGCAACAAGGATGATACACTAATCAACTGAGCTACCCAGCTAGGGTTATTTATTTATTTATTTGAGGTGTAATTGACATACATTATATTAGTTTCAGGTGTACAACAAAATGATTCAATCTTTGTAGATGTTGTAAAATGATCACCAGAATACTTGACATGTGTCACCATACATAGTTACAAAATATTTTTTCTTGTGATCTACTCTCTTTAAGATCTACCCTCTTAGCAACTTTCAAATAATCAACACAGTATTATTAACTATAGTCACCAAATTGTACATTACAACCTCATGACTTATTTCTTTTATAACTGGAAATTTGTACCTTTTGACTCCCTTCACCCTTCGCTGCCCCCCCGCCCAACCTGTGGCAATTAGCAATCTGTTTTTTGTATCTATGAGCTCGGTTGCTCCTTTTTTTAAGGCTCCATATAGTATAGTGCCCTTTGAGTCTGTCCATACTGTCATAATGGCAAGGTTTTATTTTTCATAGGTGAATAATATTCCATCACACACGCAAATACATTTTTAAATTATGTTTTAAAAGATTATTTATTTATTTATTTATTTTTAGAGAGAGGGGAAGGGAGGGAGAAAGAGGGGGAGAGAAACATCCATGTGTGGTTGCCTCTCGTTCGTCTCCAACTCAGGACCCGACCTGCAACCCAAGCATGTGTCCCGACTGGGAATCAAACCGGCAACCCTTTGGTTCACAGGCCGGCACTCAGTCCACTGAACCACCCCAGCTAGGGCCATAATCGCAGTTTTAAATTAATTCATCCTGGCTATTGTAATGCTGTAATGAACATGGTAGTGCATATATCTTTTTGAGGTAGTGTTTTTGTTTTTTCTTTAGGTAAATACCCGAAAGTGGAATTGCTGGATCACACGGTAGTTCCATTTGTATTTTTCTGAGGAATCTCCATACTGTTTTCCATAATGGTTGCACCTACATTTTCAAAACTTAATTTAGATCTTTAATCTACTTGCCATTTTATTTTAAAGCTGGTATGAGTTAGGGACTTCATCTTATTTCCTCCCTCAAGGCTAGCAAGTTGTCCCAACAAAGGGATAACCAGGTGTCCTGACAAAGTTAATGAATAATCAGTCCTTTCCTCAGTTGTTTGAAATACCATATCTATCATGTACATCTTCACGTATATACATCAAACCCTTTCTGGACACTCTGTTCTAGTCTCTTGATCCATTTGGCCATTTCTCTGCCACCTTTATAAAATACTCCGATATCTGCAGGGTAACTAACCATCTTAATGTCCTTTTTCTATAATATCTTGGTTATTCTTATCCATTTTAATACATTTATAGATTAATTTGAGACAAATTATGTTTCTAGGAATGTGGCATGTTTTTGCACTTATTCAGGGATTTATTTTTTCTGTAATAAAGTTTCATAGTTTTCTTCATATCAGTTTTACACATTTCCTGCTAATGAATGAATGAATTCATCAATTCATTAACTTTTGTCCTAGGCTTAGGGGATAGAGTGATGAATAAGACAAGTTCCCTGTTCTCATGGAGCCTATATTCTAATTGAGAGTGACAAGTCATTAGACAAATAAATAAACAAAAAAGATCAGATAGTGAGAAGTCCACTGCAGAATTAGAATGGGGTTACATGATAGACATTGGGTGGCTACTTCAGACTGGATGGTTAGGAAGTCCCTTAATATTTAAACTGAGATCTGATAGTAAAAACAATCCACCCTTGTAAAGCTGCTAGAGGTGGGGGGAGAAGTCTGAGAAGAGGCAATAATGGCTAAAGCAAAAAGCCCCTAAATCTCCTAATAGCTTGGCCTATTTAAAGAGCAGAAAGAAGGTCAGTGAAGCTGGAAGGAGTGGGGAATGGGGAAACTGTTAGGAAATGATGTTATACAAACATTTAGGGATAAAATATATTATGGAGGCCTTCATAAAGATTTTACATATAATTTTAAATTTGATGGGAAGTCATGGAGTGTATTGAGTAGGGAAATAACTTGGTCTGACTCATGGTTTTGAAAGAGCACATGGTAGCCATTGGAAGAGATTGCAGAGGGTTGAGAGTGAAAGAAGGTAGACTTGTGAGAAGGCTAATGTAGTGGACCAAGTGAAAAGTAATGATGACTTGGTCTGGGATGATCGTGGTGGAGATACTGAGAAGTGGTGGGTTCAGTATTGATTTTGAAGATTTAGTTGGGATTTGCTGATGAATTAGAGGTATTGGAAATTGTTTTGGGGAGGAAAGGAGAAGAGAGGAGGGAAGAGGAATAAAAAAAAGCTGTGTTTTTTGATTTCAACAGCATGGTGGATGGTGATCTTACTGATATGGGTAACACTGAGGAAGGAGGAGATGTGAAGAAGAAATTGTTATCTAAACCAAGTTTGTGTACCTGTTGCATAGAAAGGCCAAAACTCAAAAATGTCAGGGTTTGGAGTAAGGAAACGTTTATTGACTGTGAAGGCACTGGACTAGGTTAAGGGTTTTTAAGCGTTTAGGGAGAACAGGTATGCAGAAGTGCTGGAGGGGCAAGTTTTAATTGGAGGACCTTGGAACTTGGCCATTTATCATAAAGGGGTATCAATACTGGATATTCCTGAACAGTGGATCCTTTGCTTCTGAAAGGGTTCTCAGTGTTCATGTTCTTGTTGAGTCTCTGTCTTTTGGTTCTGTGTGTATTGGAGAAGGGTGGGGACAAGACCTTGGTTCCAGGTGCAGCTGGAGGTCAAAGTTCTTTGTGCATGCTTCAGCTGCAAGAAGTGGTTTTGGTCTGTTATCTCTGAGAAGTAATTCAGTGTCTTGTTAAACAGGATAGGACATTTTGAGCTGGTTCTACGGTTACAAAATCAAGAGTGTGTTTTGATCATGTTAAGACGAAATGCCCATCAGACATTATTGTGGAACTGTCAAGCTGTGCAGTTGCATACAGAATCTGGGATTCAAGGTAAAGTTTAGGATTGGAGATCTAAATTTGGGAGCCATTCCCAGAGAGGTTTGAGAGCTATGTTTCTGGATGGTGTTACCTAAAGAGAGTGTGTAGGTAGAGAAAAGAGCCCATGACAAAGCCCTGGGTACTCCCCAAAATCTGAAGAGTAGCAGGGGAGAAATCAACAAAGGAAAATGAGAAGGGGTGGTTGGTTAGTCAGTGAAGGAGGAAGAAAACGAGTATTGTGGTCTCATAAACCAAGAGTTTCAAGAAAGAAGCAATGGTTTAACTTGCTATTTCATTTCAAGAAGGAAACAATGGTTCCACTTTTTGCTTCAGCTGGGACAGAAGTTAGTAAGGACAAAGAAGTCATCATTAGCTTTGGAAACAGAGAGGTCTGGTTATGACAGAAAAACAGTCTTAGTGGCGTGATGGGATGGTTACTTGATTGGATTGGATTAAGTAGAAATTAGGAGGTAGGAATTGGAAGTAGGATCTAGATAGAGTCAATTCAAAAGTTTTTCTGTTAAGAGGAGCAGAGAAACGGGGTAGTATAGGGGTTAAAGTAGTTTTATTTTGTTGTTGTTGTTGTTGAAACAGAAACTTGAATATGTTTGTACACAGATGGAAATGACCCAATAGAAAAGGAAGTGATGAAACAGGAGCAAGAAAGGATAATTGGTAGAGCAAAGCTCATAAGGAGAGTGGGGAAAGGACACAAATGGAGGGATTACTTTTTAGTAGATTCTTTAAAAAAAAAATAATTGATTTTAGGGAGAGAGAGGAAGGGGGTAGAGAGAGAATGGGAGAGAGAGAAACATCAATTTGTTGTTCCATTTATTTATTCATTCATTGGTTGATTCTTGTGTGTGCCCTGGCTGGGGACTAAATTCACAGCCTGGGTGTATCTGGACGATGCTCTAACCAACTGAGCCACTCAGCCAGGGCTGAGGGATTGCTTCTAACAGTATGTAGCAAGGCAACTTCCCCCTGAAGAGAAGGATGAGGAACTGAGAAGCCAGCGTGGGTGTTGGATGGAAAATGTGGATAACATTTCGAAAAATAAAGTGGCTGAGCCCGGACCAGTATGGCTCAGTTGTTGGGTGTTGTCCCGAAAGGTGACCGGTCACCTTCTATTCCTGGTCAGGAAACAAACCTGGGTTGCTGGCTCTGATTCCAGTTGTGGCACTTACCAGCAGCAACCAATAGATGTTTTTTTCCCTCTTTCCTCTTCTCTTTCCTGCTCTCTAGAAATAAAATACCTGTAAATAAAATCTTAAAAAAAAAAATAAAGTGCATGAGAAGTGACAAGAATAGTGGAAGAAATGAAGCCAGTGAGCCATGAACAAATGAAGGGGGTGTTACCGAGAATCGGTAGGTGACAATCTGTTGGTGTAGTGGCACTTGGCATTAACTTTAAAAGAGCTTGGATTTTTGAAGGAGGAAGGAAGAGAAATGATTTGGAGGCAATATGAGGAGCAGGTTCAAAGATAAGAATACCTGTTTGAGGAAAAATGAGCTCCTGTGTGTATTTGACAAGTTGAAAGGTGGGTAGTTTTGGTAGGTGATAACCAGTTTTCATTTGGAAGAGGAAGTTGGTGGGAACATTTTAAAAAGAGGTGAGAATAAAGGGGAAGTGGCTGATAACAGATGTTGAAATCTAAAATGCAGACTGAAATGGTTAGGATGGCTGATTAACCAATCAAATTAATACCAGTAGAGGGTGGCATGGATATGCTAATCAGGGTAATGATGGATGACCTAGGGCTACTGGTTGCGATTGAGTGAAAAGGGTTGTAATAATGAAATTATCTTCCTGTAACCACTGGAAGGGGAGGGAAGGTGGATAAGTTGCTTAAGATGAATAATATAGAGCTACACAACTACTCTCTCTGGCAGGTTTGATGGTATGGAGGCTATTGGATAAAATTGCTAGTATTTCATTTAGAATTTTTGCATGTATAGTTATAAAATATGGTCTAAAGATTTCCTTCTAGTGTTACAATTGCTAGGTTTTGATAACAGGGTATGATCATCTTTTAAAACAAGCTGGGTGGGAGGAAAGGGAGGCAACTGTACTTGCATAACAATAAAAATATTTTTAAAAAAACAAGCTGGGTATTTTTTCCCCAAGTATTTTTACACTGGAACCATCTGGTCGAGTGCATTTTGGTGTAGGAGAGATCTTTGACTACATTTTTTATTTAATCGATCTATTCAGATTTTCTGCATTTTGAGCTGATTTTGCTTATATATTTTTTATTGGTACAAGTTTTTTTCCTATTTGTATTTCTTGTGTCAATTGTTTGTACACTTTTCCCGTTTCCATTTTTGTACTAGTATAATTTCATTAGAAAATCTCGAAGGCTGAGCAGTATAGGGCACAGAGGAGAGTTTGTGGCAAAGGGTCCAAGAACTGAGAAAGTGAGCTTTATCACTACAGGAATGTTTGCTGCTGAGAACATACTAACCTGTTCACCCTGTGGCTTATTTTAATTCCTTGGACATCTGCGCAGAGATTTTAGCACTTAGACCATAACCTCCTGCCTGGGCTAAGAGAGGGGAACATAACCAACTGTTAGAGCACTGGAGCGCTTGGCAGTTTTTTAGTTATTGTCAAGTAATAACTTGAAGTGATACTGCCACAGGAGTAAAACGCTATACACAGAGCTCGTTAAAAAAAAGTACTACATTTAATAAAAGCTGAAAAGATCTGTTAACAATTAAAATAAAACCCTTTTACGTCTCCGACATACCTAGTAATGCGAAACGAGACTGCAGCTGATGGTGGAACCAGCCCGTTTTCTCTGCAACACAAACTGGATTGCCTCCCTCAACTCCCAGTTGGATACACCCACCCACATCCAGTTCAAGAGTGGCACACTTTTCCCAGCTTGTGCACAGACGACCTTCCCAAGTGAAATTTCCCGCCATTTCACGTGAAGAATGGAAGGTCTTTCTCCCTACATTCGTGGGAGGCCTGAGCCTACACGGCTTGCCCCGCAAGGGGAGCAGCCGAGGCCCGGAGGCTGCATTACAATCGGGTGGACTGAGCAAAATGGTGACAAATCAAGTTGCCTATATAAGTGGTCGGAGAGCAGAGAGCGCAAACATCCACTACGAGCGGAAAGCAAACCGACTAGTGCCCGACCGGGCGCCAGGGCTGGGGGTAGGGAGGGTGGCAGTTGAAGGGAGGGGCAGGGGTTGGAGATAGAGGTCCGGTTCCCCGCAACTCGAGTCCGGATTGGTCGGGCTCAGAAAGCCGAATGACGACAGCTAGGAGAACGTCTGCTCTGTGTCGTGAACGCGGGCAGGCGGAGGGAGCGTATTACGCAGGCGCAGCTGCTCCGCTAGTCTTAACCCTAGCACTCCGGCCCTACGCTCGCTCGCAGGCAAGTCCCGACTGCGCGCGCCCCCTCCACTTCCCCGCTCCGGGACCGCCCCCTCCCCGCTTTCGGCGTCGTCGAAGATAAACAATAGTTGGCCAGCGATCGCCCGAGTGCGTCTCTCGCTGCCTGTTTCGGCGGGCTGCGTGGGACCGGCGAGATTCCCGCCAGCCGGCCATGGCGGGGCTATACTCGCTGGGAGTGAGCGTCTTTTCCGACCAGGGCGGGAGGAAGTACATGGAGGACGTTACTCAAATCGTGGTAGAGCCCGAGCCGACCGCTGAAGAAAAGCCCTCGCCCCGGCTGTCGCACACTCAGCAGTCACCTCCGCAGCCGTCACAGCCGGTTCTTCCTGGCTGCGAAGTCTCGGGGAAAGGCCCAGCGGTGGCAGTTCGAGAGGCTGGCGACCCTCCTCTGGACGCCGCGGCCTCGCCGGCTCCCGGCCGCTGCTGCCGCCGTTCCTCGGTGGCATTTTTTGCCGTGTGCGACGGGCACGGTGGGCGGGAGGCGGCACAGTTTGCCCGGGAACATTTATGGGGTTTCATCAAGAAGCAGAAGGGGTTCACCTCGTCCGAGCCGGCGAAGGTTTGTGCTGCCATCCGCAAGGGCTTCCTCGCCTGTCATCTTGCCATGTGGAAGAAACTGGGTAAGTTCCCTGGCTTGTTTGGCGCCCGCCTCTTTTTCAGGCCGTCGAGGGCTTTTATAGCACCAGCACGCGAGGGCCCCGAGCACCGAGAGGTCCATCAAAGTGTCCGTTGATGGAAATGAAGGCTCTTGGTCTAATAGCACTTTCCAGGGTGGAGGTCTGGACAGAGTGGCCTTGGGAAAGAGGATTGCTGTCTCCCTGCAGCCGCTCCCCGCCGTATTTCCACTGTCCAAGGATCAATGGGGAGCCGTCCTCTCTCTCTGCCGCTTCACTTTGGTGGCAGCCGGCACAAATGTGTTTGAAACCTGGCGCCAGATTTTGGTCAAAAGATGAACTCAAGACAGGTTGCTACCTGGGCCGCGGGGAGCGGGAGATGGCAAAACTTAAAAGAGTATTTCTTCAGAATCTGTCATCATTTTGCTTACGAAGGAGGACTTGTACCTATCGGTTGCCTCCAATCGTGGTGTCACTTCTCCAAACTACCCCCAGGTCGCTGGTAGTTGGAGTAAACTGTAGGCTAATTTAGGCAGCGGCTTAAAGGCTAGGAAGGAATTTGGTTTTGTTGATCATAAAATGTTTTTAGGCTTTTTATGCTGGGACTGCTTATGAAAAAACAAAAGCGCGAAATGCCTTGTTACATCTTAGACTGGCCTCACGTTAAATTTTGCCAGGGCTTTTAAGAAGTACTGTACACGTTTTGGGGGTAGTTAGCCTTACCTGTATGCTGTCAGTTCTCAACAGTTCCTACTTGTAAGTTGTTAACAGCCTGTCAAAGTATCAAAAGATAAGGGGAATTTACTGGTATGCTCAAAGGAAAGACAGACCTTAATATCTAAAAATCGGTGTAATTGTAGTTTTACCTAAGCCTTAAATGCTTTCTGAAGCAGCCAGTGTCTCTACCCAACATAATATCATACAGAGTTACGGTGAATGAATGAGATGAACAGTTTTAAAAGATAATACTTCTATCATTAAAAAAATCCTCTTGTTTACAGTAGCATAATTTATTTTTAGCAGAGGGACACACACGTAGAGGAGAATGTAAAGATGAGTCAAATACAGAACATTTCTAGGCACTGTAATAGAATTATAGACTAGCATCTTTCAGCCTGTTTCCTATTTACTTGGCTTTCTGCCAAGAATAATTTGATTGACTCATAGAACAACCAGTCCGCCTTTTGGAGGCGTTTGCCATCGAATCCCAGAGGCCCCTGTTATGGATTTGTTTTGTTTTTGTGTAGGCAGAATAGAGCTGAAAGCACTGCAGTACATTCCAGAAATATGTCATTATGTTGTCTGCAGGACAACTAGGAGTGGACAGCAAGACAAGATAGAGGAAGATTACACACAAAGAATTATTTGGAGTCTTGTTTACATATCAGTACACTTGAAGCAGCATGAATTTACCATATGTTTGAACTGAAAGGATAATTACTTGAGCATTTCTTAATACAGCAAGGACCATGCTGTTAAATGTGAATGTGTATGGTTTTGGATGTACGTTCACTTTTTGAATCAAGCTTTCAGAGCCTTATGTACCAGGCAACTGTTAACGTCTGTTTTGTTGCACAGACAAACCTTGTACTCCATCCTCAAAACTTGAATAAAAAAAGAATATACTGAGTATATGGAAGTCTTGACACAGGAGATGCAAATTTTTTAAAAAAATGTACTTCAGTCCCTAATTCATGGATGGGTCCTCATTTTCTGTAGGACAACCTATAGTTTATATCAACAATACAGGCCAAGCCCCTCCCAGTCCATCTTCAGACTCCCTATTTAATTTTATCTGTTACACAAATTTCTATCATACTCTAGTCACCTTTTATTTCAGAGTACAGTGAAATATTCCCTTTTCTTGAATTCTCTCCCTCTTCCCAAAGAAGAAAACTGAAAAATATACTCAGTGTCTAAGTCAGTGTGTTTTCTAATGTAAAGAATTCTGTTCCTTACTAGCCCGGGCTTGTGTGGCTCGGTGGGTGGGGTGTCATCCCTGTAACCAAAAGGTCACCGGTTCGCACACATGCCTGCGTTGCCGGCCAGGTCCTCCGTTGAGGGCCTGCGAGAGGCAACGGATTGACGTTTCTCTCCCTTTCTTTCTTGATCCTATCCCCTCTCTCTAAAAATAAATAAAATCTTAAAAAGAAAAAGGGAGAGTTCTGTTTCTTTTGGAATGAAAAGCCCATCCTTTATTTCTACTTTCGTAGTACTCATTGGGTTATAGCAGTGGTTCTCAAAAGTTTTGCTCTCAGAACCCTTTGTACTCTTCAACGATTGAGGACCCCAAAGAGCCTTTATGTGGGCCACATCTATCGTATCTACTATATGAGAAATTAAAAAAAACAATTATTACTTTATTAAAAGCAAACTTATGTTAATGTATTTTTAAATGAATAATTACTTTTTTTTCCAAAGTAAGAAATATTGAAATAAATATTCTCCTATCTGCTTCTGCATTCAATTTGTTGTACTGTCTTGTCAGGTTGAAGTATATAAAGAAAAGGAAGCCTCACATATGTAGTAGGCAAAGGAGGAATAATTCATTCACCTTTTTAGATAGTTGTAAGTATTCTATACCAAAGTGGTAGTTTCTTAAGGTTAGTCAAAATGGAATCTGAAACCTTGTGAATGAGCTTTTTGTCATTTTACATTAAAATCCGTTGGTTTCTCTTTCAAGATTCAAATGAAATTTTTTACCCATGTGTAAGTTTGTGACATGATGTATTAGTCATTTGGAAAATATTGGGTCACTGAATTATGCAGATCTTCTAAATATTCATGCATTCTATTATATAATAGTAAAATGTCACATTTGTTAGTATCACTGATTTCATCAGAAAATATTTTTTCATTTATTTTTCAATTACAGTTGAACTTCAGTATTATTTTGTGTATTACTTTCAGGTGTATAGCATAGTGATTAGACAATCATATATTTTACAAAGTGCCCCCCCCCAGCACCATACATAGTCATTACAGTGTCTTTGACTATATTCCCTATGCTGCACTTTCGATATCTGCTACTGTTTTGTAACTATGAATTTGTACTTCTGAAATCTCTTCACCTGTTTCCCCCAGGTCTCCTACTCACCTACCCTCTGGCAATCATCATTCTGTTTTCTGTGTCTGTGACTCTCAGTTTTGTCCATTTATTTTGTTCTTTAAATTTCACGTGTAAGTGAAATCATATGGCATTTGTCTTTCTCTGACTGACTTACTTCACTGAGTGTAATACCCTCTAGATTTATCTGTGCTGTCAGAAATGCTAAGATTTCATTCTGTAAGATTCCATACTTTTTTGTGGCTGAGTAATATTCCATTGTATATATGTACCCCAGCTTTTTTTAATCTACTTGTCTATGATGGGCACTTGGATTGCTTCCGTATCTTGGCTATTGTAATAATGCTGCAGTGAACAAAGGGGTGCATGTGTTCTTTTGAATAAGTGTTTTGGGTTTCGATTCCAGGTCATAAGGCAATTTCATATTTATTTTTTTGAGGAGACTCCATACTGTTTTTCATAGGGGCTACACCAGTCTGCATTCCTACCAACAGTGGACAAGGGGTTCCCCTTTCTCCACATCCTTGCAAGCTCTTGTTTGTTGATTTATTCATGATAGCCTTTCTGACAGGTATGAGATAGTATCTCATTGTGGTTTTAATTTGCATTTCTCTGATGATTAGCAAAGATGAGCATCTTTTCATGTCTGTTGCTATCTGTATGTCCTCTTTGGAGACGTGTCTATACAAATAGCTATTTCTCACTTTCTCTCTAAAATAAAAAAATATTTGTATACAAAGGATCCTGAATTTTATCCTTTTATTATAAAGCATATTATTAGGATAATTGATGAAATTTTAATGGGGTCTGTGGATTAGATGGTAGTATGGTATGGATGCTAATTTCCTGATTTTGATGGTTGATTCTAGTTATGTAGGAGAACTCCCTTGTTTGTAGGAAATAGATACTATAATATAATTGGGGCAATGGCATATTGTTGGCAGTTTCCTCTATGTTGATTCAAGAAAAAGAAATTCAATTATTATTATGCAGAAAAGAAAAGGTAAACCTGAGGAAACAGAAACCTGGACACCTCCATGAACCTAGGTAGCAGTTTCATCAGGCCCCTGCTCTGAATGCATACCAGATAGACAGACCTACGTTTGTTTCTTTCAGTAAAGAGACTGAAGCAGAAGCAGCAGCTGCATTTGGAATCGCTATTTGATTATAACCCATTGTCATTTTCCAAGGGCTGTCGGACTTTTGCAATAGTCAAACTATGGAATGGAATATATAGGATCACCGCTCCTGATATCATGTTTAAATGGTGGCATTAAGTTTTGTGATTCTGTGAGAGCTGTGATAATGCTTTTAATTTACAAATTTGGAATAGAGAATCATTGGTGGGGTGCTTCAAAGTCTTGCACTTGATCATTTCTACCAGAATAGGCTTCCTGACCTGTCAATTAAGAGCTATGAAGGGAAGCTATTCCTTGTTGTGGTTATTCGGGATCTAAACCAGCTATGGGAGAGGTTTGAGATTTCATTGAGTTTGAAGTTGGCTAGAGTCAAAATCATATTTAGTACTCGACCTTCTTAGCTCTTGGCCAATGGAATGTGGTTGTGTTATGTAGCCCCAGAATTATCTTTGAGCCATTCATTCAGTTCTCAATGTGGGTGTTTCTCTTTGGTGTACAGCTAAATGTGCAAATGGCTGCATATCACTTAGAAGGTTAATAACTAGTAAGTTTTTTTTGTTTCTTGTTTTGTTTTTGTTTTTGTTTGAATTAAATAAGGCCTTGTGAGTGACCATTCTGGAGATCCAGTTTTTCTTGTGCCCTGTTGTCAATTAGGTAGCCCTGTAAACTTTGCTTTGGGTAATTAACTTCTGTCTGATCTCTGCCACCTCAGGGTTCTCCCATCCCCACCCGCACAGAGATCAGGGAACCCATTTTAATTGCAGCCTCTTATTATTAGCATTCCTTACCTAGAGGGAAGAGTCAGTAAAATGTGTTTAAAAGATTTTGGTGTTTATCTAGTTGCTTGTTTAAGAATTAACGTTGAAGAGAGAGTCTTCTGAACCTCTCAGGTTGGATAAGTGGGATTCATGTGCATATAATATGTTTAATCTAAGATTCCCCAATCTTTGAATTGTTTCCTCTGTATCATTGTGTTTTCTAGAAGTGACTTATGAAAAATTTATTGTCTCACAGTTTTAGAAGGCTAGGAGTCCAAGGTCAAAGTAGTGGTGGGGCCATTCACTGTGTTCTAAAAGCTTTGAGCTCAGGGCCCTGGCTGGTGTGGCTCAGTGGATTGAGTGCCCGCCTGTGAACCACAGGGTCGCCGGTTGGATTCCCAGTCAGGGCACATGCCTGGGTTGTGGGCTAGATCCCTGGTAGGGGGAGCGTGAGTGGCAACCACACACTGATGTTTCTCTCTCTCTCTCTCTCTCTCTCTCTCTTCCTTTTCCCCTCTCTCTGAAAATAAATAAATAAAATCTTTTAAAAAAGATAAAGGCTCTGAGAGAGAAGCCTTTCTTGCCTCTTCCCACTTTGGTGTTTACCAGCAATTCCTGGCATTTCCTGCTTTATGTAGGTGTCACTCCAGTCACATGGCTGTCTTCTTGCTGTGTGTCTTCACATCATCTCCCTGTGTGTCCCTGGGTCAAAATTTCCTCTTTTTATAAGAACACCAATCATATTGGATTAGGGCCCACCCTAATGATCTTATTTTAACTTTATAGATTACTTCTGTAAGATCCTATTTACAAATAAGATCATGTTTTAAGGTATTGGATATTACGATTTTAACATACATTTTTTGAAGGGACACAGTTCAGTCCTTAATATCAAATTATATGTTGTTTCTCAGAGTCATTTGGGGTCTTAGGCTAGTTTTGGGTCTGTGTTTGCATTAGTTGACCCAGAAGTTTTCTTTCTTTTTTTAATATATTTTATTTGTTTATTTTTAGAGAAGAGAGGAAGGGAGGGAGAAAGAAAGGGAGAGAAACATCTGTCGGTTGCCTCTCATACATGCCCCATCCAGGCACTGCACGGCAGCCCAGGCATGTGCCCTGACTGAGAATCCAACCCTCGACCTTTCACTTAACTGGACGACACCCAGCCAGTGGAGAGCCACAATGGTCGTGGACTGTTGATACACATTTTCAAATTGCTTTCCTGAAGGCTTTTACATCTTCATACTACTTTGGCATTAGCATTCTGTAAGAACTCTTAGCACAGTGATTAGGAGTATGATATATTGGCCGAGTTTGA
Organism: Desmodus rotundus; assembly: GCF_022682495.2. Taxonomy (NCBI): domain Eukaryota; kingdom Metazoa; phylum Chordata; class Mammalia; order Chiroptera; family Phyllostomidae; genus Desmodus; species Desmodus rotundus. Next base: position 93,530,801 of record NC_071395.1, on the reverse strand, counting down.
ATTCCAGCATCTGCATGTATTACTGTGTGACCTTGGGTAAAACCTCCTTGTGCCAGAGTATCCTCATCTCTAAAATAGAGATAATGCTAGTGCCTACCTCCTGAGAGTTAAATGACTCTGTATATATTAATTGGTATGTGGTAAGTACATAAATAGCTGATGCATATTTTCTTGCTTTCAGTACTTAAGTTAGACTTCATGTGCTATCTGATACTGCCTTTTTAATATGCACCTATTATTATCATTTTTTAAAAATTAGAAGATTCAAGCCCTGGCCAGGTAGCTCAGTTGGTTAGAGCGTTGGCCTGGTATGCCAAGATTGTGTGCTCCATCCCCCTACTCAGCACATATAAGAAGCAGCGAAAGGATGCATCAATATGAGGAACAACAAATCGATGTTTATCTCTTTCTCTCACTCTCCCTCCCCCCCCTAAAAATCCATTAAAATTTTTTAAAAATGAAAATATTCAAATGTAAAATAGAAAACAAGGAAGACTAAATAAGGAAGACAAATTTTAAAGATGTCACTTCCTTAATATATAAATACAGGGTGGGGCAAAAGTAGGTTTATAGTTTTGAGTACCTGAAACACGGAATTTAACTATTTTCCATACAAACTGTAAACCTACTTTTACTTTTGCCCCACCCTATAAACTGCAGTTTAGAACCTCAACAGAGTTTGTTTTTTAATTTTGCAAGGTACTTCTAAAGTTTATTTGGAAAAATACTTAAGAGAACATTGAAAAGGAAGAATAATTGGGGGATACTTAAAATCCCTATTATTCAAAAACACCATAAATAGATTAGTAGGATGAGTCCAGAAATAGATCTGAGGCAAAATGTAGCATATGATAAAAGGTGACATTTCAAATGAATGGGGAAAGCATTCAGTATTTTTAGATTATTGCAGCATATCTCTTTGTACATATGGAGCTTTTGACCAAAAATGTGATTTAAATAATGTTAATACTGTGTCTTTAAATATCTTTATTTTTAGCTCTTTTTCCCTTTCCACTTTGTTTTAGGTGCTTTTTGCAAACAGCTGAAGTACTTGTGTATTGTAGGTATTTGTTTTTTAAGGTGCTTATCCCTCTTTCTGGGAGTTCATCTCATTTACTTTTATAATGATAATAGATTTAAAAAAAATTAGATTCTCAGCTGCAGAAAACAGATCTATTTTAGCTGGTTTAAAAAGAAAAGGTTTTAGCAAAAGCTACAGTTAACCCACACAATAATTGAAAGGGCTAAAGAAACATACAGAATACGCTAGGCTGAGCTTGTAGGAATGACATCTATAACCAAACCCTAAAACTGGATGGGTTAGGGAGCTGTCTGCTGTGATCTATGCCTGTAAAATTGATGTTTTCTTTTAACTTAAAAAAATTGTGAAATATAACATAACAACATGTTGGAAAGGCCATAAAACATAAATGTACACTTTGATGAATAATTGTAAAATGAACAGTATCTGGGTGAGAAAGAAACATAACATTGCCTACACTCCAGAAACCCCTGAATGTCCTTTCTGATCTCATATTTCTATCCTCAGATTTGCTTATGACCCTTCCCTGTATTTCATGTCTGTTATGGGCTTGCTTTTTCTAATATTTATATCCTGTTTTTTCAGTGGGATTTTGGAGGGGAGAATACGTCAGTGTTTGAACTCAGTCTGCTATTTTGAACTATACATTGTAGTTGAATATTACAGAATATTTCGGAATTTTAAATGACAGTAGATTTAATTAGTCAATATATGTTTTAGAATTAGATATATGGGGTCTCTGCCACTTCATATTTGAGTTACCTTGAACAAGTTTATTAACTATTCAAAGTATTGATGTCTCATCTGCCAAATGAAAATAATGGGAATAGTCTTATCTATTGCATGGGTTTGTTCCAAGTATTATTTGAGATAATGCATGTGAAGCTCTTGACACAGAATCTGGTGCGCATAGTAAGTACTCAAAATGCTATTTATTAGGTTATGAATATTCCAGATAGTTATTTCAAAAATAAATTACGTAGCTTTTTCTGAAAATCTTTTCATAGAGATTAATAAACAGAGGCTAAGCTACTTGGCTCTGTGTTCTCAAAACTCTTAACACGTTCTTGCCATTAAATGTAGTTAGGACTAAATTTCATGTGAAACTAGTAAATGTATCCTGTAATATTTTTCTTCTAGGATTGGTTTGATGGTTGTAAGGTAATTGCATCATTTATAAAATTAATTTATTGATATATAGGTTGGGGCAAAAGTAGGTTTACATTCATATGAAAAGTTGTTCAAATGCAAAAATAATACAGTAAACCTGCCCTGGCCAGGTAGATGAGTTGGTTAAAGCATTGTCCCAATATGCGAAGGTTGCGGGTTTGATCTGTTAGGGTGCATACAAGAAGCAACCAATGAATGCATAAATAAATGGAACAACAAATTGATGTCTGTCTGTCTCCCTCTGTCTGTCTCTCTCCCTCCTTCCTCCTCCCCCATCTCTGTCTAAAATCAATAAATAAAATTAAAAATACAATAATTGATAAATAGCAATACAATAAACTGTGTTTTGCATGCTCACAACTCTAAAGCTACTTTTGCCCCAACCTGTAGTGATGAAGGGATTAACGCAAGTCTGTTAATAGCTTTCAAAATATTTTTCTTAAATTTTTTCCAATGCTAATTCAAATTTTAACATGGTCATTCAGCATATGTTGCCATTTTAATTCTCATACAGTTTATGTATCAGAATAAAAGGTAGGTTAATGTTTATACTTGGAAGAATAAAATATTTTATTTCTTACTACAGCGGAATGGCCAAAGACTATGACAGGTCTTCCCAGCACTTCAGGGACAACAGCCAGTGTGGTCATCATACGGGGCATGAAGATGTATGTAGCTCACGTTGGTGACTCAGGAGTGGTTCTTGGGATTCAAGATGACCCAAAGGATGATTTTGTCAAAGCTGTGGAAGTAACACAGGATCATAAGCCAGAACTTCCCAAGGAAAGAGAACGAATTGAAGGCCTTGGTGGGAGGTAATCATTATGCTGTTTTGTCTTTCTTCTCTTGGTTCTATATAGTCCTTTTCTCTTTCGCTAACCAGGATGCCCTACCTCTCCTTTTTATTGAAGTGACTTTCTCAGTATTACAGGTTTTTAATTTGCCAGATAAAGCACCCATGTGCATTCATACTTATCTCATTACTTTGAATTGACTTCTATTTCTGATAATGGCTCCAAAGGTAAATAATATTTTAGTTGGGCTTCAGGTAATAACACATACAAGGATTTATGGATAACCTTTTCTGTGAGTCATGATCAGCATGACCTTCACAATTTGAACAGAGCAGCCTGTAGAGTTCCAAAGTAGAACAGTTAGAATCTGCCTTTGGGAATAGAATTTTATTAAAATTGACCTTCAGCCCCAGCTGATGTGGCTCAGTGGATTGAGTGCTGGTCTGCGAACCAAACGGTTGCAAAAGGTTGCTGGTTTGGTTCTTGATCAAGGCACATACCTGGGTTGGGGGCTGGTCCCAGTTGGGGAATGCGGGAGGCAATGGATCCGATGTTTCCCGCACACACTGATGTTTTTCTTCCTCTCTTTCTCCCTCCCTTCCACTCTCTAAAAATAATTAAATAAAATGTTTTAAAAAATTAACCTTCAGCTTTTTTCTTTGATTTCTAAGTCATATATACTGCAAACCATTTTTCTCTATTTGAATTTATTGTCTTAATGTGTAGGTAGCTTATAAACTATGAATTGAAATCGCCTTCGGTATGATATTTTTATGATATAACCTAAAATGTAAGATTATTCTGAAAGAAGAAAAAATAACATGAGAAAAAGAAAAAAATTATTTCAGTACTTATTTGTAAAAATCAAGTGGCTAGAGGCAAGTTAAATGTTTTCTATCAAAATAATCATTCTAACCAAAGCCTTATGATATTACTTCTCTTTTTTGCTTTTAGTAAATCAAAATGGTCTTTTTCAGAGAAATAATAAACTGGGGAAAAGAATTAACATCCTTAAACTATAAGGAGTTCAAAACATCAGTAAGAAAAACACTAACACACCACCCCCCCCAGACAGGTGCACAAAGGAGAAGTTGTTTGAACAACAAAGATGCAAAAGAGTAGTAAACATGGGAAAGATGTTTGTTTAACATTATTGAAAGGAAACGCTATCCTTCTGTTGGGTTTGCAAAGATTAAAAAAACAAGAGGTAATCCTTAATATTTTTGTTGAAATGGGTATCTTGTTGGTTGAACTTTAAATTGGTACAACCTACATGGAATATGATACCTACCACAAGTTTTAAATATTTATAGACTTAATAATTTCAGGAACCTAAAGAAGTCATCTGAAATGTGGACCAAAATATGTGAACAGAGTTACTGATGTTTAATGACTGGTAAAAGCTGGAAATAACTTGAAGGCCAAATAGCTGGAGAGTGGATAAGGATATTATAATACATATTTACCACATTGAATATGCTATAGCCATTTAATGTTTATAGATATATTTTGAAAAATTCATGGTGTTACGAAAATTTTTAAACATAAGTAAAGATAGTTTGTTTTTTTTAAAGTAAGTCTGCTTTTATTGGCTATCTGAGAGGGACCAAGTGGGAGGAGTGGGTGGCCCCAATGCTGGGCCTGCCATGCTTTCCCGGATCGTAGGTGATGGAGAAGTCGCCCAGGTAGTGGCCAGTCATCTCTGGCTTGATTTCCACCTGGTTGAAGGTCTACCCATTGTACACGCCCAACATGCTGCCACCCTCTCTGGCAGGAAGATCGTGTCTCGTAGATCAAGTCCCGTAGGTACGTCTTTACCTCTTCCGGCTTCTCCGTGGGCTGCGCTTCCTTCTTGGCCTTGCGCAGGCGCTTTAGCTGTAAGTGCCACTTCCTCCGCAGGCTGGGGTTCAGTCGCCTCTTCTGGCTGTGTAGAGCTGCGTCAGTGGCTCATAGGACTTGTCAAGTAAGCTAGTCGGGGTCCCTGCGGCTGTAGGTGAGCTTGCAGAAGGGCCGCTGCTGCTTCTGCTCCCCTTCCGCCATCTTGTCAGTTCCCCGGACAGGACCACCCACTCTGCGTCTAGATAGAGTATTCTAATGAAGTCCCATATGTGGGGAATTTTTAATAACGAGAGAATGCCTATTGGTCACAGAATAGGTAGGATATAAGATTATACTTGTGTAATCCCAACTATATAGAGAAGTAGGAATAGGATAGAAATACAACTAATGTTAACAATTTTCTGAATGGTGATTTACTTATATATACACACGCACACACTTTTTCAGGCAGAATAAAATGACGTACTGTAGAAGGTCTCTCAACTACTATTGTCCCACCCAACTCCCCTCGACTTACAAGAAACTAGTACAGAATAAACAATTCTGTTTATTCAATAGAGGGATATATATATATATATATATGCAATTAAATACGATATTGTACCATGGATGGATGGACTGTGATTTATGTAGTCTCTGAAGGATTTTTAAAAAAATATTTATTTACTTTTAGAGGGGAAGGGAGGGAGAGAAACATCAATGTGGGAGAAATCCAGCGATCAATTGCTTCTTGTACTCCCCCCTCTAGGGACCTGGTCACAGCCCAGGCATGTGCCCTGATTGGGATTTGAACCCGCAGTCTTTTGGGTAGCAGGCCAGTGTTCAATTCACTGAGACATACCAGCCAGGGCCATGTAGATTGTATTTAATTTTAGGGTTAAAAAAGGTATCTTGGTAATGTTCTGACTTTATCTTATGAGAAAGTTGAATATCTTTTTATTTGTTTAGGAACCATCTATATTTCCTTTTCTTTGTATTTCTGTTTATATAGTTTCATTTTGGGGAAAGATTGTTAACCTTTTTTGTATTAACATGTAGGAGCCTCTTACACAATTCATTAAAGAAATTAGTGTAATTGAATTTTAGATGTTTTCAAAGTTTGTTGATTATGTTCCTGGGATTTTTTCCCCAGGAAGTTTATTTTAATGAAGTTAAATTTATCAGTCTCTTCTATCATGATTTTGGGTGTTGTGCCATACATACAATTCTTCCACTCTGACATTTTTTTTAGATGACTCAAATTGTTTTATTTTGAACTTTCATAATAGGGTTGGATAATTTATTTTATTATTTTCTTTGAAATATTTTATTGTTTATGCTGTTAAAGTTTTCTGAATTATTCCCCCTTTGCCGCACTCTACCCAGCCTGCTCCCCATTCCCACAGTCAATTCCCACGCCGTTTTTCATGTCCATGGGCCACGCACATATGTTCTTTGACTACTACCTTCACCTTCTTTCAACCAGTCCCCACCTCCCCTCTCCCCTCTTAGAGTTATCAAGTCTGTACCTCCCATTTTTCTTTCCTCCAAGTTGTCTACCTTTCGTGTTTCTATGCCTCTGATTCTATCTCCCACTCTGATGTTATTAAAAAGTCTTCATTGTTTTCTTCTAGTATAGCAGTGAATACTTTTGTCTTATGAACCCTTTATACTTTTAAAAATTGAGGACTTTGAAGAACTTTTTGTGTATATGGGTTATTGATTTTGCCATATTAGAAATTAAAACAGACATTTTCAAATATTAATTCATTGCAAAATAACAATATTAAACCAATAATATGTTAATATAAAGAACATTTTTATGGCCCTGGCTGGGTAGCTCAGTTGGTTAGAACATCATCCTGATATACTGAGGTTGCAGGTTTGATCCCTGGTTAGGGCACGTACAAGAATCAACCAATGGGCCCTGGCTCGTGTGGTTCAGTGGATTGAGCACTGGCCTGTGAACCAAAGGGTTGCTAGTTAGATTCCCAGTCAGGGCACGTGCCTGGGTTACAGGCCAGGTCCCTGGTAGAGAGTGCACGAGAGGCAACCACACATTGATCTTTCTCTTTCTCTTTCTCCCTTACCTTCTCTAAAAATAAGTAAATAAAATCTTAAAAAAAAAAAAAAGAATCAACCAATGATTGCATGAATTAAGTGGGACAACAAATTGATGTTTCTTTCTTTCTCCTTTCCTCTTTCTCTCAAATCAGTAAATAAAAATTTAAAAGAAAACATTCTTTTTCTGAAAAAATAGTTGTTTTCCAAAACATTTAGTGAAAGGATTTGCATTGTTTACTATTTTTACAGGTCTCTGTAATGTCTGGCTTAATGGTTGACAGCTATATTCTCATATCTGCTTCTGCATTCAGTCTGTTGTGGTATGTTATTGTGGTTGCAGTATCTGAAGTAAAACCTGGTATTCCGTTAATATGTAGTTGGAAATAGGAGGAGTGTTTTAATAGCTTTTTCATATATTGGGGATATTCTTTGATACTATTCCAAAACTCAGTAAGTGGTATCCATGCATATTTTTTATTAATAGACTTTATTTTTTACAGAATTTTAGGTTCACAGCAAAATTGAGCAGAATATACCATAAAGTTCCTATATACGTCCTGCCTTGTCCTACATGCACAGCCTCTCCCACTGCCAACATCCTGCACCAGAGTGGTACATTTGTTAGAATCAGTGACCCTGCATTGACACCTCACTATTGCCCAAAGCCCACAGTTTACATCACGGTTGCTCTGGGTGTCCATTCTAGAGTTTTGACAAATGTAAAATGATATGTGATCTACCATTATAGCATCACAACAGTAGTTTCACTATCCTGAAAATTCTCTGTGCTCTGCCTGTGTATTCCTCTCTGTCCTCTCCCCCACCCCTTACTCTTGACAATCACTGGTTTTGTTAACATCTCCACAGTTTTGCTTTTTCCAGAATGTCATATAGTTGGAATCATAGGGTACATAGTGCGTGCACGATTTGGTAAAACAGGCATTAGTCACTTTTAAAATACTGGTTCACTGATCATCCAAATATTGACATATGTATGCAGATCATCCAAATATTGACACATTTTATAAATACACTAGCATGTCAAGTCTTATAGCTTCTCAAAAGCTCCACTGAATATACATGGTCTTAGTATTATATTATAAAAGTAATTTTGAGATTGCAGACCCTCTGAAAAAGTCTGGGGGACTCCCACAGGCTTCTGAACCATATTTTGAGAACCACCTTTTTAGTATTTGTATGATTTCATATTTTACATATTTATTAGTATCTCTGGAACTTTTAAATCTAAGCTGTGTTGTTGGGTACAAGTTAATTTTTTTTCTTCATGGTCATTAGTAGCCACTTGAACAATTGTACGTCTTTTATCGATTAGGTTTACTAGGCATAAAACTCTTTTTCAGTGGGAAGATGACCTTGCGTTTACTCTCTTCTAGCACTGTTTCCTCTGGTTAAGATAAATAAGGAATGTCAGTTCTGTTATAAGGCAACATGGCTTATTATAGAATGACCCTTGAATGGAACTGCATCTGGATGAGGAAGATTTTGAATAGACTAAAAAGTTCTTGGGAAGCACAGACCATAGCTTCCCTATATACATGCGGTTTGATTTGTGCAGGGACCTAGAAGTTAAGAGCTATTACAAGACACTGATTCCTGAGGCATATGAAACTCACCTATGGCATATGAAGCTCACATGGGGGTGGGGTGCTACAGAATGGCTCCTGGATTTCTGTAAGGGTCATTGCTGAAGACAACATGATTGAGATCGCCTGCTCACATACTGTGTTTCCTGTTTTGTCTCACACAAAGTTAGGTGAGCCTGGTTTCATGCTGTAATCTATTTGATCCTATGAGTGGGGAGATCAGTCTGTACCTAAGACACTGCTGGTAGTTATGGAAAGTGAGCTTTGTAATGATAAACTGAATTCCTGTATATATTTGATCTTCTTCTGGGCTTTCTATTTTTTTTATACTATATGTTCATACTATAAATAGCATGCTTTTTATTGTTTTTTACATTCATTTTTTAATAAGATTTTATTTATTTATTTTTAGAGAGAGGGGAAGGGAGGGAGAAAGAGAGGGAGAGAAACATCAGTGGGTTTGCCTCTTGCACTCCCCACAACTGGGGACCTGGCCCACAACCCAGACAAGTGCCCTGACTGGGAATCAAACCGACAATCTTTTGGATTGTGCAGGCTGGCACCCAATCCACTGAGCCTTACCAGCCAGGGCCGGTACCATACTTTTTAAATTGAGGCTTTATTGTAGTTTTTAACAGTGGTAGGCCTGATCACTTCTCATTCATCTTTTAAAATATAATTTTCTTGACTACTTTTTATTTTTCTCTCTGAATTTTTAAATGCTATTTTCTTTGATTTTCTTAACATTTTTTAGAGTTTATGTTTTTTGTCTTATCTTTTAAAATACCATCTGGATAGTTGGGCAGATGCTCTTTGCTATTTGGGAGCAGGTGTCTTTTTGCATAAAATGAGCTGTTTTATTATAAGTTATTTCCTCCTTTCCCTCTGTCTCACCCTAGGCAACTGGCCAATGTTCTGTTTTTCCTGCCTTCTGTTGCTGCTCACTCAACTCTCTGCATATCAGGCTGTTCTTTTGTGTATGCCTTTTAATCATACAGGACAACGGTGAGGAGTGCAATAAAAGCAGCATTTCTAATAACATTGCTTTGGTTTTTTTGATTCTGGATTTAAAACTTTATTTTAATCAGTATCATTATGTTGTCTTTTGTTCTTCAGAAGCATAGAGACCATAATATTTTTTTTTAATATTAAGTATCAAGAGAGCTCCTAGTAGAGTTATGTCGGAAGTAATTTGCGTAGCTACAATAATTACTTAAGTATTAAGTCTTATTTTTAGGAAGCAGGTTTAGGAAAAACCAATAGGGCTTAAGGTGCTAGGGAGACAGAATGTTGGTATCTTTTCTCATGTAACTCTTACGTTTCATCAGTTTTTCCCGAATGGTAAATTTAGTCTTTATTCTGATTTGCCTTTTTTGTTTTTTAGGTTTTTTTCCTGATTTGCTGTTTTGAGGATTAGCATTGAAGAAAGCATAAAATAACAAAACGACCATCTTTAATATTCTTACTGTTGTTAGGACCTATAACAATGTAGCTTTCAGAATTGTTAGTTAAACCCTAAAGGGATAGTAAATGAGCGGTTCTCTTGAATTTCTCTTCAATGTGAACATTGACAGCTATTTCTGATCATTCCGTACTTGCTTCATGCCTCCCTCGTGCTGTCTGGTGTAGTAGCCACTAGACACTTAGGGCTGTTTAAATTTAAGTACAACTAAATTAAAATTAAATAGGATTAAAAATTTAACTTCTTATTTGCACTAGCCACATTTGCAGTGTCCACTCGCCACAAGTGGCTGGTGATTACTGTATTTGGACAGTGCGAAGTAAACATTCCGTCATTGCAGGAGGTTTCATGGGACAGCTTTTCAAAGCTGCCAGCCTGCCCTCATCAGATGAGCTTGTTTTCTACTTTAGAAAGAAGACTGAAGCTATTCTTTTTCTGCCGTATTCATGTTTTTTTAATCTTTCTCACAGGAACATTGTTCTTTTCTCATTTATAAGGTTTATGCCTTTGTTTTGCTTTTCTTAGGATGTTTATCCCAGTTGCTAACTCCCCCTTCTCTCTCTAGTATCTTTGAAGTTAGAGCGGATGTATAAAAGCCGTCAGTGGAGGTAACCAGCTGGCTGCTGCTGAGGTGTGCAGCAGGCATTTCCCTGTGACGTTCGTTTGGAGGTGGTCAACATTATTTGCCCTGTCTTCGGTTTTCCGTACCTTTAAGCCAGTGTCGTTTCAGTGTTCATCAAGTTTAGGGGAATAGAGTCATGCTGCTCAAAGTCAACATAGTAAACTAGTAAGAGACAGACTTGTATGTCAGGATGTCATAGTACTTGTCAGTGAGAAAAATAACTAACAAGAAGACCATGTATTGTCAGCCAGCCTGCTGTAGATGAAATAAAATTTCAGATTATAATCAAAGAATTTCTGGGTACACATGGGACCTGAGTAAGTAGACTTAATCAGATTACCTTAATGTCATCTGTCTTTGACAGCCTTGGGAATGAGTCATTCTGTCTTCTGCATATTCTGTCAAATGAACCTAGTATCAGGCAGGCTAACATTGTTTCTTGAAAATGCTCTTTGTGACTCTAAACCCCAGCTTTTCTAGCCTTCCAGAGGAACATTTTTCTTCCATTGATTTTTTAAAAAAAAATTCAGGCAGATTATGATTAAACTGATTTAAGGGTCCACTTCCCATTTTAATAATACCAGGCACAGGCCCTGGCTGGCATGACTCAGTGGATTGAGTACCAGCCTGCGGACTGAAAGGTCGCCAGTTTGATTCCCAGTCAGGGCCCATGCCTGCGTTGTGGGCCTGGTCGCCAGTTGGGGGCATGCGAGAGGCAACTGATTGATGTATTTCTTGGGCATTGATGTTTCTCTTGCTCTCTTTCTCCCTCCATTCCCCTCTCTCTAAAAATAAATAAAATCTTTTAAAAAAATATACCAGGCAGAGGTTAAGAGATCATCTCCATTGTTCTTTTCCACCTCTATTATTTTGGATTATAACCCATTTTGCTCCAAGACTTGACCGTATTTCCATGCTTCCGGCAACCCAGAGTGCACTAACTCCTCAGGGTACTGATTACAGATTTCTACTGCTCCCATGCCATATTTCTAGTATGGTTTTCTTATTTTGTAACTCCTGAATCTGCACTTTTACAGGTTTTTCCCCAAAGTGTAATCTCATATTTGTAATTACCGAAATTTCTAAATACATAGATTTTTCTATTAAGGTATTTCCTATTCTTCAAATCAAAAATATTAAAGCTGAAGTTCTGAGTATATGCAAATCCTTCAAAAACGATATGACCTTTGGTTCTTTTTAATTTCTTCTATCAGTGTTTGATCTATCACATTTATATGCTCTTCTTCCTCCCCTCACATTTTTTTTAGTTATCAAGTTATCTTTCTTTTTTCTTAACATGATTGCTACTAAATTTTCCTCCTATTACTACCATTCCAGTCTGTCTAGCCTACTTCAGTAACCTTCGAATTCTCATCTTAATCTGCCTGTTTTGTCTTCCCTGTCAGAACAGGAACTTTGGTTTGTGCATCTTTGTATCTGAAACAGACAAATCATTATTTTGTGATAATGTGATCTGATTTTATTAGTTATTTAACATGTAGAGCTACCTTAGTTGTTATATTTTAATCATTTAGAGTATTTATGTGAACTCTTTTTTAGTGTGGTGAACAAGTCTGGGGTGAATCGTGTAGTGTGGAAACGACCTCGGCTCACCCATAACGGACCTGTTAGGAGAAGCACAGTTATTGACCAGATTCCTTTTCTGGCAGTGGCAAGAGCACTTGGTAAGTATGGTTTATATTTGGTGAAATCATATTGGATTTTCTACAATATATGGTGGCAAAATGAAAGAGATTTTAAACCCTCTTGTGGTGCATAATGGGGGTAGAACTTTAAATCCTAGCTGAGGGAAAGGTTAAAGTATGGATTTCAATTTTATTTGCTCTTTGATCATGAGTCATGTTCAATGATTTGCTAATTCCCACCTGTACTTGGGGAAGTATATGTATGCCTAGGCTTAATGCTACCCTTAAAAGTGTTTCTAAATGACCTTCCCTACTCAGTCCTTGACATTTCTCTTAAGGGTCTTGAAAGCTCTTCTTTCCTTTACGTAGCAAAGTAAATTGCCCATGACAAAATAAAATACTTTCTAGTCTACCTGGTTTTGGAAGGAAGGCTAGAAGATTGTGGCGATAAAAACCTTACTTTGGATTTGCTAGTTAAATTTTTTTCTAAAGGAATTTTATTCTTAGAAAACATCAGTTGTTTTCATCTCTCTTTTCTCTAACAGACACTTGAGTACTGACTTGGTGCCAGGCATTGTGTTAGGTTTTGGTGAGACAGTACAGATATATGTGTATGTAGATACGGAGCAAGACTGTGTAGCTGGAGAGACAGGCAGTAATGAAGTTAGCTTGTGTCCTTGCTGGTGGGGCTTAGTTGGTTGGAGCATCATCCCTTACACCAAAAGGTTGGGGGTTGATTCCTGGTCAGGGCACATACCTAGGTTGTGGGTTCAATCCCCAGTTGGAGCACCTATGGCAGGCAACCACTTGATGTTTCTCTCTCACGTCTCTCACTCTCTCTCAGGGTCCTGTGATAAAAATAATTTGAAAAGGGAAAACTATTTCAGACATTGTGATGAAAACGCTCCTTTGGGAAGTGTTATTTTAGCTGAGATTTAATAAATGGCTGAGAAGGAGCTGTTCTTTTATTTTTTTTTCCCCCTCACCACATCATGGTTTATTCTAAAGGAATATAAGTGAGGAACAGCCTGTCCTGACTGACGTAGCTCACTTGGTTGGGCGTCATCCTGCAAAGCAAAAGGTCGCCAGTCCATTCCTGGTCAGGACACATGCCTAGGTTGCGAGTCACATATGAGAGGCAACTGATCGATGTTTCTCACATTGATGTTTCTCTCCCTCTCTTTCTCCCTTCCTTTCCCTCTCTCTAAAAATGAATGAATGAATAAAATGAAAAATTTATTAAAAATACCTTCCCTTTATTTAAAAAATAAAAAACAAACCGAGGAACAGCGACATGAAAGAGACGCATAGGGCAAGCTATGGGGAAGGGATGCAGCACTCCCAGGCCCTCTCCAGGTGCTGCTCTTCCCAAATCTTAATGTGTTCCCCAACCGGGAAGCTCTCTGAACACCATCATTTTTTCAAAAAAATTATTGTGAAGAGCCTGTTGAAGAATATTCCAGGCATGGACCCTGAATTAGGAAAGAGCTTGGCATGTTCTAGGAATTATCAAAGGTTGGAGTTAACAGTGCAGATGTGGGCCACATCATGACAGATAACTAGCATTCTAGCCTAAGTGTACTGGGAAGCACTAAAAGATACTAAGCTAAAAAGAAAAAGAGAAAAAAGACAGTAAGCTAAGGACTAACACTTGATTTGCCTTTTTAATATCATTCTTCATATTACTATGTCTTGTTCATCTTTGGTGATCAAGTGCACACTGTACCAGTCTCCATGGGGCCTATAATATAGTGTATGGGGAAATAGATAATTAAAAAAAGAAAAACAAATGAGAAATTTATTCTAAAAGGTGTCATATAGGAACTAAACAACATGATTTGCCAGTAATTGGCAGGAGGGATAGTAGGTGGCAGGGGAGGGCTATTTTAGAGAGGATGATCAAGGAACATTCTTTAAGGAGGTGGTATTTGAATAAGACCTGGAGGAAAAGGGACAAGGAAAAAAACAGTCAAATCAGAGCCACAGCATTTGCAAAGGCCGTTAAGCAGTTAGTGAACATTTCATTGGGGTAGGAGATGAGGAGGGCCTTAGGGCTTCTCCCAACATACTCTCTTTTCCTACTAAATAACATTCTGATTTCCTTTTGGGAAATTATATTTCTCCTACTATGTGCATTCTTAGTTTAGACATTCTTATTCCAGGTCCTTTTATAAAACGTAAAATATCCAGCATATGACCCCAGTTATACAGTCAGATTCTCTATTCTAGGATTTTGAATTGTAAATTCGGTAAGGACAAACATTTAAAAAACTGACTGGAATGAATTCATCCTAGTGATAGCAATTCCTTCAGCAGTGTCCATTGCAGTGTTTGGGTGTTCCTGCCTAATTGCTTGGAAATGCTGTTTCCGTTCCTGATTCTCTAGTTTCTTTTGTGCGATCAGCTACTTGATTTTTTTTCATGATGCCTTTTTGGTCTATATTAACCTGAGCTGGAAATTTGCTTGCAAGCAAAGAAACCTGATGCAAGAAGGAAAGGGTTGTTTAAGAACATGAATGAAGCTAATGTGATAGAGCAGAAGTAGAGATATAAAATGAATATGGAAATGAGGACACTTACCTGATTAAGAAGGGCCATGCAGGCTAAGTAGTGAGTTTGGTGAAGACGTAACGGGTGGTAGGCAAGAACTAAATCCTACAAGGCTTTCTAGACCAAGGTAAGAATTTTATTTTAAGTACTTTCAAGGAGGGATTGAAGAATATAGAAGTATACCATAGGGGTTAAGAGGCCTTGGATCCCAAATTCCGAGATTCCAGTCCCAATGCTGTTACTTACTGTACTACAAACTTGGGCAAATTACTTAATGTATTGTGGATGACTTAATACACGTAAAATAGTGCCTGGTACATTGTAAGTGCTCTATAAATGTTATCTGTTATTGTTGCTTATTGAAGTAGGACAGTGACATTATCCAGGTTGGGTTTTTTTGCTGGGTTATATGGTAGCTTTAATTTTTGAGGGATGTCCATACTGTTTTCCATAGTGGCTATACCAATTTATATTCTCACCAACCTGATCCAGTTTGTTTTTATTTTTAAAGGTTTTATTTATTTATTTTTAGAGAGAGGGGAAGAGAGGGAGGAAGAGGGGGAGAGAAACCTCAATGTTAGAGAGAAACAATGATTGGTTGCCTCTTTGTACATAAGAAAGGAGTAATAAGGCAAATAAGACTGAGAAAGAGCTGCAAGTAAAATACGTGTACAATGAAATTCAGGAGAGCGTGTCCTGAAAGCTAAGAAACAAAGTGTTTTAAGAAGGTATTTTGTTATGTGTCGGTTTTACCTCATTTAAAAAAAAAGATAAGTATTTCAAATATTGATGGTAGTTCAGGTAAGGGGAAGACTGAGCAGTGACCATTGGGTTTAGTAGCAATGTGGAAGTTCTTGGTAATTTTGACACTATCTTTTGGTAGGATAGTGAGGCCCTAATCATTATTGGTGTTTGTTCAAGAAAGAACAAGAGGAGGAAAATTTGATAAAGCAAGTTTAGACACTCTTTCTAGTTATTCTATTATAAAGGAAAGGAGAGAAATGAAGCTTTAGCTGGAACAGAAAGTATAGGGTCAAGAGAGAGTTTGTTGCTGTTATTTTAAAAAGGGAAGGAATAATAGCAGTTGATAGGAAAGATCCTCTAGGACAGTGAAAACTCCACATAGGCGGTAAATGGTAATTGCTGTAGTAATGTCCTACAATATTTTAACATGACTTGGTAAACAAATACATGGAAATGAATGAATCTCGACTTAAAAAACACTTAAGTGGGAGAGATGAAATGTGTTATGAAGAAATGGCTTATGTTTTTTCTCTTGAATTTTCTATCACATTTTCTCATCAAAAATAATAATACCTTTTATATTTGAACATTTAAGCTAAAAATGCTTTGTCACATTACTTTTTCAGTCTTTATTCTGGTATTTGTGGAAAAACTTTTTTAAAAGAAATACTATATTTTAAGTTTAATTTGTTGCGTGATAATACTTATCTGCCCATGGTAAAATAAATGATAGTATTTAGCATTGTTATTATGGTTTATGGGAATTTATTTCTTTTTTTGTGCAAGAAAGAAGATTGTTTATAAAAAGGGGTACCATTTATTTAGTCAGTGATGATGAACATATAATTACTTGAATACAAATGTAGCAAAGGTGCCTTCTAGTGGCTGCCTGATGGAATTACATGTGAATCTTATAAATCATTTATTCTTTGAGCAAGTATTTATTGAGCACTGTACGTGCCAAGCACATGGTCTTTGCCCTCATGGAAGCTCACAGTTTAGAAAAGCGTAGAAGCATTCATTAAATGATAACAAAAAGAACTTAAAATTACAACTCTTAAGTACTTGTATATGTGCTAAAGAAAACTTAAAATAAGGGTATTTTACTGAGCTGGCAAGGCCAGAGGAGTGTTGTTTAAGCTGAGATCTGAAGGATTACTAGAAATTCGGGGAGGAAGAAAGTGTGTTCCAGGCATAGGAACTGCATTTGTGAACAGCTCTGTGGTGTAGGGGAAGCATGGTGAATATAAGGGATTCTGATGAAGGCCCTTGTAGCTGCAACAGAGATGTAGGAATAAGAGGCATGGTTAAAATGAGAAGATAATGCATTTTTATAGTCTATGGATATCTTACAAGAGAGAACTGTTGCGGAGTTGGAGTGGGAATTATATAACTAGATTTGTGTGTGTTTTAAAAATTATATCAAAATACATATAACATGAAACATACCATCTTAACTGTTTTAAGTGTACAGTTCAATGGTGTTAAGTACATTTACACTGTTATGCAGCCATCACCCCATCCATGTTAAATTTGTGTTTTAAAGAGATGGTTTTGGTTGCAATTTTTAGAATAGATTAGTTGAGGCAAGAGTTGCTAGAAAGCTCTGCATGGGAAGCTATGCGCAGAGCGGGCAGGGTGCTGAAATTCACTAGAGGTGAGGACTACTGTGCTGGCTGCCTTGCGTCACAGGTGCAAGCAAAGAATGAATGAAAACCAGAAGAAAGACCTCTTTCTCTTCTGGTGTTCCTCTGGTGTCACTACTTGAGGACAAAAGGAAATGGTCATTGAGAAGCAACCAACAATGTCTGCCACAATGTCCAAGACCCTTCCCTTCAGTATGTATAGGAGTGACATGCTGACCCTATTTTGCTGTAAAAACACTTAGTTCAAGGCCCAGTTCTGATCCTTACTGTCTCTTTTTTTTTGGATCCTTACTCATTTAATCTCAAGTAAAGCCATGTAGATCCCCTGAGCTGATAAAACAAAGGAACTGGCTAGCCTACATTTGGCTACAGATACAAATCAATTCTAGGGATTTTGCTGGCAAATTTAAAGCAACTTGAGCATCGAAACAATAATAACATGAATAAATTATAGCATTGAGGAAATAAAGACTCCATGAGGATAGTAAGAAGGTTATAAAGAGGTAGAGGGGAGAATGAGAAGCTCCTCTTCAGTAAAAACAACTAATAAATGTAGTTAGAGTGTCCTAATTCTGTCATCATCAGTTTTCAACCGTCACAGTAACAGTTGATTCATGTAAGAATCATTAATGGATTCTAAACTATGGCATATTTTGGTGGAGAACAGGATATTTCACACAGTTTCAAACTGGCACCATACAGATTAATCATCAGGTATTAAAAAAAGGTCACTTTTATAGTGCTGGTAGACAGCACTTTGACCAAATGGTCAAGCTTGGCATTGCCAATAATGGAACAAACTGACACTTTGTACCTCGTAATATAATAATCTGAGGAGGATACTGCTTCAGCAATGCACTTCTGGCCAAGAAAAACTTTAACCTGAACACAAACCGTGTATCTTGCTTGAGAACAGGAGGAAACAGACAAATCCCAATTAAGGGCCATTCTGCAAAACAACTGGCCTGGACTCCGCAAGTGTTAGTGTCATGAATGATAAACACGAACCAAAGAACCTAGAGGATTTTTCTTTAACCTAGGTTCTAGGTTAAAAACAATTTAAAAATATGACAACTAAATGTAATTAATGATCCTTGAGTGGATCCTAGGTATTTAAAAAAGCATTATTGAGACAACTGGGAAAATTTGAACAGGAATTTTATTTATATTACACAATACTAGATAAATATGAAATTTCCTGAGTGTGGTTATATGGAAGAACATCCTTATAATTAGGAGATAAATGCCAAAATTTTAATATTTAGAGAAGGGGTATTGATGTCTGCCACCTAATCTTACATTGTCCACCAAATATATAGAAACCATCTCTTCCTAAAAATGGCAACATTATGTAGAAAGTCCCAAAGAATCTCCCAAAAAGCTGCTAGAATTAGTAAATGAATTCAGCAAGATCACAAGATCCAAATTCAACATACACAGTCAATCATTTTTATGTACTAGAACAATTCAGAATTGAAATTAAAAAAGCATCATTTGTAATATGAATACTTAGGTATAATTGTAATAAAATATGTACAAGATTTGTATCCTGACAACTATAAAACACTGCCCTGGCTGGTGTGGCTCAGTGGATTGAGCATTGGCCTACAAACCAAAAGGTTGCCAGTTTGATTCCCAGTCAGGGCACATGCCTGGGTTGTAGGCCAGGTCCCCAGTTGGCAGTGTGTAAGAGGCAGCCAATCAATGTATCTCTCACACATTGATGGTTCTTTCCCTCTCTTTCTCCTTCCCTTCCCCTCTCTCTAAAGTAAATAAGAAAAATCTTAAAAAAAAAAAAAAAAAAGCTATGTCACTATGAATGCATGGCCACCATGGTTGATGTTTTAAAAAAAGAAGAATTAAAAAAAACAACTATAAAACCACTGGTGAAAGAAATTAAGACCCAACTATAGATATATCATGTTCTTGGATTGGCAGATATATTCTTAAGATGGCATTAACCTCCAAATGGATCTATAAGTTCAGTGCAATCCCAATCAAAACCCAGAGTTTCAGGGGGTTTTGGGTGGAGAGGGCAAGGGGGGGTGGGAATTGGGACAACTGTAATAGCATAAGTAATAAAGTAGAACTTAAATTTTAAAAAAAGCCCTCAGTGGTGTGGCTCTGTTGGGCGTTGTCCCACAAACCACGAGGTCGCTGGTTTGATTTTCAGTCAGGGAACATGCCTGTGTTGTGGGTTCCTCCCTGGATGGGGTGCATAGGCGAGGCAACTTATTGATGTCTCTCTCCCTCTCTTCTTCCTCCCTTCCCCCCTCTCTAAAATTAAATAAATAAATTAAAAATACAGAGTTTCAGAAATACAAGCCGGGTGAAATTAGCCCTTTTTCAGGAAATGTACTGAGGTTTAGTGAGAAAGAAAGAGATTGACAAGGTACTGGGGACTAGTGATTTTGGAGTTGCTAGTAAAAGAGTAAGTGTGAGCTTGACAGGATGATTTTTGCAAGAAGTTTACTTAGTTTTTTTACTTTGCTTAGATAGATGATAGATAGAGAGATAGAGAGATAGAGAGATAGATAGATAGGTAGATAGGTACAGGTATCTCTAGAAGGATACATAAGAACAATAGTGGTTTCCTAAGTGGAGAACTGGAAAGGACAGGCAAGAGAAGGGATATTTTTAAGAGCCTTCTTTTCCTGTTTCACTGAAAGGGTGAATTCTTATCTCCAAAGATTGTTCATATGGTAGGTTAAGTGCATAAATATGCCCTATTTTATCTCTGGAACTTTGTTCCATGTAACTGGCCGTCATTCTGTAAGGTTTTGATGTAGGTACTTTCTTGGTCTAGGGTTAACCTTCTAGGAAAAAGGTTTTCAGGTAGCCAGTAGGAGTCTTATTTGTAGTACAAGTTCTCCCATCTTATCTTCACAATTACTTTGTTTAATCTTGGCCCTTTGCTCTTCCCTGAATAGTATATTTTTAAATTTATTTTTTAAAAGATTTTATCTATTTACTTTTAGAGAGAGGGGAAGGGAGTGAGAAAGAGAGGGAGAGAAACATTGATTAGGCCAGTGCTCAATCCACTGAGCCACACCAGCCATACTTTTTATGAGGTTAAGGGAGTTACCTTGAATCTCTAGTTTGCTAGGAAGCTTTTTTCATATAACCTGAGTGAATTTTGAATGTTATCAAATATTTTTCTGCACCTATTGAGATGAAAATGTAGATTTTCTCCTTTAATCTGTTGATGTAATACTACTAGTTTGGAAATAATACTTCTTGCTTTTTCTGTTCCCTGTCTGGCAGGTGATTTGTGGAGCTATGATTTCTTCAGTGGTGAATTTGTGGTGTCACCTGAACCAGACATAAGTGTCCACACTCTTGATCCCCAGAAGCACAAGTATATTATCTTGGGGAGTGATGGACTTTGGAATATGATTCCACCTCAAGATGCCATCTCAATGTGCCAGGACCAAGAGGAGAAAAAATACTTGATGGTGAGAAGTGACTCATTAATTTTTTTTGAAGATTTTATTTACTTATTTTCAGGGTGGGGAGGGAGGGAGAAAGAGAGGGAGTGAAACATTGATGTGTGAGAGAAGCATCAGTTGTGTGCCTCTTGCACGCCCCCAACCAGGGACCTGGCCCACAGCCCAGGCACGTGCCCTGACTGGGAATCAAACCAGTGACCTTTCGGTTCGCAGACTGTCACTCATTCCACTGAGCCACACCAGCCAGGGTGGATTTAGAATTCTTTAATGATGAGAGAGAGAGATACATTTCAGTGACTTGTTGAGGCCAAAAGCCAGTTTGTAGTGGATTAAGAGAACCTATTTATAAATGCCAAAGTGTTTTTAGAAAGAGTATTGAAGGAAGCATGCATATAACAATATTTAAAACAAGTGTTAGGAAAACTGTTGGGGAGAAGATAGGAAACTGGGGGGGAAGATTGCATAAGGAAGTTTCATGGATGAGAGTGATAACTGAGCAAGTCTTAAAAGTGGGGTTGAGTTTACTTGGTAGTAGATTAAAGGAGCTTTCCAGGCAAGAAATAGGATGTGTAAAGTCAGAGGAGACACAAATACGACACATTCAGGTTTCACAAGTAGCTTGATGTGACTGGAGGGTAGGAAGCAAAAGGTTTTGAAGAGTCTGTTTTGAAGTTAGGTCTTACAGTCAGGTAGTGGAAACTTACTGAACAGCTGCATTTTGAAAAGCTTATTCATTGCTTTCCAAATGGAATATGAAATAGAGGGTAGATGATCATAGATGGAAGGATTCGATTTATTAGGAGCCCTTTAACAAAATTAAACTGACGCAAAGCCGGCAATGAAGGAGAGTGGGTGGCAACAATAATTAGTGAAGAATCCCTGAGAGAAGGTGACTTTCAGTAAGGCTGGGGGTTGGGGTTTGGTCATAGTTATCAGGTCTGTGTCTACCTCTCTTCACATATTGATTCTTATTGGTAATGTAACTGATTTGATTTTTATTAATGTATCTCCTAGGCTTCTTCTTTGGAGGCTGCTGTTATATTCTAAATAAGACATTTTGCAAGCTTGATCTAAGGCAGCAATGGTAAAAACAACATTTATACACAAAAGAACAAAAATAACATGAGTGGTAGAATTGATAGTACGTGGTTGTTTTAAGGAGGAAGAATATGATACAGAAATTTATAACTGGTGACTTGTAGCTGTTATCCAGAAGAAATGCCCTGGCTAGTGTGGCTCAGTGTATTGGGTGCTGCCCTGTGAACTGAAAGGTCTCCGGTTTAATTCCTAGTCAGGGCACATACCTGGGTTGCAGGCCAGGTCCCCACTTGGGGGCGTGCGAGAGGCAAGTGATCAGTGTATCTCTTGCACATCAAGATTTCTCTCCCTTTTTCTCCCTCCCTTCCCCTCTCTCTAACAATAAATAAAATCTTTTTTTTTTTTAAGAAGAAACACATTATTTGGGGGGAGAGGGGAGATAATTAGTTCAGATGTAGGCATGTTTAATTGGAGGTACCTGCGGTTTATCTAGACATTGTCAGTAGGCAGTTAGAAATATTTGAGAGAGAAGCTTGGAAACACTAATTTGAGTGCTAACAGGGGTTAGGGAAAGCTGTGGCAATTTAGGAAAGCACCTAGTGAGACGGTGTGATGGAAGGAAAGGACACAACATTGGGGATGGGGTTTAAATCAGCAGAAACAGTGAGCTGAGAGGAAATTTTCAGTAATGTAGTAGAAATGGCTTATACAGATTTTTCCCCCATGGAAATAGAGGCACGCTGAAAAAGTGAAAGTTAAAGGAGTTCTCAGTGAGATACTGTTTGGAGAATGATGAAATGTATACTGGGGAATGTGCTAGATTCATGGGTTAGAAATTAATGCTGCCTTTGAATAAATATTACTTCTACACATAAAGAAATCAATGCTACCTTTCATTAGTTGTGAGGTGCATGCTTTTTCATATGAGAAAGTGGGGGGAGGCAGTGTAAATCATTGGGAATGCAAGGATGACTTCATATTAAATTTTTAAACAAAGCAGTGGAGAAGAGTTATTTGTAGTTTGCGCATCATTAATGTGTAGAAAATACTATATTATACCCAAGATCAGACAACCCCAAGTAAAGATTACTCCTTGTTTTTTCCCAAGGAAAGGATGAAAAAAAACCCAGTTCTATATCCAGTTTGAATATATATAGTTAGGGATACAGATGACAAGCAAATGACTTCTAGTACATTATATGTATATTTTCTATAATGCTTTTAGTACTACAGTACATTATATAGTATATATTAATTAATAGTACATTAATATTTCTATAGAGTACATTGCTGTATTTTATTATATAAAATAACATCAAATTTTTTTCTACTTGTAGTTCATGATATATTGCTTTTTCAACCAATTCCACTCATTTTCATCATTCATTTATTTCTAGAGGTACTTTTTAAGACATGTAGCCCTATTTTCTAGAGCACATAATTTTCATCTCTGTTCTCTGAAACTTAGCAATTATTGAATCAATGTATGATGCTGAAGGTTTTCTTCCAAGCTACATTGATTTGCATAACATGAGGTCATTTAATTTTTTTTTTACTCTTCCTGTTGGTATGTATTTGATCTGTATGTCATAACAACTTATGTGTTGCTTTTTTCCTCATGAATGACATTGACCATTTTAAAATACAGTTTAAGAATCATTTATTATTTCCTTGCCTCTGAATTTTGTTCATACGCTTCAACAATTTTAATTTTGGGTCATTGTCTTTGATTTTTCAGAAGCTTCTATTTTAGGAGGAAATTGGCCCTTTGCAATGAGTTTTTTTTACCATCCCTGATTTTATCTCATTTGTGAGTTGTTTATCTTCAATTTATCTTTCAATAGTAACTTGATGCTTATTTCCCCTTTTAGGTAACTTCTATGTAACTTTGCCTCAATAACTATGTAACTTTTGTGCAGTAACTGTAATTAAGTTTACACTGAAGACACATTTATTGCTACCAGAAAGACAAAAATTCAGGTGAAATTTAACCACAGGATTAGGCCTTATTTTATTATTTATTAAAATTTAGAGTAGTACAAGGGGGAAAAGTTGGGACAACTGTAATAGCATACACAATAAAGATTTTAAAAAATAAAATAAAATTTAGAGTAGTGTTGTTTAACATAGTTTTGGGATCTGTGGATAATTTTGAAATTTTGGAAATTTAATTTATTTAGGCCATATTGAACACCTAATTTTTAATCTGATACAGATGTAGTGGTGACATCTTCTCCTCCTTTTAAATACAGGGTGAACATGGACAATCTTGTGCCAAAATGCTTGTGAATCGAGCACTAGGCCGCTGGAGGCAGCGTATGCTTCGAGCAGATAATACTAGCGCCATAGTAATCTGCATCTCACCAGGAGTGGACGGTCAGGGAAATGTCAGTAATGAAGATGAGCTCTATCTGAATCTGAATGATAGCCCTTCCTATAATAGTCAAGAAACCTGCCTGACCACTTCTTCTCCAAGTTCTACACCACCAGTCAAGGTATATAGTTCTCTAGTATTTAAGTTGTTTTAGTTCTATAGTATTTAAGAAAGTTTCTTTGGTTAGTATTGCCTGAAAACAAGTGTTCAGATTTCTTATATAATAAGACTTTGGATTTCAGCTAGTTTCAAGAAAGTGATGAATCTTTTGGCATGTTACTTACTGTCAGTGAGCCATCTTCACACCAGTACTTACTAATTTGAATGCCAACTGTGAGTACAGCAGCTAGTGGAAAGGTAATTAGATGTGGCCCCTGAAGAATATATATATTTTAAAGATTTTATTTGTTTTTAGAGAGAGGGGAAGGGAAGGAAAAAGAGAGAGAAAACATCAGTCAGTTGGCCTCTCGCACATCCCCAACTGGGGACCAGGAGTGTGCCCTGCTTGGGAGTCAAAACCGGTGACCTTTTGGTTCTTAGGCCTGTGCTCAATCCACTGAGCCACACCAGCCAGGGCACCCCTGAAGAATGTTAACAATATTAATATTTAGCATTTATTGATCCCCTTCTAACACTATGTATATTTGTAGTCATTTCTCTTCTTTAAAAACCCTTGAATAATAATGCAGATTAAAATCTTTTAAAGTCTCTTCATTATTCTTTGAATGTTGGGGAGGAGTGAGTGTATGTTCTTCTGAGTATTTGCCTATTTCTCAATTTGAATGTATCCATCACTTTCATGTTCCCTAATGTATTTGTATTTGACTGACTGACTGTTAGGCAGAATAGAGAAGGAAGCGTGAGAGTGAAGTAAGGGTAAGGGGACAGAGGATCTTTTGATAGGAATAAATATTCTTAATATTGATCTCAAATAAAAAATGGTTGCCATCTGCTGATTAGTGTTAGTAAAATTATACAGATTGCACATAAAGTATGTTTTAAAACTATTTCTAAAGTTCTGGGAAATGATCTAATAATCATAATAAAGGTGAAATATATGTATGCATTAACTTATATGTAGGCATGGCTTTTTGTGAGCCGATTGGCCCCACCCAAATATGGGAAAATATTTAGAGCCATTCACAATAATTAGTATTGTTGGCTTTGACCTAACAAATAAAGAATCTGCTTAAGATTCTGTGTTTGGTTTTGTTTCCTTTTTTATTTTTAATCTTTATTGACTTAACCATGAGTACTCACAAGTATCTCTGATTTATTTCATTGTTATAATAATCCCATGTTTGGTGACATCTAGATAAATATGACATTTTGGTTAATTTTGAGTGTTTTTTAAGACTTACCCACATTTAGACTAGGCATTTGAGACTAGGTTTATACCTATAGATATGTCAGCTTCTGTTTGAATCTAAGGTAAATCAGAAGTCAGATCTTTGTTTTGGGTGGATTAATGAAAATACTTCTGGTTAATGATATATTACAATGGCATGAATTTCTTTCTCCATCCTTTCTTTAAGGCAAGACGAAGCTGTTTTTACAACCAAGAGAACTATAGGAAGGAGGACTAAGGAAGATAATTCCTTCAGCAAATTAACATTTAGGTTCCTTTGCTATCTGGGCACACTTATAATTAGTTGTTGAATGTTGGATTGATAGATGGAGTCAGAAAGTTGATCTCTGAAGTAGTGGAACTTTAAAGTATGTATTGTTAGGAAGTGATCTCTCAATATCACAAATGCTGTATGAACATGTAAGTAGGTTTAGCGATACTAAGTAATTAATCTGGTGTGAGTCTAAGAAGCCCAAGCAGTTGCCCCTGCTAAGAGATACAAAGTATTACCACAGAATGCCAATTAAAAAAAAAGAAGGAAAAGGAAAAGCTCAAGGAGAAAGTGGAGGAAGGAAAGCCAGCACACCTGTAGTGAGAAAACAATAATTTATGAATTTAAAAAGACACAGCACCACTGAAATCACAATAAATTGTGTTAACTCGGAAATCGTCCCATTGTTTTTCTTTTAGAGAGGAATCCCATCTAACATTTAATGTTGTTATACAGACTAGAGCAATATGTTTTATTCCTATCAATTTCTTGATGTCTATATTAGTGACATGCTGTTTTGGTAGTAGGAAGCCTTCTGTCTACAGAACTTACTGCTGCCTGGTCTTGTTGCAAATCCTTTTTCTATATTTAGGCAGGATGAACCGTTGGTCATCAATTACTCATGATTAGATACAGTTTTTGTGGTCAGCTAGGATATGCTTGTGACCAGGGTAGACACAGGAGTCAACCTAAAGCAGAGGGATAAACTCACAACTCTTGCTGTCATATTATTGGAAGTCATATGCAAATATTCTAGAACAGAAGCTCTTGTTATCCTTTCTCCGCACTCGTACTTTGAAAAAAGGTTGCTGCCCTCTGTTTAGTCACTGTTAAAACAGATAAGAAGAATTGAGCTTGAATAAAAACTGTGCAGTGTAAAATCAATAAATGAGTGAATGTCCCAGAAAGAAGTATATTCTTAGTAAAGTAAAATAAAATAAAATAAAGAAGAAATCTTTTTGGGGCAGTACCAAATTAGGAATTAGGGTTTCTCACCTTCATTCTTCATTTGATCTAAAGTCAATGTATTTTTTTCAGTAAAGCATCTTCATATTTATGGTTAGATTGAAATGCTTTTAGGTGGCTTTAATTTCCCTTTCTTTTTTATTATAGAAACATTAAAGGGAACATTTTTTTTAATATGCTTTTTTATATAGTACTTTTTTGAAAGGTGTTTATTCTTAGTAGATTTTATATCTGAGGAAGACCAGGCATATATCCTCACTTACCATTTTATAAAAGGGTTTACTTGGCCTTTTCAGAATATATTAATACTAACACCTAGATTGGTTCAATAAAAAAGACTTCTTTTTCAGAAAAAAATAATACTAATATTTTAATAACTTACTTGATGAAGTGTAGCAGTTGAGGGATGTGTGACATACTTGGGGGGCAGATAGCATTTATGCTTCAACTCTGTCTTTGAGAAACTACACGACAATGATTTTATAGGGTATTGTTACAGTGGAAGATTGGGTTCGAGAGAAGAATGTTCTTACCTGTCTGGAGATGGAGGATATTCTAAGTATATGTAGATCTAGAGCAGTACAGCAAACGGAGTGGTGCACATCTGAATCACCTGTGAAGCTTCTAAAAAACAATACCCGAAAGTTTGTTTATGATTTTCCCTGCTTTGAGATGTGCCCCAGCCATGTTCAGTGAGTCCTGCTTTTCTCAAATCACAGAACAGTATCTAGTGTTTGGATGGTGGGTGCAAAACAATGTGACTTTCCTTATGACATAGTAGCTTCAATGTTGCCCTTCACACTTTCCATACTACTAAATTTTCAGAAATTAGACTATAGAAAGTAGGAAAAAGCCAAATGTGTCACTTATTCTAATGAAACCCTTTCATCTCCCCAAGAGTGAGTTTCAGTTCTAGGATAAATTATTTATTTGGTTTACTTTCTTGTTTTTCAGTCACTGGAGGAGGACCCTTGGCCAAGGCTGAACTCTAAGGACCATATACCTGCCCTTGTTCGTAGTAATGCCTTCTCAGGGAATTTCCTAGAAGTCCCAGCTGAGATAGCTCGAGGGAATGTCCAGGCTGCAGTCATACCCTCAAAAGATCCAGAGCCACTTGAAGAAAATTGCACTAAAGCCCTGACTTTAAGGATACATGATTCTTTGAATAATAGCCTGCCAGTTGGCCTTGTGCCTACCAATTCAACAAACACCATCATGGACCAAAAAAATGTAAAGATGTCAACTCCAGGTCAAATGAAAGCCCAAGAAGTTGAAAGAACCCCTCCAGCAAACTTTAAAAGGACATTAGAAGAATCCAATTCTGGCCCTCTTACGAAGAAGCATAGACGGAATGGTTTAAGTCGAAGTAGCAGTAGTGCTCAGCCTGCAAGCCTGCCCGCAACCTCGCAGCGAAAGAACTCTGTTAAACTTACCATGCGACGCAGACTTAGGGGCCAGAAGAAAATTGGAAATCCTTTACTGCACCAGCACAGAAAAGCTGTTTGTGTTTGCTGAACTGTATCTGGGAAATGGTTTCTTTCCAAATTTAGGGTATGAAGCTTTTTGAAGTTGGTGCTGAAGGTGAACTTTTTAAAAAGGCACACAAAAAAATAGTATGTTGTTTGACTTTTTGGAATTTGACAGTTTAATCCTAAGCTGTGTACTTGCTTGTATTATAAATGTGAATTTTGTAGATGTTAGGGTATATGTTGCTGTAAAATGTGTGTAAATTTGTATCCTTCACACAAACTCAGCCTCTTACCCTGATACACAGTAAATATAACAAGAGGGCTAAAGGTTTAAAAAACAAATCAAAAGACTATTAGATTTTAGAAGTACATTAACTTTTAAAAATGCTTACTGAGTTATATGTGTTGAAAATGATACAACTTTTTAAAGTAAATTATTAAGCAAATTGGAAAGGTGATGTATTTTCATAGCGATCTGTGTTCTACTTAATGTTTCTTAGAGACTATTGTCTTTTAAAAATTATTTTTAATTTCTAATTTCATAATTTTTCATAGAAGCAGAAATAGCTGGGTATTAGTCTCCTTTCCTTATTAAAATACTATGCAGTATCTCTTATTTCAGTAGCATTTTTCTAAAAAATAATAATCAGATATACTCACTGTTTGGAATAGGAAGAGGTGTGTTTTCCTAAAAAATGCCCTTTTCAGTTATCCCATCTGTGGCATTATTAGGTCTTAAAGTAGTTACCCTCTTCTAGTGTTTGCATAAAATATGTGAAGTTTTTCTTGCTATTTCTTGCTCAATAAAAGATGGTGCTGCTAATTCCCAACATTTTTTAAATTATTTTATATATCATACAGTTTTCATTGATTATATGGATATATGTTTGTTCATCTAATAAATAAGTGAACTGTTTGCGATGTTGCTGGATTTTTATTGTTGGTTATAATGATTATATTAACTTTCTGTTGTGCCATGATTGTGCTTTCAGAGTAACTTAAAATACATGTAATGTTTATTTTTGCACTCTTAAATTTAAATTAGAATACAATGACATAGACTAAATAGCTAACAATAAGAATATAGTTAATTCATGGCTTGTTGTATGTATTTGATGACATTTATAGCAATTAAAAATGAATAAAACTGCCCTGGCTGGTGTGGCTCTGGATTGAGTACTGGCCTGTGAACCGAAAGGTCGCTGGTTTGATTCCCAGTCAGGGCATATGCCATATGCCTGGGTTGCAGGCCAGTTGGGGGCGTGCAAGAGGCAGTGGATTGATGTATCTCTCGCACATCGATGTTTCTCTCCCTTTCTCCCTCCCTTCCCCTCTCTCTAAAAATAAATAAATAAATAAAATCTTTTAAAAAATGAATAAAACTTTGTCAATATAGGAAAATAAAAGGAGCTAACACTAAAACATTAAGTATGTCATTGTGGTGTGGTGCATTGTTATACAATGAGAATACTTTTAAGTTTGTTAACTTAAAACAAGACCTCTCATTGAGATGTTGAAATGAAATGTTGTAGAATACCTACCTTATTCTAGGTACTGCACAATTAGAAGCATACCTGTTTCCATAAGAAAATTGAGAACCAGTGGTCTGGGTAAAACATTAATTGTGGCTAGTTTTTAAAAAGGATTTTTGGGTAATAGTTTGTTCTTCAGATCTATCCAAGATAGAGATATAGCAACTAAAAGGCACTTTGGGAGTCAATTTATTGTGAAGGGTTGTTCATCTTTTACACCTGTGATACCTCTGGAATGTTAGCTGCACCAAGTAGAAATTCAACAAATCTGAATGTATATCAAAGAAAGGAAGATCCATTTAGCTACTTCTGGCTTTTTCTACCAGTGATTTTTTAAAAAGAGATTTTACTTATTTAGATTTAGAAAGAGGAAGGGAGGGAGGAAGAGGGAAACATCAGTATGAGAAAGATCAGTTGCCTCTTGCACCCCCCCAACCGGGGATCTGGCCAGTGTGTGCTTACAGTTTGCCATAGGACACCCATCCCACTGAGCCACACCAGTCAGGGCTCTCCCAGTGGTTTTAAACAAAGTAATCTAATGCTATAGCTATATGAAGTTGTCCATTTGACTAGAGTAATGGATTAAGTAATCTTTGATGCAAAAAATGCCATAGCATTAACTTTCATATGGCACATGTTTAGTGCAATAGAGTCCAATTATATGCCATACTGGTAGCTATCTAATACTGGAAACGTTTGTGTATGTGGTCCCAGAGCTATTTCAGACCTATTCCTTCAGGAGGTGAAGATGTTATGTAATCACAAGTGTTCTGTTTCTATTTTTATTAAATTTTATTGGCCTGTGTAACATCTGCATATGAAATTTATGATGTATAAAATGGTACATAATGAAAAACCCCACTTCAGTTCCCAAAGAGCCATTTCCCCCCCTTTTTTTTGTATTCTTTGAGTGATAATCTATGCATAGATATGCAACTGTCCATATTTTTATCTCTTCATCTTTTTAAAGTTATTTCCACATCAGTACATCACAGCCTCCTCATTCTTTAGTATTCTGTCTAGTCTGTGGATGTATAATTTGGCCATTAGTCCACTAAAAGGAAAACACTTTTTAAATCATTTTTTATTGTTACCATATTATAGTTGTCCCAATTGTCCCCCCTCCGCCCACCCCACCCATGAAACACTATTTTTTCCCCTTATTTGTACAATACTTATGACACCAGATGTGTGGATTTTCCTACAGCAGACAATTCTCTAATTTCTGCAGACAACTGGATGCCCTACAATTCAATTCTGATACTACCTACATGAAGTAATCAGATCTCACAAGACTGCCCTCACTTCACATACCAATTACAGTCACATATACTTTTGATCAACTGACTATAAATCAGGATTTCTACAACCCCTTCCACAGATTTGATAATTTGCTAGAATACTCACAGAACTTGGGGAAACATATTTACTGGTTTATTATATAATAACGGATACAGATGAAGAGATGCATCAGGTGAGGTTCAGAAGGTTCCCAAGAGCAGGAGGTTCTGGTCCCATAGGTGTGGGGTGCACCACCCACCTGGCATGTAAGCGTTCACTAGCCTGAAAGCTCTGTGAACCCCCTAGTTAAGGTATGTTTCTGGAGGCTTCACCATGTAACCATAGTCAATTATTTATTCAGTTTCCAGCCCTTTTCCCTCCCAGGAGGAATTGGTCTGGTGAGGCTGAAAATTCTGCTGTCCAGCTGTCCCATGCGGAAGCTATCCTGGAGCCCATTAACAGTTTGGTCTCATAAGAACAAAAGATGCTCCTATCAGTAAATTCCAAGGGATTTAGAAGCTCTTTGTCAGAAAGGGGTCAATGACCTGCTGGTGCGTATCTCTGCACCCAGCACTTTCCCCCTCTTGGAAAGTAAAATAAAAACTTTGCTTTGGGGGTGAGGGTGGGGGAGGAGGTGGGGGGAAGGTCAGTAACCAACAGCAAAAGATGTTCCTAACACCTTTAGTTACCTAGGAAATGAGAAAGGTTTTTCTCTTTTTAAGATTTTATTTTTAGAGAGGGGAAGGGAGGGAGGAAGAGAGGGAGAGAAACCCATGTGTGAGAGAAACATCCCTCTCCCACATCCCCAACGAGGGACCTAACCCACAACCCAGGCATATGCCCTGACCGGGAACCGAACTGGAAATCTTTGAGTTCACAGG
The DNA here is from genome assembly GCF_022682495.2 of Desmodus rotundus. Lineage (NCBI taxonomy): Eukaryota > Metazoa > Chordata > Mammalia > Chiroptera > Phyllostomidae > Desmodus > Desmodus rotundus. Next base: position 93,499,030 of record NC_071395.1, on the reverse strand, counting down.
CTGGTGCTCAATCCACTGAGCCATACCAACCAGGTCAAATGACAAAGGTTTTAGGAGCTCTAGCCAGGAACCTGGAAAAAAAATGTATTTGATATCAAAATGTCATATCCACACACTGATTCTTTTCAATATATATATATTTTAAATTTTATTTAGAAACATGGATTTGTTGTTCCAATTATTGATGCATTCATTGGTTGCTTCTTATATGTATCCGTACTGGAGATCAAACCCACAACCTTTGGCATATCCGGTCAATGCTCTAACTGAGCTACCTGGCCAGGGTGCTTTTCAATATTTTGTAGAACAGGTAATTATTGACCTATTTATTTTATGCCTCAAAGATTAAAATATGTATTAGTTATATAGTACTATATAGAAATACCTTGAAATTTAGCAGCTTAAAACAGCGGCCATTATCTGGGAATGGCTTTGCTAGGTTACAACTTCGTGTGGTTGCAGTCATCTGAAGGCTTCACAGGGGCTGGCGGATTGCTTCCCACAACACGTATCTATTTGTAGGAGGCCTCATTTCCTAGCCACGTGTGCCACTCCATAGGGCTTCTCACCGTATGTCCATTAACTTTCCCCAAGGCAAGTGCTATCAGAAACAATAAAGCAGAAACCACAATGTCTTTTGTAACCTAACCTCAAAAGTACCAAATGAATTAGGCTGTTTTTATTAGTCACAGTCTAAATCAGATTAATGCAGGAGGGAACCACTCGCCGTGAATACCAAAATGTATCATTATGGGTCATCTTGGAGGCAGTCCACCACAATCTAGAGAGAATATAGGGTTTTTAGTATTGCTTTCATAAGATGTATACTAGATTTGCTTTGGTAACGTTAATAATTTTATTTTTGTTATCTTCCAGATATTTGGAAGATTGCTCTAATGGAGTGAGGCATTTTAAAAGTATCTTTCCCCTAAATACAGGGGTGGGCAAAAATAGGTTTTATTACTCATATGGACTATAATACAATAATTAAGTTTTGTGTTTCTTGTACTCACAACTGTAAAGCCAAGTCTCCTTCTGTCTCCCTAAGTTTTCTTTTTCAGACACTTTAAAAAAATTTTTTAAAAATATTTTATTTAGATTGGAGCTGGAATTACCATGGCTGCTGGCACCAGACTTCCCCTCTAATGGATCCTTGCTGGAGGATTTAAAGTGGACTAATTCCAATTACAGGGCCTCAAAAGAGAAAATAATAATAATAAAAAATAAGATTTATTTATTTATTTATTTTAGACAGAGGGGAAGGGAAGAACAAAGAGGGAATGAAACAACAATGTGTGGTTTCCTCTCGTGCCCCCTCCAGGGACCTAGCCAGAAATCCAGGCATGTGCCCTGACTGGGAATTGAACTGGCGACCCTTTGGTTTGCAGATCAGTGCTCAATCCACTGAGCCACACCAGCCATGGTATTTTTCAGATTTTAAAGCAATTTTTATCCAGGGTTAAATGGGGAAGGTAAAATATGTCCTGGGTATCATTAAAACAGTTGATGATATTAATTTTTGTTTTTTTGTCAATAGTTTTGCTTTCTGGTATCTTTAATTATAAATACCAATTCTAGATTTCAGGATAAATTGTTGGGGTTCTGAGATGTAATTTTTCCTGTTAATGAATAAGCATTATGGAAAATAGAAACAAATAATCCCTTATTTTAAAGAGCTTACATTTTATCTAAACAGACAATAGAATTATACCTTAACTAGATAACAGCTAAAAGTAACATTAACATGTCAGAGATAAAGGGCAACCACAGTTGATAATGTGCCCGTGACAGTCCTGTTTTATTTTTTAAAATTTAATTATTTATTAATAGAGTCCCATTTCAAGAAGTTTTTCTGTTTAGAATGATAAATTATGTGGCCACCTTTTTAAAACTCTGTTATTCTTCCTTTTACTTGACTGAAAGTTAAAATATTGATGTTCATCATAGTTCTATGTGAAGTCAGATTATTTCACCACTGCTTAAATCATGTAATTATTGTTTTAAATTTTTTAAATTTATTGATTTTAGAGAGGAAGGAAGTGAGAGTGAGAAACATGATTTGTTGTTACATTTATTTATGCATTTGTTGGTTGCTTCTTGTATGTGTTCTGACCAGGGATCAAACCACAACGTTTGTATACTGGGAGGATGCTCTTGCCAACTGAACTACCTGGCCAGGGCCTAAATCATGTGATTATTATCCAATGTTTTGGGTGGCCAGGGTGAGTAATGGTTTGCTTGAGGCATAAAAAAGAATCCTAATCCTATCACAACAAACACAGTAAAATATAAAGTGACCTTAAAACTTGTTTGCATATGGATAGTGCCTTGACACTTCCCTGGGGACTTTAGGAGAAGCAATTTTAGTCATTAGTAATTTAATATAACGGACATTGTAGTACCTGGAAGAACACAGAACTCTGGCTTGAACTCAGTCTTCTACACTGAAAATGAGTTTCCCAGCTGGGATTGCTCAGTCACAAGAACAGATTGTTTAAAGTTTTCCCAGGTCCCATTACTTTGAAATGGCTCAGGAACTGGCCATATGTACTAAGCACTCACAAATTACTTCCATTCAGAAAAGATTACCATAAATTTTATTTTCTATTTGAAGGCTCTTGAGAAATCACACCATCTCAGTAGAGAAAAATAATTAGAAGATTTAGAATTAGTTCGTTGGTTAATTAGTAATTAGTTAAATTCGAGAAATTTCCAATTTGGAGAAATTTCTAACTGGTTGTTAGAATTTTAAATTTATTTACTCCTATAAAAATCCTGTGAGGCTCCTAATATTTTTTCTACAATTTACAAAGGATGAAACCAAGACAGAGAAATTCACCCCCAAATCAATGGCAACTATTTACTGCTTGAAAATGGGAAGCATTAATATTCATCTGACCAGTTTTCTCTTAAAGCCATTTCCATGATGATGATGAGACTCAATTATATTTTTTATTTTAGTCACTCCTGATAAACAACAAATTTGAAGAAATAAAAAGTATCTGAAATAGAAACACAGTGTGGAACTTTACCAGTGTCCATCCTATCTTTAAATGCCATCACCCAGTTGCTCAAGCCTAAAACATAGGCATCAATCCTTAATTCTCTTTTTCTTCCATCTACATCCAATGGATTATCAAGTTCTTTCAGTTCTCCCTTCCAAAATATTCTGACATCGACGACTTTTCACCTCTACTGCTTGACTTCTGGGCTCAGTTTTAGACGGATCTCCTACTTGGTCTACTGAAAAATTAGCCTCCCTGCTTGACCCACTGCTTCCACTCTCTTGTCCCCTCCCTCACAAAAGTTTCTTTTCTGTTTAGTAATACAATGATCTTTTATAAATGTAAATACACCATCATGAAACCTCCTAGCTGAAAGTCCTCCAATAGAGTCTCAGCCTAGAATAAAATTGAAGCTCCTTATAACTCTATACTAGACCATAGTCCATCTGGCCACTGCTTACCTCCCCTAACTAGTCTTCCATCACCTTATACTTAGTTCACTTTGCTTAAACCATAGTGTTTTTCTTGTTTTCTTTCAAAATTCATTCCCTTCTCAGAGCCTTTGTTCAATAAATCGATAAATGTTATCTTTATTGTACAAAAATGTAACTGACGAAACGGCACGGGTTAGACAGAAGCAGGGAAGGAAGGAGTCAGGCGTGGTCCACAAACCTACTTCAAATTGACAGGATTACTTGCGGCAGCCCTCTTTCACATCAGCACCTCCCTGGCTCCAGCGTTGCTCACCACCCTCAGCCCGCCTGGGCTCCCGGAAGGTAAACACATCTACAAAGGCGGAGCAGAAGGCGGGCTCGGAATGGGTAAGTGGCCAACTAAAAGTGATTGGCAGCTGCCATGTCCACGTGCTTTGAGCTTCGAACCAGCTGTCGCGAGAATTCGATGTAAACAGACCAGTCCCGGGGCCCTTGGATTCCCAGTCTGAGACTCTCAGGTGAGGTGTACAGGAGTATGCGGCGTGATGCTTTCTAACAAAGCCACGGAGGTACTGTCTGCAACGGAAAATAGACGTGTCCGTAATTCCTCCCCACCTGCCGGCGATCGCGACCGAACCTGACACCTCGGTTTTGTCCGAATTTACATACTGTTTTGTTTTTCCTGGAGCCCCAGCGGATTGGATAATTTCAGGAGGCGGGTCCACCTCTTTTCTACTTGCTGGTTGGCGAAGATGACCTCTAAGGGCGGCTCCCCGGCTTAGCCAGTTTGCTTCTGGGATTGGCTAAAATGGTAGTTCCGCTGAGGCGTGGTAGGAAGTGGTAGCTGTCAATCTCGAGGAGACTCCAAACAGTGAGCCTTGAGCTGGAGAACAGCGTTTACCGGCGGGGCGGCCGGTGAGAAGGCTGGCGGTGCTGTCGCTTTGGGAAGCCTTGGAGAGGACGGGGGCCAAGCAGCGTGAGGAGAAAGGGCTTGACTAGCAGGAATTCAGCGAGGGAGAGCTGTCGAAATTGGAGGGGGAGGGGAGGCAGCAAGGGCAAGGGGCCAGAGGGCGGCCGGGGGCAGCGTTGGCCCCGTGTTGGAGGTTAAGGGGTTAGCATTTCGCTAGTGTCTTTCAGGAGACTGGGGCCTGAGAGACTGGCCAGGGTCGTTCTCTGGACAGGGCTCTCCTAGGACAGTTCTTGGGAGGCTTTTTTTTTCGGAAATAAAGGGTGGTATAGAAATGAGAGGGCTGGGGGGCTGGAGGTGAAGATACCCATTGAGGAAGGGGTTCCTTGGCTAGTTGGGGCAGAGGGTGTTTTGATTGTAGCAGATGGGACTTACCATTTTGGAAGTTGTCAAATAAGGTGATAGAATGTACCCTACTTAGAAGTGAGGGCTTTAGGGGCTCACAAGATTAGTTCCAGGCTGTGGGCTCTCCTGAGCCCTGTAAGAGTTATTTAATATTCCTGTCAGTCCTCCTTTAAACCTTAACCAAGTACACTCCATGCTCTTGAAACCTCCCCAATGGATCAGATGCTTATTAGACATTCAGCGGTCAGGATTCAGTGTTGGACAGGAAAGGATAAGGGGCTTCTAATGTCAGAAGTTTATTACTTAGACTGGTGGTTAGGTTTTAGTAGCAAGGTGTTAACAAAATTGATTTTAAAAATCCTGCTAAAGTATGATCATGCGGTCTTTTTTAAAGAAGATATGACATATAACATTATGCTAGTTTCAGGTTTACAACATAATGATTTGATACTTGTATACTTTTGAGAAACGATCACCACATTAAGTCTAGTTAATGTCCATCACCACACTTAGTTACAATATCCTTTCTTACAGGTCACCAACAGTCTTGATTGGTATTACCCTACTGTTCCATTTGGTCTTGAAATATTGTACCATGTGTATTTTCACTATCTCAGTATAAGATTTCAGTACATTTTAAAATTTTGGCTTACAAAGGTAAGCGCATTTGTTTTTATGAAGTGCTCCTGTGCTAGGCTTCCCATCCATGATCTGGTTCTCCTACTTTTCTAATTCATGTTAACAGTAGATCAAGGGGTCCAGCAAGAGTCTTAAGTAGTTTTGTAGTTCTGAGGTTTGGTTCAAATAAAAAAAATCGGGAATTATAAATTTTTCTTATCCCCTGCCTTTCCTCTTTTCTGGTGTCATAGGAATTGCTGGGAAAGTTTCCTACATTTTAGGCATTTTTGGCAAGGGATCGCTAGTGAGCAACCATAAACCTTTCTCCCTACTTTCAGCAATACTGATCCATTTTTTCTAATTTTTGTTCTGGAAACAGGTTTCGTGAATGAAGCTATGGCTACAGATTCCCCTAGAAGACCCAGTCGTTGTACTGGTGGAGTCGTGGTTCGCCCCCAGGCTGTCACGTAAGCAAATTTCAGATAAGCCTAATAGCTGGAGAAAAGATTACTCAGAATAGTAACTAACTTTCAGGTTTCCTTTCTGAACAGTGATTACTTTTGTAGAATCCATTTAATTTTGGCTCTACAGGATGATAAATGTCATTGCCAAGGCCAAATAAAAGGGATAATTGGAGGGTCAAGTTGATGTGTTCAGCACATTTACAGAGTACCGTGTAAAGCACTATGCTAAATCCTGAAGAGTAATGTTTTTTCATACTTTTTAACTAATGGGTTATTAAATCAATTTATTGGATTAGGGCCATTATTTAGAAAAGAAATTAGAATGTAATAGAAAATATAGTTGAGAGTTAGTATTGTTTTGTGTAATACACATAGATATATTCATATGTATGTGTATGTTTACTAGAACGTGATGTAAAATCTATCTCATTCTAATGTCTCAGAAAGTTTCAAGGTCAATATAAAGAGTAGATTTCTATATTTTAAGCCTTTTTGACAAAGCATGTCAATTTTCTAAAAGCATATCATCTAATGTGGTTTTAAGATATGTGTGCTTGAAATCACAATAATCAATAAAAAAGATGTTAGCAAAACAGCATGAGAATTTAGAGGGAGTGTTTTTGTGGGAGTATGTCCCTATTTTAAATTCAAAAAGGTTTCATTGACAAGTTAACATTTATAGTATATTTCAAAGGCTGAATACTGTTTGGGAAGTTAGAATCAAGGGTGCGTTTTAGGCAAAGGGAATAGAGTGAGCAGATGTGGGCAAGGCAGGCTATTTTCATAAATGAAATATAGAAAACTTAGCCTATTTGAAGTAGGTTGAGGTGGACAGTTACGACCCTAAATACCTGGCTATAGAGGTGAAACTTTCTTGCTTTTTAAAATAATGCATAAGGGAATTGTAGCATTTTTGATTATTTCACTAGGGAAGTTTAGCATATTACACAAAGATTGCCTTCTCAGACTATCAAAAGTTTATGTGTAATATATTTTACTATAGTACTTTCTTTGTTTTCCTCCTGCATTTCCCAAGGCTATATGTCTTTGTTAACTATGGACCATGGCAATAAGTTAATAAGCATGTTTTTAGCTATGAGTTAGGTACTATTTCACTCTTCCTTTTAAAGGTGAGGAGACCAAAGTAGAGAGGAATTACGTAAATTCTTCTTGGTAACAGCCAAGAAGGGGAACCTGGATCAAACCCAGGCAGTGTGTCTATGCTGCCTTACCATATTCAACGTTTATTGTTTTATGTTATACAATACCTAATTTTTGTAGGTTTTTTACAATTTATTTTTCTTTCTTTTTAATTGTTGTACAAGTACAGTTGTTTCCATTTCCCCGCCACCACTTTTCCCTACCCCACCCATCCCCAATTTTTGTGGTTTTTTTTTTTTTAAATCTTCATTAAATACTTTTTAACAATGCTTGAGCATCTACTCCATGCCTAAAGTACTGGCTTATAGATTCTGGAGATATGAGGTAAATATGACAGATGGATTTCTTTCTGTAATAGAGTTTTTTAATATTCTAGTGGGGGAAACAGTAAATAAGCAAAAGAATTACAGCTCTGATCAGTGCAGCTACAGTGTGCTGTGATAGAGAACGACAATGGGGAGTATTACTTGAGGCTACCAGGGAAGGCTTCTCTGAGGAAGTAACACTTTAATTTGGGGGGCTGAAAGGGAAGGCAGAGTGTGGAAAGGACTTGAGGCAGACAGCTGGCATAGAGGTCTTGATTAAAGGAAGAGCTTGATGTCATCTAGGAATTGAAGTTGCATATGACTGAGGCAGAGTAAATTAAGAGAGTGGCAGAAAAATGAGTTTGGAGATGTAGGCCTAATCAAAAAAAATTTTTTTTTAGGTCTAATTAGTTTTGTAGATATGTAAGGCATATTTTAAAAATAGGATTTAGGATAACTCATATTATTTTCTTAAATGTAATTTTTAAATAAAGATTTTATTTATTTATTTTTAGAGAGAGGGGAAGGGAAGGGAAGGACAAAGAGGGAAACATCAATGTGTGGTTGCCTCTTGCGTGCCTCCTACTGGGGACCTGACCCCCAACCCAGGCATGTGCCCTGACAGGGAATCGAACTGGCACCCCTTTGGTTCACAGGCCCGTACTCAATCCACTGAGCTATACCAGCCAGGGCTATTTTCTTAAATGTAGTTTTTCACATCTTTATGGAATGAATTTGATTTGGTATTTTGAATATTTTTTTTCTCTATTTGCAAATATCCATATACTTCCCTTTTAAAATACCTTAGTGTTCTTATGCATTTTAATATTCTCCCATGTCTTGTCTATGGCAGAAGTTCCCTGTAGAAAAATGCAGATTTATTTTTCTACATACACATAATGGACTAAATTCATAACCAGTTTAAAGATGAGGTCACTAAAGACGGAGTCATCAGCAACAGTTTTTCTTGTTCTAACTAGGGCATTCTGCTCTGACTCAAGAGGAAGGCCCTGCCTTAGCCAAGTCTTCTGTCCTCTCTCTTCAAGTATGAGGTAGAAGTCATCTATATCAAACTAAGAGAGCGTGACTTTTCAGAAGAGATAATGTTTAAAAATGTGAACATCTCCTTTGCATTTAATAACATACAGTGAACTTTATCAGGTTATATGAGTTGGTCTTTTTTCTCCCTTTTAAAAAATATTATGAATGACTGTCTTAGGGCTTATAGAAAGAGCTTTTCCATGTTTGCCTTAATCTGTCATGATAACTTTTATCCAATTCACCCCTTTGTAGGGAGCAGTCCTACATGGAAAGTGTTGTGACTTTTCTGCAGGATGTTGTGCCACAGGTAAGTGTCTGTGTTTTCAGAAACAGTAGGTTTTACCATTGGCCAGGGAGCCCCTGAAATGTTCTGTTTCCTAAACTTGGTAATGGTATCATCAACTTCAGAATGACTTGATGTTTCAGCATCCTGGACATGGACATGGTGGAACTATACTTGTTATTTATTAGATATGCCTTAGTTTTGTGCTCACAGTGGCATAACTATTATTCCTTAGGACTTGCTCTCCTAAGAAAAATCAGGTGAGAGGTGGGACTTGGGACTCTCTAGTTGGGTTCTGTTTCCAAAGTCTTCCTCTTGTCCTGGTTAAATGTTGCTTGTCTGACGTGAGACAAGCAATATAGGCTTTACATTTCATTAACTAGATATTATGTTAACTAAATATTCTCCTGAGCACAAATCTACGTCTCGTTCATATTGAGCAGTATTTTTATGCCACATAGAGTATGCCTTGTTACTCTAACCTATGAGAGAGTGAGCCCCTTACCCTGCCCTCTACGTACATGTGAAATGAAGAATGAGAGCTAGCCTCCCAGGATCGTCTCTAGTGCACTGTTGCCCATACTTAACGTATGTATCACTTGGCACACTTGTTAAAATGCCAATTTCCAGGCTCCTCTTCCAGAGAGTTTGATACAGTGGAATTGAGGTGGCATCTAGTATCTGAGATTCTTCCTAAAGAGGAAGATTCTTCCTCTAAGGAAGAATCTCAGATGGTCCTTATGAAACAGGAGCTTTGGGAAGCACTGTTTAATGGAGCTACGGAAGTGGAAGGTTTCTGTTTTCTCTGACTGCTAATGTGTATATAACTGCACTGTTCAAAGAGAACATTTATAGATCCAGTGTCCCAGTTTTATGAGGGAGTCTTAGAAAACACTAGAATCCAGATTTCAGTTGTTTTAAATAGTATTCATCAAATACCAAGGAATGTTGGTATTTCTTTATTATGTTCAGTCAATTTTAATGAAAATAGGTCACAAGGACAAGGTCTGCAGGTCTGCAGGACATGTAAGGAGAAACACGTGCTTTTCTTTCTTGACGAACTTGATTAGTAAGGGAAGTCAAATTTCTTGGAGCAACCAGAGGCAGCAGCAACAGATCAGTTAGTGTTACACATGGTAGCACAGAGTGAATATTTAAGTGCAAAGGGAATACATAGAGAAGAAAGAGTGAAAGAATTAAGTCCCAATGGTCATTGTAAGAAGCATCAATGGAAGTAGATGGAAGGCTGTGTATCTGATATTGAGGGAAGCTAGTTAGCTGGGTATAGTAGGCAACAGGGTCACTGTGGCTGGAGAGCATCTTCTGTTATGCAGAGAATGCCAGACTGAGGTCTTCTATGAACTGCTCTTTTCTCATCCCTGAGCCCTGGCACGAGGCTGTTTCTGAGGAAGGGCATTTAAAAAATTTTGTAGTTTGCCCTCCCCTAGAGTGCCTCTTTGTCAAATTTTTTACAAAGGTACCTTTTGTGCTAGTGGAAACCCTGCATAACAAGCAGTTCTGGTTGCTAGAGGAGAAAGGCTGTGGGCAGGGGCTTTGAGGGAGTGGTTAGAGTCTTTAAGAGTTAGAATTTCATTCAAGAAGTTTATGTTAGCAAGTCATCATTCTAGTTACTGTGGAAAGAAAGCAAAAATTCAGGCAGCAGACATTTACTTGAGCACCTATTATGGACCCGGCACTGTTTCAAGTTGAGGGGATATTCTGTGCCCATCCTTAAGGCTTCGTGGTCTAGTGCAGAGTTGGCAAACTGTTTCTGTAAAAATCTAGATAGGATAAGATTTTGCAGTTCACACAATCTCTGTAGAAACTACTCAGCACTGCTTACTTTGTAAAGCAAAGGGCATGGCTGTATTACAATAAAACTGTATGGGCACAGGTGGTAGGCCAGATTTGTTGACTCAGGGTCTGTTTTTTTTAAATTTCAATTTTATTTTTAATTATAGTTTACATTCAGTATTATTTTGTTTGAGTTTTAGGTGTACAACATAGTCTTTTTTTTTCTACGTTTAATCCAGACTTCCCCATTGGTACTTTGTTGTCACACATTTGGAAAATATTTTTTCTGATGATATCATGTTCCACCTCCTGCTGTATTCTGGGAATCATCAAATTCATGGAGCCTGGAAATTACTCTTGGGGTCTCTAAATACTCCTGAAGGGAGTAAATGTGTCAGACTGGTATCAGCTAAATAGAGTGAATTCCCATTGTGTTTAAGAGATGTCATCAATGGCTGGTAGAAGCCCTTAGCTGTGGTCTAATAATTAGACCTTTGGTCTAATAATTGTACTTATGAAAAGTCATTAGAAATTAACAAAGAAAAAAGGTTAAAGCTCAGATCTTTTCATTTTTGAAAATTTCACATTTTTAGTGTCAAAAATTGTAGTCAGCCCAAATCTCAAAAGCAGCCAAGAAAATTATGATACATTGTGCTATAGACCAGTTTGCTGTTATTAAAAATTATACCTTTGACAGTAGCACACAATGGAAGTTTTTCATTGCAGTGAAAAAATAAAACAACACAACATGTCTACAGTGATCCTAGCTGTGTCTTATTTTATTTTATTTTATTTATTTTTTGAGAAAGGTGAAGGGAGTGAGAAAGAGAGGAAGAGAAACATCAATGTGTGGTTGCCTCTCATGCATCCCCCACTGGGGACCTGACCTGGAACTCAGGCATGTGCCCTGACTGGGAATTGAACTGGTGACCCTTTGATTTGCAGGCTGGCACTCAATCCACTGAGCCGCACCAGCCAGGGCCCTAGCTGTGTCTTTTAAAATTCAACAATAACTTATGAATGTATAGATGTGTTAGAAACTAGATAAAGAATAAAAGGAGAAATAAACAAATCCTGTTAGTAATGGAGTAAAAGTTTTGACTGGGGAAGAGCCTGAAGTAGGAAAAAAGAAGTTGTCCTAAATGTAATGTTGTATCTTAGATTGGCTCCTGGACCAGAGAAAGGGTATTAGTGGAAGAACTGGTGAAATCCAATAAAATCTCAGGCTAAATGAATAGTAATGCATCAATTAGTTTCATAGTTTTGACGACTATACCATGGCAAGGTGAGATTTGGTTAGATTACATGGTTCACATTAGGGGATTTAGGGGAATCTGGTTGAGGTGTATATGAGAACTTCCTGTACTGTGTTTAGTAATCTAAGATTATTCCAGAATAAAAAGTTTTATTTTTTAAAAAGAGAGTTTTTCAAGGATGAGAAGAGTAAGACCAAGGGAGAAGAAAGATGGGGAGATAGAGTTGATGGCGGTAATGATGAGATGGCTGAAGATAAAGTTGGTGGTAGTGTGGGTTTTTCTCTTTAAACGAATTGACTACCCTTTACGTATCTCATTTCTTTCTTTTTTTTTTTTTTAAAGACAATTGAAATCACAAGGTTTTTTTTTTTTTTGTGTGTGTGTGTGTGTGTATAGTAAATCTGCTATTGAAGTAACTGTCTTTTAATAGTATTTTCAGTGGCCATTAACTTTGCTTGATAAGTACAGGGGTTATAAATTGGCATGCAAATTTAAAGCAGGTCATGTATATAACACAAATTATATATGGGATGGTAGTTTTTTGTATGCTTTTGACATATATTAAATAATAGTTCTCTGAACTGAGAACCACTTTTTTTGACATTCTAAATGCTTGTAAGTACATACAATCTTTAAAAATTTTTAGATAAAAACACTTGCTTTGTATACTGATGGGTACCCTTGACACTTTTCCTATGACTTAGGACAGTTTATGTTTATCTTTGTGACCCTTGCAAGCTTGTAGGAACTAGCTAATAGGTTGAATCTAGAAGCCAGGTCAGAGACTGAAAAAGTGATACATTGTTTCCCACCCCCAACACTGACCTTCAACTGGAGAACTGGAGGCAAGCAGAAAGTAATACCACACCACACCACCCCTGCCTTTTTTTTGTGACTACAGACAAGTCAATTTATTCTTGTATTTTTGTGCTATATTTCTAAGCCTAGAAGAGAAAAACAAATAAAGCTTTTAATTGTTTTATGGTTTAGGAAAATGAGGTATTATGCATATATTATCCTATTTTATTTATAATGTCAGTACATTAAAAATTATTTTTCAGTTAGAGTTGACATTCAGTACTTACTGGTTTCAGCCTGGTGGTTAGACAATTATATAATGTATGAAGTGATCCCTGTGCCTCCCCACCCCCTGATAGTCCTAGTGCCCACCTGGCGCCATACATGATTATTACAATGTTATTGACTATATCCCTTATGCTATAAGAAATACTTTTGACAATTCTGGGTAGAGTGCAGTTGCCTGATCATAAATACCTGGATGCTAAATAGATACCTTTGGTGGTTTTGTTTCTTTCTTAAGCCTTCTTATTTGTTGACCAATATAGAGGATGATGGAGTTTTTTGAGCACCATTGAATTATAGTGATGCTTCCTAGTAGACTAGGGTCATTCTCTTTTAGGTTTCTGTAGTTCCTTAGTAGGCTAAACCCCCTTTTCTTGACCAAGGTAATCAGACTTCTGGATAACTTTGGGAATAAAAATAGTACAAAATGTACTAGCTTCCAAGATGCAGGCTTGGTGAAATTATAGAGGGATAGGGTTGACTTTATTTAAGTGACTCTTTGTTGTGAACATCAGTAATGTCAGAGCTGTAAAATATTTCTATTCAAACATTTCTGTTTACTATACAGGCTTACAGTGGAACACCTCTAACGGAAGAAAAGGAGAAAATAGTCTGGGTCAGATTTGAAAATGCAGATTTAAATGGTATGGTTTTAACTTTTTGGGACATATGAATTAAATGTTTGCTTGAGGTTGACCTGATTCCAACAAAGAACCCTTTCTTGAGTCAGATTCATTTCTCTTTCAGTAACTTTTTAGTTTTCAAAGTAAATTTATATTTAATTTAAAACGTAGCATAATCACACTACAGAGACTTCATTAGAACTAATAGCATACTATACAAGTAACTGTAACATATCATACCTAGCCTTAAACTTTAAGTCCAAATGAGAGGGGGTTGCCTTTTGTCTGTTTCCCAGGCTACCATATCTGTCATCTTCTGGCTGAGTTTGGGAGGCACTGGTGAGAAATTGAATGAGAGGATGGGAGAGAGGGAAGAGAATTATTCCCTCATTTCCTCTGTGGTTCTAGGTTCCCCTGGGCAACTCCACCACCAGTGCAGTTCCTGCTGTGTCTTCCTAGCCTAGGGGTGGTAATGACTTCCTGCCTTGCTAATCCAGTAGGTTGCCTCACAGTTCCCTTTTTTGGCTTCTCAGCTAACCAGTGTTCTGCATTGAATTCCCAATGTAAATACACTGAATTGTTTTAATTTTCTAGTTGGACCTTGATTTATCTCCTCTAGACTTTTCAAATGTAAGCCACATTTTCCTTTAAAAGCTACTCTCCAGGATGGGAGAGGTCAAGTATTGTTTCTACAAATTGGTTCCTTAAAATTTTGGATTCTCTGTCAGCTGGGTCATTCAAATAATGACAACTTGTTGGGCCCTCTTTACAGGGAATAAAACATTCATTTGTAGGGGTGATTATTTATGACATACAAACTTTTCCTACTATATTTCTTTTAGAAATCTTATTGTATTTTTAATTTTCATTTTGTGACTCAGATTTCATTGTTTACTAGTATATCCTTCCTTTTCCTTCTTTATTAATAACTATGATACAGTGTTTGAATTGAGCTCTGCTCCGGTGATTGCTCTCTTTCTCCCAACAGTCCTGGGAGCCTCTCCTTTTCTGCCTGAAAGTTTAAAGTACTTCCAGTTGGCCCCTTGCCTCCAGGCTACATCCTGTTTGATATGGTTTATCATGGATAGGGTGGGGCATCCCCCCCCCCACCTTGGGTCCTCCTAGGTGTCTCCATTTCTAATCAGTGTGATAATTTTCGTGATTATTAAGTAGACATCACTGTTTTGGGAGTTCATTAGAGAGTGGGGCAGAGTCCCTTTATAGCAGGATCACTGTCCCGTTCCTCTTTTCCAGCAGTCTGATTTATCCCTCAGCTTGTTTTTCTAAAGGCGCCCTACAGGAAGAGACGTAGCCAAAGGAGTTTAATATCCTGACATTTTTCTGTCACATTCCCTAAGAGTGTGCATATAGTCAAAACACATCAGGTTATCCACCTGGTTTACTACACTGTAAGAAGAACTGCCAAATCTCTAATTTACGAGGGGAAATTCTTAGGATCCCCTAGACTTACAGACTTGGCCAGTTCTATTATCAAGTTCCAGTACTAAACTTAGGTACTAATTTTTATATTCCACATCCCTTTTTTCAGTTGCAAGTGATTGGTTTAAGGTAATCTAAAAAAATTTAAACATTGTGGTAAAATGCACGTAAAGTTTTTCTACCGAACCATTTTTAAGTGTACAGTTTAGTAGTCTTTAATAAGTCCTCACTTAACACTGTTGATAGGTTCTTTGAACTGTGGTGGGACAAAGTGTAAAAAAACCAATTTTACCATAGGCTGATTGATATGAGTGAGTTAATTTTCTACAGTATCTCATCAACACTATAATGAAATGACAATGAATGAAACTGATTATTTGAGGACCTTCTGTACAGTCACATTATTATGCCACCAATCTCTAGAACTCTTCATCTTGTAAAGCTGATATTCTATACCTGTTAACAACTCCACATTCGATTCCCACTAGCCTCTGACAACCACAGGTCTACTTTATGTCTATGAATTTGACTACCCAAGGTACCTCATAAGTGGTATCATATAGTATTTGTCTCTGTGTGACTGGCTCATTTCCCTTAGCATAATGTCCTCAGGCTCATTCATGTTGTAGCATGTATAGAAAATTTCTTTTAAAGGCTGTATAATATTCCTTTGTATGTGTACAGCACATTTTGTTTATCCATTCATCTCTCAGTGGTCACTTGGGTTGTGTCCACCTTTTTGCTTTGCGAGTGATGCTGCTGTTAACGTGGCTGTACAGCTGTCTCTTTGAGTGCCTGCTTTCAATTCTTTTTGAGTATATACCCATAAGTGTAATTGTTGGCTCATATGATAATTTTGTTTTTAGTTTTTTGAGGAACCACCATACTGTTTTCATGGGGAAATTTTTTTTTAAACTACCTCTTATAGCTTGTGTGGACGTAAGAAACATCCAAACCTGTAGAGAACATTTTTTTTTAAGATTTTATTTATTTATTTTTAGAGAGAGTGGAAAGGAGGGAGAAAGAGAGGGAGAGAAACATCAATGTGTGAGAGATACCTTGACTGGCTGCCTCTCACGCATCCCTAACTGGGACCTTGGCCCAAAACCCAGGCATACGCCCCAACTGGGAATCGAACCACAGCCCTTTAGGTTTGCAGGCTGGCATTCAATCCATTGAGCCATACCAGCCAGGGCAAAGCTGTAGAGAATTTTTATAACAGTTTATTTGAGTTAGGGAGTAAGATCTCAAAATCTTCAGAGAATAAGTTCTACAGCTTCTTTAATGCATTTGAAATTAAGGAGGATTACATGAAGGCAGGGACAAGGCAGGGATTGTATTATAGGATATTTAATCTGGCTTTGTGTTCTCTTGAGGGTGGTCACCCTTTAGAAGGAGGGTTCTGGAAAGAGGCATTTCAAACCTAGATGCACAGAAACAATGGACAGGGCTTGCCTAAGGCAAAGACATGCTTTTACTAAAGAAGTTGTATGCCTGGGGTGTGACAGTGACCTGCCCATTTAGGGATTTATGACCAGATCACCCTGTGAGGTTACTTTTCATGGAACCCTTTTTTCATCTATGTTGGGAGAGGTAGTGGCTTGATACTTAAAGTCTTCCACTACTTGTCACTTCTTCCTGAATTCTTGCTTGTCTTGTGTGTGTGATCGAGGAAGAAATAGTGTTCTTTGTAGAATCCAGCATGCTCAGTCTGGATCACCTTCTGGTGGTTGAAGTTGTTGGAGTAGCCAAGGATATAGTGCTAGAATTGGCTCATCTGGTAATGTGCTTATCTTTCTGCTTGATGTGTGGCGGGGGGCAGGGTTAAGGTCAGTTACCTAAAAAGGGGGGAGGCATAGAGTTGGAAAATGTATGGGCTATTTTTCTTTCTCTGGATGGTGGTACAGTAGACTTCCATTATTCTTCTTTTAAATTCTTAATTTTGTAAAAACTTTATATTATCCTTCAGAATTGTTATGGTTTTAAGTAACCCTTATTTGTTGACTTTTCTTAAAATGTATATATCCTTGATCATACCATCATCACTGGTTACTCTGTCCATAACTGACCCTTGTCTCCTTACCGGTTTCTTTTTTCTTATTTCACTTGTAAATATGGACTTTATAGTCCTTCCTCCAGAAACAGGTTGCACCCTTTTATGTTTTTAGCCAATTACAATGTTGGCTAAATATTTATCTTGAAGAGATAATATTTACTCAAGGTGCTGCTGCTCTGCTGTGCTTTTGTCCCCATTTCAACTAATTACTAGACATTTTCACTTAAATGTCCCAAAAGTGCCTCATAGTCTTAGTCCTTTTCCTGTCTATGTCCCCTCATAAGCTGTGCTTCAGCTCCACTTGCCTTTCAGATCATTGAAGGCACAGAACTTTTCATGCCCTGGGATCTTGTACAGGGAGCCTTCTGGCTGAAACATTCTTTTCTGCCTTAATCTTTTTTTCACCTATTAACATCCACTAGAAATGATTGCACAGGTTTTAGACTGGGTATTGGCAGTATTCTTCTGCTATTAATACACACCTGGAATACAGAAGAAGAGGGTTTGGGAGGAAAGATTTAATTTCACTTTACACCTAGATTTTTAAGGTAAGCAGAAAACCCAGTATTCCTTCCTCTTCTTCCCAATTTGCAAACAGTTTTCTAAGGAGGGAGAGTGGAGTAAGTATCAGGGGAGGTTCACAGATAACGTACGACCAGACCAGGTTTTGGAGGGTGGGTGAATTGAAGGAGAACATCGTAGTTGGCCACAAGTGCAACCTGTCTGGAGGAAGGACTGTAACGTCCATATTTACGGGTGAAATAAGAAAAAAGAAACCGGTAAGGAGACAAGAGGATCAGTTATGGACAGAGTAACCAGTGATGATGGTATGATCAAGGATATATACATTTTAAGAAATGTCAACAAATAAGGGTTACTTAATAAAACCATAACAATTCTGAAGGATAATACAAAGTTTTTACAAAGTATAGAATTTTGAAGAAAAATAATGGAAATCTACTGTACTACCATCCAGAGAAAGAAAAATAGCCCAAATGACTAAGCATAGCCTAAATGAACAGAAATGATGCCCTGGCTAGTGTGGCTCAGTGGATTGAGCGCCGGCCTGCAAAGCAAATGTGGCAGGTTTGGTTCCCAGCCAGGGCACATGCCTGGGTGGCAGGCGGGTCCCTAGTAGGGGGCGTGTGAGAGGCAATCACACTCCCTCTGTTTCTCCTTCCCTTCTCTCTCTGGAAATAAATACATACAATCTTCAAAAGAAAAAGAAATGAGATTTTGTTCATATAATGACCCCAGGGGTTTTATATGTGGCCTTTGAGCCTTTCTAGAAGTAACAACCTGTGATCAAAGTGGTAGCTGTCGTAGAAGGATGAGTCAGATCACCTATCAGCAGTTCTTCCATTTCCCTTCAGCTTTGTGTGTAGGATACCTGACTTGTACTTGTCAGGGATAAAGTGAAATTGGTTCCAGCTCTGCATGTAAAACAGTGTTGTTGTGTGTCAGATCAGATGATGTATATACCAAAGGCCACTGAAAATTGTAAAAAACCAAGAAATGTTAGATACAAAGAGGATTAATTGTGCTCTAGGAAAATAAGTTTATAATGAATTTTGCTGGAAATATTATAGAATCATTTGTTATTAAATTGATGTTAGTGAATTTCTATAAAAAGAATTAACATTAAAAATTACTAATTATAAGCTATGTTAAAGATTTTCATCTTATTACTTGGGCAACAGGAAGTCAGAAATGTAGAGGATGGAGGTAAGGAGGTATGTCATTATTTGTGTTTTAAAGCAAGCACTCTGAGCACTCCGTAGTGTGGGTGGGAAGCTATTTTTGCTTTTGGAATAGGGTGGGAAGGGTGGTCTTGTAAGAAGAGTCAGTTTAGGAAGATAGGGATTAGTATAGATTTATTGCTAGGGGGAGGGAAGAAGGTACTTCCTGACCTTACTGTTCACCAAGAGAGGGAACCCCGGAACCCTGGAAGATCGGGATTGGGGAGAAGAATCATTTTTGAGTGGAATTTGCTCTGCTATCAAGACACCCAAAATCCCATTTTGAGGAAGTCACTAGCAGACACTAACTGAAGCAGTGGGATCACCTAGGGGAGGGTATGCTGTGAGAAGACAAGGGAGTTTAGGAATTGTCAAGGTATGAAAGGTCCAAACCTGTAGAAAATATGAGTTTATTTGAGCCAAACTGACAATCCCCGAGAAGCAAAATCTCAATGGACTGAGATATTGCTCTGGAAAATGGCAGTTTTACCACTTATTTTATATGTTAGAATCTCTTTGGTATAATAAATTAGGGAGGAGGTAGAAAGCTAAATGGGGAAGTCTCTGTAATTGGAATAAAAGTAAAAGGGATAGACACTACTTGATTGTTACCAGTTAACATTGGCAGTTAATGAGATAACAAATGATCGGTGGTGTGGTCTCTAGCTCTGGTGGGAGGTTGTGCCCCAGGGCTGATACTCCCAAGGTGTATTATGCAGAGGAAAAGAGACAACCGGCTCAGTTAAGGTAAAGATCCACCTTTGTGAAGGAAGATACTGGCCTAGCACAGGACTACCTGCCATGAAGTTTTAATTTCAGACCATCCTGTGCGGTTAATTTTGGTCTCTGAGTTTGTAAGCCCTCTATGGAGGCCTCCCCTGAGTTTGTCATGTTTAATGTGTAGTCCCTTTTTTGTCCACAGGATTAGCTTAGAAAAATAACTCAAATATTTAAAGACTAGATAGAAAAGGAGGAACCTGCAGAGGGTGACTAGAGAGATAGGAGAAAAATGAGAAGTTTATGCCTGGGAAATGAAGGGAAATTATTTTAAGGAGAAAATGGTGAGCATTGGTCGTAGCTGCTGAGTAGTCTAATCAAATATGCTTGAAAAACATGTTGGATTCAACAATGTCAAAAAACCAAAATTCAGCTGAGTGAATTGCTTGAAGTGACTCATGAATTGGGCAGAATCCCTTCCAGCAACTTGAAGGGCTTGTGCAAAATGGAAGGTTTTTATAGGAAGAAGGGTGGGTAAGGGAGCTATTAACAAAAGATAAGGAAGGATTATTTTGGGGCCAGGCACCTTTTCTTTGGGGAAGAGAGTTAGGGAAGAGTGTTTATTATGCAGATTGCCTCTTTCTATGTGGGGTGGGGCTTGGAGAGGGCCCTTCTGACAGATTACTGGTGCTGGACCATAAAATTCCAATCTGATATGTTTCTGGGAGTGGTTGAAAATGCATTTAAGTCAGGTATTAAGTCCAGCTTTGGTTTCAGGCTGTCAGCATTGAGTGGTGCCATTTTGGGCTGTGGTTTTCTCTTTTAACAGCAACTTGGAGGTTGTTGGTCACTTGGGAGGGGTGTTAGGTGCAACAACCATCCTGAAATATATATTGAGTGAGGGAGAGGTGAAAAATAGATGATAGTTAACTCAATTCAGGAATTTAGTTTTAGGAGAGGAGAATGATGAAGCCAAATAAAAGGAGAGGGGTATTGTCACCTTAACTCATGATGTTTAAAAACCTTATTTATTGTGCAAGTATATCATGGTAAATAGCACAAAAGTATAGATCAGCGAATGAATTTTTACAAATCCAACACCTATGTAACCATCACCTAAGGCAGGGGCATCCAGCCTTTTGGCATCTCTGGGCCACACTGAAAGAAGAGTTGTCTTGGGCCACACGTTAAATACACAAACACTAATGAAATCTGATGAACAAAAAAAGGTGTGTGCATAATTTTTGTGATATCTGACACCACAGATAAGCAAAAAAGTCCTCATATAATAACCCTTATGCAATAGCCCTTTTATTGGATAATCTTTTAAAATCCTCAAGCCAAAATAATATTAGAACAAAAAGAAAGTTACCAAATAAAAGGGAAAACAAATGTAAGAGAAAAAAATTATGCTGCTAATTTTATGTAATATTGTATGCAATAAATTAACTTTAAAGGGGAAAAAAAAATCCTCAAGCTCTGGGTGGTATGGCGCAGTGGATTGAGTGCTGACCTGTGATCCAAAGGGTCACTGGTTTGATTCCCAGTCATGGCACATGCCTGGGTTGTGGGCTCCCCTGGTGGGGAGCGTGCGAGAGGCAACCACACATTGATGTTTCTCTCCCTGTCTCCCTCCTTTCCCCTCTCTCTAGGAATAAATAAATAAAATCTTTAAAAAAAATGAAAAAAAAATTGAGCAGGGCCTAAGTTGGTGATCGCTAATATAGAAAATATACATATCTAAGTAACAAAAGTTAGTATAAAACTTAGTAATAACACTAAGTAATGTTTTAAGTAAATTTATGATGTTGTGTTGGGCCCCATTCATAGCCATCCTGGGCTGTCTGCGGCCTGAGGGCCATGGGTTGGACACCCCTGTCCTAGGGTAAGAAATAGAATATTGCTAACTGCCTAGTGATTTTGAATTGCATCTAGATAGAATTATTCAATATATAGTCTTTTCTGTTTGGCTTATTTTGCTTATTGTGCCTGTGAGGTTCATCCGTGTAATGGCGAATGGTAGTAGTCCATTCTTTTTTCCGTGCTGAATAGTATTCCAGTGTAGCCATATAACACTGTGCCTGTCCATTCTGTTGCTGCACGTTTGGATTGGTTGCAGCTTTTGGCTCTTGTCAAATAATCTTGCTATGAATATTCCCGTGCATGTCTCTTAGTGTATGTGTATGTGCTCATGCGTCTAATGAGTAGGTATAGAGTGGAAGTGCTTGGCCCAAAGGTATGGTATCTTCAACTTCAGTGTGTTGTCAAGCTGTGTTCCAAAGTGGTTGTAGTAATTTACATTCACCAGCAGTGAATAAGCAACCCGTTTGCTCCACATCCTCTCATCATGTGGCTTTTGTCATTATGGTTTTAATTAGCATTTCCTTGATTACAACAAATGAGGTTGAGCCACTTTTCATGTTTATTAATCATTTGACTGTCTTCATGTCTTTTTCATGTCTCTTGCCTAGTTTTCTAATGACTTATCTTTCATATTGGTTTTCAGTTTTTCCGTGGCTGGGTGGGCCCTGTGGGGTTGTGCTCGCTGTGGGTCTCCCGTGTGGCGGCTTGCCTCTCCAGTCTTGTGGTCAGAGTGGCTCGTGATTAACAGAAGTTCTTCATTTGAATGTAAAAGATAGTGCAGTAGAATTTGCCAATCTTTTATGTTAAAGATTTTGTGTGTGTGTGTGTGTCCTGTTAAGAAATCTTTCCCTGTACCGTGATCATGAAAATGCTTTTCTGTATTGTCTTTTATACTTTAATTTTATATATGACATTTATATCTCAAATCTGGTACTGATTGATTTGAAAAATTGTAACAGATAGGAGGCACTTCAGCATCTTTAAATGCTCTTTAGGAACTGAAGATAGAGAGAAGGGATGATTGGGAAAAAAGTCTCCTGAGAAGGTGGCGGAGGATGGAATCCAAAGCATGGATGGAGGGATTTGCTTTAGACAGAAGGGAAGACAACTCTTGGTAACAGGATGGAAGGTGGAGAGGCTGCAATACATTGGTCTTTGGCAACAAGAAGTTTCTAGTTTTCCCTGTGCAGGATGAAACACTATGCTGAGTGAGGAGAGAGCGGGTGGAGTAGGGGCTTGAACAAGGTTTAAGAAAGTCATTGAAGAAATTGTAGAGTAAATTCTAGGAACAGAATAAATTTGTTGTGCTGTTTTGAGAGTCCAGTTGAGGTTTGTGGAGATTGTTTAATTTATAGGGGTACCAATTCTGTCTCACTGATTTTCTGTATCAGTTCTTGGCCTCCATGGAACATACTAGGATAGTGGGTAGTTGGGTTCATCTAGGATTGGGGTTTTGCTATGCAGAGATCCCACACAAAGGGAAAAGAGAATGTAGATTATTGACAGAAGTTACTGAGATGATCGATCTAAGAATGTAAGAAGGGAGGAGAATCTAAGATTAGTCTACAGGGAGAAAGCAAGGGTGTCAGTGAACTGGAGTCTCTTTTTAAAAAAAAGATTTTATTTATTTACCTTTAGAGAGAGGGGAAGGGAAGGAGAGGGAGAGAAACATTGATGTGTAAGAGATACATTGATTGGTTGCCTCTTGAACCTCCACAACTGGGACCTGGCCCACAACCCAGGCACGTCTCCTCGTTGGGGAATCAGACCGGCGACGTTTTGGTTCACAGGCCAGGGCTCAATCCGCTGAGCCACACCAGCCAGGGCTGAACGGGAGTCTTTTTTTTTAAATTCAAATCTTAATAAAGTCAAAGAGTGAATCATAATGGAAGATACAGTTGTGATCTGAGAATAGGATGCTAGAAATAGTCATTTCTTAGGAGCAATAGTTTTGTTCAATAAGAATATCTTACAATACTGATTATATAACTGGTGCTTAATATTAATTGATGTGAGTTGGAAAATTGATTATACAAGTACACATAATTAATTTGTAGGGGACTCTGTGCCCAGTGTCTACAGACATATCAAGATTCAATTCCTTTACATACAGGAACATAAATTTTCCTCCGTTGCTAAATTTACAAATATTAGAAATTCTGGATGATTGTACTTCTCATGGTTATATTTATTTAATTTTGGTACAGTATTTCATTTTCACTTACTATTTACAGATGGTTTTGTTTCTGATATTAATATTCCCTCGTCCTCTAGTGAGAGTTTGATTTTTTAAAATCTTGTGCTGATAATTATAGGAACTTTGTTTAAATGAAAAACTACTATTTGCATGATTTCAACTTCCTGTTCAACTGTCTTTTCAATGATGTCTTCCAAATACTTCTGCACTTACTTTTTTATTGAGAAGCAATTGATACAATTGTAGCACTAATGGCATTAATGAAGTGTGTTGCTTTCTTGACTTTGTGTCTTTCTAATTCGTCTGTTACTTAATTCTAATGTAGATACATCAAGAAATCTGGAATTTCATGAAATACACAGCACTGGAAATGAGCCGCCTTTGCTGATTATGATTGGCTACAGTGATGGAATGCAGGTCTGGAGCATTCCTGTAAGTATGAAGATGATTGATTTCCTACAATATAATACATTCCAGCATGCTAGCTGATTTGAAATCTGGTGATACTTTCCGAAAGGTCTTCTCCATTTATTTCACAGTAGTTGCTAGAGATATTGCTGTGGGTGCACACCATACAAGGCCCAAGGAATAAGGGGCACGTGGGAAATCCGAGCGGCTGTAAATGTTTTGTGAAGTGGGCCAGGAATTGTGGGAATCACTTGACATGCCAGGTCTCAGTTTTTGTCGTGGTAACCCTACTTGAATAGGTATTGTTTCCCCCTCCCCCCAAATTTTACAGATGATTAAATGGGCTTACAGAGGGCTTTCTTTGAATATTAGCAATCATTATAAAAAGTGTTTTGAATTAGTTAAAACATTCACTTCATACAACATTCAGGAGATATACTTGTAAAAGGGTAAAAATCTCCGTCCACTCTTGTTCCCCTTTTCCCCTACCTTGAGGCAACCAGGTTTTCTAGTGTCTTATGTATCCTTATAGCTATAATTTATGCAAAAGTAAACACATAATTATATTTCTCCCACTCCACTCTTTCCTAACAGATGGTAGCATATTAGTTTGTATGTTGCTCTTTTTTACTCATAAAGTCAGTATTTCAAGAGTTGCTTCATTGAAGCTTATAGCTGCATATAATCTATTTGGGGTTCCTTAATTTATGTATCTTTTTCCCTATTGTTGAAAACTACAAATATACTTTTCTAAAAATTAGAAACTATAATGTAATACATGAACTTGAACAAAGGTTATTTTCTATCTGTCTATCTGTGTAGGGTAAATTCCAGTTTTGATAAATGTTTCAAATTGGCAAATATAATCCCAGTTTGCCTTTAAGATCCTACACATTCCTCTTGGGGATGATCAAAAATAAAATGTCCTAAAAGAGGAAGAGGCTTGGTAGAGTCACAGCTCAGTGAAGTATAGTAGGGGTTGCATCCTTTGGCTTGTAGTTATTTATTTACATTCTGGTTTTGGGCCTGGCCTATAAATATGGCATCTCCTCTGTAGATGGGGGGTGGGGTAGTATAGGCAGGGGACTTCTGTGGTTCTTTTGCAGTTGGAGGCTTGGGGCCAATAGGATTTTAATTTGTGCCTTTAGTAAGTGCATTCACCAAACTTCTTTGAAGCGCCTTGTGTGTGTGTGTTACAGCTGGAATCCCTCCCCGCCCCCCACCTTTTTTACATTGTTGTTCTTTACATTGTTGTTACATTACTTAAAATATTTATGACCAAACACATACTGCTGGAAATTTAATGGAAATCAGGATATTTTTGAGTGCAGGATTTTGGCTTCAGTGGTGTAAGGATTTAAGTGACCAGCATGCTGGGCTTCATAATTCTTTAACATTTGAAGTAAAATATTATTTTTTCTTTGATCAGTCACTTGTGATGAATTTTAGTCTTCCATTTGATCATGTAATTATGTATCATATTATTAAGTATGTAATACTTAGCATTTGGGGTTTTGTATTTCTAGTTTTTAAAGATTGGCTTTATTTTGCAAAGGTAGAAGATTCCTGCTGATATGGCATGGAATTAGTGTCCTCTTTCTTTAGCCTTTTGGAATGTGCAGTTGACATTTTTCAAGGCCCTGAAATATTCTTTGTAATTTAAGTACTATGCCAAAAGCGTGGATAAAGGACTTGAAATCTAGCAGTGGTTTTTACATTTTTTTTTTCTTCCTACCAAGAGAACTATTTCTATGTTGTGATCAGAGGAAAGGAGTTTGTAAACATAACTTTTTCTTATTAAGAGAGACTACATTTTGATTCATTACACTATTTGTTGACAGACTTCAAGGCAAAGAGGAAGCTCAAGCTTTAACAAGAAGGTTGAACCTTGTGTGCTTAGGAGTGTTGACTGGATCGAGCACATTCCTTTGGTGGTACTCAGGCTACCCACTTGTGTTGGTTATAATTAGAGACATCGCTTTTAATAGTTGCAGAGGTAACTTGTATTCAGCTATGAGTAACTTAAAGGTTTTCTGAGTAATGTAAATCACTTTTTAAAAATTTATTGATTTTAGAGAGAGGAAGGGAGGGAGAAAGGGCGTGAAGAGAAGGGAGGGAGAGAGGGAGAGGGGGAGAGAGAGAGAGAGAGAGAGAGAGAGAGAGATTGAGATTTGTTGTTCCACTTATTTATGCATTCATTCGTAACCAGAGAGTGAACCCACAATCTTGGCGTATCAGGACGGCTCTCTGACCAACTGAGCTACCCAGCCAGGGCCTAAATGATTTCTTTAAAGTAGTTCTTATGCCCAGATTGTATTTTGTGAGACTTGCATAATCTTTTCTTCATGGATACTGCAGTAGTATAGCCCTGTGAGGACTGTTTCAAAAATTAGGTTGTACTGTTGGAAAACAAACTCTTTCCGTTGCATCGACTGAGCTCTTACTGTGTTCAGAGAGCTTTATATATACATTATCTCATCTACTGTACACTGTGAGGCAGAAGTTGCCCTGTTTTACAGGTGGTAAGGTCACACAGCTTGTAAGAGGTAGAACTGGAATTCAAACTCGATTCGGTCTGACTTCACATTCGGAGTCCCTGATCTAAGAGCTGTGCTTCATTACTTCCCAGATGTGGTCGCAGAAGACGTGTCATGTAGGTAGTAAGACAGTTTTAGTTTTCACTGGAGAAGGTTATGATGTCCCTTCAAAGATGCATCTTTTATAGGCTACTGTGACTGTTACCCATTACTTTAATCAATCCCTTCTGAAACTTGTTTATCACTAGTCAGTTATTCAGTAAGCATTTAAGTGTTCCCATGTGCCAGACAGTGGGGAGCCAATGTTGGTCAACCTAGAAGTGATCCTGGCTCTTAGGGATCTTTGCAGACCATAAATCCTATTTGCTTTCTTTAAATTTAATTTAATTTATTGGGGTGATACTGTTTAATAGAATTATATAGGTTTCAGGTATACAATTCTGTAAGACATCATCTGTATTGGGTTGGCCAAAAAGTTTTAGTTTTTTTTCCATAAAATAAAAGATAACGTTTTTCATTTTCACCAATGAATTTATTGATTTGGATATTTTGAGTATGTCGGTATCTCCTGTGTGGTATAACATTGATTGTTCTCAATTAAAGTCTCGATTTGATCACTATAAATTTCAATTGGTCTGCTCAACTGTGGAGCATCATCCGGTGAGAAATCTCCAGCACGAAACTTCACAAACTACTTTTGATACGTTCAGTCAGTCCCAGCACCTTCTCCATACACCACACAAATCTTTTTTCTGTGTTTCAGTTGCATTTTTACCTTTCTTGAAATAATAAAGCATAATATACTGAAAATGTTGCTTATTTGCTTTCATCTTCAGTATTAAAATGGCTGCGGAAAAGTTCAGCAATTTTGATGTTTTTTTTAAAAGGTTTTATTTATTTATTTTTAGAGAGGGGAAGGGAAGGAGAAAGAGAGGGAGAGAAACATCAGTGTGTGGTTGCCTTTTGCGCATCCCCTACTGGGAACCTGGCCTGCAAGTGAGGCATGTGCCCTGACTGGGAATCGAACCAGTGACCCCTTGGTTCGCAGGCCAGCTCTCAGTCCACTGAGCCACACCAGCCAGGACTGGTAAGTTTTTTTTTTAAATCTACACTGGTATGACTGCTGTCACAATACAGTCTAAAAATATTGTTTCAAATGAAGTTAAAGACAACTAAGTACTACTAGAGCCACCTTATGGAAAAGATCAAACGGACTTTTGGCCAACCCAATATATTGTATATTGTGTTGTGTGTTCAACACCCCAAGTCAGGTCTCAGTACAGTACTACTTATCCCCCCCCTTTACCCTCTGCCACCTCTTCCACCCCCCCTTCCCCTCTGGCAGACATCATACTATTGTTTGTGTCTGTGAGGTTTTGTGTTTTTGTTTTTGTTTTTTTTTGCTTCATCCCATCACGTTTTTCATCCAGCCCTGCTGACAGCTGTCAGTCTGTTCTCTGTATCTACGAGTCTGTTTCTATTTTGTTTGTGAGATTATTTTGTTCATTAGAGTCCACATATAAGTGAAATCATGTGATGCTTGTCTTTCTCTTGCTGGTTTACTTTACTTATCATAACACTCTCCAGGTCCATCCTTGCTGTCATGAAAGGTAAGAGTTCCTTCTTTTTAAAGCTGAGTAGTATTCCATTGTGTAAATGTCTTACAGGTTTTTTATCCACCCATCTGCTGATGGGCAGTTGGGCTGCTTCCAAATCTTGGGTATTATAAATAACACTGTAATGAACATGGGGGCGAATGTATTTTTTCAAATTAGTGTTTTGGGTTTCTTTGGATATATTCCCTGAAGTGAAATTGCTGGGTTATAAGGCAGGTCCATTTTTAGTTTTTTGAGGCAACTCCATGCTGCTTTCCATGGTGGCTGTACCAATCTGCATTTCCACCTTGAGGGTTCCCCTTTCTTCAAATTCCTGGCAACACTTGTTTGATGATTTATTGATGATAGCCATTCTGACAGGTTTCTGTATGTTTGTTTTTATGCCAGTACTATGCTGTTTCTTTATTATTTTATTTTTATTTATTTAAAACTTTTTTAACCTCACCAGAGGACATTTGTATCAGAGAGGGGGAGGGAGAGAAGGGAAGGGGGGGAGAGAGAGAGGAGAGAAACATCAATATGAGAAACACTGGTTGGTTAGAGAGAGAGAAAGAGAGAGAGGGGGAGAGAGGGAAACATCAACTGGTTGTCTCGTATGCATCCTGACCTGGAGTCGAACCCGCAACCTTTTGGTAGGATGACACTGCAGCCAACTAAGCCATACTGATCAGGGTAATACCATGCTGTTTTGATTACTATGGCCTTGTAGTATAGTTTGATATCAGATAGTGTGAATTCCTCCAGCTTTTGAGTAACTGTAGGTAAAGGGAGCGTTAATCTGCCCATATCATAGCACAGTTTTGCTTTAATTTTGTGCACGATTCTCCTTTCTGTAGATTTTATATAACTGTCCCACTTGTGAGTCTCAGGTTAAGAAAACAAACATATATTGGTTAAACATTTAAAAAATTGTCTATGTAAGAAGTGCACAAATATGAACGAAGCTTAGGTGGCACCCAGGAATATAGTTCAGTAGAGTTAGCTCAGAAGCAAAACTGGGCAGAAGTATTTTCTCTACTTCCCAGTCCCTACCACTTTATATATGAGATGGCTCCAGGAAACTCCCAAACTGTCAGGCCCCTGGTTTCAACACATCTGCTGTAACATAAGAAATAATGACTGTTTGTTGTGCTGACGGTCCGGATGAACAGGCCCTGTTCCCACTCATGCCTAATGTTGTCATTGCTCCTTTTGGTAATGTAAATATAGACTCTTGTTTATAATCCATAATTAAAAAAAATACAAACTTACATATGTACATGGACTAAAACCCCAAAATGTTTATGGGGATCATATGAAAAAAATGGCAGCTCTGTAGTATTTTCTTAATTCCATCATTTCTATTAGATGTTACCTTATTATGTGTTTTAGTTATTTAAAATTATCATACTTACATTTTCAATTTTTTTCTCCCAGTATTACACATAGATTGACCTGTTGCCATGAACAGTGAAGACCTAAAAGGTGTTCATTTATTCAACACATGTCTGGGATAAAATTATGTTTTGAGCAAAATAGACATGATTTTGATCCAATAGAACTAATAAGAGAGGTGGATTTAAGTAAAAACAAATAATGTACAATTTAAATTGTAATGGGAAGAAAATAGAATGATGAAGTATTATAATAAGGAATTGGCAGAGAAGTTAATTAAGATTTAGGCAGGGAAAGATGGAACAGCACAAAGTAAAGTCAGAGGCTATGAGGTAGAAATGTACTTTTCCCTATAGTTGGACTTTGATTTAGATTTCTTAAGTTTTTTCTTCTTAAAGAATATTGAGATAAATATCTTTATGATCATATAATTTGGAGAGATCAGTAAAAGTAGATCTAGTAGGGTTCTTTTTTTAAAATATATTTTATTGATTATGCTATTACAGTTGTCCCATCCCCCCCTCCCTTTCACTCCACTCCATCCTGCACACCCCCTCCCTCTCACATTCCTCCCCTATAGTTCATGTCCATGGGTCATACGGATAAGTTCTTTGGATTGTACATTTCCTACACTACTCTTACCCTCCCCCTGTCTATTTTCCACCTATCATCTATGCTACTTATTCTCTGTACCTTTCCCCCCTCTCTCCCCCTCCCACCCCTATTGATAACCCTCCATGTGATCTCCATCTCTATGGTTCTGTTCCTGTTCTAGTTGTTTGCCTAGTTTGCTCTTGTTTCTGTTTTAGGTGTGGTTGTTAATAACTGGGAGTTTGCTGTCATTTTACTGTTCATATTTTTTATCTTCTTTTTCTTAGATAAATCCCTTTAACATTTCATATAATAAGGGCTTGGTGATGATGAACTCCTTTAACGTGACCTTATCTGAGAGGCATTTTATCTGCCCTTTCATTCTAAATGATATCTTTGCTGGATAGAGTAATCTTAGATGTAGGTCCTTGCCTTTCATGACTTGGAATACTTCTTTCCTGCCCCTTCTTGCCTGCAAAGTTTCTTTTAAGAAAGCAGCTGACAGTCCTATGGGAACTCCTTTGTAGGTAACTGTACCCTTGTCTCTTGTGGCTTTTAAGATTCTCTCCTTATCTTTAATCTTGGCTAATGTAATTATGATGTGTCTTGGTGTGTTCCTCCTTGGGTCCAGCTTCTTTGGTAGTCTCTGAGCTTCCTGGACTTCCTGGAAGTCTATTTCCTTTGCCAGATTGGGGAAGTACTCCTTCGTTATTTGTTCAAATAAGTTTTCAATTTGTTGCTCTTCCTCTTCTCCTTCTGGTACCCCTATGATGAGGATGTTGGAATGTTTCAAGATGTCCTGAAGGTTCTTAAGCCTCTCCTCATTTTTTAAAATTCTTGTTTCTTTGTTCTTTTCTGTTTGGATGTTTCTTTCTTCTTTCTGGTCCACACTATTGATTTGAGTTCCCGTTTCCTTCCCATCACTATTGGTTCCCTGTACATTTTCCTTTGTTTCTCTTAGCATAGCCTTCATTTTTTCATCTAATTTGTGACCAAATTCAACCAATTCTGTGAGCATCCTGATTACCAGTGTTTTGAACTGTGCATCTGACAGGTTGGCTATCTCTTCCTCGCTTAGTTGTATTATTTCTGGAGCTTTGATCTGTTCTTTCATTTGGGCCATTTTTTTGTCTTGGCGCGCCTGTTGTGTAAAGGGGCGGAGCCTTAGGTGTTCACTGGGCAGGGTAATGCTGGTCGCTGCACTGTGATGCTGTAATGGGGGAGGGTCCGAGAGGGAGCAATGGCGCTTGCTCCACTCTCTGCTGGTTTTCAGTCACTCCCTCTGCTACCTACAATCAAACTGGGGCCTTTTAGTGCTGCTTCCCGAGTGGGTGGATTTGTGTACGTTCTAGGACCCTGTGGGTCTCTCCAACGAACTCTCTTGTGAGGTTGGGAGTCTCTCCCTGCCGCCTCAACCCCCACAGCTGTTTTCAACCAGTGGTTTGAGGCTTTATTTCCCCACGCTGGGACTCTGGGTTGCACGGTCTGTCACCTGATCCACCAGCTGCTGCCTCACTCTATAATCCGCCACCTCGCTG
Organism: Desmodus rotundus; assembly: GCF_022682495.2. Classification (NCBI taxonomy): domain Eukaryota; kingdom Metazoa; phylum Chordata; class Mammalia; order Chiroptera; family Phyllostomidae; genus Desmodus; species Desmodus rotundus. The sequence goes on along the minus strand of NC_071395.1, from coordinate 93,467,575 downwards.
GGTCCGCCAGCCGCCACCCGCCACCTTGCCCCGAGTCCTCTCCGCCCAGCTCCCCTTCTCCGCCCCTCCCACCGGTCTGGATGAATGTTTCTTCTTTATTTCCTTGGTTGTCGGACTTTCATACAGTTCAATTTTCTGGCAGTTCTGGTTGTTTTTTGTGTTTAAATTGCTGTTGCCCTTCTTTTGGTTGTGTGAGGAGGCACAGTGTGTCTACCTTCGCCTCCATCTTGGCCAGAAGTCTCGGGTTCTTGATAGAATTGTCAAAATTGCATTCTTATAAAAGCTGTGCTGTTTATACTTAGCATGTTCCTTTGTTAATTGATTCACGAAGCAAAGATTTATTGTCTTTTACATGTCAGGGCCTATTCAAGGTACTGGGCAAACAACAGTGAACAAAAGAAAATCATTCTTTTTGCGGAATTGCCATTCCAGATAGGTGGGGTGGAGGGCAGTGAAGATGATCAACAAGCATGTACTGTGCTGGGTGGTGATCAGCATTACGGTGGGTGGTTGGTAGTGCTGTGTTACACAGGGTGGTCTGGGAAAACTTCTTCCAAGAGCCCTATGAGCAGAAGTGTGGGAGTGATCCTTACGTGTATTCGTGGGAGGAGCATTCAGTGCCAGTACTCTACAATAGGACTATGTTTTCTGTATTCAAGAACAGCGAGGAGGCAGTGCAGCTAGAGCTGAGTGGGCAAGGTTAAGAATGTTAGGAGGTGATATCTGAGAGATGGTAGTGGGCTAGAACTCTGTTAACCATTATAAGGACTTCAGAAATTTTGAATATAGAGCAAAGTTGAAACAATTTTATATTGAAAACATATACCCACTACCTAGATTGTACCATTAAAATTTTAACTGTACTTGCTTTACCTCATATCCATCTATACATTTTATTTTATTTATTGGTTTTAGAGAGAGAGAAAGAGAAAGAAACATCAATTTCTTGTTTCACTTATTTATGTACCCATTGGTGAATTACTGTTTGTGTGCCCTGACTGGGGATCCAACCTGCAACCTTGGCATATCAGGGTGATGTTCTGACCAAATGAGCTACCTGGCCAGGGCCTCCATCTATCATTTTATTTGACACATTTCAAAGTAAATTGCAAACATCAGCATACTTTTCCTTAACTACTTTTGTGTGCAGGCTATTAACTGGAATTCATATTTGTTAATTTTTATTAAGTAAAATTTATACACAAATACACAAATCTTAATATGTAAGTGTCCTAAGCTTTGACAAGGGCATTCACCTAAGTAACACCAATCTCTGTCGGGAAATTTCCCTCATGCATATTCCCATTTAAGTTTTCCTTCACTCCAATATAGAAGCAAACTATTCTCATTGTTTCCTACTATCCATTAGTTTCCCCTGTTTAAGAACTTCCTGTACTAATACACAGTGGGCATTCTTTTTATATAAAGCTTCTTCCACTCAGCATAATGTTTATGAGAAGCACCCATCTAGTTTGTTTCCTTTTATTGCTGAATCCTGTTCCAAGGTATGCATGTAACATAGTTTATCCCTTCTCTTAGTGATGGGTGGCTGGGGCTTTTATAGCTTTTGCCTATTTTGAATAAAGCTGCTGTGAAGATTTTTCTTAAAGTTATTTTTTTTTGTAAACATGCGTGTTCATTTCTCTTAGATAAATACCTACACGTGGACCTGCTGCTTCATTTGTGTAGCAATGTCATTAGTTTTATAACAAACTTCCAAACCTTTTTTTCCCAAGTAGTTGTGCTGTTTTATATTTCCCCCAAATAATGTGTAAGTGGTTCCTCATCCTTGCCAATGGGAAGTTGCTCATCTTTTTAATTTTAGCCATTCGAAAGGGTGATACCTTGTGGTTTTAATTAGTATTTCTCTGATGACTAATAAGATTGAGCATTTTTTCATGTATTTGTTGGCCATTTGCAGATCTTGTAGGCATTTTCTGTATGATTTTTTTTGACTTAAAAAATTGAGTTGTGGAAGCCTTTTGGAGGACTTCGAACAGAGGTAGACAGCAATAGCTCTTGTAAAGAAATAGGAAAGATATGATAAGGAGCAGGTTTGGGTGGAAAGATGAGTTTGGTTTTAAATTTGTGGACTATAAATTGGTGCTGGTCAGTGAAATGTCTATTCCTGGACAAGGTATGTACAGAATATGAGAGTATCTTTTAGAAACCTACCGAGATTTGCCAGTTGCACATCACCCAAACGTGTTTATAGTTTACAGAAGTATCTGTTTGTGTCAGAATGTAAATTTAAAAAACAGTTGGGTTGACAAGCACTATCAGCAGGGGATCCAGTTGGACGAGGCCCATGAGTGCTTATGACGATGAGTATGATTTAGACATTGTGTAGTCAGTCATGTGTTGTTCATTTAACACAGATAACATCTCTGGGATCATTAATGCTCATTTTAGTGGTGGTATTCTCTCCATGGACATGGAATGAGCTGTAAAAATTACAAGGAGGACATTTGAGGTGCTTGATGAGGAGTTGTATATACTAATCTTTCAGTCAGTATGAACTCATTAAAAATGTTTGAGTAACAGAGATACATTCCCAAATCCATATTTGATAAAGATAGATTTTGCAGTAGCAGAAGCATGAATAGAGAACAGGGCAAAAAGAAAAGGTTATGAGGCTAGTCTCTTCCAGCGTTGTCTAAATGTGAACTGTTGAGAGGCTGAACTTACTTTGTTGTTATGGTATTTTATTCCTTAAAACAGTAATATTGTATCCTTTCTTTCTATTTTTAAGTTACTAATGGTACTAAGTAAAATAAAGTTGTAACATAACAATTATATAAGGCAACAATTACACTGTATCGTAAGTAATAAAGTGTTCTCACTTAAAATTTTCGGTGGGCAAGAAACCCAAGATAGTACCTTGTAAGTCATGATATTTTCTATACCTTTTTTTTGTTGTGTTTAAATGGCTGCTTAGTTTTCTGGTCATCCTTGGACATGCTTAATATATTAAAAACCTTGAAAATGTATTCATTACAGCACCTAGAAGATAGTAATTGTGTTGAATGAAACAGTTATTTATTGTAGGTTCAGTAAGTTAACACTTGAGTTTTCATAGAACTTTGAATGTATTTCAAAGATGTAACACTAGGTGTCGCTAACACACTGAGCTAAGACAAGTGCAGCTGTTTCCTTGAAAAGAAACATTTGCCCTAAAGCTTTTTAGTGCAGCTTTCTACACTAACAGCTTTAGAGAAAACATGCAAAGGCATATTTGAGGTAAATACCAATTAGTTTATTATTTATTAAAGTTGGGTGCCAATAGACATTGCCACGTCAAGATTGCTAGCCAGGAAACAATTTTTATGGGTTTCATTTGGGAGCAATATAAAGTCATTCATTTGGGTAGCTGGCAAGCTGAAAAAGTTTGAATATGAACCCAAGTGAAAAAGCTGCCTTTGTTGAGAGTTGGGCCTTATTTTGTTTGGTCCAGCTTCTTCTTATTGGAATAGAAGCAATGGATGGTTTTTTAGTCATCTGCAGTGGAAAAGGATTTAAAAGCAGAAATGCAGATAATATTGAAATAACTTCAGGAATTCATCCATATTTGTGGAGGAACATATTTTTTTCTAAAGTATTTTTCTAAGGTGTCACTTTAGAGAAGTCTTGCATCTAAAGGTAAATCTTAACTTATGTTTTAATAGTGTTGTTAGGTGACTTGTTGATTTAGTATAGGCAATCTGCTTTAAGTGAGTTTGCAATTTATTGTAAATTGGAATCTTTCCTGTTTGAAATATTTTTGATGTTTTTCTGCTCTAAAGCAAATACTCTTTGGACACAAGCTGATTTATGAGTCTGTGGAAGGAGCAGTTGCTTTTTGTTATGAAATCTATTGGATATAATGAGTATAAAAAGTTCGCAGATATTAAGCACACAGATTGTATAAATTTGTATAACCATCTATATTCATCACTCAGCCCAAGATATAGAATGTTTCCTGCCACTCAGGAGAATTCCTCATGCCACTTCCCTGTCCGTACTGTCCTCCTTCTACCTCTAAGTAATCACTCTTCTGACTTCTGTCACCAGAGATGATGTTTTCTATTCTTGAATATCATAAGGAAAATGTGGTTGTAGATAATACAGTGTGTATTCTTTTGTGTCTGGCTTCTTTCTCTTGACAGTATGGCTATGAAATTCTTTCATGTTATTGTAACTATAATTTGTTATTTTTTCTCTGTAGTATTTTATTGTGAATTCAACACATTAAAAAAAAAATCCATTATCCCTGACTGGTGTGGCTCAGTGGATTGAGTGCTGGCCTGCAAACCATAGGGTTGCTGGTTTGATTCTCAGTCAGGGCACATGCCTGGGTTGTGTGCTGGGTCCCCAGTTGGGGGCATGTGAGAGGCAACTACACACTGACGTTTCCCTCCCTTTTTCTCCCTCTCTTCCCCTCTCTTTTAAAAGTAAATAAATAAAATCTTTAAAAAAGCTTATTAAAAATCCATTATATAAGTAATAGAAAATTTTTATTGTTTCCAGTTTTTGAGTATGATGAATAAAGCTGTTGTGAACATTCTTGTATATTTCTTGGTGGACATATACACCCCTTTCTCTTGGATATAGACCAAGGAGTGGATTTGCTGTGTCATAGTAGCGTGTGGTGTATGTTTAATTTTAGTATGTGTTGTCAAACAGTTTTCCAAAGTGGTTTCAATTTGCTCCACATTCTCAGTTTTTTGGTATTGTCAGTCTTAAATTTTAATCTTTCTTCTGGGTATATGTTTGTATCGCATGGTGGAATTTTAATTTTGCAATAATTTCAAACCTCCTGAATGTTTTATAACTAGATAAGGAACTCCTGTTACTCATTAGTTAGATTTATTAATTATGGAGATTTTGCCTCATTTGCTTTATCATTCTCTCAGTTCATTTGTGCAGCTTTTTTTCTGAACCATTTACAAGTTGGAGAAATTATGTTCCCCTTTTCCATAAATAATTCAGTATATATTTCCTAAGAATAAGCATATTATACAACCATAACATTATCAAAACCAGGGCATTTAAATTTGAAATAATACTATTGTGTAATCCACAGTCCATTTTCTGATTTCATCATTTGTCCTAATAGTTTCCTTTATAGGAATTCTTATATTTTTACTTCCTTAATGTCTTTTGATGAAATAAATCAGGTTCAGATTTTAAGTGTTTTATTCTATTGTTAATGCTTTGTGTATCCTTTTTACTCCAAGGCTATGAAGATATTCCCCCAAGTTTTTTGTTAGAAGGTTGTTATTACCTTTAGGTTTATGATCCATTTGAAATAGTTCTTTTTTGTGTATGGTATGGGATAGGAGTCATGACTTTTTTAATTAAAAAATTAATAAAAAATGATACCTGATTCACCATCATTTTCTGAAATGACCATTTTCCCCACTTAACTGCAATAACAACTTATATGTGCAGGTAGTATTTGCTGTGTCTGTTTTTGCTCTTTTTTATTTTTGAATTTATTTTTAAAATATTTTGAAACAATTATAAGCTCATGGGAAGTTGCAGAATATTATTTAGAGTCATGTGTACCCTTCACCCAGTTTCCCCAAAGGTGACAATTATAGAAACTGCAGTACAGTATCAAAACCAGGAAATGGACATTTACATTGATTTGAAAAAAATTTGTAGTTTGTTTTTTTCCAGTTTTATTAATTTTTAACACCCCAAATTTATTATAGTTTTGCCTGTGTTGAACTTTATCTATATGGACTCACAGAATATGAATCCAGCCAGGTTTTCATGTGTAGACACCATGATGAGTCTTGAGGCTGAGTCCCATTTAAAAAAAAATTGGCCACATATACATTAATAATCTTCAGCTCTGGCCTGGGGAGCATTTACAGCCGGAGTGTGCACAGATCACATGGTTCTTCTTTTGCTTATTACACCTTTGCTATCTCTCCTTCCCCTTACTGTGTATCTTTCTGGCTTTTAAAGGGTATTGGCCAGCTTGATATGAGTGATCAAGAAATGATAAATTACAAAATAATTATTTTAAGGGCTTAATACTATTTTAAACAGGAAATTATCAAAACCTATATTATATGGCACACGAATATGCAAAAACATTGTAGCACAAGTGGCCTCCTTACCTGTGCCCTCTGTGTACCACATACTTGAAGCAACTCCCTTACTTGTGACTAGGAAAAAAATGCCTTCAGACATTGCCAAATATCCTTTGACCGACAGCCTCCTCAGGTTGAGATCCACTGCTCTAGAGAGAATTCTGGTAGAAACTACTGAGATAGATATGTATAATTTGATAGGAGAAGGTGTTTTGTGTAATTAAGATTATCAGAGATTTACTGTGAATGTATATATACTTTAGTAAGTGTTGCTTTTAAATGGGACTGAAATATCTTCATTATTTCTAAATATTAAAATTAAAGTGCTATGTATTTTAAACCTATTTTTTTCAATATTTAATCGAGTTTATTGTCAGTGATCAGTTGTCTCATTCTCCTGAGAAGAGTGACTTAATAGGAAATAGTAGTTCTCAGGAGACTTTTAAAAGAAATTGAACTAGTATTTCTATTTTCTAAATTGTGCTCACATTCATTTTAATGGTTAAGGTTTGGACCAACCACCAAGTGAATTAAATGAAGAATTTCTGATTTTCTGTTTTTTGATTCACTGTGCCTGTGCATTCCAGTACTTTCTGGGAATCTCGACTTTACATGAGCAGGTGGGAGGATTCTTTTGTACCTCCCTCGAATTGTGATCATGTCTTTTTAAAATATATATTTTTATTTATTTATTTTTAGACAGAGGGGAAGGGAGGGAGAGAAACATCAATGTGTGGTTGCCTCTCAAGTGCCCCCTACTGGGGACCTGGCCTGCAACCCAGGCATGTGCCCTGACTAGGAATTGAACTTGCGACCCTGTGGTTCACAGGCTGGAACTCAATCCATTGAGCTATACCAGCCAGGGTGTGACTATGTCTTAATGGTCTTTGTATCTCTGGTGCAAACCACATTGGCTGGCAGTTAGTAGGATATATGTATATGCATATGTATGTTTATATATACATTACATATATGTGTATCTGTACATATGTACAATCTTAATACATTTGAGATTTCAACCTTTTGTTGGATATTTTAGTCTAAATGTTCTAGAGACTCAATTTCAGAAATACCCAACTAAGGTTCGTAATCTCTTGCTGTTTGCTGTCATTCCATCCCATGTGTAATCTATACCTCCCCTAAATCTCTATTTTCATTAATTAATAGCACCATAATTTTTCCATTCAGCAACACTGAAACTTTTGGGTCTATGTCAACTGTTAGGAGATACAAATGTAACTTAAGACCTTGAGGAGATTGCTTTCTAGCTGTGTAAAATGTCACTACTTAATTGCAGGCTTGTGTCAGTGCTTTTCAAATGGAAGTGATTTTGCCCCCAAGGAGACATTTGGCTAGTTTGCAGACATTTTTTGTTGTCACAATCCGGAGTTGCTACTGGCGTCTAGTGGGTAAAAGACTGGGATGCTGCTAAACATCCTGCGACGTGCAGGACAACCTCTCGCAACAAAGACTCGTGCAGCCCAACAGGCCATAGTGCTGAGGTTGGGAAAGTCGCCTACGAGACCAGCCGTCTGATGGAGTATGAGGAGAGCACTGTAGAGTGCTGAGGAGTGAGGGGAGTGATGGGATGCCTGGGGAAGTTTTAGCACTTGTGCCGCCTAGTGACGTTTCATAATACTAACCTAAATAATCGGAGTATACCATACATTATTTTAGCCACATTGTCTATTATTGTTTATTCTGTCAATTTTTGTGGTATTCCCATTTTACAGATGAAAAAATTAAAGCTTATTTTTAACTAGCTCAGCTTCTTTGGTGGATACCATTTTAAAAAATAGAATTTATTTTTTAGGACAGTTCTAGAATCACAGCAAAATTGAATGGAAGGTACAGAGCATTTCCATGTATCTCCTGCCTCCGCTAACACACAGCCTCCCCACTGTCCACATTCCACGTCACAGCGGTACGCTTGATATTACTGGTGGAACTACTCTGACACATTGTCACTCAAAGTCCATGGTTTACTTTAGGGGTCACTTTTGGGGTTGTGTTTTCTGTGCATTTTGATCAATGTATAATGACATGTATCCACCATTAGAGAATCATAAAGAACAGAAAAAACCCTTTGTCCTTCTCACCCCAACTTCTGGCAGCCACTGCTCTTTTCACTGTCTGTGTAGTTTTGTCTTTCCAGCACGTCATGTATGTGGCTGAGATCATGCCGTGTGGCCGTTTCAGATTGACATCTTTCACCAGTAACAGGCGTTTAAGTTTCCCCCGTGTCCTTTCATGGCCGGAAAGCTGACTTCTTTTTAGTGTTGAATAATATTCCAGTGTTTCACTTGTCACAGCAGGTTTATGATAGATACGTTTTTAAAAATTGTTACAGCATACCATAAAATACACAAGTCTCCCGTCTGTAGTTTGATAATTCTCTGTGTGCAGATGTGTGTTTACGTAAGTCTGTGTGCATAGGTGTGCACATAGATAAATAAGTGACCATTTTTCTTACTCATTAAGTTCCCCAGTCAGTATTCCCCCACCTCTAGGTAAGCTGATCACTATCCGGACCACAGATTAGTTTGCTTGTGTTGAACTTCCTGTAAGGAGAGGTACATAGTATGTAGTCTTTTGTGTGTCCTTTTTTCTCACTGTGTTTTTTAGCTTTCTCTTTGTTGTCACATGTTGCAGTAGTTTGTGTTTTTTATTTTTGTTTCTATTACTGTGTTTTATTTTACTTATTGAATATATCCCAGTTTATTAAGATATTCTTACGACGAGCATTTGTGTTTCTGGCTTTTGGCTACGGTGAATATAATTATATGAATATAACAGTAAGTATGTGCAGTGTAATTCTGAGTAAGTACCTAAGAGTAGAATCGCTTGCTTGTAGGTTAGGCATATACTTCGTTAGCAATAGCCTAGAGTTTTCCGAAGAGATTACAGCGTTTTACACTTCTATCTGCAATACCAGAGAGTTCTAGGTGTTCTACTTCCTGCTGCAATTGGTTTTGTCATTTTTTAATCATCTTGTCAACCTTACACGTTAGTATGACATCTATTTTATAAAAGAAAAACCTTAGGTTTTCATTTAATGTAATCAGCTTCTCCTTGGTTAGGTATCTGTTGCAAAACCATCTTCAGTCAACAGATCATGTCAGGGTAGGTTTACAATCCCAATAAAATATGACAGACTCAGTCTTTTAAAAGTGGAAAAAGGCTGTAAGCCCAAATTGGCTTATCTGTAGCACTGTTTTCTCTCTTTCTCTTTTCAACTGGACACATTCGGCACAAAATAAAATAACGAGTTGAAGGGAATCCAGTTTGTGTTTCTGAGTGATTACGAAGTGTTTATGACAGCTGCTAGGCCGACACTCTCCGTAATGGTGTTACATTGACTTCTGAACACCTTCCAGGCTGCCTCCAGGCCAGCGTGTCTGTGTCGTCTGAGTGGTTTTGCATTAACATCCACCCCGAGTAAGATCTTTTGACTACAGAAGTGTTACTTGCAAATGGAAGATACCATTAGGGCTGCTTCAAAGCTCAGAATGGTATTTGGATTGGTGGTGCTGAAGTAATGGCTGGTGTTTTGAAGTGTAATGTCTAAATCTGTGTTGCGTAGCTGAAGGACCCTGTGAGTTTAAACCATTTTTCTTTGATCTTCCTTTCAAAAATCAGACTGAAGGGGAAAGGTTAAAGTGGACTTAAAATACTCCTCTCCCTGTGTGCAAAAATTTGGGAGTATGAAACTGTGATTACAAGTCCTATTCATTATTTGTGTTCTGCACTTTTAATATTGTTCTTGAAACTCACTTCCTTCTTGCCTTAAGTTTTGTATTTCGATTTTAGTGTCAAGACCAAAATGTAGACTCAGTTGCCGTCTGCTTTATGTGGTTAGCAAATAGCTGTTCTATAAGTTGTTAGTCCTCACAAATATGTGTTTTAAGTGGTTTTTGTGGTTTGCCTTTCTTTTCTTTCTTGATGGCATACAGAATGGGTTATGGAGATACTGACACTTTAACTGGATCATTTGTGGTTAGGTAGGCAAAAGTAAAACAAAAAACTTGTCCCCTTCTGCCACCTAATTTTAGGAGCTTTCAAAAAAATTGCTTTTTACTGTTAGGAATACTTTCCTCATACTATGCTATCTTAAGTTTTTGAAATTGTTGGAGCTGAGCTATAATATGGAAAATCACCCCCTGGCAGTGAGACTTGTTAGAGAAAAAAGGCCTGAGTTTAAAAGCTGTTTTGAATACAGTGAGTTAATAGGAGATTCTGATGCCTCTTTGGTCTGGTCATTTTTGGGGGATAGTTTTCCGTGTGTACTTATGTCTAAAATGAAAGTACATCACCGAATTGGCTCACAGGGTGACTCTAGAGAGAGACTATCAGCTCTTATTGGATATTGCTTTGTAGTTATAATAGCCACTCATGTAGCTCGGTGAGGTCCTTCTGTCACTTAGTAATTAAATTAAATACCTTAGCATAAGATGATACCTCCCACCCCTTTCCCTACTTCTCTTTTTAGTTTTACCTTTTCTCCCTAATTAAAAAATTTATTCTTGTGACTTTTAAAGTAAGTAATGGAAAGAGTCTTTTTAAGGAACTTACTAATTCACTTGAGTTATCTACATGATTAGTACAGATAACTGATACATGTGAAACAATGAGCAAAGTGATAACTATTGTATATACTTGTTTTTTAATTTTTTTATTCTTGTTTATTGTATTACAGATGTCCCAATTTTTTTCCCTTTGTCCTCCTTCGCCCTACCTACCCCCCACTCCCACAGTCAATCCTCTCACTATTGTCCATGTCCGTGGTTCATTCATACATGTTGTTTGACTAGTCCTTTCCCCTTCTTTCCATCTTTGCCACCACCCCCCCACCCCTTTCCTCTGGCAGCTGTCAGTCTGTTCCCTGTTTCCATGTCTCTGGTTCTATTTTGCTTGTTAGTTTATTTTGTTCATTATATTCCTCTTATAAGTGAGATCATATGGTATTAATCTTTTGCCAGCTGGCTTATTTCATTTAGCATAATATTCTCCAGTTCCATCCATGCTGTTGCAAAAGGTAAGAGTTCCTTCTTTTTCTTTCTGCTGCATAGTATTCCATTGTGTAAATGTGCCACAGTTTTTTAATCCATTCATCTGCTGATGGGCACTTAGGCTGTTTCTAACACTTGGCTATGTTTAAATAGTCTAAGTGAGGTCCTTTTGTTGCTTTAGAAACTGAGTTCTTCAGTGTAAGAATTCATCGTCTATTTATTCCCCCTGTTTCTCTATATTTTTACCTTTCATCCCTATTTTGGGGAGCAGTGGATATTAGGGAATGTTAAAATTTATATACAGGGTGGGCAAAAGTGGGTTTACAGCCCTGGCTGGTGCTCAACCCACTGAGCTACAGCAGCCAGGGCTACATTTGTTAACTTAAATGGGCTGTTGCTACATCACTGTTGGTAGGAAAACCTGTTGCAGGTAGGAACATTATATAAACACATAAAGGTTGGAATGAGTGTGGGATATTTGTCAAAGAGGGTGGAAGTCTGCCTTGGTACTGAGCAGGAGAGGGAAGAGCAGTGTGATAAAGTCTGTGCAGATGACATGCTGCTGACCATCTCTGGAGCAGTTCTTTCCTCAAGCTGGAAAGCACAGGAGGTAAAATATCAGTGGGTTCGAGAATGAGTTGTGCGAAAGTGTGTTTTATGATACGGTGTTATAACAAATTTCCAGGTCTTAACTATTAACATGCTTTAAGAACAGTGGGACAATGGCAAATTATACTTAATACCATTAAGATTGAATAATGAGCCAATATAGACTCATTTATTTATCAGTTCGTTCATTCAACAAGCATCTTCTTGATTTAACTATCTTTTGAGTGCCAACTATGTGTTACATATTTTAAATACATGGTTTAACGCAGTTGCCTTGTTAGATAGATATGTCATCACCCTTATTTTAAAAGCCAAACTCAGATTTAGCAAATTTATATAGTTAATAAACACAAGTCTAATTCATAAACTGTTAGAATCGTCAATGTTGTTGCTGTGTGGTATTTGTAACTGATGATCTGGCATGCAGTACATATTTGGCGTTGTTGCCATAAGCCATTGTTTTGGTGAAAAATAAAACTTCCAGCATCCCACCTATTGACTGCTTTGACTCCCTTAGTTGTCCTAGGTGGAACCAGAGCCATTATTTGTCCAGAGAAGTCTGCATAAAGATATTTTTGACCGAAAGTCAGGATGTGCTTGGGATACACATGAAGAATTCTTTCTCTATTTTCTTTCATGTCTGGTGGCTTGGTCTGGTGACTTTCATTCATATTTTCAGCCTAGAAGTGATTTGCTATATATGATGTAGCCACTTTGAAAAATAGGTAAATCAGTACCTCTTTTAAATTTTGTTTTATTTTATTTTATTTTTATTTTAAAGATTAAAGCTTGTTAAAGTGTCTATCAAGGAACAGCCCTGGCTGGTGTGGCTCAGTGAATTGAGTGCTGGCCTGCGAACCAAAGGGTCACCGGTTTGATTACCAGTCAGGGCACAGGCCTGGGTTGTGTGCTGGGTCCCCAGTAGGGGGTGCGCAAGAGGCAAGCACACATTGATGTTTCTCTCTCTCTGTTTCTCCCTCTCTTCCCCTCTCTAAAAATAAATAAATAAAAAATCTTAAAAAAAAAAAAGAAACAGAACTACTAATCATTATGCTCTGTGTTTGAACTGCTTGAGTTATAGGGGAAACTGATTTTTGTGTTTCTTCTTTTTAGCAGAGACTGGTTTTCTTTGAATGTTTGTATGAATTTTTACAAATCAATATTTTTTTTTTACTTCAAGGGATATTATTTCGGTATAAGCCAACCATTTGTATGTTAAGTTGGGTGGGAAGATTGCTCATGACTGGATTTGGAATTAAAATATGAATTCAATTAGGTACAAAAAGCTCTATCTTTTTCCAGAGCTGCTGAAATGAGTTCTTGAATCTCATTCATATTCTGTACTGTTTATCATGTATATATACCTCTGGAAACCAGGGGTCCTTTAGGACAAATGTCTCACATCATTTGCCCTAATGGAGGGTTAGCATAATAGACTATGTATATATTTACTTTGAGGCAGCATTGCTTTTTCCAGAGACTGATTTATACATTTTGTTCACTGTGCGTAATGAATTTAAATCTATAATTTTTAAAAATCAGGTAACTGTATTGGGCAAGAGACCTTAACAGTCACTCATGAAATAGTATTACTAAATTCCAATAAGTATATAAAAGCAATCTCCTTAGTCATGAAGGAAATGTAAATTAAAACCACAGTGTGAATGTTACTGAACACCCACCAGAATGGCTGACACTTAACTGCTGGAGAGGATGTGGAGCAGGTAGAACTTTAAAAAAAAAAAGATTTTATTTATTTATTTATTTTTAGAGAGAGGGGAAGGGAGGGAGAAAGAGAGCAAGAGAAGTATCAATGTGTGGTTGCCTCTCATGTGCCCCCCCCTGGGGACCTGGCCCACGACCCCGGTATGTGCACTGAACCGGGGGCCCTTTGGTTCGCAGGCCGGCACTCAATCCGCTGAGCCACCAGCCATGGCAAGAACTCTTAACATTGATGGTGGAAGTATAAATTGGTAAATAGAAAGTTATTTTATTAAAATTTATAGATCTCCATTAAAATCTATAAAATACACACATTATTTCTAATATAGAAGCAATGTCCAAGAGTATATACCCAAAAGCCCAAAAGGAATATGTCCACCAAGTGACATGTGGAAGAATATTTATAGCAGTATTCTTTATGACATTCTTTTAAAAATGGTAAGATATCCCTGGCTGGTGTGGCTCAGTGGATTGAGTGTCGGCCTGTGAACCAAAAGGTTGCAGGTTTGATTCCTAGTCAGGGCACATGCCTGAGTTGAGGGCCAGGTCCCCAGTGGAGTTGTGTGAGGGGCAAGCGATCGATGTATCTCTCACACATGGATGTTTCTCTCCCCACTCTAAAAGTAAATAAATAAAATCTTAAAAAAAAAAAAGGCAAGATCATGACAGTCACAACTGTGAAAAGGATATGTCATAAATTTTATTTAACTGATTAACTAATGAGATTTTTGTCAAGTTATTACACCTGGTTCAAAAGATAATCTGAGCCCTAACTGGTGTGACTCAGTGGATTGAGTGCCAGACTGCGAACCAAAGGGTCATGGGTTCAATTCCCAGTCGGGGCACATGCATGGGTTAAGGGCCAGGTCCCCAGTAGGGTGCACATGAGAGGCAACTGCACATTGATGTTTCTCTCCCTCTGTTTCTCCTTCCCTTCCCCTTTCTCTAAAAATACATAAATAAAATGTTTTTAATAAAAAGGATAATCTGAAACACAGATATTGGCACATAATTTTTACTGTAGTACATCATTATATTTGCTCTATTTTATTATTAGCATTGTTGTTATTCTCTTACTGTGCCTAATTTATATATTAAACTTACCATAGGTATGTAAACTTATCATAGGAGGAAAACATAGTATATGTACAGATACAGTACTATCCAAGGTTTCAGGCATCCACAGGGTCTTGGAATCATATCTCCACAGATAAGGGGGGAGTACTGTATACAATATGTGATTTCATTTAAATAAACTTAAGCAAGTAAAACTTATATAAAGTATTACAAGTTCAGGGTAATAGTGAAAATTATTCTTGAGATGGCTTTGTGACTGGGAAGGGGCATAGGGGACCTTCTGAGTATCCATAATGTTCTGTTTGTTGTTGTCCGTGAGGGTAGGAGAGGTGTATTAACATTGAAAATTTATTAAGTTGTACATATACATATGATTTATGTGTTACTTCTATACCTGTTATCTTACGATGAAGTTTGCTAAAAAGAATCAATTGCAGACCACAATTCTCCATCTGACCAGTGCCTAAATGGTAGTTGGCAGGAGGGGCCGGGGTGGTGGGGGATGTGGGGGAACAAAAGCCCTGGCCGGGTAGCTCAGCTGGTTAGAGTGTTGTCTCCATGCACCGGGGCGGTGGGTGTGATCTCTGGTCAGGGCGCATGCTAGACACAACCAATGAAAGCATAAATGAATGGAACGACAAACTGACGTTTCTCTTCCTCTCTCTCTCCTGCCTTCCTCTCTTTCTCTAAAAATCAATTAGAAAAAACAAACTGAGAACTTATTTAAAAATAAATAAATAAGAGGGTAGTTTAAGGTGTAAATATCTACCCGTGTCCTGATTCTGCACCATTCATTGTAAAGCATTATCATTATCATCCTTGCTTTCTGATTACATTTTCCATTTTGTAGTCAGATGTGTCTGAAAAGTCCCTGGGGTTGCAGAGACAGGTTTGGTTCTGAGGGCTAGATGACCTTCATTTGTTTTCAGAATTCTCTAAAAGTACTTACAAAGCTCTCCCACAACTTTTATAGCTTTTTCTCTGTGTGTATTATTGTCTCGGCTGTTATAATTTCCTTTTGCCTTAGATTGAGTTGTGAGATTCTAAACTTGTACTTTCCCCCCATCTTTTTTTGTTTGGTATGTAATTTGCATATTTTCACCATGCGAAAGCTATTTTCTATGGTTGGAAAAGATTTTTTTCCTACAGTGTGAACAAATCATTCTTTGTTCTCCTTATTGTGCCTCCAAACTGGTACGTCCGGTTTATGCTCCAAACAACAAAAGTCTGTCATCAGAAATTAAAATGCCAGTAAGAACAAAGGCAGAGACCCATGAGGAGCTATTGGAGAAGTTTCCTCCTCTCCCCAAGTAACCGCAGTTGCCAGGAAGGTGGAACATTGCTTGGTATACTCCTCCTTGTAGTTCTACCCTTGGATTTATTATTGTTGTTGGTTTAAAAGTGAATTTACAGCTCCTGGTAATTCTATTCAGGATCTATAAAATCCTCATCTTTGAGATTCTTTGCCATTTTCAATGAGCTCTTTTTAAGAAACCTAAAAATCACTTTGAAAGCCTTTAGAAATGTAATCAGTCTTGACACTTATTTATTTGAGAGCAAAATTACCAGTGAACACAATGTATAAAATACTAGAGGCAATTGAAAACGGCAGCTAAAGCAGGACGTGTCCATCCTCTCTGTGTCCTTTCTAAAATGTGCACATCTTATCTGTATACACTTCGGTAGCACTGTCTCTGTTCAGAAATAGTCGTCCAGTATAGAATTTGCACATAGAGAATTCTCGCCTCTGGGAAGTTTGACATTTGTGACTCACTTAGGATACTTTAAAATTACGCTTGTAACAATCTTGATTTTAACATATTCACAAATATCTTCAGTGACAGAATGTTTCTTCCCCTCTTCCTTCCCTTATGTTAGAATTACAAAACTTCTAGGAATTTAAATTATAAGCAGTGAAGGATAGGCAGTGAATGTGAGGATGAATTTTATAATCAGTCCTAGTGCTTTTTTCCTACCTGTTGGTGGACATTTAAAAAGGGATTTAGAGTAGAAGCTGGCATTTAGGTTTGTTTTGAAGGCCATTAGTCTGAAAAGCATTGTGTGTTCAGATTTCAAAATGTTTTTGTGTATCACAGTAAGCTCTTGTGTATTAATCCAGTGATAACAAACATATATTGTATTGTGAGCATGCCAAGACAGGTTTGTTTTATTCTTTATTTTTTAGTGTAATTTAGTAGAGCAGCTCAGTTAAATATGATTTTTTTTTTAAACTTTAGGGCTTTATTTGATAGAACCGAACGTTAAATGCTAGACCTGTGGCATATGGAAATAATAGTATAGGGCAGATTTTGTGTTAGAATACTATGATTTGTTATAGGTATAAACCTTATTTGTGATAGTGATAAGTGTTTTTCATTATCCTAATTATAAATTCAATGCAGGTTCTATTTTCTATTTTCTTTTTTTTATTGTATTTTTTCCCGTTACCATTTAGTCCCCTTCTACCTCTCTCCCCCAACGAGTTCTATTTTTTATTTCCTTGTTAATAGAAATAGTATGTGTGTAGCAGAAGAATATCCATTGCCTAAAAGACAATTTATTTTCATAAAGTAAATGACTTGGCAGGTTTGGTGGAGAGAGCCAGTAATACATCTGTAATGTAATTGGATTACATTAGTGATATACCTTTCAGTAAAAGTGTGTTTAAAATAAAAGATTTTAGATTTGGTGATTTTTAGATTTCAGAGAATGTATGATTACTACTTTGGGTGGGAGATTGAACAAGGTGACTTGTAAATAAAGGGTTTTTTTTCAATTTTCAATTTTATCCGATAATAAAAAATGTAGACTTAAGAGCTGCAGTATCCAATGGCCCTGGTTTTCATTTACAAAATTAGTGTTCACAAAGGCATTTGTGGAGAGGGAAATTCTTATAGTTTGCTATGCCGAGTTTATAGCCTTCGTGTGTTTAATTGGTGATAGGTGGTGCTGTTGTTGCGTAGTTAGTTCGAGGAGCCAGGCCTTCCCTCTGTCTTCTGCGTCCCAGGTGCTGTCACATGGATTTGCCATTGCGGCCAATAAATAAGTTGTAATGACTTTTATAAGGAAAATGAATATGATGGCTCTTTAGGCATTACTATAATGTAACATTTACAAGAAACAAAAATATTATAGGTTGCAGCACTTAAATTCTGATGGAAGAGAAGATGAAGATCTAAAAAAGTAGTTAATATAAAAGGCAGTTCTACAGATTTATATTTTAATATTGGAAGATTTATAAGCCTTTTATTTTATAATGTATACACTGTTGATATTTTAAACTGCTTGTCTGGCAGGCCTATTTTAAAAAAGATACCATCAGCATGTTTCCTCTATGGAATGCTTATCGTTATGATGTTTGTTATAAGTTCTGGGATATTTAGAACTAGTTGTATAATGTTTCCCTTTTTCCCTATCAGATATTACATATTGCATCGAACACTTGACAATTATGAAAGTGTATTGGGAATTACCTTGCCACTTAAAGTAGTCTGGAAAGCCTTTCTTAACTCAGATTTAATCTGTTCCAATTAGCAGTAAACTTTCTCTTGAACCACTAATTTTGAAAAACAGTTGTTTTTGCAACTTGGCACATGGGTTAGCATACCCCCTTTGCCTTTGGAGTAATGATTATTGTACTCTGTCTCTGAGGAATAAATCTGATAGGACTCAGAAGCAATGGGCATTCAGACAGTGTCATGTGTATAATAAAAATGAGGATGTTTAATGATGCTTACATATTCCTTTTATTCATTGAATTTGGAAATTGAAAGTATGACTGGAGTCTTTCAGCACCTTTACCTTCTCAGTGGGGGCAGCGGGGAGGTGTTGATCAGATGGAACAAAGTTGGGGCCATGCAGTGTGAATTAGTGCAAAGATCTCACGTTCACGCCTGCTGGCTGCAGGCACTTGTACTGCACTGAATACTGGGAACGTGCTAAGGAATGGGAATCAGGTGCTCTCCTCACACAATGAAGGTAACTTCTGAGGAGAGACCACAGTCATCATTTTACTATGTATGTGCATATCAAATCATCCTGTTGTACACCTTGAATGTATATATTCTTTATTAAAAATGGGTTTCAGAAAGAAGAAAGAACATAAAGTTTATAGAGGTTAAATGATTTACTCAAGGTAGTTAATAGCTAGTTAGTTGAAGAACCATAACTGGTAACTGAGTCATTGACATTTCACTTCAGTGTTGTTTGCAATATATTTTGCCTTTTCTTTTACAACATATTTGTGAAAGTTAGTACAACATTTAAGATCTTCTTTTAAAAATAGCTAAGAATTTTTAGGTTTTACTTATTTATTTTTAGATAGAGGGGACGGAGGGAGAAAAAGAAGGAGAGAAACGTGGATGTATGAGAGAAACATCGACTTGTTGCCTCCTGCATGCCCTAACTGGGGACCTGGCCTGCAACCCAGGCATGTGCCCTGAGTGGGAATTGAACCAGCAACCCTTCAGTTCATAGGCCAACGCTCAATCCACTGAGCCACACCAGCCAGGGCCGAAAATATCTAAGAATATTTATCTTTTACTTACATGGAAAACTGGATACTAATAAAAAAACCCCATAGTTGCTTTGCTTTAAAATGGAAGGCAGTCATGCAGGAACTGAGCTGACTTAGTCATTTATTAAAGATAAAAATTATGGGCTTCAGGGCAGACCATTTATTCTTCTATTCATATCAAGTGCATGCTCTTGTAATTTTAAAAAATAACTTAGGATATGAATATATTTAATGTGCATGATCAACCATAAATGTGTATAAGTGTGTGTGTGAGTTAAATTTCCGACAATAAATTATCATAACACTTAAGAATGTTGTTTTCATATGATCGTGTTCTGACCCGTGTTTTCATTTACTGCAATGTTTTTTCTGTGTTCTCCTACAGATCAGTGGGGAAGCTCAGGAGCTCTTTTCTGTTCGACATGGCCCAATTCGAGCGGCTAGAATCTTGCCTGCTCCACAGTTTGGTGAGTGTATCCTTTCAGAAGAAACAAATCATTCAGAAAGTTTCTCTTTTATTGGTCTTGGACTACAGACAGCAAGAATGATAACTAAAGTCTGTTTTCCTCCAAGTGTCTATACCTCTTCTCCTCCCCCCAAGATTAAACTCTTAGTCTTGTCAGTTGAGATGGAAGTAGGTAATCTTAACCAATTCAATATGGCCATTCACTTTCTGCTGTGTTTTTGATTTATCTTTTTCTTCTTTGATCTTGATTTAGCCTCTGACGTGCCTGGCTCATTCTGGAAGCTCGCTTCTCTCCTGGTTTTAATGGCATTGCTCTTCCCAGATCCCTTCCTTGCTGACTGTGCCGCTTTTGTTATGTTTCTGGTTTACCATTCTTCGCTGGGTATTCCCCAGGTCTCTGCTGTTTTTGTGTCTTTGCTCTTCTTCTCTGTTATACCTACTGCCTTGGAGAGCTTGGATTTTCATTATTATCTTGATTATAGATGAGTGTGCCATTTGCGTTTCCAGCTATGGCAGAAGAATATTTTCTGGCTTTTGACCTTGGATCTTTGCTTTAATAATAAATGCTTTTTAATGTTGTATTTAAAGGTCATGTTTTATTTTTATTTTTTTAAAATCAAGTACATTTTTAAATTAAGTCTGCTATTTGGATGCCTAATGATCTGAGCTTTCTAAACGTTCTGTTTTCTCATTAACTTGTCTGTGTTCACTCCATGTTTTCACATGTGTACTAAAAACAATCCTATTAATATTATTTGAATACTTTAAAATATTTTTAAAAAGATGATATTAAAATACTTTAATTCTCTATGTTTTTAAAGTTTATCCAGAAGTTGGGAAATCTTCCTTATCATACTTCTTTAAGCAGTTAGTTCTCATTAATTCTCTAAATTGTTGAGAATGATGTTTATTAAAACTACTGTGCGCATTATCGTGTGTGTAAGTAATGTTAAGGATTCATGTAGTGGTTAAATCTGCTTAATTGTAATGGGAATGGTGGAAGTAGTAAGGTAACTGTGTCCTGAAGTCACGTGGAGGTTTTTCCCCTTGTTGTTGAACTGTGTGACACACGCAGATATCAGCTCTGTTTTCTCTCTCCTTTGCATTCTCCTTCTCTTACTCCATTGTCTGTTGCATTTGTGTTTTGGTGAAATCTTTTGACAGAGAAGAGTGTAGAACATTATTTTCTGGAAGGTTTTTTTGTACAGTCAACTTTCTTTGTGATGGTTAGAAACAAGAACTTTATTGCTAAAGGATTGTTCTACGTCTTTGTTT
Organism: Desmodus rotundus; assembly: GCF_022682495.2. Lineage (NCBI taxonomy): Eukaryota > Metazoa > Chordata > Mammalia > Chiroptera > Phyllostomidae > Desmodus > Desmodus rotundus. Next base: position 93,446,818 of record NC_071395.1, on the reverse strand, counting down.
CTTTTGTATGCAGTTTACGGAGGCTGATTTTTGTCGCTTCATTTCATTTATGAGCCTCTTGTTTACATCAATTATTAATGCTCAACTTTTCACAGCAAAGTTATAAAAGTTAATATTGCTAGTAGAATTTTAGTATGTTTAATTTACTTTGTCTAATTAAAAAAATAATTCCTCTGCCCAGGCTGGTGTGTCTTGGTTGATTAGCATGTCATCCTGTACACTGAAAGGGGGCAGGTTTGATTCCTGGTCAGGGCACATACCTAGGTTGTGGGTTCTATCCCTGGTCAGGGTGTGTACAGGAGGCAACCAGTCATTTCTCTCTCTCTGTTTCTCCCCTCCTCCCACCCAAAGCAATTAAAAAATATACTTGGGTAAGGATCAAAAAATATTCCTCCATCTACAATAATATGCTTACTTTAAAGAATAGCAGGTTTTAAAATATAATTTCACATATCTAAATGTTCTGTTTTGACTTGCAAAAATTACGCATATCTCCTCTATTGTGTTTGGTTAATTTGTTTGGATTTGTTTTCATCAAAATTATATATGCAACTAAATACATAACATTTGTAATGGGGAAAGAATACCCCATCCCTCTCTTTTGCCCATATTGCTTTATGTGCTCATGTTGATGGAGCAAGTTCTCAAGAAATTTCCTGAAAAAGGATGTGTGGTAGACTTTGTTTGAAAATGTCTTTCCTCTTCCATATTCTTTTCTTTCTTTCTTCTTCTTTTTTTAAAAAAAAATCAAATGATTGCCTCTTGCACACTATGAACCAGAGACTTGGCGTGCAACACAGGCATGTGCCCTGACCGGGAGGTGAACCTGCAACCCTTAATTTTGCAGGCTGGCATTCAATCCACTGAGCCATGCCAGCCAAGGCTCTTCCATATTCTTGAATGATAATTTGGCTGGGTAACAATACTTGTTTGTAAATAATAGTAATTCAGAATTTTGAAGGCATTGGTTTAGTGTTATGGTTGAAGGGTCTGAAGCCATTTTGATACCTTTTTCTTTGTATATGGCTTGTTTCTCTCTTTGGCATTCAGTAGAGTATTGGCTTTGTTCCCATTATTCTGAAACTTTGCAGTTTTGTTTCTTGATTCATACATTATCCTGAAATCATATGGTAATTGTCTTTCTCTGACTGGCTTAGTTCACTGAGGATAATGTTCTCCAGGTCTGTCCATGCTGTTGCAAAGGGTAAATTTTTCTTCTTTTTTATGGCTGAGTAGTATTCCTTTGTGTAAATGTACCACAGCTGTAGTTTCTGTTGGTGCCTCTTCTTGTTTCCTAATGTTTTTTTCTGCAGTATTTAATATATCATTTACCAACCCAGTGAATTTTTCATCTCAGACACTGTATTTCCCATTTTTAGAAGGGGTGTGTGAGTGTGTGCACACAGGTGCATGCATGTGTATGGAGAGATGTCCAGTGTCTTTTTAACATGTTTGCACTCTCCTCTACCTTCTTGAATAAATGGAGTATGCTTTTCGCAGTAGTTTAAATGTCACTCTGTTCTATTGATTATCTCCTTAATATGAGTCAAATTACAGTGAAATTCTCACAGTGTATTTTTACAGCATCATTTTTGTCCATCCTTAACCATTTTTCTCCCCCTCTGCCTCCTTCTTTCCCTTCCTCACCTCAGCAACACTGCTTTATGATAGTTATATTGAACTAGTTACATTTCCTCTTTTTTCAGGCCTTTTTCATTTGCTGTTTTGTTTTCCAGAATACTGATGTCCTTCTGACTCTTCTTTGTCAGCCAGTGTCAGCAGTATGTGCTGTCATAGGACTTACTGTTTTTATTTATTTATTTCATTTTAAAGATTTCATTTATTTATTTTTAGAGAGAGGGGAGGGGAGGGAGAAACATCAATTGGTTGCCTCTTACATGTCCGCAGCGGGGGACCTGGCCCAAAACCCAGTCATGTGGCCTGACAAGACCTATTGGTTTGCAGTATGATGCTCAACCCACTGAGCCACACCAGCCAGGGCTGTATTTTTTTTTTTTTTAATATTTTAGTTGCTCATTTTCCTCTTAATTGCTAGATTTGTAGGCTGTTTTCTTATCTTTAGTGTACCACAGACTATTTGGTTGGTGCACAGTGGTAATGAATATTTGTTGAGTGTTGGTATATGGTATAATCTTTTGAAAATTATTACCTAAAAGAAAAGCAAGTTCCTTTTCTGTAGGTATTTCTGGGAAAAGTCTGTTCCCTAACTAAAAGTGAAAAACTAAAGATTCGTGGGTCCTCTTTTCCCACAGAAAGTCATCATTGTGTTTAACGGGCATGCATTCAGATCAGTGGTTTGTGCTTCCCTGCTTCTTCGTCGTCACAGTGACCCTTAAAAGTTGAATTAAAGTTTTTGTCTTTGTTATTTGTTTTCTTTTTCTATTATATTTCTTTTTTTAAAGATACTATTTATTTTTAGAGAGAGGGGGAGGGAGAGAGAAAGAGGGGGAGAAACATCGATGTGCAAGAGTTATATCTATCTGGTTGCCTGTCACACACCCCCACCTGGGGACCTGGCCTGCAACCCAGGCATATGCCCTGACTGGGAATTGAACTGGCAACCCTTTGGTTCTCAGGCCAAAACTCAGTCCACTGAGCCACACCAGCAAGGGCTCCATTATATTTCTTGATTTTTTTTTTTTTTTTTTTTTTGGCCAACTTCTAGTTTTCATAGGTTTTTTCCTTGTTATATTGTGGTCCTTCCCCTACTCTAATGTGTTTCTTTGGAGTCACAGGAGTAGTGCATTCTGTGCAGTGCATTGCAGAATACATGGAATTTGATTGTTGCCCCAAAGTGAATTTAATATTTTGCAAAAGGAAATGAGAACTATACGTTTGTGTCAAGTATTTTTTTAATCATTTGTTAGTGACCAAATGGGTAACACTGTTTTTGACTGTAACAGAGCTTAGAACCCTATGAGGAATTATATTAGGCAGTCCTCAAGGAGAAGGATGATCATTTTGGCCTTGAACCTGAACTAGGTTTTTGAGAAATGCAGATTTGTTATCTTTAGGAGTCCAATCTATGGAGTACCTGAAATTTCTTCATAGAAGAGTATTTTAGAATAAATTCTTTTAAGGCTAGACCTGTATTCTGAGAGTAGATGGATTCTTCGGAGATATAGTATCCTCAAGTGTCTGTGAGCCAAATTCCTGGTACTCATCCAAAACACTGGGTAGCCAACTTGGCTTATTTCTTCTGGATACATTGTGACTTACTGCTGGAAAGGTACTATTATTTTTTGTTCCGTTATGCAAGGAATTTGCAACTTTACATCTCAAAATATTAAGTTTTTAAAAAAGACTTAAGATCCAGTTTTTCCTATTGGAGAATGAATGCCAGGTATTTTCTGAAGATTGTGATTTTGTGAACAGTCCAGCCATGCAGTCCCAAATACTAATTTTTGCTGGTTTTTAATGATATTGAATGGCTGAAGTTATTTTTCCAGAAACAAAAACACGCAGAACAGCTTTAGAGCTGTTAAGCTTTTTCTCATTTGCTTATATTTTGTAAATTTTCAAACAGTGTCAAGTTTTCATTATTTTTCTCAAGGTACAATTACCTGTTTCATCCTTTTCAAGCAACTCAAGTGTGATTTTTGTCATGTTCAAGTAAGAGTTGTTTGATTTGTTCAGCTGTGTGAAATCAGAAATTTCGATTAACTTCTCCACAAGGTTTGCTGGAAATTGTTTTTCCTGTAAAATTTTAATGACTGTGTTTAACAAAGTAAATCCTGTAAACACACACCCACACGCACACACACACAGTCTGTTTGGCCAAAACACTAGCAACATTACAAAAGTAGGCCAACTGACATTTGCTTACAGTCATCACCAGTATTTTGCAAAAAGGGAACAGGCTTATTGACATTTTAAATGGCCGAACTATGAGATTTAGACGTTCATAATGTTTTCTGCTCTAATTAATTCTCAGTTTGCCTGGTGTGTATTTTTCATAACACTCAGTCTTTATCATTGGGGCCTTTACTACTTCGGATAGTTTAGACTTTAACGAAATCTGTGTAAGCTTGTAACTTAGATAAATTATAACGGGGGAGCATACGTTCTGTTCGTCTTTTTCTCAGTGTCAGATTTTTATTGTCAGGGTCGTTGCGAAGATACACACCTTCCTAACTTGGTTAACTTAAGTTGGAACAGTACTTAGCCTCCGTCTATTATGTCTTACAATTTTTTTTTTTTCTTTCTGGTCCCAGGACTCTGCCTTCCCGGTGAATCCCCCTCTAACAGGATGTCTTGGTTTACTTTTTCTCTGCCCTTGGCCATGTGGATGGGCCAGTTTTTACTATCCTCATCCTTTGGGGTGGGTTCCTGTTTCTCAGCTATGTTGGGAACTCCTGCTGTTTGATTGTGGTGTTTGCATGTTCCTTAACTCTGAACCATTAACTTCAGGCAGACCAGCTGTGCAGTGAGAGCTGTTTGTTATTCTAAATATTTTTATTCTTGGAGACCTGTTGTGGAACAGTCTCCCCAGAACTTCTGTTCTCATCATGTAACTGGGCAGCCAGCGCAGACCTCCAGCTCCCAGGTCTGCCTGTAAAGCCAGGGCAGCAAGTCAGATGGAGAGAGGCGTGCACTCAGGCCTGAATTCTGCATAGGCCTTTGTCACTTGCTAGTTGTGTGGTGTGGGAGGGAGTCACGTCATCTCCCCACACCTGTTTCTTAGTCTAAATGATGTTGGTTAGACTGGATATGGCCACAGAACTCCAGGCATTCTGAAGAGATGCCTTAGGGACCCTTTCAGAGAAGGCCGCTGATTCTAAAGGCGCGACATGGGCTAATGAGGACTCATTTCCACTGGTCATTGACCAGCATGAATCACCAGGCCTGTATGTCAATGTATTATAAGAAATGTCCAAACGTGGAGAATTTTTATGAGTTTATATGAGGCAGAATGACAACATATTCCAGGGAGCATGATCTCAAATGCTCTGCTCTGTTCATCTTAAATTTCTTTAATGTTTTTGGTCAGAGAAATAGTGTTTCTAGGGGAGAAAGTTTTAGAGGTACTGCTTGTTTAGTTTTTAGGTTTTTGTGATCTCATGGTGTTGAATTTGAGAAGTTGATCTAAGAGTGTTTTCAGTTTATACCTATTTGAACCCTGTAATTAAGGACTTTTCCCATGGGGCCTATAGTGAGAGGAAAGTACATTGAACAGAAAAGAGAGGAAGTAAATTTATAAATCAAGTAAATAATGTTTGATATTTTTCACGTGAATGCTAGGTTGATTATGTACATTATCACCACTTTCCCACTATTCTGCAAGGTGAGTACCATTCTATTTTACAGACGAGGAGACTTAAAGTTCAAAGAGTTTAGGTGACTGGCATAGAGACAATAGTTGATAAGTGGTGGAGCTGAACTTGAAAGCTTGCTTTTTAATCACGTGGCCTCACTGTCTCCCAGTATTTGATTATTCCCGTATTACAGGGAAACACTTTTACCAAATCTAGGTGTTTCTAGGCTATGTCTCTGCAGAAACCAAACAGCTGTGTGTTCACTGAAATATGTAAAAAGTAGCTCTGTTTCTCCATCTTTTCTTCTACTTTGTTGAAGGTCTAAAATTTCTCCAGTTGCCCTAGTGTTTTCATTGTACATGGAGTCCTTGGTTGTTTAGTCTGAAGGTGAAGAGCACTAAAAACAGTCCGTATGGGGACCAGTATTTGGGAACGCCATTATCTTACAGAACTACATTTTAAATTTTAAGCTGTCAGGATAAGGTATGTCACAAAGACAGCTGCAGTCTATTCAAGTTACGTTTACCCTAAATTGAATCGGCCCTTTAAAAGAAATGCTGCTTCCCTTTTACAGGACTCTGTATAAACTATTAAAAGTACTTCAAAAGGGTTAGTGTCGGATATCTCGAATCAGATAAAAACAAAGGTGTAACATGAAGCAACTAAATTACCAAATGTGAGCTTAATGATTGTGACCCAAATAAACAGACTTGTAATGGAGATGCTGATTGTTATCAGGACAGTTTAAATAAATGCCTTTTACTGTAGAACTGTAAAAAAAGAATGTGTGTGTCTTGGACAAGTTATGGTCTTGGAAATCTGTGTTCATTTATCATAATGCATACCTAGGTGTGAAAGTGAAAACTCATTATTTTCTAAGTCATAGTCATTTTAAGTAAGTCTTTTAAAAACATTCAGCTTTATTGAGAAGTAATTTTACATACAGTGAATCCCATTAATTTAAGTATATCATTTAATGAATTTTGCCAGACAGATACAGTTATGTAATTACAACCACAATCAAAATAGAAAGCCTTTTCTCTCACTGTAAAAAGTCCCCTTGCCCACTGCACACCCATCAAAATGACTGTATGCAAATGGGAGGTAATAGCAACAAGTATTGGTGAGGATGGAGACTCATTGGAACTGTCGTACACGACTCAAGACAATGTAAATTAGAACAGCTACTGGGGAACATCTCGTCAACTCCTTAAAATGTTGGGTATGAGCAGCTGTAGGTTCACAGCAAAACTGAGCAGAAGATACAGAGATTTCCTGTATACCTTCTTCCCCTACACAGGCAGAGCCTCCCCATCATCAGCATCCTCCCGCAGAGAGTACATTCAGGCTTTTCAATAGCAAGTGCTTTTAATTGTCAGCAGTTTTTATGTTTTAATTTATCTTTAATTTCCATGTTACAGATTTTTTCTTTTATTATTTGTGATTTTTGTTTCTGTCTTTTTTTCCCATTAACTTAAATAGATTTTTTAGGTTACCTTGTGATTTTTGTCCTAGACTCATGGGTTATTTTAAAAGGATGTTGTTAAAAAATTTTTTTTAGATACTTTCCTAATTATCTTTTATTTATTAATTTCTAATTTAATCCTGTTGTCCCCAGAAGACATAGATCAGTCCAGTCCTGATTTATATGAGTCCAGTCCTGTTAAATGTTTTGAGATTTGTTATATGGTCTCTCTTGTTCCATTCTTTTGTATCCATATGGGTTGGTTTTCTGCTTAATCTGTTAGTTATTTAGAGAGAGTTGTTCAAATCTTCCATAATAATTGTTTGTGTGTTTTTGTAATTTTATCAGTTTTTGCCTTATATGTTTTGCCATTCTGTTATTGGGAACAAAAACACTTAGGATGGTAAAGTCTTCTTCATGAATTTATTCATTTGTTGTTAATGAAACCCCTGGTAGTAATATTCCTTGCTCTGTAACTTACTTTTTCTATTGTATATGAGTGTGTATAGATGCTCTTGCTTTCTTTTTTCTAATGTTGATGTGATATATCTTTTGTGATCTTTTTACTTTGAACCTTTGATTTTCTTATTATGTAAAATACATTTCTTATAGGTAACATATAACAGTCTTTTTTTTTTTAAATACAGTATTTCACTGTCTTTTACTTGTATCTTTAGACCATTTACATTTAATGTGTGTTAATGGGAATTGATTTAAATATACCATTTTACCTTTTTCTATTTTTCCTAAGTGTTCATTGTTGCCTTTCCCAATTTTTTTTTCTGCCTTCTGTTGGACTATTTTTATGATTCCACTTAATCTCCTTTATTGTGTCTGTTTACTATGTATGTTTGTTTTGTTTTTAGTGTTTTTTAGGATTTACAGCAGTTTTTACTTGATTCAAGTGATATTATACCATTTCACATATTGTATAAAAATCTCAAAACACTCAACAACAAAAAATACTACCTGATTTAAAAATGGTGAAAGGACTTGAACAGACATTTCTTCAAAGAAGATAATACAAATGGCCCATAAGTACACGAAAAGATGCTAACATTATTAGAGAAATGCAAGTGAAAATAATGGTGAGACACTACTTTGCATGCATTAGGATAGCTAGTATCAGAAAAACAGAAAATAACAAGTGTTGGTGAGGATGTGTAAAAATTGGAACCCATGTGGTTTGCTGGTGGTTATGTAAAATAGTATAGCTGCTGCAGATTTTCTTTTCTTATTCTTTAAATATGTTTATTGATTTTAGAGAAAGAGGAAAGGGGAGAGAGAAAGAGAGAAACATCAATTGGTTGCCTCTTGCACCTGCCCTGACTAGGGATCAAACCCAAAACGTAGATACGTGCCCTGACCGGGAGTCGAGCCTTCATTCCTTTGGTGAACAGGATGATGCTCCAGCCCCTGAGCCACACTAGCAGGGATGGCTGTGGATTTTCAAAAGTAGTGGATTTATGAAAAATTTTGGTTTGGTTATTGACATACTTTAAGTAATTGAATACACACATATTTAAAATAGACTTTTTTAAAGAGCAATTTTAGGTTCACAGAAGAATTGAGTGGAAAATAGAGTTCCCATATATTCCCTGTGATAAGAGCTGCTGTTCTCCACATCCTCACCAGCATACTTGGTGTCGTCGGTACTCCAGATTTCAGCCATTCTGCTAGCTCCGTGATTTTCCACTGGTGCGCCGCGAGAAATTTTAAAACATTTAATACCTGCCTATTGAGTCAGGGGCACTGACCACTTTCCCTTTAGATTATCAGAGTAAAAAAAAGACAATAGCCAATACAACAATAGCCATCCAGTGTGAAAAACTCAAACTTAGGACTATTTTTTTGTCAGAATGGCAGAAAATGTAATATATTTTTTGGTGTGCTGCAGAATTTTAGTAATTGGTTTTTGTGTGTCGTGATGGGAAAAAAGTTGAAAATCGCTGTCCCAGCTGCGTAATGGTCATCTCATTGTTACAATTTCTTCATGACATGTGGAGTGTCTTTTCATATACTTACTTGCCACGTGTTTATCTCTAGTGAGGTACCTGTCAGGGTCTTCAGGTTGTTTTTGTTTCTTTTGTTACTGTTGAGTTTTAGGTGTTCTTTATATATTTTAGATAACGGTCTTTTATCATGTATGCAGATATATATGTTATATACATAACTTAGAAATATTTTTTCCCAGTCTTGACTTGTCTTATTCTCTTGACAGTGATTTTGCACAGTGCATAGTCAAATATTTTTTTCTTTTCCCTTCTTTACATGTATTTTAGCACACTTGATGCTGTTTCACAACTCACTAATGTTCTGTTCATTTTTGAAAATTTTTCATCGAATTTATTTTTTTTTGATTTGATTATTTAAAATGTTTTTATGCATTGATTTGAGAGAGAGAGAGAGGAAGTGTGAGCCAGAGAGGGAGAGAGACACGGATTTAATGTTCCACTTATTCATGCGCTCACTGGTTGATTCTTATGTGGGCCCTGACCACGGATCCAACCTGCAACTCTGGTGTATTGGGAAGACATTCTAACCAACTGAGCTATCCAGCCAGGGCTTTATTGAATGTATTGGGGTGACATTGTTTAATGAAGTTGTAGGATTGTTCGTTTTTTTCAGTCTTTTTTCTTCCTTTCTTTTTTTATTGAATAGCAAGCTTTTATTAAATATGACAGCTACATTTACTTCTTCTGATCCCTGAAAGTTTAAGTAAAAATTTTAAATTATTTTATTTATTTATTTATATTTATTAATTTTTAAAATAATTTTAATTTTTATTTTATCTATTTATTAATTTTTCCCCAATTTTAAAATTATTTTATTGTTGTTCAGTTACAGTTGTCTGCATTTTCTCCCCACCCCTCTACCCCGCCCCAGCCAAATCCACCTCCCTCCCCTGCTTCCACCCTCCCCCTTGGTTTTGTCCATGTGTCCTTTATAGTAGTTCCTGAAAACCCTTCTCCCCACTATCCCTTCCTCCCTCCTCTCTGTCTATTGTTAGATTGTTCTTAACTTCAATGTCTCTGGATATATTTTGTTTGCTTTTTTCTTTTGTTGATTATGTTCCAGTTAAAGGTGAGATCATATGGTATTTGTTCCTCACCGCCTGGCTTATTTCACTTAGCATAATGCTCTCCAGTTCCATCTATGCTGTTGCAAAGGGTATAAGCTCCTTCTTTCTCTCTGCTGTGTACTATTCTGTTGTGTAAATGTACCATAGTTTTTTGATCCATTCATTTGCTGATGGGCACTTAGGTTGCTTCCAGTACTTGACTATTGTAAATTGTGCTGCTATGAACATTGGGATGCATAGGTTCTTTTGGATTGGTGTATTTATTTTTCCATTGCCATTTATCCCCCCATACCCTCTTCCACCTGCACCCATCTCCTGGCCCCATGCAATCACCACATTGTTGTCTCTGTCCATAAATTCTTTCTCTTTTTTATGTTTTGCTTTATCCCTTTGGGTCCTCCCAACCTCCCCAGAGCTGTCACATTGCTCTCTATCTATGAGTCTGTCTCTGTTTTGCTTGTGAGTTCAGCTTCAAAGATGGAAGCAGTATTAGATTCTAGATATGAGTGAAAGCATATGGTATTTGTCTTTCTCTGACTGGCTTATTTCACTTAGCAAAATGTTCTCCAGGTCCATCCATGCTGTTGCAAAGGGTAAAGTTTTCTTCTTTTATACGGCTGAGTAGTATTGCTTTGTGTAAATGTACCATAGCTGTAGTTTCTGTTGGTGCCTCTTCTTGTTTCCTAATGTTTTCTTTTGCAGTATCTAATATATCATTTCCCTACCCAGTGAATTTTTCATCTCAGACACTGTATTTCCCATTTTTAGAAGGGGTGTGTGTGTATGTGTGTGCACACAGGTGCATGCATGTGTATGGAGAGATGTCCAGTGTCTTTTTAACATGTTTGCACTCTACCTTCTTGTATAAATGGAGTATGCTTTTCATAGTAGTTTAAATGTCACTCTATTTCTACTCAATCGTTCTATTGATTGATTTATCTCCTTAATATGAGTCAAATCACATTGCCTACTTACATGCCTTGAAATATTTGTTTGAATGCCACACATTGTGAATTTAATGTTGCTCAGGGGCTGTTTTGTATTCCTTTAAATACTTTTGGGCTTTGTTCTGGGATACATTTACATGACTTGACTTTTTGTCTAATATGCCTGGAACAGCCTTTAGTCTAAGGCAGGAGTGTACAAACATACTCTGAAAGGGCCAGGGAGAAATACTTCAGGCCTGTGGGCCATGTAGCATCTGTCACGACCATTCACCTCTGCCATCATTGTGCAAAAGCAGCCACTGACAATGCTTAAATAAATGAGTAGGACATTGGGGCATTCCCAGGGCTCATATCAGTGTTTCCCTTGTTTCAAGGATCACTGTCTTGTGCTGTTATCCACTGTCTGAAACTGTTTTCGTACTTTTTATCTGTTAAGTTTTCCAGCAGGAGGATAAATCTAATCCCTGTTAATCCATTATGGCTGGATGCAGAAGTTCAGCATTTTTCTTTAATTCAAAGGTGTGGATAATTTTCTGTAAGATTGCTTAGAACAGCACCTGATACATAGTAAAAGTTCTGTATGAATTTTTGTAAATAAAGAAAATAAATAAATTGGGATTGGATTTTGTTGGGTAGTTAAAATTTAATGTATCTTTGGAGAAATTGAATCACAGATCCTTTAAAAGGTGCAAGTGTTATAGAGGAATTTGAAGAGGTATTTTAGCTTTAATTGTACTGTTTTATCTCTGGTGCTAGATGTAGTAGCAAAAGAACATGATAAAAACACCAAGGGAATCTTTTATTTCTTTTGATCTCATGAATAGGTAAAGGAGGCTTAAACTTTCCCTCCCCTCTTGCTATCATCAAGGGACTACTATGATTCTTGCCTTTCAGAGAATGGCATCTTTTTTTTTTTCTCTGCCTGTAATTCTTTTAGTCTTAAAAACAAGAGGATTGGGCCTCAGTTGTTATCATTTGAAGTATCTTCTTGGCACTTACTTTTTAACCTAGTTTCCATTGGAAATTTTCCCCTTGTTGCTGTTACTTTGTCCTGCAGGTTTTATGTATATATGGATTTACTTTGGGAATATATTGGAATTTTCATTATTTTCACTTATGGTGTAATATGGAGAGAATTTGCAGCCATGTGAATTTATATAGCTTTATAGTTAATAGCAACAACCAGATTCCTGATCTAATTAAACTCTTATTTTAAAATGTGAAAAATGAAACTACAACTCTGGGTTTATGTCTTCAAAGGAGTGAGAAGTACAGAATTTTGGAGAGTGGCTACCTGGTGATAGGTAGGCTACAGGGTTTATGATGTATGAGTCTATGTAAGTACAGTAAATGGAAAGTGTCGGTAATATTTTACTTCTCATCTTCAGCGATGGGTTCATCAGCAAGGTGTTTATTATATTACTAAAATATAAAGAGGAGGCCCACACCATTGAGGAGAAATGAACCAAGGATCATTAATTGTTTACCTCTTTGGACTCAATGCCCTATGTGGAGAAGAAAAAGATAGAAGCAAGAGAAACTGAATATGATAGTTTTCCTAGGTCAGAAATGGACATCAGAAATGAAAATTTAGAGGTTTATAGTGAAGTTTTCCTGCCTCTGCTGCTGACATGGTGCCTGTGAAAGAGATTGTGGCAAAGGGAGGCAAAACAAAGAAGGAGGTTTTGGAATTTACCCTTGACTGCACCCACCCTGTGGAAGATGGAGTCATGGATGCTGCCAATTTTGAGCAGTTTCGTCAGAGGGCATCAAAGTGAATGGAAAAGCTGGGAATCTTAGTGCAGAGGCTGTAACCTCGAAAGATTAAGATTAAGATCACTGTAACTTGTAGGGTACTTTTTTCCCAAAGGTATTTGAAATATCTCACCAAAAAAATGTTTGAGGAAGAATAAACCATGTGATTGGTTGCTTGTAGTTGCTAACAGCAAAGAGAGTTAACCAATTGCATTTCTTCCAGATTAATTAGGGTCAGGGGCGTCCAGCATGCGGCCCGTGGGCTGCATGCTGTTCAGGATGGCTATGAATGCAGCCCAAAACAAAATCGTAAATATACTTAAAACATTATGAGGTTTTTTCTGATCACGTTTCACAATATATCTAATGTGTGGCCCAGGGACGCCAAAACCCTGGACACCCCTGACTGATGAAGAAGAGGAGGAAGATGAGGATTAAAATTTCTTTATCTGGCACATTTTATATGACTTCTTGAATAAACTTTGGGAACCAAAAAAAGAAATTAATGGAAGATCTAAGAGGGAGGGATAGTTCTCTCTATATGAGATCTTTTTGTAAATAAAGATGTACTCTTTAATTTGCTCATGTTTTAAATTTCAGTTCTGCATTTAAAAAAAATCAAATTTATTTTTAGAGAGAGGGGAAGGGAAGGAGAAAGAGAAGAAGAGAAACATCAATGTGTGGTTGCTTCTCGAGCGACCCCTACTGGGGACCTGGTCCACATCCCAGGCATGTGCCCTGACTGGGAATTGAACTGGCAACCATTTAATTCACAGGCCCACACTCAATCTACTGAGCTACACCAGCCAGGGCTCAGTTCTGCATTTTATAGTACTGTGTGTGTGTGTCTGGATGCATGTATTTCTGTAACCAGAACAATGACTGCATAGAGCTAAAGTGCTGTATTTTTGTTCATATTATTGAGAGGGCCACTGTAGTAACATGTGAAGTTAATCATATAACCTGCATACCATGGCATTACAGTTTCTCAAAGGTAAATAATACCCTTCTCCAATGTACTGCACAGAACTATTGTGAGGAGAAGTAAACTGTATTTTTTTTTTTGAAATTTTTACTGATAAAATGGCTAAAATGGATGGGTGTCAAGAGGGAGCCCTGTGATTCACCACTGGCAGGAGGGAAGAAGAGGCTACAAAATTCTTGATGTCTTTCTCCATCAACATTTCCCTCTTTCCCTCTCACATTATACTCAAAGTGTTGCCATCACTCTCTTGAGGACATGGGGCCTAAGTTCCTTATGCCCTTTATCCTTGTTTGACTCAATCACCATGAGAAGCCCAAAGGTCATCTCTCATCCTTACACTCTGCTCCCTATGGCATTGACTTGTCAAGCTTTTCGGATCTGTTAATTCCTCTGCTCCCTCCACTACTCATCTGACTCCTGAAACTTCTTGGCTGGGGCCTCTGGAAGTCCCTATCATCTGCAAAACCCCCCTGTACTGTTAAACTCTTTTAAAATGTGCTTTTCCTTTCTCCTCCTTCCTTTCTTAGTTAATACCTTTCATTTTTTGATGGTATTTTTATCTCATGGTTTTCTGTAGTGCTACTACATTCATAATCCCTAATACCCAGTGATACTGAGGATCTTTCATGTGCTTATTTGAAGTCCCTTTATTTTCTTTGGTGACATGTCTATTCGTGTCTTTTGCCATTAATGTTGAATTTACAGAATTCCTTACATACTCTGAATTAAAGGCCTTTGTTGGGTGTATGATTTGCAAATATGTGTGTATGTGTGTCCATGGCTTATATTTTCATCTCTGTTTAAATGAAGTCCAAAAAAGTAAACTTTATTTTCAAATGAGAGGATTATTTCCTCAAGAATATGTTGCCACAAAGTAGTGGGAGCTCTTACACACAGTATTAACTTTGAAACTCTGTTTTGCTTCTCATTTCTCAGATAATCGTTACACTTGGGGAAATTGGTATTTACTCAGTTGCAAGAACATTGTGTTATTCAGCAAGATTTATTTCCCTGTTGTCTGTAAATCTTTAAAGGAACTGGACAATCCCCAAAGTTTACCAGTTGATCCCTGGGTGGCATAAGAGGTTTTCCATTTTTTTTTCTAAGAGGATATAGTTACCTATAACGTGGAAGGACCAACCCTGGCATTTGACGAGACAGGAGTATTCTGTTGGCTAGAACGGAGTGGTTTATGTGTGTGTGTCGCGTATGTCGTGCAGGTAGCATATGGTCGAGTGGGCGGACAGGCTGTGGAGTGTGTACGTGTTGTGTCCGAAGCAGTTTTTCCCTAAGTATGTATTGAACATACATCTAATACATCTAACTGCATGTTTTTGCAGTGCACTTTTCGGTTCATACAGTATTAGTTTTTTCAATTTGTTTTAATGCTGCCTTGATTCTAGTACATTATTCTACCACTCACAGAGTATTTCTAAATCATGCAAGGATGGAGGGATTCTCTTTAAAAGGCATTCTTGGTGTCTATTTAATACATAGGCCCTGACATGGTTACTGGAACATGGTGTATTATAGTAGTTTTGAAAATATATTCATGTATTTTACGTATGTAACATTTGTCTTTACAGCGCTTTAGGTAGTTTCTCATACACAGAGTTATTGGTGCTGAAAGTAGACCTTTTAATACTAATTTCTTTTTAAACAATTACCTACCTGTCAAAACTCAGTTTATTTATTTTTTTAAAAGATTTTATTTATTTATTTTTAGAGACAGGGGAAGGAAGGGAGAAAGAGAGGGAGAGAAACATAGATGTGTGAGAGAAACATTGATCAGTTGCCTCTCGCGTGCCCATAGCTGGGGACCTGGCCTACAACCCAGGCACATGCCTGAGAAGGATTCAAACCAGCAATTTTTCAGTCCGCATACCAGCACCCAGTCCTCTGAGCCACACCAGCCAGGGCTAATACTAATTTTTGATACTTCATTTAGAAAATACTTCCTCCTGAATTCTTTGGCCTAGAGCTTCCTAAGTTGTAGCCCCTGAGAGTATCAAATGATGATACATGACTGTGATGGGCATGTATTAACAGCTTTGTTGCTTTTTAAAAAATTTATTGATTTTTTTGAAGAGAGAGAGAGTGAAACATTGACTTACTGTTCTACTTATTCATGCATTCATTGGTTGCATCTTGTATGTGCCCTGATCAGGGATTGAACCCATAACCTTGGCATGTCGAGATGGTGCTCTAACCAACTGAGCTACCTGGCCAGGGCTAGTATTGCATTTTTTGAGATACTCTTCTAAGCTAATTATAGAATGTCTAGATATTTTGTTAGGCATACATGGAAATGGTTTAAATGTTGGTCCTTTAAGATAATTTTACCACCATTTAACAAATCCTTTTTTTTTTTATTTGGACTCTCAAAGAGTTTTTCTTCATGTTTTTCTTCTTCAATTTAGCCTATCTTATACTTATTTGGATCACATTTCCTCTTACTGTCTTTTTCTTATTCCCTCATTTCTTTTATCCTACTCTTTAAAAAGTTTTAAGAACAAATATTTATAAAAATTAATTATATATATGTTCATGTATATCTGTTTACACATTATTCCTTAATTATATTTCTTTTTTCATTAGTCAAGATATTAACAATTGTGTACATGTTC
This sequence comes from Desmodus rotundus, assembly GCF_022682495.2. Lineage (NCBI taxonomy): Eukaryota > Metazoa > Chordata > Mammalia > Chiroptera > Phyllostomidae > Desmodus > Desmodus rotundus. Next base: position 93,430,681 of record NC_071395.1, on the reverse strand, counting down.
TGACTTTTTAGGTGTGAATTTTTTATTTTACCAGAGACTTATCGAAATTCCTAAATCATAGGCTTTTTGCTTTTATACAATTCTGGAAAATTCTCTGTTGTTTATCTCTTTGAGTATCATATTTTAAATTCTTTCTGTTCTCTTCGGTCATTGCCTTCACCATGCTCCACATAGAACTCTCTGTCAGAAATTCAAGACCAGATAAATAATCTAGCAAGAAAACAGAGTAACCTTCACAAAAGAAAAAGCAACTCAGACCAGATGTTTTTTATCTTAATCTTAAATGATAACTAAAAATTAAGCAGCACATGAAGACAACCAGTCATTTAAAGGACAAATACACTGTCACAAGAATCTTAACATTATATGTGAAATAACTGTAATATCACTTGAAAATAGAGTGCAGTAACTTCAACGCATACTGCAACTCCAGACCAGCAATAAAAACAAAAAACAAATTTAAACCAAACGAGTGTAGTTCATCAGCTAATAAAAGAGATAAAATGGCATATTAACCCACCAGAAGACCAAACCAAATTATATGCTATTAAAATATATGTTAAGTATAAAGATACCAACATATTTAAAGTAATAAGACGGTAAATCTATACCATGCAAATACTAATAATAAGAAAGCTAGAGTGACTGTATTAATATTGGGTAAAGACTTTAGAGCAAGTATTACCAGGAATAAAGAAGGACATTTCATAACGATAAAATCATTAGTTCATCAGAAGATGGGATGACCCTAAATATGTGTTCATTTAATAACAGAGGTTTCTTTTTAATTTTTTAATAAACCACATATATATAGTTTCTTTTAAATAATTTTTTAATCCTCATTTGAGGATGTAACTATTTAATTTTAGAGATTGGGGAAAAGAGTGGGAGAGAGAGGAAAAGGAACATTGAGGTGAGAGAGTCCCAAAGAAGTTGGACCCAAGGAGGAACACACCAAGGCACATCATAATTACATTACCCAAGGTTAAAGATAAGGAGAGAATCTTACAAGCAGCAAGAGAAAAGGACACAGTTACCTACAAAGGAGTTCCTGCAAGACTGTCAGCTGATTTCTCAAAAGAGACCTTGCAGGCAAGAAGGGGCTGGAAAGAAGTATTCCAAGTCATGAAAGGCAAGGACCTACATCCAAGATTACTGTATCCAGCAAAGCTATCATTTAGAATGGAAGGGCAGATAAAGTGCTTCTCAGATAAGGTCAAGTTAAGGGAGTTCATCATCACCAGGCACTTATATGAAATGTTAAAGGGATTTGTCTAAGAAAAAGAAGATAAAAAATATGAACAGTAAAATGACAGCAAACTCACAGTTAATTTTTTTTAACATTTTAAATTTTTAATCCTTTCTTTACAGGTTACCTATGTCACTTTTGATTAAGAAAACTGTAGAAAGTTAGTAACTGCCACATGCGAACGCCAGGTGGTGGCACATGTCAATTCTCCACAGAACCCTGCTTTGCGAGGCGTCTGAATGCACTGCCCGGGTCTCTGCTCACATTCGCTGGAGTCAATCGCGGAGGTTTTAGTCCACAGGTCACTTTTCCCCATATTTCTTTGTAAACTCTTCAGTGTTATTACAGAATTTTTTACAGTCCTTAGAGTATTCTTCAGCTAGGTCAGCCTGAAGGGGGTGCTCGGGCTGGGGGTCGTTCACCAGTGCTATGAGGGACTGGATGACTTGGTCGGTTTTGGTTGCTGGCTTCCAGTTTTCAGCACTAATTACTGGCAGACAGACCTGCCCCTTTTCATCGATGTAGGGGTGATAGATCTTTGTTTTAAATGTGATCTTCGGTGGTTTGAATGGGTACTCTGCTGGAAAGTTGATTTCGATTCTGAAGTCCCCCTTATCATATGGAGGGTTGTCAGGAACAATAAGCCCTTGCCAAGTCAATGAATTAGCTTCATCAACCTGGATGTTACGGAAGTTTTTCAACCCACATTTGTGGATTTCTTCAAGCTCCTTCATCAGCCTCCTGCTGGCCGCCATCTTGGATCAAACTCACAGTTATTAACAACCACACCTAAAACAGAAACAAAAACAAACTAAGCAAACTGCTAGAACAGGAACAGAACCACAGAAATGGAGATCACATGGAGGGTTATCAACAGGGGAGTGAGAGGGGGAGAGACGGGGAAAAGGTACGGGGAAAAGGTACAGAGAACAAGTAGCATAAATGGTAGGTAGAAAATAGACAGGGGTTAGGTTAAGAATAGTATAGGAAATGTAGAAGCCAAAGAACTTATATGTGTGACCCATGGACATGAACTAAAGGGGGGAATGTGGGAGGGAGGGGGTGTGCAGGGCAGAGGGGAGTGAAGGGGGAAAATGGGACAACTGTAATAGCATAATCAATAAGAATATATATATTAAATAAAAAATGATTTTTTATTCCTCACCTGGGGATATAATTATTAATTTTAGAGACTGGGGAAAAGAGTGGGAGAGAGAGGAAAAGAAACATTGAGGTGAGGGAAACAAAATTGGTTGTCTATCCTACACACCCTGACTGGGGACCTAACCTGAAATCCATGCATGTGCCCTGACCGGAATTGAACCCATGACCTTTCGTTTCATGGAATGATGCTCCAACCAACTGAGCCACACCAGCCAGGGCTATGTGTATAGTCTTAAATGTCAAATCATCCTCCAGGAACTTATGACAAAAATTAGTCATCCTCTACAGGCAGAGTGCAAAGGCCCTGAGGAGGAAGGATATCTTGTGTTTTTGGATAATGGTGAGAAAGAGCCCAGTGAGGCTAAGATGGGTGAGGGAGTATTAAGAGACAGGGGAGAGAGAAATAAATAATGAACCAAAGGCTGTCATACCTTATCACCTTTATTTTCTGTTAATTGAATATGCCCTTCTCCAGTTGGACTAGACATACTTTGTGTGGACTTCAGCGTTACAATACTTCATTTGTCTTTTCTTGTCTTTTGTTTTATTTTTTCCACTCCTTACCCAAATATTCTTATTCTTTGAAACCCTAATTCCAATTTGGCATTCTCTATGAAACCTTTCTGGTCAACCAAGAAAAGATGATCTGTATAAACTAATTGGGTGCTTCAAAAGGAACTTACTGCACATCATTTACTTTCTTCTTCTTATTTCATGGGTACTGGCTTCCTGAGTAGTCCAGAGATTCCTACTGAGGAATGATGACTTCAGTACTGCTTTTTGTTTATCTGTTGTATCCTTTCAAATAGTTTGTAGCATTAACTGAGGCTCATGGTTGTTACTTAATAATTGCCTATGTTTAGTTTATGATTAAAGATTGGTGTGATTTCGCTAATTTTTTTTAACATCAGTCCTCCTCCAGAATGCCTTCATTTTATTTTAAGTTATTATAATAGCTACCAGTTATTAATCATTTACAATGTGCATGCTACGTAGAATCTCCAGTTTACAGATGTGGCAATTAAAGTTCAGAATTAAGGTCATAAACCAAATAGTTGCAGAGACAAGTTTTAAAGTCCATGTGTGTCTGACTTCAAATTTCATACTCTTTCTATTTTGTGACTAGAAATCATGTTAGTTGGTCTTAGGAGATTCTAAATTAAGGCTTAATGTGTCATGCTAATTAAATATTGACTCCTTAAGTGCATGCATGCCTATGTACATGTTTGTGTGCATAAATATCAATAATTCCTATGCATTTTAAGATTGTAACACAGTTTTCCTTCTATTTCATAATAGCCAGATAATAGACTTTTTCATCATGAACTACTTCTTTACCTTAGCATCTTTGTTCTAAACTAAATGTACTTTCTTTTCCCATTATATAGAGTTTTCATAAGAATATAAGCTATGAGAGTGCCATATGTATGGTGTGAGATGAATTCTGCTTTTAATGCTTCTCATTTTATAATATTTGACTTCTCCAGATTTCTTCATGGGCAGCCATACTGTATGTGAACTGGGCTACATAAAATGTCCAACTGTGGGGAGGGTGGATTAGGTGTGGCTACATGAAATGAAATGGAATATAATATAAATCATTACTCCCTTGTAGAATTGATGACAGGAAAGTATGTAAACATATGGAATACAGTTAGAATTTTATGATATAATGCAACTCATGCATGTAGTAAGCCCAAATTAAAAAACTCACTCACTGGAGATGTTAGACATCCTGCTTATAAAGCTGTAGCATTTACAGTTTAGGAATATAATGGGAAGTAAGCATCCGCAGATAAGAATGTGAGTGATAATAGTGGTTTTTTATGAATGTATTTTTTACAGATTTGGGGAGGAATGTGAATTTTAAAAGCATTTTTGGAGAGTAATTGAGCAAACAGTATTTATGAAATTTAATTCATCTAGCCATCCCACACATGTCCTTTGACTTAGCAGTTTCAAGTTTGAAAGTTGACTTCATGGGAGCAGATGTATTACTTTATAAGCATACGTTCATGGCCCTGGCTGGGTTGCTCAGTTTGTTAGAGCATCATCCCATGCTCTTGATACGTGAGTATTTGTTGATCTGGAGGGATGTACCTGATGCATTGAGTGAGAATAATCAGATACAGAATCGCGTATACAGTGTTCCCATTTTGTAAAAGTTCTGTAAAAAATGTAAAACGATTTGTAAAACACGCCGTATTTAACTGCATGTGTTTTATTTGAGATGTGGAATGTAAAATGCATGTGTAAGATGACTGTAAGTATGTAGGGGTTTCAGATACTCGTGGGCAAGGCTTATGAACAGTTGCAGACATTCTTTGCCTCGGTGTGGGGTTGTGCACGGTCGGGTTCATGTTTGCAAGTCAGCCATTAAAATGAAAGGGAGGCCAGGTATCCCTTGTACTTCTCCTGAGGTTATTTTGTTTTTCAGGCAACTTTCTCTTAAGAGCTCAAGGTAAAACTTGTTAAACCTGTATGTTGTAGCATTGGCAATCACTTCTAAAATTGAACTAATTAATGTTTTAATGAAGCAGATTACTTTTTATTCTAATGCATGTGTGTGTGTGTGTGTGTATTTCCCCCCCAACATTTTATTTTTAAAAACATCAAACTCCCAGAAAGGTAGGAAGAGAAGGATAGGGAACTCCTTCTCTTGGTCACATTTTAGATAAAAGAGTGAAAAAGCCCACCTGTAATCTTACCACTCTAATCACCTATCAATGTCAGGCACACAGTTTATTTCTTTTTGCCACTAAACACCTTTCTTATTTGCTTCAAATTTTTAATGCAGGTATAGTTTATAGTAGAGAAGTGCAGAGATTTACATGTTATAGTTTGAGTATTTACAAATGCATGTAATCCTGTAACCCATACTTCTACAAAGATAGAGATATTTCTGTTACCCAGGAAGTTCTCACATGCCCTCTCCGACTCACCCTCATCTCTACAAGTGGTATCTATTGTCTGATTTCTTTATGTTAGAGGGAATGGTTTTCCCTGTTCTTGATGATGATGTGTGTATCAGTGTACGTTTCTTTTTTATTGTTGAGTAGTCTTCCATTGTGTGAATATACTAAATTACCCGTTTTTCTTTTGATGGAACTTGGGTTGAGTATAGTTTTGAGCTGTTAGGAATAAAGCAGTTGTAAACTTTCTCATATGAGTCTTTTTGTGTTATGGAGTTTGAGTCATCATTTGAATGGGTTGAGACTGATAAATAAATGACTAGAATGTGTATAATATGAGATTCTGTTAAGTTCTTCCAAGAAAAATAAATTAGGTGTGGAGATAGAGCATGATGGAGAATGATCTTCCCGATTGGAAAATATTTTAACATGACCTAAAAAAGTATACAAATGGATTACAGAGATAACTAGGGCACACCTGGGTATTTCCTAGCAGAAAGCAGAAAATGCAGCATTCCTGGAGCAGGAGTGTGCTGGGCACATTCCAGTGTGGGTGTGCAAGGGGGAGAGAGACTGGCATCATGGTAGAAAGAGCAAGAGGAGAGTCAAGGATGTGAACAGTACTTTTTAACTGGAAAAGTAAATGAATGGATTCACCATATTAGAGTTTCCAGCAACAAAATAATTGCATAAAGTTTATTGAGTTCTTACATGTTGCAGCACCTTACTTACTCCATTGCTTTTATTATTTTTTAATCCTCACAACAGCCCTACGTGAGATATTGCTTCTTATCCCTACTGTGCAGATGAGAGAATTAAAGCACTAAGGGATTAAACACACTAGCCTTTGTCAATAATTGTGTTTGTAGTAGAGAAGTAGATCACAGTTTTATATAATAGTACCCTTTTTTAGTGAGCACAGGGAGCAGAGGAAAGAATTCTCTGCTGTCTTTCAGGGTCACATGTGGCATTTAGTGCCACAACAACCTGGGCATGTTATATACCCTTTCTCAAGGCCAGCTTATTCCCTGTAAATGGATGGTTTGTAATTTTGTGCTTCTGAACGTGTGATGAGTGTAATCCGTGGAAGAGCACAGGGGCCCTTCCTGATCATCAAAGTGAAATTATATGATTCTGCTGAGTGTTACAGCATACTCCCATGCAGAACATTTCAATGGATGGAGAAAGGCAATAAAGCTGGCAATAATGAAAAAATGTTGTCTTTAATATTTTAAACTTTTTGAAGTCACTGTGGAGGCTAAAATGTGTACACATATTTTGCATATTTGATGAAAACGGCAAAGATGTCTTTGGTGAGCATACTTGGGTAAAACTGTTGATGGCAGCTGAGTTCTGTCCTGTTCTTCTCCCTGTGGTTGTTTGATGGCACCTGCAGCAGCACGTATATCTGTTTTCGTATTTCTCCCTCCTCATCGCCTCCCCTACTTCATTGCTGTCTTCTCTCCATCTTAAAAATACTCCTCATACAACTCCTCTGCTTAGGTAAGAAATTTTGTAGCATGTAATAGAAATTTTTTTTCTTTTAAAAAATTTATTTTATTTTATTTTATTTTATTTTTATTCAGTTACAGTTGTCTGCATTTTCTTCCCATCTCTCCACCCTGCCCCCTAGAAAATTTTTTAAGAAAAGAGAAATTTTTAGTGGGAAAAAAGTCAAACAGAATCTAAAATTACACATAATAAAATTTATTGGCTATAAATTGGCAATAGAGTCACATTTTTAGTTAAAATTAGATCTGCAATATATGACTACAATTTTAAGCTCACACTAAGAGAATCTATGTGGAAAACTGTGTGGACAAACAGAATTACATACATATTTTGTATAAGAAGATTACTTGAGTAAAATAAAAAAAAGGAATGGAAGACTTGGAAATGATTTAACTGATAAAATGCATTAATTTGTTCAATGGAATCTTTCTCCAAAAGACTTCCTCAGTTAAAATTCATCACTGTTAGCATTATTTCGTGGAAAATACTTATGTTTAAGACATCATCCGCAACATCAGGAGAGTAGAGTTGAAATATTTCATTATCGGTTGGAGTTTTATTTGCATCTGCATTTGTTTTTGGATCCTGACAGAGGTAGTTTCTATTGATATGTTGAAATCTTTAAGGCTGATTTATGAGCTTAAACTCATTTTAAGCGAGTTTGCAATGGCAGGTATTTTGGGGGATATTATTTAACATTTTGGGACATGCAAACTGTCTTGAATTTTTTTGAGGGGGAGAGGAGTTGTGACTTGGTGGCCAAGCCCATTTTCATTATTTTAATTGTGCGATTTATTAGGATTTTAAGCTTTTTATAAATGTTTTAGTGTTATAGGACAGAATTAAAAGGATTTAAAATAAAAGGAGTTTAACAAAAGGACTTTGCAACAGGATTGCAGTAGTTTTTGTATTTGATGGATTTGTCTAGCTGCTTTTCATTTCAATCATCATGCTACATTCTGTTAAATGCTGCAGAACAGGTGTGTGTAACGTCATTCTCTCTATTGTACATGCAAATAAACACAATTTTCCATATAAAAAGTTAATCCTCTACAATTTGGAGGATTACGTTATGGGAGGGTGATGAGTCCATTAGGCATTGAGGGCAGTGCATGCCACTATTTATAGTGCATGAAAAATCAGGTGAATAGCGACAGTGTTTGTGAGATGGTAGACTTTTTATGCTAACACTTCCAAATGTTTATTTATTCAAACTATCCACAATGCAATTATTTAAAGCAGAATGAAGGTTTTGTTGCATAGTTTTCCAACTCTGAAATTACATTTAAAAAAAAAAGTGAAGAGCATGCCTCAAATAAATTTGGAGATTTCATTATTCCTTCTTTACTCATTGTAGACTCTGGTTCTTTCTACTTGGTGGGTTTACTAGCAGGTGCATCAGGGGTTACGCTGTTCTCAAGTTAGGGCTTTATTTTGTAGTTTAAAGTTTTTGCTTGCAGTCCTTCTCTGAATACCCATGAAGAGTGTAAGTCTTAAGGGTTGGGTGGCTGACCTTCTGTAGAGTAACGTTGGCAGTACTAATGTGTAATCGATTAGGTCAGCAAAACCAGTGGAGTTCTTGAAATCAGGCTTGAGAAAAACAAAACAATCAAACCATTCTTGCTAGTATTATTTGCATTTTAAGGCCTTGATGTTTCATTCATCAACACATCAAATTGGTATGTTTAATACAGGTATAAGCTGTAAAAACCTTGCAGACACCAGGAAGCAGAAGGAAAATAGTTATTGTTAAAGGTGAAGGTAAAATAGGTAGGAGTGAAGAGTTGGAATTGTATAGATGAAGTTTGGTTATAATTAATTCAGAACATAAATATTGTGGGCTTTGGACCAGTTAATTTTTAACTTGTGACTTATTCAGGTCATATTGTTAATTGTGAAATCTGATTTATTTGTTGAGCAGGGGGTAGCAGCACACAATCCATAGTAATTAATGATTTGTAAATACTTAAACACTGATTGTTATAGCTCCTAAAATTTTAAAAAAGTTTTAAAGAACTTTATTCATAAACATTGTGTTTTTAGTTTTGATCTTTATCAGACTCCTGGTGTTGATAATATTGTCTGTCAATGGGTGATAGAGCTTGTCTTAACTTATTTTGTATAATTACTATATTCACAGCTTAAAACTATTATGTCACGTCACAGTCTAAATGTGTAACCACTAATCTGTCTCCTTTGTGTTAAAACCTTTGTATTAAAATCTTTGGAATGATACATTAAAATGGAGTATTAACCTTATAGTTACATGTTACCATCCAGTGAAGAAATGAAACATTGTTTAAGAAGTGCTAGAGTTCCCTGGCAATCTCTCCCAAATACCTTCGTCCTAACTCTCTAAGAGGCGTATCCCTACCTTGAAGCTGGGGTTTATCTTTATGTGTTTGTGCGTTTGTCCTTTGTGTCACTGAATATCTGTGTATGTGTGTATCTAACCACACACACCTTATTTCTTTTTCAAAAGTTTTTCATTGTAATAAAATGTGTGTTAACATAAAATTTACCATCTTTACAAAAATTTTAAGAGTGTGGTTCAGTAGTGTTAAAATACACTCACAGAGTTCTAGAACTTTCACTGCTTAGAAAACTGGAATGCTGTCCCCATTGTAAAACAGCTCTCTATTTCTTCCTCCACCCCCGCCCTCTGGAAACATTTCACTTTCTGTTTCTGTGAGTTTGACTGCTTTAGGAGCTTCAGATTAGTGGAACAATAGACCATTTGTCTTTTTGTAACTTTTTTTCACTTAGCATAATGTCCTTAAGATTCATTCATGTGTAGCATTGACAAAGTTTTCTTCTTTTTAAAGTCTAGGTTATATTTCATTATATGTATATGCCACATTTTAGTTTTCTGTTCATCTATTAATGGACATTTGGGCCGCTTCCACTTTTTGGCTGTCGTGAATTATGCTGCAGTGAACATGGGTGTTCAGGAGTTTGGTACATCTTTTGCGAAGTAATATTTGAAGAGCAGTTTTAGTTATCCTGCAAAATTGAATGGAATGTGCAGAGGGTTCCTGTGTACACCCCTGTTCCCACACATGCCCCTCTCCCACTATTCACATCCTTCCACACGGGTCCTTACATGGATGCATCATTATCATCCGAAGTTCACATGTTACATTAGAGTTCCCTCTTGGTTTGCTAAATGACTAATGCCATGTACCCACCATTGCAGTAGCGTACGGAATAGTTCCACTGTCCCGCACTGTCCTAGAGCATTACCTGTACCCTAGCTATTAATCCCTTCTTCCTCCAAACCCTCGACAACCACTGATCTTTTACTGTGTTCACAGTTTGGCCTTTTTAAAATAACATCATATAGATGAAGTCATGTAGTAGGTGGATTTTTCTGTTTCAGTAAGCAATGCATATATGTTTCCCCCATGTTACTTCATGCCTTGATAGCTCGTTGTTTTAGTCCTGAATAATATTCCATTGTCTGGATGTCCCACAGTTATCCATTTAGCTAATGAGGGACATCTTGGTTGATTCTGAGTTTTGACAACTATGAACAAAGCTTCTATAAACATCCATGTACAGGTTTTTCTATGGACAAAGTTTTTCAGCTCCTTCAGGTAAATACTGAAAGGCATGACTGCTGAATCATGTGGTAAGAGTGTTTAGTTTTGTAAGAAATGGGCAGATTGTCCTCCAGTGGGGCTGTACCATTTTGCATTCTTCCTAGCAATGAATGAGAGTTTCTATTGCTCCAGATTCTTGCCAGCATTTGGCGTTGTCATTGCTTTGGATTTTGGCTAATTTTAATAGGTGTGTAGTGGTATCACATTGTTGTTTAATTTTGAATTCCTCTGATGACCTATAATGTGGAGCTTCTTTTCATATGCTTATTTGCCATTGGTTTATCATCTTTGGTTAGGTGCCTGTTTAGATGTTTTTACCCATGTTTATAATCAAGTTGTTTATTTTCTTATTGTTCAGTTTTAAGAGTTTTTTTGTGTAGTTTGTATAACAGTCCTTTACTAGATATATCTTTAGCAAATACTTCTCCCAGTCTGTGGCATGTATTTCTCTCTTGACCTACGTACCTTAAAAGAGCAAAAACCAAATTATTTAATGTTATAGAAAAACAATTATAAAGCAGTCCTAGAAGGAGTTTCCTATTTATTGTTTTAGGATTTTATTTATTTTTAGAAGAGGGGAAGGGCAGGAGAAAGAGAGGGAGAGAAACATTGATATGTGAGAGAAGCATCGATCAGTTGCCTCTCACACACCCCCAACCTGAGACCTGGCCTGCAACCCAGGCGTGTGTTCTAACCAGGAATCAAACCGGTGACTTTTGGGTCTGCGGATGATGCCCAACTCACTGAGCCACAGCAGGCAGGGCCCAATGATTACATCTTTTTAAAAAAGATTATTTATTTATTTATTTATATTTCTTTTTAGAGAGAAGGGAAAGGAGGGAAGGGAACATGATGTGTGATAGAAACAGCGATTGGTTGCCTCTCTCACACCCCCAACTGGGGACCTGGCCTGCAACCCAGGCATGTGCCCTGACTGGGAATCGAACCAGCAACCTTTCGGTCCACAGGCTGGCACTCAGTCCACGGACCCACACCAGCCAGGGCATGATTACATTTTATATGAGTAGAGCAACCCAGGGAATCAAGTGGTGGGATGTTTGCACGTAGCTCCATGCCATTGTATTGCATGTGTAGACTGGAGTAACCACCCCCACAATCAAGATACAGATCTATTCCATCATTACAGCGATCCTTCTCAGGTGGTCTCCTTCCACCAGCCCTAACCTTTGGGAACCATCAGTCTGATCTCCATCTCTATAATAATTTTGTCATTTCAAGATTGTTCCATAACTGGAATTACATACTATGTGCAGTTTTGAGATTGGCTGTTTCACTTAGAAGATGTTTTTCAGGTATATCCAAGTCGTTCAGTATATCAGCACTTTCTTTGTAGTATTGATTGGCATTACATGGTATGGAGATAACATTCATATGTTGAAGGACATCTAGGATGATTTTACTTTTTGGCTATTACAAATAAACCTGCTGTGATTATTTGCACACACATTTGTGTGGACAGAGCTTTTATTTCTGTGGGATATTATGCCCAGTTTTGTGATTTCTGGGCTATATGGTAAGTGTATTTTTTGGTTGTTTTCTTTTTCATTTTTTGTACTTAATTTTTTAAAAGTATATTTTATTGATTATGCTATTACAGTTGTCCCAATTTTCCCTTCTTTTACCCTCCTCTGCCTGTCACGCCCCTTCCCTCCAGCAATCCCCCCTTTTAGTTCATACCCATGGGCCGTGTATATAAGTTCTCTAGCTTCTCTATTTCCTATACTATTCTTATCATCCCCTGTCTATTTTGTACCTACCAATTATGCTTTTTAATCCCTGCACCTTTTCCCACATTTGTCCCCTCCCTCTCCCAGCTGATAACCCTCCAAATGATCTCCATACCCCTGATGATTCTATTCCTGTTCTGGTTGTTATCTCAGTTTTGTTTTGTTTGTTTGTTTGTTTGTTTAGATTAAGTTGTTGATAGTTGTGAACTTGTTGCCTTTTTAATGTTCATAGTTTTGATCTTTTTTTTCTTAAATAAGTCCCTTTAACATGTCATTTAATAATGGCTTGGTGATGATGAACTCCTTTAGCTTTAGCTTGTCCAAGAAGCAGTTATCTGCCCTTTAATTCTAAATGACATCTTTGCTGGATAGAATAATCTAGGTTGCAAATCCTTGGTTTTCATCACTTTGAATACTGCTTGTTGGTACCTTCTTGCCTGCAAAGTTTCTTTTGAGAAATCAGGGTGGGGCAACCCACTTCACTGCTTTGTGGCTCTGTTGGGGGAGGGCTCAGAGAGGGACTCTGCTGCTGCCTGGCTTCTGGGGGTTTGCCTGGCACTCGCATCATTTCAAGTCACTTCACCCACTCCCCATATGCGACTGGTGCCCTTCCAGCTATTGCCCTGGTGTTGAATCCCAGATTGGGTGGGTTTGCATACATTTTAAGACCAAGTGGGCCCTTTAAATGAATTTTCCTAATAATCTAGCAGTTTCTTTCACCACCCCAGCCCTCACTGGTTTTTACAGCCAGATGTTATGGGGATTTATCTTCCAGGTGTTGGAATCCTGGGCTGGGATCACTCGCTCCCAAGTATCCCTCCCAATTTTTATCCACTGCACATGAATGTAGGACCACCTGTTCCCATTTGGCCAATGCCACTGCCTCCCTGAGCCACATGACATCTTCTCGCCTCTCCATCCTTTCTCTGTGTCTCTGCCCCTCCTACCTGTCTGGATAAATGTGGCTTTTTTAAATCCTTGGTTGGACTTGCAGACAGTTTAATTTTCTGACAATTCTGGGTGTTATTTGTTTTGAGATTTAGTTGTAATTCCTTTCTGTGGTTGTGTGAGGAGGTAAAGCATGCCTACCTACACCTCCATCTTGACTGGAAGTCTCTTTTTTCAGTTTTTAAAGGATTTTTACATTTATGTGAATGGCCTATAATTTTATAATTTTCCTATCCTGAACTACCTTTATTTAGTTTTGACATAAAGATTATACTAGCTCTAGGTAATTAATTTTTAGAGTTGGACATGATTTTTTTGATCTCATGGTGAATGTATATAAGAGGGGTTTACAGGAGCTACTATAAAGGACACAGGGACAAAATCAAGGGGGAGGGTAGAGGTGGGGGAGGGAGGTGGGATTGGCTGGGGTGGGGTCGAAGGATGGGGAGAAAATGCAGACAACTGTAATTGAATAACAATAAAAATTTTAAAAAAAAGAAAAAGATTTAAGTTAATTTTAAAACATTTAAAAAAAGATATTTTAAGACCAGGTTCAATTTTTAAAACTAGTAATAGGTTTATTTATACCTTTTCTGTTTTTTGCTCATTCAAATGTATAAATTATATCAATTTATAATGAATATTTTGCTATCTCTTCAGCTGTAAATATTTTGAGAGCATGAAAATATTGGGGATGATATAAGAATATTTCTCAAAGTTTTGTTTTACATTTTATGTTCCTTATCAGGTGCTCAAAAGTGTGACAGCTTTGCTGAAAAAAGGCCCCTCCTTGGTGTTTGTAAGAGCACTGGATCTTCTGGGTAAGGGAATTTTAAACATTCTTTGAAGCGTTATAAAAAATTTACATTGTTATTTCAAAGGGTGAACTCTGATGACCCATTTCCCTAATGAACTCGAGATGACTACTGTCTTTTCAGTTAGCGCACCTCTTCAACTTGAACTCCTAGCTGTGATGAACACTGGGAAATTATTATACTTTTGTTAGTAAGGAAGATGATTAAAATGGATATTAGGCTTGACAACCAGTAGTCCCTATCATGTGCTCTCAGCTTATAGTGTGCATTTTAGATCATGGATGCAGTGGAGAAAGGAAGAATGTGTTAATGGTATAGAATGATTAGATCTTAGAGTCTTTGCATTCTAGGTAAATAGTTCGACTACATGTGTTATAAGTATAAATTTGGGGGTTGAAGTGGGGAATAATTTACAGCAGCGATCCCCAACCTTTTTGGCACCAGGGACTGGTTTCGTGGAACACAATTTTTCCACAGACTGGTGCTTGGGAGGAAAGGTTTTGGGATGATTCAAGCTCATCGAGTTCAAACTCACCTCCTGCTGTGTGGCTCGGTTCTGAATGGGCCTGCATTGGTACTGGTTTGTGGCCTGGAGTTTGGAGAATCCTGATGTACAGGTATGGGATAAAGATGCAAAAGCACGAAAATCCAATTCCTTGTCCCAAAAATTTAAGGATGTGGCTGGAAAAACAAGGTATAGGACACAGAAACTAATCATGAAATAATGATGTATAATAGGAATTCAGTGAAGGTAGAGATCAGTGTGCATGAATTAAGGGGAAATGGCCTCGTGAAGAAGTTGCAGCATATGGTGGATCTAAAGGAATGGGAAGTTTTTAAGAGAATCCTCACCTGAGGGTATGCTTATTGGTTTCAGAGAGCGGAAGGGAGAGAGAGACAGGGAGGACAGGGGAGGAGGGAGAGAGAGAGAAAGTGAGAAACATTGGCATCAGTGAGAAGCATCGATATGAGTGAGAAACATCAATCATTTGTGTGCCTTATGTACCCCGACTGAGGATTGAATCTGCAATCTAAGTGCGTTCCCTGACCAGGGATTGAATCCGCAACCTTTTGGTGCAGGGGAGATGTTCCAGCAGCTGAGCCCCCCTGCCAAGGCAGGAATGTTTCGTGGTACACGTAGAAGAGTAAGGACTTCCAAAATAGGTTATAAATCTGTAGCAGTAGAACAGAAACTGGTATGAATACACATAAGAATGATGGAGGTTTATGACTTAGCACTAATATTATCTGCAAAACAGACAAAACCAACCATTTCAGTGCTCTGGAACTCAACCAGCGGCTTACAGCAATCTGAAAATTGTTTATGTTTGAGAAACTGGTAAACTCTGAGTAATAACAGTGGGAATCTGGGGCATTCATGCCTGGAGCTGCTCCCATCACACTCCACCCTTTCTCCTTGCAACACGGTTGATCATTCCAGCGTGGAGAAGGTCACGAGGAATGGTGCTTTCCCTGCTGTGCTTGGAAGATTCTCATGTGTTGCCTTGCCCGGCAGCATTGTCCGTGGAAGTTACGGTCTTGAGCTGTGAGGGCAGTGGCTCTTGTCGCCTGAAGTCTTAGCTGAGGCTTTATGTATGTGCAAAGGGTCTATGAAAGGTCCAGGGGAAACTGAAGTCTGGGAGACCCGAAAATGTTCTGGGTGTTGAATGTGCTTCCCTGTGCACACATAGATTTTTCTGGAAAGGATAACAGCCTACACTGAGTTAGAATATTGAAGTCAATTCTCTGTTGAATCATTGGCTAACCACTAAGCTACATAGACAGACACAGGAGCAACCCTGGGAAACCAGGCTTTAAAATAAAAAAACAAAACAAAACAAAAGTAAGACCAGGCAAGCAGAAGCTTTAGTAACTCCACATTTTGGAGGAAGACATATTTCCAGAGTTGCTATACCATATTACACAGAATGGTTAGTATTCAGTATAGCATTATGTATGACACATGGCCAAAAAAACTGGGAAGTGTGATATAGTGACAAAAAATGCAGGCAGTAGAAGCTGTTTCTGATTGTCTCCACTATTAAATTTTACGGGCAAGAATTTTTAAAGGAGCTGTTAGAAACATTTTCTGAGAACTTAATGAACCATGTGTCTAAAATTAAAGGAAAGTATGATAACAGTGATTCAACAAATAGAGAATCTCACTGGGGAGTTAGAAATTATAGAAAAAGCCAATGGAATTCTGGAGTTGAAGAGATACAAAAAGTGAAATACCAACCTGCTAGAGGTACTCAACACCATATTAAAGTCAGCGGACTAACCAGGGAATGATGTGTTGACAAGGGAGCTGAAACAGAATGGGAACCACAGAGAGGAGAACACGTGCATGAAAACCTCTGGAAACCCATCAGAAAGATATGTTTGTGGAAGACACTAGCTACCTGCTGAGTTTGGCTTGTAGTTTTTGAACTATGTTCTATTTCTTATCAACTCTGTATGATTAACGAGATTGTTTTTTATTGAGATATCACTTTATCAAAACATAAGATAAAAAGAGGGTAAGGTGATTATATGTAGTTGGTGATGAGAGTTGAATTTGATGGTGTGTGGGTTATTATATTAGTCAGGGTTCTGCAGAGAAAAAGAAGCAATAGGATGTGAGGGGTGTGTGGGGGGTGTGTGTGCACATGTCTGCGTGTGTAGGGAGAGTGAGAGTGAGAGATTTTAAGATACTGGCTCACATGATTGTGAAAGCTGGCCAGTCCAAAATCTGGAGATCGAGAGAAGGGTTGCAATTCCAGTCTGGACACAGAATTCCCTCTT
The DNA here is from genome assembly GCF_022682495.2 of Desmodus rotundus. Classification (NCBI taxonomy): domain Eukaryota; kingdom Metazoa; phylum Chordata; class Mammalia; order Chiroptera; family Phyllostomidae; genus Desmodus; species Desmodus rotundus. Next base: position 93,413,947 of record NC_071395.1, on the reverse strand, counting down.
CCAAGAAGGTCCTCCTGTCATCTTTTTATTATTTAATTTTTTTAATTAACACTTTCAACTAATTGGATGAGTCCCTTCACATTATAGAGTATAATCTGTTTTACTCAAATTCTGCTGATTTAAATGTTAATCTTTACTAAAAAAAAACTTCGCAAAAATATCTAGAATATTTGACTACATGTGGTTATTGTGGCATAGCCAAGTTGACACAAAATTAATCACCACAGGGGCAATGAATATAGTCCTGATTAAAATAGCACTTGCCTATTTGAAAACATAGCGGCAAGTGGTATTTGAAATGCTGTTGTAGGTCCTGGCCCGGTAGCTCAGTTGGTTAGGACATCATCCCAATACCCCAAGGTTGTGGGTTTGATCCCCAGTCAAGGACATACAAGAATCAACCATTGAATGCGTAAATAAGTGGAACAACAAATTGATGTTTCTCTCTTCATCTCCCTCTTCCTCTCTCCCTAAAAAAAAATTCTAGTGTAGATATTCATTTTCTTCTTCCCATTTTTGCTCCTTAATTGATGTAATGGAAATGGAAGGGGAATCATGCTAGCAATAGACTTACTTCTATAGGCCTGTATTACTTACTGGGTTGTTTTAATAATTATTATTGATAAATAAATGCAAAGAAATGTTTGAATTACTTCCATAAGTCACTTCATGCACTCTTAAGTTCTAGGATAAGGTATCTTGTTATTACTCTATATAAACTCCCTATTCCATGCATGCTTCTCTCTCTCTCTCTCTCTCTTTCTCTCTGTCTCTCTCTCTCTCTTTTAATACCTGTCTTTCTAATGCAAGAGGCTGCTGGAAAATACTCATTTTGATTGCACTTACTTGTTTGCTGAACTGATTATGTAGTATGTTTGTCAGAATGTTTACAATCTCAAGAAAGACATTTTCATACAGGACTGTGCTCTGTTTCTTGTAAGTGTCATATTGCAGTTGTTGTGGATAGAATTTTCTCTCTAATCTGAGCAATTGATCTGTGAGTGTGTATATATTTGAAGTGTTATTCTGAGTGTTTGCAGTAGGTTGGCAGATGGTGATGTTAGACCCACTAGACACTTTTTGGTAACTTTAAAGTTGAGTATCACAGCAGAGAAATCTAGTTATGGGGAATTATTTTAGAATGTGTTTTGCAAATCCCAGGCTTAAAAAATGTTATAACCTTTTTTTTCTTAATGAGGCATGCACTTACTGACTAGGCTAACATAGCACCAGGGACTGGAAGGCAAATGTTCAGTACCTGCCATGTACCAGGCCTGTTAAATGTTTTCCGTTATGTAGCATCATTTAACCTTACAACTAGCTGGTGAAGGAGACTGTACGATCCTCGTCTTACACCTGAGGAAACTGAAGCTAAGGGAGTTTCGGTCACAGTCGGTTGTGGGCCCAGGCCTGTGCCTCACTTGCTGGTCTGCAGATTTTGAGTGAATATCTTAATCTGAGGAACCATATTTACTGAACCAGGTTGTTGACATCATCCTCCAAGCTAGTGGTGTGTAAAATTTTAGAACTTCCTTCTCCCTTTGGAGAGGTGGAAGACATGGCTTTTGCCATCTATTTCCCTGGCAGATGCTTAATTGAGCTCTAAGTGCTTTGGACATTGTCAGTTGCTTATATTCACAATTAATACTGCTTATTAAATTATTCTTGGGAAAAGTCAGAAATATTTTTGAAATACAGATTTCATTTTTAAAGATTTATAGTACCTTTCAAGGAAGGGGGAATTATTATGAAAATCATCCCAGTTCTTCCTCATAATTTATCCATTAGATATAAACACATTATACTTTAGCCCACTATTGAAAATACTGGCTTTATTGCATTCATGATAGTCATTAAAATGCCACTTATTTTCATATTCTAGTGATTCTTTTGTTCTGTCTTGTGTGTGTGTGTGTCTGTAAGGAGCAATGCCATAATCATTCTGGATAAGCCATTTAAGGTCTTGGAGATAATGTTTATTGTGCTGCTGATCCAGGGATTAAATCAGTGCCTTGTGTAACAATTTGAGGGAGGGAGCGGAAGTATGGACAGTATGCTAAGGAAACAGTATATTTTTAGAAAACTAAAGTTCCTTGTATACTAAACAGTTCCAGTAATGTAGCTGTTTGTGGTTAGGATCTTGTTGGGTATTATGAATAATTGCAAAAGAGTAATATTATCAACAGCTGAATGCAGACCTTGAAGAGTGTTTACTTCAGTGTACTATCATCATCGTGTTACACACAATGTGTGGATTGGAGATGTGATGTTTACATAGAGAAACAGCATATTCCCAGTAGAAAGAACCTTGAAGATCATGCAATTTAACTGCAGAGGCTCCCATCATATTTCCCACCCCTTTGGTGGTGGGAAATTCTTGTAAGAGTGAGAAAATTTATCTCCATTGGCTAGGAAACTCTTACCTTTTTATTAACTATGCACTCTGTCACCAAGGTTGAATTTTAATTAAAAAAATTAAAAATTTGGCAATCAAAGATATAACTGTATTTGAGTATCTGCTGTCTTACATTTATGTTGAAGAGAGAAAAGAATTTGATAGCTAAATAGGAGTAAAGACTTAATTTCAAAATTAATGACTATTCATTAACTATAGTACAGTTAGTTTACAGTATTAATATTTTTGCAGTTTTGTTACAAACTGCCAAAAAGGTCATCTTGGACTGGGAGAATTCCAAGGGGTATCTGGTAGCCCCTGCCCTAAACGGTAGTTATTTAGTTGGAGGCTAAACATAGTCACACAATCCTGAATTGTTTCCGAAGAGATTTTATTTCAATTTGTACCTAAGTAAGTGGGGTTATTTTAAATGTACTAGAGGGATGATTGCTTGGGATAATAAGGATGCAATGTTTCTTTTTTGTTATGAAATGCCAAGGAGCCTTTACAAATGATACTAAGTATTTTCAGTTTTGGTTTATTATCATTCTGTTGTATTCGTGAGGTCTGATAGAATCATAATTTGGGCCAGTAATACTTCCACAGAAACTACACACGAAAAAGATTTATGCCATTCTTCCAGTCTTCGTTGCTCCAGCACGTGGGCTTTTTCCAGCAGTTCCTTGGCCTGCTTTTAAGCATGAAGTTTTTCACTAGCCCACATCCCAGGTATTTTTCATTTCTGTGAGTCTTCTGCAGTTTCTTCTAGCTATCTGTGACACTCTTTACTGCTTTCAAAGAATGAGCTTTTACATCTTTGGTATAGCATTTATGCTGAGAGCTGCCCCGTTGACACAGAGGTTTTTGAAGAGATGGGTCAGCATGCAAAGGTATCCAGCATTATGGATGGATCCTGGGCCTCTTGACGTCAGTATTATAGTAGAACCAACGGAGGCCTCAGACCATGCTAGCGCATGCCCTGTGCATCTGGTAATGGACGTAGTGAAATCTTAAGGAAATAAGATGACATTACTATTACTTCTTAACTACATTTTCTCATATGGCTTAGGGATCTAATTTATATATCTTGAAATGTTAGCAATGCTTTTAGTAAAGAAGAGTCACTAGTGTAAATGTTAATTACGGAGCATTTACCAAGTTCCCTTATTTACTTAAAGTAAATTTTTAGTTTTCCTGTAGGAGTAAGGCAGAGAGCCAGGATTTGATACACTTGACTCACATGTATACAGTTTAAAACACATGTTGGACAAATCTGTAAGCTGATACACATATCATGTAAAATTTTAAACAGGGAAAGCTTTTTTTATGTATTTACTTTAAAATATAGTATCTGAACTATGGACACCCCCAAATGGTGTATTGTAAGATCATTTTTACAGACATCGTTGTATGTTTCCTTGTGATCCTGAAATTGGTACAAATTTCAAACAGCCTAACAAAAATGGTTATAGGTAGGGGGCCAAATCTAATGAATGTCAGTTATATTTTTTAAAGAACTGCCTTGCTTGCTATATGTATATATATATTTTCTCCAAAATCTGTGCTGTTCGGGTCCTTCCAGGAAACAGATGATGTATTCAAATGGGGTCCTTTACCGTTTCTAATCAAGGGGAGAGCCATTAGCAGAACTTGTAAAGAGAGCCATATCAAGAGGGCTACTTGATGGGAACTGTGGCCTCTGATGGAGGGGCTCCATCTATCCTGACAGTGGAGTGGCCAGGGCGTCCCAACCTTACTCTCACTTCCCTGGATGGTTCCCTTGGGCCAAACCGAGACAGAACCCAGGGGCTGGGTTCTGACGGTGTAGGGGAGTCCAATGATGCAATCCCTGTCGCACGGGTCAGTCTCCCATGGCAAGGAGCAGGGTGCAGAGAATGCAGTATATTTGGAGGGGCGGGCAGCACACTGAAACTGAGGTTACAGGCATGGCGGAAATTACTCAGCATTGTAATCAGATCAGTAACCCCGATTAAATTGGAACATGCAGAAAGAAATGTTAGTACTAAGAACAAATTACTAGTAAATATGGAACTTTACTTTTAAAAAGGCAAAGATACTTTGGTGGGGATAGAAGGAAGAGTTGAGACTGTTAAATGAGGGAGAAAAGAACAAAATGGACAAAGACCAGGTAGAAAGAAGCTCTAAGGACATTGTAGCCTGAGCACGTGGTTAGAATGAGCCTGGAAAAACCTGGTTTCTGACTGGTTTTCTGCATTCAATTGAGCTTGTATACAAATATTTAGTTGCTGTTATACTGTAGCACAACTATTAAAATGCTGTTAATTTCATTAATACAACTTCCTTGAATATATTGATGTCACTCCCCAGTCAGAATCATAAATTTTAGTGGAAATAGCAGAAAAGACTCTAACGTGTGTGTATACATCCATTTAACAGTTTTACTGAGGAGTAATTGACATACAATAAAGTATGTATACTTAAAGCGTAGACTTCTATATTTTTGACCAATGTATACACATGAAATCATCATGACAAGCAAAATAATGAATATATCACCGCCCCCCCCCCCCCCCCCCCCCGCCAAGATTCTTGTCTCTTTATAATTCTTCCTTCCAGATCCTTTCCCTTAGGTACTACTGCTCTACTTTCTATCATTATAGATTAGTTTGCATTTTCTAGAGCTTTATATAAATGAAACCATGCAGTATACACTTTCCTTTGGCCTGTCTTGTGCTATGCATTGTATTTATTTTGATATTCATCCCTGTTGCATTCATAAATAGTTCATTCATTCTTATTGCTAGTATGGGCATACCAGAGTTTGACTATCCATTCACTTGTTGGCGGGTATTGTGGTTTTGGCTTTTACAAAGACTGCTTCTATGAACATGTTGTCGAAGTCTTTGTAGAAGCATGCTTTCTTTCCTCTTAAATACCTATGAATAGAAGGGCTGAACCACATGTTAGACGTATGTTTTTAAAAGTGGTTGTCCCATTTTACATTCCTACCAACACTCTATGAGATTTCCATTTCCTCTAGTTCCTCACCAGCACTTGGCTTTATCTATCAGTCTGTTTAATTTTAGCCATTCTAATAAATATTTAATAGTTTCTCATTATGGTTTTACTTTACATGATCCCATTTTTTAAAATTCTCAGTTCTCAATTCAGTTAACTCTTCTTTCATATCTTCCTATTATTTGATATTCTGAGTTTGTGGATTTCTGATTCATAGTTTTGTTTCATACCTGTAATTGTTCATTGTAATGTGTATTTTGAGAGCAAGGGATTCATGAGTCCCCAAAAGTTTGAAAAATTGGTGAGGAGAAATGGCACACATACAAGTGAAACAAAGGAAAAACTTTTATGGTCTTTTTAATTTTTTTCCATTTTTTTTATTGTTGTTCAAGTACAGTTGTCTCCGTTTTTTCCCCACAACTCTCCCCCAGCCCAGCCATCCCCACTGCCCACCCTTTGTCCTACCCTACTTTGAAAAAGTATATTTCGAAAGAACCAGCTTACTCCGTTGAACCGGCTGTATGTTCTAGGAAATTGCATCATGTCATGAGAAGTAGTCATGGTATATGAGACGTTGAAAACGTATATAACACATTGAAGAATGCAACCAATGGTGAATTAATACTATTGAGCTGCGAGATGGCAGTCTGTCTTCCACCTCGTACTTTTTTTCATACAAAGATTCCTCTTTTATGGCTATGTCGTTGTTTTTTTTAAAAAAAGTTTATTGTCATAGTGTCAAGGAAAAGATAATTCTCATCAAATGTGACTGATTCTGATGTGAATGTCTACCTAAAAGTAGATTGACTTTTTTTATACTATAATCTATATTTACTTTCGAATTAATGTGTATTCTATAAACTTATTTTTAGTGCTCAATCAAATATTTTTTCCCTCTGTGTGAAAATATGGATTGGGATAGAACTTACTATATTTTTTGCCATTAACAGTAATGGAAATGATTTTCCACTTAATCCTTTTCATTCAGTGGCAGAGTTTTCAGGAACAAATTAAAGTTACTAAGTGAGGCGTGCATGTTAGTGTAATTGTGTTGCACTGTTGTGTTAAGTTTTCTATTGTGAGATTCTGGGGGGGATGTTTTCAATAAGATAAAACTCTGGTTTCCTAGTAATTTTGTGTGAATGTTGTTATTCCTTTTTTTATTCATAATAAAGTCAGTATGATTTTTCTGGGGCAGGGTTAACCAAATCAGTATTATAGAGATCAGGGGTTGTGGTTGGAGAGGTTTGGGGGCTTCACCTGGTTTTCTGTAGGTGTAGTGAAGTACAGGGTTTCTTTAGTAAATGGTACCTTGGGGCAATGGCTTCCGTTCTTCCTGTGGTTTTCTGGTAAGAGCCTTACTTGCAGCTCTTACTTCTGTCTTTCCTTTACCACTAAGCTCCAAGGATTCATCCCCTGCCTGATGTGATTCCTCTAACCAGGCCTCTCTGGTCCTGTGCATGTTCTCATCCCCTGACTTTTGATTAATTAGTAACTGATGATTTGATCCAACTGATCTCAGACTTTTTTTTTTCTTTTTGAAAGCACTGGCCTACTCCCTTGCTTCTGGAAGTAAATTCTAGGTGATTTTTATCTATCTGTGCTCTGCCAGTATTAGGACAGTTGTACTCCCTCCTTGTTTTTCAAGTAATCTCTGCTCAGCTCTGGGCGAGCTCAGGAGAAGGCTCTGCCAATTTTGAGTATTTAAGCCTCTCCTCCCCGCGTAAATAAAGTTGTTGGCTTTTTTCTCTCTAGTTACTCTGCAGTATGATTTAGGGGTGATTTCATTTGCTTTCCTTTTTATATGTATTGTTTTTCAAAGATATTTGGAGATTCAGTTAGGTGGCCATACACACATACACAAATATATTGGTAAAACCATTTGGGTTGCATTGTTTTTTATCTGCACCTTGCTTACTTTGCCTCTTACTGATATACTACAGTATGGCTTTATTTAACAGTGAATATTAGTGCTATTTTATTATGTACATTATCCTATGATATGCATATTTTGTTAATATATATTTTAAAATATTGATCATAAGTGGGAAAAGCTTAAAGTAGGCGATCAAGTACAGCCAACAGATCTAAGGATCTCTATTCAGCTCTGTAAGAATTCGCATCAGAGAATGCTGGTAAGGCAAAGAAGAAGAAAGCACTTGGGAAAGGTGTGTTTCCAATACTGTCTGACTCACAACTGGTTGAGAACAAAAATTAGCCACAAATTCTACTAAAATGAGACCACCTCGCCTGACATTTTACTATAGAAGTAGCATTGCACAGACGTGTGTTTTCAAGAGCTGTGTGTTGTTCTTGTCATGTGGTTCTACCTGATTTTAATAGAGGTTCTTGGGGAATGAACACACACTAATTTTTGAAACTTTATTCAGAAAGTAAGTATTGAAATAACATCATAACACTGAGTTGAGAGCATGATGTTTATTTTCTTGGGTGTATTTCATGTTTACCTTTTCTTTAGGATCCGTACACCTGAGTATTACCTGGCTAGATATTGTCTTCTTGTACTGATCAAGCAAATTTGACTATTGAGCAAGCTATTGCAATGTGGTCCGTGCCAAGTGAAATGCTAATATTGTAGATATATTATGTTAAACATCTAAACAAATTAATTTCACCTGCTTATTCCTAGTTTTTTCTTCAGTGTGGCTACTAGAAAATTTAAAATTGCATGTGCAACTCACTTGATCTTTCTGTTGAAGTGTATTGCTCTGCCTTCGCTTTGGGCTGCAGTAGCTGTGCATTTGGACTCTTTCTGACTACCTCTGTGTGGGAAACCATCACAGTTCTTGTCGCACGTACAGGTCCGTAGATGCATCTCTCCTGAGGCATTAGCTAGGACACGTTACAGGGGTTTCTAGAAATTTGATGTAAGGAACGATTGCCAGAGGACTGCAGTCTAGTAGTGCATAAGCCTTCGAAACAGATTCCGACACGAGGATGTTGTGGATGACTCCGGCCTTCAGTGGCAGCGGTTGCGGTGCAGAGTCGAACCGGACCTCTGCCGAAAGTGGTATTTACGTGTAGTGAATCTGATTTTCATTTTGGGTTCTTTCTTTCTATATGCATTTAGCCTAATGTTGGCACTGTGTAATATTCATTGATACTCCTGAACCTGTGGATAGTGTACAATAATGGGAATAACGAAGATTTTGGAGTCGCACAGACCTATGTGATCAGTAGCTGTCTAAACTAAATTATTCAACAGTCCTCGTTTCCTTGTTTGTAAAGTGGTGCTCAGAATTAACTAGTAAAACTCAGAATTACTGCACTTATTAGTTGCAGTGAGAATTAAATGATTCAGTCTTTTCAAATATTTAGAAAAGTGTCAGGCCCATATTAGGTATATCATATTATCTGGGTCAGATATGAAGGGTAGCCAGGGAATACTCTTGGCCAAAATTTATTTCCATACACATAAGAAGAACAAGTACATATCTGAGTAGATCTAGAGCAGTCCTGTGTGACCGCTGGAGAATGTGGCCATGCCCACCTCACCCAGGACTTGTGCTGCGGGTTTGTCAGGCTTCCTCTCCTAGCCCGGCTCTGTGTCTCGTAGTATCTCTGTCATCAGAGGGCCCTTTACTTTCATTGGAAAATGGTAATTTGTTTACATTCCCCCACAGAACCTCATGTTATATTTATATATTTTATTTTTATTGAGGTATAATTGAAACACGACGAACGGCACCTAAAAGTGTACAGTGTGATACGTTTTGACATTTGTATATGCCCATGAAACCGTCACTCCAATCAAGATAATAAGCATATCTATTATGCACAATGGTTTTCTCCTGCCCCTTTATAATGCATCCCTTCTGCCCTTCCTGGCACTCAGCAGAAGCAGCATGTGTCTATGTAACATGTGTCTGGGAGTGTCACTGAAGTCCTTTTTTGGGAGATTCTTTGCTGTCCTGTGGTTTAAGGTGACTTTAGTGTAGAATTAAAAACATAAAGGTGGGAGTCTTGAAATCACATCTTCTGCTCTGTCTCTTAAACTCAATGCCTTTCCAAAGTGAAGCTTTCCATCTAGAACGAGGACGCAAAACTACTAACGGGCTTGCAGTTTCTCTCTGTAATCATTTCAAAACAATAGTTTTTTCTGCCACCAAAAGGATGCAGTCTTGACATATAAATAGAGAACAGATTGAGTTTTTGGCTGATATTGCTATACTGGTTGAAATGTTGGTTCAGTCAGCTTCAGGCTTAGATTACAAGATTTGCAAATTAAAGGAAAACCCAAAGGGAAAGAACATCTGCATAGATTCTGACTTTGTGGAATTCCATACCGGCAGACTCGCTCTTTTCCTGGTGGGACAGAGCATGTGCCCAGTGAATGAGCCTTGGGAAGAGATCAGTTGTGTGTGGTAATCCTAAGGACAAAAATTGATGCTGAAAATGAAGTAATTCATTATGGATAGCCATGACATTTTCCAAGTCTAGTATTTCATAATTTGGGGGGAAACAATATTTTTGTTGATGTAGCTATATGGTATTTAGACAGGATAAAATCTTGCTAAATCTCACTAGTTTTGTTATGTGATGATTATCTTGAATCAAAGCATTGGGATTTAAGAAAGGTTATTGGCTTTAATTGAGACTTAAATGTGTTTTAATCAAAGACGATGTTGACATAATTGACGGTATTACTACACACTTCAGTGAGATGTAAAAAACCCTTATCATATCTGGAATACATGATTTTAAAATGTTTGCTCTAGATTTCCTAGGCTGCCATCTCAGAGAAATGTTTTATTTTAGTGTTTTCTTTTGCTTTATTCTAAGAGGAGCTACATATTCTTGCAAGAAATATTTATAGGTACCTACTACATTTCAGCTACTATTACAGTATCTCCTTCTAGTATTCCAGTTATTGAACATCTTTAAATAACATTTGTTTATGCTTGAGAAACGTAAATTCAGCTGTGATGGTACAAAACATGATGTTGTTACACAAGTCTACTTGGAAAGCATCCCTGGAAGATGGCAAAAGTCTTTGAAGTCGCTCAGATGATGAGAGGGGAAGAAAGGACCAGTAAGAAGTCCTGGATAGTTACTGTGTGGGGAAGATCATGCCAAATGAAATGGTAGAGGAAACTGTTGTTTTTGTTTTTATGCTAAAAGATTTTGGGGTGCAGAGTGGGACAGAGGGCCACCATTTCCTTGTTTATTTCTATGTGTGAGGCTGTTAGTCATATCTTAGGGTACGGAGGACCAAATACTTGAGGAGAATTTGAAAAGATAAAGAAAAACTCCTTTTGGACTTAAAGTTTGCTTAAAACATTGAAAAAATTATAAAAGACTGAATATTGTGTTTATAAAAGATTATTATTTAAAAAATAAGCTTTCTGGCCTTAATAAGGTAGTGTCACAACCATAGTATCCTAGAGGCAATATTTTATTTTATTTTTGTTTTTTGAATGTACATTTTAGCGTTAACTGATTTTTATCCTTTGTTAGAACCAATTGTTATAGTGCTTTTTCTTAGCATTCAAATAATTTTGTTTACGTCTTGTTTTTCAAGCACGATATCCCAAAAGGCTAAAACAGTTCTTGTGAGATAACTGGCATAGTAATTCGAGCTTCCTGGTGTGGGTGCGGGTGTGGGTGTGGGTGAGTGTGCTGGTAGAGGGGAGTGAAGACAGGGACGAGGAGCAAGAGACAGTGTTTTGAGTGTACCTTTGGGGATTGAGAAAAAAACCTTGTAAGTGCTTAAGTTTTATCACTTACTTAAATATAACACTTCATATTTCCCTTTCTGGAAACTATAAAACATAATACACTTGTATGTTGTAAAGCAACATTTCTGTTTTATTTTAAACTGTTTTCATATTAGTCTCTTTCATTTCCTTGAAACATTTCATAGAACGCATTCTGAATACATCTGTTTGTCACTTTTGCTCCTGCGCCTTTCTCAAACAAGGAAGTAAAACTGCAGTTTACGATGACCAGAGCGCTCGGTGCAAACAGCTGCAGCGCATGCTTGTGTGTGTCGCTTTGCAAATGAAGCAGCAATGTAGGAAAAATGATAATGCACCCCTCCACCCTCAAAGGCCCAGCGGCCGCGATTGGGGCCGTTTAAAATTATTAAACACTGTAAATGCTATAACGTTAATTACAAGAGGAACAAACTCTACAAAGATAAATGTGTTTTCAATATGATTCCTAGGGAGGGTACAGTAGAAGCCAGTGAATAGAGAGGAAATTTATTTCTGGCAGGACTCTAGACATGGAACTGTGGCTGAACTTTTTACCCTAATTACCTCCTGCTAATGCCTGCAGCGGTCTGGAATCAAAGTGATGCTTCGGGCCCTGGAAATTCTCTGATGTGGCAAACGTTTGTTGTGTGAGGAGGGTTTCTTAAGAAAAAGCAGAATATTGTGACAGGATTTTAAAAAAATTTCTCAGTTACCACCCACCTCACTTGTTGCCTACAAAAATAGAGTAATTGTTTGCATCTGTGTGTGCTTTTTTACCCCCTAAGAAATAACTGTTATAAATCAATGTGACATAGATCCAGTGAACTGAGGCTTGCCTGAGGTAGGCTTGATTTTTTTTTTTAAAGTTTCTTCTTTATTTAAAAATGTAGGTTCAAAATGTAGGTTCAAAATGTAAAGAAGTTATTTTTGTTAACTGAAAAGAAACATTCTGCCTATTTTGTAGGAGAATTTGGATCTTAAAGCATCCTTTTCAAAAAGAGTCTAACCTCTCCTGTAGAGTCAGACTGATAGCTATTAAATTGCTTAATTCTGGAAATTGAAATGGGAATTTCCAGTTTCCATTTTTAGCTCTTCTTTCGACTGGGACTAGAATCTTAGAGTCATTTCTCTCTCATTTCTCTGAAACTTTACATCATTCCATTTATTTGTCATAAAGTTCCTGGCTTGTACACATCGCTGAATTTAAAAATATAAGTTTTGAGAAAACCACCTGCTTTTCATCCCTTGCTGTAAAAATCAGTGTTTCTGTACTGTCGATAGCATAAACACATTGACCTTGCATTTCATATATTCTAAGACAATCCAGATTTCAGTTAGTCAGCCATTATTTCATATGAGCTGTTGTGCTAACATCAGCTCCAGCCCTTTACTAGTTCTCTTAAATCCTTTCAGATAATTCTTGAAAAACACTAATACACTGTTTGAAATGCAAATAAATTCATGCTTTCACTTGAGGAGAAATTTATTTTGCCATTTTTAATTTATGTATTGTATGGAAATAGGTTTAGTTTGTAAAGGTAGTATGTAATACATTTTTTTTCATTCTGGTCAATAAAGATAATTTTTTTCCCCTCATAATAAAATCTGAAATTTCTTACATGGTTGTGCCAGAAATTCGTATCTTGCTCGCGAAGCTGGGTTACAGACTGCTCTGATGTAGCCTTAGCATTTTGCATGTGGTGTAGTTACACTCTGGCATCGCACCGATGACCATTCATATGGTAGTTTTAGTTGCAGATTGTGAATGGAGGTTATTTCTTTAAATTACCCCATTTCAAAATTATGTTACAAATAATTAATTTGTTCAGGACGTGTGTTTATAAAAACTTTCTGATCGGTGGAAGGCAGTGATGCATTTTCACTTCTAGTATATCGTTTCAACATTATGATGGTGCACATTGGGCGTAGTAGATGCATTTCACACCTTTTGCTTTGTTGTCTGATTCTTCTTAATACCTCCCCCGCACTTACCTTTACAAGAGCGGCCGAGTAAGAAAAACATTTTTTTTTCTAACTACTGTGTGACAAGTAATCTTTTATTTTGTTACAACTGGAAAACTATGTATCCTTTAACCATATCTATATCTTTAGCCATTTGGTGCTGTTGCAATTTATTATTATATTTCACTATGAAATAACTTTGCATATTCTTATGAGAAGTAATTGAAGTCTCATCTGCTTGTTTTGGACACCTGGTACCATGATTTAACTAAAGTGGTGTGTGTATATAAATGGATATTATTTGTAGAACAAATACTACAAAAAGTTGTTTAAGACAGTATATATATGTTTTATTAGCTCCTTTTGAAATCTGCAGAATCCACAGGCCTAGAATTGCGTCCTGAGGACGGGACTTCTTTGGGCCAGGAGGGCTGCGAACAAACAGCTCAGCTGCTTGCGAGCTGGGGGAGGGGTGAAGAAATGACAATATTATGGAATGTAAACATGTAGCCAATATGAATACAAATATTCCCCCCAACTTAGAAACAAACCAATTCTACAGTGTACAAATAATGATTTTTTTGTACTTTAATACAAATGAGAGGAGTTGATTTAGAACAATATATTTAGGTGCCCACTAAACCCCAAATAAGCAAATTTTCAGATTTTCTGTCGTTATTTTATGTATTGAGAAGGAAATTAATAGAAGAAATATAATCTTAAATATATACTTTTGTAAAACCTCTCTAGGTACTTTCTGGTATTCCTTAATTTTGAGAAGTGAATTTCATATAATTTATTAACTTTGGTTTTTTCTTCATTTCTCAATGTATTTCAAATGCTGTAATGAACTGTATGTTTCTTTGACATGTTTAATAAACTGATTTGTACTGATTTCATATGTATACTCAATCTTTATGCACATTGATAAAGTTTTAGAGTAACATTGGAATAGTTAAAACATATGCTTTTACACAGTACAGTGTATTTGGCCTCTGTGCTTGCCTGGCAAAAGTTAGTGCAACCACCACCTTTTTGTGAATTGAGCCAGGCTTTAAGGCTCCCATTTCAAGTATCCCATGTTTCTCAGACTGTAGCGGTAGGTATCTGTTGATGTGCAGAGTGCTTCTGTATATACTTTAACATAACAGATAAGCAGTTATAAATTAGGTGGCTTTTCAAGGAAATAAGTCCAAGCAAGATTTTGCTTTGTTTTGTTGAAGTGTTATTGCTTCTACCATAAACAACATAAATTTTAAAAATATATTCCCTTACTACTCAGAGTTCCTTTGTAATATCATTACTGAAAATTAACTATGTGTTTTGGGAGGACTTTATGATGTATTTCTTAATCATTAAGAAAAGATTTAACTTTTTAACTTCTCTGATTTGCCTCCCTTCTTTTGTATCCCTCTGCTAGTGGTTTTCCTTATTTTGGAGGAAAAATGTGCATACGAAGGAAAAAATATGGGAAGTTGCTATAGAAATTTCTAATACACGCACCAAACTCATATATCTTTCAAAATGATAAAATAGTGAACAATTCATTAATATTTCTGCTATTATCAGTAACGATTATTTTTCCTTTATTGTAGGGAATTGCAAAGTGGGATTTTGGTATGCTGACTTACTAATTTAAAAGAATACAGTATAATAGGAACACTATAATTATAGCTCATTGTAATATTTACTATCTAAATACAGAGGCAGATATGTTTGTTTTTGATTTTTTCGGAAACCCGGTGCCAATGAAGGCAAGGTCGCAGCTTTCAGTCTTTGTTAGTTTTGTTCTTTTCGGTGTTTAAAAGTCACTTTCCTGATCAATTATTGAATGAGTATCAGGAACTTAAAATATTAAATATTTGAAATTGCTGTTGATATTTTACTGCTGATATTAAAAAAAAATGTGGGCCCTGGCCAGGTAGCTCAGTTGGTTAGAGAGTCATCCCAGTACGCGGAGGTTGGGTTTGATCTCCAGTCAGGGCACGTATAAGAAGCAACCAATGAGTGCATCAGTAAGAGGAATAACACTGATGTTTCTCTCTCTCTCTCTCTCTCTTTCTCAGAATCAATAAAAAAATTGTGAAGAATTAAACATATACTTAAAGAAGCTTTCTTCTATAAAATTTTAAGTCTCATAGGATTATTATAAAGTTAAGTGAATAACAAATGTAATGTCTCTATAAAAAAGATGGTATTTATTAAGTGCACAGTAATCAAAATTATAGCACTACCAGAGAAATGGGACTTACTAATAGCAAAGGAAGATTCAAAAAAGTTATGTCAAACATTTTACTGTTTTTATTTCAGAAATGGAATTTTGACAGTATCTCTTGAATTTAGTCTTTAATTTTGTATTTTTAAAATAGACTTATTATCTTTTTGATTCATAGCAAATTTTAGTAGGAGATACAAAGATTTCCCACGTACCTCCTCCCCCGACACATGCATAGCCTCCATCATGATCAATATCCCCCACCAGAGTGGCACCTTTGTTAAACTTGGTGCATCTACACTGATACGTCATTATCACATGAAGTCCATAGTTTAGATTAGGTTTTACTCTTGGTGTTGTACATTTTATCTGTTTGTACAAATTTATAAAAACATGTAACCACCATTATCATATCATATAGAGACATTTATTGATAACAAGAAGTTAACCTTGGTTAATTCTTCTCTTCTTAATTACTTCTTTCAACAAACAGTACTTTGTTCAACACAAAACAATAAGCAAGACATAGTTTCCGCCCTTTAGAAGCTTACAGTTCGAGGACTTCTAAGTCTGTAAAATGCTAATGACATTAACTAGATTTGTTTAGTTTCTTTATTTTCATTCCTTCATTAATGTTTAAGTACCTCTAAATGATTTATACAAAATGTGGAAAATATTTTGAGAGGATTAGTAGACTGTTCTGTGTTTGTCAGAATAAACTCATTGTGTGTTTTAAATTCTATTATTGTTCTTAGAGGTGTTGGAATTATTAATGTGTATCATTAATGTTATTTACAAATATCTCATGTGTATGACATGTTATGAATTGTCATATATTATTTTTAGAGTTACATCCTGGTAATAGCTTTGAATTAAAATAATTTTTATGTGTTAATGTTTTAGTTATAATAATTTCAATATAGTTATATACTTCCTATGTTACATCAGGATATGTAGAAAATTAGAATATGTTTCACTTGTACCTCATTAGTATAATTAAAACCAATTGAGAGGTTTAAAATGTTTGAATTCTTAATGATATTGATTTATGTATGTCGGGTGAGGGGGCAGATCCCTGGATTTTTAACTTAGGTATTTGACAGGCTGCCAAACTTGTACTGTCTGTTATTGGGAAATGAGACTCGATCATTTCTAGGAGACTTGGGAGATTTTGTTCCATTTTTGAATGATTTCACTTTTACCTTATGTTGCTTTTATGTAGTAGAAATTTTACTTTTGTTATCAAATGTCAGAAAAGCTGAACTATTAGATTTTGATGGTGAAACTCATATTAGTATGTATGTGTATTTCATAGATGGGACAAAAGATGGCAAACTAACTGTTCCAAACATTCATATCTGTTTAAGTCCTTTTATTTTCAGCAGCTTACCACACCTCCTACTTCACTAGACCTTCAATGCAGTCTATTTGGAGTTGCCTTAGGTTTCTTTCTCCTCTGCCTCTAAACTTACATATGTCTATGTTACCAGGGCATGCCTGTTTATGTGTAATGGGTCTGATCACCTAACATTTCTGTAGGGGAGATGACTGGCAAACATATGTCCTTCTTTGAGTATGTTCAGTCTTGTAAAGAATGACTTCAAATATATATTTCAAAATGCATGCATTTTCAAAATACATGGAGTGATGTCACAGCTGAAAGGGAAATAGAGAAACCAACAACTAAAGTTGGAGGTTAACATTACTCTTTTAGTAACAGGTGGGACAAGTAGACAGTGTATCAGTCAGGCAATAGAAGCAGGACTATAGTATCAGTTTGACTCAACTGATATTTAGAGAATATTATAGCCGCATACTTTTCAGTACACACGGACCATTCACCAAGACTGATCATATGCTGGGGGATAAAGCAAGGCTCAGTAATAGAGTATATTTTATAACCATAATGCAATTAAATTAGAAATCTATAATGAACATCTCTGGAAAATTGGTAAAATGTTTGGAAATTAAACTGTGGGTCAGGCAGAACTCATGAGAAAGTAGATTGGTTAAAAAATGGTGTATCAACAATTTGGGATGTAACAAAAAGAAAATCTAAAACCTTCACCTTAAGAATCTAAAAAAAGATGAGAAAGTTTACCTAAAATAAATAAGAGGAAGAAAATAATAAGTGGAAATCAATGAAAGAAAACAGAAAAATCAGTTAAGCCAAAAGCTAGGTCTTTGAAAACATTAATAAAAGTAATAACCCTTACAGAGACTGATTGAGAAAACAGAAAACACCAGAATGAATGAAGGGGCATTATTACAGATCTTATGGTCATTAAAGCAATAGTTTGGACTTTATTTTTAAAAACTTACATGAAATATGACATGGACAAGTGGCAAACCTAACTCAGTGACGTGTTACTGGTTAGGGAAGAACAGTCAGTTGCATACTGTTGTTATGGAACAGTTGATAATTGTAAGCAAATATTTCACAGTAATTTTTTGATAACTTAATAAACCACTTTTCTTCATGAAGGAAGGGCACAGAACAAATACAAGAACACAGGGAAGAGAGGGTGATATAATAGAAGAGACCAAGCCTGGGGAAGAAATAGATGGGAAAAATCCCATAAATACATCAAAGAATTAAGAAGTTGGAAGCACTGAAGGGAGAATAGAGAGAAGACTGAGTAAGATGAGAGCTTCACCAAATTGGGAAGAAAATTAGAACATTTGCATAGTTCCCAAACATGAGAGGCAAAGTAATGCAATGGAGGACGTGTCAGAAATGAGAATAGTTAATCCCATGGTACATCAGTGTAGAGTTCTTGTATTTCAGGAACTCAGGCTCACCTCATATTCCCTCACAGCCCCTGGGAAAGACAGTGTAAGGCTGTAGATCAGGGGTCAGTGAAGTTCTGTTTGCCATTTATGATTTCTGTGGCAACTACTCAACTCAGCCACAGAAAGTCAAGAAATAAGTGGGTGTGGTTATGTTCCAGTGAAACTAGCAGTGGGGGGTTGGGTTTGGGACATAGTTTTCTGATCTCTCCAACAAAATTTTTGAAAAATTTTCCTAATAAAGTTTGAAGTGCTATATTTGTTAATGGCTTTTAATGGACAAAGTAGGCATAGTGGTAAATCATAGATATATATATAAATTATGTAGGTTTGTATTATTCATATATGGATATGTGAAGTTGTCTTTTTTTGTCCCCTGTTTCACATCTTCCATAATTTGAGTTTTCATTTCCTTTGTCTTTCACTGTGATATATTAAACATACTTCCTTGTATTATAATTTTATATTCTGTCCTGTAAAAAACAACTAGTTATTTCGAAATCTCCTTAAAGGTAGAGTATTTCTAACTCATCTTTGTATTTGAGTGCAAATAATAGGAACTTATTTTTTAAAATCTCATGTGGTGTGTCTTTGGCCGCCTGTTAGGAACTGTGTGAGACGAGCGTTCGTATTGGTGAACATCTGATTCCGACCCCACTTCTAACGTTACCTCCTGCTTTTATGTGGGGATGTTACTCCTTCCTGCCCGGTTATGTCCCCACAGAAAGGCTTCACTGCTGCCACTCTCTCAACCTGTGGGCATGTTGGAAGGTTTAATTACCCCGTGTTTATTCAAAACTTTGCAGAAGAAAAATATTATTAACGAGGCTAATCACAAATTTAGCTTTTAATATGGTTAAGTTTCCATTTCTTTTACTTTTTTTAATTACTTAATAAAAAATGCAACCCAGTGGCTTTTGTTCTTTAGGAGCCAAATAAGAATACAAATAATGTAATTCTATCAAAAATTTTCCTCTTATAGTTAAAGGATTAGATTCAGTAACACATGCTGAAGGTTGTGCAGCTTTTTCCCATTTAAAAATAAGTGTTTCCATGCTTCTTGCAATTTGTGGTAGATTTAAAACGTCTTTGCTATTTTGTGTTTCACTTATATATGCACATTCTTGGGAAATGTCACTTTCTCAAATACTTTGTTCCACTTTTCTTAATTTTGGTTCAATCTGTTAAATATCATGAATAAAAATAATAAAAGTTTTTGTAAAGGAAAACGGCATTAATGTTTAGAATTTTCAAATCTTAAAAGCCATATTTCACATTGCTTTAACATGATGCTCATTGTATTATTGCATTATAAAAAATTATTTTGAAAACATTGTCTAGGGTAAGAAATGGCTATGATTCTAATAAAATACATGAATGTAAAGAGAAGACATATTATAAAAATTAAAAGTGGACTTTGAGGTTCAAAATGTAAGTATTTTTGATAGAGATTGATACACTTGAGTATAGGAGTTTAATTTAATATTGTATTCTTTGTAACTCTTTTTCCCTCCATAAAGCATAAGAGATTATAGCTACCTAATAAACCATTTTTAGGCGGTGTTTAAATTTCAAAGATAAAAGTGTAAAGTCCATCATCATTTTATGAGTTAAAAATGCTAAAGTACTCAACATCATGCTAACTCTCCTGAAAAAGGCTCATGATACTAGATCTTTTATCCTTCTCTAGATGCTAATAACCTAGTTTTGACATAGAAAAGGGATTATTAATTCTAACATGAAAAGATGTACTTCACCAGCAGTACTTAACTGTATATCCTAAAAATCTTAATTTCTGCTCCAATTCATATACTTTTTAGTGGTTCATTTGGATCGACCCATTGTATTGTTGATTTTTCTCTTACGTAGTAATTGTTGAATATGGAATAGACTGTCAGAATATTTTCCTGTGTACTCAGCGTGTATAGTATTACCTGTATTTATATAAAACAACTCTGAAGTAATGGATTCAGAGTTCTGATGATCACTCAACCAAACGTTGCAGTTATATCCATTTGGTGTCAGACCTTTTAACTGTGTAACCTCAATTATTAAGAACAAATTACTTATATAACTTATGAGAATTAAAATAGCTTGTTTGATTTAAAATACTTAACCCTGGCTGGTGTAGCTCAGTGGATTGAGCATGGGCCTGCGAACCAAAGGGTCACTGGTTCCATTCCCATTCAGGGCACATGCCTGGGTTGGGGGCCACGTCCCCAGTAGGGGGGCGGCAGAGGCAACCACACATTGCTATTTCAGTCCCTCTCTTTCTCCTTCCCTTCCCCTTTCTCTAAAAATAAATAAATAAAATCTTTAAAAAAATAAAATAAAATACTTATGTTCAGTAGTTTTTCAGTTTTTCAGTAGTTTTTAGTGTGTTACAGAAAAACCGGAAAAATAGAACTCAGATTTGTTTCAAAAAAGTTTATATTGGTAAAAATTTACAAATTATTTAAAAGTGTATTTTGGCTTAACATAATAGTCCAAATACACTTTATACAAATAAATTAATCTGATTAAAAGAATAGTAAATCATAACTTTAGTTACAGTGCAACCTGATGTTATTTTGAAGTAGTACAATGGCAGAAGGACAAACTTTTATATTTCCGTTAAAAAGTCCTTCTGGTCTTTGGAATTGCACTTGATTCTAAAGATCGTTGTGTGCAAAGAGGGGGCAGGTATGTTTTGGTTATATACCTGGAAACAAATTAGGACAGCCTTAGTGTCTTACGACCACACACATTTGTTTTCTCAGTTGCTATGCTCCGGCAGTCCAGGCACAATTTAAGTGGGTCCTGAGCTCAGGGTCTTACAAGGCTGCCCTCAAGGGGTCAGTGTGATTGGGATTTAATCTGTAGGCTTGATGGGGATAGAATCCACTTCTCAATTGGGTTCGTTTCTTTGCAGAAGTGGGACTGAGGGCTCTTGTGTACAGCTGGCTGTGTGCTGGAGGCCCTCTGCATTTCCTTGGCATGGGGGCTTCCCTCACAGGGCTGCTCACTGGATTGGGCCTCCAAGGAGTCTCCAGTGACGACTTTAGGGAGGATGGGGACATGTGAATTCAAGGGGGTGTGAGGAGCACTTATTTCTGAGATACTGGAAATGTTTTATTCCAGCTGGGTGGAGTTACATGCGTCTGTCTACCTTATGAGAATTGAACAGGGCGTTCACTGTCAATGTGTACATCCTTCTTTATGTGTGTTTTCTTTAGTATATCTTTGTTTATAAATAATTATAAAACATTAAACAACTGCCAGGGGCTTAGATTTTCCAATGTATGCTTTTTGACTTTTGAACCAGTTCTCTGATCATTATGATTCTTTAACAGAAGTGAGTGATAGGTATTGCCTACTGCTCTTTAATAACAGATCATTGGGTAATAACTGGGTAATAGAAGAGCTTTTGATTGCAAGGGAATTTTAGATTTATGATAGTGGAAACCATGATGCATTAGGTGAAACCATTAGGAAACTGTTCATCACTGATGTAGCAAGGATACTACATAATGTATCATATGTAGTAGTATGGGCCCCTATGACTCTGGAGTTAACCTCTGGGGTCAAAATACTGCCTGCCTATGTGACAATAGAAAATAGAAAATGTATTAAAACAATTCTTTTCAACTTTCTACTTAGAATCCTGACCATAGCTAGTTCCAATTATTTTCCCTCTATTTCCCAATGTTTCACATACTCTGTGGAATTTCATCCTCTGTGACTCTTCCACTTTTGTACTCTCCTTGCTGTTCTCCCTCCCCTCCTCATCCCACTGCCATTGTCTACCATTGTACGCATACTCCTAAGAGTGGAATTACTGGGCCGTATGGTAATTCTGTGTTTAGCTTTGTGAGGAATGGTGCAGCAGCTGCACCATTTACATTCCCACCAGCAAGGGACTGGAGTCCTACTTTCTCTACGTCTTTGCCAGCACTTGCTCTTTTTTTGTGGTTTTATTGTGACCAACCTAGTGGGTGTGGAATGTGACTCATTATGGTTTTGATTTGCATTTTCGTAATGACTAATGATATTGAGCATCTTTTCCTGTGCTTGTGGCCCCTTTGTATATGTTTGGGGAAAGGTCTATTCACATGTTCTTTGCTTATCTTTTAATTGGGTTGTTTGTTTTCTTGTTCTTGAATATTTAGAGTTCTCAAAATACCGTAGGTTCTAGACCCTTATTTGATACTTGATTTGGAAATGTTTTCTAATATTTTTTAGTATGTTTCTTCACTTTTTGATACTACCCTTTGATTCACAAAAGTTTTTAATAATTATACAGTTCAATTTGGTTTTCCTTTTGCTTTTGGTGTCATATCTAAGAATATTGTCAAATCCAAGATCATAAGGATGTACCCCTATGTTTTCTCTGAGTTTTATAGTTTCAGCTCTTATATTTAGGTCTTTATCTATTTTGAGTTGTTACAATGATGTAAAATAGGAGTCCAATTTCATTCTTTTGCACATGGACTTCCAGTTTTTAGCAGCATTACCTGAAATGTACTATTCTTTTCCCATTTAAAGTACTAGGTAACTTTTTCAAGAATTAGTTTTTTATTTGATTATATGATGTATGGATTTATTTCTGGTTTATTTGTCTAACGTTATGTCATTATCAACGTGTTTTGATTAATGTTGCTTTGTTTGGTGCTCTTTGAAATTCCATTTACTTTTCACATCTGCAACAATTTTCTGTGAAAATTTTAATAGAGTACGTTACAATTGTAAGTGAAACTGGTTTCTCAATTTCTCCTTTGGATTGATAATTGCTGGTTTATGCATGTTGATCTTATACACTGTAACTTTTCTGAATTTACCAATTGATGTTTTCCTTTTTCTTCATTCTGCCTCTCAGATAGGTAATTTCAGGTGTCTTATTTTCTTGTGTTCCTGTTCAGTGGATACTAGAGTGCAGAGTAAACGCTTATTTCGTGTATGTTTCGGGAGAGCACCCACCGTTCCTGTCATGGGGCATGCACACTGCCGATGTTACGGAGAGCTTTCTCATCAGCCTGCGCATGAGGAAAATTAAGATTGTCTTGCTGTGTCTCCGGGAAATGGTCAAGGCTTTTAAACAGAGAGAAAGTAGAGAACAAAAGGATATGTCAGGCGTATACAGAATCGTGTTATTGGCCTATGGTGTGACTCCTTTATGAATGTGTGACTTTCTGAAAACTCTTATTTTAAAGAATTGTCTTTTTCTAGTAGGCATTAAATAAGAGGGTTTTTTCCCCACGTATAACTATAGAATTTTTAGTCCTGTCAAGTCTTGTTCTGTCAAGTTCAGTTAACTCTGTAAACAGCCTTCATTGCATTTGTTTTGTGTACTTCTATTGAAGGCTCTCCGCAGGAAGAATCTCAGTTGTGACCTTGTGTGGATGCCAGTGAAATGATGCGAATTCAAGTTTCTAGTGTGCCAGTAACTGTAATGAGCTGCTAATTGAAGGTGACAAGCTGTTTTTTCCTTCCCAGCTGGTCTAACAAAATATTAAATTTCATTCATTATTAACTCTTTGCTTCTCAGCAGAGGACTGGTTTAATTAGTTGGGCACATTAAGAAAAGAATTTTTTCCTTGTGTTAATTTTAGAAATTGAAGTTCAGGTTTTACTGGCAATTGTGTACAGTTGTGTAGGTACCCAACATAATCAAGACAAAGTTACATTTCTGTCACCCCCCAAAGTTTCTCATGCCACTTTGTGCCCTATTTTTTCCTCCTTCCCTGGACCTTGGCAACCACTAACATGCTCCCTATTATAGTTTTACCTTTTTGCCTCTTCATTGGACTCATACCGTATGTAAACTTTTATGTCTGGCCTTTTTAAAGACTAAGTAATGGTTTTGAGGTTCATCTTAATCTGTGTTGTTGTATGGATAACTGTTCTTTTAAATTGCTGAGCAATAGTCCGTTGCATCAGTATGTCAGAATATATTTATCCATTCACCTATTTATCAATATTTAGCTGTGTTTGTTATTATGAATAGCAAATTACAGAACTTTTGAGGAACCTTCATACTGCTTTCCACAGTAGCTGAACCAGTTTACATTCTTACCAACAGTGCACAAGGGTTCCCTTTTCTCCACATGCTCGCCAACATTTATTCATTTAAAAATTTTTTAATTTATTGATTTTAGAGAGAGAGAGAAACAATGATTTGTTGTTTCACTTATTTCGGCATTCATTGTTTATTTTATTATTTTTTCTTTTTTAAAATTAATTTTTTTATTAAACATTTTTTTTATTGCTGTTCAATTACAGTTGTCTGCATTTTCTCCCCTCTCCCCCCCCCCCCCCCCCCCGCCCCCGGCTCTACCCCAGACAAACCCACCTCCCTCCCCCGCCTCCACCCTTCCCCTTGGTTTTGTCCATGTGTCTTTTATAGTAGTTCCTGAAAACCCCTCTCCCCACTATTCCCTCCCCACTCCCCCTCTGGTTATTTTTAGATTGTTCTTAACTTCAATGTCTATGCTGGTTATATTTTGTTTGCTTTTTTCTTTTGTTGATTAGGTTCCAGTGTTTAATTCTTGTATGTGCCCTAACTGGGGATCAAATCCGCAGCCTTGGCGTATCAGGATGATGTTCTAACCAACTGAGATACCCAACCAGGGCCGACATTTATTTTTTATTCTTTATTTTTATTTCTTTAAATTAAAAATTTTTTCAATTACAGTTTACATTCAATATTACTTTGTATTGTGTCAGGTGTACAGCATAGTAGTTAGACAATTATACACTTTACAAAGTGTTCCCCCTATAGTTCTAGCACCCACCTGGTACCATACATAGTTATTACAACATTATTGAGTATATTTCCTATGCTGTACTTTACATTCCCATGAGTATTTTGAAAATATCAATCTGTACTTATCCAGCTCTTCACCTTTTTCATCCAGTTCCCCAAATACCCTCTCCTGTGGCAACCTTCAGTCTGTTCTTTGTATCTGTGAGTGTACTTCTGTTTGGTTTATTCATTTACAGGTATATTATTCTTTAGATTTCACATATAAGTGAAATCATATGGTGTTTGTCTTTTTAAAACATATTTTAAAAAAGATTTTAATTAATTTACTTTTAGAGAGAGGGGAAGGGAGGGAGAAAAAGAGGAAGAGAAACATCAATGCGTGAGAGATACATCAATCGCTTGCCTCTCACATGCCCCTAACCAGGACCTGGCACATAACCCAGGCATGTGCTCTGACTGAGAATCCAAACTAGAGACCTTTTGGTTCTTAGGGCGATGCTCAATCCACTGAGCTGCACCAGCCAGGGCTGGTGTTTGTCTTTTTTGATTGACATATTTTACTTAGCGTAATGGCCTCTAGGTCACCCGTGCTGATGCAAATTGTAAGATTTCATTCTTTTGATGGCCAAGTAATATTCCATCACATTATATGTACCACAGCCTTTTCACCTGTCTATTGATGGGCACTTGGGCTGTTTCCATATCTTGTAAATAACGCTGCAATGAACATAGGGGTGCATACATTCTTTTGCCTTAGGGTTTTGTGTTTCTTGGTTATATATTCATAGTGAAATTCCTAGGTCATGGGCAATTCCATTTTTATTTTTAATTTTTTGATAATAGACATTCTAACAGGTGTGAGGTGAGATATCTCATGCAACCTTAATCACTGGAGCTCAGTAAGTCTCATACATGTAAAGTGTCCTGATCATGTTTTGCATTTTTTTCTTTTAAAAAATTTTTTAATATATTTTATTGATTATGCTATTACAGTTTTCCCATTTCCCCCCTTCACTCCATCTTGCCCACCCCCTCCCTCCCACATTCCCCCCCTATAGTTCATGTCCATGGGTCATACATGTAAGTTCTTGTAAAATTAGCCTTTCATTGTTGAATAGGATGATAACAACAGTTTTACTTTGTTCACAGTCTTTTGGGGAAAGTGTTTATCCTTGCATCTGGGTTTTTTGTAGAAGCCCTTCTTCAGGTTAAAGAAGTTCTCTTCTATTAATAACCTTCCATTCCTGGGATAAACCTAATCTAGTTTTGCATTATTGAATTTGACTTGTATTTTGTTGAGAAATTTTTATATAGGCTGTCTAAACTTTTTTTGCTTAAATGGTTGATAGGATTTGCAAATTCTGTTTTCATTGGGTTTTACTTGCTCTTTTTCCAATTTCTAAAAATGCAAATAGTAATGTTTCTGTTCTAGTGTGAAAAACAGTATTTTAATAACTATACCATTAAATATGTCTTCAGTGGAATGCATATCCATATACATTTTAGAATAAGGTCTCATTCTTAGTAGATTTTTGATTAGGGTTGAACTCTATGAGTTTAAAAAGTCTGTCAGCCTATGGTGTATATATATTTCCATTTATCTTGGTCTTTTTAAAATTTCATTTTGTAACTGTTTGAACTTGATTTATAAAAATACAGGTGCTATTGTATCTAGTGACCTTGGTTAATTCATGTATTATTTCTAATTCTAGTGGTTTGCAGAATTGGGTTTTTACTTAATACAATCAAGTTATCAACAAATAATGACAGTTTTATTTCTTCCTTGAAGTGATTTCTTTCTGTGCCTTATGTTCAGGACCTTCCAAACTGTGCTGAATCGAAGTGGCAATAATAAGTATTCTTGCCTAGTTCTTGATTTTAGGGTGAAAGCTTTCAGTATTTTACCATTATAAATAATTGCTAGTTTTTTGTTTGTTTTAAGGTTGTTAACTTTTATCAGATTAATAAATAGGCTTTTAATTTTATCAAATCTTTTCTGCTTTATTATAATCATAGCATTTTCCTTTCCTTTTTAAAAAACTTTACTTATTTATTTTCAGAGAAAGGGAGGGAGAAAGAGAGGGAGAGAAATATCAATGTGTGGTTGCCTCTTGCACATCCCCAAATGGGGACCTGGCCCGCAACTCAGTCACGGGCCCTGACTGGGAATCAAACCAGCAACCCTTTGGTTTGCAGGCTCGTGCTCAATCCACTGATCCACACCAGCCAGGGCCCTTTTCTATAGTAGTAAGTTACTGAATGAGTTTTACTAATTTTTCTTTCTCTAGTTTTGCCTTCCTGAAATGAGTTGACTGGGATATATTATGATTTTTTTTTAAACAACTCAAATCAATTTTCTTCTTATTCTAAGAGGTTTTAAGATTATTTTCATAAGAAAGTATTAGAGTTTACTGGCCATCCCACCTTTTGAAAAATAATGGCATTTTTATTTCTTTTTATTTTTTAGCACTAGCCCACCTTACTGTTGTGTGGATCTGTATTCACTTCGTACTGGGGAGATGGCCAAGTCCATTCAGTTTAAAACTCCTATCTATGATCTTCATTGCAACAAGCGGTAAGCATTTTTCACGTGTTTCTCGTGCAAGGTAACATACCTCCTGAGCATGCAGAGCTCTACCAATACCATTGACTATCTCTGACTTATTAAGAAAAAGCTGCAAAAACACCTTCTGAGTGCTGCTAAATGGAGTAGCTCTTAAGATTTCTTAATGAATATTTTCAAACTTCCAGTCCTGACCCATTACTGAATTGTGAATTAAGTTTAGTGAATCATAGCCAGAGTTTTAAAAATGAAATGGAAAAGAATAGAAAGTATCTGAGCAAAACGTGCAGAGGCTATGGGAAATGATTTATGTATTACGTACCTTTTTAATGTAATGTGTGTGCCTCTCTGTTTACTGGTTTATGATAGGAATATAATTTTCCTTTTAGCATGTACCAAAACAAAACATATCTGAACTGCAAAAAATGCTTTTTTCCTCATTCCTTAAGACTACAATTGAGCTAACACAGGAACTTGGTAGGATTCTCTAGGAAAATTTTCAGACCTTGGTTGATTTTCTACCTGACCTAGTAATAATGAAGAATGAATTTATGTAAGTACAACACATGGAAGGAGAAAGGGACATTAAGAATCTTGTGTTAGTTAACACTTACTTGTACATTTAAACCGAACCCCTACAATGGTATCAATGCAAACTGTAATTCTTTCATTGCATTGGAAAGCAAACACGTAGAACATTGAAAATGAAGTATTTTATGTTATGTCAATATAAAGTAAATTTTATAATAAAAGCCTCAGGTTAGATTTTTTTAAAAAGATTTTATTTATTTTTAGAGGGAGAGGAAGGGTGGGAAAAAGAGAGTGAGAGAAACAACACGCCCCCAACTGGGGACTTGGCCTGCAAACCAGGCATGTGCCCTGAGTGGGAATCGAACTGGCGACCGTTCAGTTCACAGGCCGTCACTCAATTCATTGAGCCACACCAGCAAGGGCCTCAGGTTAGATTTTAAAGGGGTATTTCAAACAGTGACTCAGAAAGATTGAACTGAATTGGAAGGGTAGACGTACCTGATAAATACAAACTAACGAGCACATAGGCTTTGATACTAGTGATAAATGTGTTTGAATTGAAACAGGACAAAAAAAAGGTATTCTGTGATGGTATACAATTCATAATGAAGACCAAATTATTATGCATATTTAAAATTCAGTAATTTCACACTCAAAATTATAGGAAATAGAAATATTGTTAGGATAATGTTGTTATCCAGTGAGATGTTAAATTATTCAAAGTCATCACTGTTAACTAGCTGGGTCTAGTAGATAGTGTATGGAACCAGGAAAACTGTAATGAAAGCTCTTCTTTTCATGTGTCACAAAGTGGATTACTTATTTTTCTTTAGCCACAGAGAAACTCGAACACATTCAAAAATGAGATAAGTACAAATATTTGCTTGTATTTATTTTATTTTATTTATTTATTTTTTAGAGAGAGAGGGGAAGGAAGGAGAAAGAGGGAGAGAAACATTAATGTGTAGTTGTCCCTCGCACCCCCCAACTGGGGACCTGGCCCGCAACCCAGGCATGTGCCCTGACTGGGAATCGAACCAGCAACCCTTTTGTTTGCAGGCCTGCACTCAATCCACTGAGCTACACCAGCCAGGTTGCTTGTATTATAAATACATAAATATACTAGAAAAAAGAAAAAAAGTGAAGTTAAATTTTTAAAAAAGTATTTCTTACATTATCTTAAAAAATTGCTGCAAAGAATGTGAAGGAGAAAATTGGGTTTTTCTCAACTCTGCACTTGTTCCCAGTGCTGTGTTTCTGGATGATGCATGTGAAAATAGTCAGGGATGCCTTTTCTTACAACAAATATGTCTGCGTCTGTGTTTAAAAATTTCGGCAATGAAATAATAAATGTATTAATATTTTAATAAAGAGTAATAAATACCCTTGAAAATTAAAATGGTTGATTTTTCATAGACAGTGTGCTCATTATAAGTAATTAAGGATTTTGAAACTTCTCAGTAGGAGTTACAGAAGATAGGAGAATGATATGAATATGAAATGTCATCAGAGAAAAGTAGAAATGAAATTCTAGGATATTTGGTTAATGTTGCAAAGGTTCATATTTTACTTGCATTTTTTTAAAGAAAAACTATATGAAGATATGTTCTAACAAAAAACCTCCTGATGTGGATACATTATGTAATTTTTTTGGAATTGATTTTCACGTTAGAAATTGTGCAAGTTCAAATGGGATAAAGGTTAGGGGAAAAGTTATCATGTTGATTTAAGGATACTACTTAGATTTTGCTTCATAAAAAGTCAAATTTGAGCCCTGGCTGGTGTGGCTCAGTGGATGGAATGCCGGCCTAGGAACCAAAGGGTCGCTGGTTCGATTCCCAGTCAGGGCTCATGTCTGGGTTGCGGGCCGGGTCCCCAGTAGGAGGTGCTCGAGAGGCAACCATACATTGATGTTTCTCTCCCTCTGTTTCTCCCTCCCTTCCCCCCCTTTCTAATAATAAATAAGTAAATCACTCTTTAAAAAATCAAATTTGATTTGTCAGGTCTTTTCCTGGTTAAGTTTGCATTTTTGTTTACAAATCAGTCTTTTGAACTAACCAATATTCATAATTAAATCTTCCTGCTGGAAATAATTTTGTATGTTACTATGTTTTGGGGAGAGGCTACTGGATTACATAAAACCTTTTAATCTGTGATTTGTCTTTTTTGCATTTTCCCTTATTTGAGTTTTTCACTTTCTTATTTTGGATTCCCTGAACCTTTTGACCTCAGTCTGATGATTGGTTGGTTTCTTATATTAAGTGCCATGACAGAATCATTTAGGTGCTGTCAATTGTGTTAAGGATTAATAAAACATGCATGTTAAGTATAACTTTTATCCCCACCCATCATTAGCACATGTTATTCAGATTTACTTCCCTCCAATTTTGAAAAATACATCATGAGTATGCTAAATATTTAACGATAATTATCTTTGATTTTAAAAATAACTTTGAGATTCGGCTGTTATATTAATGACTTGCAAAGAGCAGTACACTAAAATGTTTATAAGACTTTACCTGGGATGTATTTTAGGAATTTCTGCTTTTTAAAAAAAAATTATAACTAAATTATTTTCCTAATTATTTATAAATCTTGGGCTCTGGGAGAAATATAGTTTATACAGAGTCTGATTAAATTTTAATGCATTGAGTCTATCAGAAATGACTCATTTACATTGAACTATAGTTGTCTGAGTTTTTTTTCTCTCTTTTTTGCTTTTGTGTTGGGAAATTCAGTGATAATTTTAAGTGACAAGTTATATAAATCCATTTTATGTATAGTTCCATGACTTTGAGCCAGAAGTGGAAAAACACTTTTAGTAAATAGCCAGCAGTTTATTGATCTCATACATTCTTAATGAAGATAGATTTATTTGATTTATAATGAGTGGAGATGTAGTTTGTTCTCTGTCACTTTTCCTCCTCTAATGTCTATCTTGATTTTTTTAAGTTGTAATGATAGATACTTGTTTAAATCTCGGTGATTTACCTTTTTATGATTCAATTTATAGAATTTCACACTCATGTTTTCTTTTATGTGTTTTCTCTCTAATTCTAGGATCCTCGTTGTAGTATTGCAGGAGAAAATTGCTGCCTTTGATAGCTGTACTTTCACAAAAAAATTTTTTGTCACAAGTATGTACCAATTATGATATATTTTCTATCATAAGCATTTGAGTTATAGTATTTACTTGTTAGAATCAGCAGAGTAATTGTAATCATAATCATTTTCATAGTATTAAATTATTACGATACTTCTTTGTTTCTGTGGATGTCTTCTTCAGTACTCTAATTTTATAGTGTTTTATTTCAAACCCCATTTTCCACATACTACTAAGCAAGCCTTGTACAATATTGCCTCAGTTTCTTCTTGTATATTTTCCTTGAGTTGCCGTGATTAACTTAGGTTCATAGAACTGTGGTGTACTTTCAGAACAGTTGTTCAATTTTCATAACACGCTTAAAGTAACTGTATTGTCTTACGTGAGACATTTGAAAATGGATGAAATGTGTGAGTGTGGCTCTTTCCCTCCTCTTTTCACCCACATCCCGTTACTTCTACTATTGCCCCAAAGTTCAAAACTAAGCATGGAATCTGGATCTAAACACACACACAGGGAGACAGGGAGAGAGAGTGAGATTTTTTTCTTTAAAGGAAAACAGGCTAGTCTGTTTCAGTAGCCTGTTTAGGATTGGTAGGGCAGGCCAGAAGAACGGAAATTCCAGCAGGAATTAATTCTGAACAAAGCCTGAAGTTTATAATACTGTAGTCTAATAAAACAGTAGTTTTCACTCTTGTTTTTTATGTTTTAACCTTGAGAACTCACTATTGAAGCTACAGCAGGTTTTCCAGAGTTGATATGTATGTGCCCTCACAGAGTTCTATTGGAATAGAACAGATCTCAGTTTTGTTGTGATCAGGGAATTCCAATCATATTGCTGCACCTCCTGAAAAATCACAACTATTTGCAGTGCATTACGCTGTGATTGGTTTTGCAGGTGTTCTCATATACTGCTGGTAAGAGTATAAGCTGACATAAACTCTGTAGGAGGCAATTTGATGAAATCTACCAAAATTTAGATTGTATCAACACTGGCCCATTAAAGCATTATTTTTATTAAATTATTTTAATTTATTTTTTGTAAAAGTATAGTTGACATACAATGATGTGTTAGTTTCAGGTATAGAAATAGTGGTTCAACATTTATATAACTTCTAATGTTGATTGCCATGATGTCTGTTAACCCTCTGTGACTGTACAAAATTGTTACAATATTATTGACCATAGTCCCTATGCTGTACATTACATCCCCCTGACTTACTCATTTTATAACTGGAGGTTTGTACCTCTTATTCCTTTTCACCTGTTCCATCCATTTTCTCCTCCCCCTTTCCTCTAGCCACCATCAGTTTTTTCTCTGTATCTCTCAGTCTGTTTTTTAAAAATTCTACATATAAGTGAAATTATATGGTATTTGTCTTTCTCTGTCTGACTTATTTCACTGAGCATAATATCAGTGTTGTCACAGATGGCAAGACTTGATTGTTTTTATGGCTGAGTAACATTCCATCGTGTATGTGTTCCAGCATCACATTATCTTTATCCACTCATCTATCGATGGACACCCGGGTTCCTTCCATAACTTGGCTCTGGTAAATAATGCTGCGATGAACATAGGTTGCATAACTTTTCAAATTAATGTTTTATTTTTTTAAAAAATAAATGCTCAGCCCTGGCTGGTGTGGCTCCGTGGATTGAGTGCCCACCTGTGAACCAAAGGGTTGCCAGTTTGATTCCCAGTCAGGGCATATGCCTGGGTTGTGGGCCAGGTCCCCAGTTGGGGGGCGCATGAAAGGCAACCCCACATTGGTGTTTCTCTCCCTCTCTTGCTCCTTTCTGTCCTCTCTCTCTAAAAATAAATAAGTAAAATTAAAAAAAAAAAAGAAGTTTAAAAAATAGTAAATACCCAGAAGTAGAATTGCTCGGTCTCATGGAAGTTCTACTTTAATTTTTTGAGGAACCACCATACTGTTTTTCACAGTGGCTGAACCAATTTACAGTCCCACCAGCAGTGCATGAGACTTCTCTTTTCTTCACATCCTGTCCAACTTGTTCGTTGACTTTGGAAAAATGTTCAGGTCCTCTGTCAATTTTTTAATTGGAGTACTTAATTTTTTGTGTTGAGTTGTATGCGTTCTTTATATATTTTTTATATTAGCCCCTTTCTGGAGTATTGTTTGCAAATTTCTCCTCTTTTGGTGGTTGTCTTTTTGTTTTGTTGGCGGTTTCTTTTGCTGCAGAATCTCTCTAGTTTGATGTAATCCCACTTATTTATTTATTTTTCCTTTTATTTTCTTTTTTGGGGGGGTCAAATTTATAAAGTCTTCTCTGAGACCAAGATCTACAAGTTTAGTACCTCTCTTTTCTTCTATATGTTTTATTGTTTTAGGCCAGTTTTTAGGTCCTTGATCCATTTTGAGTTAATTTTTGTGTATGGTGACAAATAGCTGTCTAGTTTCATTCTTTTACATGTGGCTTTCCACTTGTCCCAGGACCATTTACTGAAGAGGCTTTCTTTT
Source organism: Desmodus rotundus (assembly GCF_022682495.2). Taxonomy (NCBI): domain Eukaryota; kingdom Metazoa; phylum Chordata; class Mammalia; order Chiroptera; family Phyllostomidae; genus Desmodus; species Desmodus rotundus. The sequence continues at coordinate 93,380,449 of NC_071395.1, read as the reverse complement.
CTCCATTGTGTGTTTTTGGATCCTTTGTTGGAAATCAGTTGCCCATATACTTATCGGTTTGTTTCTGAATTCTTGGTTCTGCTGCATGGATATTGTTTTGATCATGTAAACATACATTTAATTTCTAAAATACTTTTAAAAACTCTTGTGTAATACAATTGTGAGTACCTTAGTTATGTTTGAATCAGGACTGTAAAATTAGTAGAGACAGCTGTGCCCATCAGAGAAAGCATCTTGAATTTGTGCCAGAGGGTAGAAGGATCAGGTAAAGGGAGCTGATAGATAACTTGGAAGGGAACACAGCCAATATGATGAGAAAGGAGACAGCTTTGTATTTGGCTGTACAGAAAAGGTGGCCTTGAGCAGCTGTCTGATGTGGAAATCCGAACCCATGCATGATTAAGAAGACAAAAGACAAAGACTGATAGATGTCATTAGCAGTCATTTCCACTGTGCTTAAATTGAAAGGTAGATATGAAGTCTCCAGAGAGACCAAGGGATTACACAGTAAGTAAGTAACTCTTTCCATTTCCCGTTTTACCTAGAGGAGGAAAAGAAATGTTGGTACCTTATAGTCCTAATGTTATTTCTTAGTATTAGTATGTACTCTTCATCTATGTTAATGATGAATAAGAAATGTATGGGATTATTTTAAAGGATATTTAAAATGCAAAATTATTTTTAATTTTCAAAAGAGGCTTTTTATGTTCAGAAACAAATTTGTAAATTTTTAAAAAAGGGTTTGGAAGGTTAATGTGAGACCTAAGCCCAGATCAAGTTAAAAGTCAAATCTATTCTTGTTCTTTTGGTTACCCATTTGTATACAATGGACTAGGCCGCCATGTTTTCACAGCCTGGGAAGGTGCCTGATACTTGTGGACACTAGGCAAATGTGTGCAATGAGCTGACTTACGAATTTCTTACTCACTGTCCATCCTTCCCACCCATTCAGCCTTAAAATGGCAGTACTCTTTAATTCATGATATTTCATAAACATGAAAAATAAAACAAAAATAAGTAAAAGGTCATGGAACTTTAAGAAGGTCATTAATCAGTTGTAAGATGGTCAGACAAATCTCTGATGTGTTACGTAATATTTTTTGTGCTTATATGTCTTTCTGTAGAGCATGTTCATAGTCTTTTCTAGATTTCAATATGAGGGGGCACCCCAAAAAACCCTGAATTTATTTATAAAACATTGTGTATTTATTCTTACATGTTTAAACTTCAGTCACCTTCAATGTATTCTCCATTTGATACAATACACCTATTGAGATGTTTTTTTCCACTGCTCAAAACAGGTTTTGAACTTGTCGATTTTGATGCCTTTTTAGTGCTTTTTGCTGTTTTTTGTTTTACCTCTTCCACAATGGGTTACTCAGGTTGAATAGGGAGGGTGGGGCACCAGGGTCATGCTGATTTTGGTCAAAAACTGCTGAATACTCAGTGTGGTGTGGAAGGGTGTATTCGTAAATTACCCATCATGAAATGGGCAAATGCAATGAAAGAGTCTTCAAAAAAAAAAAAAATTCACTGAAACTGAACATAGCCTCTCACAACCATGCCAGCTGGTACACTGATACAGATGGGTCACTCACCTAGTGGGGGAAACCTGTGCTATAAGGCACCTGCACTCCAGAGGATAATTCCAGTTGTTTTGGGGTCCCCCCTCATATACCACTATAAAAGTTATTGGTATAAAATAAGAAGTGGTTTTGGAGAATTGTCTTTTTTCTTTCTGGGTAGTGTCCTTTGAGGCACAAAAGATTAGTTTTGATAAAGTCCAGTTTATCTATTTTTTCTTTTATCACTTGTTATTTTTGGTGCCATATCTAAGAAAGCATTGCCTAACCTAAAGTTATGGATGTTTACAACTGTATTTTGTTACAAGAGGGTAATAATTTTGGCTTTCTAAGACTTTGATGCATTTGGAGTTAATTTTTTTTTTAAAGTATTGATCGATTGATTTTAGAGAGAGAGAGATGGAGAGAAACACTGATTTGTTGTTCCACTCATTTATACATTCATTGGTTGATTCTTGTATATTTTCTCTCTGGGGATCAAGCCTGTAACTTTGGCGTGTTGGGACAATGCTCTATCCAACTGAACTACCTGGCCAGGGCCTTACAGTTAATTTTTGTATGCTCTGTGAGATCAAGGTTGAGTATAATTTTTTTTGCATGTGGATATCCTTTTGGCCTATCATCATTGTTGAAGACTATTTTTTTCCCCATTGACATGTCTTGGTACCCTTGTTGAAAGTCGGTTGATCATAAATGCAGACATCTGTTTTTTTCCTTTTCCAAAAGGTCTGAAATCTTTGAGTTGTTCTTACCAAGAAAAATAAGGTGGTGTTACAGAGAATAGTTACATCCTTGATTTTTCAAAGTGAGTTCAGGTCAACTCTACATTTGGACCGAGGTTCTAGGAGGATGCCATCTAAATTGTGTCAGTCTCATGTGTGTTGTCTTTTACTTTGTTCACAAACATTACAAACATGTTAGAATTAGTCTGAGTATTAGAGTGGTTTGGGTTTTTTTTTCCTTCACTTGTTTTCAAAGTTTAGCTGGAGGCAGCAGTTAATCTTTAAAGGAGTCATGCTTATAAAGTTGGGACAGTGCTGAGTGGCTGATGTTCTGCTGATTCCAGCTGCAGAGTGTTTTTAGAAGAGCACAAAAACAATTTGCTTTTATTCCAATGCACTGTAATTCTTGAGGTCCACTGATTTCTGAAAACATTGCCTCAAAAAGTAAAATGAAAAATTGTTAACTATACTTTTACATAGTATCCTTTTATTTGAGAAAGGAGAATATATTTATTAGGCTCTAGTGAGATAAAATAGTTATCAAAATTGAGAATTAGATTACGTTGACTTTGAAGTTTAGGAGATTAGGTACCTTTTATGTAATGCCACAATACACAACTATTTATTCTGTTTTTTTTTCTTCACAACATTTAAAAGGAGGAACTTTATTATAGACCATATTTATACTCATTTTTCTAGCTCTGAAAATATCTGTGGAATATAAGTATACATATATATATATATAAGTACATTTTTGTATGAGTAAGATTAGTTTACTCAATGGGAGTATAATAATATCTGTTATCTAAATACAGATAACCTTAGTTTGATCCTCTAGTGTACATTTTAGAGAAACACATTTAGTGAAAATATTAACCAGATTCTTTTGGAATGATCAACCAGCAGTCCTTTAGGTTAGGCCTTTTGTATTCTTTGATTTTGAAGTATTTTAGTGGGCCTTTGTCCTCTGTATTTGGCCATAATCAGCATTGAGTGGATATAGTAATATCCTAGTTACCCAGAGGTCAATTTTCCAAAGACCCAAAATATTACAAAGATACCGCTTCAAACCATAAAATAAAAAAAGTTTTTTTAAACAATATGCAAAAATCATAAAGCTCACCTTGTTTTTATTTTTTATTTTTTTGATATGGCATGTGGACTTTCTCTTAGGGTCATTGTCTTTTTTTTTAATAAGTATCTTAATCTTCTTTAAAAATGAAAACTCAGAATAGATGGCAGGCGCAGGAGGTAAAATGACAAGTACTGTACAACGGAAGCAGCATCAGTGTGTGCTTCTTCAGTGCTGTGAACACAGCACTACCCAAATTTCAAAGTGATGACCACTGCTACTCAAGGCTGTCTGAGTTCAGGGAACCATATGATATATGTTGGACAAAGGTTTCTGTTAAATATGGCTTTCCGATAAAATATCTGGCTTTTAGCTGAGCACACAATTTGAACATTTGAAAATGTTCTTTTGTAGATGACTTTTTATTTGCCAATGCCTTGTAAAAATGCTTTAGTTTAGGTACATTGTTTAATTCAAATATCTTATTAACCTGTTTTTTTTTCAGGCACTGTTCTAGGCAGTGGAGATTCCACAGTGAACAAAAAAAAAAAAACACGTCATTGACCTTACATCTCTCTGATCAAGTGGGAGTGAGATAGAAACAATCATAAATATATCACAGAACATAAAGCTATTTTTATTTTTGAGAATATGTGTCAAAGTAGTTAATTATTTTCTTTTTATTAATAAGTGTGCTTTTGTGCTTTTATTAATAAGTATGAACTATCATACACTGACTGTTCCTTTTAGGGTCAATAACACACACGGGGACCTTCTGCTAGGTAGTGTATATGTGAGCAGTTTGCAATGTAGAAATACGGGTTTTGCTACTATGCTCATGGATTTCATGTAATTTGGCTAATTTTCTCCCATGAGAAGACAATTTATTGGTATAAAATCTTCTTTGCCTCATGATTACATATATTTACATTCTGAATTGAGACTTAAACTAAGAAATAGATAACCTCAGTTTGATCCTCTAGTGTACATTTTAGAGAAACACATTTGTGAGAATATTAACCAGATGCTTTTGGAATGATAAACCAGGGGTCCTTTAGTTTAGACTTTTTGTGTTCTTTGATTCTGCAGTCTCTTTCAACTAAGTCCCCTTAAAAGAAGTTTTGTGAAAACAGAAACAGATTCATAGATACAGAGAACAGACTGCTGGTTGTCAGAGGGGAGGAGTGTTAGGGGAGTGGGTAAAAAGGTGAAAGGACTGAGACGTATAGATTGGTAGTTACAAAACAGTCACGAGGGCGTACAGTACAGCATAGGAAATATAGTCAGTAATATTATAATAGCTGTGTATGGTGCCAGTTGGGTTCAGGAAATTTCAGGGGGCATACTTTGTGAAGTATATGATGGTGTAGCCGCTGTGACATACACCGGAACCCAATACAAAATCACGCTGAATGTCGATTGTAACTGAAAAAAAAATTTAAATTAAAATAAAAAGCGGTTTTGTGAGACAGTGAATATTACTTTGTGTTGTTGATAGATGAAGGTGATAGCCTCAGGAGACTTTATTGGCATAGCCAGAGGGGAGATGAGAGCTTCTCGGATGGCAGACATCACTTACTTGACTAAATTTTGTGTTTCTTGGTTAGCAGAGTTCAAGAAGAGGGCATTGGTGTTTCCATGCATGGCTGGTTTCCACTGTCAGGAATATGTGATTTGTCCCTGTTGAAATGAGAAAACCTCAAAATATTCCTTTCTACTATTTTGTTATTGGCTAGGCTGAGGACAAGAAAAATTAAATTGAGTGCTTAATGCTAATTTGTAGGATTATGTAAATAATTCCCTAACATCTTTTTAATGATGTACCTTGTGTGGATTACCTCTCTTTGACCCCATATTTAAATACTTGTACCCCCCCCCCCCCACCGTCCTTGCCCCCATAGTATCTTCATTTCTTTTTTGGTGTTTGTCTTCCCTATCATTTGCCCTTAAAGTCCCGAACCAACTGTGTGCTTCCTCTTTACTTTCCAAACATTATTGCTTCACTCATGAAGTTGTAGACTAATGAACTTAAAATGTTTTTTCTTAGCTTCTCTCTTGTTGTATGAATAACTGTGTAAAATGCCCCCTTTTTTTTTTTTCTGCAAAAAGTCATTACCAGTTCCTCCCAGATTTGTTTCTTATTTGAAAAAAGCCAAAACCAAAGGGAAACTGTATAAGAGAAAATAAAGAACCAAATTTAGCTATTAAAATAATAGCTACTATTATGGGAATTTTATGTGATACTTGAAAAAAATGAAAGCATTTGTTTTGTCTGTTTTAATGGCATCAGAATATGGTGCATCAACAGTAAATTTATTAAGAAGTTTCTCAGTATTGCTTTTTGAAATTTTTCAGGCTGCTATCCTTGTCCAGGGCCCAACATGAATCCCATTGCTCTCGGGAGCCGCTGGCTTGCTTATGCAGAAAACAAGGTAAGGCATGGCCCCTGTGTGGGTCATTGGCAATGGAGAGGTGTTCCAGAATCTTTCCAAAGTGACAACCAATAATGAACTTTTAATTTGCTAGTTTGTTTTCTTTGACTTGGCTTTGGTTTTAGTTGGACACCCAATAATTGTCTTATCTCCCTTGTTGCTTAAGATCAGTTTTTAGACTGAACCTTCATTTTCTGTGCTTAGTTTGATATAGAGAACTTTACTCCATTAATCTTAAAGCACATCATCGGTATTACCAGAGCTGATTCTGTGGAGCTAGAAATCAGGAGTTAGGGATGATTTCTGTTTTATTGGTAGATTGGGAAACTGAGGCATGGAATAATTTAATTTATTGTAACTATTTGTCTATAAGTTAAACTATAAATGAGAGTTTAAAACATTTGTCTTAATAATTAAATCACAGATACTCACATTTTGTTGACTTTTCCAGTTATTGATCAATTTCATTTATCTATTAAGGTCATCATAGTAAGTTAAGATACTATATTTATATACTGAAAGTTTTATTTATGTCCAAATCAAAGCAAAAGGTACATTTGAAATTTCAGAAGGAAAACGTGGCCCTGGCCAGTGTTGATTGGAGCGTGGTACTGTACCCTGAAATATTGTGGGTTCCATTCCCCGTGAAGGCAAGGTTTCGAGTTGGATTCCCTGCTGGGAAGCCTATGAGAGGCAACCGATTGATGTTTCTGTTTCACTGATATTTCTCATGCTTTTTATCTTCCTCTCCCCCTTTCTTGTCTCTCCCCCTGTATTTATATTTTCCTTTCTTTTCAAAGGATTACATAATATATGTGCTCTTTTGTACATTTTTTTTCACTTACCAATATTTCCTATAAATTAGTCCATTTAATACAGTTGCACTACAAAAATTTCTGATATATCTGTATTTTTGAATTGAGTTGCAAATGTAATTTTCTAATGATTCTAAGCTTTAAACAAAAATTTCTGGGTTAATTATGTTTATGTAGACAGACTGACTCAGAACTTAGTTTTAGTTGAATTGAAAATAATCACAGTATTGCTTGTTTTCACATATTTATCCATGATTATTATAATTACCTAGGGTACAAAAAAGATGATATTTCCATGATAATGTCTTTCCTTGCACTTGTGGGAGGAGGCAGCAGAGGGATGGCTTTCATAATTCTATTGAATGTGAATGAATGAATGAATGAATGAATGAGTGAGTGAGATTCTTTTAATTAACTAAAACAATTATTTTCAAATTCCCTATTTTTCCTTATGTGAAGCCAGATTTACCTATCACCTGTCATTTGGAAAATTCCTCACTATTGACCTTAAAATCTACTTAAGCAACCATTGAATATGGCAACTTGACATCTGACATCAGATTTTTAAAACTATTTCCTTTTAGTGTATGTATTGTTATTGCCTTGAGGAATTGTTTCTAAATACATTGTCAGTGAATTAGAAAATTTTGATTATAGAATAAAAGGTTTAAATGTTAGTCTTTATCAAATTACCTGGTTTTAAATTATATCAAGCATTTTTTGTTCTTAATATTTTGAGAGAGGTAGATTCTTTCTGAATTCTCTATGCTTATAATAATTCAAATCACTACATGGAGCTGTTCTAATACTCTGTTATTGTTATGTCATTAAAAGTTTGCATGTGCCCTGGCCGGGTGGCTCATTTGGTTGGAGTGTCATCTCATATACCAAAAGGTCGTGGGTTTGGTCCCCAGTCAGGTCGTGTATGGGAGGCAACTGATCGATGATTCTCTCTCTCCCTTTCTCTCTCCTTCTCTTTCTCTGTTTAGAATTAATAACTATATCTTCAGTGAAGATTAAAAACAAATTAAAATGTAAAAATTTGAGTAATTATATGTGTGTATTTATTTATTTTTACTAAATTTACGAAATATAGGGACAGTGCAGAATTTAATCCGGGTTCATTGCTGAGCGCATGAGAGAATCACACTTGTCAGACTAGTGGTGCACTTTGAACATGGGCAGACTGATTTGTTTGCATCAGGCATGAATGAGGGCTTGTCTTTTCCAACCTGATAGTAGAACTAGTGAGCCCTCTGAAGTGGGTAGCTACTGTATGTGTCGTAGTCGGTCTACGCATAATTTGTGCCCCTTTTCCACTGACACAGTTGAAAATGAAAATACAGCACTATCTTTTGTCTATGTTTTTCAAGTTTCCTTTTGCAATCTTTATCTAGGAATTAAGAGGACAAAACCTCTAATTTGCTAGCCTGTTAAATATTTAATGTTAGGAAGTCATGTCTAAGTCCTTTGATTACGTTTTTAAATTTTATTTGTGGAAAGGCTGCCAGAGCCCAAATTCTACCATTTGGGAGTTTATGAATTCTTAAAGACTCTTCATCTTGTAATTAAAAATCGTATTTGTGCATGAAACGACCCCAGTGGCACCAGCAGATTATACAAGGCTAAGAGTGCCTGAGCACGGCTTTTGGCTGTTTGTATGAAATACACTCGTACAAACATTCCCACCCACTACCATCATTATGCATGGTAAATAAGCTCCATCCTAATACCCTGTAGGCTTAAACAGTTTAATAGGAATGACTTTCTGGTTTCTCTCTCGCTCTTTTTTTCCAGTTGATTCGATGTCATCAGTCCCGTGGTGGAGCCTGTGGAGACAACATTCAGTCTTACACTGCCACGGTCATTAGTGCTGCCAAAGTGAGTATCCCGCAGTCTCTGGGAGTTTTGAGTGTGTGTGGTAATTATCAAGTTTCTCTCCTGAATTGGATCGAGATTTGCTCTTCCATTTTCATTCACAAGTGTAATAAACTTAAGAAGTAAGACAGACTTATTTTGTCACTCATGAGAATTGGTGACTAAATGATTAGGTTCTTAATTTCTTGAGGTTCATAAATAATACTTTATTTCTATTGTAATGATTATAGGGTCTATAGTTACCTAATTTTAAATATTTAAGTCTGCTAGCTAGATTAAAGTCTTATGTAATTAATTCCACTTTTGAAAGAAGTAAGTAGTGACTTATGGGCTTTTTCTGTGTGATTTGCATTATTCTACCTATAGTAACACGCCTTTGTGTCTTTGAATGCTTATGAATCTTTTCAACATAGAAACCATAGTATTCCCTAAGAAAACTTGAGTCCAATCCCTGACACATTGAAAGATTCTTGTCTGTCCTAGGGCTGCCCCCTGCACATTTGTCACGTGAGTTCTTTTTGTGCGTGTGCGGTAGGGTTAATTTTGATGAAGGCTCGTAAACTTTGTGCTGATTATAAGGTATTTTTATAATCACTATCCTTTTGAATTCTGAAGTATACAACAAAACAATTCTAATAATAGGGATGACATAGTGAATCTAAATGACAGCATGTAATAAAAAGCACAGCTACTCAGAAAAGAACAACAGTTTAAAGCAAACCACAGGGAGGGAATCATAGGTCACACTGTTTTTATGTAAAACAAATACAAAAATACTTCAAGATTGATCACAAATGCTTACATGATGTGCTTTAGAATGTGCTCCTTGGTTTGATGAGGCATTAAATATTTTTAATTTAAAAACTAAATGCTGAATGCCTTTATGCTTTCGTCACTATACATTTTAGATTTCAGAATCTTTGTAAAAATTGCTACTTCTCTCCATCGTGTACGCCAAAATTAGGATGGTTATTTCAATGATGAGAAATCTGAGACAGCAAATAGGGAGCTGCAGTGTTAATCAGTTAGTTTATAATAGATCCATTTCTCAAATATTAGATTCTTTTTAGACTTATCAGTCATACATTTGTATCAGAATAGCTCATTGTATTGTCATATTGAATAATTCTCAGGTATGTGATGGAGGATAGTTTTTCAGCTGTTCTTTGCTATAATTATGTTTTTGTGTGCCTACATAAAAGAATGATCTGCTTCATTCAGTAACTCTTAAGCTGTTTAACTATTAGCTGAAATTGGAATGAGACTAGACTACATATGCTTTGAAAAGAACAAGGCTGAACTTCCTACTTTTTACACTCCAATATAGCAAACCATGAGGAATATACACCTCTCTTCAACATTTGAACTGGAAAAATGACATCAATGATGAGACCGTCCAGTCAATTTCCAGTAGACAGTCTCCAGTGAAACTACTATTAGTCGAAATTCATTGTTAGCTCTGGAAATGTGTTAAATTCTTCCATTAGCACCTGAATAAAGTGGCTAATGTTTAACTTTTGTTAATTGCTTATGCTTGATTTTAATGCTCATTATGTTCATGTTTGTAAATTTATAAAATGTAGGAAAAATATAACTACAAACATGTCACCCGTTTCTTTTATAATTTTTTTTTAATTTTTTATTGTTATTCAATTACAGTTGTGTGCCTTTTCTCCCCATCCCTCCACCCCATCCCAGCCGAACTCCCCTCCCTCCCCCACCTCCACTTTTATAATTTTTTGATGGAAAAGTTTTTCAGTTACAATTGACATTCAGTAAGATTTTGTATTACAGCGTAGTGGTCCAACGGTCATGTACCTCACAAAGTGTTCCTCTTGACATGTCCAGTACCCAACCGGCACCACACATAGTTACTACAGTATTATTGTCACCATTTCTTGACAGTCTTAACACAGTCAATTCAATCATATATTGTACCCTGCTCTTTTAACTTATTCTTAACTTAAATGTCATATTTTTGAAAACATTTTCCTTTTATTTGTTTATCTATTTATAGACTTCTGCATTAGAGAGCATGAATATTTTGAGATGAAAGAAAATACTGTCAAATTATTTTTGTAAAACCCTACCAGAAATAGAATGAGTCTTGATTTCACTTGGATATTTCATTTAGGAAAGATTGGAAAGTTGGGATCATTCCTACCCCCACCCCTGATGGTCATTTCTCATAGTAAGTTATTGGATATTAGAAAGTTTGTGGGTAAATTTGCCTTCTGAGGTATAAAGCAATTCAAGTTTTACATGGTAAATACACAAAAATTTCAAGTACTTCTCCAATTATAAATAAATCCTTTTGTCTTTTTAACTATTACCATATTTTTCGGACTATAAGACACCCCCCCTCCCCATTTGGGGGGAAAGTGGGGGTGGTCTTATAGGACGAATGTAGCTTAGCTGGCTCCCTTGCGGGGGAGTGGCGGTGGTGGAGTGGGCTTTTTTCCTACTCTGAAACCTAGGTGCATCTTATGGTCAAGTGCGTCTTACAGTCCGAAAAATATGGTCCTTTATATGTTATACTCCTATTACATTAGTGTGCTTATTTGTGAGAATACATTATGATGTACACTTATAATTCCTGTAGGTAGCAGTATAAGGGGGTGTTAAAATTTCCCAAGAAAAGAAAAATCTCACAAAGATATCTTCATACCCAGAAACCTCCAGAGAATTCCTAACATTTGAGAAGAAATAATGGCAATATTACAAATATTTTTCCATAGAATAAAATAGTCCAGTTATACCTAATCTTGTTTTATCATGCAAGATCACCTTGATACAAAATCTTGACAAGAACATTATGAGAAAGGAAAACTATGGCCCTGTCTTTACTCATGAACATACGTATGAAAAATCATAAACAAAAAGCTAGCAGAAGAAAGGAAACAATATATGATAAGAATAATGTGGCACAACCCATTTGGGGAAATTCTACATGGTAAGACTGCTTTATTACTCAAAAATCAATTAGTGTAATTTGCCATATTAACAGATTAAAGGAAAAAAAGATATGATTTTCTCAATATATGCACAAAACCAATTTAATAAGATCAAACATATGCACTGATGAAATATTTTAGTAAATAGTGATAATTTCTGATTCTCTAGAATTCCATTTTTTCTAATTATAAAATTGTTTAAATACAGTAAACATGGTTATTTTTAAGTATGTATGTTTCTGATAACTCTAGTATCTGGTTCTGTTTTTGGGACCTGACTACTTGTTTACCAGAGTTGATTTCAAAAATCTTTAGAAACAATTTTGAGATTGGGATGATACCAGAGTTCTGCAGCAATTGTTAGTCCTGGATCATCTTAATGTAGTTTCAGGTATTGAAATTACTTAACTTATTTAAATAAAACTCACCTGAAATAGCTCTGAGAGCCTGATTACTACAGGTTCACTCTTATCTACTATATATCCTTTCATGCTCCATCCCAAAGCATGGAGTGATGGTCACCAGGTTGGACCACCTTGAACAAGGCCAAATAGTTCCACCGGTCTATCAAAAACACTACTCATTTTCTTAGTGACGCTCTCTAGAATCATCAGATGCATGTAGTACTAACATATCCTGCTCATATGGATGGGTTTCCTTGTTCTCTTGGATTTAGAGCTAGTGACTCTTCACTATCTTGTTAAATATTCAATGCCTTCAAACAGAGTTTTAAAAAATTTTACTCCTCAGTTTTGCTCCTTGTTTTCATTGGGGGGATCAGTCCAATTTACCTAGACTGAATCATTGAAAATATAAAATAAAATTTTTATTATTTCCTACCATTTTTATCATTTCTATGTAAGATAATATTTTTTGAGATATAACATGGAAACCATTTTAAAAGGACATGTAGCATGTGCTCCTTAAGAAGATGCTTGTCTTAAAATAAATTCACGTTCATTTCATGGTTGTATCACTTTCTCAGAAGGAGTAATTAATATTTTTCTCTCTCTGATGACACCTTCTTATGTCGCTTCATAGAAGGTATTTAACCACTTTGTTATATAGAAGGATTAATTTTTAAATTTTTACTTTTTTCCTCTCACTATGCGATTGTAAGTATAAATATGTTAATTTTATATGTAATTGGATCTCCTGCAGCAATACCCTTTTTCACAATTTCTGGGTTTTCAAGTATCACTTAAAATTAATGTTCATACTTTTAGATTTTTCCCTTTGAGTTTCAAAATAATTTATTTATCCTTCCTTAAGAATATAACAGTGATGAATTGTCTGTGGTGGTGATAGAGGAAAAAATTAATATTGAAATTGTTCAAATTGGATTATTTTGATACATTTATAAAATCTTGTTTTATATTTTTGACTTACTCTATAACTCACCTATTTGAGATTTCCTTTTAATGTGTTTTAACACCAGTGTGGTAAATTGATTTAATAAAAATGCCTCTATTTTCTCTTGTTATCTGATAACTTCTTAATGACAACTAACAGGTTTTGTGAGAGCAGCCCCATTAGCACTAATGGACAGGGAGGACAACTGATACGGCCCGAGAAAGGTTAAAGATGACTAGGGACCCATTGGCAAATCTGTCTGCAACAGAACAGAATAAGTACCTTACTGATTTGAATATTTGGCCATTGTAGATTATCTCACATTGTTATAAACTTAATGTTCAGTTTTCTTACAGATAGTTTTGTGACTACTCTTAAGACTGTTTACATATATAATGAACTTTTTAATTTAGATGACTCAGGTTGTGAGGACACTCCTTCTAAATTAATACCTCCAATTGTCCTAATTAGATTTTTTTATTTTTAACTTTTTCTTAGCCTCCACCCATTTTTTCTATGTATTTGAGGAACTCATCAGGTATGCACATACCATATCTACTAACATGTAGTGAAAAGGCTAATTACATAGTGAACTGATTTAGATATGTAAATGTGATATGCAAAAATTATTAAATAAAATGACACGTTGCTTCTGGACACTAGTGCTCACCGATGTGACATGGAGACAAATTTCTCCTAGAAGCAAAGGTCTTTGCTAATGTGGAGAGTGTCTAGCATGCCTCTCTCACCTCCTGCGTTAGGCCTTATTTGGAAGTTAGTGAGCTATTATAGATAGTACTATCTTGTCACTCACTGCACGAAGTGTGGATTTGATGACTGTTAAATTTTAATAAGATGACCCCACTTGTGGTCATTATTTTTTTTAATGAGAAATAGCTATAACTCTTCATGTAATAGGAGCATTTGACTAACATATATATACTACCCTGCCTGTACTGCTACCCCCCACCCTGACTTTTTTCTTCATTCTTTCATATAAACTTTCCTGTTTATCTTGTGGTTTGCTTTGGTACATTGTTTCCCACTTTCTGTGTGCTCCAGTTATTTTAGTTTATTCCTATTCACTGGTATAAGAGCATGAAATAATCGGCTCAAGGGCAAATGGGGAAGATATACAAACTAAGACTTTAAATCTGAAAGGCATTTCTTTGATAAAGGGGTAGCTTCCTTTAAGTGGGAGCATCTCCATTAGCATTAATGGAGTAAGTACATCAGCTGAAGCATCTCAGAGGTTAATAAGGCTTCCTGGCCAGCTTCTGACATCAATACACTGTGGCGCCTGATTTTGTTGGTCCTTCAGAGGCTTTCTTGACAACAATCTAACAGACTCTGTGTAAGTCATTTCTTGTGAATTATTGAAACAAATGTTTGGCTGCTAATTGAGGAATGCTACTGTGTTTTATAATCATTGCAGTTTGAGTTTTTTAGCACTAAACAAAACAGTTATAATTGATTTGTGGCTTTTTCCTAGTTTCAGTCAGCTGTAAGTTATATCTTTTTGCTTGAATTTAGCAAATGGCTTTGCTGGTCATTTATTTAAGTATTTATTAAGATACACTATTATGGTCTTCATCCCCCACCCCTCCCCAGTATGTGTGTGTTCTGAATTCATGAGGTGTGAGATCACAAGTAGTAACAGGAATAGATTACAAGGAAATAGCTGATAGTGGTTAAAATCATGCTCCGGAGATAAATAGACCTAGTTTTAAATCTGGCTTTGTCATTGGCTAGCTGTTTGAGCTGCTGTTTTACTTAACTTCTGTGTAGACTCGGTTTTTTCTTAAACTGAGGAAATTTATAGAGATCATTTATGTTTAGACTCTTAACCAATCCAAGTTCATAGTGAAGGTTCCATAGAACATATCCACAGTGAAATAATGCATAATTCACTAGTGTTAGTTATATGGTGTTTTAATGGAAAATTCCTGTGGAAAACACATTTCCTTCCTAAAATTCTAATCTAATTGTTTAAAACTCATTTATTTTTCCATAATTATTTTTAACAGAGAGTTACCTTACTAAAGATTAATTTGAAGTATTTTAATAAAAACTTTTTTCTTACTGTGTGAGAATTGGAAAAATTATTTCCGAATGTGTGTCTGTCATACATTGTTTTTGATATATCCATGTAACTTGACTACTTTTTTTGGCTCTAATAACTAGATCTTTTTTCAATGTTTATCAATCACATAATTTTCTTCTTCTTTAGCTTTCTTTCATTCAGACAAAAAAGAACCCCAAACATTAATTTAACTGCTCATTGATGATGAATGTACTCAGATGAGATTCCCATAAAATGAAAAATATTCACACACAAGTTACTTTTATCTATTTGCTTTAAATGAAATGGAGCTTAAATGTTATTGTAAAGCATCTTAAGTTATCTTTTATTGAAATTGCATATCAGAAGCATTATATTGGATTGTTTTCTGTTCTCAGAGAGAAAAGAACCTTCTTTGCTAATTTTACATGATATTTCATTCATCTGGCAATGAATATGTTGAGTGGAGACTGTATTTTTCACATGCTAAATCTTGATGTATAATATTATATATAACAGCATATTATAGATTATCATTGGAAACATGGTTTTGTTTTCACGTAGGGATTCTACCAACATTCCAGTCTTTTTCATGCTAAAAAATCGATTTAAAATTAGATTTGTAGTATTTCAAAAAATAGAATATCATAGTTCCTACTTCTTACTATGTCATATTTTAAGTTATAGACATTAAAAAGAGGAGGAAAATAATTTTTATAGAAATATAATTGTGTCCTCATGTGAAACAAATCTTTTAAATTATTCACCTATGGATTTACCCTTACCGTGCTGACTTTGGGACTCAACTGATACCATTCACTCAAAGTGATACTGAATTTAAGGTCACATGAAAAGTTGGACTGAATTTCGGTGACAGTTCACTGCTACATATAAGCTTGTAAGAAAATAAAGAATTGAATGCATAGGAGAATTTAACAAAAATGCATATTTCTATTTAGAATCAAAATAGTGATACCAAGTTATTTATCAGTTTTATCTTTCGTTGTTTAGACTCTGAAAACTGGCCTGACAATGGTTGGGAAGGTGGTGACTCAGCTGACAGGCACGCTGCCTGCAGGTGTGACGGAAGATGATGTTGCCATCCACAGTAACTCGAGGCGGAGTCCTTTGGTCCCAGGCATCATCACAGTCATAGACACTGAAACAGTTGGAGAGGGCCAGGTAAGAACCTCTGATGCATGTAATGTCCATTTTCCCTAGAGGACGGGCTGACTGAGAGTGTCATTCGGGGTCAAGATGAGCCAAAATGTATGTGGCCCTAAAGGTTCTAATTTTGGATGTCTAGAAACTGAAGTTATTTTATGTTAGACTTCCCCCCCAATAAAATGATGGGTAATGTATTGAAACCTGTTATTTCAGATTTTATTAATGTATCATACCTGACGGTAAAATTGAGGTTCTAAGTGATTCTCTTGTTCTCTCTTCATCAGGACATTTGTTTCATAAATAAGTAATTATATATATATCTTTTTATTGTTCTTTTCATAATACTATTTATTTTTAAGTAGTATTTGTTAGTATCTGAACCTATTAATCTTCTGATAATGTTTTTGAGGTAGATGTTCATTCAGAGAAGTAATCAACAGGACCATACATATTTAGGGGAATCAAAAAAATTTGACTGTGATAGTTACAAGTGACAATAATGTGAATGCTATCAAATATTATTACAAATATGAAAAAATACATGAAATCTCAAAGTATATGTTAGATACATGGTAATAGCTAATTATAAAATTGTGTATCTTCAGATAAAACAGATTTTTAAAATGTAGGTTCAGAAATGTTTAGAACGAGTAACTATAAACGTGGAAAAAGGTATGCTGGCATTTAAATCTTGTTAATAAGAAACCAGTTGGGTTTAGTGTTTTTTTTCCTCATGTACTCACAAATATGTATTCTTTGGTATCATAGTTTTGAATTTAAAATACATTTCTGAAAGGAAGGTAATTTTAAAATTCAGTTAGTTGTGATCATTACTATACAAAATAATTTAATGTCTATTACTAGAATAAGACAGGAGTAGAGCAACATTTGTGAAATAAAAATTATTTTACTTTTACATAGAATATATACTGAGTTCTGTTTGCAGGGTATAATGTTTAGAAACTCTGTGAGCCTTTAAAATATTCACCCTGTATGTCAGATGTTTTTTTTGAGAAAAATCTGCTTCTAGCATATGTATCACATCTTACTGAAAGATTACATTGTCAGTTACTGACGTATTAAATGTTATAGTAAGATCAAGTGGCATGTCCTAAACAATCTGGAGTCTGCTGCAATTAAAAGACAAAACAAGGCTTTAAACATTTTGGTTTTTGAATTTGGCTACTGTATTTTATTTGAAATTTGAATAATAATAATTCTCCACCTTGCCCTTTTGAACTTCGTTGTTAACCAAATGTGTACAGACTTGTATTCTTGTTTAATACTCTTGTCAGTGAAGTGCTAGCCAACTTATTGGTTCACTGTAATGACTTTGTTTGAAGTCGTGTTAATTAGCTCAAGTTGATGAGCACATGCAGATGCTCTCTTTTTAAATTGGAATTAAATGTATAAATCTGTTAGTGTTTTACGAATGTTAAAGTAAAAATTTTCTTTTGTCCTTTGAATCTTAATTCACATCCAAAGCCACCCTTCGAGAGTAGTAACATTTACTGAGAGTAGTAACAGGCCTTGTCAGCGTTGTCTAGCTTGGTGAGTAGAAGTACATCTGTTGAACATCTAGCCTTTGTTGACAGGCAGATTTGTGGTCATTTAAAAGTAGGAAGTGTTATCTCTTACTATCTTTGATGAAATAGAGATGTAACTCATTACTTTATTTTATCATATTTAAGTATAGGAACGTGTAAAAAAGAAACAAATTAAACTAATTTTATAAAAAGCATAGCAGTAGGCCTCATGTTTCCAAATGTGTGCTCCCGCCCCCAGTTCTTCAGTAACTTTTTATTATTTTGAAATGGAATTCTCAGATTTTGAATATGGGAGTATGGACTTCAGGTTGTGGAGTAGCAAAAGTTAATTTTTCTGTTATAAATTCAGTGTAAAACTTGAAACACATAAAGTTGTTTATTAGGAGATAAGAATCAGAAATGTTAGCTTTTAAATTAGTGTTAGTCAACCTGAAATTTTGTATTTTCTATTATTTGTTGGGTGCATAATTTTCTGCACATTCCTACTTCTAACACAGTCTAAAATTTTAACTTGATTTAGAATTGTAGTATAAGACAAAATAAATTGATGTTCAATATATGTTGTTATTTATAAATAAATATTCTTCAAAGCAACAAGATTTCGTCTGTGTAATACTGTTCTCCTTTCATTTAGTAATGTGAATCTGTTTTTTGTCAGGAAGACATTTTTGTCTCTGATACATAGTTCAGTTGGGGTACAGGGATGTTTTCAGGTTATGCTGGATTGTATTTAAAAAACTGCCATGGTTATCGCCATAGATTTATTACTTTCAGCCCTTTCCCATTGATGTTTGATCTTAGCTGGAACGGTTTTCCTTTTTCATATGTATTGTAGGAGCTCAAGCTGACTTTAGGTTCGATTTTGCTGTTTAAATCCATTGAACATTTAATAAAGATTTTTTCATGTTTACAGTGGTAGTGTATCTATCTGATACTAAATTGATTAGTTTGATCTTTATGGTACAGGATCATTGTGTGGTAACTGCATTAAGGGAGAATGGATTTAATTGACTACATTTTTATTTGTGTTACTTTCATGTTTTATTTAAAAGCATTTCATGGCTAGGATAAGTTAAGTGGAATAGTTTGCCTTTACACATTTATATAATTGAAGTTAGCAATGTGGCAAAGTCTCTAATCAAAGAAAAATGCTTCTTTTTAATGATGATATAAATGGAGCTATCTCAACTTGAGTACCCGTGTTATTCATAATAATTTAATTGTTCCTTAGGTGTTTTGTCTCTTTGTTCATAGGATAAAGGCTTATTCATCATGTATCAATTAAAGTTCTTTGCGTTGCTTTAATATAGTCATGTTTTTACTACCTATATTTAGGGGTTCAGCCTCCTTAGTTTAAGTGGCGAGTAAAACTTACTTGTCTTAGGACAGTTGTATTGGGATAGCTTTGGTTTTAGTGATTTGATGTTTTAGGCAAGGTGCTAATGCAATGGAGAGAATCCTTCTAAAAGTATCAGGTCATTATATTTGTCAAGCTCACACAGAGAAGATTCTAGAACTCTATGTAGGGCTATCAGGTTTTGCTGTGCACCAAGATTAATGTGCCTTTTGCCGGATGGCTTCTGTGTTAGTGCCATTGATTAGAGCAGTGATTTTCAACTTTTTCCTTCTCATGGCACACATAAACTGATTATTGAAATTTTGTGGCATGTTAAAAAATTTTCAATAAAGAGAGTCACATGAATTTTTTGGTCTTCCAGTGCATAGAAAAGTTATGTTTACACTGTAGTGTAGTTGGTTAAGTGTACATTAGTATTACATCTAGAAAACAATGTATATAAGTACATTGAAAAATACTTTTTTGCTAAAAAATGCAATATCTGCATGGCGCAATAAAGGGAAGCACAGTAAAATGAGGTATGCCTGTATTTGGGGACTCTGGAAATTGACCAAAAAGCTAAGAATGAAATAAATGATAAGCGTGTATTCATGAAAACATGCTAGATCTATAATAACATTAAAGATAATTGTCTAACACAAAAGAGGATCAAAGGAACAAGAAATACCTGGAACATATAAAAATAAATAGCAAGATGGCACATCTAAATCCAGTTATGTGCATAGTTACATTAACTAGGCTCATGTTAAATGACAGTGATTATCAGGATTGATGAAGTGTAAGCTAAGCTATTGCATAGAGGGAAATTAATACTCTAATTGCACATAGTAGGGAAGAGAATGGTCTGAAATTAGTCTTATCTTATTCCTTAAGAGATTAGAAAAATGAAGAGGAGATTATACCCAAAGCAAGAGAAATGAAGCAAATAATAAAGATATGAACAGAAATCAACAAAATTGCAAACAGTGAAATACTGGAGAAAATCCAAATTTGGTTCTTGAAAAGATCAATAAAATTGATAATTATGATGGTATAGTAAATGGAATTATTTTCTTAATTTCCTTTTTGGATTGGTTACTGTTAGTGTAATTGAATTCAGCAAAGTGTAGGATATGAAACTAACATTTATTTATTAGTTCTAATAAATTAATAGTGAAAAGGCAACCTTTAGAGTGGGAGGAAATAGTTGTAAATCATATATTTGATGAGTTAATGTATAGTATGTATAAGGAACTTCTACAACTCAACAACAACAAAAAGTAACCTGATTAACAAATAGAACCTGACTATACAGTTCACCAAAAAAGATATAATATGAAAAGATGCTCAGTATCACTGATCAAACTACCAATCACACCACAGTGAGATATCACCTCGCACCTATCAGGATGGACAATATCAAAAGAACAGAAAATAATGTTGTCAAGGATGTGGAGAAGTTTGAACTCTTGTGAGCTGTTAGGTAGCAATTATGGAAACCAGTATGAAAGTTGTTCAGAAATTTAAAAATCGAATTACCATATGTTCTAGAAATCTCACTTCTGGGTTTATATGCAAAATAGTTACAAGCAGGATCTCAAAGATATACTTACACACCCATGATCATTGCAGTTTTATTCACAGTAGTCAGGAGGTAAAAACAATCCAAATGTCCAACATTAGCTGAATGGATGGAGGAAAATGTACATACATACATACAATGTAATAATTTTATACAGCCTTAAAAAAGATGTAAATTTTGTCACATGTTACAACATAGTTGAACTTGGAGAACGTTGTTGTAATAATTATAGTACTGTATGGAAATCATTGTAAAAATAAAGTAGGTGACTCATATTGGATGTAAATTATACCAGTAGAGCTTTTCACATTAAGGGAAAAGTTACCATTGCCAGTGTAGGACCACTTCCTGGGTCAGAGATTAAGTTCTTTGTCTGATTATCATGACCACATATGAGTATAGTAGGATTTCACTTTGAATGTTATGCATGTTACACTTTTTTAGTTATTTACTTGCCTTGTAAAATAAATACATATTTTTCCTAAGAATCACTAAACAGTGCACTCACAATTGGGTAAATTTATGGAGTATAAATCATATTTTAACATGCTTATCAAAAAATTAAGTATAATAAATTCGAGGTCCAAAACTATGTGCTTTATCATACTTCTGATTTTATGACGTGGTAATATTTTCAAAGAGGTGATTTGTCTATCTAAAAACTCAGTGTTAAAGACCAGAACTTTTTACTTTAAATAAAAATGTTATGGGTAATTCCTCTGACATATATCTGTTTGTTGGTATTTAGCCTGTTCTGTAGTTTTTCCTGGTTTTATTCCCATCATGGGCATGACTTTTTCAGCAGACCTTAACACAGTAAGAACTATGCTTTTGTTATTGGATAAAGCTCTATATAGCTGATTCTTTGACTTTTTTTGTTGTTGTTTGGCAAATGTACACTTCAAGAAATTATGGTCTCTGTTATCTGTAGTGAAGTTAACCAACTATTCTTAGAGTTTATATGATTAATCTGCTGGGGTCCTGTTATATCTTTTCCTCATTCCTAAAGTGGCATTCTCACCTTATTGACAAGAAAAATCTGCCAATATCATGGAAACATGTCATTGGTCAGGGACATTGTGATGTAGCTGTGTATATCTTCAGCCTCAGTAATTGGTGATTAAAGGTTAACTTCCATTTGCTTTCTTCCTTTTTGTAAAGGTGCTTGTGAGCGAGGATTCTGATAGTGATGGCATTGTGGCCCACTTCCCGGCTCATGAAAAACCAGTGTGCTGTATGGCTTTCAATACAAGTGGTACGTCTCTCAGCCCCGCGCCTCCCCCCGACACCCCAGCTTTATATCATGGGTTTTCTTTTCTTATATTTGCATTTTTAAAAAAATTATTTTATTGTTCAATAACAGTTGTCTGCATTTCCCCCACCACCACTCCTCCCCACCCCAGCCAAACCCACCTCCCTCCCCCTTGGTTTTGTCCATGTGTCCTTTATAGTAGTTCCTGAAAACCCTTCCCCCCCCCCCCCATTGTCCCCTCTCCCCTCCCCTCTGGTTATTGTAAGATTGTTCTTAATTTCAATGTCTCTGGTTATATTTTGTTTGCTTTTTCTTTTGTTGATTATGTTCCAGTTAGAGGTGAGATCATATGGTATTTATGATACCTGGCTTATTTCACTTAGCATAATGCTCTCCAGTTCCATACATGCTGTTGCAAAGGGTATAAGCTCCTTCTTTCTCTCTGCTACGTAGTATACCATCGTGTAAATGTACCATAGTTTTTTGATCCTCTCATTTCCTGGTGGGCACTTAGGTTGCGTCCAACACTTGGCTATTGTAAATTGTGCTGCTATGAACATTGGGGTGCATAGGTTCTTTTGGATTGGTGTTTCACGGCTCTTAGGATATAATCCCAGCAGTGGAATTGCTGGGTCAAAAGGCAGTTCCATTTTTAGTTCTCTGAGGAAATTCCATACTGTTTTCCACAGTGGCCTCACCAGTCTGCATCCCCACCAACAGTGCACTAGGGTTCCCTTTTCTCCGCGTCATCTCCAACACTTGGTTGTTGATTTGTTTATGTTGGCCATTCTGACCAGTGTGAAATGGTATCTCATTGTGGTTTTAATTTGCATCTCTCTGATGGCTAGTGATGCTGAGCATCTTTTCATATGAGTCTGGGCCCACTGTATGTCCTCCTTGGAGAAGTGTCTGTTCAAGTCTTTTGCCCATCTTTTAATTGGGTTGCTTGTCTTCTTGGAGTGGAGTCGTGTGAGTTCTTTATATATTTTGGAGATCACAACCTTGTCCGAGGTATCATTGGCAAATATGTTTTCCCATATAGTTGGTTCTCTTTTCATTTTCATGCTGTTTTCTTTAACCATGCAGAAGCTTTTTAGTTTGATGAGGTCCCATTTGTTTATTCTTTCCTTTATGTCCCTTGCTTTAGGGGATGTGTCTGTGAGGATGTTGCTGTGTGGAATGTCTGAGATTTTCCCGCCAATGTTCCCTTCTTTTGTGGTGGTTTTTTTTTCTTCTGGTTCTTCTTAAAGCTTTTGATAAGCAGAGATATTATACCAATGAGGTATGCCCTATTACATTTTGTCTTTTTCCAAACTTTTTATTACTAACGATTTCAAACATTGAAATTGATTTAAAAGATAGTATAGTAATGACCCATGTACCACCACCTTCATTAAATACATGTTCACATTAAAAAAAATTATTTTATTTATTTATTTTTATAGAGGGGAAGGAAGGGTGAAAGAGAGGGAGAGAAACACCAATGTGTGGTTGCACTTGTGTGCCCCATACTGGGGACCTGGCCCACAACCCAGGCATGTGCCCTGACTGGGAATAGAACAAGCGACCCTTTGGTTTCCAGGCTAGCATTCAATCCACTGAGACACACCAGCCAGGGCCACATTTTAATATACATACATGTGTGTATTTTGCTGAACCATTTGAATTTAAGTTACTTGGATTATAAAATTTCACCCAATACAAAGTAACTATGTGTTTTCTAAGAATAAGGACTCCCTCTTGTATAAGCAAAATTATATTGTAGTTCAGAAAACTAACACATTATATTATCTAATATCCAAGCCATAATTTAAAATTCCTCCATTGTCCTAAAAAGGTGCTCTGTTGCTGCTTCAAACTGAATTCTAATTCAAGTTCACTTCTTACATTTTGTTTTGTCTCTTTAGTTCCTTTTAATCCACTTACAACTTCCACTTTTTCTTTTTTTGCAGTGCCTGGTCCAGTTATCTTATGCAAATTCTGCACTTGTCATATTTTTTCATTATAATAATGTTTTCTTTGTTCTCTAAAAAGGCTTTTAAATAACATTCAGGCTAAGGATTTTTTTTTTTAACATCTTAAGTATTGCTGTCTACATCCTGGCAGGAGACACATCACATCAGGTTGTCTTGCAATTCACGATACTGTGTTTGATCACTTGGAGAAGTTAGTGACCCATCAAATGTCTGCATATTGGAGATAGGTTTCTCTTGTGGAGATTAGTAAGTAATCTGCGGAGTGTTATTTTGGCCTCGTTTCTGAAACAACTTTTTACTTAATAGTTTTGTTACATTGAAGGCTGTATAACAGTGATGTTTTTCCTAATTGTATTGTTTTCTGCTTTGATTATCTGCTGTTTTTCCATTAAAAAAGTTTTCTCTCATCACCCAGGGTGAACCACAGTCATCCTGTATGTGAAAGGCAGAGATTAAATGCTTAATTTGGTAAAATGCTTTACCAATTTTTATAATTAGCAATTGGCTTAATACTTTCAGTGGTGGAATTCCACTGTAGTGTTTTTTAAAATACTTTGTTTATAAATAAGAGAAAATTGTATTTTTGTGTTCAGAGCTAAAATATTCTTCATAAATTTATAGTCTTTTCCAATCTTACATTTTTGGTTGACGAATCTGAAGAGACTGCCATTTTATCTTATTCTGCAGAAATGATCCTATTAGTTAGAATGATGGTAAATAAACAAAGAATGATGGTAAGAGGATAATATAGAGTACTTTGAATAATCTTTCCTCTAATAACTTAATTAGTCATTTTTGATAGGAAGATTTTTGTAGTGATTGTTGATCAGTAGGATTGATTTAATTAATGAAGACAAAGATTTATTGAAGTGGGCTGAATGTTGTGGGAATTAAGTTAAATTTGAAGAAAGTCTGGAAGTTATGTCCCTTATAGCACTCCGCTTGGAGGAGCCAGTATGACTCATTTTGATAGGCCATCTGTTATGTCAGATCTCCTTTGTATTAATGTACATTTCATACTACCAGAGTCAGAGTCCTGCAGACACTGGAAGCTTTGTTTTTTCCTGTCAGTGACTTTCTATTATAATAAGAACATATTGGGTTAGCCAAAAAGTTTGGCTTTTTTCTGTAAGATGGCTCTAGTAGCACTTAGTTGTCTTTGACTTCATCCGAAACAGTTTTGTTAGATTGTATTGTGACAGCTGTCATATTGGCATGCATTTAAAAACAACAACAACAAAAAAAAAAACCACAACAGACTCCCAGCATGGTGATGGAGCCAAAGTGTTGGATGCTGAGGCCGAGAAGGTATAGGTGAGCTGGTCTGCCCAGAAAGGTGCCAGCCAGGTGGCTCTGGTCAATTCCATTTGGGCTAATTTTGGATGGAAAACAGTGAGGATTTAAGACATAAGTGCTCATTTCAAAGATGAATTCCGGCCAATACCCAAACGTATGTAAGAACCTCCTACCCTCTCCTCCTCTCAACCTGGCATGGGAAAGAAAATACAAGGTGGGCAGGTATATCGCCCAGTTTGGGAGTGAATGTTACACAAATCAATTGCAGATCATTTTGATTCTCTTTTTTTCAAAGTCTTTGAGTAATACAAACAACGTATTTGTTGATACAGGACATTAATTCCATTAAATCGCATTAAGTGTAAAAAAACCTTAACAACGTTGATGAATTTTTGTGTAGCTATTTTAGTTTGTAGGTAGAATTAAATATGCAACATTTTTGGCATGTTAAGCTTTATTATTTAAAGAAAGGTAAAAATGCAACTGAGATGAAAAAAAAAAAAAAAGATTAGTGCAGTGTATGGAGAAGGTGCTGTGACTGATTGAACGTGTCCAAGGTTGTTTGGGAAGTTTTGTGCTGTAGATTTCTTGCTGGATGCTGTTCCAAGGTTGGGTGGACCTGTTGAAGTTGATAGCGATCAAATCGAGACTAATTGAGAACAAACCACAGGGGTAGTTTTGTTGTGATTGAACCTACATTAGTATACCATTATCAACGAAAGTCCTTAGTTTACCTTAGGGTTCAGTGTTGGTGTTTTATCTTCTGTGGGTTTTGACATATTAGTATTGTGTGTATCTACGATTGCAGGATCATATAGAATAGTTTTACTACCTGAAATGTTTTTTTTTTAAAGCATATTTGGGAATTCTCAGTTATTTATTTTTTTCTTTCAAGGATTCTTTCTGCTTCTTTTTTCTTCTTCTGTCCTTTGGGACTCCATGATTCATAGATTATCTCCTTGATGGTATCCCACTGGTCCCAGAGGCTCTGTTAATCTTTCTTCATTATTTTTTCCCAAGCTGGGTGATCCTGATTGATCTCTTCTCCCAGTTCAAATGTTCTGCTTGCATCCCTCTATTGAATTTTTCATTTCAGTAGTTGTAGTTTTCAATTCCAGGATTTCTATTTTTTTTTTCTTTTTTATGATATTATCTCCATATTGGTATCTACTCCTTAGTGAGACATTGACATTGTCCGTATACTTTCCATTAATCCTCTAGACATGGTTTCTCTGCATCCTTGTCAGCATTTAGTATTCCACCATTTTTTATTTTAGACCTCTCCTTATTTCTCCTTCCTGTCTTGCACTGTTCCTGACATTTCACTTTCTTGTTACTTCTTTCTAACAAATTCCTTTTAACCTTGATTCAAAATGTATTTTATTATGGCCTTTTAGCACTTGTATTTTTTTTCCATTTCCATTTAGTCCTCTTATAACCCCCTCCCCTCAGCAATCAGCACATTGGTGTCCATGAGTCCTTTTTCCTTTTTGCTCAATACCTCTACCCTCTGACCTCCCCACCCCGACTAGCTGTCATCTGTTCTCCATCTAGGAGTCTGTCTCTGTTTTGCTTGTTTGTGTAGTTTGTTTGTTAGATTCCACATATGAGTGAAATCATATGGTATTTGTCTTTCTCTGACTGGCTTATTTCACTTAGCATAATGTTTTCCAGGTCCATTCATGCTTTTGCAAAGGGTAACATTTTCTTATTTTTTATGGCCAAGTAGAATTCCACTGTGTAAATGTCCCATAGTTGTTTTATCCACTCATCTATTGATGGACACTTGGCGTGCTTCTGTATCTGGGCAATTGTAAATAACACTGCAATGACCATAGAGGTGCTTATGTTCTTTCGAATTAGTGTTTTGGGTTCCTCTGGATATATTCCCTGAAGTGGGATCACTGGGTCAAAAGGCAGAGATCCATTTTTAATTTTTTAAGGTATCTCCATACTGCTTTCCACAGTGGCTGCACCATACTTTCCTACCATCAGAGTATAAGGGTTAACAATTGAAATGAGCAAAGATTTGAATAATTATGTCACACAAAAATATGTAAATAATCATTATCATTGATCTCCAAGACAAAATGGCACATTAAAACTGTAAGAAATCCCCAAATACTCACTGAAATGATTAAAAATTTAAAAAGACTGACCATACCAAATGTTGATGAGATTATAGAGTTCATGTTACATGCGGCTGTGCAAAAACATTTTTGCAGTTTCTTCGTAAATATTGACCTGAGAGAAGTCAATACAAATGCCAACACAGAGACTTGTACTTGAATCTTCATAGAAGTTTGATTCATAATAGCCAAAAACTATAAGAACTGCTGAATGAATGTGTAATTTTTCATATATCCATATAATGGAACACTACTCAGTAATACAAGTCAATGAATGGACTGTTGTTACCCACAGCAGATAGGGTTAAGAAATTTTTGAATGATTCAATTTACATGGAATTCCAAAGCAGGCAATGTTAATTTATAATGCCAGAAAGCCAATCAGTGGTCACTTGGGGTCATAGGATGGGGAGGGGCTGAACTGCAAGTGGACACAAGATACAAATTCTGTATCCTAATTATGGCAGTAGTTCCATAGATGTATACGTATACTTTTCAGATTCATCAAACTGAGTGCATTTATTGTATATAAATTATACATTAGTAGAGGTTAATAAAGTTTTAAAAAATATTCTGGCATCTGACCAATTGGAAAAATAAGAATATGTATAGACATGTACCACTTTCCTATATGTCTGTCAGATGAATAGACTGTTCAAGATAATAGAACACCTAATATGAAAATCTATTGGATGTAGCTAAAGATGTCTAGAGAACTTAAAAAATTTCATGATGAAAATGAAAGGACAAAACAAATTATTTAAATAAAGATGTTAGGACATTTAACTACAAACTCCTGAAAATGTAGGAAAATGTAATAAAAAAGTTATGAAATAGAGCTAGAAAACTAATTGTTGATTTTAGACTTCTGGTCAAGATGGAGGCGTAGGTAGATACACTGTGCCTCCTCGCACAACCAAAAGAAGGACAACAACAAATTTAAAAACAAAGAATAACCAGAACTGCCAGAAAATCGAACTGTATGGAAGTCACGACAACCAACAAGTTAAAGAAGAAACATTCATCCAGACTGGTAGGAGGGTGGAGACGGGCAGCCAGGTTGGAGAGTGCTTGTGGCAAGGTGGCGGCTGGAGGACCGGGCAGTCCCACATTCATGTGTAGATAAACCAGGAGGAACAACTGGGGAGCGAGACAGACCACACATCCCAGGGTTCCAGTGCAGGGAAATAAAGCCTCAAAACCTCTGAATGCAAAAACCTGTGGGGGTTGAGGTGGCAGGAGAAACTCCCAGCCTCACAGGAGAGTCCATTGGAGGGACTCACAGGGTCCTGGAATGTACACAAACCCACCCACCCAGGAATCAGCACCAGAAGGGCCCAATTTACTTGTGGATAGTGGGGGAAGTGACTGAAAGCCAGCTGAGAGCTGAACAAGTGACATTGTTCCCTCTGGGACCCCTCCCCCACATACAGCACCACAATGCAGGGTTGCCCCGCCCTGGTGAATAACTAAGGCTCCACCCCTTACTACATAAGAGGCATGTGGAGACAAAAAAAAAATATGGCCCAAATGAAAGAACAGATAAAAGCTCCAGAAAAAATACAACTAAGCGATCAAGAGATAGCCAGCCTATCAGATGCAGAGTTCAAACCACTGGCAATTAGGATGTTCACAGAAATGGTTGAGTATGGTTGTAAAATAGAGGAAAAAGTGAAGACTGTGAAAAATGAAATAAAGGAAAATGTATAGGGAACCAACAGTGAAGGGAAGGAAACCGAACTCAAACCAAAGGTTTGGACCAGAAGGAAGAAATAAACATTCAACCAGAACAGAATGAAAAAACAAGAATTTAAAAACATGAAGAGAGGTGTAGGAACCTCCAGGACAACTTTAAATGTTTTAACATCCAAATCATAGGGGTACCAGAAGGAGAAGAGGAAGAGCAAGACTTACTTGAAAAAATAATATAGGAGAACTTCCCCAATCTGGCAAAGGAAATAGACTTCTGGGAAGTCCAGGAAGCTTAAGAGTCCCAAAGAAGCTGGACCTAAAGAGGAACACACAAATGCACATCATCATTAAGTTACCCAAGATTAAAGGTAAGGAGAGAATCTTAAAAGCAGGAAAAGGAAAGGAGAGAACTACGTACAAAGGAGTTCCCTTAAGACTCTCAGCTGATTTCTCAAAAGACCTTACAGGCAAGAAGGGGCTGGAAAGAAGTATTTGAAGTCATGAAAGGCAAGGACCTACATCCAAGATTACTCTATCCAGCCAAGCTATCATTTAGAATGGAAGGACAGATAAAGTTCATCCCACATAAGGCCAAGTTAAAGGAGTTCATCATCAGCACGCCCTTATTACATGAAATGTTAAAGGGACTTAACTAAGAAAAAGATTATGATCAAAAGTATGAACAGTAAAATGAGAACAAACTCACCATTATCAACAACGAAACCTAAAAATTCAAAAACAAAAACAAACTAAGCAAACAACTAGAACAGGAACAGATTCACAGAAATAGGGATTGCTTGGATGTTATCAGTGGAGAGGGGAAGGGGAGAGAATGGGGGAAAAGTTACATAAAATAGACAGGGGGAGGTTAAGAATAGTATGGGAAATGTAGAAGCCAAAGAACTTATAGGTATGACCCATGGACATGAACTAAGGTGGGGGATGGGAATAATGGTGGGAGGGGTACAGGATGGAGGGGAATAAAAGGGAGAAAAAAAAAGGGACAATTGTAATAGCATAATCAATAAAATATATTAAGAAAAAAAGAAAACTTAAGTGTTGATTTTAGACTTTTCCACATGGAACAAATGAATAAGAGCCATATCAGAGATTTTTTTACTCTAACACATGTTGGTATCAAGGAACATGTATAATGAACAAAGCCAAAGGGGGGTAGGGTCAAGAGTGGGAGTTGGGGGTGGCTGGAGTGGGGGGCAGGGAGAGGCAGGGAGCAAATGGAGACAGCTGTACTTGAACAACAATAAAAATAAATAAAAATCATATCTTGGTTCTAGACATGTGCAACCTTTGGGGGGGATGAAATAAATCATGTCCTTTGTTCATTGGGTAGGGTTTACATCATTGCCTTTAATGGTGTTATTGAGCATAAAGTCAGGAAAGTCGTAATATATATCCTGGGCCACAATGAGGAAGAATGAAACGTAAAGTTTGATTATCCCCATCATTAAGTGGGTTACGAAATGGGCTAACATTGATGCTGCCCATAGTGACTGAGACCATTGCGTTCAGGTTTTCATATTCGGTATAAAGGTTTTATTAAACAGACTTGAATAGGCTGTGATATTATTGTGGTTTTATGTAATTTGAAAACCTAATAGATTTTTATCAATAGTAGGATTCTGATTCTCTGCTTTTATTTGTAGAAATTTGCTAATAATGATAAAAATAATGAAATAACTTATGTTTTAACCTGTACAGGGATTGATGGGAATGTATTAAATTCACAAGAATTAATACCAAAACAAAATTATTTTATGAGTGATAATCAGAATTTCTGTAAAGATTTCGATTTGACCCAGAATATCAGTGTTCATGTCTCTTTTTGGAAGAGTGTGAATAGCTGGTAATTTGTCTTCCACTTCATATGTGTGCATGTGATAAAGAAACATGCAATTAGGTAGGTGTTATAAATAGGATATGGCAAAAAGACATATCTACTCATGTTTCCACGATTTTATAGCATATGCCCAGTAGAGGTTTGCTGCTCTTTAATTTTGCCTTTTGGGCTAACCAGCTGACGCCCAGTTGAAAAGACTTATGTTCTTATAAGGCCGCAAAAGCCTTAATGTTCAGTCTCTAGTCTCAGAGTTTGGAGAACACCATGTACCATCAGCAGCTCCAGTCCCCACCCTCTAATGCTAACGCTCATCTATCAAACTTGAGGCTGAGAGTGAGGGAGAGGAAGCTTCCAGATAAACATACAACAGCGCCTAAACAGCTAATCACTCTAGGCTTCCGCTTCCAGGCCCTATAATTAGAAGTCCTATTTTCCCTTGTATTCCCAGATGACGCAAATGCATTTTGTGGCTTGGCACCTCGTTTGGGGCGTAGGTTTAGTTTATGGCCAGGCTAGTCTGGTTTAGTCTTCTGATGCTGCATAAATAGTTCTCAAGCCACAGTCTACTCTGTACAAGTTTTTCCTTTTATGTATATCTGCTTTTTAACTTGTTTTCTAGAGAAGAAAAGCTTGTCATTTCTCCCAGTAGAATATGTGCAAAAGAGGAAATTATAAATTAAAAGAAAGCACATGATTGTATAGTAGTATACAAGCTATTTCTTCCTTTCCTCTTTGCTCTTTTGATTTTTTTCCATCATTTTAAAGTTTTGTCAAAGATATGAAGCTAATTGCTGGATTATGGAAGCCACATTTGTGTGGAGAAGTGGAAAATGAAAACTTTGAGCTAGGATACAGAGAAGATAATAAGGATAAATATTCAATGGGATATTTCTCTAAAAATTTGAATTTGTTTTTGTATTAAAAACCCAGATATTAATGCCAGTTTTAAGAGCTGAGAATGTTCCTTTCTGAACTTTCATGCAAAACAATACCAGTCTTGATCTGACTAATAGAAACTTATTTGCATGCTCATTTTGAGTAAAATATTGATCTATGATTCTAAAAGAAATTAAATTTATCTTCAGTAGGTAATATATTTTTGTTATAAATGCAAGTTCATGGTATTTCCTGTCAGGATGGTTTTTCCATTGGATGAGTTGTCATATGCAGAAAATACTTCCATTGTGGGAAAGTAGACTGAAAGCCTAGTAGTGGAGTAGTGAAATGCAAACTTAGTATATAGCTCAGCAAAAAGTAGGAGTGAAGAAATACTGTGCAGAAAAGGACAACAAAGCATTCATGCCCAGCCTTAGCAATTTATCGTTGGAATAACAACAACAATATGGAGAGAATATAAAGTGTGTCAGTGACGTCATGACCATAGCTAGGTGCAGGGTGGGAGGCAGTGTTACATAAACTGTTACAGATTTGAAGTAGATCTCAATCAACATTTAAAATATGTTCTCCTGGAAGTAATCAGGACACTGGCATCTATATGTTATTTTTAAATCTACTGAATAGAGCTGTATCTTTTATTAGCCATGTAAATTGCAAACTCAAATATACTTGCACCTTTTTATTTAAATGCCTACCTTAGAAAACTATACCTCAGGAACACAGACATGAAAATCCTCAACAAAATACTAGCTAATTTAATCCTGAATGTTGTTACGATGTCCATTATCCCAAAATTGATTTGTAGACTTAGTACGATCCTCCCAAAAACCCTAGAAATTTTTTTCAGTGGATATCAAGAAGTTTATTTTGTGTTTGGAAAGGCAAAGGAATTGAAATAGCTAAAATAATATTGGCAAAGGTCAGAAAAGGATGACTCACTTTGCCTGAGTTCAAGATTTCCTATATTCAAGATTTCCTATATAGTTATAGTAATCAACAAAGTGTGTTATTAAGGAAAGTATAAAGACAGAAATCAATCCACTAGAATTGTAGTTTTAGAAGGAGACCTATTGCACATAGGGCAAGTCAATCTTTTCCAACTTGACAATGGGTAACCATTGTAGGATGAAGAATTCAATGGATAAAGAGAATAGTTCCTTCAAAAAATCTTGCTGGAACAATTGGATATCATTTGCAAAAAATTACTTTGTTGGATATCTCACAGTTTATGCAAAAATTAACTCAAAATGGAATTTTGATAAGAAAACATAGAAAAATTTTGTGACTTTGGATTATGCAAAGAATTCTTAGCTACTACATCTCATCAGAATTAAAAACTTGGCTCTGCGAACACTACTGCAGGCAGTGCAGTAAATACTCTGCCGGGGTGGAGGCCAGCCGTAAACTGGTGACGAAGTAGGATATCGGTCGTTGTTTTCATAGATAAATTGGAACTCGATATTCAGGTTTTGAGAAATGGCAAATAGTGGGAATTGATTACATGGAAATAAGTCATTTTCATATTCATTTGATCAAATTTGCTACTGTAAAATGCTTGTGAACTCTGTAAATTCAGGCATATAAAACCTTTTTCTTCTAGTTGTAGGGTGACATCATGAATCTAGGATTCCTACTCTTGTATTATCCTGACGTAGTACTAAGGTTTGGTATTCACATAGGGTAAAGATACTGTTTTAATTTTTTTATTGTGAATACTTTGTTATATCTTTGGTTATTTTTCTTTGATAATTTTTTAAAGCATGATGAGTACTTTGTGAATATATTTCATCCACATACATAATTGTTTTTATTTTTACCCCCCTTTTTTTGGTATATCCTTCAGGAATGCTCCTAGTCACAACAGATACCCTTGGCCACGACTTTCACGTCTTCCAAATTCTGACTCATCCTTGGTCCTCATCACAAAGTGCTGTCCATCATCTCTATACTCTTCACAGGGGAGAAACTGAAGCCAAAGTAAGTTGTATATTTTTCAGAAGGTGTTTTCTTTGTGTAGTATGACATCTGACATAGCTGGTTGTTTATATCATATTGGAGCTTAGTGAGAACATACTTGGTGATAGAATGGGTCAGAAAATTACAAAGCAATTTTATTCCATCTTAACCCAATGCGTAAGTAATAGGTGAACAGTTCAGTGACTGTTAAGACAAAAGTTCCTTTGATCTTTCTCCTCCTGCTCCAGTGCCATTGCTTGCTATAGAGGAAACCTGTCATCCAGTTGTTACCCATTTCTCCAGACTGTTTTCTAGGTATTTTGATTCTCTATACAGGCATACACATACACAGACATGTACATGTAAACACATACATGTTCACATGTACACAAAACTGCAGGTTTTGTAGTGTATATGACTATACAGATATTATTCAGTGGTGTAGTGGAGCCAGTTCACAATGGCTAGTAAGACTCAGTTACGCACTTTCGTCCCCAACGCTGGATGTGGTGACATTACATTGGTGTGAAATCATCCACCGGAGGAGTGTTTACATAGTGAAAGTCAGCAACACTACAGGTCAGAGTAAATCTTCTTTCTCAGGGAGCCAGCTTTTGACATGTAACAGCACATCACTGTGCACACATGCACGAAGGTGTGCATACGTGTGCGCACCCCCCATGCATATAATTTATTGAGCATTTGCTATGTGCTTTGCATGTATTTAATATTCTTAATATTTTGGGTAGATATTGAGATGTCATCTTAATAGCCTAAACCCCCAAATATGCCTTTGTTTCACAGGGCCAGTGGTCGCGCATTTACCAGCGTACTTCTGTATGCCCTTTGTTCCAAGGGCTCATGGGCCCAGCACTGTTTACTGACTAGCCCAAAATGCTTTCTTGTCATAAATTCCCATGAAAAACTTCTCTAGTAGAATGAAACATCTGAAATACATAGAAACACATGAAGGGTCATAATGATATTTAAAAAGGAGCCAATGGCCATTACTGTAGGTTGCTTGTTTATCAAGCATTATGAAAATTGGAAATTGAAGGGAAAGTATCCAGCATTTACCTTTCTTGTATCAATTTCATAAGATATTGAAATAGTTGATGAGGGAATGTTCTGTTTTATCGAAGAATTCCAGTTTTAAAATGTTAGAATTTAGACTAATTCTGGTGATCATTTCACAATGCATATACATCTTGAAACGTTATGTTGTATACCTGAAGCTAATACAGTGGGGCATGTCAGTTATACCTCATTTGACAAAAACAGTTAGAATGTTAAGAATCACTGTGTTGCTACCCCTGAGGAAACAGTGGACCGAGGCAATAACGATCTGTTTGGTATCAGCAGGTGAGTCTTGACATCACTGAAGTAAAGCATTATTTATCCTGTTCTTCCCAGTGTGATGTGATGTAATGGGATATGTGTGACATCATCTATGAAAATGTTTCTACCCAGCCCTCTAAATTAAACCTCAGTCTAATTCAGCTCCTAGATACAATTAGCGCTTTAAAGAAAATACAGAGATTGAGGAACAAGTTAAACAATACCAACTCTAAAATGTGGGAAGTTCTCCCTTACAAGCGTCACCTGGTTTTTACAACAAATAGTCGTAATGGAAAATAAAAGTGGCTGTGTGGTAGGGCTTCAAAGTACTTGTAGAGACTATTACCTGGGTACTAAGTGTGGACCTTATTTGAATCCTGTTTCATACAAATTAAGTACAAAACCGTATTTTTCATACAAATGAGGAGATTGGAACATTTGCCTTAGTAGATACTGTTAAAGAATTTAGTGTGCTCATTTTCTTCTGATGCATAAAATGCATTTACAGATGTGTAGAATTCGTTTTAAAAATAACCTAGAAGTAGGAGAGTGTTAAATAAAAGAACAAATATATGATATGAGAAAATAGACCTTTTTTACTAACACGTATTTAGGGGTGTTTTATGGCATTGAAATATAAAGAAAAATTACTTTATAATTGCATTTATTTTATTTTCTTTTTTATTGTCTACATTATTACAGATATCCCTGTTTTCCCTCCCTTTGCTCACTGGCCCCCTGCCCTCACCCCTTACTGGCCATCACCACACTGTTTTCTGTATCTGTGGGTCGTGCACACACGTTCTTTGGCTATATCGATTACAAGAGTCTTAAGAAACATGACTTAAATGCAATGTGTGAACTTTGTTTGGAGATTGATTTAAGCAAAGTGTAATATTTTTAAAACAGTTGGAGAAAAATAGACCTTGAACTGGGTATTATGTGATACTAGTTAATTTTGCTGGGTCTGCAGTTGTGGTTTGTGTTTTAGAAATCTCTGTTCGGCATATATCCTGAAGTCATACTGAAGTGAAACAATACGGCATCTCTAATCTGCCTTTAAATACTCTGGCACAACAAAACTAAGGGACAGGTTAAACAAGATTTGCAAAGTGTTAATTATTGGAAATTTCTCCAACAGAAAGTAAAACAGTACTTTTCACCAATATTATGCTGTTCTATTTACTTTAGCTTTATAACATGATTCAGTGTTCATTTTAAAAAACCTTCCTAGCTATTCTTGGGCATTTTTCACTGATGCAGTGTAGAGTAACCTTATTGAGTTATGTGAAGAATCTTCTGCAGTTTTTTATTTGGATTACATTGAAATTACATTCTAATACAGTTAGAAGTAACATATTTATAATATAGAAATTTTACATCTAGGAATTATTTTTTCAACTTAGTTATTGCGGTGGTATGACAAAAGTATTGATTGTTTTTTAGCATATTTTTATCTTCTTACTTTGCTAGACTCCACTGTAAAATCAAATAGTTTGTTTAGTAATTTTTTTGGATTTTGTAAGTAGAATGTATTTTCTGAAAATCATTTTTTTTTCAGTTTTATTTCTCATATTTGCCTTGGCTAGGAACTCTAAAATAATGTGTAAGAGTATTAGGATAGCTGTAGTATTTATTAATAATAACAAATTAAATAATACCCTAACATTTATATTTTTATCATTTTGCTCTGTTTCTGGCATCTGTTTTTATGTTAATACCATGCTGGTTTGATTATTGTACCTTAGTAATATAGTTTGAAATTAGGTGGTGTGATGCTTCCAACTTTGTTCTTTTTTCAGTGTCTTTTGTGGTTCCATGTGAATTTTAGGATTGCTCTATTTCTGTGAAAAATGTCCATAGGATTATGTTGAATCTGTGGATTGATTTGGGTAGTTTAAATATTCCACCAATATTAATTCTTCTAGTTCATGAGCACGGAGTGTGTTTCCATCTGTTTGTTTCCTCTTCAGTTTCTTCCATCAGTGCCTTACAGTTTTCGTTGCGCAAGTCTTTCACCTCCTTGGTTTAATTTTCTTAAGTATTTTATTAATTTTCAATGCAATTGCAAATGCAATTGGTGTTTTTTAAATTTCTCTTCTTGATAGTTCATTGTTAATTTATAGAAATGCAACTAATTTTGGTATGTTTGATTTTGTATCCCATAACTTTAACTGAATTTATTAGTTCTAACAGTGTTCTGGGGGAGTCTATTTAGAGTTTTCTATGTATAATAGCATGTCATTTTCAAATAGAGAGTTTTACTTCTTCCTTTCCAATTTGGGTCCCTTTAATTTCTTTGTCTTGCCTAATTGCTCTGGCTGGCACTTCCAGAACCAGGTTCAATAAAAGAGGCAAGTGTGGGAATCCTTGTCTTGTTCCTGATCTCACAGAAAAGCTTTGAGCTTTTCACCATTGGTTGTGATGTTAGCTGTGGGCTAGGCGTATGTGGTCTTTATTATATTGAGGTACGTTCCCACTCTGTTGAGAGTTTTTGTTATGATGGATGTTGAATTTTTCCAAATTATTTTTCTGCATCTATTGAGATGGATTATATAATTTCTATCCTTCATTTTGTTTATGTGGCTGATTGGGAGCTGCACCCTCAGGCAACAGCATTTAAAGTATACAGTTATGCCTCTTTCACGAATAGGCAGAGATGGGCATTTTAGTCTGTTGCCTTCGTGCGGTTCCCTGGGTGGCCAGCAGGTGAAGAATTAATTTTAAACTATGCAAACATTCCATTCCTCATCAAACTTTGTATTACTACTTTTACTTACATGTATAATTTGCTTTAATTGCTTGCTCTTATATTCAATGGGTTGTGCCATTCAATAATTATTTTAATGCTCAAAATATCCTAGATTTGGCCAGTTGGAGCCATCTATGTCTTTTTGACACATCTCCCTTATTCTTTGAAAGTGTCCTTTCTTTTTGGCACAATGAACTTGCTTACTGTCATGTTTAGTCACCATTTGTTTTTGTTCCTTTTGTGTGGAAGTTTTCAATTAGATGAGTATTTTCTGTAATGATTGAGTATTTCATTATGCTGCTGGGTACATATGTGCTCTTGAGTTTATTTCTTAACTCTGGTTTTATAATCCCTGTCCTGTCCTCACTAGTCACTGGTATGCTTTACCTCAGTGATAACCTCAAAGAATTTGAATGTTTTAGGCACTCACACTGATGTATTTTTACTTACGCCTCTTTTTGATACCTCTTTTGAATTAGCATTATTTATCATTTAATGTACCTACACATCCACCTGGAAATAGAGATCATGCTTAAGCTTCTTTATATCTTTAACCCTTAGAACAGTGCCCTGCACATGGACAAATGTGCATGGGTACAGATGTTCGATACTCTCAGTGCTACTCCTGTCTAATAGGAAAACCAAACAGAAGTTATTAAAATTATTTTACTCTCTGTCACAGCTTGTAATGTAGGGGCTTGGGAATTTCTAAACACCAAACATCAAGATCTAAGGAAACTCAATTAATGACCATAAAATTAATTTTATAAGCTTCTACTGAAAACCGTATTTTGAAATGATATATACAAGTTCACACTGATGATAAAATCTATATGGCATGTGATCTGTCTATCCATCTTTGAGTACTTCAGAATCATGTCATTCTGGATTCTTTAATCAGGCAAGGAAAAAAAATCAAGTATGTGGATCTAATTATGTTGAATTAAGTTGTTTTGTGATCTATGACTTGGGATATCCTCTGCATCTGACAGTAATTTTCCTCATAAAGCACATATGGAGTTAGAAAAATATTCCCAGTTTTCAACAGTTAAGTCATATGTTAAAAAACCTTACAATATTTTGTTGATACACTTCCGTAATGTCTTAGTCAAGCAGACACAAGTCATTTTATACTTAACATGCTAACTTTTATAAATTGTAAACTTGCTTTTGAAACATCTGCACATCAGATTAGTGTTACTTTTATTATATCAGAGCCATCCTGCAAAATGATATGATTGGTATGTTTAATTCTCAAGCGGAAAGACTCTAGCATTTTACTATTATTAATTGATAGTTTTTGATTGTCAGTTCAGATAAAACCAAATAAATTTAGTATGAGTATGTTCCAAATATTGCCTATTTATGCTTTTACTGAAATTCAATTTTTATTGGAC
Organism: Desmodus rotundus; assembly: GCF_022682495.2. Taxonomy (NCBI): domain Eukaryota; kingdom Metazoa; phylum Chordata; class Mammalia; order Chiroptera; family Phyllostomidae; genus Desmodus; species Desmodus rotundus. Next base: position 93,341,403 of record NC_071395.1, on the reverse strand, counting down.
TTTCTGTATTTTTACTTGCTAAACATCATCCTGATTTTCACCAGTTCCCCTGCCCCCCGCCACCCCAAACATTAGCTTTATTGAGATGTAATTGTCATAATATAAACTGAATTATAGTACAAATATATCCATAGACAACACATAAACAAGTGGGCCTGGCTGGCCAACAATTACAGCGCCCCTCTATTACAGTGGAGGTGACAGCTTTCCGTCATCCTGCTATGCCAAATGGTCTTTACATTTGTCCCTCCAGAGTTTTTGTTGGGCTTGTACAGCTAGGTTGTACACGCTAGTTGTCACCATCCCCTTTCATCTCATCCAAGCCGTGAGAAAAGGCCCCTTGAGCCAGTGGCATTGCTTCAGGCAAGTGGAGTGGGTGACCAGGTGACTGGAAAAAGAAGATGCTGCTGGGTCCAGGGGGGAGCATATCCTGGGACATTTCCATTCGGCTAGAAAGCCCCGTTGGGCCCTCCCACTATGTTCATCATCGAATTTGAGTAGACCCATCCTGTTGTCGGTCTGGAAAATCACAAGGTCTCTGTGGGCCAGTTGTTCAGTTACAAGAACTAAGTGGCCCATTAACAGCTGCTCTCCACAAAAGGGAGTGTACTTGGTAGCTGACTCAGGCAGGTGGCGGTGTTGTACTGGGATAACGACATTAAGTCCTTACCTAAACTTGTTCCTGCTGGGGTTCTGTGGTTTCTGTTGTATAACATGGGAAGGAACTGGAAGCCTAGTAGGTGGTCATTTGTGTGCTTGTCCCACAGTCTGCATGGCAGAGGATACCCTCTGACACCAGCATGTGAGTACAACCACGCATTCACAACATAAGCATCACTTTAGCTTCTTTTCCCACTGCGAACTTGGCTCACACCTCATTCTGGGTACTTTTTCCTCCTGTGAGGACATGGACTACTGTGTTTCAGGAGCCCATGCCCGTTGTTCCAAAGGCGACTGCTAGGTGGTCAGATCTTTGTTTTTTTAATTTTAAAATTTGACGTTTCCATTTTACATTTTAACGTTATTTTTATGGTTGACACGATTACACATATCCCCATTTTCTCCCCCTTTGCCCCCTCCATTCATCCAGCTGCCGCCCCCCTTCCCTCGGGACGTCACTGCGCTGTTGCCTGTGTCTGTGCAGTGATGTTAGGGGAGGCTAGGCTGCAGAGTCTACGGGTGCAGCCAGGCATGTTAGTCTTCTCCTTTCTCTCGGCCAGGCGTTGATGCCGTTCATTCCCCCTGGGCAAAGATGCTGCTGCTGTCCTCCAATGAGCGTCCTGGCACAATGGCCTCTTCCTTTCTGCCCCCATTCCCAACGCGGCCACCTTTAGCCCCTAAGTCCTTGGCATTTTCAGCCACCCCCATCCTCGTCTCCACTGTAGTCCACCACTGCTGGTTCCGTGGTGTTTGCAAGGCATCACATTCACTTTTCAGATTTTTATTGAAATGATTTGGATTCATTTGTACTTGTAAGAAATAGTAGTAAGACATCCTATGTGCACTTCACTCAGGTTATCCCAATGGTAACATTTTGCAAAAGTACACAACCAGGATACTGACAGTTTATCTAAACAGTCACCTGCACGGTTTACAGTTTTGGGCTATTATGAATATGTTATGTCAACAGAGTTTTTATTTCACTTGCATAGATGCCCAAGAGTGTAATTGGTAGTTTGGATAGTAATTGTATGCTGCTTATTTTAGCTCATTTTTAAATTTCTGGCACCTAGAAGTGTGCAGAACATGTAAAAGGCTTTCCATAAATATTTATTGAATAAATAAATAGATGTGAAGAATTGATAGGTGGAAGGAGTGAGTAGATGAGATAGAGGGTATGTGTAGATTATCAGTCTTTACCATGTTTCCATTCTAAGTAACTTGTTCTGAAACAAACTTTCATTTTGTTTGTTAAATTCCACGTTAGTGAAATCATATGGTATTTATCTTTCCCCGTCTGACTTATTTCACTGAACATAATGACCTCTAGGTCTATCCATGTTTTCCCAAATGGCAAGATTTCATTCTTTTTTATGGCTAGCAATATTTCATTGTATATATGGACCACATCTTCTTTATCCATTCATCTGTTGATAGACACTTAGGTTGCTTCCATATCTTGGCTATTGTAAATAATACTGCTATTTGGGACTCGTGTTTATGGTTTTGGTTATCATTCTTACAGGCTTCTTAAAGTATAGTACTCTTGGATTTGAGAATTTTTATCCAAGTTCTCTCTGCTTTGGGGTTCCCTCCCTCCCTCCCTCCCTTCCTCCCTTCCTTCTTTCAAAAAAGATTTTATTTATTTAATTTTAGAGAGAGGGAAAGGGAGGGAGAGAGAGAAACATCAATGTGTGGTTGCCTCTCGCACATCCCCTACTGGGGACCTGGCCTGCAACCCAGGCATGTGCCCTTACTGGGAATTGAACCAGCGACCCTTTGGTTCGCAGACTGGCACTCCACCCACTGAGCCACACCAGCCAGGGTTTTTTGGTTTTTGTTTTAAATTAATCTTTATTTTCCTTTTTTCCATTGCCCTTTAGTTTTTATACACCCCTACCAGCAGCAATCACCACATTGCTGTCCACGTCCATGAAGGGCGGCGTCAGTAATGTCTTTTATCTAGACAGTGGGTGCTTTCCCAGAATCCTGCAGTGGCATCCTGCTTTTGGCTGACTAATTACCACAGTGTTACCACTTTCTGAGAGAGAGGCCGGGCTAGCACGTGTGAATGATCTGTGCTGGTGTAGGGGAGGGAGTGAAGTTTGAAGAAGGATATTGGATTTGCCGTCCGCGTAGAACATCTGTATAACCGTCATCACCTCGGTCAGGATGTGGGGCATTTCCATCATGCCAGCAACTTGCCTCCTGTCCTCTTCAGTCCATCTTCTGCCCCACTCACGCCTTTGGCAGTCATTGCTATCACGTCATGGTTTTATTTTTCAGTTATAGTTGATGTTCAATATTATATTAGTTTCAGGAGTTACTTCGTTTTTTTAAAAAAAGTATATTTTATATAATTTCTAAGGTTGGATGTGGATCTTCCAAAAGGGGAACCACCATTTCCAGTCACTTTATATATTTTCTATCTCCACGTCACAGACTTTAGGTCAGTATCAGAGCCATCATCCAAGTGTTTAAAGCTGCGCTTTTCTTGGTCCTGTCTCTCCCATCCCGCCAAACCTATTGAACCAGTTCTGAGTGTGGGGCCAACGGGTCTGCATTTCGTAAAAATAATCTGGGTGCTTCGCACAATAAAGTTGGAGATTCTATCCTTTGAATTTTAGGATGTTAACAATAACCCTAAGTTTTTATCACCAACATTATTTACCTGGGTTTTGGGTGAATTTGTGACATAAATTTAGAGTCTCATAAGATGCTGGTTTCTTTGTTTTAGACGGTTATATGTGATAACGCTTCATGCTAGAGCTCAGATACTCTCGTTTCATATGTAATTTAAATTTAACCTGTTTTGTGAGTTAAATATACAACTATGTGTGGACATAATTGTTCCATGTGAATATATGTCTGCTATATAATGTTGTTTTGGATTATTAAATCAAAGAAATATTAAAAAATGGATAAATCAGATTGCCAAAAACATTTATAAATTAGCATTACTGGTATATAGCTACAGTATGTTTTAAAGAACAAATATATTAGCTTTCTAGGGGCTTAATTGGTTTTTGAAAGCCAAGTTTTACATTATTTCAAAAGAAACAAGTAGGAGGTGTTACAAATATGCTAAATAAAACAGGAATGATTTAAAGAAGAATAAATTATATAAGCTAATATAGATTTGTAAAATAATTAAATTTAAGTATTTTTTATTTGAATTTCATTGGTTAAATTTCTGACATTTGTGTATTTAAAAGCTCTAAATTGCCCTGACACGTGTGGCTCAGTTGTGCATCTTCCTGCAAAGTGAGAGGTTGCCTGTTTGATTCCCAGTCAGGCAGGGCACGTGCCTGGGTTGCTAGTTTGATCTCTGGCCAGGGCTCATGTAAGAGGCAATGGATCAGTGTTTCTCTTGAATATTGATTTTTCCCTCCCTTTCTTTCTCTCTCTCTCTAAAAATAAATAAAGTCTTTTTAAAAGAAAAAAGCTCTAAATTGACAATAACCAAGGCACTCTTTGATTTTTTTTTGTCTTTTTATGCCACACTTTTATGCTGAATGATGAGAAACTTATAAAAGCATCTGATTATACCCTTTCACCATATTAAACTGAAGGCACTTGTCTGACCCAACCCCAGATGTGAAGTGAGCCAGCATAGGCATCGATAAAATGCTAGTTCAGGCTTCCCAGCAGCTGCTTATCTTCACTGAGCGGAGGAGAAGAGACATCTTTTAAGGACTAAGGGGCAGATAAATGAAACCACATAGGATAAAGAAAGCCATAGAACTTCCCTTTCAGCAAAACTAGCTAGTTAGTCTTTTCATTTTTAAATTTACTGGCATTCTGTGGGTTGTCTTTTTACTTTTTTGATAGTATACTTTGATGTACAAAAGCTTTTAATTTGGAAGTGTAGTTTATTTACTTTGTTGTTGCCTGTAGGTAGTATGAATTAAGAGTTCAGTTAGGAGTGTAATGTAGTAAACTGGTGGAGAGATTATACATTGGTGGCAGTGAAAACAGATATTTGGACAGGGTAAGCATACATTTTATGGTAATTACAAAAATAACAACAAACATCTTAGTTCAGTGCTTCTTAGTGCTAAGTACTGTTCTAAGTGCTTTATATGTTAATTCATTAAACCTAAAACCCCATAAGATTTGCATTATTATTCCCATTTGCAAATGAAGAACTGGAAGACATGGAACTGTTAACTCACTTTTCCAGGGCCATGTAACTGGCAAGTGGTAAATATATTTACTATAAAAGGTGACCTCTCAGTAAAGCCTATATTGACATGTAAAGACTTCATATTTATAGTGCTACTTCTATCTGTTTTCACTAGTTTTTACTAACATGAAATTTTAAAGGCGGTTTTACGCTTCAAATCGGCTACTCATTATCTGATGTGAAATTATGTGTGTGTATGCATGTGTATATGTATCTATATTTGTACTTGTGTGATATATGCACATAAATATATATGCACATATTGATGTATGCATTGAGAGATGTCTGGAAGAACGTGTTCCAAGGTACTAAATAGTTGTCTCTGAGTTGTATTTATGTGTGTTTGTGTGGTTTTTTTGGTAAACTAAAATGACTTTATGTAATAATTGTATTATTGTCGAACTGAATATTCACGTAGAAGACAAAACAAAATGCCTGCTTACTATTGAATTTAGAAAAGAATTGTAATCTAATTGGTCTCATGTTCCTAACTCATGTCTTGCAGGGATTCCTCTTTGGAGAGGATTTATGTAGTTTTCCCTATCTATACTGTGGAGTGTTTGGTACACTGTAAGAATAGTGCTTATTTGAGAGTCTTACTGTGTTTTTGACTTTGGCTTTAGAATTGCAAGGTATTTTCTGCTTTGAGGTCTGTGATGTGCCCACAAGTGTCCATTTTGCACATGATGGTCCTATAAAATGGGCCGGCAAGTGTGGTCCAGGAACCACACATCACCCTCTGTGCACATCTTAGAAGCTAAGAATACTTTCTACAGTTGAGCTTTGGAGTCTGTCTGATGATAATACTAGCTTAGATACCCAATTAAGCAAAATATTATCTTCTACAACAGATTGCATGTTTCTCACTAGTAGAACTGTACTACAAAAAAAGTTATAACAGTTGCCTGATCTGGCCAATGTTACTTGCTGTGACATTGAGTACAGTAGAGCTAAATCAGAGATACAGCTCTCATTGAGCTCCCCTGTTTTTTGAGGAGAAAATCATAACTAGATATATTCCAAAATAGAGGTCTGAAAATAATGCAGATGATGTCATCTTCTTATTACTAGTTTGTCACTGTGCATAGTCTTTATTGTTATTAATGATGTCTGACAAACCACCCAGCTTGTTTGATAATACCAACAGTTTTATCATTTTGTATTTTGTGGGTAGGTGATTGGTTATCTTCTGTAACGTTATTTAAAGGATTAAACTGTCTCTAGTCTCTTGACAGCTAATATCTTCAGCAACCCTTCTCTGCTCATTTATGTATCCTGATGTGCCTTCAAGGTCATAGAGCAGGCTCCGTGTCCTAATAGCAGTTTTCTAAGAGGCATTTAGGTGGAATTCTGTCTTCCTGCCTTGATACTGATTGTTAGCACCACCTCATATCAGAAGTATTCTTAAAATGAAAGAAGGAAACTCTTTTTCATGGACAGATCAGGAAGTGGTCTTGATTGTAAGTGTTTTGGGAAAAGGTTTTAGATAACATGGTTTAGTTCCACTGTGGATGGAACATAAATTACTTAAGCCTAAAGATGTATTTTTTTTTAAATATATTTGATTCTGGCTTGTGTTAATGCATTTGATAGCTTGGTATTAAATTTGTCTGGCTCTGTGTTTCTTTTCCCTTGCTTTGCTATTTACACGTTTCTTTGCCCTGCCCCTTCCATATCTCTTGCTTTTCTGTAAGTCAGTCTAGTTGGAGGTTATCATAAGCATGACTATGTGGAATGACTGTTTATTCATAACTCTAGAAATCCTGGGAGTGAAATGTATCAGCTCTCATGAGATTCTTTAATTATAACATTAACATGTCATTTATCATGGTAATTGAAATAGACAGGCATGTGGTTGAAATTGGGTTTATCCCTGTATTGATATTTTTTGTCTAGCAATGGTCTAACAATGAAGTATCTTGTCTTGATATATTAGACTAAAATTTTTATTTTATTTTATTTTAAGGCTTCCAGGCTCTTCCAGAGACTTATACTTTAAGGAATCCTTTTAGCTTTTGTTTATGGAGTATTTCTGGAATATTACTCAAGATTTAATATGAATTTAGGCTTATTTGAAGATCTACTGTATTGGAAAGTTGGCTTTGATGGCTAAAGCAGTTTACTTAGCTCACACTGTTGTAATGAAGCTGATACATTCATACATGTATACACACACGTATGCTTTTTTCCTGTTAAATCCCACTCACTGACATCTTGTATTCTACCGTACTTTTTTATTTGCTGGGGCTCTTTTTTTAAAAAGCATTGTTTAATGATTGTTCTATGTGGTAGAAAATAATTATTATTGTTTATTTTTCAACTATTTCTTAATCTCTTCACCTCCTGCATTCAGTAACCCTGGATGAAATACAAATTGGGAGTTACATAGTCATAGAGATGTAAAGTATAGTGTAGAGAATATGGTCAGTAATATTGCAATAACTATGTATGGTGCCATCTGGGTACTGGAAATATTGGGGGAACACTTTTTTTAAAGTATAATTTTACTGAAGAGTTCTGGCCAAGATGGAGATGTAGGTAGAAATGCTTCACTTCCTTCCACAACCAAAAGAACGGTAACAACCAATTTAAAAACAATAAACAACCAGAAGTGCCATAAAATCAAACTACATGGAACTCCAACCAAGGAGTTAAAGAAACATTCACCCAGATCGATAGGAGGAGTAGAGATGGGAAATGGGCAGCTGAGTGAATAGGACCCATGCCAAGGTGGCAGATCATGTGGGCAAGACAGGGCTGGAATAAATCAGGATGTTCACAGAACTGATTGAACTCGTTTGCAAAATGAAGGAAGAAATGAAGGCTACCCACAGTAAAATAAAGCAAAATATACAGGGAACCAAAAGTGAAGGGAAGGAAACCGGGACTCAAGTTGACAATTTGGAACAAAAGGAAGAAATAAACATCCAACTGGAACAGAATGAAGAAACAATTCAAAAAAATGAGGAGAGGCTTAGGAACCTATGGGACAGCTTTAAGCACTATAACATCCAGATCATAGGGGTGCCAGAAGGAGAAGAACAAGAGCAAGAAATTGAAAACTTATTTAAACAAATAATAAAGGAAAACTTCCCCAATCTGGCGAAGGAAATAGATTTCCAGGAAGTCCAGAAAGCCCAGAGAGTCCCAAAGAAATTGGACCCAAGGAGGAACACACCAAGGCACATCATCATTAAGTTACCCAAGATTAAAGATAAAGAGAGAATCTTAAAAACAGAAAGAGGAAAGGAGACAGTTACATACAAAGGAGTTCCCATAAGGCTATCAGCTGATTTCTCAAAAGAAACCTTATATAGGCAAGAAGGGGCTGGAAAGAAATATTCCAAGTGATGGAAGGCAAGGACCTACATCCAAAATTACTCTATCCAGCAAAGCTTTCATTTAGAATGGAAGGGCAGATAAAGTGCTTCCCAGATAAGGTAAAGTTAGAAGAGTTCATTGCCAATCCCTTATTACATGAAACGTTAAAGGGACTTATCTAAGAAATAGAAGATCAAAAATATGAACAGTAAAATAACAAACTCATAATCATCAATAACTGAACCTAAAAAACAAAATGAAAAGTAAGCAAACAACAAGAACAGGAACAGAACCAGAGAAATGGAGATCACATGGACGGTTTTCAGTGGGGAGGGGGAGGGGATTAACAGGAGGGGAAGGTACAAGGAATGAGAAGCATAAATTGTAGGCACAAAATAGATGGGATAGTTAAGTATAGTATAGGAGATGGAGAAACCAAAGAATTTATATGTACGACCCAAGGACATGAACTAAGAGGGGGGTGAATGCTGGAAGGGGGGTGGTACAGGTCAGAGGGGGGATAAAGTAGAGACCATAATCAATAAAATATACTTTATTTTTAAGTATATTTTATTGAATATGCTAGTAGTTTTCCCAATTTTTTTCTCCCCTTCATCCCCCCATTCAGGAAAGGAATAGAGTTTCCTACTCTAAATCTTAATATCCCTGATATGGCGTTTTGATCAATATATGAAACACATCTGTAGAATAAAACTTTATTTGTAACTTGATCTTAGGTAAATTCGGTAATAAGCATGTTTCACGGTATGTGTGTCAAGCTCTTGGATAAGTGTGTGTAGTTTCCATCATTTCCCTGTGTTCTGCCTCTCATTTATAGGTACAAGACATCTGCTTCAGCCACGACTGTCGCTGGGTTGTGGTCAGCACACTCCGGGGGACGTCCCATGTTTTCCCAATCAACCCTTACGGTGGCCAGCCTTGTGTTCGGACACATATGTCACCACGAGTTGTGAATCGTATGAGCCGTTTCCAGAAAAGTGCTGGGCTGGAGGAGATTGAACAAGAACTGACATCGAAGCAAGGAGGTCGCTGTAGCCCTGTTCCAGGTCTATCGAGCAGCCCTTCCGGGTCACCTCTGCATGGTAAACATGCTTTTCTCTCTTCCCCTGAGCCCTGCAAGCCATCTTTACCCTTTCTTCCCTTTACCCTTAATTTTCAAGATCTGGGACATGGTAAATCCATTTTTCAGATCTGTTCATGCAAAGACAAGGTCTTGGGTTCATTTTGGGACTTTCGTAACTGATTAAATCATTTAATTGAAGGCAATGCAGTAATCATGGTCTTTATCATCCTACTTTAACTCTCTAACTTTTTCAGTAAGTAAGGACTTCTTTGTGTCATTTTTATGGAATATGAAGTTTAAGACTAGATTCATGAATTTAGAAATTTACTCTCCTATCTATAGATCTTTTCCAGAAAACTTTGCCTTTAACCAAAGCTAACCTTACATAGTTCATTAAGAAACGTTCATTATTGAAGAATGGTCAGGAGTCGTGTATTTTAGAGCAGCATTTGCATTTTGTTTTAAAAATACATCGTTGTGGGATTTCTACCAATATGTTGCAGGGAAAACAAAAAAATTGTATAGGTCAATAATCCATCTTAGAGCAAATAGTTGTGCTACTGTCACCCCAGCAATTACTGGAAGTCCCCTTTTGTGCTCCTTTTCCATAAAAGAAAACCATGAATCTGATTTCATGGTAATCATTTCCTTTTTTGAAAACAATTTTCTCCTAAGGAAGTATCCTTAAATGCTGTTGTTCACTTTCATATAAATGGAATTGTGGAATATGTATATTTTGGTATATTCAGCTTCTTTGACATCATGTTTGTGAAATGAATTCAGTTTTACTTGATTTATTTCCATTGCTCTTCCATATTCCATTGCACAGTTATACTTCCACTTGTTTATTTATCCTTTCTATTACTGTTCAGGTATGTTTGGGTAGTTTCTGGTGTGGGGTATTATGTATAATGATGCAACGAAAATTTCTGTACTCAGTTCTTGGTGCAAAGATGTACTCATTTTAAGTGGAAACCCTGGGTTATAATGTATGCAAACCTTGACCGTAGTAGTTTAATATCAGAGAGGTTGTGCCATTTCCTTCCCATCAGAATGATAGAAAATTTTTGTTGACACTAGATGACACTTTTATTCAGTAAGCTGTTACCCCCCATTTCTCTTTCTAAGCCCCTCGCCACCACTAATCTGCTTTCCATCCATATGGATTTACCTGTTCTGGATATTGCATGTAACTACCTTCACACAATATGAGACTCTTTGTTTCTGGCTTTTTTCCCCTATAGTATACTTCATCCAATGTGTGTCTGTTTGGTTTTGGCTTTTCCCCGTATAGTACAACATTTTGGAGGTGCAGCCACGTTGTTACATGTATCAGCATTGCATTCCTTTTTATGGCTGAATAATATTCCATTGTATGTAAATACCATGATTTTTTATCCACTTTTCCATTGGTGAACATTTGGGTTATTTCCACCCTTTAGCCATTGTTAATGGTGCTGATATGAACACGTGTGTACAAGTATTAGTTTTGAGTACCTCTTTGCAATTATTTTTGGCAGTACAACTATCCTTATTTGTTTTAGCTTCTGCTTGAACACATACCCTTTTATAATACCTAACCAATTTAGATAAATATTTTCTGTAGGAAGTTTTAAGACAGCCTGAAACATGTAGGAATCCTCGGGAAAGATTGTGTTGTAACTCAAAAAATTTGGGACCTCTGTTTTCTCCTCACTTGATGTTTTACGTTTTGGCCCTATGATTTCTATGCCAGTTGTTATTCATGTGTATTTAACTTAATTAGTGACCTGTGACCTTCCAAGTTGTGAATCTTTCAAAATCAGTCCTAGCTGAAAACAGCCACTTAAAAAAGTATTTAGAATTTTAAAAGAAGTTGAAAGTTGTGTGATATCCTTATTTTCCGCCATTTGCAAGAAATTTTACTTAAATAATTATTTACATATTTTTGGTATAAATACTTTGTCATATAGGTAGGTGACAGTATCGGTTCTTTGAGGATCTTTCTCTTTATGTGGGATAGTTTCCCTTATTAACCACTTTGTGGAGAGAGTCAACATGCCTGTGGAGTACTAGTTGGCCAGTGAACCCGATGTATTGGTAGAAAAACTTGAATTGATAGTCCTTACATTTATACGTCTTCAGAGAGTATTATTTTGAGCTTCTTGTTCTTCTTCCCTAATAAGCATACCTCATACCAGGTTCTGTGCTAGGCTTTGGGTATAATGTGCACCAAAAATTGTCATCTCTGTCCTGTGTATCTTTTAGTCCAAGAGAAAGATAGGTATTAAATGACTGTGAACAGACTCCCTTGAATATATTTTCGCTGGAAGGTACAAAGTGTCAGTAGGTTAAGGATTTGTTATTTGTAACGGAACAGATGGTTGAAGAGCAATACTTGAATTTCCAAGTCAAAATATGCTATTTTCTCTCAGCTTTATTGCTCATAGCTCTCTTCATTTTCCTACTGATAACACATATTAAAATTTTGTCATGTTGCAATTTCGCCCCGTTACTCTGAGTCGTTTTTCTGATTTTTAAAGCACTGACATCAGACTGCTGGTCATTTTTCTTCATGTTCTCTTTGTATTTCACTTGTCAAAACAAAATGGGCATTGTTGTTGGTTAGGTCTAAAAAGGATGTATTTACAGTTTGTGTGGATAAACAGTCTGATGCTGGTCAAAAACAATGTAAACTTTGAACAGGGAGGGATTCATGTTGAAAATGAATCATGCTTGGTGGTATTACTGTTGTTTGTGCTCTTTTTAGCAAAGTAAGGAAACTGTTAAATAACAGTTGATATAGGGATATTTCCTTTTTGCTCTCTGGAGTCAGTCCAGTGTAGGTTAGGGTTATTTTATCTACTTGCTTTTTTTTTGTTTTTCTTAACAGAGGACCTTTATTTATTTGAAATATATTCTCTCTAAATATCTCTTTGATTTCCTTTCTTATTGCCTGCACCTTAGCCTGTATGAGAGGTTTTTAACCTAAGTTTCATGGATGTGGATACAAAGTAAATGACATCTTTATGTTGACTATCCTCTAACCGAAATTGTTTCCTTTTACTATGAAGATAGATGAAACGGTAACATTAGTTGTGCTTGTGACATTGTCACCAATAAAAACGCAGATGTTTTCATATCACATTACGTATGAACTATATATCTTTTTAGTGTTTTGAATTACTGAAATATATTTTGAAATGTAGTGTATGCTCATACTATTAGTGATTTTAATATTTATTACATATATTATAGCAAAAACTATTTTTAAATGTATTAATAATTATACTTCAATGCAATTCGTATCCTTTAACTTTATGTATTTTATTGTATACATTTATAATCATCATTCAGAGAAAGAGTCCACAGGCTTTCCGAGGCTGCCCAAGCAGTCCACTGCACACACGTGAGTAAGGACCCCAGTCATCTTCTCTTGCCTCACCTGTTTCTGTAGCCTTCCGCCTGTTTTACTCACAGACATTTCCTTTGTTAACCATAAATACTAATTTCCGCTTTTATGCTTAAGATCTTTCAGTGTCTCACCCTCCTTGTAGAATGTCAGAGAAGGTCCCATCTTTTTTCTTGCTTATTGTCACACCGCAGCTAGATTGCTGCGTCCTTCCCCGAATATGCCTCATGTATTCATTTCTTGGCACCTTTCCTCTTCATATACTCATCTCTACTTGAACTAATTGTTACCCTCTTGAATATCTCCTAAAACCCTACTTCATTGTGGTCTGGCTAAAAATATCACACTGTCTCTCTAGCCTCTCTTAAACGTCTCCCAATGCTGTGTCGCCTGTACCAGCTTGGCAGTGACACTCCCAGCGCACTTTCACTGTGCCATGACATGTTGACTGTTCGCCGACTTGTCTGTCTCTCCTATTAGACTGACTTCCATGAAGTCAGGCTCTTTTCCTATTTATATTTGTATCTTGGTACCTTGCGTAGCATTGACTAAAATGTAGACTCGAAGGCTTTGAGCCAAGTTTCCAAATATCTTTAGGAGTTCTTCTAATACAACAATTTACATTTTAAATCGTTACTTGTCAGAATGAAGTGCTTTTCATTCCTGGTAACGTTGTTCATTTTAACATCTTTCAGATACATTCATTTATTCAACAACTAGTCATTAGTGTTTACTATATCTAGGCACAGTGTCTGCGGTCTGGGACTACAGTGGTGAACAAGAGGAAAATGGCCCTGGAGGGAAGCAGGGAATGCTTGGAGAAGAGTGCAGCTTGACGTTAGAATGCTTCCTGCACACTTTACTGAGTTGAGGACATTAAACGAAGATGTGATGGAAGTTTGGGTGACAGTGATGCAAATGGCAGGCAGAGGAGCCGCTAGTATAGAATCCTTGAGTTGGGAATGTGCTGAAGCACAGTACCAGAAGCACATAGTAGACGATGAGGTCGGAGAGGAAATGTGGCCAGATCATGTCAACCTTTGACTTTGACTTAGAGTGAGATGGAGAAGCTGTGGAGATTTTTGAGAATGAGCATGGCATGGTGAGACTGGGTTTTGGCAGGAGCAGAATGAAAATCTGTAATTAGAATGCACAGACTGAGTTGTTTATAGTGGAGACTCTGAGTAGTGGTCGGATTCTTCCTCTGTTTTGATGGTGGGGCCGTCAGGGGGTCTGGTATATTTTATGTCAGGTGTGAGGAAGAGTGACTAGTAAGGCTTTTGGCCCGAACAGCCAGTAGCATGGGATTGCTATCAGATGAAATGAGAAATACAAGGTTAAAGTAGGTTTGGGGTAGGGAGAGGATCAGGAGTTTTGGAAATGTTTCATTTATTTTGTGTCTTTGACTTCCTGGTGATGTTAAGTTGGTAGTTTGTTTTATGAGTTCAGTGGAAAGGGTAAATGTTTGGAAGGCATAGATAAAGCCCAAAGCTGGATGAGATCACCTAGTGAGGGACTGAGTAGAGGGCAGAGGGGGCGGAAACAGAGAAGATGAAGATGTCCCAGGACTGAGCCTTGGGGCCTCCCTTCATTAAATAGCCAGTGACAGAAGGAAGACCATAGATGAGAAATCCTGGAGGTGAAATGAAGAATTTTTTTTTTCTGAGAAAAGGGAGTAATTAATGTGTGAAATTTCTGCAAATAGGACAATTAAGATAAGGACTGAGGAAAAGAAGGAATCCTATCAAATTTAGTAATGTAGAGCCACGTGGCACATGTGACTTTGCTAAGAACAGTTTTGGTGGAATGCTAAGGGCCTGATCTGAGTGGGTTGTAGGAAGAACCAGAAGGTCGGAATTGGTGACCAGCATTGACACGTCTGTCAAGGAGCACTGATCCAAAGGGGGGCAGAAAGGTGGGGAGGAGTTAGAGGGAAGAGAGGAGATTGCTTCTGTTTTCTCACAGATATAAGATGTGAAGATGGTTGTAGGTATCAGGAGCTTTAAGGAGAAAGGTAAAGATGGGAAAATGGTCCTCTGGGAGGAGAATAGGCATTCATGTACCTGTTAGTAAACTTTGCCTGAGTGAAGAAACCACTTTTTTCCACTATTATTTCTGCCCCAAGCAAATTTAATTACTTGCCTTTGCTTTCCAGCTTCAACACCTTGTTCCTGTATGTGAATTGTTTTCCTTTCATTTCTTCAGGTCAACACTGAATGCATCTTTCAAGCTCAGTTTAGCTTATGTTGCTCTTTCTCCCTCTTAACATAAAATGTCAGACTTCACGTGGTTGATCCTTATTTTTGATCCTCTCCACTGCCAAGCTGTAACTTGCTTGGACAGCCAGGAGTCTGACTACCTGGGGTAGAATCTGTGTTCCATTACTTCCTAACACTTCAATCTCAGACAAATTACTTAATCTACCTGTGCCTTAATTTTCTTTTTATAAAATGAGGAAAATAATATTACCTGCCTTAGAGAGTTACTGTGAGGATTAAAGCACTTGGAGTAGTGTTTGGCACATGTCAAATACTTAGTAAAAGATTAACTGCTATGATTAGTATCATTATTAATCTTGTTCATCATTGAGATATAAGGGATTGAGCAATTTTTCATATTTTTGTAGAGTGCCTCTTATCTAGAAAATTGAATAAATGGGTAATTCACTGACTAATAAGTGAATGAAAAATATAATTGTGACCTTATTGCGTACGTGCTTTTCAGTCGCTTGGACTCAGTATTGTTAAGGTGACATTGTTTCTGAAATGGAGATACCAAGACAAAACTGAAAAGGGAAGGTCATATAATTTTTTCATCTGGTTTTGATCATTTTAAATCCATAGATCAAGAAATGTAGTCATAACTTAATCCGTCTATTCTTTTTTTATGTTTAAATTTTTTGGTATTTATTTATTTATTTATTTATTTATTGTTGTTCAAGTACAGTTTTCTGCCTTTTCCCCCCACCCCAGCCCAATCCCCCAGCCCTCCACACCTCCCTCCCATTTCTACCCCCCCATTATTGTCCATGTGTCCTTTATAATTGTTCCTGCAATCCCTTCACCCTTTTCCCCTTAAATTCCCGCCCCTCTCCCCTGTGGTCACTGTCAGCCTGTTCTCAATTTCAGTGTCTTTGGTTATATTTTGGCAGTGTTGTTGTTCGTTTGTTTTGTTGATAAGGTTCCTGTTAAAGGTGAGATCATATGGTATTTGTCCCTAACCGCCTGGCTTATTTCACTTAGCATAATGCTCTCCAGTTCCATCCATGCTGTTGCAAAGGGTAGGAGCTCCTTCTTTCTCTCTGCTGCGTAGAATTCCATTGTGTAAATGTACCATAGTTTTTGGATCCACTCATTTGCTGATGGGCACTTAGGTTGCTTCCAGGACTTGGCTATTGTAAATTGTGCTGCTATGAACATTGGGGTGCATAGGTTCTTTTGGATTGGTGTTTCAGGGCTCTTAGGATATAATCCTAGCAGTGGAATTGCCGGGTCAAAGGGCAAATCCATTTTTAGTTTTCTGAGGAAATTCCATACTGTTTTTCGTAGTGGTTGCACCAGTCTGCAGTCCCACCAACAGTGCACTAGGATTCCCTTTTCTCCACAACCTCTGCAACACTTGTTTGTTGATTTGTTTATGATGGCCATTCTGACCAGTGTGAGGTGGTATCTCACTGTGGTTTTAATTTGCATCTCTCTGGTGGCTAGTGATGCTGAGCATCTTTTCATATGAGTCTGGGCCCACTGTATGTCCTCCTTGGAGAAGTGTCTGTTCAAGTCTTTTGCCCATTTTTTAATTGGGTTGCTTGTCTTCTTGGAGTGGTGTCATGTGAGTTATTTACATATTTTGGAGATGAGACCCTTGTCTGAAGATCATTGGCAAATATGTTTTCCCATATGGTTGGTTCTCTTTTTATTTTAATACTGTTTTCTTTAGCTGTGCAGAAGCTTTTTATTTTGATGAGATCCCATTTGTTTCATCCATCTATTCTTGACCCTTTGTTTTTCTTCAGTTTGGACATTTGTTTTCCTGTTTAGATTTAAGAATATGGCATTTACTGTGTGGCAGGGTTTTTAAGGAATTTTATTTTCTTTTGCTATTTCCAGTGACAACAAAGGTATTTTGGATTCATTTCTACAGTTCTCCAGAGTCCTGGAAGTGTTTCCTTTCTGATTAACTTACCTGGTCCTCAGGGGAGGAGCCATCCTTGAGTCACAGCTTCTGACACTTAAAGTCCGTGTTCCACTTCTTCCAAACGGAAGAGACTTTCTTGCACTTGGAGCCTCCATGTTTTAGTACCAGTGCATTTAAATAACTGGTAGCATTACTTTTCTTTTCAGCATCTGAATTATGGTTTTTTTCTTTTTACCACTCAGAAACTCTTCTGATAGCCTTTGTTTGATGGTTTATTATAATTACTTTCGTTGATTGGTAGTTTTCTTAATGCAGACCACATCACAATAATAAATACAAAGCAACCACACATTCAGCCTTATATGGTTTCACCTACTTAAGGCAATCAGTGAGAATGTGATGTTTCTTGACTTCTCTTTCCACATCACTGTTTACCTGTGTATTGAAGTTTCCATTTCTGTGTTTTAATTTTTTGCCAAGAAACATCAATCATGTGCACTATACCTCTGCTTTAAATTTGATGCCCCTTAGGACACACAGAATACTATACACATACATATACTCATGTAATATAATATATAGCATACTATGTATTGTGTACATGTTAAGTGGATAAAAACCTTTTGTTAGACAATATCGTAGTTTAGTATCTGGGTTTTTACTCGTTACATGTACTCGATTGTTTCAGCTCAGATGCAGTTTTGTTTTTAATTGGTTGTTTTCAAGTCTAATAAATTTTTCCTAGTGAATTTGTTTTCTTATAAATTCTTTTATCATCCTTTAAAATGTTGCTATAACATTATGCTAATTTTTGCATGTACTGTACACCAAAATCATAATTGTTTAAATATTTTTATGTCATTTCCTATTGTTGAGCAGATGAGTTTTTTTGGAAAGTGGATAGAAACGAGAGACCTGAAACAAGGTGCTTTCATTTAAGAAGCACTAATTGAAAAAAATCTATTAAATAAAAATAGAATAATTTTAATGGACTATTTTATAGAGCAGCTTTAGGTTCATAGAAAAATGGAGAGGACAGTTCAGATAGCATAGTTTTTAAGGAAAATAACATCACCTTTGAGTATCTTTAATAATTCTTATGTTGTCTCTAAAATGTTGATTACACTCTATTTGAATATTTTATCTTTTTGTCTATTTTATTTGGAATAGTCCACGTTTTCTTTCCCTCTTTTAAAGTTTTCCCTTAAAATAAATGCCGGATAAGGTAGCTAGCAATTGAAGCTAATCCGAAATTTTTTATTTTGCCTTTTGCTGCTCATGACATATTTTGTATTTTCTCTATATTTTTTTACATTGCCAAATCATAAACTCCAGGTTTCTTTTAAAATCAGAACTCATCGGTCTTGATTTTAAATGGTTAATGAGACATGCCTCTAGAGGGCGATCTTTTCTAAACTTTCCGATGATTGTAATCATGGCAACCCTGGCATGAACCTGGTGTGCATTGGATGTTGATATCTTATGAGATCTTATAATTACCCAGCTTCCTTCTTACTGTGTTTTCTGTGACTTATTCTTCAAAGTCTGCTTGGAGAATTTGACTTTTGAACTATTCAGGGGTGGGCAAAAGTAGGTTTACAGTTGTAATACAAATAAGTAATACAATAATTAATAAATAATAATACAAGAATAAACTCTCTGCTTTGTGTACTCCTAATTGTAAATTTACTTTTGCCCAACTCTGTATTACTGTCAATTAATATCTATTTTTAGCACTTCATCTAGATACCTAGGTTTTGCGAATAAATTTAGGTAGTTGAACAGAGGCAAATTTTTTAGTTGAATACTTAAGTAAGTGGTGTCTGCATGTTCTAAAAATTCCCTTCTTTGATTCTCTATGTTGCTATTCAAGGAACTAACTTCTTTACTTTATGGGACCAGAGTGATTAAACTCCACACTTGAGACCACATTAGGGTTTATAGTTAATCTCTGCTTCTCTTTTCTGTTAATATTTATTAGAGTTTTATTGTTTTTGTTTACCTTTTAATATAATTTTTATCAAAGTAACACATGCACTTGTTATAAAAGACTAATAATACCACAAATTTATAATGACAAGTGGCACCCTGCTGCCTGCCCCACCCTATTCTTAGGGTTCACTCCCCAGAAGCTTCTTCTTTCAATTCTTCAGAGTGTCTTCCTTGATGTTTTTCTTTTTTTGTTTTTGCTCCTTTCTGGAGATTATGTTAAGTTGGAAAAGGATCTCCTACTTTGAATGCTTAGCTTTCTTTTTGTTTTCTGTTGTTCTGTTTGTTTCACTTTACGAGTGGCCCCAGTTTATCTTTAACCTTCTTATTGCATCTTTATTTCGGCAACATGTTTTTAATATTCTTTACTCTGAATGTTTCTTTTATTATTACATTCTTTTTATTTGACAGACATAATATAGCTTATCTCTTTAGGAGGTATAATGTTCGAAGCATATTTTGCTCTTTGTATTACCTCTGTTACTTCTTTTCCAATTTTTTTTTGTGATCATTATCTTTCATGTTAGAGTAATGCTTCTCACTTGAAATTATAATTTACCTAAATAGATTCAAAAAGTACTGGTATTCAGACCCAATCTTAGACTGATTAAACCAAAATACTGACCTGAATGTCTAGGAATCCTTGGCTGATCATTCTTATTTTTACTTTATTTTAAAATTTTGTTATTTATTAAGTTATTTCATGATTTTATTTTTATTCGGCTAACCAACAAACCTGCCAAGTGATTGGAAGCTCTTTGAGCATGAGAAGGTCTTACCAACTGGCAATTTTATTAGGGTACCCCAGTCAGTACCATTTGTACTTCATTTTTCCCTTCGACCCGTCAGTTTCCATGTAAGGGACAGTGTTGGGTGGTGGAGACTGTGGCAATGAACTTAGATGTTAGGTTTCAAGGAGTTGAAGGAGTTGTATTATTTAATTTAGTGATTAGAATAATAAGAGTGTTTGGTTTATCTATTTGCATGTTACTGTGGTCTTACTTTTCCAGGGAGGAAGACAAGTAGGAAAGTTTTGATTAGGTTCCACTGAAATATTTTGTTTTCAAAATTTGATTTTAGAAAAATTGGAAAGAGAGAGGAGAGTAGTAATTAGGCTTCTTAGAACGCATCATGACCAGTGTCTCAACAACCCAAATAAACAGATTTAGAAATAACAAGACTGGAGAATAGCAGCCAGGAGTAGTCTTGAACTTAAAAAATCTGAGCAAGAAATAAAAATATGACAGTCAGCTCAATTTTTGTAAACTACAAAGGGTAAGGAAAGTGGGGTCAGGGCTGTGCTGGGTTACACACACTGAGACATAGAAAGTATTACAGGTCTTGGCATAGTAGGGGTTTAGCATACAGTGACATTTAGAGTTTGGAGGAGGTTGAGAAAAGGAAAAGGATTTAAGGTTCATTGAAAGCGTTATTAGCATTGGATGATGTGTTTTTGCAGGTGAGAACATTGATGCTAGAATGAGGCACACGAGTGAAACTATTTTGGAGCGGGTGGAGTGGACTAATGTGGGCAGTGTTGTTGGAAGCTTCAGGAGAGACAGGCCATTCCACTTCTTAGTGTTCAGAACCATCTCTAGTAGGGAGTGCTTAATAACTGTTCAATAATACTTTGCTCGTGTCTAGTTTTAGAATTTATTGAAGTGTATCCACATTTGATAAAAATCATGGGCGAGAGAAAATATAGAACAACAATACTGATGTGTGAATATGGTTTTCTGGCAAAGAACCAGCCGACTAAGAAGTGCTTCTGCTTCAGCAGAAGAATTATAGGGAAGCAGAGTCAGTACTTCTCAGGTGCGATCATGGAATCACTCCTTTTTGTGGGTCTCACTCTCGGGAGCTTTCTTTCAAAGCAGTTTTTATGTAACAGGTAAATTCGTGATTTTGCTTTTGGAAAATCAGTGTAGAAAACGTGGACTTACTACTTATTCATGATATACTTTGACTTCTTTCTCTCTTAGTCTCTTTCACAGAGTTTTGATAACTAAGCTGGGAATAAAGTACATGTGAATATAAAAGGTTTTATCTTCCCTGCTATCAGAAATGCTGATGTGGCCCTTTTGCACTGTCCTCCCATTTTTGTACGGTTGTTAAAATCTGCTGCTCTTTCCCATCTGAAGGAAGTGCATCTTTGACACTTCTCATGACCTGAGTCATGATGCTGAAATGGAGCCAGAAAATGTCCTTAACAGTCACGGGGAAAAGAAGGAAGGCTTCCATGCGGTGGGGGCTGGGGAGGGGACGGAGTTCTGGGGAGAAGAGCATCTTTAGTAAAGTTGCTTACATTTTACTACTGTAGTTTTATTCAACAGAAAATACTTTGATTTTAATATTTATTTTTTCCCTTAACTATGCAATGTTTAATGAATTTGGAAAAGATAAGTTCTGCAAATGTTAAATAAATGTGAGTCGTCTGAGTCTAAAAAATTATACCTTAAATCTTGCAGTTTATTTAGTATTTAGTAAAGTGTACGCTTTTACTTCAGAACCAACTCTCAGTTCTTTCACATTTTATACATTTAACAGTGTAAGTAATAACGTTGTATTTGTTGAGTGATGTAGTAAGTTTCTATATATTTTTCTCGAACAGTGAAGTGCTTCTGTTTGCTCTGTTGACATGATACAAAATTCATTGTAGATAAGCATGGGAGAGCTGGCTGTAGGGTATTTCAAAAAGGGATTTCAATGAGGATTTATTTATACTTTGGGGAGTTCATTTAATCCCAAATGTGGTCTAACAGATGCTAGATTATGGAGTTTTTAATTTTGGGAATTTTTCATTTAGGTAAATGTCTTCACTTCTGAGCACTTAGCCCCTAAAATCTATTTGAGCTTGATTCAGAAGCGAGGGAAATTTTAAGGGTATATAAGTATGTTAGATTTAGGAATAATTTTAGTTTTAAAGTAAAAGTCCCAAGATCGTTTTCTTTTGTTCCTCTAGTTTATACAGAGTTTACTTTGCCCCCTCTGTTGTTAAATATAGTCTATATGTGGTTTTATTTGATTTTTGATTGTTGAAAGAGTAGCAAACTGCAACCCTAATGTTTAAAATGAACTAAAAACTGCAAACACTTCTTAAATATTAAGAGCACCAGCACTTGTACATTTCCTTTATTCCAAATCTCGGGGTTCTCTAAGAAATGTAAACTAAGGTAATGAACCTCCGGCTCATGAGGGGCTATTTTATTCATTCATTTTATGAATTTGGGTTGGCTGTGAGATCAAGACTAAACGGTGCCACGGATGCAGCGGGAAGGAAGTGCAGCCACCAGCGTTTCCTGCGGTGTGCGTCGCTGCCCGTCCCCGTGCACCTTGGAATCTTTGGGACTTCTGGGGCATAGTTCTTACCCTCCCCTCCACCCCCATTGTATTCTTGGCACCTTATAAACATTGTTTGTCACTCTTGCTCCCATCTTCCTTTCTCAGCTTATTTTCGCATCCCACACTCTAATCCTTGGGATGTAAAGTTCTAATCCTGCTTCAGTATCTTTTTGGAATAGTGTAGACATATAGCTTTAGCAACAATTAGATCCTTTCAGCTTTCATTTTTATGTATAAAGTTTCTAAATTTAATGACTTTAGATTTAAGGAAGGAAAAATATCCAAATTTACATGCAATAGCCATGAGCACGTTAAGGTAATAATTAACTGGTAAAATCTATTCAGTCTCGAAAAGGAAAACCACCTAGCAAATAGTTTATTTAAAAATGTACATATAAATATTTGCATAAGCATAAACATTTATACATCATTATTTAATAATTAGTGCAGTGTCAGTTCTGCAGAAGTTTTTAGTTCTACTGACATTTAGTAAGTAAGCACTAGTGCACAGTTCCATACAGCTAGTCTGTATGTTGTGGGAAGAAGTGATGACAATATTATTAAAAACCTCCATCCCCATCTTGCAAAGAAAAAAAAAAAGAGGAAAGGAAGGAAGGAAGGAAGGATTTGTTTCTTGTTTTCAGGTCAGTTTTGTGGGAGATTTATCTTCCTATCTTCCCACCCTTCCCCAAAGTACCTATAGTAACATCTATGGTGCCACGAATTGTTTATGTGAAAAAGCAACAAGTGTTTTTGCTTGAAATGCATAAAGTTTTGCAGTATCTTTACTTCATCGTCTAGCATTCCCCAAAAAGGTCACAGGGAGAAAAAGTCAATGTCTAGTTAGAATTGTCCTTGAACTCTTTCTATCTTGAACTCTGTCACCTAATCTGGTTGTCGTATTAACAGTCTTTTACCTGATAAGTATATATTATTCATTTTCTTTTAATTGCGTGTTCTACTTGCTCGGCTCTTGTGAACAAGCATTGCTTCCACCCAGTTTGGTATGTGGGTCAGAAGGCACTGTTTCTCACCAGGGCGCTGCTGTTTCCTTTTCCTCCTTGAGTAGATTACAGATTATCCTGGAATATGCCTGAGAAAAGGTCAAAAAGGAGGGTGAATGTCCTGGAACTGCCGCTGGGAAGCTTCTCATTCTCATCTAGAAAAGGGGTGGGGGGGGCGGAATACAGAAAAAGAGAAATAGAGACTCCCGTCCCAACCTAAACATCCCACATTCAGGAAATTCCCATTTGCACAGGATACTTTTTATATTTTCTGAAAGGATTTTATGTGGTTTTGATTAAATAATTATCGAGTGGCTGAGAAAGCCTTAATGTTAAATTAGATGGCAAGCAAGAGCTAAGCAGTGTTTTTAACTTTTCAGAGCCCAAATTTCCACTGATTGGTTCAAAACCAGCTACCACTGTACTCGTTTTTACAGAGTCAAGATGTTGGGAGCTTTTCAACTCTACAGTTAACATAAAGTCACTGATATATTTTGGATTTTTATCCCTGTCAATTCCACAGCAGGATATTAAAAGCAGGCCCAAAGTTTCGGTCTTCTGTGAAAGCAAAAAGCACAGGAAAAGCCCCATGTGAACTTTTTGCCCGGGTTTTATTTGGAAGCAGCGTGTCGGGAACAGATATCATGCAGAGAGCTCAGGGTTGGGAAATTGTGGGGAGCAGGGCAACAGCGGATGTTTGGGGCTGGGACTCTTTCTGTAGACGGGTCTTCTCAGGAGTACCAGGTGTCACATCAACATTGGCTTCAGTGTGCCTTGTTAATCCAGTTTCAAAATGTCAGAATTCAAAATATTAGCAGCCTGTGGACCCTGCGAGGCTTAATTCCTGGAGCAAGAATGGATCTCGTGGATGAGTGTGGGGGAGAGGTGATGTGAGCAGAACGTGACACCATCGTGGGAGTCTAGTGTGTAACGTAGGGTGGTTGCTGTTGTGAACTTCCCTGAAAATGGAGTGCCTGACCGGTGTAAGGTCTGTGTCCGTGATAAGGATCAAAAAAGTGAGCTGATAACGCAGCCTCCCAATAACAGGGCTCTCCTACGGGGCACTGTCAGCACTGCCTAGGGGCCTCTCGTTTCTTACACATGAATCTTCACCATTTTTATATTAGTCCCTGCATCCCTAGTGACCACAGAGGACAATGCTCCTTTCTCCTCCAAACATGCCATTTTGTCTACTTTTTCCCATTGTACTTCTTAGTTTCTTGCACCTTGTGTTGCTAGAATCTTACTTTTACCCCCATTACCAACAACCTGTAGCTTGTGCCTCTAGAAACCTATTAAAGTTTTCTTTTTCACTGATAGGATACTTTTTAAGGTACTTTCTGATCTACAACTATGATCCCTTGATTACTTAATGTTATATTAACTGCTTTTATTCCCTTTTGTTCATCATTTGGTAGGACAGGCAAATTATTTTAAGGAGAAGAAGGGGAACGAGGCATGTAATTATATTTATGTCTTATTTTTTCTTCTTCCTTCAGCATTCAGCATAATCTGAAATGGTCAACAGTTTTAGGATCTTGCTGGCTTCAGAAATGTCTTGCAGCTGGCTGTTTGCCACATTCACATGTTCTCACATCCCCCCATTCAGAAGCTAAGAATACCAGCCTGGCAGCTTCTGCGGAGAGGGTGCAGATAAAACAGAAAGGAGTCTCGCTCTGCAGCCGCGTTACCTGGGAGTTGTTGCTGATGTCTTTTCCACAAATGTTCAAGTTTGTCAAAGCCCAGTAAATCTTAGAAAGTTTATTTTCCTTGTAGCATCTGTGTTTTATAATAGGTCTTTTAATTTGTTTTTACTTTGTCTGCAGGGATTTCTTTTGTCCGGAGTTTTCAGACTCTGCCTTTTTTTTTTTTTTCCTGTGGAAGTGAGTCCGTTAATGATGACTGGTTTGGGAATATGCCTCTGCAGCGCTGACCTGACAAGCTGTCCCTCCAGTGCAGCAACAGAGTCCATTGTTATTTTCTCTCTTTACTTTTATCCTCAACTTAATCCATTTTCCTCCGTGTTTTTATATACAGAATGTCTTGGAAAACATACTTTGGGGCAATAGGTAAATGATAAGGTGGCATTTTGGAGTTACACTTTCAGTGAACGGATGATGCTGCATCAGCCTCACACACAGATGGTGGTACCGTGAACTAATGCGAAGGCTGAGAGTTTCTTTCCCCTAATGTAGAAGGTATCTGCGGCATTCTTCATCTAAGAGGCGGAAGAGTAATTTTTTTAAAAAGCACATGAGGTTGCTTTCCTGATTCATTTTTCAAAAATGCAATCTTGTTCAAGCAAATACAGAAAGTCAGTGGTCAAACCCCAATGTGAACTGTTCTGGTTTTAGTGCTTTGCTGAAACATGAAAAACAATAACAATGTAAACAAACAACTGAAAATAAAACAGAGTATCCTAGCTTTCAACATCAAGGGATGCTTTGTAAATTCTGACTTTTAAATGATTTTCTATGCCTAAATAGAACTGCTGCTTTAATTTATTAAGAAACCATTGTATTGGGACTTGGTATTTTCCCCCAAAGAACTCTGGGTATCTTGGGGACTGGTAAACCTCTCAAGGATCAAAGCTCTAGTGGATTTGGATAAAGACCCGAAAGCCTGAAGGCTTATGGAAGTTTATCTGTATAGAGGAAGCCCCCAAAACTGGGATGAGAATCTTAGAAGGGCTTATTTTCTCATGAGAGTTTTGGTACTTCCTCTGTTTGGATGTGCCAGAAATACTGTGAGAATGTCCATTCTCATAGCGTTTGTCACTTACAAGTCTCGTCCTGGCTGGAATTTGAAAGTATAATGGGGTGTGAAATAGTGCATGTATTTTAAGGTTTTCTGAATTGCACTATTAAGACTACAGTTAACCAACCTCTGCTATTTCCAGTGTATTTATACAATTAAAAAAAAGCCTAATAAAGAACAGTTAGTGAAGGTTATATTAAACTGTTTAATTTTACTGTTACTACTGTATGTATGCCTGAGAGGTGCAGCAAAGAAATGGTGCTATTTTATCTCTCTTTGTTCAAAGGGAAATTGAAGCATAGAACAGACAGACAAACTTTATCACATGCAAGACTTGGGATACTACAGGTTTCTTCCTGCTGAACCTCCTTACATTAAAACCTTAATGAAAAATTCGGGCTTGGAAATTTAGTCTTGATATAACCATAAGGAAGTGTCTAAAGATCTATTCTTAAAACTATCGAAGTCTAGGCTCCTGGCCTACTCAATATGAGACTAAGCAGAGTAGTGAAAACCAGATTCCAGTGTCTGGCTGTCTTCTGAAGTAGTTTGAGTCCCCTGCAAAATTAATTCTTTTTCTCTAGCTCATAGGGCTAAATTTTCCTATACTTCTTGGATATGGGAACAGATCCTTCATTGATTCAGCAAACCTTTATTGAGCTGTCAGTGATTAGTAAAGATGCTGCCCCTACTCTGGAGGAGTCTCTAGTTCTTGTGGAGGATAAATCTGGAGGTTTATTAGTTTCTAGCCACATTTTCAAAGGAAATCCATGACACAAAAAATAGTGAAAATTAATTTTTAGCCAAAGACTTTGAGCATTAAAAAAAGAAGAAAGGATCATTATACTAGTTTGTGTATTGGTTTAATTGAGTATGAACTTCATTTTTAAATTTAATGGTTTTTAATGTGCTTTTGTACATGTAGATCATTATGCATCAGCTAATGATATTTCTTGTCTAAGCTGCTTCCCTGATTTTCCTAACTCCTGATGTAGTTGTCCACATATCTCTCATCTTATCCTCTAATTTCCTATTAGAAAGGTAAAGGTAAGAACACACAAGTTCTGTGCTCCAAATTTGTGTAACTTACCATCCTTTTTAAGTGTCTCCTTCCTTTTTGTTCTTGAGACCATTTGCAGATATCTTTATTAACATGTTTTCTTCTGTTTAAAATTTTTTCTTTATAAATATTTCTGTCTCATTATGTGATAGACACTGTAGGAGTCCCTTAGACTTATTCAGGACTAGAACAGGGCCTTATACCAATAGGCTCGACAAGTATGACATGAAAATGAATGAAACCTCTGCTTGGTACAGTATCTCATCTTCTTAATGTCTTCTTTTCAGCCACAAAGGCTTTGACTCTGTGTTCTACACCCATCACCTTTACCATTTTTATCAGTGCTCCATTTACTTCTTCCTTTCTATCTGAGTTTTTTACCTCTTCACTGAAACTACCCTGTTGAAGGTTAGCGGAGTCAGTAGCATTCTCTCTGAATTTGCCCTCCTGGACCTTGTCATCATTGACCATTTTATTAACACATTTATTCTTCCATTAAAGCTGTTTTTATAAACTGCTTGCCATATCTAATAAAATACAGTGGTCCCTCCTTACCTTCAGTTTTGCTTTGCACAGTTTCTCTTATCTGCAGTCAGCTGTGGTCCAAACGTGGAATATTGCAGAAATAAACAGATCACATGATTTAAATTGTGCACGTTCCAACTAGTGTGATGAAATCTCACTCTGTCCTGTTTCATCCTGCCTGGGCCGTGAATAATTTCTTTGTCCAGCATATCCATGCTGTACATAAAGTACGATAAGATATTTTGAGAGAGAGACTACCATCACATAACTTTTATTACACTCTATTGTTATAATTATTATATTTTATTATTAGTGTTAATTTCTTAACTGTGCTTAATTTACAAATTAAGCTTTATCATTGGTATGTATGTGTAGAAAAAGACATACGTAGGGTTTGGCACCACCTGCAGTTTCAGGCATCCACAGGGGGTCTTGAAATATATCCTCCTCGGAGAAGGGAGACTGCTCTATAAGACAGACACCACCTCTGTTCTTAGCAATATAAAATCTACCCTACTTACTTTACTCTTTAAGATGGGCCGCATTACAGAGGCTGCATCATAAACACATATACCAAGAATAAAATCCCATAAATACTTGGGTGTTGATTGACAGTCCAATAGCAGGCTGATAGGGTTAAGTTGACGTGCCTTTTATGCCTTTCTGAGGTGGTCCTTTATCCTGGTGAGCCAGGGAGGGATCAGTCATGGCTAACCAAACCACAAGACGTGGAGCTTCTCCGTGAGTCACTTCATTTTTGTAGACCACGCGTGCTGTCTGTGAAGTGCAGCGGTCTCAGATTTGTGCTGTTCCCTTGCTGAAGAACTTTCCTGAGTTTTTACTCTCCTGCCTCAGTTGAAAGGTTTTCCTAAATCTGTTATAATTTTATCTTCCCACTGCTTTCCATTTTAATCTTCTCCAGTTAGATTCCTTTCTATCACTCACATATGTGGCATCTCCCTACACCCTCTGCTCTTCATGTTATCCTTCATGCTCAGGATATTTTTTCTCTCCTATACTTACACATATTTTTCCCATCTTTCAAAGCCTAGGTCATGTTCCCTTTGCTCCATGATCTCTTTCCCAAATAATTGTTCCCACGTGTACTTACCTTTACTACCAAGCACTTAGAACTTCATTATTCCTGTTGCATGCAGATTAGACTGTGAGCTTTGTGACAGCAGAGCATGTGGGGCTCACAGCATGTAATCTTGGGCTAAGGTACTTAACAAATATTTGACTGCCAATCGTGAAATGTGTGTGTTTTACACAGCCCTTGAATTTCATTAGCCTGTGACATATTTAATGTTGTGGTCTGATTTCAAATGTAAATTAGCATTACCATAGTTGTCTAATGGTGAATCTTGAAACTGTTTATTCCATCTATATTCATCTTAAGAGTATTATGATCAGTCACGTTGAATGACTTGACTACAAAACAGATTTTATTATTCCTCTACAAATGTCAAACATTTCAATGGAATTCCAGTCCTCACATTACCTATAAGGTTCTGTGTTTTGTGAGCGTAGATATTACTGTGTAATTCATTAAATTGCCTGCGGGGGTGCCCAGCCTGCAGGCTGCATTTAGCCCAGGATGGCTGTGAATGCAGCCCAGCACAAAATCGTAAATTTACTTAAAACATTAGGAGACTTTCTGTAATTACTTGTTGCCGTGTATTTAATATGTGGCCCCAAACAACTCCCCCTCCAGTGGCCCGGAGACGCCAAAAGGTTGGACGCCCCTGGAGCATTCTGAGTGCCGTCTTTCACTATCCCTACGACAGGTGTGGGTTGCTTCAACTAACTTTAACGTGAATTCTGAATTGGAAATTGGGGAGACAGAAAGATAAATAATTTATTTGTGTGAATGTCTTATCTTTTTCCTTATTTGGTTAAAGAGACATTTATACGTGTTTAACTTGATAATTCCATAGGTTTGTGTCCAAGAAAGAAGATACATTTGGTTAAGCCATTATTCAAATTCTTAAGACACCTTTATGTTGTAATGATTTTTTTAAAAGGTCCCTCTTACGTTTACACTCTCACTGAAGCTACCATTAGATATGGGGTGAAAGATCGCCATCTGTTCCAAATTCATTTTATTTCAAGAGTAAATGTCTCTCAGAATGACTTTTAGTAGTAATAATATATTAATTAGGACTTTTGGGGTGATTCTTTTTTTCTTAAATATAAATTTGTCTTCTAAAATCAAACTAGTAAAATAACTATATGTGTGTGTTTACTGTCACTATTATTTATAAATACCATTTTTATTGCTGACCATAGAACTAGTACAAATACTTTTTATGGAAAATCAAGAACAACAGTGGGTGATTGCAGGGGGCAGGAGGATAAAAGGGGACTAAAAAATGGTTCAAAAAATCAGGAACAATGATGTGAAAATAACATTAATTAGGTCAGTGAGATGTTTGTTCTCTCTATGGAAGAGTTATTGGATTGTAAACATTGAGCTCATTTAAATAACATGGAAAATGCTATAATACTACAGTAATCAAGAAAACGTGGTATCAAGGCAAGGAAAGACACACGGACCGATGAAACGGAATCCAGAAATAGACCCGCGTATGCATGATCAATTGATTTTTGACAAAGGTGAAAAGGCAGTTCCGTGGAGAAAGGACAGTCTTTTTAACAAATGGTGATGAGACAAGCGGACACCCACTTTCAAAGCAGCGAACCTCAACTCATGCCTCACTGCACACACAAAAATTAACTCAAAAGTGAATCAGTCTGCTCTTGCCACTTCTGTTCAGTGTTGTAGTGGAAGTCGTAACCAGGGCTGTTAGGCCACAAAAGAAGTAGAAGGCATCTGGACTGAAAGGAAGAAGTAAAACTCTCTTCCAGAACATCCTTAAAAAAAAATCCCCAAGAAACCAGTAGAGCTAAGAAACAAGGTTGTAGGATTCGACATCCATGTACAAAAGTTAGCTGCATTTCTCTACACTGGCAATGAACAGTCTGAAAGTGGAAATTAAGAAGACACTTCTGTTTATCAGTTGCATCAAAAAGAATAAAATAGGAATAAATTTAACCAAGGAAGTGTAAAAACTTGTATCCTGGAATTTACGACACAATATTCAAAACAATTAGAGAGTATCTAAATAAGTGGAAAGATGTCCCATGTTCATGGCTTGGAAGAGTTACTATTGTTAGGATGGCAATATTCCCTAAGCTGGTCTACAGATTCAGTGAAATCCCCATCAAAATCCCAGCTGATGATTTGTGGGTAATGACAAGGTACAGGTGGAAGCAGCAAGTTTTGTGAGGTATCATGGCCCACTGGGGAAAGGCGACAAACCACTGACTGTCTTTAGAAAGAAGAAGATTCAATAAGATTTTTTTCTGTTCTTTTTCTAACTTTAGTCCCTCTGAAAAACCATTATTTACTGTTACAGAGATGCTTCCCCATCAGTATTCTTCCTTGGGAAAAGGTGACTGAATAGGGGTTATAAGAGTTTTGAAATTTAAAATGTAATCCTTAGTGAGTTCTGTGTATGTTCGGCCAGGATATCACTTACCAGGAAAAAATGAAAGAGATCATGGATCCTGCCTTGCTTCAGGCTTCAGATATCATAGTATTGGAGTAAAGGACATTATAGGCAATATTTTGAAGACACTGGTTAAAAAATAATCAGGAAAAAAATCCTAAACCCATATTTGTAAGATTGTGGTAACTTTCATTTAAACTCGAGAGATTTTTGTTTCATCCGATTTCATTCGTTTCATTTCATTTCATTATTGTATTTTTTAAAAAAATTCTCATACCTTAAAAATTACTCTGTATTTCTCTATAACACCATAAAATTATAATTAAATTTTATAATAGTTATTAGTATAATCATTTAACATCTATCCAATTTGGCATCCTGCATTCCTCCGTCCCCAAAGACTAAAGTTTCTATTTATAAGCAAATCACACTTGATGTAACCAGTATTCTGTGTCTCCCCAACCCAAACATATAATCATGACTCTTTCAGAATCAGTTCTGCCTTTGATATCTTTCTTCAGTGATTAGTGGAGTTAGTGCAAACCTGATGAGAAAAGGAAACTTCCCTTGGTGATGTTTTTCTTTATTTTTCTTTTTGTAGGGAAGCTAAACAGCCAAGACTCCTACAATAATTTTGCCAACAACAACCCCGGCAACCCTCGGCTCTCTCCTCTCCCCAGCTTGATGGTGTTGATGCCTCTTGCACAAATCAAACAGCCAATGACATTGGGGACCATCACCAAACGAACAGGGTAAGGCTTCAGGCTTGACACTTAATAGCCATTGTAGAGGACTGAATACATAAAAATTAAACACACTTTTTGTTTGGGTGGTTTTGATTATGTTTTTCATTTCCAGCCCATATGAAACTTAATGGCAGAAGATTAAGTACAAAGTATAAAACATGCACAGCCATGTGCGTGCACATCACAGAAAAAACAAAGCAGTGACAAGCTGTGAAAATGCGTATTGGCTAATAAAAGCCAGATCTGTCTACTTACTCTTACTCTCGCTGCCTGTGGCTTTGTCCGAAAAGACAGTTCCATTTTCTTTCTCTTGTTGACGTGATCTGGATTTATAACTACTCCCAAATTTTGACTGACACAAGTGCTAAGAAGAGGACTTTAGATGACAGCCATGTTTCTAATTCTTTACAAAAATCCTCTGCGTGGAGGTGTGATGTACATATAATAACCCGTTATTATTATCAGGATGATGTGACATTATGGGTAGTTTTCAAGCCACACAGTTCGAAGATTCGCACTGTACTCAGGATTGGTTACTGGCACCCTCAAAGACTTGATGATACACTTCAATTCATATATTTGTGTGTATTTTAGCTATTGAAAAATTTTATAAATTCCTACCTGTTGGAAATATAGGGCCATCACTTCTTTTGATTCCTGAAAAGAAAGTGCTGTGTTTAAGCTATCATTAGGTATTCAGTTGTGTGATACCTTTGAAATTCCATTTGTAGCAGAAAATACATATGTCTATAAGCAAATTAGCCACATTAATCAATAAGCAAGCCTGGGGCTTAACCTACTTTGAAATGGAACAACTGTCTTCAAATTGTATATTAAGCCAGTCAGGAGAAAACCCTCTCTTGGCTTCAAATAGTCTTCAGGGCCTTTCCAACAAAAGGAATGTATTAATTATTTGGCTGTCTTAGTATTGATTGCTAGGTGGTAAAATGTTTGCAGAGGGCAGTTTTGTGAGAAGAATTACTTATTCTGAGGGACAAGGCCTTTGAACTCCACATTTTACCATATCAGAGAGATTGACCCTCTCCCCAGCTTTTTGTGTATAAAACAATCCTATTGCTGAATGCAGAAATAAGATTGAGTTTGTTGCATGTGAAGGAAAAGAAAAGGAAAAATACAACAATCTTAGGTCCCAAATCAGCATTGTACAAAATCAACTTAGGAGTTTTTGCCTGTCTTTAGTGAATCTTCATGAAAGAATTGTTATTCCTGAATTTAATTTTAGTTCTGTTTCTAGTGTTTATGATTGGTGTTTTTAAAATCTAACAGCTGTGCTGTTTTATAGTGGAAAGAGTTAGCTGTCTTTCAAATAAGCTTCCCCATAGTGACTGAAGTTCTGTGATGTTAGAATTTAATCCAAAATACTTGTGGGAGGGATGGAAAGCGAGTCCTCTTTTGTATATGTTTGAAATTTTCCATAATAAAAAGATAAAATCTTTCACTCTTTTTTAACTTTGTCTTTTGCTACTCTCTCTCTGCCCTTAGATAGGTAGAAACTGAGTTAGCTGGTGCTTTCCTATGCTACCATACTTTATGAACTTAGATCAGCTGTGTTTCCTTTTAATGTTTCAATTGCAATTGACATTCAATGTTATATTAGTTTCACGTGTGCAGCATAGTGGTAACTTACAAAATGATCACCCGGATAAGTCTAGTACCCTTTTCTTTTTAAAAACTTGGTCACAATGCCTAGATTTTTAGACCATGTATATGAGACTCTCATATAAGTAATTTAATAATTATTTATCAATGAATTAAATAATATGAATTTGAGTGATATGCCTTGAAATGAGTATTCAAGATACATGTATCATATTGTTTACTTTTTATCTCAATTATGAAACCATTTTCTGTTTGCCAGGTTCGACATAGATTCAGACTTACAGAAAAGTTATAAGACTAGTAAAAGGAATTTCTGTATACTCAGATTTCCCAAATGTTAACAGTTTAATATCTTTGCCTTAGTCTTCATATTTTCTCATACATACATATACATACCATGCTTTTCCTAAACTGTTTCAGAGTAATTTGCAGACTTAGTAGCCCCTTATTTTTACGTATTTCAGTATGTCATTTCTAAAGACAAGGATATTCTCTTATATAACCATAGTACATTATCAAAACAAGAGGCTTTTTAACTCATTTTATTAGTTTTTTATATAGATGTCTGGAATGAATTCTCCACTTGAGAAAGAGCTTTGATGCACAAGAATTACCCCACCTGCTGTTTTCTTCCCCTCCTCATCTCACTATTCTTTTTCCTCCTCCCCTTCTACTCCTTTCCTTCCTATTAACACAGATTACAGTGACCTATAAACACTTCAGTCATAGTATTCATAACTTGGCTGGTGCTAGATTCCAAGCCTTAATACGCCTAAGCCGTTCTCTGACGTGTTTGTTGATTATATTCAGAAATTGCTATTGTGACTTTCCTTATAATTCTTTTGCTATAATTCATCCAAACATTTGATCACAGAGTTTTCAGAATATAATTTGTGGTTTTATCATTTTTAACACTTAGCATTTACATTGAAATACATGTATTTGCCTTACCAGAAGTAATACTTGTTTTGTAAGAACAACATATATTCCTCGAATTTTCATTTTTGACATATACGGAGATTTGAAGCAAATCCCAGACATTTTATATTATTATATTTTATCCCATTAGATTGGAAAGGGTCTTATTTTATTTTTTACTTTATAAATTATTACTGTGACCAGTTTTCAAGACTGCACTTAGCTAATTTGCATTGTTTCCATTAAATTTTATTATACTTACTGAGAATTTTGATTGCCACATCAAGGTCACCAGAGTGATGAGCAAATGGGCTTTTCATTTTCCAGATCTCTTTTCATTCTGAAACTTCTGATTTACTCTTAACTTTGCTTCTGTGAAATGCTTTTCCTAGAATTTTAAAAATAAAATTAAGTGTTTGACATGGATTATGTAGAAAGAGAACAGAGCACACTCGTTTAGAGACATGCAAGTTCTATGACTACTTCCTATAGACCTGATAACTTATTCAGTAAAATTATATACTTTCTTAGGTCAGGTCAATATTTATCTGTTCTATGTCCTACATGTCGTTATAAAGGCATAAAATAAGCACAGAACCCTACATTTCTAGCACAGAGGTTTCTAAGGGTTGCCTAGCATCCTGTATTTAAATAACCAAATTAGATGGCAGCCTCAACTCAAACCTTCAGGGGAAGAAACACGCACTTACCATATTTCACATCTGCCCTTGTTCTTGGAAATATGTATCTCTGAGCGCCTGAGCAGTGTCAGGGACCGTCTGTCTTACTCTGAGACACGCACGCGGCCAGCAAAACTCCAAATGGCAGAAGACAGGTGTGTTTACACCTTCATGTTCTGTACCTTGAAGCAGCACTTGGAGGAAATAAGGCCTATTTTGGCAACAGCTGCTGCCTAACCCTACTACAGCGCCGTGTACACCGGTGAAGGCAAAAGCAGTGCTAGGAATCATTTGTTTCAACGCTCACTCATTCAGAGAGAACCCATTTTCATCCAGTCTGGGATTGAAGGCCTCCATCGTGTTTTTATCACACGTGGAGAATAGTTCTCCTCATCTGTTAAAAGTGAAACCAAGTACTAAGGGATTGATCCTTGTTTGGGAGTGTTAAGTTTTTGTAGTAGGGATTTATTTAGCAGCGTTTCATAGATATTTGGGCAAATTAGTGAATCAAGTAAGTGATAACGTTTTTTTAATGCTTCCTATGCAAAAGGTTCAGTATACTTTATTTTATGTGCATTAAGTCAAAAATTAGTAATTCATGCATATCACTTCATGGGCACAAGCAGAGAGTAGTAAATTTCAAAAAGAGGGCAGACTGATTTCATAGGAATTAAAAATAAAGAAATTGGGAATGAATTTACTTACTTGCTGTTAACTAGCTGACCAAATTTAGTGAAGTAAACAGGAGATGACTTGGTGTTTTTCATAGGTTTCCTTTTCTTTATATGGAGCAGCTTTCCCCTCCCCCCATCTTTATATTTAATCATTTCTTAGTGAGTAGTTTGCGGTAGTTATTGGGAACCCTGGGCCTGGCCCCGTGGGTGTGTGTTAGGTAATGTAGTGGGAGAAAATTGACTTAGGACTCTGAAGCCCTGGCTTCTCATCTTGGTTCTACCACCTGTTATCAGTGTGTCGTAGGTCAGTTTATTCATCTCAAAAATCTATAGGTGTAGAATTATAATCTTTCTGGCTTATAGTATATAAGTTCCCCCACACCTTTGTTCCCATCACCTCCCCTCACTGTCGAACCCTGTGCCAGTGCTGAGCAAGAGCTGCATTTAGAAAACGTAGATGATTGGTTTTATTTAGTACTGGCAGCGTTTAACACGTGGTTACGTATATGAAATTATGGACAGTGTATTTTCTTTCACTAGATTGGATAATGGATGTGTCAACATGTGCGATACACTTACTATAGTTAGAGTTTCCGACTGTTGTGCTAAATCACTCAAGTTCTTAAACCGCACCATAGTTTGTCCCATTTTAGCATAAATCTATGGTGGGGGGCCAGGAAGGGCAGATAAAGTATATTACGTACTGTATTAAAAGTCATCAATAACTCCCTATGAAATTTTTCAATGTATTTATGCTGTTCTAGTCTCTTTTCTGTCCCATCTGCCAGAATTTGAACAACATCTACTATTTTTTTAACAAAAACCTTGAGTTTGTCATTTAAGTATGCTTGTTGAATATATCTCAAATTGGACAGTTTACCTGTCTGTTTCAGCTTCAATTTGCCCTACAGATGAATAATTTGAGAGCCAACAGTGCCATAGGTCTCTTTAGTAGGTAATAGTTAATGTTAATGAAAAATTAAAAGTAACACTTGAAAATGACATGAGGAATAATTCAGATGCATCTGAGTTCTTTTCAGTCGCTCCCTCCCAGGGGGCATATGGAATGCAGCCCCTAGAACATCCCTTTAGAGAGTATGGCTTTCCAGTTTCCCACAAAGTGCTGTATGGCCTTCCCTCTACTTTTTCCTATCCAGTACATGTAATATTTATAGATGCTCATTCTGATGTCTGTTAAGTGATAGTGCCTGAATTCTCATGGGATGTGATCAGTTATAAAATGGGACTTTCAGAGTATGTTTGTAGTATTTTTCTCTTAAACTCCAACTATTTCTTTAACTCAGCAGATGATTGGACCTAGTCATTATTACCTTTTCAGCACTAGAGTTAGGTTATTGAGGATTTCAACATGTTCAAATCAAGTCTAGTTTTACTTTTTATTTACATTTAAAGAATCTTCATATTTGCCTTTTTTTCTGCTAGTAAGACCAAAGCTTTTGTGGTGCTGTGTGGCGTTCAGCAAAAAGCACCTGACTTTACAGACTTACTTGGCATTAACGTGTATGATATACAATACAGTTCCTCCCTGTCTTCTGAAAGTCTCCAGAAGAAACCCTTTGAGAAGCAATGGCCAAGTCATTTCATGCTGGACAATAAATAAGTCTCTAATAAATGTATCTTGATATTTCGTCTCTTGGCCAGTCCTGATGTTTTCCATTCAGAATTTAGCTTTAAAAGGACATATTCATGACAAAGTGAATAGGTTTTTTATGATAGGATTGTTAAATCTGCTGAAACTTAATAGCATTTGGAAAATACAAATACTTAATAACTATGATAATTTGAGTTGCGTATGTTAATACAGTTTTAATTCAACATAGACTCCCCCTCTCATATTCTCTACTGCCTTCTAATCTCCCCCGTATAAAGCTACAACAGTGGGATTTTGGAGCGGGAGGAGAAAGCCATAGGTGAAGACAGCTGGATCATGGAGTTGTCCTTTGTGACTTTATATTTTCATTCCTTTGCTATGGAGGAAAGATGAAGCAGGCACATTTCAAAAGAGCAGCTGACACTACCCATACAAAGTCAGTAATTACGTCAGTCACTCTAATTCCTGGGAGTTTGTGGCTCTTCCTTTACATGTATGTGGCAGAGGGCCAGCTTGTAGGAGTGGGTACGAAGTGGGTGAGTATAGACTGGGAACGTGCCAAGTGTACATTCTAAAGAGGATTCTCACCCTGTTTCTCTAGCCCTCCGATTTCTCCTTGAGCTGTGTTACCCAGTAGATTCTTATTCTCTTGAAGAAGGATAACGGTAGACTCACACAACTGGGTTATGTTGTGAACAGTGGAAACCATGCTGAGTTTAAACTTAGCAATGCTGCTGTTTGTATAGGCCTGTTTACTGCAGTGTCTGGGCAGTTAACTGAATTTTGGGATTGTGGGGAAGGGCACAACTGTGCAAATCTCGTTGTTGGTAATACACAATTCCTGCCTGGAAAGGAATCTAAGAGATTTTTTTAAAGTTTGTGTTTAATCTGTTGGGCTGATATGTTTCCTTTTTACTTATTTGTTTTAAAATTGTTATTTATTGATTTGAGGAAGAGAGAGACATCGATTTGTTGTTTCATTCATTGATGCACTCATTGGTTGATTCTTGTGTGTGTGCCCTGACTGGAGATTGAACCTGCAACCTTGGCGTATCGGGATGATGCTCTAACCAACTGAGCTACCCGACCAGCGTGTGTTTCCCTTCTGTATATAAGGAAACCCAAACCTGGAAAAAGGTATTTACTGGCTCTACAGGTAGAGAACATCAGCTGGTCTTTTGAAATGTAGAAAGTTTGTTTTGTTTCATTTTTGTGTGGCTGGTTTTGGGGGAGTCATAGAGAAGCCTTTTAAGTCATAAAGAACAAAGATAAAACTTTCAAAATTCTTTACAATGAATGAGCTGTAGTCTGATATTTGGAATGAGATGGGAGACTCTCCAGTGTCTATATATATAATATACACAGAAGAGCATCTCATGACTGGACGGTCAAGATCACAAGTTCTCCTGTCAGCACGTGTTTTGCAGCATGAAGAAAATTAAAGGAAGTCGGGTCCAGTGAGCCAACAATAACCTCTGCACGTGGGAGGTATTTGTGGGCACATGGAAACGTACTGCACCTTGAACTTCCTGATTGGAGTCTCCACGTGCTCTCAGTTCTGTGTTTGTCGAGGTGCAGGGTGAGCTGCAGTATCATTTTGTTTCTGATGCAATTAGTGAATCATGAAATCAGAAAAGGGGATTGTGATTTTTTCTGTCATTAATGAAATAGAATAGAATAAAATGCAGTTTTGCTACTGGTTCTGCAAACACACAGCTTTGGCCTTACCTGGGAGCTTGTTAGAAATATAGAGTCTCAGGCCCCTCCCAGACCTGCCCTGTTAGGATATGTATTAATCTTCATTGTAACTAAATCCTATCATGAGTGTTTAGAAAACACTGAAATAGAAAATAGTAAAGTTGATTACAAACAAAAACACGTTCATTAAATTGTTGTTTCAATTTGTGTGTTTTTATGGACACAACAGCTTGCACATGAAGAAAACCTTTTTATGGGTCACAGTCAAAAAAAGTTTGAAATCCACTGTTTTTCAGTGTGGATGACGACACTGTCTCTGTGGCTGCGGTCCCAGTTAATGAACTGGGAGAGGGAGCTCCTTGCTTTGCATTGGCATCATCTGTAAAGTTTCCTTCTTTTCTTTTTCTTTTTTCAATATCTCAGTTCTTCCATCTCACTCTTTCTTCTCTTTAGTATCTCTGTTGCCTGCTGTCTTCTGTGCTGTAGCCCTCAGAATTGTAGTTAATGTTGTGAAAGCATTATTTTCAAGGTTCAGTTTTTAGTCAAATATACTCAATTCACTGGGAGATTAATGATAATTAGCAGGAATTTTGAAATGTGCCTAGCACCAAAGTAGAAGAAGAAAATATCTGAGTTTTGCCAGTGTGCTTTCCTTCTCAATTTGTTACATCTTCCTTCCAAGTGTCAGATGCTACAGCAATATTTTGTTCTGGATATAATTAAATCAGCCAGCCGTCTTTGTGTGCAAATGGGCATAGCATGTGTTAATTACTGTGAAGAGAGTATTAAGAGGAAATATGTGTAACACTGCAGTCTGACTTTGTATCCCTAGTTGTATTTCAAACTAGCAATTGTGGCTTTAGTTTACTGATTCTAGACCAGCCCAATAGAGGGGAGCTAATGTCTAGTATCACTATTAAGAGAAAGGCCAGTTTCCTGGAGTGTGACCCTAAATGAAAATAAATCATGGTACTTGTATTTAATGTTTATTCCTTTGACCAGCAATATGCAGTTCAACTTACTAGAAATTAACAGCCTAGAAATATGTGCTTCCTTTCTATGGCTTTGAGACTACAACGGGTGAACAGCAGACAATGCTTATTGATTTTTTTTTTTTACTGTGTTATCTTTAGCTGGTTTTAAACATTTGGTGTCACACAAGCACACATCTGTTGCTGCCGATCCCACTCTTCTCTCCATCCGATTATTCCATTTAACTTGTACTTTGTTTTAAAGGGCCTCAGAAGTGCAGTTTATTTTAATTTACCTAGGAACCCTACAGGGTTGCTCCAGAAAAGGGGGAGAAACAGAACATTTTGAAACCTCTAACCCTATGAAAATTCAGGGCTTTGTCACTGCACATCATTTTTATTGGTATATCAGGGTCATTAGTATCTACAGCAGAATTACCAATGACTACTGGTTTTTTCAGTTATTTTATCCATACCCTATAACAGTATGATTTACATGTTATTTGTTAATGTTAAATGAGTTTTCCTCTAATTTTTTGTGCATTTTCCCCCCTTTTCCATGAAGGCCTTATCTGTTTGGAGCGGGGTGTTTTTCCATAAAAGCTCCATGGTGAGTCTCGGTCCCGCATGCCTAATTCCTTTGTTGTACACCCTATGCTTTGAGCATAGGCGTGTGGTGCTGTTGTTCTCAGCTGCATGACCTGGTCACAGATAGATGCACCGAAGTTCTGAACAGTTTGTAGATGGGCATCAATGTTGACATTTATACTGCAAACTGCAGTTTTCTTGGGTCTACTTCATTCTTGAAAATTCAAATTAAAAGAATCACAGATTAATATTAAAGAGAAGGAATTAGAAGAGTTCTCTCACAATGCTAGTGTAATATGACAAGGCTAACACATTTAAAGCTTTGAGTATTATAGTAATAGAAGCTTCCTACATATCATGCTGAACATTGAAAGATATGATATATTTTGTAGTATAAATATATTTACTACATATATCTACTACAATATAAAAAATACCCTGTAAATTTCTATATTTGGTACCAAAGGAACAAGAGTCACTTCTGTTTTGAATAATTTTGGTGTTTCACATAAAAACTCCTAAATAATTTATTATTTTGAGTTAATAACACCTACTCACCATAGCTTACATTTATGTTGGAAAATTCTTATGTGGCAGTGCATAAACTACAGCTTCGTCTGTCGTAGAGAAGATGACCACTGAAAAGAAGCAATGTATTTAATACTTTTATATAAAGACATGAAGTAGAATGTATTTAGAACCTGGTATAGTGTGTTTAACATAATGGTTAAAAATCAGGGCCCCCAAATCAGACTGCCTAGATCTTCAACCTCAGCTCATACACTTCCTACCTCTGTGGTCTTGGGTGCTTTCTAA
The DNA here is from genome assembly GCF_022682495.2 of Desmodus rotundus. Classification (NCBI taxonomy): domain Eukaryota; kingdom Metazoa; phylum Chordata; class Mammalia; order Chiroptera; family Phyllostomidae; genus Desmodus; species Desmodus rotundus. The sequence continues at coordinate 93,300,115 of NC_071395.1, read as the reverse complement.
ACTTTCCTGTGTCTTGATTTCCTTATCTGTCAGTGGAGTTACCAGTAGCACGCATCTTACAGGTTCATTGTGAGGATTAAATGAACTGATAGTATAAATTGCTAAGCACAAATAAAAATTCAGTAAATGTTAGCAGCCACTGTTATTTCCTTATTTAAAGAGAAAATATCATTTTGAAAAGACTTCTTTAGATTATGTTTTTTTACTTTTAAGAACAAGTGAGTCAAAAAGATGTTTCGGTAAATATAAGTAATATCGGTTTTATAGATTGACTCAGAAGACCTAAAAGACTTCTGCATATATATATTTCTCATAACTGCTACTGGGGATTGTCCATACTGCCCCATTGTCCTGGAAAAGAACCCTCCCAGTATTTTTTCTTTTGTTGGACAAAGAGAAGCTTAAATACTACTTTGAGGTACAGTGTAATTAGACACAAACTAATTTCAGTGTTCATTATGCCACAAGAACATCTGAAAATGTTATCATCATAGGAGAACAGAGTGACAAACATCGTAAAAATTTCCTTTGTGAAATATAGCATCAAAATTAGGGCACAGATTATGAAGTTATTCTCAACAAATTCAGGGTATAAGTGGATAAAAGTTCCTTGGAAGTCCATCTTTATTCTTTGGTTAATCAGATTTCTTCAAAAAACAAATAAGATACATGAATCTTTCTTAGGAGCTTATAGTAAGCAGTCAACTTTTAAATGCCAGATTCAACGTATGACAAAATTCCTTTGTAGACTAAACTCAGAATTAAATCAGATCCCATCATAGGATAAATGTCTCCTTCTAAGTACAAAGAAAAGAGTTTTAGTATGTTAATAAAGATTGAAGTTTTAGCATAGAAGGAAAGATGGAGTAACAAATGTTGTATGTTAAATAAGAAAAGTCCGTTCCTTCAACAGCTTATGTGCGCCTCAAATTTAAGCCAAAGCACTTGTCAACCAGAAATGATTTGAGGTTGAAACAAGATTAAAAGAGCCAGATTAAAGAAAGGGATATATGAAATATAGTAGACTTTTAAATCATTGCCTGTCTTTCAGAAGACTGGTTTGTGGTTTGTTTGATGCCATCGTTAGCTCACAAGAAACTCGTTTTTAGTCACTTATGCTAGCCTAAAAGATCCTCCTTTAAAATACGCTCCTTTGCTAGTGGCGCATGTTTTTCCCATTAAGATCTTAATGGAACCTCAAATTAAGACAGCAAAATGAATATAAATTTGACAACTTCCATGTTTACAAGAGCTTCTTTGTTTTAACAGTTTTTGTTATTTTTCCATATTTGACATTCAACTTGAGAATGTTTTATTTACTGTTTATTCTAAATAAAAATGTTTATAGTACTTCTAGTTGTAGGGTACTTGTATTTTGGAAGAATATGAAATTTTTACTACAGTTCCTTTTAAAATATTACATAAATTACATAAAATTTTTATTTTAGGTTGTAACATTAATATTTAAATGAGATTTTGCTTTTGATAGGCCACAATTCCTACTAATTTTTATTTCTTCAATAAACTTGTTTAATTGTTTAATCCATATAGTGTCAGATGAGTCAGTTTGAAATAACGTCTTTCCCTTTGATAAGAAAATAAATGTGTTGGAAGTTAACTGTGTAGGCCATCTTTGATGTTTAAGTACAACATTTAATACATTCCAAAGATTATGCCTACTCTAGAATATTTGAGTTTGAAAACTGTATAAAATAAAATAATCACACATAGATACATTTTTAATACAGAAATTTTAAGAGAAATACCATTGTGAATTTTTAAAAATGAATTGTGCTTTCAGTATTACAAATAAGTAACAAGTATTTATTGAGTTCAAAATGTGCAAGTGTAGTATTGTGTTTAAGCTACTGCTATTTTTGAGTGGCTAATCAAAAGAAAAGTATATATACATAACAGTATATGTCTCCCTTACACATAACCTGTGATATTATATAGGGTTAATTTTTAAAAAGAATTAAAACATATAAAAGCATACTAAAGTTTTAATTAGCTATGCCTGAAAGTATTTATTTGATCAATATGTAAATATTTTATTCAAGCTCTCATGATTCTGAAAATACTAAAATATTATAATTTCATTTTTGAAGGGAGGATATAGATGGAGAAGATAACCTTTTATCTGTAAAGTTCATATAAATCTGTTAGATCTCTAAGAACAATTTGTGATAGAATAATTTTAGATACATTATTAATATCTTTAAAATAATTTCACTTTACCTCTTAGTTCTTATTTTAGCAAAATAAAGTTGAAAGTGAGAGAAAACTTCTAAATTCCTTTTCAAAGCTTAATGCCAGTGAGGAATATGAAGACACATATTTTTTTAACACAAAGGCATTAAGCTACTTGTAATTCTTACACCAATGTTGTGTCTGGAGTTTAAACTGGAACATTGACTGTGTGCTTATGCTTTAGAGAAGGAAAGAAATGGTGCCTCTATCTCACTTTAGCTTCTTCATGCCTGAGTCATTCAGAACAGGACATTGGACTTCGCTGGTGTTTTTCTGCCATCCACAGATACAGCGCTTGTATCCCGTCCTGTGGGACACAGTAAAATCATCCCAATGGGCATCATTTTCCTAATTTCAAACTAGATATCAAAACTAGAGTTTTGCTGGGTTTTTTTTTCTTTTCAGTAATACTGGAGGGAAAAAAACAGCCAAGAGAAATTCGATATGTTAATCTGACCAGATTACATAATACAGTAAAAGCCAATGGGTAACTTCAAGTCTTTGTAAATAATTTCAAAAGATGTCGTAATGTTAATGTCCCCAGAACTTCTGATGGCAGTAAAAAGGACTCGCATTCTATGACTAAATAGTGCAGTCTCCCAGAAGGGATGACAAAAAGTTAAACTCCTTTTTTTTTTAATTTAGCACCTTATTTGTTTTGTTTCTTTGTGTGCTTATTTTACTTTTGATTATGTTATCTTGTGTCAAGTCTTATGATTATTATTTTGCCTGATACAGTGAAAGTTGAATTAATCCCATTTTTCTTTTGCATTCGCTCGCAGTTAAGCCAAATATTTATTTTTATTTTTGAACATGGGGCCATTTACGATAGGCTCAGGGGAGTAAAGAGAGTGAGTTCTCAGTAGAAAGGAATCCATCTGTACTATCAGAATGTTTTGTTCATTTATAACCATAATCAGCACAATTGAATTTCTGGACATATATACATTGAAATTTTATTTTTATGTCATGTTACTAATTTATTAAGTTAAATACATAAGTGAGAGAAGGGCTCCAAACACCCAGAGGTATTCTTTTTAACTAGCAAATGTTTTGTGATGAGATTTGTTGAGTCCCTCCTAGAGGATAAAGGGGGATGTTGAGAGGAAGATAGAAAAAAAGGGCTAGCATTGGAATGCTGTCAGTGTCAGCCACCAATGTATGGGCGAGCACAGCTTACAAGGCTGGCTCTTTTCACTCTTCTTTCTTTCACATCTGTATCATTTTTCAGTGTTGTACCTTTCTGTTACCAAAAGGTTATTTTGCAGTAGAAATATTCTGGATCATTGTTCAAAAGTTCAACTCTACATCCTCCCCACATTCCTGGTCGTGGTCTTTTTAATACTTAGGATGAAGGGCAAATTGAGTCAAAGTTAAATATTCTCCCTTTGGGTATATTACATAGGAAGTACTTTATTAATAGTAATCTTCAGATTATTTCTCCTTTTGTTTTTCTGGAAATCTTATACATATGCCCACATATCTCTATGTTCTGTTTAGCTCAATTCCAAATATAGGTTGATAATAAAAATAACTTATTATGAATGTGTTTATCAAATAATCTTCATACCTAATACACAGAGCTATGTCATATAGGAGGTAGCAAGTTATTTTCAGGGTTGCAAACTCCTTTTCTTACTTGCTAAACACAAACTCTTTTACTAATGTTATTTATTAAGTCCTCATATTGGGAAAAAGAAGAAATAATGAAGTATAGGAATAAAAATGATCATTACATAACTTTAAGCATACTTTTACTACAAATTATCTCTGTAGGAGATAATGAGTTTATGTAAAATGATACTGTGTTGATACTTTTTAGTTGTGTGTTCAGAAGCTGAGCTTTATGCAACATTAAAGAAGGGTGAGAGATTTTAACTTTTGACATTGGCTGATTAGATTTGTAAACTAATAAACATATAGAATATATTTTGAGCATTGCCAAAGAGCCCTATCATATTCCTACTCTTTTGATGCCCTATCATATTCCTACTCTTTTTTGTTACATTATAAAGGTTGCTATCCAGCCCGGTAGCAACTGTTTCTAAGTCTGTGCCCTCCTAAGAAGTGGCATGCTCACTTGTTTTCTCTTGTTGCTTACCACATGATTTAAAGAAAACAAAAACAAAAATAACACTCAGTAACTTGAAAAGAGCTTTGAATTCTGTCTTGTGAAGCTTATTTGTACATTGCAGTATTATTGTTTCCTGATGGTGATTCTAGTAAAACCACATAGTCACACAATTGGAAACTCCTTTCAAAAAATCCTGCAGTGTTTCTCTCTCTCTCTCTCTCTCTCTCTCTCTCTCTCTCTCTCTCTCTCTCTCTCTCTCCCCCCCCCCTCTCCCCACACCCCTCCTATTCCCTCTAACCTCCCCAAATTCTTTAAGGGTTAAAAATGACCAATGAAACTTAAAAGATGCTCGTTACAGGAACTCAACAGCTCAGTGATAGTAGTTCATTGATGGAAATAAAGCTTGAAAGGAGAGTTTACATTCTAATGTAGTACAACTAAGAGCATCATAACCAGAAGGAACAATTCCGACGCCAGTTCCCTGGAAAGGTGCACATTTGTTCAGGTAGAAAGGGCTCTTCTTCTCTGTTGGTAGGTTATTGCAGTTCTGCAAAGGTTATTGGTATTTTAGGTGTGGATGTGATCTTCATGGGTATTGGTATGCAGTGCTTAGGAAGTATTATGGATGGAAAAATGAGACCTTTTCATGTATGGCGCTGTGTATTACCATGGATTTGGTAGCAAGAGAGACCAAAAAGACCAATCACTGGCCTCTGATCCAGACTTTTTGCTTTCCTGAGCAGGAAGATGTCAAAACAGAAGGCTCAGGAGGCAAAATATATGAGGGGACTGTTTTAGTCCTCATGAGGACCTGGGATCTGAGATCAGCAAAGCAAAGTCTAATTTTTAAAAAATTAGGTGTGCTATAGAAAAGGGGAGTTAGCATTGCTGAGCGTGATGATACGGGGGAGTACTGATAAGGGCAGTCCCTTAGAGCTTTATGCACTTCACCTAGCACAGCATTTCTTAACCCTGAGCATGCACCCAATGTCCGGAGGGCTCCTTACAAATGCAAATTGTTAGGCCCCACCCCCAGAGTTTTCTGATTCATATGTCTAGGGGGCGGCCTGATGTACATTGGTGTGTTCAGAAGTTCCAAGGTGGTACTACTAGCCAGGGGATGACACTTCGAGAACAAATACCGTATTTTTCGGACTGTAAGATGCACTTTTGCCTCCCAAATTTGGGAGGAAAATGGGGGTGCATCTTACAGTCTGAATGTAGCTTACCTGGCTCGCTGGCAGGGGTGGCGGTGGTGGAGCGGGGTTTTTTTTTCCTATTTTCCTCCTCTAAAACCTAGGTGCACCTTATGGTCTAGTGCTTCTTATAGTCCCCAAAATACTGTATATTAACCTTTAAAATATCCCTATGAGGTCCGCACTACTATTTTTATTTTACGTACTAGTAGTCTGAGCTCTGAGATGTTAGATAACTGAACCAAAAGTCACACAGCTAGTAAGTAGTAGCCTTTGGATTCAGATTCAGGTTTCTTCCTTACTCCAAAAACCAATCTTTCTCCATCCAACCATACTTCATTAAGGGATAAAGAGATAAAGGATGCTGAGCAAAACAAGGTAGAAATAATGTTACTTGATGCTAGAGACTAGCAGAGCAGGAACATCGGAGCTCTGCTACTCTTGTGCCCCAGCTCGGCTGCGATCTTGACCGGTGTGCAGGGAGGCTGTTTTCCGGTCTGTGAGTTAAGACAATCCCACCGTTTATGTGAGGTGGTTGGCAAAATTGCTAATGAGCTCTGGGGAAGCCTTTCACAAATCGAAAGAGAAGGGAAATAGAGGCTTGGAAGAGGAAGTGTTGGTATTAGAGGTGACGGCGTGAAAGCCGATTTGGGGAAAACAAGTGCTTTTTGACGGTTGAGATGTGCAATGTATGAAATAGCAGCAGTTACCTCATGTGCCCTCAAACGTGAGAAACAACAAAAATGGACACATCATCTTCACAATCTACGAAGAGAAAACAAATTGGGAGATGAGGGAATATAATTGCATTACACCATTAGATCTCCACACTCATTCAGGGGTATCGAACCTGCGGCCCCTGGGCTGCCTGCAGCCCAGGATGGCTGTGAATGTAGCCCAACCCAAAATCATGAATTCACTTAAAACATCATGAGATTTTTTGTGTGTGATTATGCGTCATAATGCATTTAATGTGTGGCCCAAGACAACTCATTTTCTTCCAGTGTGGCTCAGAGATGCCAAAAGGTCGGACACCCCTGGTAACTCTACGTAGCACTGTGGCTGAGAGCATTTTCAGGGTCTCATTTGTGTATCACCTCATTATTTTCATTCGTGCCGCCTCCATTCAAATGAATCGTCAACCCCAAATCTTATATATCGAAATGAAATGGTAAATCAATTATTTTATTATCATGAGATGTTTATGCTGGTTCTTTGGCTCCTCGTTGAAGTCTCCAGGGAATTGTTATACATCTGAAAAGAACCGACTAGGATTTCACCAGCACATACTTCAAAAAGGTGTTAATTTTTATTGGCCTTATAAGTTGCCATTCTGATCGTGCTCTGGAACTTTGGACTAATTTTACTTTTACTCCAGAGCACAGTCTTACGCCTCCAGTTATTAAGGCAAAATGCATGTCTGCATTGGAGGGTTTGAATACGTAAGGGTGGAATTTTAAGGAAAATATGTCATCTCAAGGACTGTGAGTTCATCATGGTAATATTTTTTATTATTTTATTTTTTAAGCAAAGTTAAACCACCTCCACAAATTTCGCCCAGCAAATCAGTGGGCGGAGAGTTTTGCGTGGCTGCAATGTTTGGGACATCCAGGTCGTGGATTGCAAATAGTGCAGGTCTGAAAAGAGAAAAAGGTGAGTATTTTTACCAAGAATTAAACCGGGCATTTGTAATATTTGTTTCTTGAGGAAAATTCATAGCTGTTCTTGAATAATCCTGAACCCAATATTTTAGAAACCACTTTTTCCATTCAATAGGCATGTCTTTCTCAACTACTCAAGACTAATCAAGAAGAAAGTCTATCTTTTCACTATATGTTAAGTGAATTGCCCATTGGGTGTTTTTATTTGGCTTTGTTAGTGACAATTTACAGGTGTTCTCAATGTAGCTTTTAAATTTTTGACAAGCTAATTTCATACCTTCTCTAGATGTAGAGAGGAAAACCTTGTTATCTCTCTTTTTAATTTAAAAAAAATTATCTCTATTTTAGATATGAAGAACTTGAGATTAGTGAGTTTAAATATCTTAGCTAGAAGCAGTAGTTAGTAAGTGATGGAACAGAGTTTGAAACCGGGTTTTCAAAGGCTAAATCTTGACTTAAAAAAAAAAAATCAACAACAACTTGGCCATGTCATAAATTAAACAATAAAAACAGCCTGCCACTCAGAAAAATGGGTCACCTTTTATGGTAACCATTGCTCCTTTGAATTGATACAGCTGTTTTTTCTTTTAAATCCCTTTATTTACCATCAGGCTCAATACCTAAGATGTTTATATAATTACTGTTTAGTATGTGATTGCTTGTTGATTCTGTGCGGAAGAGAATGCTTACATTCATGGACCAAGTATTTAATTTTGAGTAAGATCTCCCCCTTCTTTTAGTACTATTAAAGTAGGTCACAAACCGAGTTGTTAGTGAGGCACTTCTTTGAAGACTTCCACAGGCTGTATTGTTCTTGGCAAAATGGCTCTCCTTTACGCTTACCCCCGCAGCCAGACGCAGCCCCTTCCCTGTTATCGCCTTTCAGTGACCCTCTCCTGGAAACAGGATCTCAGGCACCGCAGGTTCCTTACCTGAGTGGGAGAGGACAGAGTACAGTATGCAAGCCTTCCATTTTCTTATCCCATCTTTATTTTTTGTTACCTCCTTAGCTTTACTGATGTTATCGAAGTGACTTTTTGTTGCTAGTTAAAGCCCTCAGTGGAGCTCGATTTCAAATGCTTCTCCCTTCTGTTCTAATTACCCTTTTAACTTGCTACTCCTTTATGCCCCACTGACTTGTCATTAGCCATTCTCTCAAATCAGCTGTAATTAATTCCTTTGGCACAGAGATAAGGTGACCCACCCAGCATTCATGAGTGATTTTATATGCTCCTAGGTTTACTGTAAAACCCGAGAGAGAGGACTAAACCTGTTTTGGTCCTGAGGACATGTGTACTCCTTATAAAGTCATTTGATTAGATCCATATTCAACACCCGACCGCAGAGTATGCCTGGTCTTCATTTACCATGGGGGCAGTGGTTCCACTGATAGGAGGAAGAGAATTTGGGGGAGGAGGATACGTGTGTTTTCGGTTTGTTCATTTGAATCCAGAAATTTTAAAGAGAAAGTGTGCTGAGAGAACGTAGATTGGAAGGTGTGCTGATTCAGGCTTACAAAGAGTCCCTCGTGCACTTGAGCGGGTACACCCAGTGGGACTTGGTCCATTCACTGCTCCTTTTCAGTCCGTCTTCCCTGTCCTACCTAATATCACCGATTTTTCATAATGTGGGACACATGTTGTACACAAATACAAAAGACTGAAAAATATTGTTCCACTATATTAGAAATTCGAGTATATTTGTATCATTCTTGAAATACATTGCTTAAGATTTTAAAATTTTTTTGACAGCATAGAGATTTTTATATTCTTTAGTATATACTTAAATGAGAGGCAACCTTTAGGCAAGGGACAGACACCATGTGAAAAAATTCCTTTTACTTTCTCTCAGCAGCCTCAGGAACTTGTAAAAAGTATGCCATGCTCCATTTTTGTCACTGTCAAACATCCAGGCTCTGTTTTTCTGCTTGTAGACCAGTGCAAACAAGTCGTCGTTGAATCTCTCTACATTATTAGCTGCTATGGCACCTTGGTGGAGCACCTGATGGAGCCACGGCCGCTTAGCACTGCCCCCAAGATTAGCGATGACACCCCACTGGAAATGATGACATCACCTCGAGCCAGCTGGACTCTGGTTAGGTAGTACCTCCTTTTTTTCTTTTCCTTTTTTGTTTAAGAAAAAGTTTGGTTTTTCAATTACAGTTAATATACAACATGCATTCTTTTAAATAGGTCTACTGTATAAAATATTAAAAGTATACAATTTGATAAGGTTTGACATTGGTATACAGCTGTGGAAACCATCCTGTAATTAACTTTATGAGCATATCCATTGCCTGCAAATGGTGTCCAGTACCGCTTTTTACTCTCTCCCTCCTGCCCCTCTTTATCACCACTCACCAATGGAGCCCCACGCAACCACTGATCTGCTCTGTCACTGTAGGTTACTTTATGGTAGAATTCTAGAAGTTTATGTATAAATGAAATCATAGAGTGTGTACTTTTTTTGTCTTGGCTTCTTTCACCCAGCAAAGTTATTTTTGTTCATCCCTATTGTGGCATGTATTGATAATTTTTTTAAAAATTGAGACATAATTTACACATAATACAATTCATCCATTTAAAGTGAATTCTCGCTCGGTGGTGTACTCATCCACACAGTCTTCATCACCCCCAGAGGAAACCCCATACCCCTCAGCAGTCATTCATTTCACTTTCCATCTCTAGATTTGCCTACCCAGGACATTTCATATACATGGAATCATACAAAATGTAACCTTTTGCATTTGACTTCGTTCACTTAGAATAATGTTTTCAAGGTCCATCCATGTTGTAGCATGTATCAGAACCCTGTTCCTTTTTATGGCCGAATAGTACTCCATTGCATGGATGCACCACATTTTGTTTATCTATTCATTAGTTGATGGGCATGTCCATTTTTTACCTGCCATGAATTATGCTATTAAGGACATTTTGTGTACAAATTTTAGTGTAGTCCTGTGTTTCCAGTTAGTTGTCTTTGGGATATGCCTTGGAGAATACCTCCTTTTGAACTCCTTCGTCCTTGAATCTTTGTGTTACCTGTTTTTTAGGACTTGGGGTTTTCTGTTTTTGTTTTTCGTTTTCATTTTCCACGTGCAGAGCTTAGGGCTCCCTCTTATTTTCAGTCTCGTGCTCTCTGAAAATAGAGTGTACATTGAGGCAGCCACTAAAGAGAATAGAAACTGATATAAATAGATTGCAAGGTTTTCGTTAAAGTGATTCCCTAAGACACAAAGGTTAAGACTGTAGAAATGTTTATTACTCAGAGTCCTTAAAAGTACGTAGTCATTAGAACCCTTATAAGCTGATGAGGATTGGGAATTGGAATCTAGAGTACAGCTTGTTCCACATAGGGCTCAGTATGGTTGGTGCAGGAGAGACGGAGAAAATTGGTTCTGACATATGTATGGAAGGAAGCAGACAAAAACGGATACAAAACTGACCCCTTTCCGTTTGACATTTTAAACTATTCTTATATTAATTTTTGAAGGCTGTAGCATTCTTTACTACTGCTTTACTACACTAGGTTAATCTGATCGATATCTTCGTGAGGGGGCAGATCTCATTAAAATTACGGTACCATCATTGTTGAAATAAGTGGCTTATTTTGGAACTCAGATGTTGGTTAGGTCTATAATCAGTCAACCATTAATATAACTGTTTCTTTCCAATCGCTTTTACCTGCTTTATTTTATTTGAAAATACACACATATTCTGAGACCAGAGAGCTCTAACAATTGTCAGAAATTAGGTAAAATTAGAATTCTACACCTCTTCTCTGTCCAATAATTTGAATGTCTAATCTGTCCTAATGGAGGGGCTTCTGCCTTAAACTAATACTGGCTCTGTGCAGTTTGTATGACTCACTGCCACCTTTTTATTCTTTCTAAGCAGATGGCCTTGTGTTTCAGGTTTCAGCACTCCACCAAGTTCATTTTAATGATTACAAAGATAGTGTGAGTTTATATCAGTGTCTGTACGTGGTGACAGTGATGGTGATTTACATACCATCTATTAAGCTTAAATATTAATATTCTTTTGCTGTTTCCTCAGAACGCCTCAATGGAATGAATTGCAGCCACCATTTAATGCAAACCACCCTCTGCTCCTCGCTGCAGATGCTGTACAGTATTACCAGTTCCTGCTTGCTGGCCGTAAGTAGTTCTTGTTTTGTTCCTTCCACGCAGCATTTTGAGATTTCCTCTTAAAATGCCGACTTTTAATGTAGCCATGCATATTACCACTGGTATCGTCCACAGGCCGTAAACAGTTAGCTGGAGGCCAATCAGTTGTTTACTACAAATAGAAACCATCAGACTTAGCACACATTGAGTTGCCTCTGGCCGTTCGTCTTCCCTGGCCATGAGAGATAGCCCTGCAATTATGTAAGTTGATGTCAAGGCAGTGTCTGGTGGACTCAAAAGTAAAAAAAAAAAAAAAAAAAAAAAAAAAAAAGAGGCTACTAGGATATAATAAACTTTCATAAAACTTGGTATCTATTTCTGACATGAAAAAAATTAAGTGCTTTTCACTGTGAAAACTGTATCGGCAGGTTTTTCTTTTGGCGTATTTTACTTGCAATAATGAAGTAATGATTGCAACTGCATAGGGTTTTTGTTCGTTTAGTTTCATATCTAAGCCCTTACATTTGCGGAGATGATTCGGGTTCTTTTTTTCCTTAAGGAGAAAATGTACACTGCGCTAGGAACAGCCTTGTCTGTAGGGCAATCATGAAAAGACAGTTTAATATTTATTATCCAGTTTGTGGTCATAGAATTAAACATTCTTTGCAATTATAATTCAGTTTTGTAGAATTGACTGAATCCTTAATTAAACGTCACGGCACTAAGCAGTGCGTGTTTTTAAAGAAACTTCCTAAAATTTAACGTTATGTTTTTCATGGAGTTTTGTTGTATTGAACTTACTTTCTCACTTGGCGGTGTTTATACAGCATGAAGTAAAATATTTCTAAAACTTTTATTTTATGTTATTATATAGAATTTGTTAATATACTGAAAACAGAGAAAATTTGTTGACTGTGCTGTACAGTTATGAAACTCCATAATTGTAATAAATAGTTGTCAGTCTCACTCACTCATATAATGGAACTCACTGATTTTTCCTGTGTGTGTTTATTGAGTGACTTCTATGTGTCAGGTACTTGGGACTTAAATGTGAATAGTTTGTTCTTCTGTGGTCAGTGAATTCAGTGTCTATTTAGAGAGAGAGGAATTTAATGAAAACGTGAAATGCAGCGAGACGGGTGCATCCGTGAAGAGTTGGTTGTACGATGAACTATGAGGGCAATGCCGTAAGTTGCCGAAGACTTTACAGAGGGGGGTAGTATGTAAGTGGTTTCCTGGTTCAAAAGAAGAGCACATAAAAGTTGTTAGGTTCTAGATTATCTAAGCATATATTAAACTCCTTCATACAAATTAGAAAAAACATGACATTTACATGATATTTAATTAAAATAATGAGCACCTTTTCCTCTACCCTCTCATCATGGGTGAAAAATAACTAATTTTGCAGGTCTCAAATATGTAAGAAAATGACATGGGCAAAAACCAAATGCAACTATCTTTATCCCTCAATAGTTCTGTTCCAGCAAATTAAGCGCCTTGGTATTACTTGATTTTAGCAGCTCTGAACACCTTTGTCCAGTTCTTAGAACTTCACACATCTCCAGGTGCATGGTTACAAGCCGCCACTGTAGGCAGTAGCAAGCCGTCAAGTGTTTTCAGGCATCAGAGCCACACCATCAGAATTGCATTTTAGAACGATCACTCTGGCCGTCTTGTAAAAGGAGGTTCAGAGGAGGGGCAGGGAGGGGAGTGAAGGCTGAGTGACCCTGGAGCAAGATGTGAGGGCTTTAATTAGGGCTGTATTACAGAGAACACAGGACAAATCTGTGAGGTAGTGCAGGGTTGGAATAGAAAGGAATTAGAGATAATTTGAAAGAGCATAGTCACTGATGATTCTATGGTTTCTAATTAAAATGTGTAATATAATGCATTTCCTGTTGGACCTTTTGAATATCAGATGGACTAGCAATGGAATAAGGATGAAAAGGCTTGGGTTCTAGTTCCAAACTATTTCCTAATAATTTGATAAATATAAAACAGCAATAATGATACTTGTTGTTATAAAGGTATTATGGTCAATAAGGCTGAAGCGCTTTAAAAACTATAAAACAATATATACATTTAAGCATCATTCTGTACTGTTGTTACTTATCTCAAAAGTGCCTATTTTCAAATAACAGACTTCAGGGCCTTAATAATGAAATACCTATTCTGGCTATCTAATTTCGACCACGTAATATCCATTATCCAAGTGATGGATGATAATTAATATGCTTTTTCTTATCTTGTGAAATGTTACTATAGTTATAACTAATAGGTAAAAAATACTAAAGAGACAGATAATTTCATAATAAGTATTATATTGCTTCTTTACATTGAGAGTATAGACACAGAATTTGTCTGCGTCTTCCATAAAGGAAGGTTATTTGATTGAGATCGCTGCGTATGTGAGTATGTTACATGACTGAAGGAATTCGATCTGCGAAGCATGGACATCTGTGTCAGAGAATTAAAGCCCTGAAATACGGTTGGTACAAGCAATGCTGGAGCCAGTTTAGAGAGAACACCTTTACCCTGCCCATCTGTTGAGCCCTTTATGCAAGTTAGAACCTCATTAAGAAGACTTTCTTGCTCTAGCCAGGTAGCTCAGTTGATTAGAGCATCCTCCCAGCACACCAAGGTTCTGAGTTCGATCTCCAGTCATGGTGCGTACAAGAATCAACCAGTGAATGCATAAATAAGCAGAACAACAAATTGATGGCTGGCTGGCTGTCTGTTTCTTTCCCCCCCTCCCTTTCCTTTCCTCTCTCTCTAAAATCAATCAATAAAAAAAAGACTTTCTTATTACTTTCTTGCTTTTTCTCCAATGCTCTTTACTGAAGCCATTTGAAACAATATGACCTCTTGAAACACAAATACACCATATTTTTACCATATGTAATACTGGGAATTTTTTTGTTTTACTTAACCATATTGAAAATCACCTCTTATTTCCTAACTTGGAGACAATTGATAAATATATTACTAAAAGTATTTCAGCCCTGGCTGGTGTGGCTCAGTGGGTTGAGTGCCAGCCTGCAAACCAAAGGGTTGCCAGTTTGATTCCCAGTCAGGGCACATGCCTGGGTTGTGGGCCAGGTCCCCAGTAGGGGGTGCGTGAGAGGCAACCTCACATTGATGTTTCTCTTTTCCCCTCTTTCCCCCTCCCTTCCCTTCTCTCTAAAAATAAATAAATAAAATCTTTTAAAAAAATACAAGTATTTTCAAATGTAACCATTTGGACTAAAACTAACACAAACTTCACAAATGTGGGAAGCATTTTCTTTGGTTGTATTTGGACCTGTGGACCACATGAAGCAGACTTGAGCAAACTCTGTAAATTATAATAATAGTTGACAAAGTGATTTAAATCGAAATGGGAAAGAGACTTCGTCTCAGGGAAAGAAGAGCAGGATGTTTAGCAAGGACCCCCCACTCCCCTTCCAGCCCAGTAACCATAACAGGTACCCTGCTGGTCGATAAACAGAGTTTTGGGTATGTGGCGGAAGAGTGACTGGTGGGGCAAGGAAAGGAAGCCCTGCCTGAAACACTCACGACTTCCCACATGACTTTAAAGTGAAGTAAGTAAAAATCCCAAATTTTGTATATGTAACTGTAGTCACATTTCCTACCTATAGTAATATAATAAAATAAAGGAATTTTGGAGTATCATTGAATCATACTTGAATGCTCCTTACAGAGATTCCTATGGAGGCAGGGAGGGCTCTTTATTAATTATTAGGTTGAGCCATAGGAATTGCCAGTCAAACAACAGCAAATTCATATGGTTTGAGTGGATTGATTAATTTATATGTGCCAAGTGAATGTAAGATGGTTATCTAAGCTTGTTATATAGCTCAGTAAAGGTAAAAGTTGAGAATTTATTAGCAAAAAATGTTTTGCCTTGGTCATAAGTAATCTTGAGAATAGTTTATGAAAAGATTATAGCAGAGATGAGTGAGTTTTTCTTCAAAAAATTACATGCTATAATTATCTTTTCTCAAGTAGGCATTTTAACTATGATTCTAAAGTAGTCTGTTTTAGAGCTTCCCAAATTGTAAATGAAAAACAGGGCTTACTGAATGGACTTGGGGAATTTGTATTCATGGGGAAAAATAGTGTTTCCTCCTTTTCTTTCAGGTAATTGGACAGCGGCAGTATTTTTAAGTTGCTGACATTCGCTAGCTTTGTTGGGGGAAGGTCAGACGTGGGTACATGAGAAGTTCCTCCTTAAGCTTACTGACTTTTCTTTGTTAAGTAGCAACAAAAGATCTTTCAATAAAAATATAGCTTTGATACACAGTGGAAAGATGACAGGGATCTGTAGAACCCTCCTGTGTTTTATCAGGAATATAATTGTTTTCCTGTACCTTTAAAAGCATTATAGGAAAGGTGGGGAGAGCCTTTGACACCAGGTGGAAAGGAATGAAGAACATTGAAAGTGGTTTAAAACAGATATCCTTCAAAGAAACGTGTTTCAACTTGATTTGTGCATGAAAATAGTGTGCTTTAATTTCATTGAGTATTTCTTGAGGTTTCGTTTCAATAGTAGCTCCACACAAAGGTAGAATAATAGGGATCAGATTGGCCATCCTGCTTGAAACAACAACAAAAAACAGGGTATAGTACAAAGCAACTGTTTTCAAGTCACTGCACATCAGGGACTAAGGGATAGTGGTCCTTGAGAGACGGGAAACTAATGAGGTGAGCTCTACAGTTGCCTCAGGTTGTTGCCTTAAAGGGTTTTCTAGACTGTGTTGCAGTGATGGAGAATCCAAGTGGAATATAGCGCTCAGAGCCCAGCAAGACCCAGGAAGAGTACCTATCAGCAAACTACCATAAGCTGTTACTGTAAAAAAGGTTTTACTAAAACACAGCAACACCATTTCATTTGTATATTGTCTGTGGCCACTTTAAAATAATAACCACAGAGTTGAGGAATAGTGCAGAAACCATATGACCCACAAAGCCCTAAATATTTACTATTAACTCCTGACCCGGAATTAGCTGGACAGGTTATTAGAGAGAATAGATGAGCACAGACTGAAACTCTGAATATCTGCAGAGGGTCTTCTTCTAGTATTCAGCATAGTGCTGGTGGGTGTGGGGAACTACCCAAAGCCCAGGAAACAGCACCCATCAGAGAATCGTAGAGGGCACAGTGCCTAGAGCTCACGCAAGGTCAGGAAGACTGACGCTAGCAGTTGTTGTGACTGTACTGCATAGGTTTAAAAAGGTGGAGATGTGGGAAATATTAAGAAGACTCAAAATTCTAGATGTGAAAACCTAGGTGTGAAAGCTGTGTTGGATAAGAGTGAGAATAAATTAGAAATTGCTGAAGAAAATATTAGTGAAATTGAAGGTAGACCAAGAGAAATGACCCCAAATGAAACACAGAAAGAAAAAAAAATTAAAAACAGTTCTACTGAGCTGTAAGCTGATATATACTTGAAGTGAGACTCCCTGAATCAGGATGATTGGTGGGACAGAAGAGATAGCCACAAAAATTTCATCTCTGATACCAAAGCCCAGATCCAAGAAGAACAGTAAATCTCCAAACACAAGAAACACGAAGAAAACCATACCATGTACCTCATTATCAAACTGCTCAAAATCACCTGGAAAGAGAAAAATCTTAAAAGCAGCCAGAGTTAAAAAAAAGATGTTATGTACTGAGGAACAATGATGAGAATGACATATTTCTTTTAAGTACTAAAAGGAAACATCCGCTGACTCAGAATTTTATATTCTCAAAAATATCTTTCAAAATGAGGCTAAAATAAATTATTTTTTCAGATATACAAAAGATTAAAGAATTAATCAGCAGCAGACATGCTGCACAAGAAACCTTAAAGGAAGTCCTTTACGCAGAAAAAAGATGACACCATGGTTAGAACATATAATATATGTGTGTTTTTGGTAATTATTCAAGTCTTTTAATAGTACAATTTACTGTAAATACAAAAATAGTATTAATGCATTGTGGTCTTTAAAAAATATATATGTATGTATGTTTGTATAGACACATTTTTATGTACACCAATGTATATACACCAATGTAATGTCTTTAAAATGTATGTGTGTGTGTGTGAATGTGTAATACACACACAAACCCAGTATCAACAGTAGCACAATGACCAGGAGCGTGGGAAATGGAGTATTATTACTGTAAGGTTTTTATGGTATATGCAAGTGGTATAACTTCACTTAAAGGTCAACTGTGATGTTAAAGCTGTACCTAATATAATCAAAAGCAATCTACAGCAAGAAAGGAAATACAGTGGAAACAGGTAAGCAAGATGATGTGACCCTAAACATATCAATACTCATTATAAATGATCTAAACACACTAATAAAAATTCAGAGATTCTCAAATTGGATAAAAGTATAAGCTCCAACTATACGCTGCCTAGGAGAAACACACTTTACACCCTGAGTTGCTGTATCAGATTAGAACACTCGACCCAACAACAGTAGAAAATACATTCAAGTGCACAGGGAACAGTGACCAATGTAGACCATCTTCTGAGCCATAGAACAAGTCTCAGTCAATGTGAAAGCTTTCAAGTCATATGAAGTATATCCTCTGACCACAGAGGAATTAAATAACATATAAATAACAGATCTCTGGGAAATCCACAAATATTTAGAAACTAAACAACATACTTCTAAATTATACATATGTGGTACACAGAAGAAATTAAAAGGAAAGTTAGAAATTATTTTGAACTAGCCCTGGCTGGTGCAGCTCAGTGGATTGAGCACGGGTCTGCAAACCAAAGGGTCACTGGTTCTATTCCCAGTCATGGCACATGCCAGGTTGTGGGCCATGTCCCCAGTAGGGGTCACTTGAGAGGCAACCACACATTGATGTTTCTCTCCCTCTCTTTCTTCTCCCCTTCCCCTCTCTCTAAAATAAATAAATAAAATCTTTTAAAAAATTATTTTGAACTGAATGAAACAAAAAACATTCATATTCTTAGAATATTCTTCAGCAAAAACATGTTGATTGAAGTATAAGTACATACAAAAAGTTGTATGAGTTTCATGGACATTATGCCAGGTAAAAAAAGCCAACTCAAACTTTGCATACAAAAACCTAAAAAGCACAAATAGAAATAAAGACCATATTTATATAACATTATCAAAATGGCAATTACAGAGATGAGGTCTTAGAGACAAAGCAGTAGAGAGGATGCTGCATGTGACTATAAAGCACGCGGTAGATCTTTGTAGTGAGGGATCGGTTCTGGGTCTTGATTGTAGTGGGGGTTAGACAAATTAACAAGTGATAAAATTGAATAGAGCTATACACACACACACACACAGTCTGTCACATAAAATTTGTATATAAAATCGTATTTGTAAAGCTGGTGACACCTTTAAGGTGAATAAGGTCTGTGGATTGTATAATGGCAATTTCTGGGTTTTGAAACTAGGTAGATGTTATACAAGACCTCTCTGTACTGTTTTGTAACTTCTTAAGACTCCATAATCATTTCAAAATGAAAAGTTAAAGAAAAGCAGAAAATGTGTGGAACGGCCCTAAGTCAGTTCTCAAGAGGAAATTTATAGGACTAAATGCCTGTCCTATAAAAGGAAGAGTTCTGAAATCAATTACCTCTGCTTCCACATTCAGAAACTAGAAAAAGTTAAGCATTTTAAAGTGTGAGAAAGGAGCCCTGGCCTGTGTGGTTCAGAGGGTTGGAGCCATGTTGCATAGACCAAAAGGCGGGGGATTTGATTTCCGGTCAGGGTCAGGGCACGTGCTTGGGTTGCAGGTTCAGTCCCATCTTAGCTTCATTGAGAAGGCAACCAATCCTTTTCTCTTTCACATTGCTATTTCTCTCTCTCTCTCTCTCCGCCCTGCCTTCTCTCTCTAATAGTAATGAAGAAATGTCCTAGGGTGAGAAGAAAAAAATTTTAAGTACAAGAAAGGAAATAATAAAAGTCAAAGTGGAAATCAATAGAAAAAAATAGAAATAATATGGAAAAACAGAAAATAAATTAAACCTGTGCTGTGGATTTCTTCTGCTTGGGGCTTGTGAGATTCCCGGATTTGTGGGTTTATAGTTTTCATCACATTTGAAAACTTTTATGTAATTATATCTTCAAATATTTTTTGTCAATCCCTTTCTCTCCTTTTGTGACACCAATTATATGTATGTTGACCACTTGATATTTTCTAAGCTCACTGATTCTTTGTTCAATGTTAAAAATTCTTTTCCCCCCCATCTATTTTGTATAGTTTATATTTCTACGTATTTAAATATAGTGTCTTCTTTTTTCTGCATTTTCTCAATAAGTCAGTGTTTGAACATAAGGAACATTTATTTTATGTTGGATGTTAGAGCCTCTGTGTGCTACTTCTTCCACCATGTTATTTCATGGGGGCTTTTTTCTATTGATTCATTTTTCTCCTTGGTGTAGGTTTTTTCCTGCTGGGCATTTTCAATATCATGTTGTTGAGTGGTGGATTGTTTCGTATTCCTAGGATGCACTCAAGTTAGTTGGAATGAATTTGATTCTTTGTGTTATTTTTTAAGCATTGTTATTCAGGGTTCATAACAACCTTTTGCTTAGGGTAATTTAGTTATTTGAGGAGATAATGTAAATCTGTCTTTCTTATGTGGCCAGTAGTGGAAGTATGTGATTATAATTATTTTTTCAACTTCAGATGCTTAAACTCTTATGTATTATCTTGATCTTACATTATACCAGTTGTGCTGACTGGACTTTGGGCTCATTACCCTAACAGAAACACAAATAAGGAACATGTGTATAAGTATCTATAATACTTTAATTAATTGGTATAGAAATTCAGAGATTGAAGAAGTTATTTATTAGTGGAAATAATTTCAGTGGGGATGGAGAGAAAAGGCTGAATTTCAGAGACATTGAGGAGGCCGCATGTATGAGATTTGGGACTAAATGAGGTGACTGATGAAAAGTGAGGAGGGAAGGATGGCTGGCTTGGGTAATAGGTCATGACATTGATTGAAACATTAAGAGAAGTAGGTCAGCTGCAGGAGGGGAGAGAACTGGTGATAGCAGTGTTTCATCTGTTTCGGTGTACGCAGTAGGATCTAGGAAATAACCCCAAACTTCCATACGTCTATTTATAATTTAAGCTTCCTTCTGAAATTTTTTGTGCATAGTATATAATTGGTAATTGATGTAAGCTTTCTATGAAATAAGTTTATCCCTGAGAGAATATAGAGAGAAGAGATGAGGTTCTATTACGATACCCCAGGCAGCATGACACGTAAGGGACGGTAATTCCAAAAGTCCAACCGGAACCTCACTTTGAAGTCTTAGTGCTGCTTTGACCAAAACCTCAGTTTTGTTTTGTTTTTTAGGAAAAAAATGACATCTTTATTTTTGCTAATCTCTGAAATATAGCACTCCTTTAATTACAAATGTAGGAAACAAACCACAGTAGTATTAATGATACTTAGGACTTTGTTACCAATAAAAATCATGGATATTTTCATGTCATTTCACTATTGTTTAAGATATCCCCAATTTTATTATGTATATTATTTTAAAATCTTAGTTTTCATCATACTAAGAAGAACTAAGTTTTGGGTTTTATTTTATTTAATAGCTGGGATGTCTATTGATATATCTTCTTTTTAAAAATATTACTGCTTGGCTAATCTCTCGGACTTCACTAGCACTTTTATTTTAGTCTTTATCTATAATGAAGTAGAGTGTAGCGAACATTGTTACAGAAGTACAAAAATCACAAGTCAGCAGCGTAGTTACAGGTTAGATTCTAGAGATGTTGATTTCCAAGTGAATTTTGTAGCCTACAAGCTGCATCCATGAGAATAGGAATACCAAATATTTGCCCTTGTAATATAAAGTCAAACTTTTGGGTTTAGAATGGAGTCATTTTAGATATTTACTCTCCTATTGTTTTTTTGAACACATTGATACAAAAAGGAAAAAAATTTTTGGTCTTCTTTACCAAGGTCATTGTCAGTTTCCCAGAAAAGCAATTAAATACGCTGCAATTTTCTGAGCTTCTCTCTTTTGAACGTCACATTTGATTTAACCTAACATCCTGGATTGCATCGCTGTTGTGGTATGTACCAACTGTGATGGAGGCACTCAACGATATTTCCTTGCATTGTCCATAATAAATATTTGCCCAAGAGTGGGTAAGGGTGGAAGGGGAAGAATGAAATGTTTTTCTCTTGCAGAGGAAACTTGTAATGTAGGACTTATTTAAAGAGTGTTTATAGTCCATTGTTGGCCACTGGGTGTGTCACACTGCTCTGTCCACGTCTAAATATCTGAGGTAGTTTGGAAACCACTTCAGATTGAATTATATTTGACAGTTTTTTTTCTTATTTATATTTAATTTTGTCAACTGACACATACATGTCCTTCTGTAGAGAAATGATTTTCATAAAATGAAATTTTAGTCTTCAAGAGACTAAAATCTTGAGACACATTGAAACTGAATTTAGCCATATGTATGTTGTTTAACTTAGGGAACATGATGAAATCAAATATATTTTCTTCTTCAATGAAAAGATGTCATATAGTTAAATGAAAGTACTATCAGCAGCCGGCAAGCTTTATAAATGACGGACTGAAAAGGTTGGATTAGATTACCTTCTTTCTTCTTTCCCTTTGTGTTTATGGGATGTGTGCTCCTTATTAATACCCATATCTTTACATAGCTCTTCACACCCATGGAATAGTTGGTTGGGTTTTCTTGTCATTGATGAGTTATTGTTGAGATGTTTTAATGTCAAAATGCCTTTTTATTACAGTAGACCTATACTCCATTCTGAAGTAAATCTTTGCCTTTCTGTCATTTGTTTTAGTAATCACTAAAGTATTATTTACTAGTATTTTGTTCAAAAAATAATAATTTATATTATCAATTCACCTTCCAGTCCTAATTGTTCTTAAATTAAAATGAAACAAATATAATGGCCTTTTTTGTACTTTCAAATGTTTTTCTTACTTTATTTTATGAAATTCTAGTGACACTAGTAGCTTAATGTTTCTTTAGGTTATTGTATGACCTGCTTTTTCAAAAGTACATATGAGAGTATATATTCTTTTCCATCAATGCTATTAATATTTATTTCCATTGAATTGGCAGATATGACTGAGATAGGACATTAATTCTGATAGATTAAAGAAAAATAATCTTGGTCATAAAGCTTCTAGCCTACCAGTACCTCTGCTTCTGATGTCAACTACTCTATCCTGCTGAGTTTAAGGTTCCATGTAAATACACTGTTATTTCTGGATGTGCATTTTGTAAATTGGGCAGGGGGGACATGGGATGGAGGGTCCAGGGATACCTTTGACTTCTCTCCAAAAAGAAGGAGCTGAAACAGAAGGGTTTGTGTCTCTCACCTGCAGTACTGTAGTGGGTTGGTGTTGGCAGGAGCTTGTGGTTTGATGTGCCATCAGTTCCGTGAGTGAGGTCAATTGCTGAGAAATGGCTAAGTGGGAGTTTAGGGGGAATGCTCCAGCTGTCTGCTCTGTTAGTGGCAACAGGAGTTCTGGCGCCATTTCCGGGTCACTGTTTGTATCTGTCTGTGGGAGTTAGAATACAGTTGTTTCTCTCAGTTTCAGCCTTCTCTATAGAATTTCTGCCAATTGTTTGACTCCATTAAGTGTACAGAGGAAATAAAAGCCCGAACGACCAATCCACCAGGGGCTATAGATAGACCTTTTCTTTGTCCATACTCAGAGCACTGCATTAAGTCTCATTATCCATTTATAATAAGTGACCTCTGCCCCCTAGGTCATTGAAATATATTCAGTGTGCTTTTCTGACACATAGGGCACCTTCTCAGCAGCCTCACGAAACAACAGGACGGCTGATAGACTGGAGGACTGTGCACACTGCAGGTTTTTAAATGCACAGCCTTGTGCCACATCACTCTGGCAGGGTTTTTGGTTTTTTTTTGCTCTTGCCTGGTTCATAAAGGGGCTAAGGGGAGCCTAATATTTGGAAGATGAATGTAATGTTCCCTTTTCCTTTCTTTTATTATCAATTTTTTTTGGCCAGTTTTTGCATTTTTTTTTCTAGGAAGGATTTGCCTTTTTGTATGCTTCTGCAGTTCCTGGTAGAGAAATATAAAAAGAATTGGATATAGTGAAGGGAGAGGGCTGTCACCTTTGGAGAGTGATCGCCAAATATGCCCAGGGTGGCCCTGGCGGTTATCTTGGATGTGTTGAAAACCTGTCTTCTAGTCCTCTGCTCTGCCCAAATATGGTGATTAAACCTCCCACTGAAAAGTCTGGGAGATGGTTTTATCCTTCCTTGGTTTCTATAGTCCAGATTTCTTCTGTAAATTTGGACCACCTCTAGAGAGGTCAGCACGTCTCGTAGTTCTGTCTTCTGTTCCCAGTGTGTAGACAGACTTGGGAAAAGAGGGAGGTAACATAGTGATTAGTGGGTGAAATGTATTTACCACGTAAAAAAAAAATTATGTCCAGAGCTTCACCTTGTGTAAACTGAAGGTCAGCCTTCCAACCGTCTTGACTACCAGCTGCTAACTGTGTGGCCTTAGTATAGTGCCTGTGTGAAGTAAATGACAGGGGTCGGTCATTTACAGAAGCGTGTTGGGATAGGAAAAGTAGAAGACTGAGAGCCACTTCTTTAGCGACTCCTGTGAAGAGACTTTGAGACTAGGAGAAATTGTTTATGAAAATACTGTTTAAGGCCAACATGCCTATACTGGATTAGTGAAGCCCTCTTTCTCTCTTAGAAGCTTGCATACCCTGCATTTAGTGTCACGTGCATTGGCTTGCTCACTTCATTAGAAATATGTGAGACACACAGGGATTCAAAGAAGCCCAGTTCATTATAATGAATTAGCAGCCACACTGTCCCTAGAACGCAGGTGTCTAATGCAGAAAACTACTTTTGCTTGGAAGGATGGCACTGTGGCGTACTCTCAGATATTGGGACACAGAGATGTTATCTCGGAAGGTTGGCCATGGAGCCCCAACGCAGATTTTTCTCTCCAGAGCAGTTAACAGAAAACCTTAAAGTTGTCAGAACCCTCTGCATGACAAGAATTAATATATTAACTGGATTATAGCACCATTTGACAAATTGCTTACTAAATACATCAAAATTGATTGGACATCCCGCATTTGAATTGACAAATGGCTGCATTAGGAGAAGGAGGGAAATTCATTAATTATAGCTGCTCTCCACCATAGGAAATATAATTATATAAATATGGATTTTGTTAAAAGAAAAGTCTAGTTTGTGGCAGTGCCTCTTATTATGTGTATCTACACCTCTTTGCCATTAATAGAAGGGTTGCTTTTAGCTACTGTCCTTTAAATAATGGAAAATAATAATTTCTGCTGTGTTATATGTTTCAGGTTCTTCTGACTGTGTAGTAATCTTTAGTGATTATTTAAGAAAAGTAGAAAGGAACAGGGAAACTTTGTACTTCAGCCTTTCTGCTGAATTCTTAGTTGCATCTGTATTTGTTCATCTTGCACCTAAATTCTTATACTATTTAAGTCAAAAATCTTTGATAGTGTATAACCTTCACCATCACTGAAATGCTCCTTTAAAAGAATTGTTTTTTCCTACTCTGTTTGTGAAGGTGCCCAGCCAGTGACTGCGGCCTGAGGGAGGTGCGGATTGTCTCCTATGGTCGGAATCCTCTCCCTTTACTGTTGTCATGTGACAGGAGGCTTTCGCCGTGTGATTTGGTGGAACTTGGTCAAGAGACAAGCATTGAATTACCTTCATTGCCTTTTTGTCATCAGTTTCTTGCCTTTCTTACTGTGCTTTCTTTGTATTTTAAGACCACATGAAGAGCGTCAGAACCAGCCTTATATGATGTCAAGTCTGGGTCAGAGCTAAGTTTTATAAGGAATATTTTGAGGCTTTTTTGTTTTTCTTCTTCTCTTAGGCCAGCCTTCCAAGGCTGTTTTCAGGTGCCAGAGACCCTTCCATGGTTATGTCACACACATCTTTAAATATGAAACAAAACCGTGTTGTCTACAATGAAATCTCGTTCATTAGGGGTATTTTAGAGAATGTAAAGTTGAGGCCCAGAGAACTTTGTTTCTGTCACTACGTGTGACGCTTCCTGGAATGTCAGCAAATTCCTTTGTGTTGTGAAACACAATAAAAAAATTTAAAACTAAATGTAATTTTTCTCCATTGTTTGATAGCTTTAGATGGTATCTCTGATCAGGATATATAGGTATTTACTAAGATGAGAAAAATGATTGTATTAAGGAGGCATGGACCGCAGACATCATGGAAACTCCAAATGACTGGTACAATATAATTGATATCTGAGACAAACCATCTCTTTCACGTTTCACATGAAAGTTTTAATTTAAAATAATGAACTTACTAAGTAAAGCTGTGATGAATTTAGGCAGTTTATTCTTCAGGTGAAGAACATGGCCTTTGGCATTTGCAGTTCTAAATTCTTTTTCTATTATTTGCTGCCTGGGTTACTTTGAGCAAATAACTTCCCTGAACTTTAGTTTACCTGCCTTTAAAATGGGAATTAAAAATACCTTTCATACAGGACTGCTGTCAGATTAAACAAGATCATTCCTCCAAAAAGCTTCATACACTACCTTGGTAGAATAGAAACTCACTAAAGATAGCCCGTTGTTTGTAGGCAGTGTTAACAGAAATAGACCCTTGTCCTCCTTTGAGATCTCTCTTGCCTCCCTCCATTCCAGGTGCTTTGTGACTGAGCAGCAGCCAGGCGGCACAGCTAAAGATGCTTTGTTGTTGACAAACAGCAGGAAGGGAAAATGCTTGTGCTAGGTCCTGTCTCTACTGGTCTTTAATGGTCACCTGGACAAGTGTGGCTCTATCCCTAATGTGTGCATTTTCAACGCTGTAGAAGTAAATTCCACTTAGCATTTCTAAATTATTGATGCAAATTGAAAATGTCTCTTAGGCTTCTTTGTTTTGAGCATCTTCATTCCTTTAGTAATTTATAGAGAGTGAGATTTTTCTTGGTGTCCTCTGCGTGCCGGAAAGCTTTACTCTGGGAGTTGTTTTTCATCGTTGCCGTAAGACTCTGAAACTTTTACCTAAAACGGTAAAATTCTCCATCCTGAGACTTCTGAAATGGCAGACGGACATTTGAGTTTCTGAGGTTATCACTGGAATCATTGTTCACTATTTCAGTGAGCCTTCCAGTTTTCCATTCCATATTCTTTGGGTTTGTAGTATAACATGCATTCATATAATAATAATGAGGCGATTTGCAACAAAAATTTTCGAAAGCAGTGAGAGGGTGGGAGAGAGAGAGAGGGGAGGAAAGAAAGAAAAAAGGGAGAAGATAGGAAGGAAGGGTAAAAGGGAAGAAAAAGAGAGAAGGGAAAAAAGGGAGGAAGGAAGGATGAATTATTTCAGTTCATTATAGGATATAGAGATTTTTTTATTATGGGGATGTCCAAACATACACAGAATTCCAGGGAATAGTATCACAGATCTGCTGAATACCCAGCTTTAACAACTGACAACATTCTGCCTCTCGTTTCTTTTGTTCCCCTAAAACCTCTCCCTCTGTCTCTGTTTGTGTCTCTCTTTAATGTAAGGTGCATAAAGTATTATGAGAAAGCCACCCACTGTTACATCTTTATGCCCGAACTCTTCAGTACACATCGAATGGTAAGGACTTTAAAAAACAAGCGACTGCCATGCCGTGACATAATACGCAGGTGACACAGTGGCGATGGTTTGTGGAGATAACTCTTTCCAGTAGTTTCGTGTTTTGGACCAGTAATGGGGAGAGCCCCCTTGGAAAGTGTCTCTTGCATTTGGAGAGAGAAACCCCTACGGTGGTGTGGGGTGTGTTCTCTCCCTCTCCTTCCCATATCTTCTTGGTTCTGTGAATTTTCTGGTTTATTTAGAGGTAAATCTTGAACATTTAGTTTCTTTATCATATGGAATCCATCATGGATCCTTAATGATTATTTAGAAAGATTTTAAATTATGTTCTAAGTACATGTTGAAAATGTTGATGTCTTCCACGTCTAAAAGCTTTTAACTCTCCGCGCCAAGAGAACTTCGTCTCTTTTGCTTAGGCAAGAGAAAATCTGCACTTAATTCCTCCTGCAGTGTAAAGATCTAGACTTACCTAGCATGTAACTAGATAATGAGTAAGTGGAGCGTGGACGGAGCTGCGTTAACTCTTTGCAGAGCGGGATTTTTGCCGTTTTTCCATTTACAAACAATTCCCTTCCCTTCTATTTTCATATGTCACACTTTATTCCGGAGGCTGGACTGAGTGCATTCGATCCTTTGCTCATCAGGTATGGCACTGTAGGTGGGATCAAGAACAAAAAGTTTGCAATAACCGGCTTATTGCCTACTTGCAAAAACTGGTACATTGATGACTGAACACAGTTTAATGACCCCACACAGTGATTTCTTACCTTTAAGACGCCAGTTTGCAATAGTTTCTGCATCATCCTGTACTCATCTTAGTCTCTTATAGAGGATGTTACATTTTGGAGAATTGATTTTTCCTGAAAGAAGTGCCTCTAAACTACAGGGTTAGCTGTGAGAATACAGTTGCCACTACTGAAGGATCACAGCTCATATTTCTAAATGCATAGAATCAGCAGCAGGAGAGCTTCTAGCTTCCAGCAAGTAGTCATGTCACTCAACCAAAGCACATCCCACCATGGGTACTTGGGCAGTTGCTAAAAGCCGGCCCTGTATTTGATATGTGTGTGTGTAAATACGGAGACATTGATCAGAGGATGTGTGTGGAATGAGAGAGTATGTACATAAGCACTTCCACACCCCTATTTAGCGGAGATATCCCTAAACCTAAGGGAGTAGGGGACTTCATCTCACTCAATATGCTGTAAGCTCAGCTCTGTTCCATGCACTGCTTTCCGTTGTTCGCTGACAGGCATCTGATTTCTTCGTTTGACTTCTTGGATTGACTACATTAACCACACCAGTTTTGGTGTGTTTTTCACAATTTTTCCTAAATTTTCATTTTTAAACAGGTACATGGCTTACACAGTTTGCAAGGTACCAAGGGCTGTTTAGTGGAAAATAAGTCATGCCTGTGTCCTCAGCCTGACCTATATCCTCGTCCCTACCCTTTCAGGAGACACCACTGTAACTGGAGTTGAGCTTTGACGAGAATGGGTTTGTTCCAATTTAGACTTCCATGTCTGTGTAGACTATGTGAACTGCGGTAAGGCAAGGTCGGTACCCATGATCTACAGGGAAGGTATTATACAGTCATAGTACAATCCTTCAAAATAGCAAGGTGGACTTTTGAAGCTACCCTGCTGTTGTTTTAATGTGTATATAATGTAGTCGTGCTATGAATCGGGTTGCTTTAATGCACATCAAATAGGCATTGTGTATATCTTTCCACGTAAATAAACTCCACCTTGACCTTATTTGAAAATGTTTTGAAGGGATTGTTGCAGTCTGTTCAGTTCTCAGAAGCATATTGGGACCACCTGAAATTTTTACTGGAGTAGGCGATCTTGCTGATAGCACGAAACCATTACGTTTCACAATCAGGAGCCAGACTAAACTGTGAACCCTTCCCGACTACCTCCAGGTCTGATTTGTCCAGACGCTATGTGTCATGTGACCCTCATGGCAGCAGGAATAACAAATGAAGACTCCGGAGTTTCTGTCATCTCTGAGAGTATTACACGGTACTGGGGGGCGGAGGGGGGGGCAGGAAAAAGAAGGCAGGGCAGGGCAGAGATGCGCCCAGTGTTCCGGTTATTCGGTGAAATCTGTTGTCTCAGTCAATGAAGATACGTCATTTTTCTAATCATAATACCTGTGACTATTCTTCCGAGAAGGTGGAATAAAAGAAAACCTGAAGTGTACAGTGACTGACTGTTAGAAAACTTTAGTAATCAATTGGAGAACATCGGTGGTACCGCTCAGTCAGGGTGCATGGAAGATGATTAATTCAATTAATATGTAATGTAGGTAAAGCTTGTCCCCTGTTTGGGGGTTGTAATGCTTCAGCTGTTACTGCACTGGTGCAAGAGATGGCTCCTAATAAACAGAACAGCCAGTAAGACGCAGCGCTATTGCTTAACTACCCCGAATGAAATTCAGTGAATTCCTGTGTGTTTAAGTTGAAACACTCAAACATCAGAGAGAAACTTCTTTCTAGTTTTCAGGAGAAATAGTCCCTTGATAAGAATAAGAATGCTACTCAATCCTTTACATAGTGAAGTGTGTTATTTTTAGCCTGAGAGCTTTCTCACTTTTTAAAAAATTGTTTTTAAAGAGGCTTAGTGTTTAATTTTTGCCAGTTTGATAGTATGAGAGCCTCACTTTCAGTTGGCAAATCTCTTATTACTACTGTTTGCACACATTTGTTGGCTGTTGGATTTCATCTTTTGTGAGTTGCTTGTTCATTGGAAATGCCTGAGACCATTTTGCTTTTGGATGGTCTTTCGAGCCTTTCTTTTTAAAAGGCAAATTTTAGTTTCTGTACTAAGAAACTACATTCCCAGGCAGAATTTATTCCTCAGATCCTGAGTGCTTTCTGATCAGAAACAGAGTTTGGTAAAGAGCCCTCTCTCATTGTATGGCTGTTATGTAAATGCTGTTTTTAATAAGTACCAAAAATATATTGAAGTTTGTCCTTGGACGAGAGTTTATCACTGTTGGCCTTTGGGTGAACTTTGAGCCCGAGCTGTTTCATTCAAGGCAGCATGATGTCATTTAACTCACAAATTTCTCTGTTGCTAGAAAAAGGC
Source organism: Desmodus rotundus (assembly GCF_022682495.2). Classification (NCBI taxonomy): domain Eukaryota; kingdom Metazoa; phylum Chordata; class Mammalia; order Chiroptera; family Phyllostomidae; genus Desmodus; species Desmodus rotundus. Next base: position 93,270,061 of record NC_071395.1, on the reverse strand, counting down.
AACATGTTCCCCTAAATAACCTAAAGGGCTGAATAATTCTGGCACAACATTATTCACCTCCCAGGTCTCCACTAAAGACTTCAGCATGGTAAGAGTTTCATTGTTTACGGAGGGTTGGTGGGGACATGGTAGGGAGTGCGGGGAACAAAAGCTGTGTCTGGTCCCGAGTCTGCAGCATAGTTTACTCCACTGCCCACTGAGCTGCAGTGTGGCCCACCTCACACTCCCTTCTCCAAATAAAAACCTTTGGATCCAGCTTTGTTTCTTCATAGGAAAAGACTCTGGTTTCTTTCTGGATCTATACATTCAGCATATGAACCTATTTTAGGGTTTTCAACAGAAGCTAAAGCCAAGAGCTCTATGTCACAAAAACTAGATACCATTTTTTTTAATTTATTTTTTTTTAATTTAAGTGTAGTTGATATGCAATCTTATATTGATTATATATAACTAGACAGCATTCAGAGCGGTGTTTTCCCCTTGTTCGAGAAGCAGATTTCCCTGATTCAATTGCATTGAGATTCGTTTCAGGGAGTAGAACAGCTTTTTAATGTCTCCTAAAGTTGGGAGCATGGAGTTCACTGGCGGCAGAACCTGTAGTTCATTAGCTGTGTCCTCTGAAGCTTCCAGAGCTCCAGCTAAGAGAATTTATTACTGGGAGTTCAAGAAATGTAGGGAAGAATACAACCAGAACAGAACAGAACCAAATGGATTTTCCCTTCCTTATATTATAAATAAGCACTGCCCTGAGTTCAATATTATGCTTGGTGTTAGTTTATGTAAAAAGGATGCTTATAACCCATCTGTTGTTAGTCTTTTAACTTTGATATGCATTGTTGAATCTTTTTTTCTTTCATTACTTTAAAAGCAAATGGTGCTGGGAGCAAATAATTTTTTTTTTTTTTTGTATTCTTTCATCTTAATGGAACACCTAGCCCCTGTGTACCCTGTTGTAAACTCCATAGTTAGGAGATTTTTTTTTTTTTTTGAATACCTAAACCATGTCGAATACACTAAGAAAGGTAATTACCTGCTCTAATATGAGGTGTATTCAATATACTAACGATAAAAACTTCTGTTTTCTAACCAGAAGACTAGATTTGTTGCAGCTGAGAGCCAGCTGAGAGCCAGCTGTTAAATTTTGGGTATTTTAGAAAGCATGTGATTCCTTGAAATTGAGGGTCTATTGTTATCATTTTGGAGAAAACTCCGTGAAATGTGAACAGGTTAAAATTTCTCCAGGCCTAGAAATAACTCCTTCTTGGAACCTTGGTTGAAACCTACATATTCTAACTTACAAGTATTAATCTTTATTCATTCCATTAATCCATGTTAGAAAGGCGACTTCAGAGTCACTTTCAGTGTCTGTTAATACAATGTTTATAACTTTTGAATTTAGCCGTTGTTATTTGAATAGTTTATACCTTGTACCTATAGCTTTAACAGCATCTAAATTATGCCTTTAACTTCCTGTAACTCATAAATGCTATATTTGATGTGGATAATTTATAAAAACTATATACCCATTGATCCTTACATTATGGCACATAAGACATCTAAAAATACAAGCCCAGAGGACTGGTGCAAACTGTTTATACATTTGAGAAGTTACATTATGAATTGACCCTTTCCATTTTGGAATATAGAAAATTTTATTAGGTGGAATTCAGACTTAGACACATTATCAAAAGACCATTTAATCTCTTTGTTAATAATTTTACTTACAATGTTGTCCCGACTTGGAATTTTGGGGGGAGTTAGGTTAACAGGACTAATTTGCAAAGGTCGGCACTGAAGCAGATTTGTTTGGGTTTGCTTTGCACATAAACATAAAAATATATATAGAAACACATGTATACACACCTCTCCCCCCATATATCACTGTAAGACAGCAAAATACACGTAGTGATTTTTTTAGCTTTTATTTACTCACTGGAAGCATGGTCTGCCTTCCTGAGAAGACAATATAAACAAAGTCTGGCTCACAGTGACCTCATAACGGTCCGCTGGTCCAGCCCTGCTTGTTCATCTCTACTTACCAAGTGCCTGCCCAGAAGCAGTACTTCGGAAGTTGTGTTCTCTGAAGTCGATTGGCAGGGTATCCTTTTTAGCTACATGGCTAGGCTTGTTTTAAATTATTTTACTAGTAGGGACAAAGTAGGGATGGAACATGGCAGATGTTTTTGTTTCAAAATTGCATACATTTCCTGTCCCAGGTTTATTAATTATCTAAGAACAGCTAGTACGTAAAACATAACATTTTTCTTTAGGTAGTAGGTACGTATGTGTGTTTGTTCATTAAACTCAGGCTTGCAAGATATATAACTCATTTGTCTGTTTTTGGTGTGATTTATTTATTTTTAATTGTTTTTTATTGTTCAATTACAGTTGTCCCCATTTCTCCCCCATCATTTTTCAATAAACTCTCGTAAGTTCTCTTTTGTACCTCCATTCTAACAAATGTGGAAAAATTAATCTCAATCAATTAGCGGCCTCCCCAAAATTGCATCTACATTTGATGGGGCTTACAGATTGCAAAGATAACGAGGTGGGGAAGTTGCAGACATTTTGTCCTTGTTGTAACCACTGAGATGTCCCAGTTTCCTACCTGATCGTTGGTTATTGCTTCATATAGATCTCATCCTTGTTTCTACTTCCAAGCCTGTCAGTTCTTTGGGCCTTGTTCATATTAGTCTTAGACACATAGTAATATTCTCGAGTGATTCATGGGAAACTTTGAGAGGTTGCTACAACTTGGCTGTGTAGATATTCTTTGTGCACACGTGTTTTACTCTTGCACCACGTGGGACCTCTTGCTGCTTCCTTGAACTCTACGGTATGATTTTTCAGAGCTCTTCAGCCCTTAAACTCCTTCAGGATTCTGTCAATTCCTGCCCTTCCTTGGGAACTCTTTTTTCCCCCTTTCTGTTTATGGTGCACCTGGTCCAGTTTCTGAGTCTTTCCTAATAATTGGTCAGAGAGCATGGAAGTTTTGCTCTTGTCATACATTCCATCTCTTGTTATCCCACTGTCAAGATTTTGAATTTATTTTCAATGTGACTTTGTATGTCATTGCCTTCCCAAGTTAGTAAACATGACATATTTTTCTTACCTGGATTGGGGAAGCTTTTAAAGGTAAAGAAATGTAAGAGAAGGAAAGATATTTATTTCATGTGAAAAATATATCATTTCACCAGACCTGTATTTTATTTTCAATTTTAAAGAATTTATTTTCCCAATTCTAGAATAATATTCTTGTAAAATCCATGGTTATTGCAATACTTGCATTGCTTAAAAGAATTCCTGAGAATTTTGAAGCATATTTTTTAAAAAAACAGAAGCAAAATAATGAGACCTGTGTTTTTATATTGTGATACTTCTGAATGCTTCAAAACATTCTTAACCGGGAAACTATTTTTAAGTGAACATAAAGTGTGGAAACTCTTCTTATAATTTCTACTTAGAATTCAAGATTCAGATTTAATGTTTTATAGATATATACTTTGTATTTTTACCACGTTTTTTGGAAAGCAAAGGAAGGCTAGGAAGAGGAGGAGGAGAAGGTTCTTTCTCTTCTCATCTCACTTCTCCCTCTGAGAAGTTCCAGACAGACACTCTACCAGAAAACAGCAGTAGAAGGCCTCCCCAGACACTTCTCGCCCAGCCTCAACACCTCAGGACCGGCCTTGGTTTGTCTGTGCTCATGCTCTTCCCCCCCCACCCCTGCCCCTGGATTATTTTTTAAGTTTGTCCCATTTTGATGGTGGATAAATTAGTATCTAGCCATTCTGATGTCACTACTTAGTCCAGAATCCAAAACTCCATCCATTTACTTAATCCTTTGGGAGTGCAAAATAAATATTTTGCGATGGGTACTAGCCTAGGCTCAGCATATATAGAATGCAATGTAAACTCTTGGAAAAGATTCACATTAGGTACTCGTTCATCACACATGGTTATACTTTCTCATTTCTCTGTGGAACTGCCCAATATCTTCCATCCCATTACCCTCAGTTTTTTTTAAGACCTCAGCAAACCTTTCTTCCTCCTTCCCAGACCCCTTTGTCTTACTGACTAACCTTCCACTCTAAAACTGCCTCCATATAAACTACACTGGCCTCCTGATGTTATTGAAACATTTCTTTTTTGCTCCCACTTCAAAATCTTTGTACTTGGGGTTGTCTTTATAACACCCTTCCCTCAAATATCCGTATGACCTACTCCCTCCCTCCTTTAAAAATCTTCTCTGCCCTCATCTGCTTACCAAACTATTTCCTGATCTCTAGATACCCGTTTGCAACATACACCAAAATTATTTCCAAGAGGTTGCTTAGATATCAGTTAGATAATTATGTTGGTATTCTCTTCTGTGTGATATTCAAAGACCATGCGACATTAGGGGTCGTCCTGAGATGACCACTCGTGTTTCGTGCCCCATGCCTGTCAGCTACAGAGCTGTGCTCGTGGGGGCCCAGTAGCGAATGGTCTGCACTGCTGCAAATGGTGAACTTTGGTCCAGTCCACATTGCCCGTGGAAACCGACTGCCTTAGGTGCCCTTTCTCCTCCCCCAGCGAGTTAAGGTCAGTTGTTTGTGAACACATGTCCTTTAAAATCTTGCCCTAGGCTCCACTTCATCTACCCCAGATCTACCGGTTTCACTAAGATTTCTTCAGGACACCGTACCTCGTCCTGGCAAAGATGCAGTGAGACTAGCATTCTCCATCACTGCTGGTGGAAGTGCGGAACTCTGGGAATATGCAGGAAGAAATTAAAATATGTTCATGTGCTTTAATTTCATTTTTAGGAACGTAGCCAAAGGAAAACGCATGTGTAGAAGTATACGTATGTCTGGGTGGTGGAAATTATGAGAGTATTTTCTGTTTCTCATTCTTTTCTGTTTCTTCCACGTTTCTTTAATACTCATCTACTTTTCTTCCTTCTTTTCTCTGTCTTTTTATTTTCTCTATTCCCCTCCAGTTTAATTGCTTTATTTCGCTTAGTATTAAAATGGTATGTGGAAGTAGAGAGTATATGGGAAATCTCTGTATCTTCTGCAACTATAAAAGTGGTCTAAATAGTCTGTTTTATAATAAAGTAAATAAATAGCATAGTACTTTAAAAAGAAGAAGCTGTGTTTTACTGGGATAACAATTGGTTCATGGTAGAAACTCAATAAATCGTTGTTGAATTATGAGTTTGACTGAGCAGTTTCCTCTTCATACGAGAAAGTAGGCTCTTTGTACTTAAAGCCTGTACCCTACTGTCACTGGTGAAGGGGTCCTTGCCCCAGCTGAAGAAATCAAGAGAGGAGGAGAAACAGATTCAAGCGAAGAGGTTTACTGAAAGCAAACTGGGGGGAAAGGAGAAGGTAGGGAGCTTGTTGCTTCAAGGGAATACAGACTAACGAAGAATATGGCTCCCATACTGCTGCCTGGGTCTGGCTCATATGGGGCTGGGTTCTTCACACAGGCGCGGAGCAGGTTTCTGGCATCAACCAACATAGGCACAGAGCAGAGCTCTTTGGGAACCGCCTGAAGAGAAATGTCAAACTTAACCCAGGAGAGGCTTAACAAATGACTGAAGAGAATTCCCATCCATTTGAGATCAGCTCAGGCTGCCTCAAGATAATGAAGTTATTTTGGATAAATGAAATGTTTCAGAAATTAAAAGTGTTTTTAAAATAAAAATGTATTTTTATGCCTTCCATTTTTATGAAAGATTCTTTAAAAATCTTATTACTTGACATTTGTTTTAAGCATTTTTTCCCAGATCATAGGAACTGCATCATACTATTTTGTTTGTTTACTGGAGGTGATTTAAATGGCCTAAATCCTGGAGGTTAGGAAATGTACGCGTGCACATGTAGGGGAATCGTCCCTGCTTCTACATGTCCTTGTGCTGTTAAGATACAGGTAGTTGGTTATTTCTTCTACAGCGATATATGTCATGACCAAATTCCTGTACGTTTTTTTAAAGTGTACTAATTGAAGATCTTTCTTATTCCTAAGAAATTCAGTCTTTTTTGTTCATTAATTCTTTTAATCACCTTTATGCATTTATTGTCACGCTTTATCTTATAAAGTACCACAGCACCCAGGATGCTGTCCTCACATTCATTTAGCCACTGCATGAATTAAAGTTGTTTAAATACGCTTTCTTTTTCCTGTAGTGGTCCCCCCTGGGAGCCCTGGGCCCATTACTCGGCATGGGTCCTATGACAGTTTAGCTTCTGACCACAGCGGACAGGAAGATGAAGAATGGCTTTCTCAGGTAAAACTCTAAAATGTTTGGCCTGTTACAGTGAAAGAAAACAGGAATCTGTTGTCTGTTTCTATTCTTGAATTTTAAAAATTGTTTTCCTTAGAGGAAAATGAGCAGAATGGGGAACTCTTTGGGATTAGTAATAACTAATCAACTGTCTTTCCATGTTAGGAATTTCTCATAAATAACAGGCTGACGGTGACCAGAGGGGAGAGGGGAGGGAATTTCAGGGGAAACGGGTGAGGGGTTTGCAGGAACAATCATAAAGGACACATGGATAATAACGGGGGGGTCCTGGGGGTTGAGCTGAGGTGGGGAGAAAAGGCAGAAAACTACTTGAATAACAATAAAATTAAAATAAATTTAAAATATTCTCATAAATACTGTGGCAGGGATACATATATTATTTATACACACACGTGTGTGTGTACATTAGCTTTTATACAGACAGCATAAAACATGCATGTCTTTCAAACAGTCCACGTAGTTCCTTAGGACCTTGTATTTTAGGTGGACACTTAGGATTAAAATAAGAATTGGCCTTGTTAAAACAGTGAAACCATTCGACAATCTTTGGGATTTATTTTTCCCACCATTTTTCTGAACACTGGGCCCATACTTTGATGAGGAAGGCTCAGCGTTCTAGTCCACATAAGCCCTGAGTGCACCAACTGGGTCCCCCCCACGCTCACGCACGCTGCTTCAAGTGGTCTCCAACGCAGTCCTGAGCCAGCTTCTGCAGACCCTTCCTCCCCTGGCCAGGTGAAGCTCTCTTCATCTCAAGGGCTTTGAAATAAAAGGTACTTGGGCAGATTTCAAAATGATGAGATTACAAATGACTTCATTACAAATGCTGTTATGTCTGCCTCGAAGCTGACATCACTTGGTGAAGGTAATGGCCTGTCTCAGATTACCAGTCCGGGGCCTTTTCCTCAGACAGGTGCCTCGGTGGAGGCGCGGCGTGGGGTTATTGCTTCTTCAGGGAGCGCAGCCCGAAGAGCTACAGGAAAAGTGGACACTGGGGAATGAAATGGTTTCTAGGTGACACGTTTCATCACACCTAAAACACAGGAAGCTCTTTCAAGGAGGGCCGGTGCTTCAGTTCCTGGCCTATGGAGAGACATCCTTTCTCGAACATAACACAATAAATTTTTAAAAATAGAGGAAGAAGGCTGGCAAAGAAACCACTGTCCTTCACGTCAACTTTTCAGTTAGCAGCAGGGGTGATGTGTCTGTCAGTGAGAGCGTGCACACCATGTGTTAGTGCTGCACACGGCAGGGGAGTGAGCAGGAACATCTGGCCGTCGCCTCGGTGCGACTGCACCGGCATCTGTTCACCTCTCGGCTCTGCGGCACTGATGGTTTTGAGCTTAAAATACACACAGTGCTTCATCTGTGGCCTAATTCACATTCCTGGATACAACCACTTGAATGAGAAATCGCTGTCCTACATCTGAGTAGTCGTCTCCCTGTGAGGAGTGGGAATGTGAACGGTGTTTGAAGACCATGATGCTCGTTTTGCCCTTCAGGACTTTCAAACACAGAGCTGCACTCTGTGGACCTTTTCAGTTATGTTTTGTTAAGAACGAATCACTGCAATCAGAGAACCGAGATTAAATACAAAGGAACCCAGGGCAGAGAGAATGCACATGGGAAGTCAGTTCCCTCAAGTGTGTGCACAGACATGGACGCAGCAACTACAGGGCACTGAGAGACAGTCTTTCACCGAAGGTTTGCGATGTTTAGTCTCTCATGCGTGTTGCTCTTTCATAAAATTATATATTTGTGTTCAAGTTTTACCCAGTGTCTACTATTCTGAGCATGAAATTCATAAAACATTGTAGTTTTACTGTTTTGGGGCCCTTAAAATACCTGTGTCACTCTTCGTGATAGTTGGGAAAACACTTTGAATAAGTAATGGTATTTTGAAGACAAATCCAGTCGGACAGAAAACTTGTCATACTCTCTTAATTTAAAAGTGGATTATGGGGTATTTTGAGGGCAGTATAGTAAATATTATAATATTTAATTGTGGAAATAAATGGGGCTTTGGGTGTTGAAAATTAGTTTAGATCTTTTTATTCCCCCTTGGATAGTTCAACTTCAAGCTTGTCAGGAGCTTGATTCTCAATGAGGGAATTATTTTTAACTTGTGGGTTTATAGGTGTAGTGTTCAGTGCAGGCCCACAGAGTGGTAAGTACGTCTAGGATGAATGAAGAAGACAGTCTCTAGGGAGCTGATGCTGGTTTTATGAGACAGGCAGCAGGCATACCTACATACTATGTATTTGTGTGTATGCATATATATATATATATATATATATACACACATGCACAAAATTTTTCGTTTATCTTTGTGAAAACTTGTAGGAGGGGTATAGTGAGTATCTGTGTAGGCTGTGATTATCATCACCTTTGACTGTGGGAGCCCTGTCCCGCTCTCCCTTGGTTAAAATAGGCTTCTTGAAGAATGTGTTCAGGGGGTGGGGGTATTATAAAAGCTCTGAAAGGTCATAGCACATTTAAATCATGATTCCTGATCTCTTTCAGGTAGAGATTGTAACGCACACTGGACCCCATAGGCGGCTGTGGATGGGCCCACAGTTCCAGTTCAAAACCATCCATCCCTCAGGCCAAACCACCGTCATCTCTTCTAGTTCATCTGTGCTGCAGTCTCACGGTCCAAGTGATACTCCACAGCCCCTTCTGGATTTCGATACAGATGATCTTGATCTCAATAGTCTCAGGTAAGAAATAAGAACTAGGGGAGTCATTTCACTGGAATAATATGTTCATTTGTAAAGAGCATCATCAGCAGTGTTTATGTTTCCCCTTTGGGCACAGTGTCACGTTGCAGAATACACACACTGTAATTTGTGATTCCTCATTCACCGGGAATCTTGTGTGGGGTCTCATTGTATCCAATAAATGTTTGTGTTTTGGATTACATTTCCCAAAATGTTACATTTGTTACACCTTTTGAAGCCACTTTGTGCTGCCTCACTCATAGTCCTAATTGCCTCAAGTCTGGTGATACCCTCCTGTCCTGATCCTTCTCTTTCATCTTTCAGCTGAACTACACATCTGTCCTAATCCTGCAGATTTCTTCTTCCAGGCTGTGAAAGGTTTTTGGATAAGAAAGTGCTGATACAAATTCACCTAGAGTTTTTCATCTTTATATATTCTGTGATCCCCACTTGTAAGAATCATAATACAGGGCTTACAAAGTATGCTTTTTTATTAGGTGCTTTTTTTTAGCGCAGCTGAAAATTTTTTGACTTTTGCAATTCAGGTTTGCTTAGCAGTTTGATTTGTTACACGAAGATGACACATTTGGGGACAACAGACAATGAAGGGCTCAGTTTAATGCAATATAATCTGCCTTTCCATGTCTTCTCCTTTTAAAAAGTTCTATGCCGTATCTTTCATTGTACTTAAAAAAGCCCTCTGAAGTTTTTCTTGCATCCGTTTTTTAAAATTGTGGAGAAAGGTATCCCATTCAGATGTTGGAAATGTATTCTTAGCTGTCTCTTTACCAACATTGATTTGCCAACAAATCTTTATAACAAAGCAAAAGCTGTTGTAGAGGTGGATGTTTCCTTTTTTAAGAATAATTTATATAGTTGAATATGTCTTCTTTAATACCTTTTTTAGTGTTTTTTAGTTTGCTTTGCATTTTATGTCTTTCTTCCATTCCTTATCCTTTTATTTTTCTAGCACATTTTCATCTACTTTTTAAAAATTTCCCCAAGATGCCAGGCAATAGTTGACAATACAGTGTGTACTAGAGCGATTTTCACTGTTGCCAGTTGTGCAATATGTTCTAGCTTAGATAGTCAATTCATTTTCAGAAGGTCAAGTTGAGTTAGTCCTCAACTTAGTGATATGATGTGTAATCATTCATGTTTATGTCATTCAGTTACCTAGATGTTACACAAAGGCATTTACAATAGATGACCTGTGAGACTATGTTTATTCTCTTCATTGCTCTTCTCACAAGACTCTGTTTCTTTTTTTTCTGATGACTGTTACCCGCTGCTATAACAAGACCCTGTCTGTTTTCTTTGGAGGACACAGCTCTCTGTCCCCTTGTCCTGTGACCTCCTCCAGCTTTCTTTGTGTTTCTTTACAAAAGACACAGTCCTTTGTCTAAGAGCTCTCTAACTTCTTCAGACAGTGCCACTTTCCTGAAACCCTCCCAGAATTTTCCTGAGGGGCCTTCCTTTTTCTACACTGAAGAGCTCCCACTATTTGTTATCAAAATGACATTAAATTGTTTATGTTTGATTAAAATATTGTCTTATTTGTTGGACACACATAAACTTTAGAAATCTTCATGTTGGGTTGCAGGTTTATAAATTTCTTTTGATTGGCCTAGTACGTTATATTTTAAAATTTGAGCATGTAAGCCCTTGATTAAGACCTCAACCCCCATTAGAGCACAGTTTTATGGGAAATTCAGATTAGTCCCACATCATTTTAATTTTAAGTGCCCTGTTTGGTACCATGTCCAGTCCATCATCCTATTGGAAAGCCAGCTCTTTATATTCTCTCTATTCCGCTTAGTGTCCTCTATCCCAGCTCCTCACCTGTTTCTTCTCCATTTTTTAGGCACAATGGCACTGTGGCTGTTGGCCTTACCTTCTCCTTTAAATTGTGACGCTTTGTTTGGATTTTTTTTTTTTTTCTCAACTGACCCAGGACCCTGTCCTGTACCCTAAGAGATGTGACTAAGAATTATGTGCTTAATAAAATTCCTTGGGGTGGTGAACACACAATACAGTATACAGATGATGTATTGTAGAGTTGTACACTTGAAACCTATGTAATTTTATTAACCAATGTCTCCTCAGTACATTCAGTTAAAAATAAACGAATAGACTAAATAAATAAAAACAAACAAAAAACCCCATAAAGATTCATGTACAGTTCAACGGTTTTTAGTGCAATCAACATCCCCACTGTTTAATTTCAGGACACTTCCATCACCCCTGCCAATTTGTTTCTATTTTGTCTTTTTTTGTGAAAAAATCTCAAACATAGGAACACATGTAAAGTCAAAGAGTAACAGAACACAACCCGTGTGCATGTCACCCAGCTCAACACATCTGTTCTTGGCCGGTCTGGTTTCTTCTATAGCACCGCCCACACCTCACTCCCAACTCTAGATTGCGTAGGAACTGCGCTATAAGTTGAATTAATAATAGTCCGTGCACTAGCCCACGTAAGTTGTTCAGACCAGGAGGGTGCTTTACTTTGCCTCAACTGACCATATCTAACAGGCTAGCTTCTTTTCTGGTTTCTCTTTAGAACCAGAAAACATCTTTTGCAGAAATTTCAAGTAAACGCTTCCTCTTTTCTCACTGGCCCCGATTTGCTTAGGCCTGCCCACCCCAGAGCTAGTTAGTTTCTGCCATGAGAAGATGGGATTACCATGACTAGTTTAGAAAAATAAGCTGAGGTGAATGAATACATCCTATTGCCCACTAAAGCAGTGACCAGTATTGGTACGTCAACATTTCTCACTTCTAATGCTAGATCAAATGGATTGTCCTTCACCTCCCTCCCATTTCTTTCTTTCACAAAACGAATACTCATACATTTAAACCGTGCTTTCAGTAACTGCTCCTTTTCTGTCGTCCATACTTAGCATTTCAGGCTTCTACAATATAATCTGTCCCGTGGTGCTTATCAGCCTCTTCTCTTCCACCAATATCCACGATGAACTCTAGACTTCAGCCAAGTCCTGGTCCTCACAGCGCCCTGCATTTGTCACGCTGTCACAGGTCTGAGGGTTTGATGTTCTAGTTTTGTGCTTAAGGGACACTTCTGTACTTCTGCCTGTGTACATACCCCCTTACTGTGTGCGGTCCCATTACAGCTCCACAGCATCTTCTCAGTCTGCTGGAGACCATTCATTCTTTCCTCCCCCTCATCATTCTGAGCTTTTATTACCTGCTCCATTTTCACACGGTACCTTTTCTTTCGCAGCACTTACGAGTGTCCTGTGCTGTACTGTATCCACACATTTCATGTCCTGTTTCTGCTTGTCCCTAGAGTAACAGTGATACATGATTAATATTCAGCAAATATTTGCTGAATAAACAAATTTCCAAAATGCATGCATACATTGTTGTAACAGGATTTTATTCTTCTAAGTTGCTAGGGATGTTCCGATCTTTTAGTCATACAGACATTTTTATGTTCATAATACTACAGGCGGAAAGAGACCCTTGGTATTTATAGATTTAGCATGCACAAGGAACTTGAGACTGTATGTAATAAATTGCAGTTTTGCTGAGATTCTAATTGATTCTTACATGCTAATTGGTAACTTTATGGCAGTAACTCAGATATAGCGGCCCTACCTAAACCTCTGGCAGTCACAACCCAACACAATTTTGTTATGCTGCGCATATGTTCGTTGAGGATTTTAAGGGAGTTACTAAATATGTGTATCTAGTATTGCTGCCTTTTATAGGAGGCATTGACCACTATTGCACTATTGACGAATTAGAGGATTCTCAAAACTCTTCATGTTTGCCCCTTGCAAAAGCTGGAAGTCTCACTATGAAGTATTTTGTTTCCTCTCCCATTCTACGTAATGTATTTCTCATTTTTAAAACAGATTCCTTTATTATATTCTTTTCTAGTACCATTTAGTTCCCCTTGTACTCCCTCCCTCCAGTTAATTTATTTCTTTAAATTAACGTCAATTTTTCAGTCCTTTACCTAACATGTGTTGAATAACATTCATTCGAAGAGAAGCGGGGGTCCAGCGTGTAGAACAGGTTTTGCTGTGCTTTAGCCTTGTGTGAGAGTTAGGACTGCAGCTCTCCTGTCTGCCTATTTTAGAATGAATGGTTCTTTAATGGATTGGGCTATTCCAGCATTTCTGATTTAAGGTCTGTTGCAGCAAGCGACAGTTTTGATGCCAGTAACATATGTGAATTAAATTAAATTGCATTGCAGGATCCAGCCGGTCCGCTCTGACCCAGTCAGCATGCCAGGGTCATCCCGTCCGGTCTCTGATCGAAGGGGAATTTCCACCGTGATTGATGCTGCCTCAGGTAGAAAACCACCTCCAACATGTTCATTGGGTAGTTCTGTGCATTTTTAATTTCTCTTCTTGCACAGTGTAAAGAATGATAATTTTTTGCCTTTCTCTCTTTTTTTTGTTTGGTTTTGTTTTAGGATGTGTGTGTATGTTTTAAAACAATACTATGCCTACATTTGTTCCTAAACAGTGCCATGCATTTAAATATGGTTAAGGTTGGTGAATGATGCAGTGGAGTTGGCACTTGATTAAATGTAATGAACGCAGTATTGAAGGCTACAGGGTTGATGACTGCTTTGCCTTTGATCTCTCAAACGTGGAGAAGCAACCTTGACAGAGAACGTAAATACAATATATGGATTCAATTTACTCAACCTGTTGAGTATCAAAGTGCCTGATCTGTGGAAGTAGAGAGTCCAAACGCTAAAGCTTAAATGGTTTTATTATTGAAAGCATAAAGTTTAGAAATTCATTAACTTAACTCTAGTCTATCTATCACAGTTATTAACTTCCTATCCTTGGAACCAAGCCATGAATATGTATCATTAGTACCTGGAAGTAGATCTCTGCCTTTGTTAGGTGATGCTTGCTACATTAGTATTGTAAACTGCTTTCTGCCAGCTCAGCCAAATATAGAACTGTTCGTAATAATTTTCTCGTCTCCGAACGTAGTGATAAAGAAAATCAGGACAGTGATGCTTTCTATTAGGGCGCAGCTGTGGAGCATCTGAAGATAGCACGCAGCAGGGTTTCGTCAACAAAAGTCTCTTACAAGTAGAACTATTAAATATTTGGCATTAGTAGGACAGTTGAGTCAGAGAGGATTTTAATCTACAGCAATTTTTAAGTCCCCAGAGACTGCTGATTTGATTGAGGCTTAAACTGTGAAAGAAAATGGAAACAAACACAAAACTGATTTGTGAAGGTCACTTTTCAAAGACCAAAACTTCTGTTTCTGATTCTGTCTTTGGATGGATTTTGAAGTTTGAAAGCTAATGGCTATTGTATGTTTTCTTCCCTTTCCGACTTTTAAAATAATTTTACTTATTTATTTACTTATTTACTTATTTACTTATTTATTTTGGTCTGTGGATTGCACCTCATGTCTGACTGAGCTATCCCCATCCAGGGCGGTGCCTTCACTTTTAATGTAGACTCTTAACTTTCGAGGGCTCATTCTGATCCTCCAACTTAACTTGGCAACCACAGCCATTCCTTGGAAATAAGCACTAAAATGCGTCTCTCTCTCTCCTTGCTTCCTGGCATTGAATGAGATATTGAGATAGGTGACTTAATAAATCTTCTTGGTAGTGTCAGTCTGAGAATGCTAACAGATGCTGCTCATCTGGAATTATCATTTACAATTGTGAATCCTGGAAATGATGTATTTTAGTATTTTATTCAAGATTACAGTCGTAGGCTTTGTTGGGTTTTTTAACATGGTTAAACTGCCCCATTATTAATGTTTTAGAGTCATCTGACTAGCTACCAGTCAAGTGCAATGCATGTAACTGAAGCAGCTACCATGTACATATGTTACTAAAAGTTGCTATATTCAGTGCTGTAGGCTGAGGTAATAAAATACTCCATATTTATCCTGTAGTACTATTTTCGTTTTAGCTCTTTGTAGTTATCTCCTGCCATAGAGAGGAACTTCAGTGAACTATTAGAAACATAGTTTTATTTGACTCTGCTGCAAGAAGAGTTTTAAAGTTGATGTTAGAATAAGGAATTAGATCTTTGCCATCAACTGACTTTATTTCCAGCGGAGACACACTGTAGGAGTTTCTAGGGTGTTGTTCTACACCTCTGAGCTTCTTCCTGGAAGCACCGATCTTCTGAGGAGAGAAAGGAATTCTTGGTGACTAAGCTCTATTGTTAGTTTTCTAGGACTCTTTTCATTCTAGAGAGCCATAGTTCCTTTCTGGAAGACAGCCAGAGCAATGAAAGGTTGTGCTGCTTTCTCTAACCTTGAGCTAAAGAAACCCCGTAGGTGAGGAATTGGACTTTTATGCTTAACTCTCTGCCTCTCAAATGGTTTGGACCCCTTTTGTTCCACACGTTTTTTAAGTGAGTGAATAATGCTTTGTTGGGGAAACTTTATCTACTTTATTTGGTAGGACTACTGATGTAACAGACTTACTTTTCTATTGATGTTTAACATGATGGATAGAGGCTAAATGGTTTGGATTCTTTAGGAGAAGTTGATGGGAAAATTCTGTTTGAGGTTCTTCTATTAAAAAGAGTCTTAATACATTTTTTTAATTGCTCCTGAACCAGGAAGTGCTTCCCTGACTCTGACCCCCCTGCATTGGAATCAGCTGCATATTATGAACATGCTTATTTGGAGTTTTGATTACCTTTGCTTAGAGCTGTGACCAGTGTGGCGCCCCCTCTGGTGGGGCTGCATTGCTTTGTATCACCTTCACGCCATATGTACCGCGAAGTGGGTTATCTTGTTAGTTGTTCCCGAGGCACGTTTCATAGCTATCCCTCCGTTCTAGTGAGAACTCTTGCTCTTTCTGTCTAAACTAATGGTGATAAAATTTTCATAACACTCACTTCTCAGAGACATAGAATTTAAAACTTTAATGTGATTAGAATAAACCTTTTGATTGTAACAATTTTCAAAGTGAAGATATTTTATTTAAGCCTTGACTCTGCATGTTATCCTTTAGATATCTGTGCATTAACCTGGGCATGTTGTTCTGTTGAAACAAGAAGAGATCAGCAGAGTTGTGCCACTTGGGTGAAGAAATTCTTTGCCCACAGTTTCTTGATCGTGTAGTATATGTGTGCTTCACTACTCCTTCCCATAGGACACCTTTCCTAAAATATATGTCTTTAAGTCATTAACTTAGCTGGCTTAGGTACAGCATAAATTCTGTGCATTTAGGTGCCTCCGGAGCAGCTTCTTATTTCTCAATATAAATAATGTGGTTTTTAGATGCAGCAGATTTGTATCTGCTTAATAAGTAGGTGTTATTCACATAACATGATCTTGGTGATTCAGAAGGACAGTATCCTAAGATTTTGAATTTAGATCATTGTGAGATGTTCCCTTCTTGACTAAGGAGAAGACCCTCCTGGAAACGGACTTCATAGGGTTTTACCATTACACACAAGCCACCCAGAACAAGCGGGATTTGAAGGAACTGTTCCATTTTCCTGTGTCCAGCTGATTAAAGTTAACATCGGTGTCTCTGAATTACAGGCAGTGCTTCTAGACAAAGCACGCGGGGATCGCTCACCCTTTGTTTCTTCCCATTGTCTGTCATGTCTTTTGATAAAGGTGGAGGGCCCCTGACAAGAAAGTAAAAAGAGAGCTGTCGGAGTCCCGTTGAAGCCTTGTTTCCCCCTTTGGTGACTGATGTTCTTGTTCCAAACCACGTAGGCTGCACCCAGTGGATAACTTAAAGCTGGTTGCTTTTGAGTCACCCACACGGAGCGTCTTGGGTCTGGCTTATCTGAGGTTGGTTTGTGCTGGTTTGTAGTTTTACAACGGAAACTGGTGTTTACTAGTATAGAACTCAAAGCAACTGAGATTTAAGGACAAATTTATTCCTGGCTTGTGTGAAGAGCAGACATCTTTGTCAATCTCTACTAAAGAAGAGCATTTTATAGAGAAAATGTCACTAGAAATGGTGGGAACAGCATTTACATACATTCCTGAGGAAGGGGACAACAGGAGAAGGGACACTGTGACAGACAAGGAAAAGAGTTCTTACCCTTTAGCGCAGGCGTCCTTACATAGGTTTGTAGCGGTGCACCAAGCTTTTTGATAACCGGGGACAGACTTGTAGACGTGGTGTTGTTGTTCTTGACCCAAGAGAAGTATTGTTTTTGTTCTACAATTGAAGTAATCTGAATAATGTCTATGAAATTAATTCAGGAGACAGTTTTTCAGCACCCAGTTTTTCCCAGTATTACAGTAACTTGTTTACTGAAGAAAATAATATATGAAAAAAATTATGGTAGTTATTTGTCCCTGCTTTATGGATTTGGCATTCAGGGCATCAGACCTTTAAAAAACAAGGAACACTTACCAGAGAAGTGTGATAGGGCAGGCAACAAGGAGATTATTTCAGCAAATATCTGCCGGAGGGACATTCTTATAGAGGCATGCATTTAGCTTACGGAAATTTTCCTGATGCACTAGGGGGGGACTATTCCTAACGATTCTATCTCTGGAAACGAATGTCTACAGTTGCCATTCCAATCTGAGGTAGGCAAACTCATTTACTGTATCTTAAAGCCACCAGAGACGCAGGAGATGCTCGTGGTAAGAAGCAAAGAGATTTTTTAAGAAACATCATTTGTTCAGTACACTGTGGTGAGGCCACTGAGCTCCATGATTTTAAAACTGAAGCTGGGTGACAGAAGCCATGACATTATAATCATGGTCTTGAACTTTTGCTGAAACCTATGCAAAAATTTGTTTCACTCCCCCCCCCCTTTTTTTTTTGGCTGGGATGTGGACAAATTATTGCCTAAAATAATTTCTAGATATGAAGGACATGTTTTCTTTAGAAATACTGAAGTGTTTCTTTGAATAAGTGATGTGGTTTTCATTTAATAGAGTTCCAAATAGCCTTTGTGATTATAAGGTGTCGAAAACTGCAAGCATTCTTGTACCTTGGCTATTCACAGCCTCTGTGGGATCAGTAAGAGGATTATGGACGAGGGTGAAATTGAAAGAAGGCTTAGTCTTGACCTGTGAACAGTCCCTGAGACGGGGGAAAGGAGGTCAGTGCTTTTATTCTGACAGTATCTATACTTGAAATATTTGGTAAATGTTCAAACTCGGGTATTAAGATTGGCGTTTTTGTTAGAAATGAGGAAGTTTGTGCATTATTTCATCTCTAATCTAATGGAAACGTACTGTCTTTATTAAATGAAACATAAGTTTAAGAACATGGGAAAAGACCTGATTCGCCTGACAGGAAAGTGCTTAGCCACAGCTCTCTCCTTCTGATTTAAATCTTCCTCTCATTCTTCTTTCTAATATTTATAGGATGTTAGAAGATGAAATTCAGCTTAACAGTGTGGAAAAATTTAGCTCAGCACAATTAAGAAACAAATGATTGTCCCACTTGAAGACGAAGAAACTGTAAACAGAAGTAGAAGAAGCTGTTGGGAAAGTTTTTTCTGATGACACATTGCTTCTTTGAATAAATCTTTGTGTCAACTAAAACCTTGCCTTTGCTTTCTCTATTGCAAGCGCCAGGTCCTTGTCGTGACTTTATGTCTTTCCTGAGCATTTTCAGAAGGAATTGATGGAATTTTCCCTACTGTTGATATAGCACAGCAGCACATATTTACATGGGACTTTTTGGCTAAAAGGCCCAGCTTTTCTTTTTTGTACCTT
This sequence comes from Desmodus rotundus, assembly GCF_022682495.2. Classification (NCBI taxonomy): domain Eukaryota; kingdom Metazoa; phylum Chordata; class Mammalia; order Chiroptera; family Phyllostomidae; genus Desmodus; species Desmodus rotundus. The sequence continues at coordinate 93,251,374 of NC_071395.1, read as the reverse complement.
TATTACTGTATCTTTAATACAAGGCCGGACTACTTATGTAGTCTGTTGCCCGAGACTGCGGTGGCAGAGGGACAATATTGGGGGCAGTATTAGAATTTGTTTAAGTCTGAACCGGGAATTCCATTTGTCTTAGTGACATTAGTGTCAAACTGTTAGTGCCACACTATTTTAAATTGTGTCCAAGAGCCCGAGAGGCCTAGGCTCATAGGTGTCATCTATAAACTTAGAAACAAACAAAGAGCCTCTCTCCGCTGAATATGGAAGCCGAGCGAGCAATTAAAGAGCAGCCCGGGACCTCACCCGGGCAGCTCGTCGGAACCAGAGCTCACGAGAGTCCCCTGGATATTGTTGGAAACTGTCAGAGAGAAGCTAAAGCAAATAATCAAAGTGAAAATAATTGTTCCTGGGAAAAGTCTTGTTTTAAGCTAAGAGTAGTGGAAAGAATCGTGAGTAGTAACTTTTGAATCATTGGTTCTAGTCTCAGCTCTGCCTGTAACTGTCTGTTTGGCATATTGCTTCAGAGCTCAAGGCTTTCTTCCATAAAATGAGGGATCGAAGTAGGTTGTCCCCAAATCCCCTTCCAGCTAAAAAAATTGATCAAGTGTGTGCTTTGGATCACCTTTGAAGAATTTTTAAATGTTAGGATATAATTTACATATTAACAAGCATGCACATATCTTAATCATACAGCTTGAATTTTTGTATCCATGTAATCACCATCCAGATCAAAGTTAGAGTATCTTTATCATCCCTGAAAGTTCCCTTATGCCCCCGCCATCCAGCTCAGCCTCTGACCAGAGGTTACCGCTCCGACTTTTATCATCACAGATTAGCTTTGTCTACACTGAACTTCATGTCAATGAAACCACTCTGTACTTACTCTTTTGGGTCTGGCTTCTTTTACTCAGCTTAATGTTTCTGAGACTCATCCAGGTGTCACACGTGTCACTAGTTCATTTTTTAAAAATATTGCAGTGCAGTGTGAATATAACACAGTTTATGTATCCATTGTCCTGTTATTTACAGTTTCAGGCTTATTATGAATAAAGCTGCTTTAAACTTTCCTGTATGTCTTTTTTTTTAACATATGCACTCATATCTTTTGGGCAAAAACCTAGGAATTGTTGTCTCACAAAGTTGGCGTATGTTTAGTTTTATTAGGAACTGCCAAGAAAGTTTTCCAAAATGATTATACCAGTTTTCACTCTTAACAGCAATGTGTGAGTACTGACTGGTGTGGCTCATTGGGTTGGGTGTTGTCCTGTGAACTGAAAGGTCACTGTTAGATTCCCAGTCAGGGCATGTACCTGGGTTGCAGGCCAGGTCCTGGTTGGGAGTGTGAGGCAACCGATTGATGTTTCTCTCTCACACATTGATATCTCTCTCCCTCTCTTTCTCCCTCCTTTCCTCTTTCTCTAAAAATAAATAAAATCTTAAAAAAGCAATGCGTGAGTCATTCCAGTGAATATGCATTGTGACTTTAATTTGCTTTTCTCCAATGTATACTGATACTGAGCTCCTTGAATATAGGTGGGGCAAAATGAGGTTTACAGTTGTGAGTATACAAAACAGAGCTCATTCTTGTATTATTATTTATTAATTATTGTATTATTTTCCCTATGAACAAGTGTAAACCTAGTTTTGCCTTACCCTGTATTCTTACTGGTCATTCGAATATCTTATTTTGTAATGAATTTATGAAGTCTTTCATTAATTTTTATTGGGTCGGTTGTCTGTTTTGAATTTCAGGTGTTCTTTAAATATTCTGGATGCATGTCTGTTATAATTTTGAAACTATTTCCTTTCATTTTATTGCCTTTTCACTTTCTTATTGGTGATTTTGACAAACAGAAGTCCAGTTTTTCCATTGTTTTTCCTTTATGCTTTTTATTAAAATTTTTCCCTTTCAGTCTTGAATTGATGCTTTTTTCTAGTTATTGTATAGTTTTGGCCATTGTGTTTATCTCTACAATCTTTTTCAAATTATTTTTTACTGTGATATGAGGCAAGGATCAAAGGTTAGTTTCTTCCATACAGATAGCCAGTTGCTCCAGCACTATCAGAAAGACATGCCTTGCCTTGGCTGGGTGGCTCATTTGGTTGGAGTGTTGTCCCATGCACCAAAAGATTGCAGGTTCAATTCCCAGTCAGGCACATACCTAGGCTGTGGGTTTGATCCCTTGTCAGGGCACATACAGAGGCAGCCAATCAATGTTTCTGTCTCACCTCTCTCTCTCTCTCTCTCTCTCTCTCTCTCTCTCTTTCTCTGTGTGTCAAATCATTGAGAAACATATTCTTGGGTGAGAATTAAAAAAGCAAAAGATGTGCCTTCCCCCCCGCCCCCGCAGTGAATCTCAGCTGCCTTTTTAAAAACCCTATTTTTTCTGGATCCTCTATTCTGTTCCATTGATTTATACTCTGTCTTTACACCGGTGTCATACTGTTTGAATTACTATAGCTTTTTAGGAAGTTTTGAAATCTATCAGGTTAACGTATGGGCTGTTCTAGGTTCTTCACGTCCCCATGCACACGCACATGAACACACCCACCAGTGGTTCGTGGTGCGGCCCCTGGACCTTAGAAGTCTCCAAGACACTTTCTAGTAGCCTGTGAGCAAAAATTATTTATGTAAAAGTATGAAGTCATGATTTGCCTTTTAAAAATACCATGTTGACATTTAATACAGATGGCACAGAAGCAATGGTGTATAAACCTGCTGGAATCTTAGCATATATAGTAAAAGCACTGTCACCAAACTATACTAGTAGTTGATGTTACTCGCATTTGGAAAAAAAGCTATAATTTCTTAAGAATATCTTTGATAAAATATCAATTATTACATTTATCATACATTTTTTAAAAATTTAAAAATTTAAATAAATTAATTTTATTAAATTTTGCTGCTTGTGTACTTCTTTTTGATATTCTGTGGATCCTGGTGCATGATGGTTGTACTAAGGAGATGCACTTGTCTGATGGTTGTGAGTTGACCTAGCAACCATTTTACCCCAGAGAACAACCGACAGTTTATGAAGATACAGGCATTTGGCAGACAGTTTCTCAAAAATAAACAAAGTGAGCCAGCCACTTCAAGAACAAAAACAAAAACCCGACATTTATTACCAATGATAAAATTCTAGGCTTTACTTGAAAATTGGAAATTTGCAAATCACATATTCAAATGTGTTTACCACTGTCTGCTTAACAGTTGCTAGTATTTAAAGACATTTTTGATGAGACAGGTGGTGATATTAATGGGAGTGATGTTTTTATTCCATATAAGATAAATCAACATTTGAAAGATCTGTGATATTTTCAAAATGATTGGTTTTATGATATTACAAAACTATGGGTAGTGGACTCATTCCAAGGGTAAGATAGGAAAAAGGATTTTAATATAAAAGAATAGAAAAGTTCATTCATAGGGTTTCAGAGGTCATTGCAACTAACTTGTTACGTGTGATATTAAGGAAGGATATCCCCCGAATCTGAAAAGGCTCAGGATCTGAAGATGCTCCATCTTTTTCCAGTTAGATTTTTTGAGTGAGGCCAACTAGTCTTCACATTCTTCACCCAAACAACATATCACAGCAGATTGAGTGCATGAGCTGATGTGAGAACCTACCTGTTCTCTATTTCCAAGTTTTCTACCCCCAAAATAAAAATGCCACTTTTGTTAATGCATGAAGGGTTTCTTGGTGTTTTACAATGAGTTAAAAATAAATGTTTTTGATGTTGATAGATATAACGCACATAAGTCAAAACTCTTTGGAGTTTTCAGTTTTTAAGAGTACAGAGAGCTCCTGATTTAAAAAAATGTTTGCAAACCATCGATATACTGATATGTGTGTTTTTTATGTGTATGTGCATGTGTGTGTCCGCCTACACTTATACATTAACTATATATTTATCTCTATAGAAATTTAGGTGAGATTTGATGATAATTTCATTGAATCTGTAATCAAATTTGGGAGAATCAATATAAAATTCTGTAATACATGAACCTTTTATAGCTATTTATTTAGGCTTCTTTAATTTCTCGTAATATTTGTTAAGTTTCAGTGTAGAAGTCTGAACCATATTTTTGTATTATTTATTTCAATTTTTGATATTTTGATGCTGTTATAATGTATTTTATTTCCTCTTTCAGGTTTTTTATACCTTATAGACTGCAGTATTTTTTGCACATTGAACTTCTGTCCAGAAACCTTTCTAAGTTCATGTATTAATTCCAGTAGATTCCTTTGAATTTTCTACTATGCAATCATGTTATCATCATAATATCTGCCAATAAAGACGGTTTATTTCTTTTCAATCTTTATACCTTTTATTTGTTTTCCCCCTTTATACTTGCTTAGACATGTAGTACAAGTTGTTGACTAGAAATGATGATATCGAACATTCTTGTCTTCTTAATCTGAAAAAATGTAAGATCTTAAATAATTCACTGAATGAACTTAACAGCTGACTGCAAGCAGAAGGAGAAAGGATCAGAGACTCCAGAACAAGTCAGAAATTATCAATACTGAGGCAGAACGCAGTGTAAGAAGTATGGGAGTGAACACTAAACTGTCCAACATGTTTAATTGTCACACATGGATGACAAGAAGGAGAGAGTAGGGCAGAAGAACAGAAGGGCTGAGAATTTTCCAACATTAATGGAAGATACCCACTAAAAGTTTCAAGAAGCTCCATGTTGCCTATGTAGGATAAACACAAAGAAAATCATACCTAGGTATAGCACAGTGTTGAAATGTAAAAAACATGAAGTAATTTTAAAGCTTATGTTTCTTTGTTGGCTTCATAGTTGGGTGAGGTTTTAGAGCTTTGACAAAGTCATGGTGATTTTTAAGTTTCTTTGGCAGTATGAGATCCCTGTCTCCCAATGATCTATGAGAAATCTTCAGGGTTTGTGTTTTTTTTTTTTTTTAAGTGAAAGATATGGGAAACAAGTATTTGTTGACAGACGTCTGTGTGCCCACCACTGTGCTAGGTTTTCCCATGGCTCATCTCACTTTGTCACATTTAATTAGGATCACAGGTCCATTCCAGAAATAGGCAAAGAATGGGACCTGGGACTCCTAGCTCCGGATACTTAAAATTACTTAAAGTGCATCGTGGTGACACCTCAGATAAGTCCAAACCTCTTTTTACCTTGCCTGATCAAATATTCACTTCAGAACACTGTAGGCTGAAATGAGCCCCGTGAGAGTGGAAGAGAATCAACTATTCAGGTGGTGAAAATGTGTGAATGCAGCTGGCAGATGAAGTTCCAGTACGATGAATTCCCAGCTTGTCCTTATGGCTTCAGGCAAGAACTGACAGGCCTGGCTGGTCATTGGCTTTCCATTTCTGGCATTGATAGGACAGAAAATTCTTAGTGTGACAGATACTTAAAAGCTGTCCCTGTTCCAGTGGATACAAACAGCGCTGGAGGCTCCTTTTGTGCATAGAGATGTAATCAATATGGTCTAGAGTTCTTGACCCGGACCTACAATTATCTGGACGTTATAAAGGTAGCTTGTTGTGACAGAAAATGCTTATATTCAGAACTTGGGGGCTAAGTTGTGAATGGAGAGAAGAAAAATAGAGGCTTTGTCCTTCTATACTTGACAGTATTTTGAAGGCTAACTGAATAATCACAGAGCAGGGTATTCTTATAGGATTAGAACATTGGATCTTTAGGCTTTGGGGTGCTGACATCTACTTCTCACCTCCGATGCTATCCTGATACCCTGCAAAAGGTGTGACGTTAATGTTACGCAGCTTGTGATTGGGATTTTTTTGAATACCTAAGTTGAATTTTTTCGTTGATTCAAATACTTGGATTTGAAGTGCAGCTTGAATACTAACCCATTTGAGTTTAGTCTCTTCTGGCAGCTAAAGATATGCTGAGAAAAGAAATAGTGTAGGCAGATATTAATGGCATTCTTGGTCCAGGGGCAAGAGTGAATTGAAGGAGACGACACTGGCAGCAAATCCTTAAGTCGCTATCTTTACCAGTGCATTGAAGTGTATTTTGATTGAGATTAATGTGCCACGTGAAAATAGTAAACATGCAGACATAAAGTGATTTAACCAAAGATGTGGGTCCTGATTCCTGTGTCAGTTCTTGGCTTAAGATACCTCTGGAGGGCATTGTTATTGGGCGACCCTGCGTAGGGTGCTCTGAGAAACAGGGAGAAAGTAGTGCCTTGTGCTAGAGGGCTTTGTGAGAACAAGGGCTGTCCTTGTATTTCCGCGTGCCTGGTACTGTGCCTGCCGGTGATCAATATTTTGTTTTTTTGTTGATTTCTCATAAAAATAAGACTCTAAATATTCCATAAAGTGATGAAAATGTAATAGTGCTGCATGTTTATATCTCTGTTCCCTCACTTAAACCTAGAAAACATAGCCCTCACCTAGAGTCTTTAACAGGGTTACCCTTAGGTTTGTGGTCATGATTCCTTTGTTCGGGCCCTTGGTAAATGGTGATGAGTTGAAATATTTTGCAGAGCATTTCAAATGATCTTTTGTGTTAATTTTAAAAAGCATTATTATTTTTAAGTCGCATTTTTCTCAGCTTTGATAGCTTTCATATAACCAGATAATAAAAATAAAAGAATTATGACCCTCAACTCCACAGCACTTTGGTCTTATTAGGCTAACACGGAAATTTGTGTTTTAGGGTTATCTTAACTGTAGCAAATTCCTGCTTTCTGGGATCTGTCGATAAGCCTGGCAAACTTCCACTGAAAGGAGCGGCCTTACTTTTGTCTTCTGGTCACACCAAGCTAGCTTTCAGACTTGGCATTGTATGAATATTCAGGGCTGCCTTTTAAGCCAGCCCATCTTAGCAATGGGCCGAGGATATTGGCACACAGGAATGTGACCTAACTTCTACTAAGCCAAAACGTTTTGTTGAGAATCGCCACCATTTTGGTGATGTCACTGCACTTGAGCGACTTAGATGCCTGCTCTAGGCAGCCCTGTGGTATCTTGAGTCTTCACCTGGTCTTAATGTTTGTGTTCTAAGAATATTGGGGAAGCTACAGTTATTCTGTAAATGCTCCATGTAAGATGGTAGGAAAGCACAAAAGTCGCATTTGAAACTAATTGAACTCCTCAGTTCTCCCTTCATTAGATGAGTTTATATAGTTTTTCATGTAAAGAACGTTTGCATGATTGGGAAGGGAAGATTCTTTTACCGTCTGTTTTTCTCCGCCTAAAGAGGATGCTTACCACATGCACAGTAATCGCATGACATTCTCTTCTTATCAAGCGGACTTTTCCCAAGTCCGAAATTTTATAGCCGTGTAGGGCCGGCCCCGGGTCCTCAACCAGAGCGCCTAAGCCAGCGAGGCCTTAGTAACATTTTGGTATGGTGTCTGAAACTTTTCATTTGCCTTGAAACCTGTTCCTAATTTCACTCTTTATTCCAAATACCCCCATTGATTAAATTAATTGCTTTCCCCTCTGTTCTTAAACTTTTACTGTTGTGTTTATCACCTCATATTAAAGTTAGTTGGGAACCATTTCCCACTGTAGACTGCGAACGCATCTCTGTGCTCCCACTGCACCCTGAACGGTTCCGACACGTAATAGGCACTCAATAAATGTTAATGGATTCAACATTTCCGCATGGAATATTGAAACCAAACTTTTGCATTTGACTAGACATAGGAGCAGAACTGAGTGACAAGTGAGGAGACTTTTTTCCACTTTTTTAGAACACATGCATGTATTGTCCATGTAAAACACAAACAAAACTCTCTTTTTAACACCTAGCAAATTTTTCAGAATTTGTCAGGTTACTATAGCAAGTTATTATTGTTTGTTTGTTTATATAGATGAAGAAACTGAGGATAAGTGATGTTAAATAACGTGGGAGTTGTCACGTAGCTAATAGACAGGAGAGCAAAGATGTGAATCTGTGGAACCTTTGTTTTTCCCAGGATGTTAAAGAGCAGATTGGCCGTAATAGCCTGCTGTGACTTTGTTCTTACCGTCAGCAGGTAGCAGGGCGTGCGTGTGACATAGGAACCATCCTTACACGTTCTTTCTTTCTACTACATAATGAACACGTGAGTCAGAGACAGCGCCAGCTCTCTTGAGTGGCACCGCCATTTTAAGGGGCCACTGACAAAACCTCTTTGAGGACGTTTTGATGATTGAGGACTGTCGCCTGCTTGGCTCACCTAGATCTCTCTGCAGCTCACAGACAGACTCGTACCCTTTAAGCAGTCAGTACACATTTTGTCTTCAGCTAAGAAAGCCACTGTCTATCAGGTAATGTTTCTTCAGGCTGAAAAAGGCTTTCACTAAAGAATGGTGATTTCCCAAGGTCACATTTCTTTTCCATCTACTTGTGAGAAAATGCAAACTAAAGGAATTGTGTTCACGATGCCCAATTTATTCTATAATTGGGGGGCTGGGAGAAGGTGGCAAAAGTGGTTATATTTCTCTCAAAATTATTGTTAATTGCTTTTTCAAAATATGGATTAAAGCATAAAAGAAGCCCCCAAAAGCCCTGATTCTAAATGGACCTGACACCTTGGTCTTCTATCATGGCATCACATGTGAGTGGGGATTCCCAATGGGCCTTTGTACGCTACAGTGTTTATTACTATAAGAACTACTCTCTCTCTTTTTTTAAGATTTTATTTATTTTTAGAGTGAGGAGATGGGAAGGAGAAAGAGAGGGAGAGAAACATCAATGCGTGGTTGCCTCTTCTATTCCCGCTACTGGGGACCTGGCCCACAGCCCAGGCATGTGCCCAGACTGGGAATTGAACTGGCAACCCTTTGGTTCACAGGCCCACGCTTAATCCACTGAGCTACACCAGCCAGGGCAGAACCCCAGGAGTTCTTAGCTGCTTTGAAACTTGTAAGAGCTGTTCAAATCCCATCCACTAGACTTGTGTTTTCATATAGTAAAATTTCTTTTCTCTCTCTCTCCTTTCTCCCTTCCTTCCTTCCTCTTTCTTTCTTAGTATAGTTTTCTCAGAAAAACCTCTCCACCTCAAATTATGAGTAATAATATCTGCATTTTCAATAAGAAGAAGCACTCGGATATAAAACTATACCTGAGAGAGAATGTTTTTGTTTTTCTTTTCTTGTTCATTAATGCTCAGGATATATGGGGTCTTTGACCCAATTTATGCCTGTTTTTCCACCTGCAAAATGCTAACTAAATTTTGCCTTCTATCTGGTCAAAATACTAATAAATTAAAGGCTCTGGGGAGATGCTTCTATCAGTTCCTGCTATTGATGGTGGAATTTTCACTGTAGCTTGCTTTAGCACTGTGGTTTTAAGAATGAGCATTACAGTTTATTGTGGTTTACTTTTAACAAACAATTTTAAGAATAAAGAGAAATTACTAAAGAATCACCATGAATATAGTGTCAGCATTCACAAGAATAGCTATATGCAAATTAGATGTTCTTGACTGACACAGAAGTGTTTTGAGAGTGTGATCATGAAAATTAAAGTAAATTAATATAATTTTGAATTACGTGCTTCCTTACTTATGAAGGAAACCTAAGCAGACTATGTAGTCTGGGAAAGTTATAGAATTAAAAGGAAGTAAATAGGATATTTAACGTCTCTACTTATAACTTGTGTTCTATGCAGCCCATAGAATTTTTGTGCTGCATATTCAATTTTATATAATGAATAATAGCGGCGTTGGTAACACGCGATTGCTTCGTGTACTGTGCTAAGCATTTCACGTGCATTACCTTCTTTAGTCTTCACAAAAACCCTTCACAAAAAATACCTAAGTAAAGGTATTGTTTTAATTCCCCTTTTTCAGAAAAAGAGCTATGGCTCAGAGAAATTGTGTACAATATACTACTTCCCACTTTGACAGTGCCATCTGAATTTCTTTGTCATGGGCATTTTTATATAGATCTTTATTAAAATATGTATTTGATAAGTGCATTTTTAGAATAAACAGGCTTGTACACTAGAAGTTCACAGACCTGTGGTCAAATGCGGATTGATTTCTGTTTCCATATCTGACCAGGTATATGGCCTAGAGGCCCTCTGTCCTTAGGAAGAGTGTAAAAACGCCCAGGGCCTGCGATGTGAAAGTTAACAGATAAACAGCATTCTTCCAGCTTCTGACCACAGTTCAGGCTCATGACAAATACATGTTAGGTCACCGTTACTTTATTTCAATATAATAATAATGGCTTTTACTGTATCCCAAAGTTTTTGTTTTGCTCTGTATGTATATTATGTTTATTCCTCATGACCACCCTATTGAGAATCGCCATACTGTTGTCCTCATTTATATTTGAGGAAACCAACTTAGAAAAGTGGTAGGTCCCAGCTTGTAGGCCAGGCAGTCTAATTCCAGACTTTGTATTTTTACCTAGTAGGGGATTTTCGCTGAGGATATTTTCTCATAAATTAGATTCTGATATTTCAGGCAGTGGTCTAACTCCCAGCAATTATTACCGCACCCCTCCTTCTCTCCCATCAGTTCTTCCAGTTTTAGATTTTGACGGTGTGACAATTCCCGGCCCTCAGTTCATTTCTCCAGTGAGCTTGTTACATTGGGGGTTCAAAGACCCTGTTCACTTGAAAATCTGTGATCCTGTACTGCCTGGTACGTTTCTAGTATTTTCAGGCAGCTCTTCCAGTCTTCTCGGGAAACGGCAGCCATCCCTGTGGCTTACCGAGAAATACGTGCACTTCTTTCTATACTGAACTGAAATTACCATTTCCCTGGGTTTTGGGTGAGGACTACAGAATGGGAATTCACTCCTCAAGCCTACCTTAAAAAAGAAAAACCTCAAAATAGTTCTCCCCAAGTGAATTTGACTTTGGTCTGGTTGTTTTTTTTCATGTAAATACAGTTTATTCAGCCTCCAAAAGGCAAAGAGATGGAGCCTTTTTGTGTGCCAGGCGAGCGACTGTTCTCCTGAGCACGTAGGACTGGCTGCTCCGTCTGTCTTGGACTCTCTCTTGATACGTCATGGTCTCTCTTTCCCCCCCTTCCCCCTCTGTGTCTCTGTTTGTCTTCTGTTTCTATTTCTCCCTCCTAGCGTCGGGCTTTCTATTTTGATAATTGTCTTTTATATCTGTAAGTGAAAGACTTCCAAGGATGCTGAATCCGTCGTTATTTTTACAGCGCTGTTTATATGCACAGACGATTTCAGCATGGCTGTAAAACTTGCCCTTGGCATGCATCTGGCAGATGGTTTTTAGCCTGGGTGAGACTTTTCCCTGGGACCATGAAAGGGCTGGGGCGTCACTGCCTCTCCACTCTGCCTTCTTCCAGTATGACATTAGTGGTTTTCGCTCTTGTTGACCCTTCTAAAAACCAAAGCTTTATAGCCTATTAGAGCTTAGTGCGGATTTTTTTTTATGATATATTGGAGGGAAAGAAAGAAAACTCCTCTAAAGTTACAAATGGTTTCATTTACCAAAATGACTATTTCTCTTGGAAAGTTTTATCATTTCTTTAAAATTTCCAGGAGTTGGGTGGGCTTGATATCCTCCCTCCCACTCCACCTCCCCACCCGCACTCTCATGCTGGCAGAGACCTTGAGCTTTAAGCATAATTCCAGGCTTTTCGGAGACAAATTATTGCCCAAGGAGTAACCAAGACACACTTTTCTGCTGTTATTTTAAAGAAACTTTTCAGTTGAAATCAAAGTAAGGGCAAAATACTACAGGCTTATTATTTTTAAAGATTTTATTTATTTATTTTTAGAGAGGGGAAGGAAGGGAGAAAGAGAGGGAAACATCAATGTGTGGTTGCCTCTTGCGCTCCCCCTTTCAGGGACCTGGCCTGCAACCCAGGCATGTGACCCAGACTGGGAATTGAACTGGAGACCCTTTAGTTCACAGGCCAGCACTCAATTCCCTGAGCCACACCAGCTGGGGCTACAGGCTTATTTTTGACTGCTTCATTTGTAAAACATAGGACAGATGCTCTGAAACATCAGTAATCACTATTTCAAGCAACCTTGGGGGATTGAGAACATCTATGCTTTTCAGATCTACACTTAACATCATACTTCATCATTTATTCGGTCAAATAACCATCTCATTGGTGCCTTGAGCTATGTTGGTGCCTTGAGCTCCAAATCAGGTACTACACGACACCTTGTGAGAGATTCTCTGCATTGTCCTGTCTGTTTCTGCTTCATTAAAGGAGGTTATTTAAGCATCGTAATTTTCCCAAGGCATCTGAAGGCTTTAATGACGTGAAAAATATTTGTGCTCTCCATAAAAATAATACTTATATATTTTATCTTATGTTTTGCTTATTGAAGTAACTTTGCTCTCCTAATGCAAGCTTCTGATGGGCACACAAGGACCCACTGTAGAAACAGAAGGATTTCCTGGCCCAAGTCCTTCAGTAATGTACCGGATTGTATCATAAACCTAGGCATGGCTGAGAAGAGGGAAAGTTGTACATTATCTACCACCACAAGCTGTGTCTAATCTGTACTTCGGGTACCTCCATTGGCTTCCTCCCTGCTGTCGGCTCAGCTGTGGCTTTTAATGGAGCCATAGCTGCACCTCCCCTCCTTCATCCCTCCCTTTTTATGAGAATAAAAAGTAAATTGGGTGCTATTTAAATATTCCCTACTTACATTTATTGAAAACTACCCTGCCGCAGGGCACAGCACTTTGAAAAACTGCCTCTCTGCAGCCTGGTGTTCCACCCACGTGGTTTCCCCCCAAACCTGGACTCTGTTTTCCTCAGACCTTTAATTTCCTTCAACCAAACGGTCACAGAAAAACTTAGGAGGAGCCTCGTTTCATTTGTGAGGTTTTTAATAAAAGTTAAGTGGAGTGTGGCTAGAAAACCAGACCCGTGAAAAGCCGTGGCTGTGCTGACTGGAGGAACACCTATAGAACCCCTGAGACTTCCCACTTCCAGGGCTGGGGCGAAGGGCAAAAGCAGGAAGGTGGAGGGATTTTAGCACTGGTCCACTTCGGGAAGGAAAGAGAGTAAGGGTCGTGTGATTGAATTCGTTTGTCACCTACTGGTGTTTTCTGTAAAAGTTTGTCCTGCTTATATGCATATGATCTTCCTAGAAATTTTTGAAAATACAAAAAGGTATAAATAAAATTTAAAAACTAATTTTGTTCCACAGATATAATTCTTTTTAACATTTTGATATGTAACTTCTTAGTATCTATTATTATCAGCAGATTTCCTTCTAGTCATTAATCATGTTTCAAAACATAGATATTTTGATTTTTATATTCTCTGAATCATTTATTTGTCTAATCTTCTATTTTGGTTTTTAATTTTTTTGCCGTACTCATTAGTAATAAATAAATTTCCTATATATAAATCTTTGGGTTATATATTTCTAAACACTTAAAGAAGAGTTAATACTAGCCCTTCTCAAACTCTTCCAAAAAATAGAAGAAGAAGGAACATTTCCAAATTAATTTTACAAAGCAAAAACCAGACAAGGACACTAACTTAATAGGCCAATATCCATGATGAACATAGGTGCAAAAATCCCCAATAAAATATTAGCAAACCGACCCTCACAGGTGTGGTTCCCTTGCAAACTGAAATATTGCCGGTTCAATTCACAGTAGCTGGTTTGATTCCCAGTAGGGGCACGTGCCTAGGTTGTAGGTTCCATCCCTGCGCGGGTACATGCAAGAGGCAACCAGTCGATGTTTCTGTCTCTTTCTCCCTTCCCTTCTCTCTTAAAAGAAATAAATAACGTCTTTTAAAAAATGCTCAACAATACATGAAAACGATCATATACAATGATCAAGTGGGGTTTATTTCAGGATGCTAGGATGTTTCACCATCACCAAACCAGTCAGTATTATACACCACATTAACAAAATGAAGGATGAAAATTATATGACTATCTCAATAGAAGAAGAAAAAGCATTTGACAAAATTCAGCTTCCTTTTATGATTAAAACACCTCAACAAATTGGACGTAGATGCAAGATACCTCAACATAACAAAGTCCATATACAACAAGCCCACAGTTAATATCGGACCCAATGTTGAAAAGCCAAAAAACTTTCTTTCAACATCAGGAAAGAGACAAGGATGCCCACTCTTGCTACTTTTTCTCAATGTCTTACTGGAAGTCCTTACCAGACCAATTAATCAAGACAAAGAAATAAAAGGCATTCAAATCAGAAAGGAAGACGAAAGGTCGTCATTATTTGCAGATGACATGATATTATGTGTAGAAAACCTTAAAAACTCCACCAAAATACTGATAGAACTAAACAAATTCAGTAAAGTTTCAGAATAAAAAGTCAATATACAAAAATCATTTGTGTTTCTATACACTAATAATGAACTATCAGAAAGATAAATTAATAAAATAATCCCATATATAGTTACATGGGGAAACCCCCCCCCCCCCATATAACTAGGTGTAAGTTTAAACTGGGAGTTGAATGACCTGTGTACTGAAAAGTGTAAGACATGAATGAAGTGGAAGACACCAATGGAAAGATGTTGTGTGCTCATGTTTTGGAAGATGTAATATTGTTACAATGCTCATACTACCCAAAGCAATCTACAGATTCAATGCAATCCCTATCAGGTACATGAACGGGTGTTCATCATCACTAATCATCAGGGAAATGCCAATCGAATATAACATCCCCTCATAACTGTTAGAATGACTGTCATCAAAGAGAAAGGAGTAACAAATGTTGGCAAGGATGTGGAGGACGGGGAACCCTAGTGCACTGTAGACTGGCATGGTGGGATGTAAGCTGACGCAGGCACTGTAGAAAACAGTTGGAAGTTCTTCGAAGAAATTAAAAATAGAGCTACCATATGATCCTACAATTCCGCTTTGGGGTATTCATCCAAAGGAAACAAAAACACTAACTCAAAAAGATATCTGCACCTTCAAGTTTAATGCAGCATTATTTTCAATAACCAAGCCATGGAAGCAACCTAAGTGTCCATCAATGAATGAATGAAGAAAATGTGAGATGTGTACATACACACACACACAGGAATATTATTCAGCCATAAAAAGGAGGAAATCCTGCCACTGTGACAACATGGAGAAACCTTGAAGGCATAATGCCAGGTGAAAGAAGGCAGACAAAGACGATTACTGGATGATAAGAAAAAAAAGAACTCACAGATACAGACAACAGACCGGAGGTAGCCGGTGGTAAGTGGGGATGTAACGTACATCACGGTGACTGTAGTTAATAATACTGCATGCATTATATATATACATATATATATATATATATATATATTTGACAGTTGCTAAGAGTGTAGATCTTAAAAGTTCTCATGATAAATCAGTATTTGTAGTGGTGTGGTGATGGGTGTTAACTAGATTCATTGTGGGAACCTTTTTACAATATATACATCTATTGAACCAGTCATACACCTGAAACTAATATAATGCCATGTCAATTACATTTCAATTTTTAAAATGTAAAAATATGGTTGAATGGCAAGTTTCCATACACACACACACACACACACACACACACACACACACGAGGTCTGTCCAGCAAGTATCCAGGCATGTACTATGAAAAATAGGGACATTTATTGAAGAAGAAACAATATACAAATATATTGTACATAGGATAATGATGCCTCAGTCTTCTTCGCAGTAGGCAACTTGGGACCTCACACAGTTCTCCCAGTCGCCATCAGCTGCCCTGTCATATTTTCCTGAATCTCATCAAATCATCTGAATAGTTTCCACTGAGCAGTTCAGGCTTAACCCCAAACTGATGCAGATTCATTGCTCTGCTTGCTCAGGTATTTTGAATGTGACAGCCACACTGTACACAAGCTCACTTGTTGGCGTCTACTGCCCCCACTGACTAGTCCAGTGAAGGTGTCGTCGTTCACACATGAGCATTCCAGTCCACTCTCCTTGGCTGCCAGGTTACATCGATGTCATGCAAACGGTTCTTGTTATATTAACAATTGCTGGAATTTTTCCAGACAGACCTTGTATATTACCACAATAAAAGAAAAAGAAAAAGAATGAACAAGTTTTATTTTGGGAGAAAATAATTTTAACTTATTTTTAACTTTATTTGATTACTTTTGAGGTTGAACATTGAAAAATGTTAATTAGCCATTTACCATTACCTTTAGAAGTTTTTTTATTTTCATTAATTTTAAGATTATTTTCTCAACTTTTCACTTTCAACCTGTGTGTATTATTATGTTTGAAATGACTTTCTTATAGACAAACATATAGTTGAGTCATGTTTTTAATTTTCTCTGCCAATCTGTCTTTTATTTGGTGTTTGTAGACCATTTACACTAACTATAATTATTTATATGTTAAGGCTTAAGTCTGCCGTTTATTTTTATTTTCTATTTGTTCTCTATGTTTTTTATTTCTTTGTTCCCCCCACCCTCCTTCCTATGGGTTGTTTGAACATTTTATAAAATTCCATTTTGATATATGCATATCAATAGTGTTTTCTATTATACCACTTGATATAGTTTTATGAATAGTTGCTCTGGGTGTATTACATTGTCATAACATCACAGTCTGGTGTTGTCATTTTACCAGTTTCAGCAAAGCCTTTCCTCTCTGTACCTCCATATTTATAATATAATTATCTTAAATATTTCCTCTATAAACACTTAGAACCACATGGGTGAAATTTACAATTTTTGCTTTAACTCTTGAACATAAGTTAGAAAACTTAAGAGGAGAAGGAAAGCCTATTTACCCATAGCTTTGTTTGCATTTTCTTTCTTTTTATAACATTCCTAAGTTCCTTCTTCTGTTTTCTTTTTATTAGAACTTGCCTTAGCCATCCTTTTAGAGTAAGTTTGCTGACAACAAATTCTCTTCATTTTTGTTCACCTGAGAATAGCTTGATTTCCCCTTTATTTCTGGGGAGATACTTTCTCCAGGCACATGATTCAGGGTTGACAATTCTTTTCTTTCAATACTCAAAAAAATATCATGTAAGTTTTCTATAGCCTCGGTGCTTTTTGAGGTGTTTTTTCCCTAGAGCTGAAGTGTTATTTTCTGTGGCTGCCTTCAAGATTTTTTGTGGGATTCTTTGGGAGAACCCTGTTTGGGGTACACACAGCCTCTTAATAGATAGATTTATGTCTCTTGCGAAATTTGGAGCGTTTTTAGATTTTTTTTAGTTTTTAAAAAATTCTAAAATACTTTAATAATTAATGTTGGTAGTAAGACTGACATTCAATGCAATTACTTATTTTACCAGGAGATGCTGTACATCAGGGAAGTATCGTGAAGTACAGTACATCAGCTTTTATCGGTATATTCTCCTCTGTGAAGCAGTGGCGTTGCAACCCAGTGGGAGCACTTGTGTGCCGTCAGCCCCTGCACTTTCCGGCGGCGGAATCACAGCAAGGTCCTAGGGATCTTAGGTGGGGTGCTAAATAGGAAAGGTCGTTAGCCATTAAAAACCAAAAAAACAAAAAAACTGTGCAGCCCTACCCCTTTTTCTTCCCCTTCCAGGCCCATGATGACCCAATGTTAGACCTTTTAATCATCCCATAAACCTCTGAGATTCTCTGAATCTTCCAGCCTATTTTCTCTATATTGTTCAGATTGGCCAATTTCTACTGTTCTTTTACAGTTTTCTGATTCTTTCCTCCTCTCCCTCCATTCTGTATGGAATCCATCCACCGAACTTTTCATTTTGTTTGTTGTATTTTTAAATTTAAAATGTTCTATTTCATTCGTCTTTACATCTTCTTTGCTATGAGTTTCTGTTTCTTTGCTGGGGCTTTCTGTTTTGTTTTGTTTTTTAATTTGTTTCTAGCAGATTTGTAATTGCTCTTTGGAAGGTTTTTATCATGGTATCTTAAAACTTTTCCCGATAATTGGACCATCTTTGTCATCTTGGTGTTGGTGCCTATTGCTTATCTTTTTTCATTCAGTTTGATATCTTCCTGGTTCTTGGTATGTTGAATGATTTGCAGTTGAAACCTGGACGCTTTTCTAAGATTTGGATCTTATGCCTTTTGTTTTAATTGGCATTTTGGGGTGCTCTGCCTGGCTTCTGCCCGTCGGAGACAGACATCCTGCTTCTTCAGGAGGTGGGAGTTCAGCTCCCTCTCTGGTCCCCGCCAACAAAGCAGAGGGATGGCCTGTTCCTGCTGGACGATGACAGAAGCCCTGGCTTTTCCCTAGGCTTCCTCTGCCAGCACCTGACAGGGGAGGGACTGGGGGGCCTCGTCACTGCTGGGTAAAGGCGGGAAGTCCAAGCCTCGTGTATGTTCTGCATCGCAGGTGTATATTCAGGGTAGTTCTTCTTTTTTTAACAGAATATTAATATTTTAAATAGAAGTTTGTATATAATTGGTCTTCAATATAGACTTAATTAGATGTTTCTAATATAGAGATGCCATAGAAGTAACTGGTCTAATTTGCCTCATCTCACTTCTGCATCATGGATGATGAATTGAAAGTTACAATCTGTATTTTAAGTCATAAATCTTAACTACATCGATAGAACGCTCCAACACTCACTTTCACAGGTTGAATAAATGTGCTCATCGGTACTTTGAAAAAGTCTTTTTCAATTACAGTTTACATTCAGTGTTATTCTGTGTTCATTTCAGATGTGCAGCACAGTGGTTTGACAGTCATACGCCTCACAAAGTTGTCCTCATGATATTTCCAGTACCCACCTGGCCCCATACACAGTTATTACAGTGTTATTGACCACATTTTCTATGCTGTAATTTACATCCCTGTGACTTTTGTAGCTGCCAATTTGTCCTTCTTAATCCCTTCACCTTCTCACCCAGCCCGCAACCCCTCTCCTCTCTCACAACCATCAGTCTGTTCTCTGTATCTATGAGTCTACTTCTATTTAGTTTATTATGTTGTTCTTCAGATTCCACATATAAATGAAATCACATGGCATTTGTCTCTTTCTATCTGACTTGTTTCACTTAGCATAGTACCCTCTAGGTCCGTCCATGGTAAGACTTGGCATTCTTTTTCATGGCTGAGTAGTACTCCGTGGTTTGTATGTGCCGCAACTTTTTTACCTGCTCTTCGGTTGTTGGGCGCTTGGGTTGCTTTCGTATCTTGGTTATTGTCAGGAATGCTGCTGTGAGCACGGGGAGCTTCTCGTTAACAGCTGGCATGAATTAAGGGCTTCTTGTTTATAGCCTCACAAGGTGGACGTCTAGGCTTCCCGGTTGGCCTTTGCTGGCCTGGGTGGTGGTAGAGCCACAGTTTTTGTTTTGTTTTTCCCCCGCTGCGGTGTTTGCTGCAGTTAAGTAGTTACTTTCTAAAAGTTTCTGTCTTGTGAGGCTGCCCCTTTCCTGGTCCTTCAGATAGAGAGATTGGGCCTTTGCTCAGACTGGTGTATTGTCCCTGTCCATGAGGATTTGCAGGTCGCTGGCTTCCTCTGTCCCAAGCTGGGGTACTTGAGGCAATAAGAAAACCCAAGGACTCAAGTTCCTTGTGTTCTGAAGGTCCAAGCTCTCCTTTCTTTTCTCCGCCTTCCGGAGTCTTCCTATATTTGTTTTGTAAGTAATGTCTAGGGTTTGGGGTTATACTTAGCTGGAAAAATGTACATCTGCTCTGTTTTCCCTTTACGGGAATTAGCTTGTGCGGTTTATGCAAATCTTTCAGCAAAACAAGTGTATGTCAGGTTGTATGTATGTGACAATTAACTTAATCTTGCAAATGAACAACTTGTCCCCGATTGTCTCAGTAACAGGAGTCAAGAAGCTTTTTTTCCACAGAGGCAGATGGTAAATATTTTAGACTTTGAAGGCTGTATTGTATGTAACAGGGGGCGCATTTGAAGGTTTTATTTCTTCCTTGCTTCCTTCTACTTTACCAGTATTTTAACTCATCGTGTTCAGTGTTAACACAAGCTTAAAACCAAGCTACATATTTCGTGTAT
Organism: Desmodus rotundus; assembly: GCF_022682495.2. Taxonomy (NCBI): domain Eukaryota; kingdom Metazoa; phylum Chordata; class Mammalia; order Chiroptera; family Phyllostomidae; genus Desmodus; species Desmodus rotundus. Next base: position 93,231,516 of record NC_071395.1, on the reverse strand, counting down.
ATTAAATAAGTTAAAGCTTGCCAACACTCTTTCTCTTTTTCAAATATGTTACAAAACACTGGGAAGAATGTGCCTTGACTGCATGAGACTGGCTGTGTGTGCAACCTGAGTCTCACTAAGTGGGGCCACGGCTTTGCTTCCGCTTCCATCTCTCCCCCGCCCCCCAACCCCAGTTTAACTGTTTCACAGATCTAGTTTGTAGACCAGTCAGGCTGTTCTCTGGTAGAGACCTTGCCAGTGAACCTGCAGAGACCTCACACTCAGGCTTCTCTGGGGCTGGCACCTCGCTCGGTAAGCTGGTACCATCTCTGATATCGTAGGCGATTATTTGAGTTACTGCCTCCACTCAACTCCTTTGTGTTCTGAACGTCTTGTAATTGAAGTTTTATTACTTAGGGATACAGTACACCATATACAATAAACAACCTATCCCAAAGACCGAAGTATTTTCTTTGGGTCACGATATAGATTGTATCGCAAACTCAGAATCTGTGGCAAACTAAGGATTCCCATAAACTCTGAAGTGGTTAATAACATTTACCAAAGCAGGGACTAACTTCTCAGGGATCTGATACTATTTGAAATGCATGTTGTTTGGGGATTTTTTTTTTCCCAACCTCGCTTTCTTATTTCTTATTCCTGTTGGCATTCCAAAAAACCCCTGAAGCTTTATGGTTTTTAAATTAACTTCCAAAGACTTGACATTCTCGTGTTTGTCAATGACTTTGATAGTCTATATATTTTTAAATGGTTGCTTGGTTGGGTGTCTCTAGACACCACCCTTCACACTAAGTCAGGCTGGCAGTTGGGCGAAGTGGAAGCCATTATCTCACCTTCGCGAGTGCCGGCTGTGGCCTCTCGCCCTCTCCTCGTTCATAATAAATAGCATTAGCATTCAGGAACTTTTTAACACCTCCTGAGGGCAAGTTTTTTTCTAATGTCCTACAAAAGGAGATTTTAAAAATAAATGACTAAATCTGAAGAAAAGTAACATACAGACAGGAGAACTATGAAGCAACCTTACATTTGAATTTAGCTTTATAAGTCTCAAACAAAATAGTAACAAACCCAGTTGCACTTTACAGTACGAGAATCCTCTACCACGGCCAAATACAATTTATCATCTATTAGAAAACCTGTTGTTGTAATACATAATATTAATTGGTCCAATAAGAAAACCTGATAATCTTGGTAGATGCTGAAAGGGCATTTGTTAAAACTCAGCCTTTGTTTAGGAGATTATTCTCAGCTATAGGAATAGAAGGATAAATTCTTTACATAACAAAGAACAGCTATCTTAAACCAAACCCCAGCGTCATATTTAATGTAAAATACCGGTGACATTCCTTCTAAAATCCGGATGAAGGCAGCCATGCCGTGACCATTACTGTACAGTTACTCTGAAGGTTCCAGGCGGTGCAGGCATATATAAACCATAGAGATAGAATTTCAGAATTATCTTTTGCAATTCAACATAATTTTTTGATCTGGAAAATTCAGGTCTAAGGGGACTAAATGGTAATGCAAAAATAATACACTAAAGATTGAATAAAGTGATTGCTGATAGAAAAAGAGAAAACGTGAGCATCAACTTTGGGAGAATTATGCTAATCAGATGCATGGTAAATAGCACCTCCGTACTATTTCTGTCAAGCAGTGAAAACTAGCCAGCTGATCGAGTTCTTTTTAAAAATTTTCACTCATGATAGTTCCAGAAAACATAAAATACCTCGGAATAACCCTCAGAAGAAATATGGAAAGCCTACGTAAAGAAAATTGTGAAACTGTTCAGAGTAATAAAGATTATTTGTGTAAATTAACAATATATCATGTTTCCGAAAAAGGAAACTGAGTATTATAAAAACTGCAGGTATTTCAGAGTTAACTCGGAACTTTCACGCCATCCAAATCAAAATACCAGCAGATTGTGAGTGATGACATAATTATTCTTTGGTGCACTTGAAGGCGTAGACTGTCAAGAATTGTTAAGATAATTTTTTTTAAAGATTTTATTTATTTATTTTTAGAGAGAGGGGAAAGGGAGAGAGAAATAGAGGGAGAGAAACATCAATGTGTGATTGTTTCTCATGAGCCCCCCACTGGGGACCTGGCCCACAACCCAAGGGGTCGCCAGACTGGGAATCGAACTGGCGACCCCTTGGTTCGCAGGCCGGCACTCAATCCACTGAGCTACACCAGCCAGGGCAAGATAATTTTTTAAATTACCAATAAGTAGGTACTTTGCAGCTTTTTATCATGAAAAATTTCTAACTTAGAGAAAACATTTAAATATATAATAAAGCAAATATTTAAACACTCTCACTAGATTCAACAACTGCTAACATTTTGTGATATCTGTCTACAGAGAATAGAAGTTAAATAAAAATAAGAGAACTGTGAGGACTGTTTTAAAAGTGATATCAGCTGTTCCTGGTCAGGATGCCCAGTAGGTTGGAGTGTCACCCTGTATACCAAAATGTTGTGGGTTTGATCCCTGGTCAGGGCACATACCTGGGTTACAGGTTTAAACCGTGGTCGGGGTACATACAGGAGACAAGCGATGATGTTTCTCTCTCACATTGATCTCTCTCTTTCTCTCTCTTCCTCTCCTTCCCTCCCTCCCTCCCTCCTTTTCTCCCTTCCTATCTCTCTCAAATCAATAAACATACCCTTGGGTAAGGATGAAAAAGAAAAAAAAAATTGACATCAGCTAAAGACCCATTTCTTTATAACTCAAAAGAATTATCTATACTTGTTATCATCAATTTCTGTGTGTGTGCAAGTACACACACACACTCTCTTTTCTCTTTAACTCCTTGTTATAAAAATAATTCAGTCCTGGCTGGTGCAGCTCAGTGGATTGAGTGCTGGCCTGTGAGCCAGAGGGTTGCTGGTTTGATTCCCAGTCAGGGCACATGCCTGGGTTGCTGGCCAGGTTCCCAGTAGGGGGCGTTCAACAGGCAACCACACATTGATGTTTCTCTCACTCTCTTTCTCCCTTCCTTCCCCTCTCTAATAATAAATAAATTAAATCTTTTAAAAATATTTCAAATATATGCAAAAATAGAAAGCATAATGAACACCTACCAATCAGGTAGTGTCAACAGTTAATAACTCATGGCCAGACTAGTTTTATATCCTACCCCACTACTCCACCAGATTATTTTGAGCAAAGTTTAGACATCATGTTATTTCATCTATTAATATTTAATGACTGTCTCCAAAAATAACTGCTCCTTTTTAAAAGCCAAGTATTTTCATGCCTGAAAAAAATTATCAGTAATTCTTTCATATCATATTCCCAATCCATAGTACATTTCCTATATGTCTCATTTTAAAAAGTCATGTTCCAAATAAGACCCATACATTGCAATTGGTTGATATGTCTCATAAGTTTATCTTAATATATAGGGTTCCCTTCTATCTCCTTTGTCACCTCTTAATGGGTTTTGAAGGAACTGAGCCATTTGTCCTGTGTAGGGGTGTCCAACCCGTGGCCTGAGCATGCGGCCCAACACAAAATCGTCAGTTTGCCTAAATCATGAGATTTTATTTGTGATCACGTGTCACAGTATATTTAATGTGTGGCCCAAGACAACTCTTCTTCTTCCAGTGTGGCGCAGAGAGGCCGAAAGGTTGGACACCCCAAAAGGTTGGATACCCCACTAGGGCTTCCCTCTCCCAGACAGGATTTTGCTAAGTGCATCCCTCTTGTGTTCCTTCGCTGCTAAAACTTCCTATCATTTGTTAATTACATCTAGGAGATTGTTTAGAGCGGACTTTGTTTTCTGTCAAAAATACTTATTTTTTTTGTGAATTTATGTTACTGTGGGTATCTGAAAAGTGCGTGTATTCTCTGTTTACAGGATATATGTTAACATTTTTATGAGATTTGCCTCATTAGTTATATTTTATGTGTCTTCTGATGCCATATTCATATGTATATAAATATATATCCTATCATGAACTTAAAAGGTGAATTGAAATCTCATGTCGTTAATATTTTTCTCTTTATTTCTCCTTATATTCTGTAGTTTCTCTATATAATGTCAATGTTATGGTATGTGATATGTACATAACTCATACTGTTAGGGCTTTATGGTCACATATCCCTAGGTATGCTTTTTAACATTTCTAAGTGTCCTTTGTTGCTTGCTTAATACTCTTTGTCTAATTAAGATTGTGACCACTGCTTTTCACTCTGTCATTATAAACATAGAAGGACTCAAAGCCGTATAAGGTTTTATGTGAGAAAATGTAGTTATGCACATATATATATATATATATATATATATATATATATATATATATATATATATAGTGTGTGTGTGTGTGTGTGTGTGTGACAGAAACTAGAAGGGAACAAACCAAAATGTAGGTAGTAGCTAATCTCTGAGAGAGGGTTATGGGCAATTTTTATTTTTATCTACAGTTTTTCCAAAGTTTTTTACAGTGGGCTTGTGTTACTGTCATGAGACTCAAAAACCTATTATTTTTACAAAAGGAAATGTTATAGAAAGTATCAAAGGTAGTTTGGTTTCTTTAATGTTTTCAGCATATTTTTTTTTTTGCCACAACCGAAATAATGAACTAGGGACAGTATTGAACACACACACACACACACACACACAGCCCATTTGAATCACAACTAAAAGAATACACATGACTTCCCGTTGTGTGCTTGAAACGGGAATATTCGATTGCTAGAAATTGTTACATGAGCAAGGAAAAATGTCCCTGAGTCTTTGATGTGCGCTGAGGACTGGGGCTGGGACCTGGGAGGCCTCCCGAAAGTCTGTCTGACATCCACTCAGGCTTCTCTTGGTTCTGAGCCAAGTAACAAACGCGTCCGCTGAATTCTTCCGTCCAGACGCTGGCTTAAGTGAAGGTGTATTAACTTGGAAATACCGTCTCAGCCCTTGGCTGGAATAACAGTTGCAGAGGAGCTTCTTCAGATGTCGAGCCATGAGGGAGCTCTCGGAGTACAAGCATTTTCACACATCTGCTAGTGCAAGAGCCCCAGTGCGAGCATTAGTCCCCAGGAATGTTACGTGGATCTGAGGTGATCTCCCCAGGATTTTGGCAGGCCAGGACAAACATTATCTTGCTCCCATATGTTTTTGTAGGACCTTGAAAGGGAAATCATATACATTTCCCTTAACTGACATGCTGAATTTTCCCACATACACCAAAACACCCTCTCAGCAAAAATAAATTCAGAAATATGTACATGTGACGCCCACAGAGTTCGCATCTGTTGTCAATACAACATCATAAGCTGATGGCTGTTGGGAGTCCCGTGCAGTTTGCATTTACTTTCATTCATGTTGAGTGGTGTGTTTCAGAAAACCTGTCCCCACAGGAAAAAGCTATGAGATCCGCCACATTTTGAGTGAGTCTTCATTCTTTCTACTCCGCATTTCCTTAGGTGCCGTGCGTATGGGCAGGGTCCCTCGGTTTCACTCCTTGCCCGTGGGTAGCGCTGTTCTCCCACCGGGACACCTTTCCTGACAGTTTTGGGGGGGGGTTGTTGTATTTGCTATATAGCTAACATATTCAGTATAAAACCAACCAGGAAACCCTATGAAGCTAAGAAATTCAAATAATAGTAATAATGATAGCTTATACTGTGTACAACAGACCGTATCTGTTTTTTTAAATTTTTATTTATTTTTAGAGAAAGGGAGGGAGAAAGAGAGGGAGAAAAACATCAGCGTGTGGTTGCCTCTCGTGTGCCCCCAACTGGGAACCTGGCCCACAACCCAGGCTTGTGCCCTGACTGGGAATCAAACCGTCAACCCTCTGGTTCACAGGCCGGTGCTCAATCTACTGAGCCACACCCGCCAGGGCCCGTATCTGTTTTTATCTCTGCTCAGCAACCCCAATCCTGTTCCTTGTGGGTTTGACAAACAGTAGGCACTCATCAAATGTTGACTAACACTTTTCCTAAGACTTCTTACTTTCCAGTCTCTAGTCCATCTAGGGGATGATAACTCTTCTGCCTAGGAGTCTGGCTTCTTTTCTCTGCAAGGATATTATTAAAAGTTGAATAAAGAGGGCACCAGTGTGGCTACTTAATGGCCCCTGTGTCAAGGATGGCGCGGTGGGGGTTTCTCATTGTCCCACAAGCTGATCGGTTTAGTCTCACTTTGCTCTGTTGTCCTATAGTATTGAGCCTGAGTTTGAGAAAGTGATGGTTCCTCATCACTTTCATCACTGTTATTGTATCTGTGTGTTCTTGGTTTGTAAGTGAGTTCTGTTGCTGCAGTGACGGCGCCTAATTAAATCAGTAGTCCTCCAGTACTTCTGTCTGCTTATACCTCACAGTTTTCAGGCTATTAAATGTTACTTAAAACTAGTATCTAGGATGCATTCCTCCCCCCGCCCCCACATTTGGAAGGAGGTCATATACCTTTTACCTCACTCATTTTTATTTTGTGTCTGTTTGTTTACCACCAATGATTTCCTATTGATTATTTAGCTGGAAAAATGATTTTCATAGAGACGTGAGACTTTTGATTCTGCTCCTCAAAGTGAAACATGGAGAAACTATATTATCACTTTAATGTGTTGACAAATAATTACTCTTTTCCTGACATCTTGCTGAAGCAACAATGTCATGTAGCTTTACTCAATGTGCGTTTATATCAGTCTGTGAAGGTAGGGATTGCACTCATGTCTCTTTCTTGCTCAGTTTGTTGCTTCCGTTGTATTCTAGAACTGCTATATTAAGATCTTGTGATCCCTGGAAATACTGTTATTGTATCAGTGTTATTTCGGTGCATGTTGGTACTTTGGCATTATTTCTTACATTTACTCTTGGTTTTTTAGGAGAAAAACATGAAAAAGTTTCTTGTTGGTTTTCTTGATTTTTTTTTTTACTTATTTTCCTTGTGAGTTATATAGTTGATTACGTAAAAATGTTCTGTTCTAAAATATATGAGATTTTTCAGTCCTTTGAAAAAATGGTATGGTCCATTTTCCATATATTACTCAACGTTAGAGATCTGCCTGCCAAACGATCCCAGGTGTGGGGTTGCAGCAGGTAATTTCCTGCGCTGTGTGGTACAGATGATTTTCTGTGTTGGAAGATGCTATCAGCTCACCTGGCCTCTTGGTGACAGAGAAATCCTTTGTTTATTCATTAGTAGGCAGATTAACCCTAATGAATATTGGCTTCCTGGAAATAGATACAGATGACAATGGCAGAGTGAGGAGCGGGAAGAAGGAAGACAGATTCCCTTTTCTTTCTTCACTTATAAATAATGGTGGCTTTCATTGCAGAGTGTTTTAAATCGTAAAGGAATGCAAAATATTTCCATTTAAAAAAGCTAGGTTTAAATAATCAACCTTTAATTTTTAGTTTTGAATGTCTGTATGAGTATATTTTTTCAGAAGAGGTAAAAATTTTCTCATTTGGGCAAACAGGTGAACAGTTTTATGCCTTTCACGTTAGAATTTAAGTGAAAATATTTAATTAAATCCTTCATGCTGGTTTGGGCAGAACCAGTCATTTGAACAAGAAAATGCAACCCTAATACGTCCTTCCACTCAGTTAAAATTTTGTGAGTTTAGAAAGTGTGTCATTTCTCAGCTTCTTGCAGCACGTGAAAGAAAGTAGGCTTTGTGCTTCACGCGGCTTCCGTGGCATATTTGTCTGTTTTCTCAGGAGCAAGAATGGAGGCCTGGTACAGCCCTTAGAAAATTATTCATGGAGTTACACTATCAGTTTTTTAAAAATTGTAGAATTAAGCTACTTTAAGTTCTTGACTTTGTCATAACTTTGAACCATAGTACTAAGAATCATTTTTATGAATATAATTATTAATATTTGATGTAATTCCCATCAATCTATGGTGAAATGAGATGTTAGTGTTTGCAACTGTTCCGGTGTGCTTCCCGAGGGAGGGAGGGTTTTCTAGCATTTTCTGTGAACGGCTTTGGGGACACATTGTTCCCCAGACAGGAATGTGTAGGCCCAGATGTGAAAAGCGCTTAACATTCAACAAAACTTTTCCAGATCTTGTAGCTATAATTTATTCTGCACTCTCCAACGTCTCCCAAAATGACTTCTTTTATATAATTTTAGCCATTGGAGGAAAAGTTTAAATTCTTCCCCGTGCTGAGTGCTGAAGATGATAGGCTTTCCATGATGTATTTTGTAGTTCACTCTAAACGCTCTAGGATTTAAAGGGAGAAGTGAAAGAGCCGAGTTTACGTTTCTATGAAGGTTTGAAATTTCTCTTTTTTCCTAGCTACAGAGATTCTGCTTGAATTGTGTTTTGGAGAGTTCTGAATAATGTGCGATATACATGAATCAGAGGCAGTAATAAATTCTGAATGAATCTTTGGTTTTTACTTAAGATTACTTTATCCTTAAAACTAATGTTTCTATAACCTCTGACCGAATACAGAAGATCCAAAGTACTTCCACGGGTGAGAATTTTTCCTGGCCTTGTGTGAGGAGTTGAATTCATTCCAGTTGTGTGGTATATGATGTGAGTAACCGATCAGAGGGATATTTGCAAATTCTTAATTTACAGATCACCGTGCCAAAACATGAGGCAAGCCTTCACTGAATTGTTAGTGATATTTATTTTCAAAGCTTGGAAAAAAGAGAAAGCAATGTATATGTGTCATATTATCTTCACATGAACCACCGCCTATGTTAACTGGAGTTTTCTTTCCTTTTAGGGAAAAACCAAAGGACAACAATCATTATACGATTTTGTATTTTAAGTATTTTCATAATCTAACATAAATTGGCCCACCCAAGGGTTATGTCTGTCTTATAAAGATGTGTTTACATAGTCATCGGGTGAAAGATTGCAGAAGTTGAACCACTAGTTTTGAAAGTTGAGCCAGACCAGGAAAAATCAGGATACAATTTGGCACTTATGGAGACGAAATGATTTCCTTTTTAGCTGCTGATTTCTACTGGGAAATGTATCCTTGGACCGAAAATTGCATCCGGAAAAATGTTTATGTAGTGTTTTTCAAGTGACTGATTATTCTTCTAACCTTTAACATGAACTGTGTCTAATTTTGGTCTCTCTTAACTCTTTCATGACTAGGGGATTTTTTCTCTCTGTGGGAAAAACGTTGCTAACGAACATATCTTTGCTACTTTGAACACAGGAATGCCTTCCATGGCAACAAGAACATAAAATGCGTTATGATTAATTCTTGAGTCAGTTTTCTGTACATGTGGTACAACACCCCAAGTTATCTCCCCTTGATCATAAGCACTGTTTTTTTTTTTTTAATTTTTCATTTATTTAGTTTTAGAGAGAGGGGAAGGGAGGGAGAAAGAGAGGGAGAGAAACATCAATGTGTGAGAGATACATCGATCAGTTGTTTCTCACAACCCCCAGCTGGGGACCTGGCCCACAACCCAGGCATGTGCCCTGACTGGGAATTGAACCAGCAACCCTTTGGTTCACAAGCCAGCCCTCAATCCACTGCGCTACACCAGCCAGGGTCCAAGTTTTGTATTGTAGGGTCTCTCTAGAAAATAGTTCTGGTTTGCTTGAGCAGCTATGTCCCCTCTTATTTCAGCACCACTTGCGCATGTCAAGTAGGAGCTTCTTGACATTTTCACAATATTTCATTCGTAAAGACTTCACAAATATCAGTACTTGCTGTATTTTTCTTACTTGTACATTTTATGACTTTTCTAGCTAAATTATTGTCCAGCACAGGTTGCCGGGGTGTCTGCTCCATGCTGTCTTCACTCTGGGACCTAGATTAACCAAGCCTTCACCATTGAATTATTACGGGTGACCATGGCAGGGCAAAGGGACACTGCAGCTGTCACACGGGTCACTTCTCACTATTCACACACAGTGTCTGGAACTGTGCCATCCACTACTGTAGCCAGTAGCCACATTTGGGTATCTAAATTTGAACTAATGAAAATGAAATAAAATCGGCCATTCAGTTTGTCAGTTGCACCAGCCGTGTTACAAGTCTCCCACAGTGGACAAAACTAAACAGAGACCATTTCCGTTGTCACGGGAAGTTCTTTGGGACACTGCTGGGTATATGACTCTAAGGGCCGGGGAAATGTGGTCCCCTTGTGAGGCCAGAGGTGAGGAAGAAGGAAATATTACAAAACTGTATCATGTCTACCATTTAGTAAACTGTATTGTTGTAGCTATTCCTGAGATGCTCTAATTTTTTTTTTCTCTATCGGGAGGTTAGGGGGCCTGAAAGTGAGGCAAGTGACACAGATAGATGTGTGTGTTCAAACACACACATGCACGCACACACACACGGTTGCTTCTAGCTGCATGAAAAAGAAAACTTAAGAACCATACACTTTAATGTTTTGCCAAGGGGGGTCCTTCCGTCGATTCCCATTTGGAGGAAGAGTCTGCACGGCATTTGTGCAGCCCTGGAGAAGTCATTCAGGAAAGGAACACCACAATTCCCACCGAGCTCAGAAAATGTGATTAAGGAATTTGAATGTAATTACCCAGAGTTTGGCTTTTCTTTTAAAGAACCCATTCATTTTAGAGATTCCTTGATACTGTAAATCTGACAACTAAATCTAGTTTTTTTTGGAAGACTTCCACCAGGAATAGTGCGAGTCAAGGATGAGTACATGAAAAAGAAGCGCAGGCAGCACGGACAGCCTGAGCCATGCTATGTTTTGACGCAGATCAGATTTTATCTGCGATTGATATACAGAGGGGATATTTCGTGGGATGTGCACAGCCCCGCTCGAGATTCCTATCTCATTTGATTGGTGGGCAGGCTTATTTAACTGAACGGTCGGGTAACAGTAAGTGTGTGTCTGAGCAGACCCCACTGCACCTACTTCCACAGTATTAATCACGGATTTGGGGAAGTTTTCTGTGTCTGCAGAGGCAGCCTTCTCTTTACCCATAATTGATGGATTAGAATCTGACCAGTGAGAGACAGACCTTCAGTCCCTTTCTCTCCTAAATCGTTTGCGGAAAATCCCCAGAAAGCAAGTAACCCAGCAGAGTTTGTAGCAGAAACTGTTAACCGTTTTTTCTTTTTCTTTTTCCGGTGTTTCCGCACTGTCTTGTCAAACATCTGGAAGTCAGCACGTTTGCAGTCATCTCGCAACATGATTTTGCATTTACATCATTGTGCTAGTTGGTAAAAGTTGTTTTTTTTTTTTTCTTTTCAGGAAAAAAAATCAGCAACTTTTGGTCTGTCACAAGGTCAAGTGATGATTAGTGATGCAGTCTCTCCTAAACACATGTTTAGCCCAGAAAAGTTGAATCAGTTTCCAAAAATTTGGTAACTATTAGAGTACTTCCTAAGTCACTTCCGATGTCAAATCTAAGGTGGAGGGGAGACAGGGCTACATTGAGTTCTCTGCAGTTCTCTACCAAAGGGACTTAATTTGGCAGCTGATCCAGCCAAGGAAACACTCATGCAATCACAGAAGTAGACAGGAAACACATTGGAAAGGGCTGTTTTGATAGCAGATCGTGAGATCAGGCAAAGAGCCGCGAACTTCACGTGTAGCCAGGGCCTGCATGCGGCACTTGCCCGGCCACCTGAGGGTACCGAGTAAGAAAGGAAATTAAAGGAGGAGGCTGTACAACTTCTGTGCAGCTTTCCTTCTCAGAGGAGGCATGCCAACAATGGTGAGATTCTTTGAAGTAGAGGAGCATGATTAATGAATTTAGTTGTTGTTATTTTTCTGGTTTTGGTGAAACATTCCACCATCATTATTCACCTTTACATTGTTAACATGATCCTTAGCATAGACTGCAAGCCTCATCAATTCTAACCCGCTTTTTATAGCTCTCAGAAGAGCTGTCTTCCAAGGAAAACACTGCACTGAGCAAAGGTTGTGCTTTCGGAAGGTGGACGTTTCATGACGATAAGTTTTGGCAACGCAAGTTTTGACAACGCGCTCTGGTCGCCATGTGTCTCCCAGGCCTGCCAGTGGGTGGGTGTTTGTCAGGAACGGGGAGATGGCTGAGAGGGGCTGCTTTCTCGCAGCCAGACTCGATTTTCAACTTCTGGGGCTGGGAGTCTCCTGAAAGCTCGCTGGAAACAGAGGAGAAGAGCGTCGCTGCCCCTGTGAGTGACGTGGGAAGAAACTTGAATGTCCCGCTTTGGGAGGTGCAGGCCCTCGGTTTTAGAGTGTTTGTTCGACAGCTTTCCTTCTCCCGTGAACTTCTCTCTGTGCCTCCGTGCCCGTAGTTAGAAACTACAGGTTGGTTGATTTCTTCTGTAGATCCACTCTTCAAGTCTACAGAAGCCATTTTTGTGTATATGGCAGACTGACCATTTCTCACGTCGGATCATTAAATTTTATCTGACTCAATTGTAACATTGAAAAGGAACGTAGAATCCACTCCTGAATTTCACAGATGCTGCCAGCCCTGTTCTCTAGACCGGGAGTCACGGCCGGTTTGTTGTTGCTCGTAAAGGCAGTGAGTGTCCTGTGCCACAGCAGTTTTGCCCGCACGCTGCACCTGCCCCCTGGGCAGCGACAGGTTCGGGCAGAGCCTGTGGGTGCCGCCTTCCCAATCCGTCCGGGTGGTCCAGTCACGTGTTCGTTAGACAGCTGAAATGTCCACGTTCACCTTTACTGGGTTCATACAACTAATTCTAAATGGCCTAAAACACCGTTTATCTAAAGCTCTTTCTAATGCTTATTAATACTTAACAATAATTGCATAAGTATTTCTCTCAATTCTCTCTTCCAGAGATCCTTAAAAACCAACAATTAAAAAACATCTTCCCTATTAATTATGAGAACCTGACCTGTACAATTTCCTTATTACCATTAATGCTCTTGTATCCAAAAGAATCAATACAAGCCAAGAAACCCCATTTGTCAGAATAACCACACTCTGATTTCTAATTTCCTCTTGCTTAGAGCCCTGCAGCCGTGTCCAGACTGGCCCCACAAATACCCGTCTCTCGGACCCTGCTCCTCCCCCCAGCTTCCCCAGGTAACCCTGATAGAATCTTCTTCCTCAAACGCCGCTTTTGTCTTGACATGCCCCTGTTCAAGGACCTTTGCGTGTGTCCCATTTTACAACATGAAGTCTCAGTATTTTGACTCAAGATGCCCAGTTCTAGCCATGTTCCTTGTAGAGTCCTTCTGTGAGCACCTGCCCTAGTCACATTGGCCCTTGCAGCTGAGTCAGGCTCCAAGCAGTTCAGATCCTGGCTCCTAAAGTCAGTATCGAGAAACGTTTCTCCTGAGGGCTTTCTGAGAGTTTTTTCTTTGTAAGGTCAGAGCCAGACAAGTGTGCTGGTTGGAACAGGAAGAGCAGGAGGCTGTTTTATGCAGTTAGATTCAGGAAGGGGCCATCACTTTGATGGATGCTCCGTCTGTAGCTATGTTTTCTCGGTGTATTTTCATAATACTGGAGTGGAGCAAACTAGTGTTTTTGGCTAGATGAGACTTTGCCTCAGTGAGGCACTCCTCTTTGTGAGGACAAGGTCCCTATCTGTCAGGCCGCAATGAGATGACATTGTCATACCACCAGCTTTTGCAGACGACAAGTAACAAAATGCCAGCAAAGCTGAAACAGCAGCAGGTCTTGGCGCCTGGGCAGGAGTGTGTTCGGACTCCAGCATAGCATCATGCACTTGGCCACGTGTCGCCATGGTTTCCCGCTGGAGTCCGTGCCATACGCCTTCTGTCGTAGGCAGGCAGGTAGAAGGTGAGTTTTATTTAGGTCTGTCATTAGAGGAGTTAGCATCAATTTTGGGAGCCTTGGAATCAACTGTCTGCTTGGTCATTTGCTCATCAGGCTGTGGTCTGGTTGTATATCTTGGGGGCGATTTCACATCTAACTCGTATCCAGGAGCCCTGGAAGTACTTGCCATAATCTAGATCTGTCTTCCTATGAAAAGCGGGTTTTCTCTGTTTTACCTGAATTCTGTTAGCTCGTTCACTTATTAATGCTCTCAGAAAACTTACTTATAATAATTTAATAATACTTTGAATGTATGGGGAATTGCATCAACCCTATAATATATTCAGGAAAGGTGCAAATTCCGTTCTGTAGATGAAGAAACTGAGCTTCAGATTGTTAGGTGATTTAGCCAAGGTAAACCAGTAAGTGGTGGCCGTAGGACTGGAGACGCTTCCTCCTCTCACTCGCTGAGTGGTGCTGCTTCAGCATGTGACTCACGCAGGAGATCCTCATGTGAGATGTTCGGAATCGTAGCGGAAAGTCTGCGACTAACCAGCTATGCTGACTTTTAGCAAGTCCATTTAATCTTAGATTATTTCTAAAACCGTTTCCAGTGGGAAAAATGTAATGTATTTATAATTTTATGACTCTAATTACACATAAGTGAAGTAACAGTCATTGTAGATGTTAGAGAATGCTCATCTGGGATTTTTTATTTTATTTCTTAATGACATCACTGAAGCAAGAGATGAGAAGGCGAATTCCGGACTTTGGCTGTTTTCATTGTTTTTATTTCTCTCCTGTCCCTCTGCCTTGTCTGGCTGAGTTTCGAATCAGGAATCGAAATTCTTAAGCTGGGAGTACCAGTTACTGTCCATTCAGCAAACTCTTAATCTATCTTACATTGCTAAAACAAAATTATATTCCAAGCCCTTACAGTTTTGTGTGAAAATTTTGTGTTTGAGATTTTAAAGTTTGAGATTCTAAGCCTTAGAGTCCTATTCCATCTCTACCAACTTCTTATTTCTGCATAAAGGCCCTTCCTCCTTGAGGCCTGTGAGCCCCCAGGCCTTTTCAGCATCGTGGTCTGCGCTTCTCTGTTTTTCTTTCCCCGGGAGTGCTGATTAGTGACTTGCGGTGTGGATTCTGATTTATCGCAGACCAGAGCTGCCCCTTAGGGGCTGAGCAGAAACACTCATGAAGGAGCCCTGATTAAAAAGAGTGGTAATGAAGACAAATGTTTCAGAGGGAGTTGAGAGAAAACCAGTCCTTGGCATTCCCCTCAGCTCCTCTGAGCTTTTGAAAAGGAGGTAGTGGTAGCCAAAGGAAATATTTCCCCTTTGTTGTTTATTTCTCATGGCACTGGAAACATTTTTCTTTTCCTCCTGGGTGTTCTAATTCTCACTTGTTAACTGCTTTTCATGCAGGGTTGCAATTAACCCCTGGCAGATTCCTCACCAGGTTCCTCTTATAGCCACTCGGTCCCCAAAGAACTTTTTAATGCTTTGACCTATAACCATTTTCAAATTCTTCAGACGTGACACTTTTGCTTAATTTCTCAGATCATTAAATCACACTTTTGGGCTTCTTTTTTTCCAGTGATTTTTACTAAATTTGATGTTAGGTGGCTAGAATCACTTTCCCTTCTTCTTGTTTTTACAAGACAGAATGCCAGTAAAAAAAAAAGATGTTAATCACAACTAAGTCAAAAGTTTCAAATCTAGTATATGCCCATAACTAAGGAGACCATTCCAAAATTACTGGAGTCCAGGTGGGAACTCCGCAAATGACCGGCATTGCTTGATCTTGGTCTTTGGTCGTCTGCCAAACCAGTAGTCCCGTCGTCTCTGGCTACGTGAGCTATAATCCCCTGCCCTGGTGAAATCCAACCAAAATTCTATTTTCTTTCAGAAGATTTCCTAATGTTGCAATTAATGCCAAGGGTATAGATTACTTCTGACAGGCTTACACAGTGAGTCTCTGAACTACATGTACATTGACTGATCAAAATACCACATCCAGAACACTTCAGGATACAGAAAGATAAAGTACTGTGGAAGCTATGAAGAATTTGGTGAGTAAGGAAACCACTACGCATGTACCTGGCCCGTGTGCAAGGTGCAGAGAAGGACAGACAAGAAACAGAAGAGAGAGTCCCCCGCCCCCTCTGCCCCTGTCAATCAGAAGCTCCTTAGCAGATCTACATGGATTAAGAGGAAAATATCAAAGAATTCAAGTAAAGTTCAGAAAATGCCACCATCCCTGATTCACTTACCCAAATGTTTGATTTCCAGAAGTGAGCAGTAGTTTCTGATCCAATCAAGCGGATTCCTTTTTGTGGAGAAAGTCTCTGTATACTTAGAGAACCCTGTCCAGAATTAAAGGGAATATTTAAATCTAGTCCAATCAGATGAACAAAGCTGAGAGTAGATAGTAAGTTATCCTTTTGGTATTTTTGGCATTTCTGCTTCTGACCTAAAGCAAAACAAAAACAAAGAAACAAGAAACAGAAGCAACAACAAGAATAAATTACGAGCTTAGTGCTTCTCAGATATAAGGGAGAATTTCAGTTATCCCATTCTGAAGAGTGAGAGATTAAAGATCAGTATTAAAGGTTAAAGAGCACTCATGGAGAGAAGACTTGGGTAAAACCTTTCACACTTAGGTTGTTTCTATTGAGGGTTGGTCCTCTGAACTCTTCTCCAGCTATAAAGGCAAGGTCAAGGTCTGAGTCTAGGCTAACTGATGTCAAGTACAAGGGCTGTAGTAGGAAAGGCCAAAAACTGCTTCAGCTCATCTGGAAACAGATGAAGATTTAGGTTGCTGGAGGAATTGCCAAGTTCATAGACTTGTTCAGGAGCATGCTCCAGGACCCTCGAATTCCATGCAGATTTGAGCCATTTGACATTACTTCCCTGTTAACTGGGGAAGAAAGACTCTTAGTAATTTCCAAGACTGAACGAAATTCCCCCTCAAGTATTGATGAACTCTTCCTGGTCTTAAATATTAGCATGCGGTTCTTTATTTTTCCTGGCTTCAGACAGGCATGTTAAAATTTCATGCGTATCTGAATCTTGCTTTGAGTATCTGGGAACACATCAGAGAAACCAGATAGAAAAGAGGGAAAGGGAAATGGGCTATTTCCTTAGCCTTCTGAAGCCAATGAATTGGAAGGCTGCTTTCTGTGACGTTCTTTGGCCTACAACTGCCCGGAATCTGTAAAAAATACCACCTTTTGTTCCTTATTGTGTAATCTTTAACGAAGTATTTCACAGACATATTTAGCACATGTATTCCCAGGATCCATAGAGCCAAGTTGGGGGGACTAAAGCATTGGAAGACTATGAAGTAATTTGAAATTTAGGGATATACTACTGAAGGGATCATACACAGAGTGAGAGGTAGAGTTTTCTTGATTTGGAAAATATTTGTTTTAAATAGTCTGCTTCAGTCTAGTATGGCTGTCCAGTGTGGTTAGATAAGAGTCAAGTTCAGAACAAACTCAGGGGCAGTTTATACCCATTTCTTCATAAGATGAACAAAGGAAATATAACTTCTTAATAGGAAGGTTAAGATCAATAATAATAGTACACAGGTATTGATTTTTAAAAATAGGTTAGGGAAATTCTCTCACACATATTTCCAGTAACTTGAAATGCACACCCTTGTGAACACTTCCTTTTCTCACGTATAAATTAAAATGCTTGCCGCATTTTGCAAAACGTCAATTCTCCCAAAATGTGCCCGTGTATTTCCGCACCTGCAGTGAAGGTGTAGGTGAAACCCCGTAATTATAGTGGCATACTGTCACTGTCACTTAAGTTTCGAGCAGCAAGGAAAACAGTGCAGCTTAGAAATAGTGAGAAAAGATACATGGTAGGCATTGTGCTTAGTACTTTATGAGTGTTAGTTTATTTAATCCCTACTGTATAAATTAGGAAATTGAGGTTTTGGTGCAATTAACTCAGCCGACAGGCCGGTTAGCCAGGGCTCAAACCCAGGCACATCCCACTCTGGAGGCCTGGCTCTTTACACCAAGCTCCGTCAGTCCATTTACTTAGGGTGCGGGTTGGGCTGCGCAGCTTCTGCGTTCATTTGGTTCCTGACTTGCCGAGAAGTACCATGAAGTTGGGAGGACTCTACTGTAGCGAGCCATTTCGAGAGGAACTGAGGTAGTGATTGTAACAACATTTCAAGTTAATGATACCTACCATCGATCGAGCATACACTATGTACCAGACACTGTATCATTAAATTACAAACAGATCGATTAATCCTCCAAACAGCCCTTCTGACATATGTTCATTGTCCTAAAGAAACATCCTAATTATTCGGGAAGAGCCAGCCACATCAAAGATGTAGAAGACGGTTGTTTAGACTCCACATGGCTTTAGTCATCATAGAACACCATTGTGGAGCTTAAAAGTAATTAAAAAAAAATTGGAATCACGAAGCAACAAGTTTTTCAAAGAAAAGTTTCCCCAGATTAGTATCTGTGTCTTATGTAATTTTTTGAATAAAAAAAGTTTTTTGAAATGAGTAAAAGTAATTTTTTTTCTTCACAATTTGAATTCGTGTTATCAGACTCCTCTCTTGCAAATAGTTTTTGATGAAAGGTAAGAAGTGTCCAGTAGCTGAAGTTTCCAGAGCCTGACTCAGATATCAGGACTGCCTGAGGTGGTGAGAACTCCTGCCCTTTGTGTCCAGCACCCAGTCTCCTGCTTCTCCTGGTGACACTCGGAGGTTCTCGGTGTTACCTTCATTATAGCAGGTGATTGCAGGAATGGAGTTGTTTCTTCATAGCTGGTGCTTCTTGTCAGCCTAATTGGCTTAATGCAAGGGCATGCTGGGGAGCTAGTCGAGGGGGGACCTTGCTGCAGTACTCAGATTCTATAGTGTCAGGTGCTCACTAATTATGAAGAAGTTTGTCTTTCCATTAGGTAAGTGTCATTTCATCACAGTAGCCTGAGATGGGCTTTTCCTCTTCGAGTTAGCGTACCGTCTCGCTGTACTTCTCACAAGCAAGCTGCTGGCAAAATTTAGGCCCAAGCCCGTGTGTTCTGTCGCAGGAGCACCTAGAAGATGGTCGACACTCCCGGAGACCTAAGGAGAAGTGCCCTGCTCTGTTTTGTATCCGACCAGCTACGTTGTCATCCTGAAGTCCTGTGTGGTCACTGTACCAGGGCTCGGCAAACTGCGGGCACCACCCGTTTGTGGACAGCCCACAGGTGAAGAATTATTTTCACACTTTTAAATGGTAGGAAGAAATCAAAAGAATATTTTATTGAACCTGAATATTATAGGAAATTCAAATTATAGTGCCCATAAATGAGGTTCTAATGGGCCACAGCCACATCCGTTCGTTCACGGGCTGTCTACGGCTGCTGTCTCGCTAGGGGCACAGAGCTGAGTTTGTACCGGAGAGCAGGCGGCCTAATGATACTTCCTATCTGGCTCATTACAGGAAATGTTTGTCGACCACGGGCGATAAGATCAAGCCCAAACCCTTTCCTAGCGTGGCATACAAAACCTTTTTGATCTGGCTCCCGCATGCCTCTCCGCTTGGCTTCTCTACTCCTCTCTGGTAAACAGCCTGAGCTCTACCCTTTCTGAACTAACCATTCTGAGCCACTAGAACTTCGCAGGCTCCGACGTGCTTTCCATGTCTTCACGTGTTTTCCCATGTTATTCCCTTTACATGAAATCATTCCTTTCTGTCCTGAGAACCCCCGACAGATTCCTGTTTGCCTTCCAGTATTTTGGCTAAACATCCCTGTTCTCTGCAGCCCTGACGCCCTGAGTCCTGCTTCTCTTTTTCTCTCCTTCACCGCACAGTAGGCTTTAGGAAGACTGACACCGTCTCTCATTCACCTTTGTACCCTTCAAACAGGGTTCTCAGCCTCAGCACTGTTGGCATTTGGGGCTGGATAACTCTTCACTGTGGGGGGGCTGTCTGGTGCATTGTAGGATGTTTAGCAGCACCCCAACCTCCACCCATTAAATACGAGTTGCTCCCTCCCCCCCAGTCGTGACAAAAATGTGTGCAGACATTGCCAAATGTCCCCTGGTGGGCCAGATTGTCCCCATTTGAGAACCATTGGCCAGGCTTCTTGCATAGTCACTAACCCATATTAGACACTGAGTAAATGTTGAATTACACATTAAAAGACTTCATTCACTTGAATTGTACACTTCAAATGGATGACTTGTAAGATGTATTAATTATATCTCCACAAGCTGTTTTTAATTAAAAAAAAGACTTGGCTCACTAATAGCTGTTATGAGTGGGCTGTTCTGGTCCTCCAGGACAATTGCCAGTGTAACTGATTGTGTCATGCACTGAACTGGCTGATGCCTAAGCACATTGTCTGATTTACAACTGACTTCAGACCTGGGGAGCTGGCCTCTTCTTTGCTTCTTTCTTTGTTGATAAATGCAGACACAGAAAAGATTCACTGACCTGCTCGAAAGTCACATCACTAGTGAGTGTGTGTGAAGGCAGAGAGGACCGGCTCTTGTCTGGTTGCAAGACCTTTGTTGCATCATTTGACCGTGTTGCTCCGTGGCACGGACATTAGCCGCAGGAAGCCTGACTTCTTGGTTGGGTGCCAGTGCAGGCACCTGTCAGAGGCGATGTGTATATATGGCAGACAGCAGCAGTTTCTAAGTAGCAGGAGTGTGATTTTTGTTCAAAATGCTAAACGTTGTTTCTTATCTGTGGAACAGCCTACGTGTTCTGTGGGCAGTGATGGGGGTTTTTTTGTTTTCTTTTGTTGCGGTTGTAGCTGTTTTGGTTGGTTTGTTTTCTTTGCATCCACCAAGGGGCCACCCTTTTTTCTTCCATGTTTTTAGGTCCTGAGGTGGTGGGCAATCTATTCTGAAACATCATGAAAATCTAATTTTCAGCCTTAAAAAGCAAAGAAAATTGACAGGCAGCATTGTCGGTTCTGTCTTTCACTTTGCGTTGGAGCAAGGGCACTGAAGCAAATGTGAACTGTGAGACTGGCACTCTTCTGCGTGCCACTGGACAGGGGCCTTCCGTCAGCGATGGGGACCCGCTAGATCGGTGCTGTGCACTAGGAGAGCCATGCGTAGTTGCTGAGCCCTGGGAATGTGCCTAGTGTAACTGAGGAACTGAAATTTTGACTCTGCTGAAATTAACTGAAATTTAAATAGCATGGGTATTTTTTAAGTATATTTTATTGATTATGATGTTACAGTTGTCCCAACTTTTTTCCCTTTGCCCCCCTTTTGCCTGGTACCTCCCTTCCCTCGAGCAATCCCACCCCCTGTCGTTCATGTTCGTGGGTCATGCAAGTTCTTTGTAGTAAGCCAATTTGTATTTTTCTCTTGACTTGACTGTTAAATGATAGAATAAATTATCCTTTTAAGGGCATTGTTGAGGCATTGAAGAACAGAATGAAAAATGTGGTGTATTTGATTACGTATTTAAAAATTATTGTTGGCCCTGGCTGGTGTGGCTCAGTGGATTGAGCCCCAGCCTGTGAACCAAAGGGTCACTGGTTTGATTCCCAGTCTAGGGCACATACCTGGGTTGTGGGCCAGGTCCCCAGTAGGGGGCGTGTGAGAGGCAACCACACATTGACATTTCTCTTTATCTCTCCCTTCCCCTTGCTAAAAATAAATAAATAAATAAAAATTATTGTTGGACTAAGAGACTTGCTTTGTTTAAAGTCTAGAATTTTTAAAAAGATTTTGTTTATTCATTTTTAGAGAGATGGGAGAGAGGGAGAAAGGGAGGGAGAGAAGTGACGATGTGTGAGAGAAACTTCAGTTGGTTCCCTCACAGGCCCCTAAATGGGGACCTGGCCCGTGACCCAGGCATGTGCCCTGACCAGGAATCAAACCAGCAACCTTTTGGTTCGCAGGCGGGTGCTCAGTCCACTGAGCCACGCCAGCCAAGGCTACAATTTTTTTTTTTTTTTTTACTAGAATATTTGTTTTCTGGCTCTTGGTCCAAATGACAGCTACAATTAGTAATTCAGCAGGAAACTAACAAAATTATTCTTCTCTGGGTATATTGCTTAGTATTTTCAGTAGATTCAGTGCTTTGGAATGTTCTTTTTATACACATGACATTTTAATTTTGGTGATGAAAATAAAAATGATATTAAGTCGACATCTTTTCATTTCAAATGACACCCTAAATTAGCTGTAATCTTTGGCAAGTTACAGTTAAGCCTATTTGATGCCTTTGCTTGTATATGTTCATTAAATCTATTAGATCTCAAAAAAAGCAATTCAATTGTAATGGAGACAGACATGAATTTTATTATTCTTGGAGCTTCAAGAGTCATTGCTAACTTTTTCCTTACATGTACTTGCCCTAGCACTTACCTTGTATTCCTTGCTAGTGATTGAAATCTTAAAATGTAGATTCATTATTCACTTGATCTTCGCCAAGAGGCTGAGAAGCAATAGATGCATTCGTAAAGATTATACGTTATTCTCCCTAGAGTTACATCTGATCTAATCCAAAAATTTGGATGACTTTTTAGAAAGTATTTTCATTCCCCATTTCCTGCGTTGCTCCTTGTCAGGAAGCGTGAAGAGGTTAAAGATGTTTGTGGTCTAGCTGAAAGAGGTTCACAGACACTGTTCCCGTATTTGTGGTCTTGGTGTTTCCCTGTGCACGTGTGTCTTCCTTCTTCAGTTTCGTACTCGCTCTGTCGAGAGAGAGAATTGGCTGCTGCGTTTGTGTCCTGTGCTTAGATCCTGTGGGCCCAGTGTGGGCTTGGCCTATAGCACAAACCGTCCAGGAGTCGGTGAGCTAATGAAGAAATGTCCTCCCAAAGATTCCTGTGTGGGCTGCCTGTCAAAAACGATGGAAACGCTATGATTGACAGTTTCCTAGCTCTCAGATCTACAGCACAGTTCACTGTGAGTAAATGTCTCCGTACTCCCTGTTGTAAGCGGCGCCGTAAGTGAAGACAGCATGTGCTCTGATCCTTAGGGTTTTGGGATTCAGGTGATTAAAATAAAACTCTAGTGACCAGAGTAGAAGCAGATCAAGTCCTCTTACAGTACACAGGAGGGAAAGATTGGTTCCGAGTGAGGTGATCAGAGAGTGTCGTGTGGAACAAACGCCATCCAAGCTAGAATTTGAGGACGAGGTGGGATTTTGATAGTTAAAAGTTGAGGAAAGGGACTCCTGTTGGCAAAAAACAAAGGCACCAAGGCATACCCATACTGCACTAATTTGGGGTAAATGGGGGTCTGCCTGGAACGTGGAGGAAAGGATATGTGAGGGGAAGTTGTAGAAGACCCAGCTTTCTAGGGAGGTTAGGACCGGACTGTGGAGGGAAAGTGCAGGCGGACAAGTTGGAATGGGAGGCAAGGAAGGAAAAGTGTCCAAGGTGGTAAGTGATGCGTGTAGGAAGACTCCTGTAGCAGCAGGATGGAATAAATGCGGTGGGGGGGAGAAAAGCAACCATGTTAAGTGGTTATCACAATCAGGCATTTACCGAGTAACCACACCAACAGATTTGATTTGCGAAGCCACATGAAAGTTGCTGATCTTTCCTTTTTTTTTTTTTTTTCTCCTGGAGAAATAGAACTCTGGCACTGGGCCAACTTACCATAACCTTTATATAAGTTTGGAATGCAGAAGAAAGAGAAAATATTCATTAAAAATCAGTAAAATCTTGTCATTTGTGATTTTTTAAATGAATAAATAGGTATGTAGTTCTTGCATAAAACATTTATAATAGTTCTTTTTAAAAATATTTTATTTATTAAAATAAAAGATTTATTAATATAAAATAAAAACAAGATTTTATTTATTTTCAGAGAGAGGAGAGGAGAGGGAGAAAGAGAAGCGTCAATGTGTGGTGGCCTCTCGCATACTCCCTACTGGGGACCTGGCCCACAACCCAGGCATGTGACCTGACAGAGAGCCGCACGGGCGACCTTTCAGTTTGCTGGCCAGTGCTCAGTCCACTGAGCCATGCCAGCCAGGGCAGTTCTTTTCCTTCTGAGCGACACTGGGCACATCACAGACTGTCAGGTAGTGGTTTGATAGTACATGATTTAAGTTACATTTTGTCCCAATTCACAAGTGTCCTGACAGATGTGAAGCAGAAAGCTGGCCTCCCCATGCCCTTTATTCATGTGAGTGATTTTTTCCAAAAGTATAACACTGAAAAGGCACAGGCATGAAGCCAAGTGACAGGCCCATCGCTGCCACTGCTACTTTCCATTGTGGATGCCGTCACCTCTCTCTGCTTTACTCTGCCTGGCTCACCTGTGCAACTGGACTGGGCTGGTTCGCATTCACCCCCCTCTGCCCAGACTAGTGTATAATTACTGGATTCTACAACCAAGCCCCCTTATGTTTGTGTGTGAGACATTTGACTACTTTTTAAGAACCGACAGTTGTGAACAGGTTGAGTGACCTCTGTTTTAGATTATGAACTTAGGGAAAGTTCCCATTAAACAGTTAGACTGAGATACTCAAGTTCTTATAAGAAGTTAGTTGAGGGCTCAATTTATACAAATACAGTGCTTTT
Source organism: Desmodus rotundus (assembly GCF_022682495.2). Classification (NCBI taxonomy): domain Eukaryota; kingdom Metazoa; phylum Chordata; class Mammalia; order Chiroptera; family Phyllostomidae; genus Desmodus; species Desmodus rotundus. The sequence continues at coordinate 93,207,341 of NC_071395.1, read as the reverse complement.
ATCCCCATTTCCTCCTTCACTTTACCCTTTTCCCCATATACATATCCCTTCTCGTTATCGATACTTATCAATGAAGGATTCTCTTGCTTAATTTGAAAACATGAGCTACCATTTATTATCAAGTTTCCTGGCTAAGCCCTCTCTACATATTATTTCATTTAATCTTCATGACTATTAAGTGAGGCGGTTGTTATTATTCCAGTTGTAGAGATGAGTGGACAGATACTCAGACACGTTAAGTAGCATAGAGTTAGGAATGGGGAGAGCCAAATTTAAAACCAGATCTGTGTGATTGAAGCTGGTGTATTACTGTCTGCAGGTCCTTGGATAACGTCATTTTGTTCAACATGGTTTGGTTATAATGTTGATGAGAAAATAAAAACCTCTATTCTCCTTCTGGGCCACTGCCTGTGTGGAGTTGGGACTTTCTTCCCATGCCTGCGTGGGTTTGCTCTGGCACCCCAGTTTCCTCCCGCAACCCAAAGGTGTGCATGTCACACGGACTGGCGTGTCTACATTGTCCAAGTGTGAATGAGTGTGGGTGTGTGCTTGAGTGTGCCCTGCAATGGAATTGTGTCCTGGTTCCCACCCTGCTCCCTGAACTGCTGGGACAGGCTCTGGCCACCTGTGACCTTGAACTGTAGTCAGCGGTTGGAAAATGATCTGCATTTATTAATCTTTCTTAAAGTTATCTATAGTGCACATTTACTTCAGCGTTTAATATTAGATGAGTCTTGGGTCTTTATTTAGAAGTTTGGTGATGTTCTTGTGACCAGAAATATGCTACAGGAGCTTACCTCTTATTTATATCAATTAGCCTGTGGTAGCACTGGTTTCATTATGCCTCAAGTCAGTTTCCAAGAACCTATCAATGACATTAAGTAAGGACTTCCTGGACTTTCTTAACCGCTGTGCCTTCCTTCATTCCCGATGATGGGACCCTGGTTTTGGCAGCGGATGAACACTGGTCCGTGTTGGATGTTTGCATAGAGGCGTCAGAGAATTCTATGGATGTGAGGGTTTATGGGGCTGTCAGCCCTTGTGTAAAACTAAAGTCCTGTGTGTCTGGGAAGTGTCTCTATCTAACTAGACTCATACAGTGCCTTGGGTAGTAATACTGCTAGAACCAACCTCCTGTTCAGGGTGAGGAGCAGGGAGTTAGTCACCAGAAAACATTGATTTTGTGGGTAGAGGTGAGGGCAGAAAGAGGCGAACAGTTTGGAATAATGTAGTGGAAGAACTCTGCTTTTTCATGTACTGTGTCTGATTTGATGACATCTGGGGTTTGCTTGGAAATAGTGCAGGAGGAGGGGACTGGAGGGGAGGATCAGGAGTAGCCAGGGTTTGGTAGTTGTCGGGTTGTGTGATGAATGCTGGGGCTGTATTTTGTTTTTCTGCCTATTTTGGTGAATGCTCGAAATTCTCCATAACAATTTTACAATTTTATTTGAAAGAACTGTTTTCATGATTTTGTAGTGATCCAATTATGTACATATTTTCTTATGCAAAATTCTCTTGGATGTTTTAGTCAAAAGAAGCATTTTTTTTCTAGCATTTGTTCCCTCTTAGAATGTCCTTCGCTTCTTTTTCTGATTATTTGTTAAAGAAAGAACTCAACTTTTCCAGTGCTGACAGTGGAATTAACTGTCAGCTGCCGATATGGCTTCAGTACTGGTATAATTTATCTAATTTCTCTTATGAGTAACTTCTCTTTGACATTATTTTTGAACTCAAAGACTTGCTTGCATTGTTCTTGTTAGTTAAAAAAAAAAAAATCAACTAGGATGTACTTAGTAATTGGAGTCAGCTGCACTTAAGACTGTTCAGCCAGACTGTTATTTTAGCCTTCGCTAGTAGGGTTTTTAACACCAGTTTGACCTTACTTTGAAACATTCTCAAAATACCATACTTTCATATCGATTTATAGACTTCCATATTAAGACAGAGCAGTGTCCCTGGGGAAAAAATAATGAAACTCTTACTTCCCACGAATACAGGAATAAAGGTAGACTTTAAAAAAAACTTTTTTTTAAGAAAAATAGGAAAAGACTTTGGGTGAAGTTTCCCCTTAGTTAGGGCATAATACTTGTAAATGCATTCTGCGTGTAGAAGTGAGAGAAAGGTAGGACCCCAGTGATTAGGTGGGCTGAGTCCCTTGGCCTGTGTTCCTCACTGCTGCTTGAGCACCTGGACTGCGCCTTCTGTTTGCCGCACAGAGTGATGTCCGGTGACTTTGTTTCTGAACGCCAGATACTGAGTTTGCATGACATCGTACCAATTGTACTCCAGGCAAGCGAAGCTCAAGTGGTGTAAGTTTTTCTGAAAATAAAGTCAGCGTTTTTGTTTATTGCAGGGCACAGTTTCCTGATTCCTTTCTTCCCTTTGCTTGTTGCCACTGTTCCTACTTTTCGGCCACTGCTAAACTCCCATCTAATAGACTGTCAGAGGCAGAGTATGTTGAGGAGTACAGATATTCTTTTTCAAAAGTAGATTGACGTAAACAAAAAGCAGTGGGATGTTTATACAGTGGAATACTACTTAGCCATAAACAAGAAGAAAATCTTACCTTTTGAGACAGCATGGATGGACCTGGAGAGTATTATGCCGAGTGAAATAAGGCAGTCAGAGAAAGACCAGTACCATATGATTTCACTTACATGTGGAATCTAACAAACAAAAACTAGCAAACAAAATAGAAACAGACTCATAGATACGGAGAACAGACTGACAGCCATCAGAGGGGAGGGGTTTAGGGGGTGCTGGGTGAAAAAGGTGAAGGGATAAAACAAAGGAATAGAAAAAACTCAAAGACACAGACAACAGTCTGGCGATGACCAAAGGGAGAGGGGGGTGTGGGCAGGTAGGAAAGGGTGAAGGGGGTTCAATGGTGATGGAGGGAGACCTGACTTGGGGCGCTGAACACACAATGCAATATACAGAGGATGCATTATAGAATTCTACACCTGAAACCTATATGATTTTATTAACCATTGTCACCCCAGTACATTCAGGTTTTTTTTGAAGAAGTAGATTGAGAGAGGGATAGAGTATTCTCAGGACTTAAATTCTTTAAAGACCTCATGACCAGCAAATCCACATAAGGCAATTGGACGCCTTCCCATCTCTTCCGAGTCTTCCACGGGTGTCTAGATACCGCAGACCCAGTGCCTGCGAAGACCTGGAACACTCCAGATGATAGCTCATACTTGTTTTCTCATGCTGCATATATAGGAATTGAGCAAGCATTTTATAATGAAACACCCCTCCAGGTAACTCTACATCCTCTGGTGATGCAAAATCCTCAGGCACTCTGGAAGCCACCCTTTTTAAGTTCAGAATGCTGACTACTTAAGTTATGCTGCCTTTTGGAAATGTTTTGGCCCAGTATTCTTCATAAAATAATAAAAATCTGTGCAAGATTAAAATTTTATAATTGTCGATCCTCAACAGCTTGAAAAACTCGCTCTTTAACAACACAGCCATTCTCTGTGTGTTCTTGAGCTTTTACATTGGCTTTAATTAACCCTTTATTTTCTTGACTTCTCCACGTCAACTACTGGAGTTGTCTTGGAGTGGCCGGGAAGGCTAAAGGTTAAAGGTAATTTCTTACTAAGTTGATTTACATCAAAGAAGAGCTTCATACAGATTAACGGAAATAATAGCGCCGGTAAGGTTTCCAGCCCAGGATCAAGACAGCGTTTTGAGGAGGCCCCTCAGTGACAAATTGCCATAAACCTGTTCGGCTCACCACCATGAGGTTTCAAACACATACACAAAAAAATATATCAAAGTGCTTGAATTTTTCTTTCTGTTTCCTTATCAGAAATATTCATTTAGACCATAACAACTGTTAGAACAAGATAACAACTCCAGGCCAGCTGTCAAATGTTTACCATTATCAAAACTCTCCCTGGAGGGAGATGCAACTTTGGCTCGCCTCACCGGCAGTAATTTAATTTTTCCTTCATTCTGACTCGGAAATGGCAGCATTTTTCAAAGCTTCCTCCCACTGATGGCTGAAATTTTCCTTGTGAAATGATTTCCACCAGTCTTGAATCTTTCTTGTTTCTGCCGTCTTCACCTTCGCTGATGGTTCTGCAACTCATCACCAGCTATGCAAACTGACAGTTCACATCCTGGGGCAGCAGCGGGGTCTGGCCTGCAGAAAGGAGCAGCCCGACCAAATTTACGCTCACAAGATCTCTTAATTCACAAAAGCATTTGCTCTAGTTCCTGTTCTCTGCTGCAGGGGCTATGGAGAGGGAGTGGGGGTTGGGGCAGGACCATTGGGAGAATGTTCTGAAGAGAAGAGAGGCTCTCTTCACACTCTACTGAGTACACAGACTTTGGAGATGAAAAACAGACGGAGCGAGGCATTTCCAGCCATCTTGCTGATCTGCGCAGCAGTTCACTGAACTGTGCAGCGTAGCACCAGACCTCGTGTTATTCAACGTTACTTTGTAAAATTGTTCTTAAACGTTCAGCAAACGTCCCTTCCCCACCCCCCTGTTTTGGGTTTTTTTTTTTTTTACTTACGTTGACAAAGAATATAAAATTTAAAAAGAAATAAAAAGACCAATATTGCAATGAGAATGACCACCAATCGCTTTCCCCTCTGGAGAGTTCTGTTTAATATGAAAGTCCTCTTAACAAGAGTGGACAGAGGAAGTTTTAGGTTTGATTTGAACTTCATGTACATGACATATTTCATTTTTTTTCTTCCCTCACAAATTTCAGTCCAGGCCACTTGTTTGCAGAAACAGCCAGACCTTCCCTGGCTGCTTCTAAAATACTCCTGGAATTCGAGGTTGCCTTTTATCTTCTGGGAAGAGACACATCTTTGTCCTTTTCTCGGCAGCCTCTCGACTCCTCTGCAGAGGACTCGCCTCTGTGCACAGCCCACCTCAGACGTCGGCTAGCCCGTCCCTGTTTCGTAGCACAGGGTCACTCGTGTGCTTTGTGTGCCGTTTGGGTCAGTCTGAAAATTGCCCTGGAATACAGGTTGTTTAAAGTGACTGACCTCTTAGGTGTATTTCTATACACTCTCTCTCCAGATGTCTAAAACAACCTAATCAAATCGGTAGATTTTTTTTCATGGCTTTGAACATGGAACTATAATTACAGTAAAAACGGTAGAATCCTGAGCTACAGAAGCAGATTTGAATTCTGGGCTTTGCTCTTCCACTGTGTCCTTCGATCGCTTTCCCTGTAACCCTCACAGTCACGATGGAAGGACGGGATTGTGGGTGATAACACAGTGGAGGCCCTCATTGGGGTCCCACAAACCCAGAATGCACGATTATACTGCATTGAAGTTGTCCTTGAACTGTCTGTAAAGTTCATGAAAATTGGTATTTTAAATAATATTTAGAGGAGAACATTCATTTGCTAAAGAAAACAAAAACACTGCAAACACTTTTACTCATACGGTTAGTTGTATACGGCATTGCTAATTACGGGTGTTTCTTATATCCAAGTCTATAAAACAGACTTCTGCCTCTCCACAAGCGTTCTTCTTAAGTGTAACTCACCTGTTCCCTTGTTTGAGACGGGCCAATTCCCTAATTGCCCGAGGAGAGGTATTTCTTTTTTTATCGTCTTCCTCATGATTAAGTTTTTTAATTTATTGAGGTGACACTGGTTAATAACATTATATACATTTTCAGCGTACAATTCTGTAATACATCATCTGTATATTGCGTTGTGTGCTCACCACTCATAGTCTGGTACTTCACCCATCACTGTATATTTGATCCCCTTAACCTCCTTCAGCCTCGCCCCCCCTTTCTGCGCGCCCCCATACTCCTTCCCTCTGGCAACCACATACTGTTGTCTGTGTCTGCAGGTTTGTTTGTGTTGTTGGTTGGTTCCTTTCTGTTTTATATCCCACATGAGTGAAATCATATGGTTCTTGTCAAAGAGGTATTTTTATATTCTCAACCACGCTTTGGGAGTACACACCGAGAAGCCTGCACGTTGGTTGGGGAAGCAAATACCAATACAAGATAGTGGGCGCTAAATTCCAGAGAAGCATTATGGAAAGTAAGTGCTATAGGTATTTTAAATCAGTAGAGATATTTGGAAGGTTTTGAAAACATATACATGTATGTGTTGTTTTCTGAACCTTCCAAATAGGCACACACGGAAGTTCTTTTTTTAAAATATGTATTCACTATTTAATATTTATTTATTTTTAAAGATTTATTTATTTATTTTTAGAGACGGGGGGGACGGAGAGAGGGAGAAAAACATTGTTTGGTTGCCTCTCTCACACCGTAGCTGGGGACCTGGCCCACAACCCAGGCATGTGCCCTGACTGGGAATCGAACTGGTGACCCTTTAGGTTGCAGTCCAGCGCTCAATCCACTGAGCCACACCTGCCAGGGCTCTTTTTAAAAATAATAATAATAATATAACAATTATTATTATTATTATTATTTCCAGAGCTTGATGTAGTCTCTGCTACATAAAATGTTTACCTGACATATATGAAATCTCCTCCAGCCTATTTATTTGGTGTAATAGTTCTTGTAATACCCACCTTTTACCGGCCACACCAGCCAGAGCACGTTTTGTGCCAGGCACTGGTCCAGACTCTGTTTTAAACTGTTCATAGAGGACTCAGAACTTCGGGTGCTGTGCGGCCGTGCTTCTGTGGTGAGCTGCTCCTGTTCCCGTCCACGTTGCCACCACAGAAATGGGGGCGTGGTGTCACCAGGCCTTCTGTGTAGTCAAGAGACAGGGAATTCACGTTTTTATGGGTATTTTCTGATTTTTAAAGCAGTACAAGCTAAATAAAAGTCAGTGACGTTTTCATTTTATGCTCAACCTCATTTTTACCCCTATAGGGTAGGTACGATGCTTTGCACTTGCCCACTTTCCACGGAGCTAATAAGTAGCAAAAGCAGAATTCTCCCCCCCAATCTGTCTTACCCCCAAAACTACAGGGATGCCGTGCTCCCTCTCTTCTCCCCTAGACCCGTGGGAGTGGTGCTGGCGGGAGTGTTGGCAGAAAAGCGCCCTTAACAAAGTTATCCCATCACGTAGTCCCGTGCTGTAGAGTGTCAAATTCCAGAGCGGAGTTATTCCGGCCTTGGGGGGCAGTTACCTACAACACGAAGGTATTGGTAGCTGTAAATATCAAACAAAAGGGCTATCGCCTTTGCCTCAGATACATTATTTCAACCTCATGATACTTCTAGAAAAGCTTCACAGATACTCTAAGTTGGTTGTAGAGTTCTTCAGGTTTCACTAAGAGTGGCGTAAGTATTAGTGGCAATTTTACAAGGCCTGACCTTGCCAGAGAGAGGAAAAACCAGTAGTTCTCAGGATCTACTAAATATTTAATCACTTTTGGTAAAATCCTATATGAACTTTGTGGCCTGAAGGAGTTAACACACCTCCACAAACCCGCCTTCAACTGGTAAGATCAGCCCCATTATTATTATTATTATATACAGCTGTAAAAAGCTGGTTACATAGCATAAATTGAATTGAAACACTTAGGCCACAGGATTACTCAAGAAGAATTGTATTGCTTGTTCGGTCATATATTTTGATCTTTATTGCCAGTAGTTTATTCTCATGAGAGTTGGGGATTAGCCTTGCTTTTAAAGTAAAAAGTGCATCTATGAGGGTAAAAATATAAAATGAAAATAGATTTTTAATGGCACCTCTGGTTCTTAGCCTTAATTTTACATGCATTTTTCATTCTGAACTTTTAAACAGTCTTGAGGAACATATGAGAGATTTGTGAACGGGGGCAAGAGAGGGTCAAATGTATCAAATCCTGGGATTCCAGCAAACGTAGGATTTGTGGAAGAGCAGAGACGCACCCACGTGTGGGGAATGTGAATTAAAAGAAAACCTCGCTTTGTGGAGACTTAGAGACGTGAGTGCACCGCATTATGGCAGATGTCTGAGGCTTTTGTCTTCTTAATAAATTAACGAAATATTAAAATAAACATCAGTTTTATCAATTTGCAGTTTTTTTCCTCTCTGGATGAAAGTGTTTCAGGAAAAATCATAAAAGAATCTATGGTAGCTCAGAGAGGTTAAACTCAACAGTTGTTTTCTTTGAAGTCCCTGGCCATGAGGTTAATTGCCAAAACTGCTTGTGGAAAAGGTGGTAACAATTTAACAAGACTGTACAACTGCAGAGCCTTAGATGAATATCAGGTGTTTGCAGATGTTTTTTCCTAACAGGAAAGGGGGTGGGGAGGAGAGAAGGAACAGAATGAGAAACAGGGGAAGAGAGAGGCCTGAATAAAGTCCCAACTAAACAGCCAATAATTCTTTGTTTGCTTAGCCAATCATCCTGTAATTGGCCAGGAGGTTAATAGGAGTCTATTGATTGGTCAGGAGGAGTGCTTACTGTGGCTACTTTTACAGTATGCTCCCAGACAGAAGGCTGCAATTACTGGAGCTCTCATTCCCACTCTTTAGGGCCATTGCTGCCCTGATTTATGAAACCTGATCAGGTTGCTGTTGGCAATTTATGGTTTAAGCGTTGCCTTCTGGGTCTTTGCTGCTTATGGGCCGGCGTGCTAGCTCTCATCATTTGTTGTGGTCATTTGAATAGGTAAGCTTATTTATGACTTACTGAAGTAGGAATACATTAAAAATCACCACCACCACCCACGTGGACTGAAAAGTGGGAACAATCGTACAAGATGTGTGATAGAGCCCTATTTTCTCTTAGAAATAGAAAGTCTGCTACCAGCCTGGCATTTACATTAGATCAAGAAATATAAATAAGTGGTTCTTGATCTTGATCTGCCTTCAACAGACCTGTTTCTCAGCTCTCCTCATTAATTCACACTGATCGATTACACTGGGATTTCCTTTGTATCACTTTTAATAATTAGATTTGGTCACTGGTATTTTACAGGTAAGGAAACTGAGGCCTGTGGAGAATGTCTTCAAGCATCCAGACCGCTTCTGGAGCTTGTGACAGGGCTCTTCTGTCTTAACCCATCCTGACCTGGTCCTGACCTTAGCTTTACTAATAAGGTACTTACCTCCCTGTTTCATTTCTCACTCGCTAAACTTGACTATAAATCCTTCCATTACTCGAGAGCTTGGTTTCCACCCTTGCTCCAACCTCCTTTTGTAGATCAGAGTTGCCTGGGAGGCCTGTTGAGGAGAGTAAATCTCTACTGATGATAAGGCCCTTGAGCCCCAGATCTCTGGGCAGCCACATCTAGCAGCTGGATTTCACCTCCTATCCCCACTTAAGGCCATGCGACCATAGCTACTACTGCAACTGCTACGACTTCTTCCTGTTTCTCCTACTTTTTAAATTTTACTACTACTTAAAACAACAACAACATGTTTAACCACTTTTGCAAATCCTCTCATTGCTTCTAAAGATCTCCGGCCTTCAGCATCCATACTTTGATTGGCCGCTCTATTCCAGCCACTCTTTTCCAGGACATAGTGGTGATGCCCCTAGACCACAATGGTCCCTGCTGATGGTGCTCCGGAAAACACGGGGAACATTCCTAAGATCCACTGGCAGAAGTGTGTGCCCACAGAGAGCGGCATTATGACCAGAAGCGGAGGGGCTGTGGTGGGTAGACCGAGTTGATTTTTTTTGAGAAAGGCTAAATCTGCAAAGGCGGTGCTGAGGAATGAAAGCAGCAAGCCCTGCTGCAGATCCCAGAGAATGCTGGGTAGTGAGAGATGGTGAGCCCTTTGAACCTCGAGAGCGGGCCACGTGATTCAGTTCCAAGCTTCATGTTTCATTTTATGAGTGTAAAATCTTGAGGTTATGTTTGAAAAAAGGAACCAAAAATCCAACTATCTCAATTTTGTGGACACTTGGTCATTTTCCTTTTGGAGGAAAGGTGCCCTCTAGTTTGGTGGGTACAGCTCCCCCTATAAAGAAAGCAGGGAAAGATAAGGCTGCCTCACCTGAAGCGAAGGATCTACAGCCTCCCACAGGTTATTGCTTCCCTGTAAGGGAACCACTTATTATTGAACCAGTTACTTGTACTGTCTGGACATCTCAGGAGATAATGTATTTCCTTCTTCCTTCTGTTAAAATTGTTCTATCATGTTGTTGTAACTCACAATTTTTTGCATCCTCCTAAGCTCCCTAGAGCTCAGAAGAACCTTCATAAGTTCCTCCCCTCTCTGTGAGTGTACATGGAACTCTTTCTCTTCCTGTTGCTTCTGCAAATGGCTTTTTCCTGCCCTCCCCCTCACTTTTGGAAGTCTATTCTGATTGTGAATCCATCTTTGATGAGAGTGAGAGTCTTTTAGACTATCCTGGCTCTCCTATTGTTCCCACAATGTAACCATGTAGGACAGTGTCAATCTGACCTGCCTCTCAGTGCGGTAATTATGGTTCGAGTGCAGCAACATGGTAGTAGCTCCATCTCCTGTAGGGTGGCCCACCACCAGGTCCACTGGACTTTGAGACTATCGCTCCTTTCTCCCTGGTTCATATAGGGCACGGTTACCCTTGCTGTTTCCTTGCTATGTTACTGTTTGTATTAGGAATATCAGATGACTATGTGCCCAAAAGACCCGACCTCACCAACCCCCACCCCCAATATACTGTGGCATTTCCTGTTTACTTAATCTGAAATTCATAAGAGAAAGTAGCTTTTAGGTAGACTGACATGTTCTTCGTTCTTTGCTTTTACCATAAGCCAAAAATTTCAGAGCCCCAGAGAAAGGTTCCAGAATTGCATTCTCTCCACCATTGTATATCCTCAGGATCCTCGCATTGGTTTATTGTCTTCTCATTGTTGCCAAACTTCACTGTTTACCTCATTATTTACTTTTATATCAGAACTCAACAGCATTTATGAGGTTCTCTAGTAACACAGTGATGTCTGAACTTCTGTCTTCTCATATGTGGGTAGAATCTGCTAGTGTTTTCCAAAGGAAATAACAATCGCCAACAACCAAAAATTGAACAATCCATATTCTGAAACCAGACAGTGTAAAGGTCTCGTGGTTTGATAGCCTTTTGCTGTTGATAAAGGAATGATGAGAAAGGAGACTAATCAGACCACAGTCCGTCCTTTAAGAGAAGGGAAGCAAAAGGGTTGAGTACACTAAGCGTGGTGTTCATCCCCTAGGACGCTTTGTTCTCTTGAGGGACCTTTCCTGTCGCTGTTTGTCCCACTGCCTTCCTTTGGTTTAGTTTAGTTTTGTTTTGAGCCAGCCATGCCCTTTCCTGGGTGACCATGAATAAAAAGCAGAGGGAGAGATGAAGGAAGGAAGGGGAGAGATGAAGGGAGGGAGGGAAGGAGGGAGGGAAGAAAAAAAAAAGAAAACTTACGTAATAAAGCAGAGATGATAAAATGAGAGTTGGAGCAAATACAATATTTGGAGATAAAACTATGTAAAACTTTGGGTGCTGACTCAGGCATGACACACCTTTTTGGTAGAACTCAGGGAGATATTTTGGCAAAATTCTGAGATTTTGTTTTTATAGTTGTGGGGCTGAGTTGCTACCACCAACTATAATATTCTTGAGAAACTAAGATATGACTTGGGTTAATCACTGGAATATTTATTGTTTAATATAAAAAGGAGTAAAATGTATTGTGATTAAAAGTATTGGCACCAAATATAATTATATTTTTAAAGTCTAAGTTTGAAATATTCTGTTGATTAAATGCTAAATGCAACTTTTTTTTTGTTGCTGTTGTTTTGTTTGTTTTTTGGCTTGCAAAAGACAAAACAAATCATTTCAAAAATGTGTTCCTCCCTGCACTTTGCCTCGAAATTGCTGTTTGGGTTTGGAAAAGTGACCGATAAACAATGCAGAGAATTTCAGGCATCGTCAAGGTGTTGGTACGATGACCTCCGCGGCTTTACTTTATAATGAGAAGAAAAAGTGTAAGAAAGACATGTGACTAAAAAAAAAAATGTTTCTCCATCCTAGAGCATGGATGCAAGAAACTTTGACAGAGTAAAAAATTAATAAACATACAGTTTGATATGAATTTTGGCAAAAGTTATCAGAGACAAATAGTACTGGGTCAACTGAATTGATGTATTTATAGGAAAACTTGAATTGGGGCAATAAATATGTCCTTGGGGTTTGGTGGTGGCATAAAGTATTTGTGCCTTTTTCTTTGTGATTTATTGCTTCATCAACAGAGGTGAGCATTTGTGTTCAGAAATGGATAATTCACACTTAAATCTTGTGTCCTCTGTTTAATGAAGCTTAAATTACAGGGTAAGTGTGGCGGTTCCCCTCACCACCCGCCCCCCACCAAAAAAAAAAAGCTACAGCAAAAGTGTAATATTGAACTTGAATCTGAATTTAAATTTGCTACCCAAAGCTGAGTTTTTACAACTGTCTAGGGGCAAACACCTCTGGTATTTGTCAATAAGCGAAGACAAATATTGGCTTTCAGATAACAGGCATTTGGCGGACTGGCGACAGTCAGCAAGCGAGAACGTTCCAGTGACTTCAGCTTGCTCTGGCTTCACTGTGTCCGCCTGGCAGATCCCATATGGCATTATGGAAACCAGCAAATGAAAACCATATTGATCAGCCCTGAGAACAAATGTAAAAAAGGTGGTCTTGAGGAGGAGCCGAGGAGAGGAATGCTTGCCTGGTCAACCTGATAGGCCCTTGTTAAGGCCTTTTAATCATTTATTAACGTAACCCTCCTCCTTCCCTTTCCACTCAGATTACCTCAGCCGCAGAGCATCCTGCTCCATTTATCTTTTAATGTTTCCTTTATTTAATTTATTTTTAAGCTCTAAGTTAGACTCTTATTTCAGAATTGAGTTTTACTTTTCATGGGATTGTTTTAAGTGACTTAAGTGACTTTTCCCAACAAGCTCACTAGGCATTCAAAGGCAGAAAAGCATTTGCTGAGATTCACCTAATTTACTTGGTATGCACCACAACCAGAAGCAGAGGGACAGAGACAGGCAGCCAGATACGTTAAAAAAAAAAAAAAAAAAAGAGTAAAGCTGAGTTATTTCTATAGCTAAATCTCTAGTCTGCTTTTCGGGGTTTGGAAGTTAGCTGAGCACGGTCGCTTCAGGTCTGACGCCCGAGTCTCAGTCACCTTTCTCTTTCTTCTTCATTCTGTGACTCCAGTAGAAAGCAAGCTGGCGTTTTTCTTTTACCTTGTTACTTTGGGAGGAAATTACAGTAAAATTCCGTCTGCTTAAAAGCGATAGAGCAATAGAAGTGTGTGGTTCGTGGAGGATTTTGTTTTCCTGGGGTGTTCTCACCTGAAATGCATCTCAGATGTTTGTAGGTTTGCTGCCTCCCCTGAATCACACGCACACCTAGGTTTGAATGGGCCTGCTTCTCTGCCCACCTCTTCCCTCCAACGTCTGCCTCCCCGCACATGGTTGTGTCCAGGTTCATCATTTGCTAAGAAATTTCAAAGGTGTTTTTTCATAGGGAACTGTGTCCTTCTGTAGTCCATAAGTAACCTGTGGATATGAATCTTTGGAATATTAATTAGCATCTGATAATACTTGTTTCCACCCTGCTTTGGGCATAAATCCCCCCTTAAAGAGATTCACACAAGCGAAAGAAACTGAAATGTAGATGTCAGTTCCTGCCCTGGAGCTGCTGTGTACAGACCAACTCGATGATAGGCTCTTTCCTGAGCTACTTAGCTAATTGCCAAAACCGAATATTTGCTTTTTCCCCTCCCTTTTCAAACCACCTTTACACACACACACATACACACACACAGAAAACCCTTCAACACTGAAAAACTGAGGTATCATTTTCCTATAAATTTAACATTGAATTCTGAAATAGATATTTACAAAAAGCAAAAATTGTAGTTAATCTTTGGGTGCTGTGGGTGACCAAATCATTGAACCTTCTTTTTTGCTCTGGACTCCTTGTCTGTGGCCGTTTTGCCTGATTATTTGCATCTTTACTTTTCTATGTTTTCTTTGCATATCAAAAGATGCACAATGTGTAGATCTAATTATCTAACTAGAATCAGGAACTTTATTTTATTTTGCTTTTCCCTTGGGACTTCTGAGATACCTTCAATAATGTATTTGGGGGGAAAAAATCCATGTATAAAACCTATTCTATCTTTTCTTCTTGCATACTCATTGATTTCTAAGTGCTTTTCTTCACAGAGTCACGTTACTACCCCACTCTGCCTTCTGGGCTCCACATCAGACAGTGTAGGCGTGCTCTCTGTGCAAGACTTACGCTCCCTGTGTGTTGCAGGAGAACAGAACATTGAACAGTGAGTGGACTATGCAGAAACGCTCTCCCTCTCTGGCTCTTTCTTTTCCTCTCTCCCCGCCTCCTCCCTCCTTTTTCCACTCTTCCCTCTCCTCTTCCTCTCTTCCTCTCTCTCTCTCCCCCCATTCCCAATGGGAGTGTTGTTTATAGAGCATTATAATTTATAACTGAAGAGAGTGGATTTAATTTCAGTGGAGAGGCTCGCCAGCAGGGCGCCAGCCTGCAATCATATGAATCAGCAAGCTGCAAACTCTATTGAATGGAAAGTATTATCGCTGGCCACAAACGGACACTGTTTCTCCTAAACAACTCCCTTGGTGCAGGAAGACCTTGTCTTCATTCATCTATTTTACATATCTACTTCTGTTTTAATTCTGCCATTTCCTAAAAGTGTTTTCTCTTTTGATTGCAACTTTTCTCTAACTACCTTATTTCCTGGCCCAACATTGGAAACTGCTATTGTATATTTCTGGCTGATTTAATATTTCTTCTGTCTGCATCCTTACCATGTATGACTTTAGCTTTCCCTTCGCTTCTCCTTCCTGCATACAAGTCTTTTTTTTTTTTAAATGGGAACTGTTAAACATGCAAACAAGACTGTGATGAACCATTAGCATTAATATTATAAAATGCTAGTCAGTTTCAATCACCTAAACTTTTATTTAATCATGGATATTTTGTTTTTACTCAGATATTTTTTTCTACATCCATGGAAAGATTTATTCTCTTGTCCTTCAAACATCCAGGAGATGATTTCTTCTTTATACAACCCATCAAATCTCTTGTAACATTAATACCTGTGCCTTTATGCCACCTTTTCAGTCTTTTTTTTTTTTTTTGAGAAAAAGTACTATAATACTTGCATGACATTTTGTAGCTGATGTTTGTTTTAATCCAACATCAGCTGCTTTCATGTAGTTAAGCTAAATCTCTGAGTCATTTTAAAAATCAAGTTACACCTACAAGGCTGGTTACCTTTTTCAAACATATTTTACTGAACTCACGTAGCTATTACAAGTGTTGGTAATTTTGGTAGTGCAGCTTTAAGATTAGAGGGATTACATTAATATTTCATCAAATACCAGACTATCTTCATCCAGACTTGAATAATTTCAACACTTACGTCTTAACAATGAAATCCAAGTTGCACAAATAGCTGGTTAACTGATAGTGATATTTACTTAAAGGGAGAAAGCGTTAGTACGCGAGGCAGTGAGGAAGCGTCAGTGAAGGAATGCTATTTAGACGTCGGTGGAAAAGCCATACTAGTCTGCCTGCATTTGTTTACAATGAAGGTCCTATATGCTTAAAAAATACTAACAAATACAAAAGTTAACAAATAACAAAAATGCTAAAAGTTCAGAAATTTGTTATGAAATTCATGTTTTATTGTCAGAAGTGTATTTTTGCATTGTAGATGTAAGGGGAAATTATTTTTGTATTAGTTTGCATAGTTTCTTGAAACAATTTAACATCAACAAATCAAAATATATGTAGCCATAATTTTTCTCATTTAAAGCACAGACTTAAGAATCCATATGTATTCATAAATTTTCTCCTTTCAAGCTTGAAAATAGAATTATAGTCTTCACTGTCTCAGCTTGGATTTTTTTTTTTTTTGCCTTTGATTACTCAGTAAAAATTACACATAGGAACAGAAAATCAATATATTTACTTCTGCTTATTTTCCAAATTGAATGTTGCTGTGGTTTAGTATCAGAGAAAGTATACCCAGAGTCAGCTTAGAGAGGGTTCGTCTGGTTTAGTTTTAAATTTCTGGTGGTGGTAGTTGTTACCTTTAACAACAATTAACTGTCAACAAAGGTAAAATTTCTTATCACTTTGTTTTTATTCCAAGAAGTAGTATGTGAAATGGGAGAGAGAATTGCGAGGTTGATCGCAGGTGAATGTACGTGTAAACCCTGTTATTCCTGACTTCAGACCAGTTGGTAAGCCGATGCATGACGCGTGGATTTTTGTTGCATGAAGATTAGAAAAAGTACAGGAGGCTCTGTAATGAACACGCTCGCACAGAAATCTTGTGCCTCTCAGCATCCTTGAGGAGGAGGGAGAGCTACACTGATGCGCACTCAGGTTCTGTGACTCAACACCAGGGAAGGGCTCTGGGCTTCGTTGTCTCTTTTCAGAGGCAGGCAAAGGGAGGGCCTCTGTGTCTTCACGTCGCTCCTGTGGGCTTAGTTACTGTGTTTCGTTTGTTGTGTTTTGACCTAAAAGATATACCCCTTTCAACCTGTCAGGGAATGTAAGGTCCAAGACAAACGTGGGGTATTTGTGCCTTATTCTGCTTAATTCCTACTTTAAAAAAAAATCTAGCACAAGAACTCTCAGAACCCAACGTAGAACAGATAGAATCTTTTTGCTTATATACTATAAGCAAAGGATTAGTTTCTGTACATTAGTATCCATAGTTAAATTAATTCCTTTGAAAATTTTCTATAGTTGAAATAGAAGAAAAATATGTTAGATATCTATGATTCCAATAAAAAGACATATCGAAAGTAGAATCGTCTATAAATACATTCGGCCAAAATGTTTCTATTCTACAAGATTCAAAAAGTATAAACAAAATGCAGGGATGTGCTGTTCACTAAAAAGCTGCTTTTTATGGCCTGAAGCAGGGTTGTGGTTTATTCGTGCTTTTTCTTTGTTTGCACAATTCTTGCACATTAAAGTGACCTGACCTCTCAACAAGTTATCTGATCCCTTGATCAGAAAAACTTTATTAAAGAGTGGATTTTTAAAATGTTCCTCGGCAACCCCGTAGAAGCCCCTACCCCGGTCACGCAGGGACTATTCTGCATTTGTGTAATTGCCATTGGCTTCCTTGACTGTTCATATCTAGAGTTTCCAAGTGTTGTTTTAATAAAACGCGTTCAGGCATCGAGACCGACAGCTATGTTTCCCCTCCCTGTAACTCTGCTCCTGGACCGTGTGCTTGGCCGACGTAGCCAAGCTGAGAAGTCGGCTGCGTCTGTGGGAGCCAACTCTGCTTTGACTGGGAGCACCGTCAAAGCAGAGTTTGTTTTCTTTTCTAAATATCCCAGGAGTTTTACTTTCCATTTACTAGGACTTTTGAAAAAATCATTGCTTTGGGCTAAATGTTTACCATTTCTTCTAAAGTCTATACGTCCAAAATATTAAAAAAAAAAAAAAAAAAGGTCACGGCCTTATTACTGATCGTCACGGATAACACTGTGGTCCCTCCAGTTAAAATTGTGACCTTAGTGGGGGATGGGGAAAGGCCCTGCTGGTGGCTGCTTTCCTCACGTTTGGGGGCTTTGAAGTGTTCCTGCAACTGATATAAATGCACAGGGGTTCAGGGAGAGGCAGCTGGCTGGCAGCGACAGATTAAAATATTTCTGACCCACAAAAGTAACCAAATGCCCATATTTCTTCATTTAACATAATTAATACCTTGTATTTCCACTGACTTTGATAAAGTGGCCTTCCTCCTCCCACCCCAGCCCCCTCCCCTCTGTCAACTTTGGGGAGACTGCAAGAGATCTGTAGTTAAAATACCCTGCAGATGATGAAGGACAGCATGTCTTAAAAAAGCTAACATCAAAAGTCTCAATTAGGCTGCTGCCTAGCAGGAAGCTTATAACCACATTAAAATGGAAAAGTTATTTCATTTTTAGTATACTGTATTTCAGCAGCAAAGGTTGCAATCTAAGCGCAAAATGAAACATTTTGGTTTGGCCGTCAAGTAAATCCACATTTTGTTATAAATGTACAATTATAGGAAATACATGAAAAAAAAAAAGTGTTGAACATTTCTTATCAAATATTGTTAAAGAGGGATTCGATGCCCTTGGAAGTTAGAAAAAGCCGGGGATGGATTTGGGTCACATCACAAGGTCTACTTGTTGCTTTCAATTTGAAGCAGTTGTCCTTATTTCATTATCGCGGAGCACACTGGTTTTCAGTTTGTGCTTTAAAAGACAGGCAGTGGCACCAATGTGCCTCCTGGTTTAGGCCATTTTTGATTGGTCATGTGATTCTATCTGCGTCTTTTTTTCTTTCACTTTGCACCTCAGTATAGACATTTCTAAGAGAAAAGACAGATGATCTCTTTATTTGAAGCAATCTAAGTAATGGTTGAGCAAGCCATCTGGAAAGGTGATGTCAGCTGAGGGCAAGAGTGGTTGCTGGTGAGGGTTGTCATTCCCCGGCCACCCCCCACCCCCACCCCCAACACACACGCCAGCCTCCGCAAATCCAGTTTCATGGTGCCTGAGTCACTGTCTGGTTGGTTGAACTCATTCTCCTCAGCTGATATTTAACTAGTAGCTTGTTCTGGAAGAGGATCAGTACTGCCTTCCGAGTCCTTTATAAACACGCCGGACAGGGATGGGCAGCCCTGATCTGCTGTGAGGGACAGAATTCCATGACATCACCCTGTTTCTTGTAGGGGGAGAAGGCACACGTTTAGTGCAGTGGCCAAATTGGATTCCTTCTATTAAGAAATCCTAAATTTGTGCTTCATAGCCAGATAAATGCAGAGCTGATTTACATTTACAGGCTGATTGCAGATTTGGCTGATATAATATAAAGTTTGGTCTGAAAGTGGGCGGTTCTACTACCCCAAACACTATGTGTATATCCTGGTCCTGCACTATTTTTTTAAAAGTAAAAATTGAAGGTGTCTTAATGGAAAATATCCCGGGTAAGTAACCAGACTGCGTTGCATGTGGAGCTCCCACTCACAGAGGAGGGTGTGTGGGTCCCGTACAAGTGGGAGCCCCAGGAAGATTCCGTTCTCTGTGAGACGGGGCCGGTGGGGAATCACGTTGCGAGGGGAGCCCTCCGTGGAACGGCAGAAGTGCTCCTGACAGCTGGGCTTCTTTTTATTCCCCACGAGTAGGTGCCGCGCGGTTGTTTGCCTCCACAGAAAGGGTTTTGTCACACCAGGGGGCCGCAGCAGAGGATGGGCACACACACCGAGTGGTGTTTGGCGCTGTGCTGATGGGACTCCGCGCCGCCTTTCCCAAGCCGCGGTCTGTCCTGCAGCTGCAGGGCAGCGCCGGCCCTGGTCATAAGCCTGACGGGTATGGTTCACTGATTCGTTTGGACTCTGCATTCAGTTTAGCAGACTTCTCTGATAGCTTTTTGCAGTTTTCAGCTTTTTGTTGTTGAAAACAAAAATAATAAGTAAACCAGTTCAGGGATCTGTTTCTCTTTCTGAACCCCATGCCACGCCATAGTGCCCTCCTTGGGGAGGAGCGGCGGCTCCAGCCAGGGCTGGAACCTGAGCAACCACTCCTGATGGAACATGAGAAAAAACAGGGTATTACTTACACTCTTAATGTTCCTGCCCTTTCCTAGTGAGACATTCAAGGGAACCAACATGGTGTTTTTCCTTAAAGATTATATACGTACATATCTTGTTCAAGCTTTATACATAGTTTTCCTTTGTAAATGATCGAGGCAACATTCTATTCACGTTCATGCAACAAATTTTCGTTGAACACCATTATGTTGTTCAATATAGTAGTGAGTACCTAGAATGTACTCACCAGAGTAGATGTTGTTCCCATTATATAAGGGAAACACCGCAGCACTCGCGATAATTATTATTGAATAAGACATTCCTTCTACGGAATAATTTAGAGGATCAGCTCTTCTTAACTGTCAGGGGATGGGATGGTTTCTTTTGTCCTAACATTTGACCGAGATTTTTTAGATTTGAAGGAATAGATACGTTATTGCGATATAGAGCTGCCTAGATTCTTTAACTTGTTTAAATTAAAGGTTTCATTCCAGAGGCCTTTCTGGAATATAGGTTAAAAATGTTTCGTTGTGATAACATTCCCTTTATCTAGAAGTCAAAGAAACAAAACTGAAATGAACTGAAGGTTTAACTGATGGAACCATGTTGTTAGGCGCTGAATTTATTGATAAGGACGTGAGGTTTTTTTTAATCGCTGGAGACAGCAGTATTGGGAGATTTATAAAACCCTTAATAGAGGCAATGAAAGTACCACGGTATCATGCGTATAGTGATTCTGAACCAGTGGCACAACACCGAACTGGCTTCTAAATTACCAAAGAAATTTCAAATTACGTTCAGTATAGTTGTTGTGTTAAGCATGCTTCATTATTTTCTAGTTCCTTCTATGTTTGTATCAACCTATGACAGATACGTTACCCCTTCATTAACAAGAATGTTCTGTTAACCCCAACATGTCACGTCCTGTTTGATCCACTGTCATGGTCTGTTTTGAGAATGCTGGACCACACACCTTACATGGGCATTCAGATTGAAAGGAGATCGTCCCTAGTGGGTTCCCCGCAGAGCCGTCTGTCCAAGAATCAGAGTGCTGAGCCTGGGAGAATGCAGGCCACGAAGGTTTCCACCCAAAGGGTTCTTTCGGTGCCCTTTCCTCTCCTTATGGTTTCTTCAGTTATTTGCTGTGTTCTAAAGGAAGCTCTGTTGGGTCCAGAGTGCTTAAATTAGAGACTTTTCTCCAAAGGAAGTCCTGAGAGCCCCAGGGCATTAGAACAAAAACCTACGAACTCAGGTGCTCTCCAGAAAATCACTAAGCCTTACTGCCCACCATTGCTTACCTTGGCCACACCTACTTCTGGGGGCATTCATGTGATTTTTAAGGAAATTACTCTAATTTATAGAGCACCCTTCACTCACATTGCCTCAGTCTTTGAAAGAACTCAGGCAGTAATTATTTTGTATTGTACAGATGAGTTTACTGACGCTTAGAGATGTTAAGTAATTTCAGCTCAGTGACTAAGTGTTAGAGCTGGCCGTTGAAGGAGGTTCCGTAAATCTAAACACTGCCTTTCCGCCCTGTGACATCACCTCATTCTGTGTGATGGTAACGATCATAACTAAAATAGGTAATTGCTCTTTTGGCTTCTCAGTGAACAAAGGAAACCGAGTCTCTCGATAAGTTTTCCCCTATTATTGCTAGTTTAGGAGATGCCCCCGTTCAGTTCCTTTTCATCCTTGCAAAACAAAACACCTTCCCCAGGAGTTCCTTTTGGCAGGTTATCCACAAACTTGGGTTCTTTCATAGCATATTTTTATCTTACAAAGCAGCTCATATAATTGATGGCTTCATCAGTCTTCCCTCCCACCACCTTCAAGTTAAAAGGCAATTTGCGAGAGGGCCTTCAGATGCTAGGTTCCAGCCCTCTGAGCATTTTCTTCTTTTGTGAAATAAGTACATTTTTATTGAATCCATGCTGTGTACTTAGCCATGTGGGAGATAAGAAAACTTTGTTCCTTTCTCAATTCAAGGGGCTTTAGTTGGGGAAGATGAGGCATGAATGCATTTGAAGTACTTCCAAGATGAAGAAATACCACAAGGCCTTATATTACCAATTGCAAAATTAATGGTACAGATAGTAAGTAAGTGCTTTGTATTCAGGGAAGGGCGAAGCATAGTCTTAGAATCACAACACTGGTAGAGTCCTTATCTAGCCCTACCACCTTCACAGAAGGTAAAACTCAGCAAAATTAATATACAGCCTTAAATTTCTATAGCAAAATATTGCCATATCTAGACTTCAAATTCAGATCTCTTCATTGACTGTCTCCTGCCTAAACTAGACTCTCTCCCTGACCTGTAAACACTTAGATTTTTGAGAGAGAAATGAAATCTTGCCATCAGTATTTTTAAAAATATGTTTACTGATTTTAGAGAGAAAGGAAGGGAGAGGGGAGGGGGAAGAGAGAGAGAGAGAGAGTGAGAGAGAGAGAGAGAGAGAGAGAAAGAAACATCAATGTGAGAGAGAATCATCGATTGGCTCCCTCCCATATGCACCCTAACTTGGCATGGAACTCACAACCTAGGTATGCGCCCTGACGGGGAATTGAACCTCCAACCTTTTGGTGTATGGGGCAATGCTCCAGCCAACTGACTCACGCCAACCAGGGTGCCATCAGTAGTTTTAAGCTCTCCTAAGTAATGTCTGTGCTCTGGAAGATCTCGATGACTCCGGAGCATGAATGTGTTCACACCTGTCGTGTGGATCTGTCTTGTCCCTTGAGCCTTCTCTGTCTCCCCCTTCTGCTACATTTGGTATTTATCATTTAGTCACCATGCTGCAAAAATGGTTTGACAGCATTTTGCGTATAAAAAATATAAAAGGCAATCAAATAAAATTCAGTTTACTTTGAACAATGACTTAGAATCATTAATGACTACATGAAGATTAGGTCCTAATTTTCTCACCTTATTCAAATGTTGATCTCTATTTTTTTCTCCTATCATGGTCTAGAATTCCAAAGTGTCATTCCTCAGTAATTTAATTAGGCCACAAGTTTGAGGCCTAATGATGGATCAAAAAATGCATGATATGCTTGAGAGATCAAGACAGCAAATTTATTGCTGTTGTAGCAAAGGTTGGCACATGTGGGAGAGGGAGCAGGGACTGCCCTGTGCTACAGGATCTGAGTCAATGATCAAGGTCAGCCTCGGTTCATTACTTCTTCTGAGGGCACACAGTCAGAGTAAATACACTTCTCATACCTCATATTCTAATTACAATATAGGATGGGTTTGGAATGACTTGTGTTTATTTCAGCTAATGTCCTCAAGTACTATATGATGTTGAAAGATCTGGAGTAGCGTAAGCTGATTTCTGGTCATTTTGCCTAGTTTCCTAGTGCCCCAAATGGAAATTGCACCCCTCAGGACATGTGTGGTTACAGATGTCATCCACACGCAGATCAGGCAGGGGGCCTGCTCTTAACCTAATCAGCGAAAACTGTCCTCTGGTTTTAGGGAGCAATAAACAGAAATTCCCATTGTGCTCTCAACCAACACACTATTAAAAATCGGGATGTATTCCATTTTAATTCTTAAGACCTTACAATCTGTAGTTTGTTTTCGCAACAATTGTAATACCTGTTTCATTCCTGTGTTTAGATAGTATATGTTGTTTTGCCCCTAAATGTCTAATAAGCCTACTTTTAGATGATTTGTAAAGTCTTTCACCTGAAGCAAAATGGTAAATCACTTTAAACTTAATAATTTTTATAAAATGTAGAATGAAGATACAGTCTCATGTGTCCAGTCCTTTGCACAAAAGTAGAACAACTTAATTTGGAGTTTGGCACATGGATAGCCTAACTGTGCCACGAGACAGCAGTCTTTCAAGGATTCCTCAGTGGCCTTTAGAGTCTCAGTACCAACCTTCATAAATACATACAAAATCAGAAAAATTAATATACTCTTTCATTCGTCATACAGATGTTAAAGACCATCTGAGAGGCAGACAATTGTGTTGGTGTTAACACGATGAATTGAAGTTTGTTAAAGGATATTTGTGGATATTGGATAATTTTTTACTAATCTCATTTAAAATAGATTTTGTTCCTTTTGATTTCTGTAAGTTGATTTAACGACGGTGGGATAATTAACATTCATTTTCTAGGATTTAATTGTCTGGGTACTCCAAACATAGAATTTTACAAACAAGAGCGTCAGTGAATGCAGGCACCAGGCTTACCCTTCCACCCAAAACAAATACTCTGGGCAATTAAGTGATACAGTATTTTCAAGTTATTGGGCATCAGGTTGCTAAGGGCAGTGATCCCTGAGAGACAGGAAACAAACGAAGTGTGTCTTACACAATTGTCCTGGACCATTGCCAGTATGTATTGTAGGAGAGGGGAACCCAGATAGAGCACAGCAGTCTTTCTGAGTGGAGTAGGTGCTGGGAGTTTGGGGAGGCCAAGGTGTCCTGTGAATACAGAACAGAGCACCATAGAAGAGAGAGATGCCCAGATAGAGAGCCCTAGAGTTCTGCAGAGGACCTCCTACAAGCCTTCAGCTGAGTACCAATCAGCACATAAAAAACTACCCACGGTCCAGGAAATAGTCATCCAAAAATATTAGAAGGAGCGATCAGTGGAACTCAGGGCTGGAAGTAGTTCCTGTTCCCACCAAGCAAAGAGAAAAATCTCATGGTTTATAGGCAAATGGAGAGAACACTCACAAGTGTTTTGCCTCTACAGTGGGCAAAACTTCTCCTAGACTCTAGTGCCTAACAAAGCTTAAAAGCAAGACACATTGTAATCAAGTTGCTTAAAGACAGTGATAAAGAGAAGAACGTTGTAAGTTTCTAACACTATACATGAAGTGGTGTAACATTCCCTAAATGGAGATTTGATAAGTCACAAAATATGTGATATTAATCCTAAAGCAACCACCAATATAACAAGTAGTTATATAGCCAATAAGCTGAAAAAATTAGATAAAATGGAATCATAATAAAATGTTTAATGAATCCAAAAAGAGTTAGAGGGAAGAAAAGAAAAAAGGGAACAAAAACCATATAAACAAATAGAAAATACAGCAAGATGGTAGGTTGAAATCCAACCATATAAAATAGAGTAAGTGTAAATGGCCTAAATACCAATTATAAAACACAAATTGTCAGGTTCGCTAAAAAAGGAAGATTCGATTATATACGACATACAAGAAACCCACTTAAATATGAAGACACAAATAGAGTAAAAGTAAAGGAAGGGAAATGGCAATATACAATTTTAACACTAATCAGAGAAAGCAGCAATGGTTATATTAAGAGACAGAGTAGACTTCAGAAGAAAGAATATTGTAGAATAAGGGTTATTCATAATGTTAAGGGTGTTTTCATGAAAAAGACCTATCAAATCTCGGTGTTTACATACCTGATTGTAGAGCTTCAAAACATATGACACAAAAAATGAACTACAAGCAGATTTAGGCAAACACACAATATTGCTGAAGATTCATCATCCCTCTCTCAATAACTTATGGAAGAATAGACAAGGAATCATCAAATATATAGAAGACTTGAATAACACTAATAACCAACTTAATATAATTGACATACATAATATGTATACAAATATATATAAACCTCCCATCACCTGAAGAACTGTCTCCGTTTCAAGTGCACACAAAATATTTACCATGATAATCCATATTCTGAGTCATAAATCAACCCTCAATAAATTTAAGGGATTTAAATCCTACAATATGTGTTCTGCGACCACACTACAATTAAATTAGAAATCAATAACCACAAGATATTTGGGAACATGCCCAAATATGTATTTGGAAACATTTCTAAATAAATCATGAATATAAGAAGAAATAAAATAAAAATTATTTTGAACTGAATGAAAATTAAGACACAACATATCAAAATTTGTGGGATGCAGCTCCTCCCAGGCCGCTGCTCACCAAGGAGAAGGCCATGTTCAGTTCAAGCGCCAAGATTGTGAAGCCCAAAGGTGAGAATCCAGACAGGTTCGCGTGCAGCATCTCCCAGGCTTTGGTGGAGCTGGAGATGAACTCAGACCTCAAGGCCCAGCTATGGGACTTGAATATCACTGCAGCCAAGGAAATTGAAGTTGGTGGCAGTTGGGAAACTATTATAATCTTTGTTCCTGTTCGACTGAAGTCTTTCCAGAAAATCCAAGTCTGGCTTGCACATGAGTTAGAGGAAAAGTTCAGTGGGAAGCATGTTGTCTTTATCACTCAGAGGAGAATTCTGCCTAAGCAACTCAAGAAAGCCATACAAAGAAGCAGCAAAAGCACCCCCCACCCCCCGTAGCTGCACTCTGACAGACACACACTGTATGATCCTGGAGGACTTGGTTTTCCCAAGTGAAACTGTGGGCAAGAGAACCCACGTGAAACTGGGTGCCTCTGGCTCCCGAAGGTTCATTTGGATAAAGTCCAGCAGAGCAACATGGAGTACAAGGTGTCAGCTTTTTGTTGTCCATAAGAAGCTCATGGGCAATGTTAATTTTGAATCCCTACCATTTCAATTGTAAACAAAATGACTAAATAAAATGTCATCCTCAGTAAAAAAAAAATGTGGGATGCACCAAAGCAGTATTTAGAGGGATATTTATAGCACTAAATGCCTATAGTATTAGAAAAGAAGAAAGATCTCAAATCAAGGACCTCAGCTCCCATCTTACCTAGAATAAGAATCAATGTGGAAATCAATTAAATAAAAACAGTAAAGAAAATCAATGAAAGTTTAGTTTCTTAGTTTCCACACCAAAAGTGTGGCTCATAAAAGAAAAAAAAAAGATAAATGGGACTTAGGAACATCTGTTCTTATAATGATACTATATGGAATGATACTATAAATGGAATCTTTTACCCTGGGAGAAAATATTAATAGAAACTACACATTGGGAGAAAATATGTTCAAACCACACATCTGATAAAGGACTTTTATCCAGAATATGTAAATAAATAAAAACTAAAAAATAAGAAACAAACAACCAAATAAAAAATTGGGCAAGTGGTTTGAATAGATTTCACTGAAGAGGAAACACAGATGGCAGATAAGCATATGCAAAGATGTTCGATGTCATTAGTCATTAGGGAAGTGCCAATTAAAACATTAATGAGATACCACTACACACTTATTAGATTGTCTAATATTAAAAATACCGGCCTTACCAAGTCTTGGCAAGAACATAGAGCACCTGAAACTCTCATACCAACTGTTGGAAATATGGAATCTTACACACAATTTGCCAGTTTCTTAAAACATTAAACATTATACCTACCATATGAGCTAGCCATTTCCCTCGTAAATATTTAACCAAGAAGAGTGACAGCATGTGTCTGTACAAAGACTCATACATCACAATTTATCTATAGCCATATTTGTATAGCTAAGAATGGGAAGCAACTCAAATGCCCATCAACAAGTACTTGGATAAACAAGTTGGTGTTCATTCATAAAATGGAATACGACTCAACAATAAGAAAGGAATGAATTTTTGATCAATACAATGACATGGGAGGATCTCAAAATAATTAAGGAAAAGGCATCAGACCAAACAAATACATACCATATGGTTTTATTCATATAAAATTCTAGAAAATGCTAACAAATAAGTCTGTGATAACAGAAAGCCAATGAATGGTTTCCTAAATATAGAGGTGGGCTGAGGGGACAGACGGATTATAAAGGGGTATTGAAGATACCTTTGGAAGTGATGGCTATGTTCCGTTATCTTGATGTGGTGATGGTTCATGGGTGTATACAGGTGTCAAAGCATCATATTTTAGCCTTTAAATATGCACACTTTATTTTATGTCAGTTAAACTCTTGAATTATTAAGGATGGCAACGAATGCCCTTATTCCAAATTCTGTTCAGCAATGCTATTTTGAGATTTTTGCTTTAGTGTTCCAATTAATCCAGTAGGCTTTTACCTGGAAGTTAAACATTATCTAGCCATTGCACCTACCTTGCTTTCCAACCCATCACTATGTGATGAGAATACCAAATCCACAGCATTGTGATTCTTTACTAAACCAATAGAAGGGATATATTACATAACAACACACATAACAGCTACTAAATGAATAATCTTTTGTCTTACATTTCTACCTGCTAAAATAAAGTAAACGTTAGACACTTGCATCTTTGAATACTTAGGTTAATGTTTTCCTTGTGGACTCTGAAATACAGACTCAAATCCTAAACATTCTTTGAACTACCTCCAAAGGGACAGGTTCTGGCTCTTGAATGTTTGATGTGCTATACACCTCAGGCTGCCATCTTATTCCCTGAAAGTCCTGCTTGGACATTATATTTCAAAATCTGTATTACAAAGTCTTTTATCCTTTTATTAGTTTAGTACTTTATGCCTCAGACATAAGAAAGAAGACTATCAGTGAAAATCAATTGAAATGCAGTTAGATAAAGATCTGGTGGACTGGACAGAAAGCTTAGTTGCAGCACAGTATAATCAATTAGGACCCTCCAGCTGCATACAGAGTTTTACCCAGCCAATCACTTTTCACACGTTTCTTCCATTAGCCTGACTAGAGTCCTTTTTTTTTTTTTAATGTGAATTATGATGAATGAGATTGTTGTTATGAATATAGAGATGGGTCATTACCCTACAGAAACCAGACTGCGCTGGCGATTAGGGCTTTCTGCTCCCGCTATCAATAAAGTATAAATTTATCTGTCTCAAACTGTAATTGGGAAGCTGTAGTCATTGTTATCTAATTCATTTAACAATGTTATAATCGTAAATTGTTTTTGTTCATCTGGATAATTTACATAACTTTTAAGTTAGTTGTGAGGGTGAAGGAATATAATTTGTCAAATAGCAGTGGGAACTTTTTATGGCTTAAAATTAAATCAATATCCCTGAAGGATTAGGAGCCCCAAATTTAACAACCTAGGGATAGCCCTTGAAGATGTCAAAAAGTGGAAATAAGGAGTGAAGCTTATATATGCTACGTGACGATACTGGAGGTTTGCAAAGTAATGAGCATTATCTTATTTCAGAAGTCCTCTGGTTGTTAAATTCTAAAAATTTTGTGACTGGTTTCCCTTGGCTTGGGCTGGGGAATTCAAGATGGAGAAAAGAGTTGTGTGTTTGGTTTAATGCACCAAGCGACTGATGCATTGCTGGTAAAATGGACCAACCTGGCTAACATTATCATGTTTTATGAGGGAAAAAAATTAATACTTAGAACACTTCCATGGGGGTGTACTAGTAGAGAAGGTCCTGCTAGGAACTATTAAGTTACAATCAAATTTGGTCTTTTTGTTGTTGTTCTTTAAAAAGCTTTGGTTTGGTTTGGTTTTTGTTGTTATTTTAATATTTCCCTGCTCTAGCCCCCTACTGTCACAGAAAAAGGTGCTTTTTTCTCTCTGTGTCTAATGCAGTGCCTACAACACTCATCCCTCACAGATGTCAGTACATGGATAGAAAAATTTCATTGTCTGCAAGCGTGAATCACTTTAGTGTCACTCAGAAAAGCGGGAACTGTTGCCTGATTGCGGTTGATACCCAAGAAAACTCCAGTGGAGATGCAGCTCTTGGAAGGATAAAGTTAAAGCAGGCCAGCCTTTGAGGTCCGGTGATGAAAAGACCTTCTTGTTTTGTGCCATGAGGGTGGGGCAGGCGTGCTCAGAACCGGAAGAGTTAATAAACACCAGGAGCTGTGCTCATCTCCTAGCTTTAGTAAGCTTTAATCTGTTAGCTTGATCACCACCTAACCCTCTATCTCTTGCCTCCCCCTTCAAGCACTGCAGGGGCTTTATGGCTGTATTAGTGGCATTTTGCCCAACCTTGGCTTTAGGGAAATCATTCTGCAAGAAAGAAAAGCAGAAAAACTGGATCTGTCTGTTGTGTGAGGTCATTAACACAAGAATAACCTTCTGAGCTGCAGAGGGCAGGAGGGAGTGTCTGTCCTTCCTAGAAATTTGCAGGTGAAATGTCACTGTCCTTTTCTTACATCCCAGCTTGTGCCAGGCCTAGTGGCATCCATCGTCTACAACTCCCCATAGGTACTTTCAGCAGGATATTCAGTTGTGTGTTGTGGAGAGTCCTTTCGTATTGGCTATGATACTGATATTTCATAAAAATATGTTTGCAAGCTGTAGCTTTCTGGGATGTTTTTTAGAGACATACTTGCACAGAATTGCTATGAAATTAATTCTCAATATTGAAAATATTCTAGTTTCTGAGACCAGATCTCATGCTCCATGTCTGGCCAAACATCATTAAGTCATTAGTGTAGGCGACTTGTGAAGGACCGATTAAAAGCTCAGAGAAGCCCCTGTGGACATTTTTATATTAATCCCAAGAGCTTTACAATATTCTCTTTTCTTTTTCTAGTGAGTAGTCTGAGATGATATATATTATTTCTTTTTTTTTTTTTAAATCTTGGAAGATAAACCAAGAAAACAATTATGGCCACAGAGAAGAGATTAAACTATTCAGCCAACAAGAAATAATAAATAAATACTGAGCCAATATACTGTTAAATTGGGAGCCATTGGGTAGAAATAACGTGGCTTAACATTTGACCCTGTGTTGTCATAGGATGTGAGAGAAACAGTGAAAGTTGTCACTTGTCCCCAGCATGTCCCAGAGTTGATTGTCAGGGCACCTCAAGAACAGGTGTGCCCGCTAAGTGTGAGGAAACACTCGGGGAGGTGGTTGTAGCGCGTGTTGGCTCATACTTGCTGCCTTTATCAGAGAGCATTTGTCCCATGCTGTGTGCCTGTGCAGTGGGACAAAGAGCAGCAGTCCCACCTCACAGGCGGCTTTGCCTGCGGTCCACTTTCTCTTCAGGCGCTGAATAAAATGATGGGGAAATAAGAGGACTACATAGAGCCAGTGGTAAAGTCTAAACTGCATGAGGCTGGGCCTCGTCTTCCGCCACTGAATTCCCTGCAGCTGGACCAGTCCCTGGCCGAAAATGGCAATTTGATCTAAAGTTTTAATTAATTGATGACATGACTGGTGAGAAGCAAGAGATGATTTGATTCTGGCCTGAGCCCAGGCTTATATGGTAAGGCTTGAAACACCGCAGGTGTCACATGAGGGATTCTAAGCAGGTCGGAACAAACGAGTGGATTTGCCATAATGCCGAGAGCAACCTGAGAACTGAGAAGCTACTCCTTGCTATAGGCAATGTTGTCTTTGATCCTTCACTCAACCATTTATTCACCAACACTTTTATGTTCCTGTTTTTCCTATGATTCAATCATTTTCCTATGAAATGATTTCTTTTCTCTTTGGAAAAAAAAATAGGCAAATTGGTATTTTTTTCTGCGCTTCCAGATGATGATAAAGTGGGCAGTTACAGTGGGAACTTGTTGGAGACAATCTTATGGTTGACAGTCTGAGATTCGAGTTAATGACATCATGCTGTTTGCTAAGAGGAGGCCCATTGTGGCATCGTCTACACGTTTATAGAATTCATAGGATGACTTGAGCGATGAATGACACAAAATTTGAAAAGAGTTTTGGGGTAGTTGAGGAGGAGAAGGGATATAAGAGGATATGAAGAGTAAAATATGAAGAAGATTGTTCAGAGAGAGAAGACTGATGCTCAGGTAATTGGCTTCCCTTAAAACCTTTAAGAATGAAACCCTGCTTCTACCCCTAACCCTAGGCAGGCCTTGATCTGATTTCTGTCTCTGTGTGTTACTTGTCTTTTCTAGATGTTCTATATACATGGAGTCATACAACATGTAGTCTTTTGATTCTGGCTTGATAGCATGTTTTTGAGGTTCATTCATGTTGTAGAATGTATCAGTACTTCATTCCTTTAATTATTTTTTATTCTTATTTAGAGGAATTTATTATTTAAAAAAATTTTAAATGTATTGGGTGACATTGGTGAATAAAATGACATACGTTTCAAGTGTAGAGGTCTGTGATACAGCATCTGTATATTGCATCGCGTGTTCACCACCCAAAGTCAATCTCCTTCCATCACCTTGTATTTGACCCCCTTTACCCTTTGCTACTCCCTCCCCCACCCCCTTTCCCTCTGGTAACCACCTCACTGCTGCGTGTATCTGTGAGTTTTTGTGGCCATGGACCCTTTCATCTTAGCTGTTTTGGTCATTAT
Source organism: Desmodus rotundus (assembly GCF_022682495.2). Taxonomy (NCBI): domain Eukaryota; kingdom Metazoa; phylum Chordata; class Mammalia; order Chiroptera; family Phyllostomidae; genus Desmodus; species Desmodus rotundus. The sequence continues at coordinate 93,175,734 of NC_071395.1, read as the reverse complement.
CTTGGCTTAAATTTGTGGGCTCTGTGCGGAATATCAAATTCTTTGACTTTCAGTGTCATTTTAGAAGGGTGAGGTTTTTTGTTTGTTTGTTTTATTTGTTTGTTTTAATGAACTGACCTTCCTGTGTGTTCATCCTGGTTGTAACTTCTTGAAGGAAACGTTTTCCTAATAGGAGAACCTTCCTTCAGGGCCCTCCTTCTCCTTTTCTCAAGCATTGAATGTAGTTTTTACAATTTTGCTATTACAGTTTTCCATGAAGAAATTCCATTTCATTTTAAGATTTATTGTTTCTTTTAAAATTTGCTATTTCATGTATCAATTGCCAAGGTGTCCACAATAAGAAAGTCTGATCTAAAATTTATAATCAAGAGCTCATAAGCACAAAGTCCTAAACTTGATCTTTTTTTTTATTGTTATTCAGTTACAATTGTCTGCATTTTCTCCCCATCCCTCCACCCCACCCCAGCCAATCCCACCTCCCTCCCCCACCTGATCTTAAGTGTGGTTTTTAGACAAATATGTTTTCACTATGTTGTTCCAAATAAGTAAAAAGTTTCTCCTTATCCCTGTAGTTCAAAATAAGTATACTAATTTAATTTAATTATATTTATAAAAAATATATTTTAATTCATATGAAGCTTCAAGCTAAATATTGTTTAGCAAACTCATAAAAATGCTATAATCATATGTTTGTTATTTTTCTACATGGGGTTTGCTGAGATTAACAATAATTAAAAAGTAATTTACCCTTGGGAAATCCCAGGTGAAGTTACACAAAGATTAATTCTAAGTGGGATCATAAATCTCAAGAGTAAGCTAAAACTATAAAGCTTTAAGAAAATTAGGAGCATATCTCTTTGTTCTTAAATTAAGCACAGATTTTTAGACAGAATTCAAAACCTTGAATCAATAAAAAATTATTGATATATTGAACTAAATAAATTTTTTTAATGTTTGCTCTTGGAAAGTCACTATTATGAAAACGAAAAGGCAAGCGGCAGACCTGAAGGAGATCTTTGCAGAACATACACAGTTGATCCTCTTATTCCCATATTCCTTAGTTGTAAATTCGCTTACTCACTAAAATTTCATTGTAACCCCAAATCAGTTCTCACTCGCTGTGCCTTCTAGCGCAGACATGAATGGAGCTGCAAAAAGTTTCAGTTGCCTGGCACACACTTTCCCAACTGCCTTTGAGCGAGGCCACACTCACTTGATCTTGTTTCAGCTTTTATAAACAAACGTCCTTTTTGTGATCTGTTTCGTGTTGTGTTTTTTACTTTGTGTGTGTGTGTGTGTGCTTTTTCTCGCTGATTTTGCAGTTTAAAATGGTCCCGAGCATAGTGCTGAGGTGCTGTCCAGGGACAAGAAGGCTGTGATGTGCCTTGTGGAGAAAATGTGTGTGTTCCATAGCTCAGTTCAGTATGAGTTAGAATGCTCTTGGCCATGAGTGTGCGACGTTGATTGATCGACAATAGGGTGCATATAGACAAAGGGAGAGTAAATTCTTCACCAGTCAGTACGTGAGGCTGTGCTGGAAAATGCTAGGGTATGTGACAAAGCTATCTGGAAAAGATGGAAAAACAGCTGAATTCGTGGATTTAGGAGATGACAGTTTTAGTGGACAGTACTGTTTTGAGGCTGAAAGCCAAAGAACTTTGCGTGTGGTCATGTTACCCAGGCAAACATCGTACCCTTCTCGGCTAGCGCTGGCTGGGTTGCACATTTCAAAAGATAGCACAGCATGAAAAATGTGAGCTGTGCCATCAAGGCAGGTTCTGCGGATCAAGAGGCTGCGGAAGAATCTTAGATACCTGCTAAATGTTAGAAAAAGGTGGATGAGCAGGTTTTCAATGCTTTTGAGACTAGTTTTCAATGCTGACGAGACATGAGGTGATGTTCCACATGATGTAATTGGCATTTTATTTGACAAAAATGTTGTGACCAGAGGCCCGAAGGAACCTCACTCTGTTTTTCCCCTAGGAAATCCCATTATTCTCTAGTTCAGTATCACAGCGACTTCATAGAACGTGAGTACTGCAAATAACACGAACTGACTATTTGATTGAGAGATCGTGTGCAAACTGTGGAAAGAACTCCTACAGCTTAATAATGAGGAAAACAGCTGAGTTAGTACATGGGCATCTGAACAGACACAGCCAAAGAAAATAAAAAAGTGACAAGTATATAAGACAGTCATCAGAGAAATGGCACTAAAGGCTACTAGAATGATTAAAATTTAAATGACTAATAATACCAAGTGTTGAAGATGTGGAGAAACTGTGGAATCCTTACGTTATTGCAGGAAATGCAAAATGCTATATAGCCTCTTTGTAAACCAGTTTGGTCGTTTCTGTAAAGTTAAACATGTATCTACCATGTGATCTCATCATTCCACTCATAGGTATTTACCCAAGAGAAATGAAAACATATGTTTATACAAAGACGTGTACTGGAATATTCATTGCAGCTTAATTCATAATAGCCAAAACCTTGAAACAAACCAAATGGCCATCAGTTGGTGAAGGGATAAAAGAATTGTTAGATCCCTATTTAGCAATACAAAGAAAGGGACGACTGATTGATACACACAGCAACGTGGATGAATCACAAAAGCATTATGCTAAGTGAAAAAAGACAGACATAAAACACGAATAATGCACGATCCATTTATATGAAATTCTAGAAAAGGCAAAAGCCGCAGAGAGAGAATGCAGGTCAGTGATCGCCGGGGCCAGAAGTTGGGGAAAAGGAACTGACTGCCAAAGGACATGAGTGGACTTTTTGGAGTGATAGAAATGTTCTGTATTTTGTTTGTGGTGATGATTACATATCAGTATATATAAACAAAAAACATCATCAAACCCACACTTAAAATGTGTAAGCTTAATTGAAGGCAAATTAATGCCCCCATCAAGCTATTTAAAACAACTGTAAAACTCCTTACCAAAACCTGTAAGGCCCAGCACAAAACTTGTGCCTACTATTTCAACTTTAAAAAAAGTTTCATTGTATTTGAATTTATAGGTCTTTAGCACAACAAAAGGGGTTATCTCCATTTCAGCCAGTAATAATTAAAATGTGTCTTTCTTTGAATGGCTAATGGGCTAACGGTTTAACTACTTATTCATATTCTAATATGCACGTCTCTTCCATGACCATGCCGTGACCTCTCAAAACAAAAGTTAGAGATCGGAAGTAACTAACTGACAATTACAGTGGTTGATACACTCCAGTTTAAATAGAAGTGTCCTTGCTTAAAATATGGTTCATTCATCGGTCAAACTGTCCTTATTTCCTTTAATTGAATTAAGATAGACAAATGAGAGATGTGTGCGAGACAGAAAAAAAAATCCTTTCATATATCTCTGTTACCCTTCCTCTGAGTGTAAAACGAATCAATTTAAAGCATGTCAAAGCATCTTTTACTCTTGACCAACTTTAAAGCAGAAATGCAGAGAAACTGGTTGTTTTTTATAGTTAAACATAATTTAATTTTATCTCTGAGCATTGTGGATTATATTATTTTACATGCTCTTGTTTGCCTACAGATTATAAGTTTGTGATAAAAAGCCTTCATTTTTCATTTCATCTTCAGGTTGGAAATACCTAATCATAAGGCATACAAGATACAAGAAAATATGTAGTTCACTGCTGTGTATATACGATTTGGTTTCATGTGTACATTACATGGGGAGGGGTGTGGGAGTAGGAGGGAAGGTGAAGTATAATTTTTGTTTCTCTACCTAATAGCCAACTATTTTGAAAAATGTGTCTGTGCTCTTTCTATTTCATTAAATTATTATTTATTTGTTCCTATGTAGTATGTGGATTCATTCACATTCTATGAAATAACCTGCATGTTAAGGTTTATTTTATTAAAAATAGTTTATCTGTCCCTATATTTTACCTTTGTTTCCACTAGTGTGTACATGCAAATTTATACTGCTTAACTCAGAGCCTGCTTTCTGCTTCTGATTCATATTTTTTCGTTCTTGAAAGTTTTTTCCTGCTTTCTGCATTTGATCATAGATGTGCTCATAATTTGTGTTATTTGTTCATTTTAATTTGTGTTTTATTTTTCATATTATTTTATTTTGGATAGATGCAAAATTCAAAACATGCAAAATGATGCATAATGAAAACTCTTCCACACTTGTCCCAGCTACCCAGTTCTTCTCCTTGGAGGTCAACAATATTACCGGTTTCTTTATCCTTCCAGAAATATTTTATGCAATATATATTTTTTGAGGGGGCAGGACTGAAATAAACCTTATTTATAAATTGGGGGGTTTCAAAATTTCAAAAATATTGAAGTGCTGTCACTTTCTACATGTTGTTTTTCAAAAGAATCAACTTTCCAACACCAACCAAGTCCAAGACTTTAAGTATTATTCAGAGACATCAAGGTAGACCCTTCACTAAGAGATCTTAAGAACTTACTCAAAATATTCTGAGCATCAAGCTTTTACTGTTTTCTGTCTCCAAACTTCATGTCTATGACGCGTTCTAAGCCAGGATTCTGGCGTGTCTGTGAAACTCCTCGTATCATTCATCTTTCAGCGTAGACCACGTCAGGGAGCGAGAGCGTGGAAATGAATTATTGAGTAGCGCTGACCACCAGTGCATCTACCATGTGGTTTTTCCCTTACTTTAACAAGTTTCCTTCTACAAGTCCCAAGAGCTGAAAAGAATGACTTTACTTTCCTTCTCCCTAAACAAACAAACAAACAAACAAAATAATATTAAAAACCACAGGAGAGGAAAGGAAAATCCAGAGAAATGTGTGCAGACATGTTCAGGGTTATTTATTTATGGCTCTGCTCATTGGCAGCATAGAGTGTGTGTCACTTGTCATTAGCAGTAACAATTTCAGCACGTTGTGTTCTCTTTTTATTTACTCTGGTGGCAACATGTTTCTGACCAGGGCCACTGGCTGTGGGTCAGCAGGTCAGTCTTTGAGGTTAAGAGTAGATGGGGTCATTTGCTATTAACCTAAGATTAGCAGCGAAGGGGTTTTTTTTTTCCTTTTTTTTTTCTTTTTAGAAGATTTCCTCCTATTTGTGTAGCATGCCAAATTAATCTTGCTCAATTTTAGAAGAATTTTTTCTTTCGATCTATATTTTATTTATTCAAATTTTTATAAAGGTGTTTCTTTTTATATTCAGATCTCTTCCTAAGCCCCTTTTCTGAGTCCATGAAGCAATGTGAACTTTTTTTAAGATTTAAAAATTTCTTATCTTTAACGTCCATTTCCCAGTGTACAAATGCTGTTTTCTATACTTTTGAGGTCTTCTTCCCTCCACATATTGACATACCGAAGTAACAAATGCACAGCAGAATGTGGAAATTTCAGTGACGCATTCCCCCTTGAGGTGGTCTTTCTCCGTGCCATTCGTGGTGTCGAACGAGGTTTAAGTCCTAAACTAGCACGTGTTAGTGTCGTTATTGTTGGTTACCTTTAGGGGATCTGTTATTTGGTGTCCTGCTCTCTGAAATCTTTTTGTCTTCACTCTTCAGCAGAAAGAATCACCTGTTATCATATAGTTTCATTAATCATTGTCTAACAAGTGTTCTCCGTGGATTTCCCCATGAGAATTTCCACACGATTCCTAGTTTATGTTGTGGTATAAACCACAGTCTGCATTAGGAGCTAAGCTGATGGTAGCTAGGCCTTTTATACCGAAGTTGTTTCCCTTACATCTTGGCCCATTCGATTACCAGAAAGAGGTTTCACTTGCCTTTAAAATGCTTTATTGCTATTGATGATTTGCTTTCTTTCTATAACCTCAGCAGTAGGTCTTAGCTGTGAAGAAGCATATAATGAATACATTATGGGTGCAAGGGACAATAAACAGGGAAAGGTACTTCATGTGGGCTTCTCAGAGTGCAGTGTTGACCTTGATGGGTAAAAAGGAAAGTAAAATATGTATGTGTATGTATAAATATACATACATATATGCATATGTATAAATCTCAAATATATTAAACCTATGATAATAGATTAAAATCAACTGTATTTCTAATATGTAATATTACATTATACTGTAAAGAATAGCAAGCTTCACAGGGTATGGTCTTCATTTCTAAGTTCCTTTACATGCCTGGAGTCGAGGTAGGTAAAGCAGCATATTTAAGGAAATCTTTCTACAGGATTAGGTGCTGATTTGGTAGTATTACATGTAGAGAATATAGCAGAAATGAAGGTATCTCTATACCTTCAACATATATGCCTCTATATACGATGGCAAGAAGAGCCATCATATATTCAAAGGATGCACCAGGGGGTTGATATGGCCATAACAAAAATTCCTAGGCAGGGAACTGGAAGAGAACCCAGAACAGTGTGTGTGCTAGGGAAGGAGTTTGGACTTTATCTTGTAAGGAATGGAGAAGGGTTTTAAGCAGAAGAGAAGTGATATAGTCAGGCTTGCAATTTAAATGCAATTTGATAGCTGTAGAAAAGGCAGATTTTAAGGAAGATTAAGACTGGGGTTAGTGAAACCACTTACAGTGTTGACCTGACCTAGGGCAGTGGCAATGGAAAGGAAAGGAAAAGAATAGAGAGGGATAGAAAGTTGAGAAGTGATAAGGAGTACAAATTTTCAGGCATGGTGATTGGATATCAGGCATGAGGAAGAGGGAGGAGCTTAATATGAATCCCAAGTTTTGGTTTGTGCTAATTGAATGGAAGAGAGGATATAAGGGGAGGAACAGTTTACTGGGGAACTTAATACTTTTAATTGTTAGAATGTTGAAATTGAGTTACCTATGAAACAACTGAGGCAGACAACCTGGACCTCAGTAAAAATTTGGGAGTTATCAGTAGTGTAGATGAAAGAGAAAGTATATAGAGTGAGAAAAATAGTGGGTCAAGGGCAGACCCTACAAATCAGGGAGGTATTACGTGGCTGCAAAGGATGCTTTGTTTAGAAGGCAGTGTCAAAGAATCAACAGAAAAGTCCAGTGCCCAGAAATCCAGTGCCTCCAGGAGTCATGGTGGGTTAGGGGTGGGGGGCTTCAATAGCAGGGCCATTAAATATAGGGAGGTACAATGGTCCTGGATGATGAGGATAGAAATAGACATTGGATCTAACAATTAACAAATTATTAGAGGCATTAACAAGAACAGTTTGAGTATAGCAGTAAAGATGAGACCCACACTACTACAAATTATGGAGCAAATAGAAATGAGGAGGTGATAAGAAAATTAAACACGGGATATCTCTGATGTCATTTTCAAGAGAGAACTTTTTTCTTTTTAAAAACTTAAGCATATTTATAGTCTGAAGAGTGCAGAACTGAGAAATGAATTAGAAATAGAAGGGAGATCGGATGCCTGACAGAGCAAGATCCCGAGCAAGCAGAAGGATTGGGTTCGAGACTTTGGAAAAAAGGAAGGAAAGTTCAGATTTGTGTCATAGGAAAAAATAGCTCTGGATGGATGGGCATATACATATTTATTTTAATATGCTTCCTGAGTTAACATTTTGGTGTAATCTTTCACCTCTCTTCTATGTATATGGGTGTACTTTTTAAGTGACTATGTAGTATTCTGTAATTTATTTAAACAGTCTGATGTTAATGAATATTTTGTTCCTTTGCTTTGCTTATTTTGCTATTGTTGGTTTGGTTTTTTTGTTTTTGCTTTTATCAACAATGAATTTCTTGTGCGTTTTGCTACACATATGGTATTATTTCCTCAAGATAAATTTCTAGAGATGGAATTGCTGACCCACTGAGTATTTGTTCTTTTAGGGCTTTTAATGTTTATTGGCCAGATCACTTTCCAAATGGATTGTCCGGTTTGCTCTGCCATGTAAGTGTGAGAGAACGATTTCTCCTCACTCTCTTAACTTTCAGCTCTCTCAACTCTACCTGTTTGCCAACCCAGTATGCAAAAGTGATACCTTTTGCTTTAAATCTTCATTTCTTTGATGTTAAATATTTTTATTTGTTTTGATCATTTAAGAGGATATATTTTAATGTAAGTGCTTTCCACTCATTACTTGAATAATTAAGAATGTAAGAGATTGTCCCTGGCTGAGTAACTCAGTGGGAAGAGCATTGTCCCAGGCTGTCAAGGTTGCGGGTTTGACCCCTGGTCAGGGCATATACAAGAAGCAACCAACGAATGTATAAAAAAGTGGAAGAACAAACCGATGTTCCTCTCTCTCCCTCTCTCTCTAAAATTGATTTTTAAAAGGATAGAAGAAATTAATTACAATTGTGATGAGTTATAAGAAGTCATTTCAGCATGTTACTTTCCAGCATGGCTTGCGTGCGTGAGTGTCCATGACGTAACTATGACTCTTGGCTTAGAGGAAAAATCAAAAGGTGAATGACTTAAGAGACTACAAAAAAGTTGGTTGGATGAACTCTTATCAGTAAAGATGGTGTTATAAGTCTAAACTTTGGTGCTAAACTTCTGGAAAAATAAAAGACAGGAAAGAAAATTTAAAAGAGGTGGCAAATCTCAAAAATAAGACAGACACCTCTGTGGACCAAAAGTGAGACAGAAATGCAAGGAACCAGGAGGTGAGGGCTCCAGGCGTTAGGGTCTGAACGGTGGGTTGGCTTCTACAGAGGGCTCCGCCTGGGGCCAAGCAGCGTCTTCAAAAGGATGCTAATTAAAGATGTGGCTGACTGCTACCAAGAGCTAAGGCCTGTTTGAAACTTCACATCTAGGGAGGTGGGAAGACAAAGACAGACTTAGGAATGAAGCTAAGCTATCCAATGACTCATTTTCTGATTTGGATTTTCTCCAATATTACCAAGAATTGGATCCCCTAATGGCATAATGATAGACCAGATTCTGGACTGGAGGGTTAGGGATCCCATGGAGGCAACCATTAACCTGGAAGGCATGGGCCGGTGCTCTCATAGAGGAGGCGAAAGGGATTCTCTGTAACTCCCTCTTAAGAAGTGCCTATAGATAAAATGTCAAAATCCATAAAATAAAGTAATACACTAATACCAATAAAAATAGATAAAGTGAGGGAATGGGAGATAAATTCATGCAGATAAAAGGAAAATATAGAATAAACCAGGAAAAATAACCCTTTGTATTTCGGATCCTCAAAAGGATAAATGAATGGCTTTATAAAATAAGAAATTATAAAACAAAGCCAGCAAAAATGATATAAAACAAGAGCAAGTGGCCATGAAAAAGAATCATTTTGAAATATTAGCAATGAAATAATGACATCATAGTGTTCAAACTCAGTAACAATTTTAAACTATTTTTGATTAGTAGTTCTCTGAAAGCAGCCTAGAGAGGTAAAAATGTGAAAGTTAAGAAACAAATTTAGAAACTTCAGTATATATCTAGTGAGTCCTAAAATAGAGAGAATGACTAAGAAGCGATGTTCACAGAAGAGAACTGAAGAGATTTAGTACTCAGATTAAACAAATAACTTGAGTGTTGAGCAGAATGTACATAAATTCATATCTATATGCTTTTTAGTAAAATTGAAGACCGTTAATTTTTAAAAAGATAACAGCAAGAAAAGACATATTACCTACATAGACATGAAAATTAGGTAATAAACTTCTATTTGGTGGTATTAATTAATACCAGAAGAGAATAGACTAATACCCCAAAGGGCCAAGCAAAAGTAATTTTTCAGTTATAATTCTATACCCAGCTAAGGTGATCATTCAGTACTTTTACATGGTGGTAGGAGTCTACCACCGCCTTGTTCTTACTGGGGAAAAAAAGTCCTTTTTGGACGTATTTCACCATGAAAATGTGAATGCAGAGGAAAACAGTAATATGCAAGATACAGAATTGTGTTGGTAATTAACTTTGAATGTTATAATAATAATAATGTAATAATAGTACCTTTTATGTTATAATTTATTTGTATGAAACTAAAAAAACCCCAGACAATAATGACAAGGAAGATGGGACATTCAATGGCAATTAAAGCATATTTAAGACAAATATTGTGCTATTTTGAGTAATTTAGGGAAATTTATAGTTCAGTATGATAAAAATTAAGGGTAAACCATTAATAGAAATGCATCTAATAGCTTCCTAACATATAGAGGAAAAAAGTGATTACAGAAAACTATTAGTGCAAGAGAAGGCAGGGGAGAACAGATCATGCAAAATAAGATGGTAGGAATAAGCTTCAATATGTCAACCATCAAAGTAAATAAAAAAGATGGGATATAATATTGCATTCTTAAAAATCCTAATTATGCTTACCAAAAATTATGTCCGGAGACTGTGCCATTAGCTTGCACCATTGGTATGAAATTTTCAGTCAGGAAATGCTATAAGCAACAAATGGCTTGACTTTCTTTTCTTCATTATTATAAAATATTTGCATCAGAGAGAAAATATTGCCTTGAAATGCCACACGTTTTGTCATTAGTTAATCAGAGTTCATAGAAGCTTCGGAGATCCTCAAAAGGATACATAAATGGCTTTATAAAATAAGAAATGATAAAACAAAAGCCAGCAAAAATGATACAAAACAAGAGCAAGTGGCTATGAAAACATCAGTTGATTCCCCCAGCACTTGAAATCTTCAATGTGCTAAAGCTGATTGAAATTCTGAGCTGCCTTTAAAGCAATTCCAGACCTCAAGCTTCTGAGGATTTTTTAAAGATACAAGTATGTGACACTTAAATTCATAGGCTAAATTTCCTTTTGGATTGTTTTTCAAAGACTGAAAATGCCTGTGTCAGGAAATAGTTTTTCTTTCCGTCTCCCAGTTTCCCTATCTGTTATTTATTCTATTCTGACTTTGAAGATGGGGTTCACCTTTTAATTAATTGTACATGCAGTCTCCGTCTTCCATAGCCTGCCAGCCTGCAGGCTTAAAGAGGAAAGGAGAGACCCTAACACAGGACTCCTTTCTGACAAGCTCTCTTGCTATTTTCCCTTTACAGTTAGACTCGAAGTAATAATCTGTTGGCAGTGACTGAATGACCCTATCAATTATCAAATAGTACAGATCTTCAGTTTTGTTAGATGTATCACTTTAAGCATTAATGATCAATTTCTTTGTAATTAAATTTCTTCATTCTTCACATATGCCATTTGTGTGTATGGCCACCAAGACTTAATAGAGTTTACGAAAGTTGTAAAAATCTGCTATTTATTCTCTTATTCCCATTGAACTGCAGATGAAGTATTGGTTGTTTAGGTTAAATTGTCCTTAAGGGATTATTTATTCCTCCCATCTCTATGGGCCCCCCTCCCCCGACTGTTCGCACCCTAAGAATGTTTCTAAACCTTCTAGTTCACTGTGACTAGGGTTATCCACAGATCAAACATAGATTTGTTTGGGTTGGTAAAGAGCATAAGAAATGATCTGATCAGATGTCTAGGAATGATTAAGGGGAAGCCATAGTAATGATCAAAAGCCCAAACCGATCTTTTATCTTTTTGTCCTGTTAAGATACAAGGATGGATTTTTTTTTTTTATTTCGTTGACACTAATGTCAGAAGCATATGTATATAGTTTAAAAACTGAAAATGTAGCTTCTTTTCACCTCCGTGTGCCCATAGAGACAGCTGCCTCTGCAGATCCAGAGGACTTCTCAGGTTCATATACGTACAAGGGACAACTCTCATTGCTGCTGGTGAATTCTCGATCTAGCCGAAATCACTGCAGTCTGAGAGAAGCTATTCCATAACACGGTGAATCTCAGAATTTATTTTTTCAACTGATGCTCCCAGCTCTGGATTCTGTGACATTTGCCCAAAGGGAAACACCGGTCCCTGGGATTACACTGTGCGTCCATTGTCTGGACTGTCACAGCCACGGCGTGCAAAGCTGTTTGCATAGCGTGCTAACTCTGTCAGGGTCAGTTCCAGTCTGTGGCCGCTAAAAATGAAAACCATGCCCCAACCGGGACAAGAGCAGGGTCAACAGCTGGCAAAGGATATGGCAATCATTTATATAAATATGCTTTCTCAAGCCCACAAAAACAAAAAAACCCAACCTAACAGCTGGGAAGGGTTGGAAGTAGCCCCAAGGCTGGTTAGTCCCCTTCCAGATGGGGAGGTTAGACGGGGGCTAGCCAGACTGCTCCACACAGACTTCCGATTCGCATTAGAAATGAAAAGAGGAGAGGAAAGGGAAAAGGAAGAAAGGCTACAAGCATGACTGCTCTGTTTTTCACCTAACTTAATCAAATAAGGGAAGACTTTCCGAGACGGAAGGCTTCCATTTATCGGCGTTCACGCTGTTTTTTCTGTTTATCATAGTGTCTGATACACTTCTTAACTGCTTAAACAGAAAGAGTATATGCTCTGCACTACAGTTTATATATAATGTCATGGTTATTTGTAGACAGATTGAAGAACCGATCTCAGATTTATGTCCTGTTTACATCTCCCAAACACTTATGTAGAACATTCAATGCTAGAGAAGATAATAATTGTGGTGTTGGCTCGCTCCCAGAACCTGATCCAAGGGATAGGGTTCATATTTGTAATTTGATTTACTTTATAATACATCGTTATTGCACGTCTAATACATCCAACAGAATAACGAATGCCATTTTCCTGAGTTCATCTTAAGGTTGCATTCCATGAGACAGAGTATTATTTTTACAACCTGTTGGTGCAACAAGAGCCAAAGGTGGTACGTGGGTGACTTTCAAAGTCTTCCAGAGTGACAGTGAAATGAAAGACACTGCGCTGATGACGAAAAATTTGCTATCATTCTTTAGAAATGTGCAGCCTCCTCCTAATAACGGCAAGTTCTGCTGAAGCCAAATTGAATGGCAAGCAGTACTCTCCTCCTCTCCAGCCTTCTATTTGCGTAAGGGAACGCTTACATAATGAATACTTTTTTTTTTTTAAGGTGTAGGATGAGCTCATGATACCGGAATCCATAAAGAGACATAAATTAGGGTCTTTTGCCAAAATTGAGACATTGTCTTAAAAGAATGTGCAGGTCTGACATACAAGTAATGCATTTGCCCTGTCGTAATGAAATTCCGGAAACAAACATTTTAGCTTTCCTCATAACTAGAGTGCCATAACTAGAAGGCACTTTTGTGATCATCTCTGACACCCCCTCTCATCTTACCGCCAGAGCCATGGGGCTTGCAGAGGCAGAAGGGGCAGCAGGAGGATGCTGTGGACTCCTAGTCAGGGGTGCGTTTTCCGGCTGCCTCTGTACAGAGAACCCTGTCCTGAGGAGGGACAGCTCTAAGCCAAGCTGGATAAAGACCTGCAGAAGACTGAAATTATCAGTGCTCTCTGCTGATCCCAGATAAACCCAGATTTTCTGTGCCGTTGTACTTACTTCCCACTTTCCTTTGTTCCACGGTCCTATTGCATCGAAGCAAGTGTCCCTGAGCATCAACATTTTACTGGATGTCCTGATGGTTTCCAGACTGTGTGTTACTTAGGTAGTAAGATAGATAAGCAGTAAGGTACGTGTGTTAGGAGTGTGGCAAGAATCAATCCCCTTTATCTATTTAGTACTAGATTTTAAACTCTCTGAAGGCAGGAACACTAGGTCTTATTCTTGCTTGTGTCCACTGAGTGTTGTGTGGATGATCAGTGTCTAACAGATGTTTGATGATGTGGAATTAAAAAGCAGGAAATGCTGATTTTGACATCATTCACTCATTTAAATGTTTTCTTCTGTACTACCCGCAACTGGGGGGAGGCTGTTTTTCTTTCGTTCACGCACACGCGAGATCAGTTATGTTTTGTAGGAGAGGGAGAGGAAGCCAGCGGCGTGTCCTTTCACAGCCCCTCTCTTCTGTGCACTTCCTTTTGGCTCACCTGTTTGACTTGAACACACAGGTCAACTTGCCTCAAACATTTTCTTAGCATTTATCGACAAGTATTAAGTGTAAAAAGAAGGAAAAGCTTCAGTGTGCTCAGAATTTAAGAGCTAGTGGTTTAATTTCCTGACTCTGGGAGTCTAAATGTTTCCTTAGACTGATGCAGATTAGTTTAACCTAATTGGAAGTTTGAAAGGTGCATGTTTCCAGAACTTTTAAGATAATGATACTGAGAAATCACTGATTCTTCCCTGATGACTAAGGTCTTTAATATATGTTTACAAACTCCAAAGACTTTTTAATATATTCTACCATACTGTGATTACTAATAATACATAACTGAAACAAATGTTTTCTTTATCTTGTAATTCTTTGTGGAGGGAGAAAAGTATTCAGTAGAAGCTGTCCTTCCTGAATTTTGGTAAAGCAGCTCTGTATCTTATTTTTATTATTTTTTAAACTTTCCCAGTCCATTATACATTATGGTTTGCTGGGATATATCAGAAAGACATTTCTTCCTTCCATTTCCTCTCCCTCTTTTAGCCATGTGTATACCATGTACAACTACATAATACATGTGTTTACATCTGTTCTATTTTATAGGATATATACGACACCAGCCAGCTTTACTTCCCTCTCCACGCTGCCACAACTGTAACTACTTCCCTATCAAACATTAGAAAATCAGAAGGAGGAAACCAGCATGTAGTGTTGTATTCATGACAGCTTGACATTGTACCGACCGCAACTTTCCTCTCTTAATTTAACAGCTAATGGTGCTATCACAACGAAATTTAGGATGTGATTGACACCATTGCTTAAATGTGCGTGGGATCCGTTATGGTTCTCTAATCGTATCTATTCTTCCTTCTAATTTGTGGCCTGATTGTTCTGTGCCAAAGATTTAGGACTGGGATAGTAGCTACAATGAACAAGTCAAAAGAAATACTTTTGGGGTGGACCAGTTTGAATTTAAACAGTGAATACAAAGAGTAATGAATTACTGATACTATAACTCCTTTCGCAAACAGCAGTGACAGGTGACAGGTTAATTTTGACGGGGTCCCTATGATCTTTCTGAGTGCATTCATGCCAGTAATACTGTCCTAGGCATCAGATCCTATCTCTATTCCTTTTCAAAAAGCCTAGTAAACTTAGTTGCTTAAAAGTACCTGAGAACATCTTTCTAGACTTCCACCTTACTTCAGGGCCCTAGGGTCATAACCTCTTAACCTCCAGGTTATAGGTCTCTTGCTTTTTGATCTTTCTTGGTTCCTTCGTTTTTGCCTACTTCCTCCACAACATTCAAGCCTTGTTATGTAAGGAAATTGGAAACACCAATTTTGGATGAGATAAGAGTTACCCTTTCTTCCAGAATCATGCAAAAAGATGATTTTAAATAGAAACATGCTTGGGAAAAAATTTAACAAAAGGAACTGCAGCATCCTGTTTAAGGCAGTTTGAAGTGGAGCCCTGCATTTCTTACACTCTTTTTTAAGAAATGTTTAGAAGTTACCGTTGACTTAGTTATAAAATTTTTATTTAGGTCACAACACAACTTGCTTAAGACCTCAGAGCCCAAGTGGTGTGAGTGAACGAGACGTGGATTAATACAATTGGTTACTTAGCTTATTATTCTTGCCCTGCTGGCTAGTATGCGATTTGAGGATAACAACTTATGTTCATGTGGTACTTACTATTAACAAAACATAATATTTATCATTTTATAGCCATTGCTACTTAATGAGAGAGAAATTATCCTTATTTGACAGTAGAGGAACCTGAGCTTCAGAGAGGTCCACGACTTGCCCAAGTCCAGACAGAAAGTGAAGGCCAGAACTGGCATGGAATGCTTGTCTCCGGGATCCATGATCCTTTGCAGCCAACCATCCCTGCTGGAGAGGCTTTAGAAGTGGAGCAAATTTCTTTTGATTCTCAACTAGGGTGATGGTATGATCTTTTCACTTGTTTGGCTCACTGGCTGGCTCTCTCAGTATATTAATTAATTAATTTTTTTTTTGCTGTTTTCTTGCTTCTGTTTTAGCCATTATTTGAGTTTTACTCCGTTGCCACACCCATGGAGCCAGGTACAGTTAGACCAAATTTCAAATGGGGAAACTTCTCTGAGCCTAGTAATCAAGTCCTGGAAAATGCACTTTTTTGATAGAAAACATCTCCAAACCCCTGCCTCAGCTTCAGAATTTCCCCGAAAGAAAGAAGGAAAGAAAGAAATCTCACGTAGGATTTTAAAGCCAAGTTGGAAGCTGTGAGTCATTTTTAACAGGACAGGTATTTGTCTTCGATTCTTACTCAGGAAGTACAATTTACCCATCTGTCAGGTAGCAAAAGAGGACAAATGGTAAAAAGTCACAGGTCATTATTCAGTTGTCCTTAAGTCTTATTAAAATTATGAGATCTTGCTTTAAAAAAAAAAAAACTAAGATAAATTCTAACGCAAACCTAAAGTCAAACAATGACATCAACATTTCTTCTCAAGTGGCAACCACCTGATAGTTGCAAGTTTGTACTAGTAGCAAAATCAGAACAAGGAGGCCTGTGAACGATAATTATGCTTCTAACCCGTATTAATCACCTACTTGTCTGACTCACAAGAGCATTGAAATATGTGTATGTGTGTGTGTGTGTGTGTGTTCTGAATTTATTTTTATTTTATCTGACTTGCCAGCTGACTAAGGGGGCAAAGAATGTGATGTGGAAACCATCCATTTCTACTGGAGAAAGGAGCCAGGAGGAATTCCTCAAGCTGAGAACATGAGCTGCGAGCAACATGTTTAAATAGCTAAATATCCAAAGTTTGAGTCAAGTTCATTTGTTTTAGGGGCACATGCTCTTCTATGAGGCTTAAAGGAGTCCTTTGCACTTAGACTGTAACATATGTGGCGCCAAAGGAAGTGAGAGACCTGAAGCCCCCGACAGGTTGTGCCCAGGTTGTGGCTGATGGTGAGAGAGTGGCGGGCCCCCTCCAGGAAGCGTGCCCCGTGTTCAATCCAAAAAGGTCGTGACTTTTACAGAAAGGCTTCAGTGAGGGGAGCAGTAGGGGAAAGTTAGCTAACATTTTTTTAGTACTTTTTGTGGGTCAGATGCCATTCCAGGTACTTAAAGTACTATCACATTTAGTTCTATCAACACTCTTCGTAGGTAGTAATTTTTTATCCCCCTTTTGCAGATCAGGAAACTGATGACATCTGAGATGACTTGACCGGTTTAACACAGCTAATAAGGTTGAGGTCAGGATTTGATCCCAGATCTGGCTCCAAAGTCCTATGCTTTTCTCAATTGCCTTGGACCATCACTCAAAGCATTAACCGGTGCTCTCAACAAAGAGTTGACTTGCCTTCTGATTTTCCTTGTTTTTCTGCCCTGGGCTGCCTGGGCTAATTACTCCATTAGTTCGAATAGAGTGCATTGGGCCGTGGATCTTGTTTGATCTTTGGGTAGCCCACGTTATTTTTTTACAAAGTGAGGATTTGGCATCACCGCAGGCCTGCCATCGAGGCAGAAGTGTGAGAGATGAGTTCAGAGTGTGTCTGTCTCAGCACCAAGCCAGACAAACGACTCAAAAGTTTATCTTCTGTTACTCTCGCATGGTCCGCGTATTCAAAAGGAGTAAGAGTAATGCATCCCTCGTAGAAATATACAGCCTGAATAACTTAAAACTAAGTCAGTAGCTTTCACCATGAAGCTGACTCTTCTGTATCTGTCCTGTTTCAATTTAGGCAATCAAGGTCCCGCCTTGTCCCGGAGTGAGTTTGTGTTTATAGTATCGGCGCTGTGACGAAGGTGGTCCAGTCCTCTGCTCTGAGTCGGAGCTCACGTTAAATTATGTGTGATTGCCGGCAAAGGTTGCTGAGGCCTGTGCTCTCTAAAAAAAAAATTGTTTTTTTGTACCTTCTAGATCTAAAAAGGAAGACTTTTATACTCTGGTTTCTCTTCAGATCATATAAATCTTTCGCCTTTTAAAACGGAAGAGTTTTTCTTAAGTTTTCAGATTTCTTTTTTCTTGAATGTAAGCACCTGCTTTCCATCATTGGTCACTTGTTGGTTGTAATCGGTGGCTACATGTTTTTGCTGTTACACCTTTTTTTTTTCATTCACTATTTGAAAAATAAACATTTTCATCTATTTTCAAGTCATTAAAAATTATCTTTCACTCATACCGCAGTTTAAGTGTATAGCAACATTCTCTGTGGGGGCAGATTGAGTTCGATGTAAAGAAAGAATATGCAGAGGTTTTTTTTTTTAAATATGTTTATTGATTTTAGAGAGAAAAGAAGAGAAAAAGAAAGAGAAACAGCCGGGTGAGAGAGAAATATCGATTGGTTGCTTCCCCTACACCCCGCAAGCAGGGATTAAACCCACAGCCTAGAAATATGCCCTGATCAAGAATTGAATCCACAAGCTTTTGGTGTAAAGAATGATGCTCCAACCAATTGAGCCACACGGACCAAGGCAAGAAGACGCAGTTTTACAAAGTTACTTTCAGAGTAAAGGTTAATGGAGAGAACTAGATGTAAATCTAGGCGGAAGCGGCTGCTGCCTGCAGTGGTGGAGAGGAGCCTTCCAGGGTCATCCCTGCTCTCTCCCTAGCAGTTCTTTCTTAGTGCTTTTCTTTTATTTTCTTTCTGTCTTCCTGACTTTTGGGGAACAATGTGGCACCAAAGAGAGAGTTTATGAAGAACTTAACAGTTTCCACATTGTCATCTGTGTAAAATCACAGAAAGAATAATTAACAGATGTATGATCGATAGGGAGAACAGTGATCAAAAAGGGCTTGCAAAGATATTTCAAAATTCATGGAAACTTTCAGCTACATATTTAGCCTTCTGTTCTTCGTAATCGTTTTTTTTTCCAGGTTGAGTGTCAGTCTTTCTTTCCAGCTGTACCCTACAGCTCTGTCCCTAGGACCAAAGGCCCCACCAGCATCACTCCCCCGAGAACGTTTTGGGGGACTTGTATCCTCACCTTGTCCCTCCCAGAGGACAGTCAGCACCGCCCTGTGGCCCGGAGCTAATTAAACGCACAGCCCATCGAGTTGCACAGTGACCGAGGGGAAAGGGCCGGGAGTGGAACCCAGAGATCGCTCACATGGGGCTCCAGCCGTGAACACTGTCCGCCCCCCTTCTTTCACAGCTGGGGCTTTGGCTGTGCGTCCCTCGGGCTGTTCAGCACGTTGACCTTGGCTGCCTGTGATTTACTAACTGTTTTACAAACATTTCCTCACTCTGGGAGGTTTGATATTCTCTTCATCTCCCTCAACTCACCAGAGCCACTCAGTGTCTGAGCCAAACCTGCCTTTGTTTACAACTTTTCCGGAAATTTTCACAGAGGGGGAGAAGAAAAAAAAACCTCCCTCTTCTTCCAGTGTTTTATTTTTAAGTCAATACTTTCCCCAAGTTTATTTGTGCTCAAGTAAATTCTCCTACAAGGTATTGCTCTATATTCAAATGGGAATTGCTGCGTTTCTATAAATAGAATGAAGGTCATGTGAACGAGTTCAGAAAAATCGAGATATCAGATTTTACTGGACCTTTACATTTAGTTCACTATTTTTTGAAAATAATATTCTATGTTTGGATTTGTCTTTTTTTCCCACATTCATATTAGCCTGACCATTATGTGAAACACTGAATTTGGGAAACACTGAGTGGAATCTTTTAAAACTAAAATACCCATGTTAAAAATAACAAAATTTGTTGTTGCTTCGTCACTGTAACTTTCTGAAAAACAGAGTTTATGGCCCTTACATTAAACACGTATAGAACATCATTCCCTTTGAAAGCACAGCGCCAGGACTTTTTCCTTTAAATCTGATTTCCATTGCATTGTTAGGTCTTTACACTGATGGAGAATGCAAAAGAAAATGCCTTGGAAGTTACTAGACATTGAGAATAATTTGAAGAAAAATTAATGAGTTAGGAAGTCCAATTCCATCTAAAACCAAAGGCTAACTTTGGGTTAACCCAAAGAAGAAATGAAGTAGGAAGTTCTGACAAATGTGCAGTAGATCCCCCCGTCTGTGCATTTTCCTGGCCCGCTGTTGAAATGGAGGCAGAGTTATAAGACTCTTTTATGAAAAAGTGACATTCTTTGAAACTTATCTGTCTGGGAAATACAAGAAGCATTATTTTTCTCTTTTCTACCTGTCAAAAAAAAAAAAAAGTTTGAAACCAAAACCAAAAGAAAAAACTGAAACAGGTATTATTTCTTCCCTCCTTTTCTGTCTTTTAGAGCCAGAATAGACAGAGTGTATTCTAAATTGGATACAGCCAGAGACCAATCTCCTGATAAAATGTGTTTTAGGAAGGAAAAATTGTTTTATTTCAACAAATCCAGCTGGACTTCCTGGTGGGCCTCCCGTATTGTCAACATCAATAGCATTTATTTGTTGACCAACAGAAGGCCACCAAAATAAGGCATTGCCATCTCTGCACGTTTCTAAGTGCACAGGAAAGATAGCTGTTAAGGGCGCTAGTATGAAGGAAATGGCAAACAAACACCATAGGTGATCCTGTGTGACATTCAGGAACTATTGCAGACTTCCAGCACTCAAGACCGTCTCCTCAGCCATAATGTCATTGACCTTGACATGCTCAGAACAAATTGGTCTTTGTGATTGCTACCACATGCTGTAGTGCCTTCTAACCCTGCCATTGGTCTAGAGCGAAGGGGGCAGGGGAAAGGGCTACTCATCAGAGAACACGCTTCCTTTATGTTCTTTAGGCCCTTTCCTAGCATGCGTTTCCCACTCTGGCTAGTCTTTAAATGGTTGATTTAAAGTTGCCTAAGCTTTGCGGGACCTGTGGACTGTACTTAGTTTTACTCAAGTTCTCAATAGGTAAAGAGTCTCTGTATTCTTAGGGTGCGAGCTGTTTCAGGGCAGAGGTTAGGCAGACGCAATCAGAAACAGCCTTTAGGCTCACTTAAGAAGGTAAGTTTTGCCCCATCGGTAGAAAAAAAAGTGATATCTCTTTCCAGCTAAACAGTCAGCTGAGATGAGCATATTTTTGAATTATAGTTCTCTTTTACCTACGTAGGTTTTTCGTTTACCTGGGGGACATAGCTGTTAGCCAGTTAAAGTTTGCACAGGCTCCTCGGGGTGTGGCACTGTAGTTATGGTGCTTAATAAGTGTTGAGTGAGTGAATGAATGAGTCCTGCGCAGCTCAAGACGTGTGGCTAAGTCATAATCGTGGCAAAGCCTTACTTAACCCAGTCAAGCCATTGACTCTAAAACAGGATTTTAAACTGTACCTTTGATTTTTAGCCTAAAATGGATACATTAACTTTTGTGATGTTGTACACCTGTGTATATATGTGTACATATATATATACACCGGAGTGTGACTAGTGTGTACAGGGACACCATGTTTTACATTGGTATGTATATTCACATATATGTATACATGTCAAACACTAGTTTTTTTGTGGTGCTGCAAGTAACTACAAAATTAACTAAAACTACACTTTATATTAGTAAGTTATGGAGAGGCCTTCAGCTATGAATGTACCAGTTTTTCCTTTGTTTCTGCCTAGTTCTTTTTTTTAGTTTGAAGAATTCTATATAGATCCAACATAATTTTTTTTTGAAAGAACAGAGGTCTTGGGGAACAACTGACAAAGGAAGCTACACAAGTATGTTTTTTGCAAATCTCTTTATCTGAAAATGCATGCAGTATTATCCAAATTTGCTGCACATAGCTCCTACAACGGGCCAGAGATAGCAGCGGTGCTCCTTGAACTTGTGTCTGTTGCATGAGGAGAACGGAAATTCAGATCGCCCTTTCCTGTCCCCATACTACTGTATCTGCTGCGCCCCAGCCTGTGTTTTTCTCCCACCAATTTATGATACAGCTATTGTCTCCCTGTCGGTGCATGTTGTATATCCAGATCTACCTTATTCTTTTCATCATTTGCATATTAATAATAGTGGATAATATTTCTAGAGGCAGGTGTGTCTTAATTCATTTACTGTAACTGTAGGATATAGGTATTGATAGGTGAGAAAATGGAGTCATAGAAAGGTCGCAAACGTAGCCAAGGTTACAAGGACAGTAAAAGCCAAGGCCAGATTCACATTGACATGCCCTGACTCCTTAGCCTGGGCTCCCAGTCACCGAGCTCTGTCGTCTGGAGGTATTACAGTTTATTATTTAACTGCTCCCTTCTGGAGCTTGTTTAAGAATTTTCACTTTTACAAACCAAGCTGCAATGAACATCTTTTATGTACTTCCTGTGCGCTGCGAAGCATCTGAAAAGCATGGACCTAACTGCCCTCTCCCCCGTGCATACCCCGAGCAATCCCTGTGTTACCCCAGAACCCAGGAAAGTAGAAAATCTGCCCTCTCACGGGGCTCAAGGAAAGTCAGCTGGCAGAGGGTCCATTTTTCAAAGTTTTCTTGGAGCTGTAAGAGTAACACTAAGACAGAAATAATGTGTATGCATATTTGTGTCTTGTTTGGTGGGAAGTGGTGGGGAGGGATGATGTTGTTGGTTTTGCTGAGATTTTCTTAGTATCATGCAGGGAAACAGTGGCTTTGTAAGATTATCTGTAAGATCCTTGTATTCAAGTGGCATCAGAGAAAGAAAAGTATTGTCACTATTATCAGCCTTACTTTCATGTAAGAACCTGGATGGAGAAACAAAAAATAAAACTTAGGAGCTAATATTGATCCCTGTTATCTTTAAAGTATTCAGCAATGATAATAAGTAGGGCCATTTTTAAAGTGCTCGTCAAAAAATACGTCCGGCCACAGGTTCAGACCCTTACAAAGACTAGGACGTTTGGGAGCTCAAAACCAAGTTCCAAAAAAATGCCTCTCTGAATAGAGGGTAGAAATAACCTGTTTTCACCTGTAGTTTTCCCTCTTACCTGTTACATCTTAATAAATGACTCTCATTTAATATTTTAGAAAATGTTCTATAAAAAATGTACTAACTTCCATGTGGGATTTCAAATCTACATTCAAGATTGGGAGCTTTCATGGACTCTCAGACTTTCCAGAGGCTGACGGCTTCCCGTTCCACTTCCCTGTGCTTGGAACTTAGTCAATGTATTGCCCACCTATATATACATTTGACTTTTCACTGTACTGCATTTTTTTTCTAAAGCTGAGTCCTCTTCTTCCAGGAACAAACAAGAGAATTTTCTTCCTGACATTCTACTGACACTTTGCTAAATGCTCTGACCCAGGCTGACTTGAAATCCATAGTTTCATTTTCTAGCATTATTAGTGATGAATATTGAAGTACCAATGAAAAGAAATGTGATAGTTTCATTAAAGGGCTGAGACAGTAAGTTCCATGAAAAGTGCTTTTGTTTATTTCTTATCCTCAGCTTGAGTTTAACTTGAACCTCATCAGCCCAGCTTAATGGGCGGATGTTCTCAAAGGGATGCGGGAGCGTGGCCATCTGCGGTGCGGACATCGGAGACCCCCTTTTATAAATCTGTGAGGTCCATGCTTGTGTGACGAAAGCAGGTACCCATGTTGTCGATGCTCCGCAGAGAGGGCCCCAGACACATTTTGTTCCCAAACAGAATTAGAAGGAAAAAGTCTGCTTAGCTGTCTTTTCCTGTTTAAGATACAGCTGCCCCTGCAGCAGAGCCGTCGTCAGCTCGCCAGTGCTCCCTGCAAGCTTGTGGTCCAAGCCTGCGATGTGAGTGGTGTGGAGTGGTTTGGTTGCTAAGAGAAAAGTGCTAAAAAAAAGGGGGGGGGGGTTGCTGTATCTCTCATATAGCTCAGATCCTTTGGGTATTTAATGTACAGTTTCAACAAAGGACACTCAGAATTATACCTCTGGTTCAAAATTGCTTAAATGTTGAAACATATGGTCTCATGTTCCATTCGTTAGGAAACAACCAGCTGTTCTCAGCCTGCCAAATCCGAGTAAACATCCACTGTGTGGAAGAGTGAATCTGAAGTGGTTCAGTAAAAACATAAAAGCTGTTTTTGCTGGAGAAGAAGAAAAAGAAGAAAAAAAAAGGGCCACCCCGAAACAACAGCGGGTGAAGAAAAAAGAAACCCTGTTCCGATAACGTATTTTCCCTGGCTCGCTCCTAGCAGACGGAGGGGCAGGAACTGCTCTGGAGACGTTTCCATAAAACAGATTTGAAGGCATCCCCATTGTCTTCTGTTGGCGAAAATCATGAGACCGTCTCCGTTACAGTGATTATTTTAATAAAATGCAATTATCTGAATAATTAATTTATTTGGCCACTTGACTGTGCCCTCCATTCACAGAGGCCAAAATGTCAAAGATCAAGTAGATGGAGAGAATAGGAAAATTCTCATTACAAAGGCGAAGGGAGGAGGGAAGGGATGAAATATTTGGAATTTCAGTGCAGTGGCTTCTATTTATCCGAAATGTCAAGGGCAGTGTAAAATGTATTTTTAAAATGTGTTTCTGTATGGTTTGTGCCCATTCTTGGCGTGGCTCTGGCTCTACAGAGACCATTGTTCTTTGAAGAGTATGAGGGGGTGTCTTTGTCCAAAGTGACAAAAAGAAGACTTGGAAGACTGGGCTTCCTTTGTTCCTGTGTGGTGCTGTAAAATTTGGTTTGAAATTAGGACCTCAGGGAAGGACCTTCAATAGAGAGCTTTCATTTCCTGCCAGCATTTTAATCACTCTGAGGTTTAAAGTGGATGGCCGGCCAGCATATAATGGCCCTATGTTTAATAGAACAGCTCGTATCTTGAAGGCCAGTTAAGGGATCTGTCGTCCGCCCAATATTCGTCTTTTCTGTTTCCTGTCCATTTACGGAGATTGCCCACCCTTTTTAGGTGGCTTCCCTGGACCATCTGTAGGAGAGCGGCTGCCGCTGCTTCTTAAAGGGGCGGAACAGAAAGCCGGCTGAATGGGGTCCAGCCTCCTGCCTGTGCAGGGAGGTCTGGAGAGTGCTTCGGTCAGACACGAAATTCGCCAGGCTCAGGAGGTGATCCTGCTCGTACAGAGAGGAAGTATAGGACAGTTTCACAAACATATAGAATATGAGGGTGATTGTCACTGATCCATGACTTACAAGGAATACTAGCACCCACCGACCTGATATTTGGTGACGGCATCATCGCCCTGGGAGCTAAAGTCACCCCGTTGGGTGGAGGAGTAATTCACCCCCGGCGAGGCAAAGTCACCCAGTAGATTTGATCTTGTTGTATAATAAGAAATTTGTACTTTTGGTGGCAGAGTGGCTTTTTAACTCTGAAGGCTTTCTTTGGAACCATTTATAAATTTACCTTGACAGTTTATGAAGTGATAGCCAGAACTCCTAAAGGAGTCAAGTCTTGAAAGATAGGGCCAGCATTAAGAAGTCATGATTCTGGCCCTGACTGGTGGGGCTCAGGTGGTTGAAGCATCATCCCATAGACCGAAAAGTTGTGATTTTGATTCCTGGTCAGGGAGAAAGCTGGGGTTGCGAGTTCGATTCCTGGTGCAGGTGCATACAGGAGACACCTGGTCAGTGCTTCTCTCTTACATCAATGTTCTCTCTCCCCACAAGCAATGAAAAGATGTCCTCAGGTGAGGACCAAAAAAAAAAAAAAAAAGAAGTAAGGATTCTGAATTTCTTTCCTGGTTCCTACCTAGTGGCCAGGAGTAATATAATATCAGTGAAAGCCTCGAATTCACTAAATTCTAATGTAGCAGCTATTACTGAAATCATTCTGTGACTTGGTGCTAAGCTTAGAATTCTCCATGTGTGGTGGTAATAAATTTCAGGGACAGCTGTTAAAGTGGATCATAGTGTTTCCCTGAGTTATAACAGTAAATGAGGAGTGAAAGGGAAGGAACTTTTTCAGCTACTAATACACTATCCCATCTTGCACTCAGGAGTGCCCCCAAAGAAACAGGGAATCCACTTTTCACGGGCATTTTCTTTTTTGGCACGTAGGTGTTGGTTATCATGGAGAAACGAGGGAATGCTTAAGCCCCGTTCAGCAGAACTGAAAGGCTTCTCTCTCCAAGCCAGCTCAGGCCAGGCTTGACCCACACCCACAGAGATGACGGAAGTGAGAGTCCTCACTGCCCACAGCCTTCTCTGAGCCAGGGTCCCAGTCCTGGGGGGAAGAAAGGAGAAAAGGCCTTAGGGTGGGGGTGAGATGAATGAAATATTCTCACTTCTTCAGAAGAAGTGGAATGACATTAAAGTTCTCCCCCAACAAATGCTGTGACCAGCTCCTCGCCACGTTCCCCCACTGTACTCAGCGGTCGTTGTCTGGTTCCTGTGAGAGCCCACTGGCTGTCCTTACTGGGTTGTGTCTTACTGCCTGGGAGATGTTTCCAACAAGGATTTCAACATCCAAGACGCTTTCCTGACCCTTCGCGAGCCACCCTCCCACTGGGCCTGTCTGACCTCTTCCATCGCGTCTCCAGCCGCAGATTTCCTAGCTGCCCAGTTTGAGCCCTTTTGAGTTGGCCTCCCTTGGATGAATAGCTGTTTGAAGGCTGATGTAAAGTGAGTGTTGCTCCACGTAAGAGCTATTGGCTGAACAGAACACTCTCCAGAGCAGCAGAGGTGGCCACATAAAGCAGGCAGGCTCTCCTGAGGTTGGTTTTGCAGATGTGCATCGGTCTAGTAGGAATTATGCATCATTAGACTCAGGATCTTTTCTGCGCATCCAGGTCATTTTCTCTATCAGAAAATGCCTCTGACATTCCAGCCAGGGAGCCGCCATTGTACCAGTCTGTTCCCACACATGAAATGTTATGACTCAAGCTACCACTCACCAGCTCCTCTGAAGGTCTAGAGTGTGTTTACTGGGTAGAATTTTTCAGGCATCCATTTGGAGGGAAAGCTGCCCACCAGAGCGAGGCCTCAGCATAAAGTTAATATTGTCAAAGATCTGACTATAATCTGTTTCATTCACTGTTGCTGTGGGTGTATCCACAATGTGGGAACCTCATTTCATTGAAGAATCTGAATATTTTGTAAGGATGTGAAGAGTTGCAAATAATCTTTTCTGTAAGGCTGTGAGGAGAAACAATGCAGCTGATGTTAGACAGAACTGGTAGACTCTTGTTTTCTGTCATTTGTAAAAACTCATAGGAATATTCTGTACGTGACACATTTGTATCCTCAACTCGTTCCTTGAAGACTATCCATACGCTGTCTGCAAAAAGCATACCTGTGAAAAGATCTCTTCCACTGGAAGGATATCCTCTTTTGAAACAAAAATAGTTTTAAAACGAGATGACGTATGTAATAAACCCCTAAGTTCTTTGTCTATGGCAAAGAATGTGTCTAAACTTCAAAGGGCTATCTCCAGTCCGCTGTATAAGCCAGAGGCAAGGTATGGAATAACATTTTTAAAATTCATATGTGCACACTTCATTTTTATATATTACCTGAATATATAAAAACTGTATTACGTATAATAATGTAGAAAAAGATATATGTATAGGTATATAAACATGATATACATGTCTATAAAACATAAGTAGGTATGTATAATGAAGTCAGTGGAGTTAGCCAAGATGCCTTCATTTTTGCCTTTTTTTATTGGAGGCGGTGGGCTTATACCAGCCTTAACTGTAACCCAGGCAGTGATTAGACTCACCAGTGCCGGTTCCCCATTTTTATTTCTTAGCTTCTCTTTGATAATCACACTAGAAACGGAAGTGACCTCTGCAGGTGCCCTGCTATAGGCAGCAGCATGTGGTCGTCATTGTTCCTGTGGACCCCCTTGGGAAATTTTGCCTATATCTGTATGTCCTTCTTGTCTTTCCTTCCAAAGGGCTTTCCTGAGAGTTTGTCCCTTGTTTAGTCAATACCTGTTTCATCCTATTGTGTGGAAAAGCTTTTGCGTTTTAGACCTGAATCCCAACCAGTAAGTTACCTTGGATGAGCCTGGACCCGCGTCACCTTTTCCTGCGCTCTCAGAACGCAGCACACCGTTCGGTGCCTATACATGGGTGTTAGTTTTCTTTCCCTGTTTAATTGTGATCCATAAATTTCCCATGTGAGAAAAGTGAGGCAGGAAGAGGATTTTATTATTTGTTTAGTTGACAGGAAATTTGAAGCAAAGTAGTACAATAACCACCTTACATCAAATTCCTGGAGGAATTCTCTCCTTTTACTACTCTAAGCAGCTTAGATCATCTCTCTTCCTGACCTTGAAGTGTCTTAGATTTACGTCTTGTTTTTTTTTAAATCATAATTGTTTTTGAAAGTTGTGAAAGAAGGAGGAAGGGTGAATGTGCAGGTAGACATTTATGCCAGAGACTGGATTAGAACTCACAGATTTTGAGTTTTCTGGATGTGATTTAGTACATGGCGGCCCCCAGTGTGTGATTGTAAGGAATTGGCAGGGGAGAACTGAGTGAGATATGAAACTCTGCCTTCTTCCTTTCTGTAATTGTCCCATAAAGGTCTGTGGTAATGTAGTACGAAGGGGTGGGTCAGGAATTCTGGCAGCCCAGTGCTTCGGAGCATGAAAGGGAAGGGAACGACGGCTGTGAGTAGGCTGGAGACCCTAACTAACCTCCCAGGAGGACTGGTTTCGGAGCTCGCTCCAACTGTAGGAACACTGATGGAACGATTCCCTGGGATTAGCAGGCGCTTTCCTGGAAGTTCTGAAAGCTGACTGTTCAACAGGATATGCTCTGGCCGTGAATGTACCGTACAGATGGATGTAGCAATAACAAGTTTGCTGGTGGCTTCATCCCAGAAGACTTCTCATTTGCATATATTTAATGTGCAGCCTTACCCTCTAAGGAAAAGAAATAAAGCCTGCATGTCTCTTGTACCCACTAGATAAAAGTTTAAGGAATCAATCAGGGTCTGTTTCGATAGCTGGAGCAGATAAGCAGAAAATACAACTAACCAGGATTCATTTCACATATTGTCTGTTACAGTTTTTTCTTAAACTACTCTGTGGCTCGATCTCATTTTTTTTCCAGTTCATGGAGCTAGCTTCTTGAGAGTAGACAAGGATACATTTCCTCTATGTCTAGTGCTTTAACTGTTTTTGAGAGGGAAACAAATCTCCTTTGAAACCTGTCAGCGAACATATTTTAGGAGTTACTGGCATATCATGGTTAGTTGATTCTCCTTGCCCTGGATGGGGAATCTGGGGGTCTGTGTTTCTATCCGTCTCTGTTACTTCCTAGCTCTCTGTCCTTCATGTCTCTAAACCACTATTCCTGACCTGCCCTCCAGGCCCCCTCCAGTAGTAACTCTATTGATGTGCCCCTTGAGAAACGCTGACACTTGAATGGAAGTCTCCAAACCCGTGCATGCAGTGCTCCCCCTGCTCAGAATGGGAACTCATGTCTGTTGTGCTGCAGCCTCTGGATTCAGAGGGACATTCTTTACATATTTTTAAAGCTACTTGAGCTCACATTAAAGTTGTTAGAATTAAAAGAAATGTGGAAGATTACCATTAACCACTCCCAGTTCCATGTCTCACATCCGCCTCCTCATCATCAGCACGGTGCAGTGGGTCTCAGCCTTGGCTCCACCTCAGAACTCCTTGGGGACCTTTTAAAAACACCTACATCCAGGCTGTGCTCAGACCACTTGAGGTCAGAGTGCAGGCACCAGTATTTGCCAAACTTCCTGGATGATTCCAGCATACAACCAATTTGCAAACCTCTGTCTTTGCTTCTCAGAGTGTGATATGTAAGTCCACACTTCTAATATATTAAAAAATAATCATATATGTGGATATGTATCAGTTCCTTCAATAGGAAATCTCTCATATTGCAGAACATTTTGCTAGATGTTGTACTAACTATATATTTTATTTCATACTAATCTCTCCAATAGCCCTTTCCCTTCCTTGGAGGTATAGCATTGTGTCAGATGAGGCTGCATAACACGAATCTTCTCTTCCCATTCCCTACAGTTAAACTCTGACCTAGGAGGGAGATTCCTTAGTGCATTTTGGGATATCCAGAAACCGAGCCTGGCCTAAGACACAGGAGCAGATGTAGAGTGGTGGTGATGCGTGTTTGTTTACAACGGAAGACGCTGCTATTGGGATTTACACCACCATTCTATCAGATTTGCCTTAACTCAAGTATACAAGGTGTGGATGGGGAAGCGTTTTTTCTTCCAGAATTGTCTTTACCCAAAATACTCAATTAAAACACATTTAAGATCGTGGCATATGTCATTGTACCTATGAACCAGGCGAGTCGGTGAATAGTTGTTGATTTGCCATGATTTTCAAATGCACTCTTCCACCCAAATACAGAATTTAAAGGTGCATTCGTCCACACAGAGTCGGAGCGCACTTGTGCAGGCTTCTCTTTATCTGAATGCCACACCCTCAGTCTGCCAGGCAGTTCGCCTGCCACGTGTAGCTTAGACTTAGCACGAGCCTTAAAGTGTCCTCTGCCTTTTGGCATAGTGGGAAAATCTGGATTCCTGAAAAGAATAGATTATTTTCCCACCTGAATGATTTCCAGGCCTTACAATGGTTTGGAAGCATTTGCTAAGCATATTGTGATCCAGAAATCATTATGGCTTAGTTTGGCTTCCCCTAGTAATGTAAATTATAGGAAACCTTTCTTGAGTAAAAGGTAAACAGGAACTAAGAGCAGAAATGGGTTTTTCCCTGTCATGGTTATTTGGAGCTTGTGAATGGGCACGTAAGTGAAGGATATATTCCCCAATACCCACACACACTCCAAACGTCCTTGTTTTTATGCCAAGTTGGGGGGGGGGGTGTTGTTTGTTTGGTTGTAAAATGATCTTTAATTGAAATATTTCCCTTTGTAGTTCTTAACGAGCCGGGCATTCCAGCGCACCGCTGCTGATGTCACCTAGGACGTCGTGCGGCTGGCAGCCATCAGCATCATAGCCCACAGCCTGGGCCATCCCCAGGATCTCTTTAGTGCTTCCAGAGAGTTCTCTAGCTAAAGACTGGTGCCGCATCTGTCGGGCAATGCGGACAATCTCATCAAAAGTGGTATTTCCACTGTGCTTAATGGGTTTTTTTTTTGCTTCTTTCTGTCTCGCAGCGGTTCTCTGAGGGCTTCAATGATCAGGGCGGAGGCAGGAGGCACTGCCTCAATCTGGGCCTGTCTGTCCTGAGTGGCCAGTTTCACCATAATCCTCAGTCCCTTGCAACATTGGCTGCTTTGGTGATGTCATCACCAACCTGTTTTTGGAGACAGGCCCAGGGGGCCGATCTTGGGGGCCAGAGCAGACATGGCACCAGTGCACCTTGGGTACATGATTCTGACCTCCTTGGGGTGGAACTTTGGGGGCACAGGGGAGGTGGCTGGCGGATGAACCCCGATTCCGGGTGATTGAAGAAAGTTGCACCTACGCCACCTCTGAGCCAAGAGCTGGAAAGCCCAGGTTAGGTTTTATAGACCAGATAACATTAAGCAGGTTCCTCTGACTTGTCGATTTGCTTGAGACATATTTTTCTTGATCATGTAGTGTCTCCACCTTCTCTAAGACTCTTTTACTCCCTTCTTCAAAATGTCTTTAAAAAAAATACCCTTTCCTGGCCGGGTAGCTCAGCTGGTTAGCACATTGTCCTAATACGCCAAGGTTGCAGGTTTGATCCCCGGTCAGGGCACATACAAGAATCAACCAGTGGATGCATAAATAAGTGGAACAAGTCAATGTTTCTCTCTCTCTCTCTAAAATCAATAAAATTACCTTTTAAAAAATCCTAATGCCGGACACAAAATAAATTACAAAAGGAAAGTGTCAGAACTTCCACTAAAATAGTTTTGGTCACTGAGTTGATTGCTCCTCAGGGTCCAGCCTTTATGCTTTGGAATGGACACTGCTGTAACTGGCCACTACTGATTATACAGACTGGGCACTGCCAGAATTCTTGGGATTATCTGACCTCCAAGTCGTTCTCCATTTAATACCACTGTGCTTATGATCTAGTTATGCCATCACGATCTTGATCCAGCCAGAACAAGGAGAACTGAGGTGGTTAAACAAAGAAATGCTAAACGTTGGACTGTGGGATACTGCACTGCGCACCTCCGGAGCTGGCCGCAGGGGCTTTCTCAGTCTGCAGCCCCCTCCCTGTGCTTGCTGGGCTGCAAACAGCCTGCTGTTCGTTGTTAGGCAAGCAGGACGTCCAGCTGGTGGGCTTAGTATCTCCATTCCACTCTGCTGTTAGTTCTGTGAGGAAGTAGCCACTTACTCATTTCCTATCTCACCACAGAATTTGTCAGACTTCGACGTGCTGTGGGAACAGGGACGTAGCAAGCCAACCCATAGGTCCCGGTTTGCCCGGGTCCCGTGTGCACTTGTGCCAGTTTAGTTTTCACCCTCCAAACTGTACTGGTTTGGGTGGCACCCACTTGCTTCCCTATGTTAGGTTTGGGAGAGCCAAAAGGAAGAGTTACTCAGTGGAATGAGAGGAGGGCCTGTGCTTCCGACACATCAGAATTAGCCTGTATAACCTGTTGTTTGCAAGTTGAATCCAAAATGTCATGAAATATCTTCTTCATATTTGCCAACAAAGGAAGGCACTCTGGAGGTAGCATTCTGGTCTCTGTAACCAATATTTCGTAGGAAATCGGAAACAGCGGTGCGGTATAAAATCATGCAGGCTCCACAGCCTCTCCCATAGAACTTGGCTCTTCCTTCATGGGGGGTAAATGTGGGGAGCTGATGGTGGAGCGGGTTACCCTCTCAGCCTACAGCCTCTGAGAAAGGAGCCTCATGCAGAAATCCTGTGCCTCACATAGTGCCCAGCGATGCCCTGGAGAGGAACATGCTAGTAATTCCTTTCTGGGCACATTTCCTAGGGAGTATTAAGAGTTAAGCAACATACAGGGTCAAGATTTTGGGGCCAGATCTCAACGTAAAGGCCTTTCTCTCCCCAAGGTGGCCCATTGGTTTGGTATCCATGTGCCCACATCACTGGCGCTGCCAGCTCTGGGAGTTTATGAAACGTTGACGCAGGAATTAGGTTGTTGCTTATCTTGTACCTTCTTGCGCATAGTATTGACAGTACCACCAAGTTGCTGGAGGCAGATAGCATCTCGGCGATCGCTGTGCTATTTCAGCTCTGCTGCTGACAACATCAGAAGTGTTTTAACAGGGTTTTAATGGGCAGCCTCTGTAGCTCCTTGGAGGGTTGCAAATAGCTGCCGTGAGAAACCCTCTCCGCTGCTCTGGGCTGACATGCCCTCTTTCCTCGTCCAGCTGCTGCTTGTTTAGATGGCCGCCTTCCTGGTGACAAGCACTTCTTATTTGGGCTGAGCAGTTCTAGGACTTGAATTCCAGAGATGAGATTGTGTAATATAAAAAAGGAAAGGTCTCCTAAGGACATTTTCTTCCCATCCTGTTGGGGGCAGGAAAAAAAGAAGGCGGGTTGTGGGGGGTAGGGCAAGAGAGAGGGTCTGACCAGGAATAAGCCTGCCATTCCCAGAACCTTTTGGAGAAAATTCCTGGTGTGTTGTTTAAACTAAAGGGTTCCCATCTGAGGGAGTCACAGGGATCTATTTGGAGAATGCCATGCCCAGAGCCTCTGCTTTCCAGCTTTCCCACATTTGAGAGTTGTATTTAATGGCTGACAGGCACACAAAAGAGGGAAAGAGCTTTCCGCACACGGAGACAGTTTTTAATGATTTTGTGAGGCCCTGGGATTTTCTCTGCTGTTGTGAAATGCATCTCGAGATTTAAATACGATGAATTGATGCTGCTTCGTGTGCTTTGGTTCTATTGCTTGGTTTTCAGATGTAAGAAAGTGACTGAATCCCCCACTAAGTTACCAAACACCTCAAATCTTAGGATGAAAGGGGATGGATATCCACTCTTAGAATTCTCTTTACTAAGACGATGAGGTAGTGAAACGCGATGAGGAAAGAAGGTGTTATAGTGACCTCACAGCTGTGCTGCCAAAGACCGTTCCTGATGTCTGTGTCCGTGTGGTCCATGGTGTCCCCCAAAAGGGAACTGGTGATAAGAATGGGAGAAGAAAATGGTAGCTAGAACCCTGAAGTTTTCGGTGTGATAGCAGAACTCAGTCCAGTCAGGAGGACT
The DNA here is from genome assembly GCF_022682495.2 of Desmodus rotundus. Lineage (NCBI taxonomy): Eukaryota > Metazoa > Chordata > Mammalia > Chiroptera > Phyllostomidae > Desmodus > Desmodus rotundus. The sequence continues at coordinate 93,141,984 of NC_071395.1, read as the reverse complement.
CCCCTGAGGAAAATATGTCTGTGTTCCATTTAGAAGATATAGTTCACCGAGTCACGGAAGCAACCCGAGTGTCTTTCCACGGATCACTGGGTGAAGAAGACGTGGTACCTATATACAACAGAACACTACTAAAGCCACAACAAAGGGTGAAATATTGCCATTTGCGACAGCATGGGTGGGTCTTGAGAACGTCATGCTAAGTGACATAAGTCAGAGAGAAAAGGACAAAGCTCATGTAGGAAATATAAAGCAGCAATCAATGAACAAACTCACAGACCCAAACAACAGAAGGTGGTGACCAGAGGGAAGGGGGGGCGGGATAAAGAGGGGGTAGATTTATGGTGACGGAGAGACCTAGACTTCATATTATAGAATTGTACACTTGAAGTTTATATATTGTCATTAACCAGTATCATCCCAATAAACTTAATAAAACAAAAATAAAGGGTAGTTCACAGTAGAATTTCAGGGTTTGGAAGTATCAGCGCAGACACCCGCTGCTATAATCATTTTTCCCCATCATTTTCCCTTCTCAGGGACATAGGAAGAGCAGGTGGCTGGCTCTTCTTACAGGCGATCTAAGAATACTTCCGTCTCCTGTCGGAGAGAGGCTGCCTGCATGCACTTCAGGCTCTCCCCACTTAGAATGGGTTTTTATCATTATCGCCCTCCACAGTTTTTCCCCCTGGGCTGCCTGTGAAAAATCTCCTATCAGACACTTAAGGCCATTTCACAGCCTTTTCTTCCCAAACCAAACTGATAGTACCAGGTTATCATCCGTCCTTCGGAGATGGAAGATTCTTAACTTCTTGTCACCAGCAGAGGCATGACTTTAGCTATTGAGGGATAAATCTGATTATCAAGGTTGGAAGGGAAAAAAGCCACTGCACCTCAGGGACACAGCAGAAGTGGATTCCTGGGAAGGCCCAGCCCCGTCACCCTTTGCTTTCTTACAATGAGGTCCCTTCCCTGAAGCTGCCGCCGCCGCACTGCTCTTGGGACTGTTCCCCCGACTAAGATCGCTTTTAAAAAGGCTTTATTATTAGGCATGCCTGTGTTCGGGGTCTTCCGCGAGGCACCAAATAAAGAAAACTGCAGGAGTTCTACAGAATATAAAGGGAAACCCACAAGGGTATGACCTATGGGAAAGTTTAATGGTGAGGAGTATGAACCCTGGAGAACTAACCACAGCTCTGATTAGCAAGTGGATTGACTTGCCTCTGCCTCAGCTGCCTCATTTATAAAATGGCAATTGTTATGAGAGTTAGAACCTACCTGTAAGATTGTTGAGGATTAAATGAGATATTGCTTTGTAACACAGAGCCCGGCACAGAGTTAAGTCTTGGTTAAAAGGGGCTGATATTACTATTTCTGTTAAGTACACACGTGCCTGGTGCTCATTCCCTCCCCCTATGTTAAAAGTGCCTAATTTGCCCTGACCGGTGTGGCTCAGTGGATTGGGTGTCATGCTGCAAACCCAAAGGTCACCTCTTTGATTCCTGGTCAGGGCACACGCCTGGGTTACAGGCCAGGTCCCCAGTTGGGGGTGTGGGAGATGCAACCAATCAATGAATCTCACACATCAATGTTTCCCTCCCTCCCATCCAGTCTCTCTAAAAATAAATAAATAAAATCTCTTTTTTAAAAGTGCCTCATTTTAGGGACTGTGTTAGCAGTCATAGCAACATAGATGCAAGTATAGAGGACATGCAGCGGCAGAATGAAATCAATAAACCGAGACATGAAAGAACAGTGGGGAGCAGAAATAAATGATCATAATAGGACTTAGTATAAACCTTTGAAAGAAAGAGCATCTCTGGGCTGGTCGGACCACACATTCCAATGTCGAGAATCTGTGCTCTCTCTGACAGTCTGAAATGAGGAAGCCTCAGCTTGACAACCTACTGTGGCCTTGGGATGGTCCTTCCTTCTCTAGGCCTCATTTCCCATGAAACCTGGGAGACTTGGCATAGAGGGTCTCCGGGGCATCTCTGGTCTAAAATGTTAAAGGCCTAATGAAAAGAAAAACGTAGTCACATCTCTCTTTTCACAATTGCTCAGCTAGACTGTCCATGGGTGACAGGTGTGTTGGGGACCCGCCCTGGTGCACCTTCCTGTGAACTTTCGGACTCCTGCCCGAGTGTCTGTGCTTTACCAATAAGATGGCGTGGTTAGCTGTTCTTCTTTATGGCTGACAGGATGAGTTACATCATGTAGTGAGTGGGAATGTTCATTTCCATGTTCTTGTATCTTTGATCCCTGCCCGGTGGCCTTGGTCACCATGGGCCATGGCTGCTCTGAACCTTGGGCTGATTCCTATGCCCCTTGGCTTTGGGGTTCTGCTTGGAAGTTCTCTTGTGCCTCAGTCAGCTGCCTTGAGGACACCGTTTGCTGCTCCCTGTGCCTATGATTCCCTCCACCTCCATGTCCATCCCTCTCTGAAAGACGGGGCCAGTCATATGTTAGCTGCGTAGAGCTAGGCCTCCCTCAGGGGTAGTGCAGCTCCACACCGGGCTGTCCTTGCTTCCCTGGCGGCTCCTTCCCAAATGTGGTGGGTTCATTCTCCAAATCTGAAGAATTCCAATGTAATATCTCTCTTTCCTTAATTATACCTGTAGGTAATCATGGTTGAATATATTTCCTACACATGCTAATTTCGGTTTGTGACAAATTCAGAGCTGTTTTTTAAATAAATATTCAAAATAATGAAAAACTCAGTAGAGACACCTCTAATCAGGCCCCAGAGGATTTGCAAGCTGCCTGGCTAGTCACTGTCCTCTCTGCCCTGGGTCCAGTCTCTCTTCATGCTCATGCATTCCCTTATTTTATACACCTGCCAACATCTAACTAAAAGATGTCTTTAAGCATGAGTTATTATAAAGGGCTGCATAGCATCTTTTTGTGATGTCAAGTTTTAAAAATTTTAAACATAGCGATTGTATTCACTTGAAAGGAGGAACATCTTGATTTCTTAGAATACAATATGGAGCAATTTATATTTGCATCTCTGGTTGCCTTTGGGGAGATGGCCAAGTAATGAAAGACTCAGCTCAATTTTTTTTCAAAACAGCTGATTTCCTAAACCGAGGCTCCTGTTGGCATGTAAAATTGTTGTTACAGACGTCAGCCACGCAGTACAGCTAGAACTCAGTTACAGCCTGATCACGTGCGAAGGATGTCTGCCAAGTGGCATCTCGTTCCAGGATTCGGATAGGAGAAGGTGGAGGAGGGTGCTGTGCTCATTCTTCACTTCCCTTCACCACCGCCCATGGAGGGCAGAAAAGCATTTTCTTTGTATCAATTTGATAGTCCATCTTTCCTCTTGTACTTGATTATAAGCCTCCTAAGGATAGAAAGAAGTTTTTATTTTTATCCTATGTCTTCATTATTTACTCATTCATTTATAAAAGGAAGTTTTGAGCACCCGTTACCTGCATCTCTGTGCTAGGACCCACAGGTGACCCAGAGATGCCCAGGGCAAAGTTCTTTGCAGGAAGGTGGACGAAGTACGCCTGTGACTGTAAAGTGGTACCAGAAGTGCAGGTGAGGCAGCGGGGACATCAGGGAAATCAGTTTCCACGTGAAGTTTAGGAAAGGCTTCACGAAAGGGGTATCATGTGAGCTGAGTTTTGTTATGTGAAAACAGGAAAGGGAAGTCAGTGCATGCAGGGAGAGCAGCGCTCAGAAAACGTGGTGTACGTGCGGGGAAAGCAGGTGCTTTGGTTCACCTGCAGGACAGGTGTGACAAGGAGAGAAGGAGAAGCATTTGAAAAGTAAGTTAGACTGACTTACTTTTACCAGTGTGGTTCGTTGCTTGGGCATTGTCTGCTAAAGTGAAAGGTTCAATTCCCAGTCAGGACACATGCCTGCTTTGTGGGTTCAGTCCCCGGTGGGGCGCGTGTGAAAGGCAACCGATCCATGTTTCTCTCTCACATTGATGATTCCTTCCCTATCTTTCCACCTCACTTCCAGATATAAAATAAACCAAAAACATATGTTAGACTAGAGAGTGTAGAGCTCTGAATACTATGCAGTGTTTCATATATTTGTGGGGTCACTTGGCCAGTCAGACTTCCACCTCCTTCCTCCCTCTGTCACCTTCAGTCTGTCTGTTCTTACCAACTCTGTCCTTCGAGTTCCTGGTCTATCAAACTAACAGGTGAAAAGAATTTTACTAATGTGTTTTATTTAACACAGTATATCAAAATGCCATTTCAAGATTAATTCGATATAAAAATTACTAATTTTAATAATTATTTTTCATTCTTTTTCCCATACCAAGTCTTTAAAACCTGCTGTGTATTTTTTACTTCCCGCACGTCTCAATACAGACTAGCCGTCCTTCATGCGCTCAGCCACGCCGGGGCCACATGGATCGACGCATTGGACCCACCCTTCCCCTCTACTGCCTTTGGTTTTATGAACACAAAGAGAGAACCTTAGAATTGAACTCAAATGTCACTCCGTACTGATATCCATAGCTACCACTTACAGATGTTTTTCGACATGCAGAAGAAGTTAATACAAATACATTTTCTTCCCAGTCAGCCACAAGAGATTTCTTAAGAGATAACACAGAATGAAAGCAATTGCTCATAGCAAGTCCATCCTAGTGGACGTGAATTTCACCCTGGCAGTTTTTGGGAAACATAAGACTCATTGCCCCTTTTATTCTTTCCTGACCAAGACCGCCTTTGCATTCAGTTCTGGCAACCTTGGAAGAACACAGGTTATGTGCTAAATATAATAGTGGCCCTTTCTCACTGAATGACCGGCTATCTCAATTCCCAGCACTGACCTAATTCCAGTTCCTTCTGAAGTTTACCTTTTACACTTGTGTTGGTTTTAGCCAGTGGCCACTGTGTCAGAGGTCATGAACTTGTATACTTCCTCCCCAAAGATTCACTGTATCAGTAACAGTTCTTAGGGTCCTTCTAGATTAATTCATTTAATTTTGACGCCGTTGGTTCACAAAATCACAAAGCCTTCTTTCTTCTGCCAAATGGGTGGCAAATGGATGATAAAGAATGGAATTCATCAGCATCTTAATTATCTTAGTTAGTTTTAAGTTCGTCTGTAAGTGTGTCTTTATGGATGTAGTTTTACTAGCTTAAAGCATCTAATTGAAACCAGATCCTTAAATCTCTTTGGATCGAGGAGCAATAACAAGCCCAGAACATCTTATCCCTACAATCCAGAAACACTTATGTGAGCTTGTACTTGATATATATGTAATCAGTTTAGTCTCCCAGCTTCTTGTGCCATCTAAGAGCTTAGCGTGATCTAGTGTGCTGAGGGTGGGGATATTTATTCTTGTTTTACGGGTGCAGCCAACAAGCGGAGGGTAGGAGCGCCACTCTCAGTGATTGCTCAGAGGATCGATTTTCTTTCCGTGTGGTGTGATGGAAAGGCTATACTCTCTATACTTTCAAGGATCATTTCTATAGTTTGTTACATATGGTATGATGGAGACTACCCATATATTTTCAGCCAATTTGTAGAAGTTATAGTTACCCTGGAGTTATGCCTGTTAGACCGTTAGCTAGGATGGGTAGATTTTAACTAGACCAGTTTTTCATCTATGGACAGAGGAACCATCTGAATGAGCCCTCACAGACTGTTCCAGAGGGGTGCAAACCTAAGCCTAGAAAGGCTAAGTTAGATGGCTCTGAGAATTGAAATGTATGACTCCTCTCCAGAAAAAAAATGTGCGGATACTTACATGCACACAGAGTTCTGTATGCTCTCCAGGGGCTCAGGACCCCTCCGTAGCCCATCCCTGGATCCCAGATTAAGATAATGCATTTGACCTCTGTGGGTAGGTATTAGTCACTAAAGCTGTTGCAACCTAAGCATGTCCCTTAGACCAAAAACTGTAATTGAGGCCAAGAAACCCTAGGGACTGTGGGAGATTTGAGAAAGAAAAGGGCTTTAGCTTTAGAAGGAATTTGCGTTTGCCATTGAATAAGGTGAGATGAGCAGGTAGAGAGCAGAGCCACTCCTGAATGCCGGGAGACCTTGTGTGCCCTGAGGTCATGTAGCCGAGAGACCAGCCAGAAGCCAAGACCAGAGAAATCAGGCAAAGGGAGCACACTGGCCTGAACTCCGAAAGTTCCTGCTACCCGGGGGAGAGGTTTTCAGAACCAGAATCCTGCACTTGGGAAACATTTATGCTGTTTGTATTTTCTGTAATGATTTTCTTTTACTCTCTCCATGGTTTTATGTAAAATTTGCACTAAGGTCAAACATAGAAAGGGAGTTTTGCAAATACATCCTTGAACTTTATAAAGGGAAGAACAGCTACTGCAGCGATGTTAACGCTGTCCTCTCACTCCTGAGAGAGGACCCCCCGGGGCAGTAAGTGCGATGGCAGAGCCACAGGTGGGGCCCTAGACTCCCTCCCACCTGGGGACCCTCCTTTCAGATTTTCAACCCAGAGGAGTTTTGCACTTTGCTTTAGTAACCTTGCCTCTTCCTTTACACTCATTTCCACCTATCCTTGTTCACCCCCAGGCCCAGTAGAAATGGCGGTAGGACCTTCTTCGTGTTGGAAAGTATGACTCCTGTTTGTAGGACCTGATGCCATTGAAGCCTTCACCCATTTCAGAGATAGGAAAATCCTTTCTTATTTTGGTTTGAGATTCTTTTAAACCCCAGGAGTGTTGAGAAATGATCAAGGAGGCTGCAGACACATTGAAATCTTTAACCAGAGAAGCTGCCTTCGCAGGAAACCATAATTTACAGTATATTTTTAAAGGATTTAAGAGCACTAAAGTAAAAGGTCCAGTAAGTATAGTATTTTCTAAAATCATTGAATGTTATCCCAAACAATGAAAACTGTCACCTTTTAAGTCACAGACCAATCTTCTGTATCTAAATGCACTAATTTTTCTTTTGGGGAGCTGTAGTCTAAGTGGTGAACCACACTCTTGTGCCTCTAAAACTTCTCCATTTAGCCATTGCTGGTGTGGCTCAGTTGGTTGGAGTACTGTGCCCATGCACCAAAACGTGGGGAGTTCAATTCCAGTCAGGGCACAAACCTAGGTCGCCGGTTCAGTCCCTGGCCGGGGCACATATGGCAATCCATGTTTCTCTGTCATATTCGTGTCTCTCTCCCTCTCTCTGTCTCTCTCTGTCCCTCCGCCCCAACCCCCCTTTCTCCCACCTTCCCTCCCTCCCTCCCTTTCTATCTCTAAAATAATAAACATTTTTTTATAATTTTAAACTTCTCCTTTTAAGTAGCTTCCACAACAGAGGAGAGATGCTCATGTGTCCCACTTGCCCAGTCCCCCATTTTGGAGACAGACACGCTCTTTTCTTGAAGCTAGGGTTTTATCTTAAAATTGTATGCTCTTCCACAGGTACATGTTTGTTTTGCTATATAAATCATTTGCCTATCAAATTAACCCTTTTTCCTAAAATTCTCAAGCAAAACAGCTTTTCCTGGCGCAGCACCGTCTCCCCCCGGAAGTACACGCACTGCGACAGCACAAACGCGGGTGGGGGCCGTATTTTGTATTGGGCTCTTCTGTTCCCATTTCACAGATAAGAAACAGGCTTTGTGACATTCAGGGTCACAGAGCTCACAAAGCTCAAGGTCATAAGCTCACGAAATGGCAAAGCTGTTCCTAACCCATGTGTTTCTTGAGATAGAAATCTATAACACAAAACCACGTGGGTATTAACGAGTCCTGTCTGCGTGGGCTTGTAAGTACTCCACAGTGTTAGTGATTCTGTGTTATTTGTGTACATGGTGCTTAGTTCCCCAGAGAGCTTGGAAACAGACAGTTTTGGATAGGCAAGCAGATCTAATTGTAGATGCTGGCAATAATGTTTCATTACTAGACACATTTTGGCAAAAAATAAAAAAGCGTGAGTATGGGGCTCTTGTCCCTCCATCATTGTCTGTCAGGGAGTGGGGGGTTCTTTTATGGACAGAAAAACAGTCGCAACTAGGCCCCTCGGTCACATTTATGGCAGCTTGGCCGACCCTCGAACAGAACCTTTTCCCGGCCCATAGGCTAGTGCTGCCCTGCAAACCCTCTTGCTTGCGAAGAAAATCTTCAAAAACCCCAAGTCCCGAGTTTCATCCTCAGTATCCAGGACCCATTTTTCTCTTTCTTAAAAGGGGTGGGGAGAGCAAAATGGTGGGCAATTCTTTCCCAGTCCTATTTTATTTTTAGTTCTCTCTCTTCTCCATTGCCGTTTTATTTGATGGCATCTTCAGCCCTTGTGATTATGGGCAGTGGAAATAATTATTATTCCCATTATTAAAATGATTATTTCCCAGCCATCTATTTAGCAGACCCTAGCAGCTCGCCTGAGCTCCTATTATAAGGTACCCGACTATGTTGCTTGCATCGGTTTGGAATTTCATGGGACTCGCTTCTGTTTCACTGCGTTTCCAGATGGAACCGAGTGTGTGCCTGTTTGTTTAGGCCTCTGAGAAGACCGCCCTCCCTGGGGACCAACCTGTGTGACTAATTGGAGTGGGGGTGTGATAAACTTTGTCACCACTTAACAAGAGGCTAAAAATACTTTTTTTCCCCTTTGTGTGTGTTTGTGTTTCCCCATATTATCTAGCAATACCCTTTGAGGGATTTGAGGGATAAGGGGAAAGAGGCGGTGAGGATTAGGGCTGAGTGGGAAGGTTCTGAAGGCCCCAGTTGCATTTCGGAAGCTTCACACCTTGGAGCCCCAGGGAAAAGTTTTGACCCCGGTCTTTTACAGGTTTTGTTGTAAAACCCAAGCTTCCCAGAACAGTTTCTGGCTAATGGCTTTCACAGGAGCGATTTTACAACTAAAGATGGCCATCAACCAGGCTTGTCTGTCTTGGTTCATTGTCCACATCTAAAAATGATCGTTCATTTCACTTCCGGTGGTAGTTAAAGATTTCTAAGAAGGGTTTCTTTTCCGGTTACAGCCTTGTGACCAAAACACAGTAAAAGGAGGGCTCCCCTAAAAGGTAGAGCAGCAGGCGTGGTGTGAAGACGAAGAGGTGCCAGACTGGCAAGCTAGAGGGATTTTTGTCTCAGCCCTGTCCACCCCTCCCTGAGGGGCCGTGGAGAAGTCACAGCCGCCCGGCCCCGTGTGTTTCCAACTTGAAAATGAAAGGATTAGACCAGCTCTTTGGTTGTCAAGGCCTCCCTCTTAAACCCTCCTCCCCAAGAGCAGAGCTATTTAGTACTGAAACTTTATACGGGACCCCAATACTTAAAACAGCAATGAGTGAAGACGTCTCATGAATGGAGGGTACAGGGAAAATCTTTCTCTGGCTCCAGAGGGCCATCTGCTTTATTGATCTTTCTCCTTCCCCTCCTCCCCCTCCTTCTTTTTAAATCCTCCACCCGAGGACATTTTTTCATTGCTTTTAGGGAGAGAGAGAGGAGGAGAGAGAGGAAGGGAGAGAGAGAAACATCGACATAAGAGAGAAGCATCTGTTGGTTGCCTCCTGTAAGCGTAAGCGGCTGGACCAGAGATTGCACGCGCCTGGACCGGGGAGCGAACCCGCAGCCTTTCGGTCACCTGACGACACTCCATCCAGCGAGCCCATGCCGGCCAGGGCTGGATGTTTCTTTGAGCGCTCTGCTGGCTGAGGAACTGAGCATTATTAAAATCAGTGGGGTTTTTTTCATTCAGTACCCACATCAGGGAAGGAAAGAAAATGGTCTTAAATAACAGTATGATTTAAGTTAGTAGAATATAGAATTCATTGATATTAAAGACAAGTATAGGTCTAAACATGAGACTATTAGAAGTTACAGAAATTCACAGTAGCAACCCTCTTCCTTTGCACACACCCCCTCCCCCCCCCCCCCCCCCCGCCTTGAATGCATGGAGCAAGAACACAGAGGAGCAGATAAATGATAACCTTCGACCATTAGACCTCACTTGCTAAATATTTCCCCCTGAGCACTGGTGTACACCTCCCTCTTTTTCTTCTCCTCTTTCAAATCCTAGATTACTGCAGTGTGCATTTTTGGCCCTACAAGAGTGTTTCCTGGTTCCTTCTGTTCTTCTCTCTAACTGGAGCCAGCTCACAAGTCCTCTCATTCCTACCTGTCATCGCAGCTAATACCTTACAGATTCAATACCAGACTGTTGTATAGGATTAAATGCTGAGCCTTCCAGGAAAAAATTTCAGAAAGTGCTCCTTTGCTGTTGTTAATTGCAAAATAAACAGCTCTCCCTCCCAGGGAGCAGAGTTTCCTTCTCCTTTGGTGGGCTTCCCTCTAGCAATGCAGGAGCTGCTGGGGCCCGATTTACACCTACGATTCCAGACCAGTTTCGAGCTCCCACTTCGGTTTCTCAGTTTGGGTTATTTCACCAACCCACTTACAGGCGGCTAATCACTCTAGCCCTTTCCGAGCCAGCATGGCCTTTCCCAGCCAGCAGTGTTCCCACTGATTGTTAGAAGTGCACCTTTAAGTCAGGGTTTCTCCCCCCCCCAAAATAATAATAGCAATTACTTTTCTACATTTGCTGTCAGCCAGGCAGGCACTGTCCTGAACACTTTTAATGTTAACTCATTTGGGCTCTTGAAGAATATCCAGACAACACCCAGGGACAGGGTGGGTACAGAGTTTCTAGAATCTTCCTTGACTAGTTACAGCCAAATAACTTGCAGGCAGGCTGGCCAGACAGATCCCAAATGAGTGCCCTTCAATTACAATGTACCATTTTGAGAATTTGGATTTTTCTTTTTTTAACAGACAAATGAGCCACTCGAGTTGCTTATGTATGAAATGACTGTTTGGCAGGTAGAGTTATTATTATTCTATTATGTTAAAAATGATTAACAAGGGCTTAATTTCATTCCAAACAGATTGTGTCAAGGCGATTGGGCGCTGCAGAAATACGGTGAAATATGAGAATTTTGAGCCTTTAGCAGAGGCTGAGCTAGAGACCCCAGCCAGTCCTACCCCTTTCTAAACAGCCTCAGCCATGAAACTTTCTTGACCTTTTCACCTTTAAACTTTGTTTGAACTTGGAAAGAAGACTTTTGAATTATTAAAAAAAAAAAAAAAAGGAAAAAAGACGAGAAAGGAAAGACAGGAGAAAAAAGGTTGGGGGAGGCTGTGGAGGATGCGGAGACTGAGGGAAAGGACTGATTATATGTTAGCGTAACAGTAATACTAGGAAAATAATCCTCCTCTTGTGTCTGAGTTTCTGCTACTGGGAGCCACAGGGTAATCAGCTCACATGACATACCCAGAGGCTAATGCTAGCCTGTGCTGTTTTTGAGCATATTCAAACAAAGGCTGATTATCCAAACAAGAATTTGGACTGCAGTAGTCGGACCCAGTAAATTATAGTTAGTAAAACTTGGCGCCTTATGAGCTTGGAATGTTACAATTGCAGCTGGGTCTTCGTTTGTCAGGCAACCTCACTAAACAATAAAACCAGAGATTTTTATCTCCCCAGGACTCAGTTTTTTAACTCCTTGGATGCAAAGAGGAAATAACGTGCCAACTGTCACAGCTCTGCGACTTCTGTCCCCTGTCCCGCCAGAGCTGAGGAGACAGTGGCATTTTCCTGATGTTCTATAGGCAGTGGGAGGAAGAAGGCAAGTTGCTCATTTTTTTTAGATCTTATGTTTCATTTATTCCCTTAACCAACATTTATTAACTGCTACTATGGGCAAAGCCCTGTGCTAAATACTCTATGTACAAATGGGTGTAATAGATGGCATAAAATAGTCAGTTATCAGAAGGTTACACAATATTCTGAGTAATTTAGTGAATGGGGGGGTGGAGAAGATAAGTAAAGACTTATTGGAGAAGATGTCATTGAACTAACTTTGAAGGAAGGTTGGCTTGAATCTTTAAAGGTGGCTCTAAAGGTAATTTTATGCAAAGGGAACAGCACATAGAAAGGAATGAAGGCAAGAAAGTTGGATAGTGGATGTGAAGGGAAGTAGTGAAAGAGAATTCAGAAAAAATTAAATTGAGACTAAAAGTAGACTGAGAACACCAGGCCTAAGGGAGTGGCCTTTATTGGTAAATCAAGGAAGTATTCAAAGTTATCCTTAGCTTTTACATAGCTATATTTAATAATGATAAGTTAACGTATATTGAAAATTCAGTATCTGTCAGGACATGGAGTGCTCATAATAATTCTCTGAGAAAACTGATATTCAGAGAAACTAAGTAACTGAAATTCAGAGAAACGGAGTCACTGTCCCAGGACCACATTGCCCCGTAAGTGGTGGAGTCAAGATTCCAACCCAGATGGGCTATAGATCGCCAGCTATTAGCCACTTTTCTCCTCTTCTCTGGATGCCTTTTAAATTTGCTGATGATCATACTGCAGAATGGAGTAGGCATGTTTTTATATAGAGGCAAGAAACCTGATTCCAATGGAATGTCACTATTCCTGAATTAGATGGTTGTAGTGAAGAGACTCACTGTACACGAATGATCTTTACATTGAGATCAACATACAGTTACCATGGTCACCACTGTGAGTTTGTTTAAACATACATATCCTAAGAAGTTCACACGAGAAAAAGTATTTCTCCTTGACCAGTTCCATCATAACAAGACAATCTGCTCTCCTCCTTACTTCTGGCAGTGCCTTTACAGAGCTGACTTTGGCAGTTCAGGTCTTAAATGCATTTATGACGTTGCCTTTTTTGAGAAACACATTTCATACCATTAGTATATATGGCTCCCGTCTTCCCGGCTTCCACAGGGCATCTTCACCGTGTTCTTATCCTCTGCTGACCCTGCCACCGTCTTGTTTTCCTTCCTGTCCTCTTTGATATACTCTGTTATTGTAAGCTGGGCTTGTGGCTTCTGGGAAGGGTGATTGGCAGGGTCAGTCAGACATAAGCACTGAAACGTGCGTCCCAGAGGTGGAAGCCAGATTTCCTCTCGGGCCCTGAGGCCAACTCCTGCGATAGCGTTGTGGCTAGAAATAGCAAAGATCGAAATGGATATTGCAGACAGTCCAGACAAGCAAATAAGAAATCCGAATGCTTGGATACTTCAGGTTTTTTAACTTATTAGTGGATATTTTAAACAATAGAAGCGCTATAGCATATCTGTGTGTCGATTTTTCCTATGTATGGCATGTAGGTTGGGTTTAGAGTTCCTAGGGGAAGATTTGGTGCCGATTTAGTGAGCTGATTTTTGAAAAGCAAAAGCTAGTGTGCATAAAACAGCAGGTTACCATACCATAGATAGTGGGAGTTCATTAGCACCAACATCAGCATTTGGCTTGGGTTCGGACAAATTCTCCGCGTAGTGAATTTGGAGAGGAGATACCAGCTTGAAGGGCATTACCCCCAAGGATAGTTACATACCCAAGAGGAAAACCTGAGTTTGAAGTATTGACTGTAGCTACGCATATTTTCAGAGGGTTTTGTTTGTTCGCTTTGTCTTTTAATTCAATTTGCAAGGCCTACCCAGTACTCTGAAACCTTTGGGAAAACTGTTGAAATTCTAGAGATAAGTTGCTTTTGGAAATCAGGGTGGCCTAATGATGAACAATTTTCCTCTCCGATGTTAATTATTTGCATATTGTCAGTGGCTCTAAAATTAACATGAAAGGGGAATTTCATTTACCGTGGGTGATCATGTTCCAACGTGTTAATGTTTCAGGAGTAGCTGAGGATAACATGCTCCTGTTAAGATCTAGATCATGCTAAAAGTATTAAACCTGGCTTTTGGAGATTAGGTTTCCCTCCTTAAAATTAAGAACCTCAAGATTTTAATCAAGATAGTCTTAAAATGTCTTAAGGTGCAACTTATTCTGGAGGTGATACCACTTGGAATAGTAAAGACCAAAGGAGAAATTGTGAGTTAATGTTTACTCTTTTATTACTATTTTAATCACACAGCTGCTTTACAACTTGACCTTTTAAATGTGAATATATTTTTCTAAAAGAACACTCAGGTATGTGAAGCCATAACTGCTGTGTTGGGAATTCTCAAGCCCAAATCTTATACCTGAATTTCAAATATGTTTATAATAGAAATATTTTGATTGGCATTTCCTGTGAGGGCGGTTACATCGTATGGTGACAGGTGTCGGTGTCGGTAAAAGCATCTTTTGGATGTTTGGGAACTGTAGCAACGTCACCTCAAATAAGAAGAAGAATGACATTGATGATAATAGCAGGAGCTACCATTTATTAAATGCCTGCTCCATGATAGGAACTCCTGTAGGCACTTTATATGCATAATTTCTTGCCCTCACAACTGCCCACCAGGTAGAATAGTACCTTTATTTCACAGAGAACAAAACTAAGCCTAAGTGAAGAAGATAGGCTCTGAACCCAGTTTTCTCTGACTCCAAAGTCCGTGTTCTTTCCACTACACCATGGTAGTGAAAGGAATGGGTCAGAGCTGATGCTCATTTAAAACCTACCAGTTTTACCACACCTGCCCTAAGAAGTTCAAGGTAGACCTGATCTTATTCAGTAGACCAAATTCTCTTACCTGTGTCATTGAGCCCTATGACTACGAGGCTCGTTTCTTCTAAATTAACCTCAACGCTGAGATATATCTAAACTAAAACCTTCCCCCAAAAGAAGCATTCTTAAAAGGCACTGAGGGTTGTTATTCTTAAAATGATTTCGATGAACTTGAGAGCAAAAATAGGTTAGGCATTTGATTAGATTTCAGCATGCCACTCTTCCTTGGGAACACCTAAATTTAGTACTTATTTGTAATGGTAGCAAAGGTCTCATTGAGGGGAAACACAGCCGGAGATGGTCCATCTCACTGCCTAAGGCAAAGTCCTGAGGGCTGTGGAGCTGATGGGGCAGCCCTGCAGGGTCCAGAGACCGAGTCTTTGTGGACTCAACGTTCCATTAAAGCTGGGAGGCCTCCTCCTTTGACACGTGAGCAAAAATGAAGCTCTCTGTGTTCAAGCAATCCACTCAAGGTCCCATGGTGACTGAGAGGACTGACACTTAGAATACCCGGACGTGGCCTGCCTCACACCCCACCCAGGGATTCCTTGCTGTCCTGGCACCACGCTCCACCCGTCACGACCCCACGCCTGATCCATTTAAGGCAGCATTTGGACAGGAGTCAGGAATGGGTTTAAAGTCCAGGGTGGGGCAAAAGTAGGTTTACAGTTGTGAGTATGTGAAACACAATCTATTCTTGTATTAGTATTATTTATTAATTACTGTATTATTGTCTATATGAACAACTGTAGACCTACTTTTGCCCCACCCTGTAGGTGGAAATTGGTCCTGGATCCCTCCCTCTACTTCCCAAACTACCTAAAGATGTTCTAAGAGTCCCAGTGGCCCGGGGGATGGGGGCGTAGACTAACGTATTGGGATAGTGTATCCAGTAACGTGTAGTACACGGCTCCCCGCACGGCCTCACTGGAGCCCGTGTGCCTGAGTCACACCTGTTGTTGCAGGCCCTCTCTCATGGCTGGTAACAGAATTTCTTCTTTCTTTTTTGAAATGAATGTGACTGGTTTTGCCTTTGAGAGTGTGTGTGTGTGTGTGTGTGTGTGTGAGTGTGTGTGTGTGTGTGTAGTACAGCCTAATTGACAAGCAGTCATGAAGTTCTGTCTGAGCCCAATGTTATCCCATCATTTGGAGACCCATTTTGGCTAATTTGTTTTTCCATATAGTTTCTAGTGGGAAAAATGCATTGCTTTGGTACTGAAATTAACTTGATTGAAATATCTTCGACTTTGTCATTTTCCAGTGGCTCAAAAGCTTATTTCCCAAGTGTTTCATTTTTTAAGTATGGTGTATATTAATTTAACTGCTACTCTCTGACATTCATCATTCTGTGAAAAAGTATCACCACTGCATGCATGGGACAGATTTTTATTTACACTCCGAAGTCCATTCAATGGAGAGTTATCCACCTCTGAAGACACCATGCAGATTTGATAAAGATGAGGTTTTTAAAGACTTGAACCATTGGTTGATTTGCTAAATACAATTTTCACATTTTCTTTATAGTATTCTAGAATATATCTTTCAGATGGAAACACTTAAAGGCTAATGCAATCTACAGGAACTGTTCAATCAGCAATAATGAAGAGGTCACTTGTCAAGAACACGTTGTTTGACATACTTCCATTTAAGGGTTTCCAGTCTTTGAGGTATAAAGTTCTTCCATGAAAAGTACAGATTGCATTGGGCTTCTGAATCCTGTACAACATGTCACAATTTTTGCTCTTGAGCTAAAGATAGAAAGTAAAATAAAATGTTCTTTGTCCATTTAGTTATCCTTGACTCCATGAAATTCTCCAGAGTAATTACTGGTGACCACAATACCACCTACCAGCAAGAGCGCCACGGACCCTGTGCCAGCTGCCTTCCTGCTGACCACAGCTGTTCTGGACTAGCGCAGATGTTTCTCCTTTTGCCTTGCCAGTAAAATTTTATTGAGCAGTTTTGCAAATGCAGAACAATATACTCTGCCTGATGAGCGGCCAGAGATCTTAGCCACCTTGTGCAATAAGGCTAGATTTCTCCTCTCTACCACGAGGCCCCCACTCCTAGGTTCCACGCCTCTTACCTCCCAGGCCTCAGGACTTGTAAACTACAGTCCTCTTGGGTTTGCTTCCCTACCCATCCATTTAATTTTCTCAAAGAAGATAATGTCGGTCATGGACAGAGACCACAGTGTGGTGACGGCTGGCGGGAGGGAGGGAGGAGAAGGTGGAGGAGGGTACAGGGGATAAATGGTGATGGACGGAGACTTGGCTTGGGCTGGTGAGCAAGCACACAGTACAGTGTACGGATGACGTGTTGTGGAGTTGTGCACTTGGAACCTGTAGAATTTCGTTCACCGGTGTCACCCCGATGAGTTCGATAAAAAGGAAAAAGGAGAAAATAATGTTGGAAGAGCAACCACAACGGCTGTCACACTGGAACTTTGCTCCCTCCAGTTGTGGGTTTGCAAAAAGGAGTCAGGGTACTTCGTTGGGATGTTTTGTTAGGATGCGTTTCTGAATTTTCCCACATCTCTTTGGTTTGGATGTTGACTTGGAAATCTCTTTGCAATTAGCTTCCTGATGGCGAGCTTTCTGCCTCCCTGAGCACTTCTCGAATCCTTTCCCCACGCAGGCAGCCAAAGCAACCTCTTCTGATCCCACCCTTTGTACTTACCGTGGATGGTGTTGTATCTGAGTCTGAAAGCTGAAGCACATTAAAAGCTCATTTTCGCTTTGGAGTTGAATATGCCTTACTGTAGCTTCTCTCTGTGTTCCTTGTCCAAACATAAAGGAATGATTTTCTAGTTACGGCTGATACCACTTTAAAAAAAACAAGGAAATCTAATGGACTACTCCCATCAGTGGTTACAGCCTGTTCCCCAGGACCTTTCAAAGAAAACAGCCCATAAAGATGATGGCAGAGGAGGGTCTAAGCCCCGGCCTGGCATGAGTTCCCGCGGAGCCATGGGCCTGGGGAGGACAGGTAAGGTACAGGACCAGAGGGCAAAAGCCATATGCTGAGGATTTGCTGCTCTGTGCCTCCTCAGCAGGGAGGAAGTAGCAGTGACCTGAGTCCCCCAGTGGTCATTCCAAGAGTGTGTCACTGTGGGAATTCATCTAGCCAGCTTTGTGGCAGATGACCAATTCTGATAGCCTGAATTTTAAGGCTCCTAACACACACGATACCAGGACTTCATTGAATATTCTATTGCGTCCTTATTAGGATACACAGGACAAGGTGAGTGACTACTTCAGACCTCTAGGTCAAGGAGTTTGAAGCAATATGTTCCCTTTTAATGCCATAAACCACTGGGAGTAATTTAAAGTCGTAGTTTACCCTCCGATACTTGTAACGTAAAATGTCATTCTTCTTTGATCTTGAAGAGAACGTGTTTACATTCATGTATGTTTCCCTACTTCCTCTACCATGACTAAAAAAGTTGTATTTCAAAATAAAAACACTGAAAGGATTATCAGCACTACTAGACTGGGTATTTGGCTCAGGACTGGGTTTTGGTTTGTTTTTTTTTTTTTTAATGTTCCCAGAGCAGAGGACTCCTTAAACTAGGATGAGAAAAGTTAATTTTAATCCTCCAAAGGCTTCTTTGCTAGCACAAAAGGTCACAAAACACACCCAAAAACTCTATTGCTGAAATCTTAAGGAGAGAGATCTCAGCCGCAGAATGGACCCGAGGTCTACGGTCCCAGCACAGAACTGTGTCCCTGGCTGAAGAAACAGTTTGTTTTAAGAGCACCAATTAATACAAAACTGCTGAATGGGGGAGCCCTTCCTTAACCTGTCTAAGGGAAAATTTGTTCGTGTGGTTTAGGGCATCTCAGTAGAGGACTGTTTGGAAGTGGTTGTCGAATGATGACAGAAATTCTTCCCAAGGGTGTTGAAGTAGCTGCTGTCTGCCCAGTGTTCGTATAATCACCACCCATTAATCTGTGACCTGTCAAAAGGAAGAAAGGCCTGCTGTATCGAGCCGGTAGACCCATGGAATACAAAAATGTGATGACCCAATTTTGTAAAGATTTGTTTTGAGCTGATTTTTTAGGGCCTTAACATCACCTGCCCCAAAGATTAAGAATCAGAAATTGAATTAGGCAGACTAGCAGGGGATTGAAAAACAAGTTACGGAATAACAGCAGCCACCCTAGAAGCGGGGAAGGCTATGACAGGCCTTGCTCCTCTGTACAGAAGGGCTTTTCCTTGAGTTTCACTGGTGGGAGTTTTGGGAAAGTTCACACCCTGGGCCCAGTAGAGAACCTTGCCTCGTGATTTTACATGGTAAGACCTCAGTGTTCTTGTTCCTATTTCATCTGTCATCTTCAGCGCACGTATGAAGTAAAGGCTATTGCAGCGAGGCTAGGGAGGGAAACCCAATTTAAAATATAACTTTTGATCATTTTAAAGGGGAAGAGTAGATCTGTGAGCCACTGCTCCCTCGTACGGTGTGAATGCTGACGTGTTGTGAAAGGAGGGCCTGCTGAGCCGCTGGAAGAACTCACCGTGTGTTGTGTAAGCTTTGGTGGCAAGAGGACTGAGAGAAAGGCTTGTTTTCCACTTTGAAAAGGTCGCGTCAGAAATTAAGGTTGTAAGTGAGTACCGCTCTGCACCGTGTCAAGCCGGAATGCCCAGTGAGTCCTGAAGGCAGTAGGAAAACACTGGAGACATCGTAAGAAGCATTTGAGTTAATGTTCGAGATAAGGAAGATGGCTATCTCTGAAAAGAAACTGAAATTAAAGGGCACAGGCTCCCATTCTTGGACAACTAAAAGGGATTCCTTTTAGTGAGGCTTTCTTTCCTTACTGATGGGAAGGGGTGGTGAAGAGCCAGGATGGAGAACTGGACACCAGGCTTCTAGGCTCACGTAGGCCATGAGACCTTGGGCAAGTTATTGCCCATCTCGGCTTCAGTTTCCTTACCCAAAAATGAGTGATGAACCACACCATCTCTATGGTCCCTTCTGCCCTACTGTGTCTACGAATCTGGTTTTTGAACTTTATCCTACAGTGGATAATCCTGGAAAGGTTTTATCATTTGTGGCTGCTGTTGAGGTACTTCATGTCACTGGGACTTCATGGCACTTAATGCTTGGACCACTCAGGAGACCAATGTCCAACTCTACTGTTTCCTCCCAGCCAGTAATTCAGATGGCCAAACGTCTCTGTCATCCCCCGGTCCTATCCCAAGAAACCCTGAGCTCAGAAAGGTCCTTCCATTTCCCACGAGCCTGTGATTCAGTCTTATATCTCTGGTACAAGAGCTGCGCACTCTTTGGCCAATTGGAAGGTGAGATGAAGGAGGCATCAGTCCCTACAGCCTGTCAACTGGGCTGCCCTTCCAGGGATGGTGACAAGCTGGAGGAGAGTCCAGTCCCTCAGTTAACTTCAGACCTGATTCTAATGCATGTGGGATTCCTTACTGGAAAAATAAAGCCTGGATCCCGGTGTGTCCAAGACTCTACCCTTGAAACCTCTGGGTCGATGGCTGATATGTTAGTCTCTTGGGACAGGGCTGTACAGTTGAGAAAAGTAGCAAGAGCATCAGATCTCGGTAGGTCATCTGGCCCCCATAAAAAGGCAATAGCAACTGGGAAAAGGCTCAACTGCTAGGTTCCCAGCTATATTGGATTATTAGACAAAGCTACCCACTCGCTCCATCTTTGTTTATAGAACTCATTTTCAGGCACAAGTGTTTTATAGTGAGGTGGAGGTTGTTAAGAAGCTATTTATAATGAAGATCTCAAATATGTGAGCCCTCTATCAAGCCTGATCTAAAAGAACTTTGCAACGGGTGGCAGTTTAGGAGAAAAAGGGAGAGAAGGATAAGGAAAAAAACTAATAAAAATAGCTGAGATCACTCAACAGTTATCAAGAAACAGATACTACAGTTTTATAACACTAAGTACTAAAAGTATATGCACTCTTAAAAGGCAATTAAAACGTATGCTCTGAAACTATAAAACATTTTCTTTTCATCTGCAACATAGAGGGCAGATTACAACACATTAATAACGTTTTGTTTAGAGTTCAGTTTCTGATGGTTTCCAAATGTAGTCTGTGTAGATTAACCAGAAGGAGTCCAGTTCCCTTTTTTAAGAGCGCTTGTAAAGGAAAGCAATGTGGTAAGATTGTTATGAAAAGAGAGTGTATTTAGGAAATAGCACTTAGCAGGGTCTCTCTGAATGGCTGCCAGGTCAGGAAGCTGAAGTGCAAGGCTTGGCCCTTGTTCAGCCCCCCCAGTTCCAGCTCCTTGACCACACAGTACGTCAGGAACATGTCACAAGCCAGCCAGAAAGGCTCAGCCCCGCCCACGGGCCAGCTTGGCACGGCTGCGTTCACATAACCCAGGGCTCCAGAGGGGCCGGAGGCAGGCATTCCAGGGCCACGGGAACATGCAATTTTTTAAAATAGCAATGAAGAACTAAAAAAAAAAAAAAAAAAAAAAAAAAAAAGCCTGGGAATCAGGCCGTTGCTGAGTCCTTATGAAACATGGCCCCTCATGGAGAATGTCAGAGCTGAAAGGGACCTTAAAGGTTATCTTATCCTCTGCCCTTGTCTTATAGACAAGTAAATTGACCAGCCAGCAACAGTAGTGGCAGACTTAGGAGTGGAATTCGAATCTCTCAGCTCTCAGTCTGCTAAACCCACTGGCTTTTGCACCTCAGTGGGCTAAGCCCTCTGTCTTAGGAGCTCTAGCCTGTCCGCAGCATCCCGTTCTGCGTAGGAGTCCTATGGACCCCTCCCTCTTTAGCCGTGCAGTGATTTAGTGCTGTCGCCCTATTTGCTGCTGTGCTTGCCTACCTGCTCTGTGTCTGAGCCCCCGCTTCTTCATCTGCACAATGGAGACAATGTCACAGTTTAGTCCTCTTAGGACTGATCGAATAAATAAAAATACCTATAAGTTATGACGCCTGGCCCTCAAGAAGGGCTTGATGATGTTAGCTTTTATTATTGTTAATAATAGCATTTATTTGGCATTATTACTACCATTCATTGTCATTATTATTACTACTATTGTTTCTACAGTTGCTATATCAACAGTCATCCTCAGCTACAGGCTTGGCCAAACGGGGTATCAGCTCTATCACTAGTAGACCATCACACCCGGCGCTGAAGGGCAGAATAGAGGGGAGGGTGAGTCATGTACAGCTCCGGGCCAGGGCTTCAGGACGTCCGACCGTCAGATTCCAGCTGAGGAGTAGAGGTTTAGAAGTGTGGCGGTGATGTTGTTTGCGGGGAGGGGTTGCTTTCCTTAACTTCATTATATAATTTTGGTTGAAAGGGATTTAGAGATGATTGAGTAATTATACATCATATATGGTTCAGTCATCTCAGTTTCCATGTGGGAAAACTGAGGCTCAGAAAGATACAGTGTTTTGCCTATGTCTTGCTACCCTAATGTCAGAGCTGACTGGAGCTCTTGGCTTTATGCGTGGAAGGGAATCTGGAGGAGAGGGTTAGATAATACCCACAAGACCTAAATCCTCCATCCTTTCTTCAACGCCAGGCTCAGTGCGACCCTGCCCCTGCCCTGAACACCAGGTGCGACCTTATCCCTTAGTCAGCGTGGAGACAACCCCGAGGAAAAATTCAGGAGAGCCAGCCCCTTTCATTTGTATTATTAGAGAACAATCCCCTATAAAAGTTAAGCTGATGTTTGTTATTTATGTAAAACCTCGAACAGATTTAACCTCGTTGGGCTGCTGCTGTACCGCCTCACCCGCGGCAGGGGCCTTTGGGGGCCTCATGTGATACTATTCAAAAGAAGACTGACGCTCAGGTTGTTTTAAAAACTGTGACAAGCACATTTCTTTGCTCAATATAAGGCTCACTTGTTTAGCAAGTACAATTATTTTTTTAGTTTATGACTCTATTGTCTTTTCCTTGACCATTTTATCTCTCCTTTTCCCTAGTAGCAAATCAGTTTCCTGTTTTTCTTTTCTACGTTTCATCAAGTAGTTGGTCAGATTGGAAAATGTAACTATACCGCTTTAAATAGCAGGCAAGGATAGTATTCAGTTGCTGGAAAGGTCTTGCATACTTACCAACAAAAAAACCCTACAGTATCAGCCATCGTTTTCCTAGAAAAATCAACCATAAATTCAGCCCGAGCTTCCATGAGAACATTTTAGCTTTGCCCTTTTCAGATTTCAAGTCCTGATATTGCCTGGTTACGTTGAAACAGCCCTAGTGTGTCATCTACTCTCTCTTTCCTGGTGCCTTCCTCTTTGGGACTCTCTTCGGCCTCATTAATCTGGATTTGTTCTGAAGGCTTTAAAGCAGATTTTCAAAGAGCTGTAACAAGAGCACAATGTCTTATTGAAGTTTCAGATTTTGCTTGGTTTGGAGCCCACTGGAGATTGGAACAGATTCTCCATCCTCATCTCCACCACAGAGCTGGATGGAAATATCAAAGTTTTCCCTTCTCTGGCGCTTGTCAAAAATACCCTTTTCAACTAATCACATTCCCAATTTTCCAAAGAGTAAAACCTAAGCTAAGGGTCACCTGACTCATCTCAAGGTCACCTAACAAGGTAAAAAGAGAGCTTGCATGAGTGTGCCCAAGTTTGTTCCCCTTAATTGCCTCCAGAAACACCTCCAGGATATACTTTCTTCAGTTTCCACATTCCACTTTCCTATATTTCTTACTTAGTTGGACAATGCTTCCCATGGGCAGAGACTACTGAATGTCATCAGTACCCATAAGTCTACCCATCCCTCCCTGGAGCCACATCGGGCAGTCCTGGGACCCCGGGGTGTTAAGTGTGAGCTGTGACATCACAGTAGGCTTGGCTCTGTGCTTCTGTCTCAGTCGTGGGCTCGCGTGTGGTGGATGTATTCAGTGAAGCTTTTCTGTTAGAGCACTCATGCTTTGGAAGATTTTTATAAACACTTTCTTTGCTTGACCATACTGTGTGTCGTAGGGTTTGGGGACGGAAGGTTTCCTGACAGAGCTCCTCGTGTGGGGAGCCTTACTTACCGCAGCTTTCCTTTCCCTGAGCTATTTGTAGTAAAGTCCTGGCAATTTGTTCAGATGTTAAGTAACACCTAATAAAATAATAAGTAGATGGGGTTTGACTCTAGGGAAGTTTGAGGCCTTGATCGTTTTCTCGCCAAGTCACTCTGCGCAGCTTTGCTCCTAGACTAGGGATGGGAGATGCCGCATGGTCCTTTTTCCCCTGAAAAGCAAGTCCAGTCAAACCGAGAGATTGTTTTCTGGAACTCCAAGGCACAAGTACATCAAATCTGTTTTCTGACTTTGATCTTGACTTTCTACAGTTAGTAAATACTTCCCACCCACTGTCAACCTCTACTGGTAGTCATAGGATGAGTGTGAGGCAATGGCTCATTACATAATTGAAGCTTCTTTTTTTAACATGAAAGCTCTGTTTTAAAGTGCCTTGGGGTCATCGAGCCTTCCATCTTAAAGCCGAGAAGTTACTTCACCCTCTGAACCTCTGTAAAGCATAGACCATCGTGTCTACCTCACAGTATCGTCGTACGGATTAAATGCAGTAGCAGTTAGAGAGCCTGGTGCTGACTAGGTACTTAATAAATGTCCGATTCTTGCCCTTGATCATAACAAAAAATAGATGAAGTAGGATGATACTAACCCCTGATGCTCTGATTTTCTAAACGGGGGATTTATTGATAATAATTTTAGCAGATCTGTGTACTATAGTGGGGACCTCTGTAGTTTATTTGGAAAGCCGGGTGTTATTCCTTGGAAGAACCCCGCACGCAACTGCTAGCTAAATATTGACGACTGACTATTCCCTCCATTCTGGCATATGGGTTTGTAGCTGTAATTCCCCCTAGATAAGATTTGACCGTCCTTCTTAATTTTATTAATCCACTTTAAACGGACAGATGTTGTGGCGAGCTTTGAGCTCCTGGGGATTCTTATTGCATTCTGATTAAAAGATGAGTTTCCTTCTTAAACCCGAGGGTCTCAGTATACAACTGCCCTTCTCTCCTAAACAGCTTATGTGAATGTCTGAAGTAAACTTGTTATTCTCTATTGGACACTAAAGAAGCTTTCTGGTGTCTGAGTTCCTTCTGAAACATTTCATTCCTGTAGGCAGAAGAGTGGTATATGGGGATAGATGATATAGTACTTCATAGTCGCTTAATAAATAGTAGTATGAACTTCATTTTTAATCTACTTTTTTAATTTTGAAAGAGGCTGGGGGTAGTAAGCAGAGCTCACAGAACCAATCTGTGTTGATGGCTCTTCTCTAGGACACACAGACTTTGAGAACGTTAAAATGTAGCCAGATAATGGGCAGTGTTCCGGTATGGTTTGTGCTCTGTTCTTATTCGGGTCCAGCTCTGACTTGAATAGAACAGCAACTGTCAGTTCTTATCCACAGAGGCTGAGCACATCAGGCCGTCTGTTTAACGCTGGAGAAGCTGAGGTTACCTGAGTCTTGCTCCATTCTTAGGTTACTGGCTACGATGTACCCTGCTACACTAGTAAGCAAGTTGGTCAGCTTAAGAATTTTACTGAAGCCTTTAAGTTTCCCAGCCATGGGAGCTGCTTCTCTTAGTGTTGTTGGGTTTTGTTTTCCCTTTCATCAGCCTGCCTCCAAGAAGAGGTTCATGTTCTTTCCCAGGGCACCAGCCTGAGAGTGGGCAGTTGTCTGTTGCTGGCCTGGGACAATCGCATTGGAGATCTCCCTGGACACCAGACACTTGCTATCACTCACTCCTGTTCTCCTGCTGGCTGATCCTCAGGCTGGTCACCTGAGGTCATCTTTTTCCTTAGGGGGTGTCACTGTGTGGCGTCTTCACTGAAGAGGGCTGTGGGGTTGTTTGCTGTCCCTTTGGACTGGCACTACCCACTGTTTGCTGAACTGCTCTGTGAGTTAAGCGTGGGGCGGGTTGCTTAACACGGATTGTCATTAATCCTCCCCCAAACCCTGGAAGGTGGGTACTGTTTTACCCATTTCACAGATAAGTATTGGAGAAATTCAGTCACTTGCTCAAGTGACTCCATGCCAAGGCCAAGACTTCACTTCAAAGCCCTCTTTTCCCACTGTTTACAGAAAGCTCAAAATGACCCTGCAACGGAAATCACTGTGGTATTTCACACTAACATCACCAGAAATCCCCAGGACAGTCATGCATTGACCAGGGTCGACTGTGTAGAGGTATTACCCAGCTTGAAAACAGTGGGTGCCCACCGTTTTACAAGAAAACCCAGAGAAGCCCAAGTGCATTAGACAGATTGAAATTGAAAACCTTAAGTAAAAAAATATTTATTTTAAGGTCATTTGTTTATACTGACACAAGGCCTGTAAGAATGAGGGAGCTGGCATTGTGTTTCTGAAACAGGCAATTTTACAATGGGAACGCGGTATAAAACGCCCTGCCACTGTTGTTTTCCTTGGGATTTAGGGTGAGAGACATGAAGGCTGACAACTCTCTTCCTGTTATAGGTCAGAGCTTCAAGGAACTCTGTAATCTTCCCACCAGCTTTACTCTCTCCTGGAACTCACGGGTAAAATTAGATGCTGGCTGGACTTCAGTAGTCGGGTTTGAGAGTCTTCAGAGGCCCAGCCTGACCACTGCAGCCGTGCTTTCTCACAGTACCGCTTCGCACAGACTAGCATAGTTCGGTAAACTGATGAGTGCCTGACAGTTCTGCCCCCAAACACCATTAATAACAATGCCCGTAGGAGCGGGAGGAAATGATCTGTGTGGTTAATCTCCTTGGAAACTGGATAAGGCTTTATCTTCCTTTTACCAACACGTGCACTGACCTCTTCACGTGGGTCTGCTCTGTGCACACGGTTGAAGCTTTCTTTTTACTTTTTTTTTTTTTTTTTAAAAAGCTGTATTTGAGGATTTAGATACTCTCAAGTTGAAATTCTATTACACACATCCTGATTGACTCCAGGAGGCAAACACGGTGAAAAGGGTGTGGGAAGAAATCGTCTAGAGAATGAGAGCTCCCCCAAGCCAGCATTGAACACATTCATCTGATGACACATTTTGCCTGGCAGTCATAGGAGGAGACCGAGGTGCCCCATCAGAGTAGAAAGAGCCAGAGATTCAAACCAGACGAAAAGGGCCAACCCATTAGAGAAGTGCCTCCCTGGGGAGCGGGCGCACCGGGAAAGGAGGTTAGACAGCAGTTATTAAATGCTGGACCAAGAATATGTTCCAAGAGGCTGCTGCCCAGGAAAATCCTCCTTCCCAGACTCGCTGGGCAGGGGACAGTTAAGGAAAAGGAGTTCTGCTTATTCTCTGCTGCAGGATGCTACCCCCTGACCCTTTATAAGTCAGCCTTGCTTGATTAGTCCTTTTAATTCAAGACTCAAAACAGCTTGTAAAGTTTTTTTTTTTATCATTCCTTTCCAGATTGTGTGGGCCACACTGTAACACATGCGTTCCCTTTGTCCACATCTGTTTTCCAACCTCATTACTCTTCTGTTATTACATTCATTAAAAAAAAAAAAAAAAGCTGTTTATTTCTTTTCGGCATGTTTTCCCTCAGTTTCGAAAGCTAAAGTGGTAAGTCACGTGACGTTGGATGTGACCATCTCCACAGTTCTAGTATATGAAACGATGGTTGTGTGTACAGGGATTGGTTGAAACTTCCTGTTTGAATTAGGTGTGTCCAGTGCTGCTTCAGCGTAGGCTGTGATTGGCAAGTCTTGTCATTTCTATATTTTGACTAATGTGACACCTGAGGACTTTAATTTCTATATTATTATTTAAAGGTAAATGAAAGCTGAGAGGCATAGCTTTAGGATTTATGATGGTTTTTCTTAGTGAGGAGGAAGCTAAGAAAAACGAGACAAAGATGTCCATTAATACCACTTGTATTCAACACTATATGGAAATACTAGCCAAAGCAATGAAGTAAGAACAAGAGATAGGAGATACATGAATTGGAAGGAAAGAAACATAGCTGACCTATTTGCACATGATATGATTTGATTTGCTACATAGAAAATCCAAGAGAATCAACAAACTGTTAGAATTAATGAGTTCATCAGGGTTGCCAGAGATAGAAATTGATGGTGTTCCTACATGCCAACAATAACCAATTAGAGAAAAGTTCCTATTTGCAATAACAATCAAAAGCACAAAGGAGCCAGGAATAGTCCTTAGAAAAGATGCACAAAACATTTATAGAAAAGTTATAAAAGTAAATTGAAGGGATGAAAGAAGACCTAAATAAATGGATATGACATATTCATGGATAAGAAGACTTAATATATTAAAAGTTGCCAATTATCCTCTACTTAATCAAGAAATTAAATGAAATTGCAATCAAAATAAGTTTTGAATCATTCGGGCAGGAAACCAAGGACGCACACAAAAGTGTTTACTGAAGAGAGGTAATGAAGGTCCTCTTTACAAAGGTTTGGACAAAGCCTGGGGAAACTAAGAAACCAATAGCGAGAAGCCTTCAGCAGCTCTGGGCCTCAGACAGCAAGGGTGGGAGCGGCGGTCAGAGCCTACCATACCGTAGCTGCGGTTTCAGGAGAAGCCCTCCCGACGGGACGTGGGTAGAGAAGCAGCTGGCCAGAAAGCCGAGGGGGTAAACACCTTGACCCATCTTTCCTCTGTTCTTCATTCTCCTGCCATGGACTCCCTGGCTGAACCCAGGATGCAGGGACCGTCGGTGGAGGCTGTCCATCTGGAGGACAGACTCCTGAGGACAGAGCAATGTGCAGCGGAGTGGAAAGCGGATCTGAAGGAGCAATCAGAGAATATCCAGGACAGGTTTCTTCAATAAAAATTTTCAAAGTGATCTTGAACTTCACGTGGAAAGACCAAAGGGTCGAAAGCAGCAAAGAACAATTTTGGAGAACAACAGACCTATTACGATTTTTATTAGAGTCTTATTTAATTTCTGTCCTGGCAGATATTAAAACGCATTATAAACTATAATAAGACAGAATGGTATTGTTACAGAAATAGAGGAATGGAACCACATGTGTGTAGGAACTTGAAATATGCTAGAGATAGCATTACAGATTAGTGCTGGGAGATGGACTGGTCAGTGAGCTGTGCTGGGGCACACGGCCGTGCATATAGGAAAAACCTAGTACTTCATACTAGGGTAGCGAAACTTAAAAACTTTGACCACAGGCGTTGGCAAGGGTGTGGAAACACACACTGGTGGTAGGTGTATAAATTGGTGTACCCATTTTGGAAGGTCATTTGCCATGTTTAGTAAAGTTGCATCGATTCTAGAGTGAGACTTCTTGCCATCTGAGATAAGAGATAACAGAATTTTCATGAAGTTGTGACAATTAAATGAGTTAATATGTATAAACACTTAGAACAATGTTTGGCACAAAATAAGCACTATTTCAGTGTCGGTTATCATCATTATTTCTGGGATCCTGCAGGTCCGGCCCTCAGTAGGCAAGCCACAGAAAGCTCTGACTCGTATACAAGAAGACTCGTGCAAAAATATTCACTGCAAATAAACAAAATAATTGATTTTTTTTAAACCATGATATCTTCATTATAAAGAGTAAAAGATGCAAGAACTGAAGCTACGTGCCATGGCAGAAATATTAAAAGCATCTTAGGAAGAGAGCGGGTTGCAGAGGAACCAGAACAGCACGATGCTGGGATAGGAGGGGAAATGGGGCTGGGGAAAGAGACTCAGAGATGTCCGCTTAACATTGTATAACGTGGAAAACATCTTTTTAAAATCTGAACCAAAAAGAGAGCTAAGCAGTAAGTTGTGGTCAGGTTTTAAAAACATGAAAGGGATATTAGAAGTATGATAGAAAGAAATTATCTTGTTGAAGGAAGGTATAGTTTTTGGAGGCAGACAGCCCTGAGTTCCATTCCAGATCTTTAAAAAAATTAGCTGTGTAACCTTATATAAGTGACTTAACATTAGTCAACCTCACTGGCATATTTTAAGGATTAAATGAGATACTGTTTATAACATAGCATAATGCCTGATAAATAACAGATAATCGTTCCATTCTTTCCCACTCGTACAAGGAAGAAAAAAGTCTAATCAACATTTTCCTTGGAAAATATTCCAGACCAAATTTCTGCTTCTGTGGACCTGGTTTCTACAATCCCGTGTTGGCTTCAGTTCAGGTGGACTTTAAACGAGGATTGCCAATTCATGCGTCAGCTTACTGAAACAAGCTCATTTGGGTAAAATCGTCCCTCCCATCAAGCAGTGTACTTCCCAGTGTTTGGGTATGTTGTGCCATCTTGGGCTTTGAGCAGGAAAGAGCAAATGATCGTGGTCCATGCCTTTATCCTAAAAAATCTTTGACTATTCTGTTTTTGTAATGTGCACTTGTGAACTTACTCCTTCTCTTGCTGACTGAGCTGGGGAGTAGTGGGTCTTCCCTACCTCCCACCCTCCGTAGAGATAAATGTCTTCGTCTTCTGAAAACCCAATGCCACCTTTCAAGGATACTAAACTGTTTCCCTTCCTCTTCTCTGATGAGTTGCTTTTGGTTATTGTTTTTCTAAAGTTATGAAGTCCATATGAAAGCCCTGGAGTCAGGGTCCGTTTCGACACGGGGAAACTTGTCTTCACTTCCATTAAAACTCTATCTATTCTAGGCAGACAGGCCCCTTTTGATCATTACCAAGTGGTTTGATGGTTTTTCATCTGAACTCTTCTGTAACAACCAAGATGGCAAATTAAGGATTGTAGTTTGAGATCTGACCTCATTTTTACTCTGATACTTAGGGAGTCAGATAGGATACTCAGCACTAAAAAGAGAAGGTATGCAGTAGGTAAAGGAGATAAACAGCTTTAAGAACAGTGGGAAAGGCCCTGACTGGGTAGCTCAGTTGGTCAGAGTATCGTCCCTATACGCCAAGGTTGCAGGTTCTATCCCAGTCAGGGCACATAGAAGAATCAACTAATAAGTGCATAAATAGGCGAAACAACAAAAATCAATCTCTCTCTCTCTCTCTCTCTCTCTCTCACTCTCTCACTCTGCTAAGCCCATCAGTGGACCAAAAAAATGACTGGTGTGTAGATTTGTAAAGATCTTTCTTGCAATGCTTCATGCTTGTCACAAGGAGACTCGTGGTGAGCGATGCCATTTAAGGAAAGGTCTGGGAAAGGAGAATTAGTTTCCAAAGGAAAGTGTGAGCAGCACCTTGAGCTTGAATGATTGAACACTAAACCAAGACCTGGCATCTGAGAAGCTTTATCTAAGGATGGAGAGGTGAAACAAGAGGCCTAGGAAAATTTCCCTGCCCAGTATCCCCAGGGTTTACCAAGATGACCTTGCATGTAGATACTCTTTTCTGAAACTGACATATTTAGGAAATCTTTTAAAGGTCTAATTGTGACAGTAAAAGTATGACTTATGGCCCTTTGCACCTTGTGTTGTTGCGGAGTCCATCCCGTGCCGTGTTAGAAATTTTCTGTAATCTAAGCCTATTTAGTCTGTTTTCTCCCACTTTGTAAACACCCTTTTTCCGTAGTTGCAAATGTCTCCACCATTATTTGTTTCAATCTGTAAACTGCAGAAAGGCTCGAATAAACGGTGCCCTCACACACGCACATTGCCTGTTGCTGGAGATTAACTGTCTCTGGCCAGAGATGCTTTCAAATGGGGCCACTCCATATTTTCTTTATAAAGCCAGAATTCCAAAAGCAAGGGTTTTTTTTTTTTTTCGTCTTGTCCTCTCTCCACTAGGATAGGAAAGTTAATTTTTAAATTGCCAAGGTGATTAGTAACTTAAAAGATAATAGGTAGGGATATCAAGGCTTTTCTTTCTTCAGAAACTTCAAACAAGAGATGAACAGGTCACTCGGAAATACGCAGGGCCCCTGCCAACAGCTCCGGTGGCAGGGACCGCACCTTACTCATCTTTGAATTCCTGGCATTTAGCTGTAGTTGGTGAGTGAGTGAGTGAATGAATGAATGAGTGAATGAATGAATGCCATGTTGCCAAAAAGTTTTATCCTTAGCAAGAAGCATGGGATGCCCTCTGGCTTACAGTCCGAGTCTGAACTCAAGGAGGGTGGTGGCAAGGAGTTGAAACATGGAATTTTCCAGACTAATCTCCAGAAAGGGCCGTGTAAGAAAGGACTGTTTGACCTGAAACACGACCATAGAGGGAAAGACTCTGCTCTCCTTTGTCTCCTCCTCTTCCGTGTCCATGAACCTGGCCTATATAGGTCCGTGTTTGCTCAGAGCCAGCTGAAAACCCAACACCCCCAGCACCCCCCAAAAACTAGGTCATGTATCTCTTGAATATTTAATATCATGTCCTACATCTTGTGCCTGGAGACAAACTGTTATTTGTAATGTCACTCAGGCCACAGGTCTTCTGTCATTCAGTGAAGATACAGGATCCCTAGTCATATGTGATCTTGGGGACAGTTAGCACCTTTACTTCTTCCACCCCTACCTGTTCTGCATTCATTCATTCATTCGTTTATCCATTCAGTTCTTTCATTAACAAATGGTCCTCTAGAATACTCCGACTTGAGAATGGATAAGACACAGACTTATCTTCCTGGCATATCCACATTCCCGTTGGGAAGATAAAATGAGATAGTAAATTATAGTGTTGTCTGTCTGTCCATCCCCTCCCTTCACATCACCACCACTTCCACTGCCACATCTTTAGCTTTCTTTTGCTTTCCCTTTACCAGATTCAAATTATTATTTCTTCCGGGAAAAAAAAAACAACAACAAAATTTACCACCTTAACCGTTTTTCCGGGGATGGTAGAGTGCTACTGACTTCATGCATATCATTGTGCCACAGGTGTCCACGTTTCCTTTTCACCCTGCAAACCGAGAGCGTGCACCATTGAACAGCCACGCCTGCTTCCCCCCCCTCTCCAGCCCCCCGGTGTCCACATTCTCCTTTCTCTTTCTGCATTCGACCACTTTAGATATCACAAATACATGGCATCGTATAGGGTTTATCCTTTTAAAAGTTTACATTTCTTGTAGACTTAATTTGTTAAGAGAGGCTTTAGATCCACAGAAAAATGGAATGGATGCTACAGAGAGCTCCCATATACCCCTCGTCCCATCAATAAACGTTCGATCTCTCCCCTCAACATCCCCCAGCAGAGTGGTGCCATTTAGAATAACACAAACAGCATAGATTTGAATCCTAGAAGCAGAAACGCTGGTATAGAAAAAGGGATTCGTTACAGGGATTGGACCTACCTGTGACCTTATACGATTGTGGTAGCTGTTGAAGAAATCTGTTGCCTTTGAGTCTCTCCGTGGGCCTGAATGTAGGTCAGGGCTGGTGGTGGGAAGAAACCTCACTGTGAAGTGGCAGAGGGAAAGAACAAACTAGCCCGTGAGACAACCTGGACCCATGTCTGTTTCTCAGTGCTATTAGCCTTGATAAAATGGGTGACCTGCGGCAGGAGCTGGCACTCTTTGCTGCAGAGCTGCCCATGCACTTGGCCCAGGCCTCACGGAATCGGGAGGGTGGTATCTGGTGAGAGCCGGTGGACGCAGGCCTGGCAGTGGGGCCAGCACATCAGCAGTGTGCACAAGCCGCCACGGTGCGGGGCCGCTCTGCACCCTTCAGCGTGTAATGATGGCTGCTGCATTTCCACTTTCAAAATCCCACATGAACTTTCCTTCCAGCCAAACCTAACTCATGATCATACAGGGGAGGAAATTTGGGGAATGTAGTCCCACCTCGGTGAGGTTCATTCAGTACGAAGCCACCACAGTACTTAATTGTTTTTTAAGAGCCTTAAGAGCAAAACCTTGTAAAAGGTGACTCATTCACCACGGTTGCAGAATATAAGGACAATATACAAAAACCACTTGTATTTCTATAGTAATGTACAAACCAAAAATGAGACTAAGGAAACAATTGCATTTATTTTTATATTAGCATCAAAAAAATTAAAATATTTAGGAATAAATTTAACAGAAATACAAACTTTATACTCTGAAAAATACAAAGTGTTGAAAGGAATTACAGAAGACCTAAACAAATGGAAAGATATCTTACGTTCTAGAATGGAATACAATATTGTTAAGATGACGGTACTCCCAAATTGATCTACCTTTTCAATGAAATCCTTATAAAATCCCAGCCAACTTGTTTGCGGAATTGACAAGGTGGTCCTAACATCCATATACAGATTCAAGGTATGCAGATTAGCCAGAACAATATTGGGAAAGAAAAACAAGGCTACAGGCTTCAGTTTTCCTGATTTAAAATAGATCAATGGAATAGCATTGCAAGTCCAGAAGTAAACACTCACATATCTGGTCGATTGATTTTCAACAAGGATGCCATGACAATTCTTTGCGGAAAGAACAGTTTTGTCATCAAATGGTGATGGGGCAGTTATATGCCAGCATGAAAAAGGACACCATATACGAAACTGAAAATGGATCAAAATCTTAAAAATAAGGACTAAAGCTATAAAGCTCTTAGAAAAAAACATAGGTGTAAATATTTGTGATCTTGGATTCGGCAGTTGTTTCTTAGATATGATACCAAAACTACAAAATGAAAAATAGAGAAGCTGGACATCATTAAAATTTAAAACTTTTGTGCTTCAATGGACAATATCACAAAAGTGGAAAGAAATTGACAGAATGGGAGAAAATTTTTGCATGTCATATATCTGATAAGGGACTTGGATCTAGACTACGTAAATAACTATCACAACTCAATAATACAACGGGGGGACTCTGGTTTCTCCTCAGATCATATAAATCTTTCGCCTTTTTGATAATACAATGGGCAATGTAATTCCATTTTAAAATGGGCAAAGGACCTGAATAGACATTTCACCAACGAAGACATACAAATGGCCAATAATCATGTGAAAAGATGCTCAATATTATTAACCACCCAGGAAATACCACACAAAACCGCAATGAAATGCCGCTCTTCACCCATTAGGATAGCTGTAATCAAAAAGATAGATAATAGTAAATATTGAGATACAGAGAAATTGGAATATTCCTATATTACCTTTTGAAACGTAAAACAGTGCAGCTCCTCTGGCAAACTGTCTGGCAGGTCCTCAAAGAGTTAAATACAGGGTTACAACATGACCCAGCAGTGGTACACTTAGGTGTACAGCCAAGAGGAAGGAAAGCATGTGCACTCAGAAGCTTGTACACAAATGTTCGTGGCAGCACTGATCCCAAATAATAATTAATGGCCACCAGGAGCCAAGAAGTGGAGACAACTGTCTATCACTGATCAATAGATATACCCAAAGTAATCGACAGGGGGGGGTCTCAGTCAGGTTCATGCACGCCTGTGTTTGTTGCAGCAACATTCACAAGAGCTAGAAGACGGGAACAACCAGTAACCATCAACAGAGTGGCGGGTAAACACAACGGAGTGTGTCCATGCAGTGGAATACGATTCCGCCCTAAAAAGGAATGGAGTTCTTACACATGCTACAACATGGGTGAACCTTGAAAACACTGTGAATGACAGAAGCAAGTCACAAAGGACCACAGATTGTATGATTCCATTTACATGAAATTTCCAGGGCAGGATAATCTAGAGACAGAAAGTAAATTAGTGGTTGCTTCAGGCTGGGGATATGAGACGTTTGGGAGGTAAGGGCTGAAAAGTAGGGGTTTTCTTTTCAGAGCAAGAAAAATGTCATTGGGTTGGGATGGTTGCACGTTCTGTGAAGACACTAAACACTGTGGAATTGTACCCGTTAAATGGGTGTAAAAAGGGAGACAAACTAGGACTTAACAGAATAGAAGGTTCTGCTCATTTCTTCTCTTTTCCTCCGTTAGCGATTCCCTTTGCGGGGAGATCTGTGAACAGGTAGGGACTTCTGCCCCTCATCACTTGGGCTCTTCTTGAATGGCAGCTTCCGCCTAGCCTGCTGTGGCTGACGGATGCACTAGGCATTGTTAGTATTTTGCAAACTTTTCCCTGGGGCCTTGCAGAGGATATTTTGAGAAAAATTTTGGGTCTAATGTTTGATGTGGCCCAGTGTCTGTTCACTTGTCCCCATCACTGCCATTGAGATAAGCATATGTTACATTCGATCTTAGTGCCTTGGGAGGACACAGAGCTGTTCAGTCCATCTTGGTACAGACCGCAAACCGTGTTTAAAATAGTGGGCCCAGCACTGGGCCTCCATGATGAGGTGGCACTGATTCCTCTGCTTGAGGAAAAAGAACAAAAAGCCAGGCAGGTAACCACAAGCCACGTCGGGTTTGGCTGCTCCTTGATGGCTGGCTGACGGTGACCATGGGGGTTTTGCTAAGCCTCCTTTGGCTCACCCCGTGTCCCTTTCCCAGTCTCTCTACGTTAACTCTTTATTTAGCTAGGCTCCAAGTTATGAGTCCTTCTTTTTAGTTAAATGTTCATCCCTGGGGTAATTCTCTCCTCTCTGTCAGCAGAACTCAAGAAATCCTCTATTTCCTTGAAGAGTAGAGTTGCAAGGGATCACATAGTTCTTACAGTCCAAGCTCCCTACTTTGCACTTGAGTGCCCTGGATATCCAGGGGAAGGTATTTATAGTTCGCTCAAGTTCAGGAGGCTGTTGGATGCCACTGAATCCAGGGAGTTAGTTGTACGAGCAAAATACATACTTCATTGCTTTTAATTGACACAGCTTGGGGACAGAGTACTCAGAGGTTTATCTTTAGAAGGCACTGTGGAATAGTTGGTATGTAGAAAGAATATCTAATTTGGAATTAGGAAGACCTAGATCTGAGTGACAGCTCTGCCAATTGAAGGTTTTACGTATGAGGTGAGTAACAGGTTTTCTGAGCTTTGATGTACAGATCTATATAACAGGCAGGAATCAAAGAACCTTCCTTGGGAACGTGTGAAGACTTGATGAAATGATGGATAGAAAAGCTTCTAATGACTTGGAACAAAAGGTGTAGTCACATGAAAGATTGGTGCCGTGTGCGTGTGTGTACCCAGCAAGAAGCGGCCCCTCCGAGTATATTCTTCTGACAGACGAGTGTTTACGCGGGCAGTACCAGAGCCAAGGGTTCTGCCAGCTCTCCTCAAACGTGCCTGTTCATTTGGGCAGCAAAGGTGAAACCGTATGGGATATCTAGACCTTTAACAAATCAAAGGCTCTTTCCAACAAATCTCAACTCGTCAGCCTACTTTATTCCCATGACATCTCAGCCTTCTAAATAGGTTTTACATGCCATGCAATTAGAACAAAATGAGGCACACAACGGCACAAAGTGAGAAGCCTCCCACCCCATCTCCAGCCCCTCCCCGGAGGGGACCATTGTTACCAGTTTCCTGTGTGTCATCCCCAGGGTATTTTGTGCACATATAAACATCCTTTTTTTTTTTTTTTTTACATCAAAAGGACACTTTGGAGATTTATTTTTCTTTTTTAGTATTTTCGGAATTTTTAAAATTACTTTTAGGGACAACCTAGTTTTTCATTGTAGGGTTTTACTGTAATTGATCTGGAACCCCTCGTGTCGGACACAGATGCATTAGCATTAGTATTTTATGTATTCGTATGTATTATGTATTTACGTATTTAGTATTAGTATGTATACATAACAGGATACTTTAGCATTAGTAACAGTGCTAAAATGTCCTGTTACGTGTCTGAGCGTTCGTGCCACTGTAGCTGTGTGCTTCGTTTTTAGCAGTGAGATGCCCAAGGTAAAGAATATGTGCACATGTAATTTTACTATCTAATGCCAAAATTTCCCTCGTAGTTGCTGTGCTAACTTAGACTCTCACCAACATCATATGAGAGTGCTTATTTCTCTATGCCTTTCCAATACAGACCGTTATCGGACTTTTCTGAGTTTTGCCTGTCAGGTAGATGTAATGTGGTAGTTCATTGTCATTTTAACTTGTATTTCTCTAAGACTGGCATTGAACACCTTTTCTCATATTTAAATTCCATATTTTTAAACTCTCTATTCATGTTCTTTGCTCATTTTTCTACAGTTATTGGGTTATTGGTCTTATTCATATTGATTTGAAGAAGCTCTCTCCATACTAAGCAAATTAGCATTTTATTTATCATATGCATTGTAAACATTTTTCCCAGTTTGTCAGTAACTTTTAACATGTTTTTGATACTTTTTTTTGCTATAAAAACTTCTTAACTTTCTCTTTTTTAAGATTTTATTTATTTTTAGGCAGAGGGGAAGGGAGGGAAACAGAGAGGGAGAGAAACATAAATGTGTGGTTGCATTTCACGTGCCCCCTACCAGGGACCTGGCCCGCAACCCAGGCATGTGCCCTGGCTGGAAATCGAACTGGCGACCCTTTGGTTCACAGGCTGGCGCCCAATCCACTGAGCCACATCAGCCAGGGCCGTTATTTTAAATTTTCATGTGTTTCAATTTATCAGTAATTTTAATGGTTTCTGAGGTTTGCATCATACTTTAGAATAACTTTCTTTCCTCTGTTGATTAAAATGGTCTCCTATGTTTTTATGATAAATCTTTACTTTCTTCTCTATTACTTCCTTTTCACCAGAGGATTGCACACATAAAAATGCCCAAGAACTTTTTTCCTAATCAACTACTTCAATCTAAACTGTTTCATATAGTAGAAGCAGCACTGGATTGTGATTCAGGAGGACCTCGTTGTATGTCTGCAGCACAGACATACTACT
Organism: Desmodus rotundus; assembly: GCF_022682495.2. Lineage (NCBI taxonomy): Eukaryota > Metazoa > Chordata > Mammalia > Chiroptera > Phyllostomidae > Desmodus > Desmodus rotundus. The sequence continues at coordinate 93,103,986 of NC_071395.1, read as the reverse complement.
TACCTACTGGGGACCTGCCTCTTAGATTTTTGTGAACATCTAATAAGAGTAAATGAAATAATATATGAGAAAGTGCTTTTTAAATTGTAAAAAAAAAAAACGGGGGGGGAAGATTTCTCAGGAGACACATTTATATATGCTTTCCTTAGGGGTATGTACCTCAGGGTTAGAGCATTTGACTGCATACATGCTTTTATTATTTTTCTCCCTAATTGGTCTCAGGTTTGAAATAAAATTTGTCTCTAGAAAAAGCAAGCCTCATAAATGTGAAATTTCCTTTATTGCTTCTTTGGGAATATCTTGCCAATGTGAAGTCTTTACTGAGCCCTCTGGTTGGGGGCTGAAAAGGAGGCCGGGGGGCGGAAGTGGACTTTGAATGAGCCGTTCTTCCCTAAGTGAGGAGTAACATCCAAGAGTTAGTTGGGTGGCTGGGAAAAGTGGGCAGGGCATTTGGTTAATGTGCAAGGATGCAGAGGCCAGTTCACTGGGGTTGGGCTGAAAGAGTTCAAAGGCAAAGTCTTTTGGGAACTAAAGTTGGTTTACTCTTAGACAGATGTGACTTCCTGTGTCGGCAAGGGAAAATTCCCCAGCTTGACCTAGGAAGGCTCCAAGCACATGTTAAATGACCAAGTTATAGAAAGTTGTGTTTGGTCCTGGTTAATAAAGTAGAAGAGCTGGTTTGAATGAAAAAAGAGGGAAGCCTCTCAACGCAGAGTACTGTAGACCAAACCTTTCTAGAAGTTTCCATACCTCCGTTTGAGAAGAATTGAACACTATTATTTTTGTTTCCATTATGGTTTAATGAGTTGGTCAAATTATATCATCCCTTGATCTACTGAATTTTAAAACATTTTTTATTTAGGTAAATTTTTCATAAGCGAAAAAACATAGAGCTCTTAAGTATGTAATTAAATGAATTTTAACGATGAGAAATATATATATTTGTAATTTTTCCTCATTAAAATTCAAAATAAAGCAACCCATAGCACCTTATATCCAAGCAACACCATGACGTTGTGATGTTGTAATGCTAGAAGTTGCCATGGTTACCTCACTGTGTTTTTCAGCTTTATATGTTGAAAACAATTGGGCCTTTAGGATGTTGAATGGTGCTTCCTAGTCCTTTCAGAGATTTTACCGCTTGTGCTGGCAAAGTAACGATGAATCTAATGAGTCTTGGTTTCCTACAGTCGATCTCCAAACATCTGTTCAGCACCCACGCAGGCAGGTACCTGACTGTATTTGTTTCCTTCTCCCTCGGAGGTGACGAAGGGACGGCCAAAGGAATTCAGAGGGAATGCCTACCAAAGTGAAGTTTACACAGTCAACTCATTTTTCCTCGATTAGAACTTAAGAACCGCAGTTCACCTTAGAACTTGACCTCACTCACCAGGGCAGCTTTCACTGTACCTTTGGTATAAGGGTCTGAAACCTTGTTGATCTCTGCCACTTCCACCTCCTTGGAATTAGCCATTCGGTCCCCAGCTGCACTTCTTTGCTCCGCTCTGCTCTTCTTTCTTTGGCTGAGCTTCAGAGGATGCTGTTTAAGCTTCACTGTACTGGCTTTTCCATCTGCCTGGCCATTCGTTGGTTCCCATAAGGCCATGCTGACTGTTGTCAACATGGAGAGGAGGAACCGGGCAGATGGGCTTGCAGAGTCTCTGCTGGGAGAGCCCCACCCTCCTCCCTGGTCACTAATAAAGTATGGAGGGGGTTTGCCCAAGCCCGGCAAGGCATAACCTGAGGCCTCCCCAGAAAGGGCAGCAGAAGCTTTCCTAGCACTTAGCACAGATTCACTGAATGGACGGGCAAGTGACATTCTCGAGCAGTTGTCACCAAGGTCCCCTCCTGGGTATGTGGTCTGCAGACTAGAAGGCTTGTTGCCCTAAATTTCTGTTCTCATCTTCTCTGGGCACTGAGCTGCTCTCTGCCAGTCTCCTACCCAGCGCTGACCCGGGGGCGGCTCCTGTCCCCTCCTGGCTCAAACCAGCCCCCCTGAAATTGCCAGCCCCTCAGTACATCAGAGACCACAGGAACCAGAGAAATCAGAAGTGTGAGCTGAGCGCTGGATCGGGGCCCTTTGCTTTCCCATCCTCCTGGGTTGGGGTTTATCTTGCTAAAATGCAGAAGAGGAGAAACAAATACGCTATTGAGTAGGTGTAAAAGAGGGAACCCAGTGCTACTTGTCCAGCCCAGAGGAGCCCCCAGGTCTGAGCAGCACTTATCTTTGTTTTCTGCTGATTGCCAACAAGTGTCGGTTACACTTTCTGGGCCCTCCAGTGAGGAGCTCTGCGTGTTTGCTTCAGTTCACCCACAGGCCTAGACCAGACTGCAGGGCTGACTCGGTGCAAATGTTTACTTCTCTAATTAAGCAGAATCAAGTCTGGACTCACACTGTCCTAGGCTTCTCTAGGCATAATTGAGATGCATGGGCTTTGTGTAAATAATGTACTTCTAATTGGCTTTGATTAAGTGCAAATTAGGATCACACTTCACTCCAGTGTGATTTACATTCCTAAGGCCTTTTACTAACTGAAGTAGTGTGGGTGGCCGATAAGGCTTGTTATCCGGGTGGGTGGGGAGAGCCGGAGCTACGGACCTGCACTTTTCCCAAGGTGAAGCAGTGTGCTGTTGAGACTCCCAGTTCTAACCTCTTTCTTCCCATTTCTGGACCCTGCTTTGATTGAATCAGCTTAGTCTTCTAAGTTCTAGAGCTCTACCATTTACTAGCTGATTTTCAAGACACTTGTCTTTAAAAAAAAAAAAAAAAATCAAGTGAATGTTTGAGTTTGCCTAATGGAACCCGGGACCTAACACCAGCACCAGGCTTTGGCTGTCAGAATATTGTGGCACCTTTGATAGTCATTGACCAGAAATGTTTCATAAAAGGAAGCAACTGGTGGGAAGTTTTCTCCCAAGAGTTCCCAGTGTGTGGGTGTGAGTCACCAGACCGCTGCTCAGCGCTTAATTCTACATACATCTTCCTCCCGGATTGCATTGCTGTATTCGAAGGGAAGGTCTTTGCAGTTGGCCCTTGGTGAGCCTGGATGGGGGGATGTGGCACATTTCTTCTTGCTCATAAATTCTCTGCATCGGTCCTTGGAAGTCAGCATGATGAGATGAAGCAGCAGTGGATGGGGTTATTAATGGGCTCCCAGAGTCCTGGCCCACGGAGTCTGGCATGTGGAAAGGCCTCTGGTTAGTGTGAGTCCGGCAAATGCGCCACCAGGGGAGGGCTGTGACATGGTGTTTATGACCCTTAGGCCATCACAGCCAGACAACTATTCTACCTAGAAGGAGTGTCCCCAGATTTTCTCACATTAGCGAGCTGCCTCTTGGGGCTAGGACCCAAGAACAACAGACAAAATAGGAATTTTCACACTACCAGGGAGCTTGGACAGTGGGCCAGCACCGGTGGGCCCACAGGTAGGAAGTGTGATGTGTTACACACCCACTTCACAGCCTGGTGCGAGAGTCGCCCGGAGCACCGCAGAGGGGCAGAGGGATTCTTTGAGCGTGTCACCTTCAGAGAAGGTTGGACCGCAAATGTGTTTGGTATCTAAACTCTGCCTGGGGCCTCCTCGACGGAGGAGGCAGCCTATTTAGACACACTCCAGAAATCCCGACTGGAGGAGGAAAGAGAGACCACTTTCTAGGCCCTTTAAACTACATTCACTCATTTGTTAATTCAGCAAATGTGTGTGGGCCACCTACTGAGCCAGACACTGGAGATGTGACCAGGAATAGATGGACTCTACCCTGAAAGAGCCCTATCTAGCTGAGGCGCAGACCCGTGCAGGGCTAAATTAGAACCAAATGTGGCAGAAATAAGGAGGCACATGGTGGCGGCTGTCGTGGGGAAGGTTGTCTGCGGCACCGCACTGCTCCAGAGCAGCTCGGAGTCAGCTTGGGGGCCACGTGCTGTTCCAAAGACGTGTACTTGTTAGCCCTTCCCCTTGAGTGGGACCAGCACGAATTTCTGAAGGAAAAAAACAGCACTAACAACAACAACAATAATTAAGAACATTTGTTCAGCGTGCGCTGTGTGCCAGGTGCCGTTCATTCTAAGGGCTTTTGATCTCCCTCAATCGAATCTTCACAGCACTACATGGCTACAATTATTATTCCTGTTTTAAGAAGGGAAAACTGAAGCTGGGACTTGAAGTAACTTGCCAAAGATAGGAACCAGGACCCCAGCTCAGGTCTGACATTCCCACAGCTCCAGCTCGTACCGCCATTACGCCTCATCAGGAGACCATGTCAGACTGCGGGCCAGAAGCCCTGGGCCCCGGTGCCGACTGACTTTCTCACTGGCTGCCTGTGAGCTCTTGAGCAAGTCACTCCCTGCCTCTGCCTCAGTTCCCTCCCTAGTCGTGCCGTGGAACGAGGTGCACAACCAGCTTCCTGAGTCACAGAAAGCACAGGGGCTGCAGCTAGGGAAAGAGAGAGGCCTTTGGCTGCTTGCGGTCGCTACTGTCAGTTGTGAGTTTTGTGACCTTGACTTGCCACCTCCAGCCCTAAAGTGAGTGATGTTGAGCGTTGCCAGTCTTCTTGACCTGTGTGCTTGATTCCAGAAAGCCTCTTAAAGTAGGGCTCTGTGTCTTTCTTCGTTAGGCATGGCCCAGGCAACAGGAGCCCAAGGTTGGGGACACCCAAGGCTTTGTCCCAGGGCCATCTCTGCCACAGACTGTCCTAGCTTCAGGTCAGCACGTACTTTCCCCTTGAGACCCCCTGTCAGGCCTCGTTGGCAGATGCGGTGCTCCGACCTTTTAAGCATGCAGTTCAGCCTGCCACCTCAACTCTGTCCTCTCCTTCACTGCTGGTGAGTTCAGAGGAGTGCTTCCCTCTCTGGGTCCCACAGACGAGGGACCAAGTCCGAGGCAACTACAGAATATGGCCTATCAGAGGGCCAGGAAGTTTCCCTGGCAGCTTTTAATGCAGAGATGCCTGGAAGGGAGCTCACTACCACCTCAAGAAGCTGTGTGCCCAGCCCTGGGGCACCTACTGTACTGAGAACCTCCATATCCCACGCAGGCCCAGGGGGTGGCTGGTGTTTTGCAGATACCGTGGTGTTAAAGGGAATCTTGGACCAGAAGATTTTGGTTTTTGAGGACAGAGGTAGAGGGTGATGAAAGAGGCTCATAGTATTTATCTGTCAACCAGTGAACGGTTTAAAATGACTAGTGCCAGCTTCATAGCATCAGTCCTTCGGTCCCTCGCATTCCAGAAGGACTGACCAAGGGCTACCCAGGCCCAGCTGCCCTCTCTGTGCACATTTCCTCTTGAGAAGGGCACCACACGAGTGCACCTTCCTTCCCACCCTTGGTCCACTTGTTTCAGACCCTTAGTATTGTCCGATCCTGCTGTTCATATCCTGGAACTTCGAGGACTGAGTGTTACAAGGAGAGACCGCAGCCTCCGTGATGACTCAGCCGGCCCACCCCACATGCAGGGTGGGGGTGCGCACCCAGCAAATGCCTGGCTGCTCTTGAAAAGGGGCTCTCTACTGACCATTTTTGCAAAAATCTTCAAATGAGCCCAATTTGCCTCTTCACTCCTTTTTTTTTTTTTTTTTTGCTCTTTGCTTACAATTCCCCAGTATCAGACATAGATGTTTACCTCCGTGTGCATTACTGCAATTCGAAACCACTCTGTCCTCAGAAAGCAAATAAACTGGCTTTAATGGCTGTGCTGTCAGCCAGCAGCTAAGGGGTTAAAAGTTTTAGCAGGCAGACTGGCCAGCAGGAGTTAGTGGTGTGGAGTAAGAGGGACGCCAGGCTGTCTCTAAACTTTTTGGCCCTCCCCAAGTACAGAGATGAAGGAAGAGCCTCTATAAATCACTGGAGATTAGAGACCCTGTTCTTGCCGACTCCGCAGGGTTGCACTGCTTAATGTCAAAGCCTCACGTATTACTTTAACAGCACTCCTTTTCTTTATTAAATCCACTTTGAAATAAAATAAAAAAAAAAAATGATGATCTTTCCAGTAAGGGGGAGAAGGCTAAAAGGATTTGGAAAGTATCTGCTATGTTACATTACAGAGAATAATAACTGCTTAGGGAGTAAGTAACATTTTTGCACCATCTTAAGCCATAAAAATGAAAAGATGTATAAAGGTCTGTTCTTTAAAATCAATTTGTTAGGACGTTTATTTTGCCCTGGTTCCTTGCCTTCAAAGAGTGAGCGCAGAACCCGGGAACAGGAGGTGTGAGTGCTGATGACCAAAAGGTCTGGAAACACAGTCTTCACGAAATTGTGCAGAAACTCGGGTATTTGTGTGCTGGGGAGGGGGGTGGTACGGGGTGGGGGGGAGTATGGGAGGCACTGGAGTTCTACTTTTGCACTTAAAAGAAAAACGCGAACTTTGCCCGTGTTCCATTGGAGGCCGGGACTGAGCTTGTCTCCTTCATCTGCCTTTAATGAAGATGTATTCTAAGCAGCTGTTCCCATGTCAGATGCCATATTTTGGCTCAAAACTTCTACCTTCTGAGTGGGAGGTTTCTCAAAACTAAAAAGTTGGTAGTAATTATAAACTAATTGGGGAGCTCTAGGCAAAAGTCTGTTTGTCACACAACGTAAGTGAAAAACGAATTTATTCAGGGGAAATAAGAGAGGCCCTGAACTGACCATTGTTAAAGCTGGTGATGGGTGTTTGGGGTTCATTATGCCATTTTTTTCTGCTTTTTAATTATTTTTCATCATAGAAAATGAGCACATCTGTTTAAATAAAATGCTTAGCACTGAGTAAAACAACACATGCAAAACAATGTGAGCTAAAACATTAAATCACCGACGATAGCATTTTTATTTATACTTCCAGAGAGCTCTTAAGATAAAGAAAGGCAGCACAGAGAGCTTAGAATTTGGGTGCCTCTAATTTGTCTACTCTCCATTAGAGCTTGAGGCTTCTTTCCTTCTTTCTTTTTTTTTTTTTTTTTAATTTATTGTTAAATGGCCATTACTGAACTAGAATTATTTTAAGAAGGTAGAATTCTCTCATTAAAAGCCCAGCAAAAAGCTTGCAAAATCTTGGGAACAAATGTGACCGAGGAGGAACTTTTTCAGTTTGCCAGTTTTAGCCAGCCACCCACCGGCCAAGTCCGCTCTGTTTTCAGGGCTTCATCTGTCAATTCAGCAAACATCTCCTGCCCGACTACTACGTGCCAGGCCTGTTACTAGCTGCCAGTGACAGAAAGCTGAAGAACCCGGGCCCCCACCCTCCAGAAGCTCATCCTCCTAAATGGAAATATCAAAATACAGATGTAATGTCAAGTAGGCATGAATCCTTAAAAGCACAGGCCAGTCTTAAACGTTGCCGTGCTTGACGCGGGGAAGGGAGCCACGCTGCCTTTCTGGGACCTGAGACCGTGGCTTGGAGCCGGACCGTGATGTGTGACATGAGCAAGAAGAACCCTCTTCAAGCTGATTCCTAGATTGGGCTGCTGGTGTTCCCATCAGCCTTCTGAAGTTTGGAAGGAGTTCACACCTTTAAAATATGGTTCAGATTTGCCAGGAAAAAAAGAAAACAGCTTGTTTTGCCGGGCTTCCCATCCAAAAGCTGACAAGCCACAGCTTTGATTCTGACAAACAGCTTGAAGGTGTCACCTCTGCAGGCTCCTGACACAATGAATTGCGGTTCTTCGTTTAGGGCCGTGTGTGCTCCGTACATGCTTTCATGTGTTTAGGACGGTTGCCCAGATTTAAAGTAGCAGCTCTTAAAATAGCTGGAGATGGATGTGGAGTTCAGGTTTGGTTGAAATGGGGTTGGGGGTGCCTGTGTGTGTTTGTGTGTGCACGTTTTCAAGCCCGCGTGCATGCTCGTGCCACAGCAAGTCACCGCGGCAGCAATTTACACAGGGGTCCATTGTGACCGAAAAGAAAAGGCATGTAGGGTAAGGAGGAAGAGGGCGGGAGGGTTGCAACCAGTGATCCTGGAACAGTTGCTCGCACCAGCATTTAGTGTTTTATTAGGAGAGAACAACTCTATAAAAGGAACAAGAGGTTCAATCATTACTGAGTGGGGCGACAGGAGGCAGCTGCCGGCACGACTTTGAAAACCCTTTCAGATCCTGAAAGAGTCGCCACATATAACGTGCTGCAGCTGCTGGGATCATTTAGGAGAAATGCAGAACTTGGCACCCACTCGCCCCTCCAGGGGCTAGGAGTCTAGGATCACCCCATGTTTTCTGTAGATGAGTTCCAACCCCACCTACCCACCCCCACTTTCCTTCTTTGCTACTGAACCTTCTCACAACAGTCCTTGTATTTCTCTCTCTCTGTCTCTCTCTCTCTCTCGCCAGGTAGGTTTGCAGAGAATTAAGAGAAAAGAACAGTTCCCTACTTTCTGAAAAGAAATGTGGGTCGGGGGGAGCTCCTGCATTCTCTGGAACTGAGTAGGCGAGGCCAGGTCGGGAGAACACAGTGGGTCCCCTAGTCGCACGCCCAGTATTTGTGCTTGCTGAGTGAGTTACCACAGCCTTGCATCCCTTACATGATGTCATGTAAGTAACAAAGTATGTGGATTTCGTTTTTAAAAATTTGCCTGGGGATGTCTGTTTTTCATCAGTACATACAGAATATTTGCAAAGTTGAACCCTCAGTGATTAAAAATCTCCAATTAAGTCATAGAAACTTAAGCAATAACCTGTGATCATGTGCTCCAGAAAAAAAAATCATTTATGGGGAGTTATTTTTGACAAATGTAGTATTTGATATATGCATAATATTTTTGATAAAGACTTCTCAAGGTATAAATACCAATTACTGCTAGAATTTGGCAGCCAGAATTTTCTGTGAACTCACGTTCTAGCAGCAAGCTCAGAGCCCACCGCTGTGTTAGCAAACAGTATTACTGCTGATGGAATCGTGAAGGAGATGCGGACCCAGCCTCAGTGGGAAACAAATAGAAAATTAAGGGGTGGTAGGTTGTGGAAGCAGTCATAGTTCCATATTTAGATATTAGAAATTCTTTAGGTGGGAAATCTCATTTACAATTTAAGAAAATCCCTTATCCTCCCAATTCGGGAGATTCTGATAGTTTGTTTTCTTTCTTACCTTCCCCACTCCAATGTAAAAACTGTTCCCACTGTTCCTGGGAAAGACACATCTCTCTCAGATAGACATGTTGAGGTGAAGAAATAAAAGCTAATCCTTAATTTAAGCTTCTTGACTAATGTTTAGGATGAGAAATGCAAGGCTCAGAAAACTCCCATGGGAGAAAACAAAGCGAGGTCTTCTTATTCTGTCACAGCCTGAACCAAGCATTTCTACGACGTCAAGTCACAACCCTCATGTACTCGCCAGGTGACCAGGGGCCACCAATGGTCAAACACAAAAGGGGAAAGACTGTGTGGCTGGGGAGATGCCGTGAGGAACTACGCACCCTCATCGGCGTACGTTCCATTACCTGCAGCAGGACGCCGGAGATCTGCTGGAAGTAGCAACTGATTTTGATGGACAGTAGGTTGTTGTGTCCTGTGGTCCCCGTAGTTAAGTAACAGATTAGAGCATTTCATTCTTGCATCTTCCAGTCACTCGACTAAGTTGTTATTTAAAAAGAAAAGAAATATAGACCAGAGAAGAGACGCCCTCCTACCATCATTAAACTCATAATGGAGTGCTCGTTATGTTTGAAAAGAGACCTGAAATGTAACATCTTCCGTTTTTATTCTGGGCCCACAGGTAGTTAGTACACTGTCACGACCCATGTTCATGGGTCCTTTACCTCTTCAAAACTTCCCACCAGCCTGGGAAGGATCACCCATGCTAATTAAGTACCTTTAAATGTTTTATTAAGCTCTACAAGGAGTGAGCGAAGTTAAGCTCCCCACAGCGTGGCATTTGGGATTCCTTGTTACTTAAAAATTCCACACCTGTAGTCTGAGTTCAGGAAGCCAGAAAGCCCAAGGAGGGTTAAGAAATAAGAGAGCTTCCGTCTAATGCCATTTGAATGCACTGCTTCAGGTGTTGGTGGGCAAATCGGCTTTGAAAGGCTTTGCGTCATTAACTGTTGAATTCTAGTCCCAGGCTGGGGGGCAGAAACGCCTGATCCCGTTGGGCACTCTTCTTCTCCGCCTCTCCTGTCCCTGTGTTTGTCAGAATCCCCAGGGCAGTGTTGCCCCCGAAACACAGACAGCCCCCGATCTCGGTGCCAGGCTCCACCCGTCTCCGTCCCTGGGACTGGCCTGCATTCGGTGCACGTGGGTTTGCGGGTGAGCACACTCTCTTCCAAACATCCCCAGACGGTGTCTCTGGAGACTTGCGCTTCGTGTCCGCCTCCTGAGGTCTTGCCCCTACCACGGATGGTCCTTCATGCTCCCGCAGGCCAGTTAAGCTTTTAGGCACCTCAGTCATTCAGAAAACCAGACTGCCTCCGCCCACACGACCAAAGCCGCAGATGACATCACCACTCAAGATTGTGGCTGAGGGAAGGTCTTGGTGTCACCTTGCGGAGGGGACAAGCCGAGAAGCCCCGCTTCTAAATCGCCCCTGCTGGGTGATGAAGTCTTGAGTGGGGAATGCGCTCCCCCACCCCGAGACTTATCTCTAAACCTTTGGAGGGCACGCTCCGTAATAAGCTGCCTGGGATGGACGGTCCCGACAAGGAACTCCCTTTAAGTGAGCCAGAACATCTGGAACGGTGGTGCTGGATTAGGAGGCAGCCTAGCTAGAAGCCCCTTTCTTCCTTCCTCAGACTGAATTCTCAAGTGAAGTGGTTTATAAGGAGCAGGTGATGGCGGCAAGGAGGTGTTGGTGATGGAGACCTCTGCCAGGGAGCAGTCTGGCTCCCGGGGGGAGGAGGAGAGCCCCTCTGTCTCTGAGACTGACAATGCCCAGTACTGTCCACAGGACGAAGGAGAGACTGCGAGGGTCTTTGCAAAGGGCAGCTGCCCCTCCAGCTGAGGTAGCGGAGGGAGCTGCTGTCCCAAGGCAGCGGCTTAACCCGGCGGCTGCTCAGACAGCTCCTGCACTGGCCTGAGAGAGTCGGGAAAGTTTCTCTTTCTTCTCTGAAAATGTGGTGTGTCTTTCCTCCTTTCCCCTGGGGACACGGGATCTAAGTGTGTCTCATCGCCGTGTGCGGCAGAGTGCGTCTCCCTGCACCACCCGCTGCTTCTCCCAATCAGACTGATCAGAGGACGTTGGGGTTCTCCAAGTTCTTTGTGGTGACCTTGAGTTAGACTTCGAGGCCAGACGATAGGACAGTCGCTGGTGAGATCAGTGAGGGCAAGTGGTGTGACCCTGTGACCTGATGGTTCCCGATGGCTCCAAGCAGGCAGTTGCGTTATTGTTCCCGCTTCAGGTCTTCTGTGGAGAGACTGTTCTTTCAGATTCGATCTCACTTCTGAAAGGGCCATTTTGACAAAAGGGACCTGAAACAGGGTCGGGTGGGGGGGGCTTCTGCCCAAGCCATGGTACTGACATCACCTTCAGCCAAGGTCCTCATTGCCCAGCCTACAGTCTTTCCTTTCCCTTTGCAGGTATTACTGAACTTCTCTAGGAAAGAGGCACATGCTCTGACCATTTTGTTTGGTTTATCCATTTATTTGGCAAATTTATTAAGCACCAGCCATGGGCCAGGGGAGCCTTCCTAGAAAAGTGATTGCTTGAACCAAGTCTTGAGGGACAAGTGGGTATTAGCCAGGGAGCGGCAAAGAGGGAACAGCGTGGACAAAGTCCACAGATGAGAGAGGTCAGAGCGCAGACGGAACTTCATGTTGTTCCGAAAGGCCAGGACATGGGGCATAAATGGGAGATGAGGTGGGAGAGACAGACAGCTGATCAAGAGTTGCTGAGGGATCACGGTCGAGAGCCCGAAGGCTTTGGGGAGTGCCCGTGGAATTTTAAGCAAGGCACTGTGATCAGATACATGTTTCAGACGAAGCTCTTTGGTGACACTGTGGAAAACGGTGTGAAATGGGGGCGAGGCTAGATCTGGGAAAACCATCAGGTACCAACTGTGTTAACCCACCTGATCAGCGACGCACGTCTGAAGGGAGGTACTGGTGGTAAGAGCGAGAGGAGGTGCATATGTGAGAGAGCGTTCGGGGGCTCTAGGAGGGATAATGGCATATTGTGTCCAGAGTGTAAGAGAGAGGGCAGCGTCCAGGATGATTATTCAACGTCTGGTCAGACAACTGAGGAGAAAGCAGTGCCATTCCTAGAAAAAGAAGGGGGAGGGGGGGGAGTGCTGATAGGCTTACTTTGTAGCACGTTGAGTTGAGGAGCCCCAAGAATAACAAAGAGGAAGGCCAACATCATACTCCTAGACTTTCTCTTCCTTGGCTTGGCCTGTCTCATGATCCCTGGTCATTTGTTCACGTGTGTGCGTGTGTGTGTGTGTGTGTGTGTGTGTGGAAGGGGGAGTGAGGGGGGCATGTGGAAACTCTCAACCTCCAAGAGAATTTAGCATAAACCCTCCTGTTGAGATTATTTCCAAAATCTGACCAGATGTTTAAGCAAATTAACAAATGATTAAAGCAGCAGTCGGCAAAGCCTTAGGCCCCTGTAGGGATGGGTAAAGGAGCAAGGCCGCAGAGGCAGCCAGGCCCAGGTGTTCTTGCTGGAAAGGTCGGAGTGATGTGGGTCCCCAGTGGTTGATGGACAGAGATAAAACAAGGCGAACCGCGTCTGACAGAGCAGCTGAAATAGGGAGTCTAGAAAAATTACAGATGTTTGTGTTCCTTCTGAAAATAACTTCTGCTCAGTGGCTAGGCTTTCAGGAATGTTTTATTCTATCCATGGTTAGTAACCTATTCCCACTTTTCTCTACAGTCAGGTGTTTCATCTCTTAAAAAGACTTTCTAAATAGTCCAGAGAATGGTATCAAAGGAGGGCCGCTGATCCGCGTTTTGCCATGGTGTACACGTGCCGACTAGCCTGAACCCTGACTTGGCTACACTCTCATCAGTAGCTCTCTATGGGGCCTCGAGCAACTCACTTACCCTCTCTGGACCTTTGCTTTCTCCTCCAGAAAGTTAGGAGTATATCCTAATGGGTTTCTAGGGTCAATTCATGCACTATTATTCTAAACCTGTGTCCATTTCTGATTTGAGAAGGCCACAAATCTTGCTTAGAATGCAAGACGCAGGCCTGGACATCGACAAAATACTTCAGTAAGTTGTACTTCCCAGCACACTTTGTGCCTGGCGTGTGGCAGGCCTGGAAAATCGCCACAGACACACTCACAGCAGCCCTTAACCCATCAGGGTTCATTTAGAATGTCAGGTTTAAAAATCAAGTATCCATACCACCCCCCCACTCCCCCCAAAACCATCAGCTTTCTAGCTGGCCTCATCTAGAGCCTACATTTCTAACTGATCTTCAAGTAAAAACAAAATAAGGACATCGAGCTCCAGAAGTGGGAACACGCCCAAGTGCCCCATCCAGGCTAACACTGGCTCACCCCAGTGTCTTCATTCTCCGAAGGAGTTCGAATCCTGGCTCTACCCTGAAAACAATGATGAAAAAGAGCATCGACGACTATCCCACCCCCTTTCCAAACTGCTTCCCAAGGAGAGTCAGATCCAGGGCCCCCAAAGGGCGTGTCCCACAACCTGTGGGGGGGCACTCATGCCCCATCAGTTTCTGTGTCTCAGGCTGCACCCCCCATCTCTCCAGTCACCCCTCTCGCCCCTTCTCCGGGAACAGATTTCAGTGCACTCAGATGTGGGCGACCATCCAGTTAAAAGTAGTCACATGGCGTAATGTAACACATTGCAAAAGATGAGATTCTGATTACCCTCAGGATAAGTGTTTGAATTCATTCATTCATTCACGACGAATTCATGGCGATGTCGTAACATTCTTCAGAGGGGTTGGGGTTCTTTACCAAAAGAATCTCATTAATACTTGTACCACTTATGTAGGGCAGTTAACACGTATCAAAATATTTTACACACAGACATCAGAGATCCAGAGAGGCTTAGTTACTTGCCTGTGGCGCCACAGCAAGTGAGTGATCCGTGTGGATTAGGAACAATCCAGGTGGTGACGTGACTGCAACGTCTCAGCTCGGACGGGATCGTTTCGCCAGAAGATGTGGGTCCTCAGTCGAGGAGTGCAGTTTGGCCTTCCAGTCCCTCACTATCCCACGAGAACTGTATTTTCCGCTCTCCTGAATTTTATTGTGACAGGTTTTAAAAAAATGATTTAAAATTTATGTGTGTGTATGTGCATGAAAATATGTAGCTGCCTACAGATACATATATAGAAGATGAAAGAGAAAAATGGACAACTTATAATTACAGATATTTTTGTTCATCTGGCCTCCAGATGATCTCCCTCGATTCTGACAGTTTTGACAAATCAGTTTATTAAAATTGTAAATGTAACCCAGAGCTGTTTAGTACAGTACTAAGCAGAAGGTGCTTTCGCCTCACATTATATCTTGCTGTCGCTTTATTAGAAGCGCACAGGGCTTACAGTTAGAGGACAAACAGCCCTTCTTCTTTGAGAAAGATGTAACTTGCCACATATATTCTCCGTTGGTTTCACTGTCCCAACAGACCCTCGACCTTGATCAAGCACAGAGATGCCTGGTCCCCATGTCCCCTTCTCCCCTTCCTCACTCCAGTCCCTTCAGCTTTGGTTTTGAAGCATAAACCGCAAAGAGAAAACGTGGTCCCTCACAGCCCAGTAGGCATCGTGCAGGGGCCCTTGGGGAAGGAAATCATCAGGAAGGCAAGTCTCTCTGTTTGGTGCAGAGAGACCCACTGTGCTTAGGTAACAGGTTTTCACTGTAAACGCTTTGGAAAAACGTGTAGCGGGGGACGGTAATGGCGTGGGAAGGCAAGATGGAAATTAGTGATTGCGGTCACAACCAGAGAGAGGAGGTTTACAGACAGTGGGACTCTCTGCAGCCTCTGCAAACAGGGAAAAGAATGCCTTTTCTCCATCAGCTGCCCTGGGAAGCCCAGGGAGTTTGTGTTTCATTGTCTGAGTGGCTTCAGTGGACAGTATCTACCGCCACTCTGATTCCGTCTCTGCAGCTTTCTCGCCCCCATCACTTCCTGTCTCTGCCCAGAAGTCACTTGTAAACAAGCACATGCATCCATGAAGGGCATCTTAACCTTCCTGCCATGAACTGTTGGTAACCTGGCAAGGCCCATGGACCGCTTCTCAGAATATTTTTCTTTTTTTTAAAGATTTTATTTATTTATTTATGTTTAGAGAGGGGGCCAGGAAAGGAAAAAGAGAAGGAGAGGAACACTGGTGTGAGAAACATTGATTGGTTACCTCTCGCACTTACCCCGAGAGGGGACCAAATCCGCAACCCAGGCATGGGCCCCTTCACTTTGTGGGACAACGCCCAACCAACTGAGCCGCACTGGTCAGGGCTCAGAATATTTTTCAATACATAGAACAACGAAAATATTTTCTGTGACCCCAAATTTATGATATAATAATGCAGACTTATTTTTTAACACATTAAATAACTAGAAATAACAAGTGCTATAATTTCAAAGTCAGAATGTGTGTAACCAGGGATCAGCAAACTACAGCCCACGGGCCCTTTTTGTAAATAAAGTTTTATTGGAACACAGCCATGTTCACTCATTTACATATCGTCTCTGCCTGCTTTCATGCTCTAGCAGCAGAGTGAAATAGTTGGACTGAGCTCATTTGGCCCTGAAAGGCTAAAATATCCGCCATCTGGCCCTTTATAAAAGTTTCCCAATTTCTGACGTAAATTGCAGCAGCAATAATATGCAATAAAAATGCTGATTTCTATTGATGACAGTCACAGGTACTGCTGACTGTTGCCTACATTCATACTTGATGTAAATGCTAAATTTCAGTTAAAGGTCAGTGAAAACAGGTGGAATTTTTTTCCATTCAAATCCATGGACCACTGAATTCTATCCACGGATCTCTTGGGGACATGTGGATTCCAGGTTAATAACCTCTGGGTGGAATTACAATTTAAAGGACCTTTCGACAGAAAAAAAAAATGGTTTTTTTACAGTGTGAAAAATCTATTCCCTTTCTACCCCTCTCAGAAACTTGTCTGCTGCAATTTCATATTCTCATATAAGGGATTTTTAAGTGGTCAGTGAAAGAGGAGCCAGACCATCCCTAGAATTAGGTGAATCAGAGCCACTTTGGGCTCTTCGTTACCGTCCTGTGATGGTTACTGTTGGATGGTAATGACCACCCAACGTCTTGCTTGGGAAATGTTATTTCTGTCAACTAATCCTAAGAAAAATCTGAGGTTCTTTGCACATTCAGTGAGCTCATTACCACTGGCCCATCCCACCCTTGCCTTACCAGGAGAAGGAGCCAGAATTCCCCCCTCCCCACTCCCAGGCTTCTCCTGTCCTCTCTGGCTTGTCACTTGATTTTCTCATCTTGTCTCTTATTGTGATATCAAGATGTGCCATGGGATCTGACTGACCATTTATGTGGCTACGAGGTCGTATTCTCCAGAGACAGCTTCAAGTATTCAGCAATAACTCATGTCCACTTACTGTGAAAATTGGTGCCATCTAATAGAATCCTCAACATGCTAACCACGCCATTCCGATAATGAAATGCAAATTTGTCTTCTTTTTTAGTGTGGTCACCTTTAGACTCTTGAGGAATGCAGTATTCTCCTTGTTATGAATTGGGAACTGGAAATAAAGACACAGCGTTTTCTTACACTAATTCTAAATAGTCTCTTTACCTAGAGCCCTAGGCTGTCTTATTCAATCCTCACAGCAGACTCAGAAAGTCCATATTATTGTTATTCCCATTTTAATGCTAAAAAAACTAGATATAGACAGTTTAGGTTACATTGGTAAGTGGCAGGGTTCCAGGATTCATGTATTTTTTTTTCCAGCTTTGAGAGAGAAGACATACTTTATATGACCCTTTCTTTATAGGATCAGTTATGGGCCCTGGGTGTATTTTTATCTAAGAATCCTGTAGCAGCTCGAACTTGGAATAGAAATGCCGTGAAATGGAATCGTTCTGACTGTGCACTCAGAGGATCTAGGATCTAGACCACTTCCTGAGCTTCCCATCTACGCACTAAGGACTATGGGAGAAAAGGCCATCTGCAAGGCCCCGTCCAGTGTCACGTGACCATCTGTGGTTCTGGGATATTCAAAGCAAGGACTGGTTGAGAAGCCCAACATGTCTGAGCTCCCCTGCCTCCCTTTCATGTTGGCCATTGGAGGGCTGGCCCAGCCAGCACTGCGGCCATCATCCCGTGTGCGGAACAGCTCTGCTGATGCAGCAAAATAGTATTGATTTTTCAGGTACTGTTTGAATGTCATCTTACTGAGACAAAATGAAGAGCATTATAGGGAACCAGAGCTGCATGCTGCTGCAGGGGGCCCGGTCCGTGGGTATCTTCTGAGCTGCCTAAAAAGAAAGAAAGAAAAAATAGCCCCTCGCATATGAGAGTGGGGAGAGAATGTAAACAGGGGCCTACAGCAGCCTGGAACTTCTGAACTGCCAGAGAAACATCCCGTGGGTGAGAAGGAACACGTGGGCCTCACCGAGCAATTAGTGCTATGGGTTTAATAGAGTTTGAGTACTGCACTGGACTCAGCCCCATCTCTGCTTGGCTTCCAGGATGGAGATGCGAACTGACAGCCTTACCACCTGTTGCTAATTGGACTTTGGTGCTTTTTCTTCCTGCTGTCATTGTTCATTACTGTCCTTGACTTCTTTACAGGGGAGCAGGGACAGTGGGGAGTGACCAGCCCACAGGAAGAGGGCCCAGGTGGTTACCCTTTCTCCCGTTGCCTGTCTCTGGCTGTGCAGTGATTGAGGCAGTCGGTGTGTCCCATCCCCTTTTGTTCCCTCTTTGTAGAGCACTTACCACACCAGGCTGCAGTTTTCCGCAGATCATTTCAACTCCTGCCTGAACAGCAGAGGCTGAAAAGTCATCTCTGGGATCCCAGCACCAGGTCCTGGGCTTGGCACGTCATAGATGCTCAATAGTATTTGTTGGATGGCTGGATGAAGAGTCGGCATGATCTTACTAGCCCGGCCCGGCCTAACCCTGCGCCCTTCCCAACAGCACCGCTGTTACCATTTCCCAGTGGGAGCTTGTAGCCCCACCAACCACCGCGTCAACAAAACTAGAAACCTGGGGGGCTGGGGCACCCTCATCACGGCCTCCTTCTCCACATAAACAAAACAACGATTCCTGCTGATTTCTTTCCTCTGAAAGCCCCCAAGTTTGTCCTTTCTCCTTTTCATTCTTGTTACCACTACCTGGACCATTGCCTAAATATCCGATCTTCCTGTCTTCACTTATCTGTCCTGTGACACAGCAGCTCTGGCCTTGTCACTGCCCTGTCTGAAGTCCATCAGAGGCTCCCTGTGTGCCCAGGGCAGAAAAGCCCAAGCTCCTTCACATGGCCTACAAAGCCTTTCCTTGGTCCGATTTCTGCCTACCTCTGTGGCCACAGTTCTGACCACTTCCTGCCTTGAATTCTATGTTTCACCATCACCAGGATTCTTACAGTTTCCCATGTGAGTCATAATACTTGATGGCTGGAATCCCCCTCTCACTGTTGCTTTTTGTATTCTTAGTCATACTACAGACTCAGCATATAGGTCGCTGCCTCTAGAAAGCCTCATCTGAAGGAAGGTTAAACAGAGGGACAGAGGGTGGGAAGAAGGAAGGGAGGAAGGAAGGAGGGAAGAAGGAAAGAAGGAAGGAAAGGGAAGGGAAGGAAAGGAAAGGAGGGTAAGTAGGTAGGTAGGTAGGTAGGTCGGTAGGTAGGTAGGTAGGTTGGTTACATCTCCTCTGGCCTTTCATAAAACTCTGTCCACACCTCAAGGTACCTGATACAGGTAGACACTTCCGTGAGGTATTGGGCTTCCAGCATGTCTTTCAGTGGCCTAATTTCCTCAGATTCTCTCCATTTGCCTACATGATCCCTTTCTAAAGTTTTTATTCATATTAGGATAAAAGTAACAGGTAAATGTCACCCTTCTTGGGAGGATTACCATTTTTCAGTCCCTGTTCCTCTAAAGACGGAATACTGGCCTTAGTGAATGAGGAAGCATCTCTTAGGGTTGTCAGACAACCCCAATGGCTAATGAAGAATCCGTTGAATTCTGACTCAGCTGCCCTGCTGGGTTAACAGTTTCCTTTCTGCTCAGTGTGGTGTAAGGAGGGGAGAGATGGTAGAGACCAGCGACACACCATGAAGCAGGGCTGTGAGCTGAAAGCAGCGCCGAGCCCAGCCAGGAGGAAAAGCCTGGCCTACCAGAAAGTGTGTGGGCTTTCCAAGATGGACGGACCTGGTTCACGTCCATCATTTGGCACCTTTCTTGTATAAACTTGGGCCAGTTTTCCTTAAACGCCCTCCTCATCTGTTAAACATGAGTATGTTACACACTGAATTAAATGAGGTGATAGATATTACACACTTAGAAGAGTCACTAACACATAGTAGGTGATCAATAATGATGGCCACTTTTGTCCCTGTCTATCCCATCAGAAGAGGTCAGTGTACAGTGAAAACAAGGTAACTCTTGATGTCTATATGTGCCCTCCCCCCGCTGCTTCACTGAGTTTGGCCCAAGTTCACCTCAATGCCCTTGGCCAGAGCTCTGGGTGGCTTCTGACCCAGGAGACCTCAAACAGCCTGGTATGTGTTTCTAGTTTTCAAAGAGTTGAAGAGAACATGAGAAAGCCCCAAATCCTGTATGTGGAAAAGCAGTGCAGTATAAAAAAATGTGACACGCTGGAGTTCTAGTCCTGGTTTCTCTTTATGGCAGCTCTGCGATCTTAGGTACGTCCCTCAGCATCTCTGCACCTGAGCTATAAAGATCCCATGAGGCTAACGTATACATGGAACTCTATACGGCTGGATGTGCTTTTTTATTTTCTTATGGACGCTTTGCTTACAATTAAAGTGCTTCGGCACTGTCACAGTGGTTTGGTTATAATTATTTAGTAGCCAAATTTCAGCCTTAAATATAGCTATTCACGATTCGCAGGCTTTGTTTTGTGTTTCAATGAAAACTCATCTTAAGAATTGGAACATAATTAGTGTCACCAAATATTAATTTTCAAAGATGACTCAAGAAGCTCTTTTTCTCTTAAATATTTCTTTAGAAATAAGCCCCTAGATATTCACTATTATTAATCATCTTTTTTTTCTTTTTTATTGATTTTTTAGGAAGAGAGAAAGGGAGAGAGACACTGATTTGTGGTTTCACTTACTTACGCACTCACTGGTAGATTCTTGTACGTGCCCCGACTGGGGAGCAAATCTGCAACCTTGGCGTACCCGGATGATGCTCTAACCAACTGAGCTACCTAGCCAAGGCTTCATCATCTCCTAATGGAACTTTGGATCTTTTCCCCAGGCTTAAGTAGGACAGTTATTTCTAACTGTTATTTCCTGGTGTCAGCTCTTTCTAGGAACAGCTCTGGGTCTCTATGCCAACGTGGCATCAGTGCCTCCAGGCCAGTTTCCTCTGTTTCTGTGACTCTTGCAGAGGGCGAACAGTGTTCGTCCATCAGAGGGTTGTTTCTGCTGAGGCCTTGTGGTTTTTGTTTTTGTACTTCTTTCCCCATAAGCCACTGAGTCTGATGAGCAGGGCTGAGGCGTAGGCCCTGCACGGTGTTGGGAGCACGTTGGTACTTGCTTGGTGTCGGTTCCCACCCACAGTCACGTAGAGAACACTGGCCTCTGCCTCGGCCACCCAGTTCCTCTGCGACTGCTCCCAGAAGGAAAATGTGGTGTCAGTTTTTAGTTTGCTTTTTGGGGAACAAAAAAAAAACGTGGAATTTTTCCCATTGTTCCCCTCCACTTTTATTAGCATTTCCTTGAGGGTAATCTCAGAGAAGAATGTAACGCGTCCTTTCTTCCTCCCGTTTCGTTTCCCACTGCTGTGAATATAGTAAGTGTTGGCTTAGCTTCCTTTAGCCTCTGGTCACAGACAAGCGGCTTCTTCTAATTCTTTCCCAGTTTTATTGTAATTGACATATAATGTTGTGTAAGTGCAAGATGTACAACATACTGATTTGTTGTATGCATATATTGTGAAAGGATTGCCACAGTGGATTAGTTGAATCCATTGCCCCACCTAGTTACAATTTTTCCCCTTGTGTAAGAACTTTTAAGATCTACTCTCTTAGCAACTTTCAGATATACAATACCATATTATTAACATTAGCCATCATGTTTACAGTACTAAATGGCCCCTTTTAAACTTCATCCTCTGTGTTTGGGATCTACCCACGTAAAATAATGACAATCCCAATCTCCCTCAATGGGACTTGTCAAAAAAAAATTAGTATTCAGCCCTGGCCAGGTGGCTCAGTTGGTTGGAGCGTCATCCCGTACACCAACATGATGTGGGTTTGATTCCAGGTCAGAACACGTACGGGAGGCAACCTATAGATGTCTCCCTCTCTCTCCCTGTCTCTCCCTGTCTCTCCCTGTCTCTCCCTCTCTCTCCACCCACCCCCCCAATTCAGTAAACAGATCCTCGGGTGAGGATTTAAAAAAAAATCAGTATTCAGAAACAAAGGAGCTATATCAATCCCAGAAGCTACAGAGAGGCCTCTAATTCCATGTCCCAAGTGCTTTGTGTTGAATTATTTTTTTTCTCTTTTCCAAATAGTGTTCTAGAAGGGGTTATGTTCCTGATGAAGGACTTAATGGGCAACTTACTGGAAAATATCCATATTGAAAGCACTGACATCCAACTTTAACTCATGTTTTGGAGCACCTTCCATTAGGCACGTCCACGCGGCCTATGTGAAGTGCAGAGCGAAGTGTCCAGTACGAGGTCACCAACGTAACACAGCTCTGTGCACAGCTCCAAATGGTGGCCCCGTATGCTGTTGAGACTTAAAGTTTCCAAACACGAGTTAAATTTGTCAGATAAAGAATCTATCTCATCCAATTACCGTCTGTTTTATCTATTTAGCTGTGTGTGGGCCTCCTGAAAAGGGGCCGGGGAACTCAGGTCAGAAACTCGACGGGGCCAGGCGGCGAAGTGTATGCGTCACAGTGGTATAAACAGCAGCGTGGCTACCACTGGCCAAGCCCTGAGAGCGTGACCGAGTACGCGGGGACTCCCGGTGTTGTTGTTTATGCCATTTGGTAAATATTTCCACTGCAGCCCTTGGCGAGCTGATGGCATTTCATTTTACAACCCATCATGATGATAGGAACCAATCCCAGGAAAACATCAACAAGCCGTTATAAACCATAGTGTTGGAAGATGAATGCGACCCCGGAGACCTCGGTTCCATCCGCCCCCCATCCCCTCACACCCTCTCCCCACCCCCCTTAGTGTTCAGTGAGTTTCTTTAGCCAAAGTGGTTGCCATGGCTCTTGGGTCAAAAGGAGGATATTTGGAGGGATTTTTCTAAACACACACATATAAATGTTGAGAAATAGGCCTCTAAAAAGTAGGAGTCATACATAGACCCCAGCCCCTCTCAGTGAGCAAGACGAAAAGACAGTAAAGTGAGCTCAAATGAGGGGGGCGAGGGCGGGGTGGGGGGGGTCTCTGACACCAGGCTCGCCTTCTACTCCCTCTGCACACAGCCTCCTAAGACATTTTCCATTTTTGAACGAGGAAACAATAATTACATTTTAAGTTGCGTTGGTTAAGAACAGAAAACTATAACTTGGCACGAGCTCCCACCCTGGCCTTTTAGAACGGGCTGGTCTGTAACACCATACTCGGTCTGTTTTCTATCAGTGATTCCGAGCCAGCTTATTAAACAGATTTATACAATGAAAGAATCTAATAACAGAAACATTCACCTCCTTTATTACTTGGCATTATTTATGGTTTGAGTTTTTTTCAGCTACTTTTTTTATGCACCGGAATCTGGCAACATTATACTTCATAAAGTTTGTGTACCAAAGTAGAAGTAGGTTGGGGGTTATAATGTGTGTCCCCTCTTTCCGGCCTTGTGGTTCCCCCGGCAGAGATGCTGAGGACCTGTCTGTCCCATCCTCTCAGTGTTTTCAGCATGGAATCCTGTTTCCTTTTGGAGTCCATGATTCCTGACCCAAGCAAAGGTTGACCCCCCCCCCACCAGCCCCCTCCCCCACCATAAGGAGTAAATGCTTCTTTCAGCCCTGGGTTTAGCAACAAAGAAGAAACAAACCTTAGCTTGTGTGAGAATGTTTATAGGGGGAATTGGATAATTTTTAACTGATTTGCAACTATCTCTCAAAATTTTCAAGATGGAAAAAATATCCAGAATCTTCTACCATCCCCCCCCCCCATTCATTCCAGGATAATGAGGGATTATGGAGAGGTAGTGGAAATATTTTGAGAGAACTGGTATGGGGAGATGAGAATACATGGATAGTAAACTCTGTGGCATCCCTCCCCAGATTGCCCTTCGTAGGAGAGGTAGCAGGGAGCCCCTTAGAGGGGCCTAGCTGGGCCCGAAGGGGGCGGCAGATGGGCTGTGACGTGGCCAGTGTGGCCCTGGTCCCTCCCTGCCTCGCTCACCCTCCACTTCCCAGCCTCATCATATCATGAGAGAATATCTTGATGTGTTTGTTTTCCCGGAAAAAGAACAGTTTCCATCTCAGATAGGTGTAACCCCACTACCTGAGTGCCCTGCCTGCCTCCCGCCCCCCTCAAGGAAAGCACATACAGAGGCCACTCTGAGCAGAGTGTGGAGCTGGAGAGCTGACCCCTCCAAGGGTGGTTCTGCATTGTGAAGCAGCCACTGTGGGAAGGTGGTGGCCTGTAATGGGTTGAGAGGAAGGGGAAGATGCCGAGGGGGAAACTGGGAGCTTCCCATGGATCTACGCACCCTTGTAAGGAGAGGCCCGTGTAGTCCAAGGGAACTTGGAAAAGGAAGCCATGAACACTAATAAATGAGAACATTGGTGGTTAAAGATGAAGGTATAAAATTAAGGGAAAGCTTATGCTTAAAGCAACTTTCCTTATAAAAACAACAGTATTTAGGTTACCATCTCAATAAGGAAGCCATATCCCAGCCATGTGGCAGGAATTAGTCCCTGCCATCCATATGGTTAATAATAATAAATATAAGAATTCGGAGGTTAATGAACCTAGTTCTGGTTCTCAATTATCTCTGGGAATTGCCATGAGTTTGCCGGGTGAATGGAACAAAGAGATCACATTTCTCCCTTCTTCCAGACTTCCAGCCTCCCCACCGTGCCCCCCGCCACCCCGCCCCTGCTCTACAGGCATATGCGCCTCCATATCTGTGACCCACCAGTCCCTATCTTGAAGGGTCTCCTGAATGATCTGGAAAGAGGCCATCTTAGAACTCGCAGATCTCTCTCTGGTCTACATGTGACCCAGCCCTCAGAAACCGCTATCTCCCTGAGCCCAGCCATAAAGTGAAGGTGTGAACCAAAACTTAGGGGTGTGAGAGACAGGAAGAGGAAGAGGCCGCCACGCCCTGCCCCGCAAGAGCTCAGTCTCCTTCTGTCTAAACAGATCATTCTAGTGGCAAACACTGAGAGAGAAAAAGGACTCCCAGTTCTGCTGGCCTGCATGTGTGTGTTGGGGGGAGGAGGCTGGGAGGAAGGCAGTGGAAGGAAGAGGAGGGAAGGCTTCTTCCAGCTGGTCTCTGAGGATTTTCTAGATCACCAGTGGCAGTGTCGCTCAGCAGATAAGAACACAGAACCTAACATAGTCCATATTGACTTCAGTTCTCAGCTCTGCCTCTTCCAGCCGTGTGACCTTGCTCGACTTACTTAATCTCTCTGTGCCTCAGATTCTTCATCCACAAAATAGTTTACCTACATCCTAGGGTTGTTGTGAAGATCAATGAGTTGACATTTGCAGAACACTTAAAATACTGCCTGACAGTAAATGCCATATAAATATTAGCTATTATTATTTTCACATATTTTGTGTGAATGTGTATGAATGTGATACATGTATATCTATCCTTTTTCTTATTTCAGTTGATACTATACTGAGAGCCTAACTTGCTCCACATGTCAGCACGTATAGAGATTTACTTTACGACATTGATTTAAAATCAACTTCTTTTAAGAAATTGTATAACAAGCCCCGTCAGAGATTGCAGATTCTGCGTGGCGGTTCCCCTCCAAGATCGGATCTCACTGTGGTTCACGGAGTTACATCCTCCAAAGTCCACATTTGGGATCTCTAATCAGGCCATTCGGTTTGTGAAAATTTTAGATATTTGTTTTTTCTTTCTGTTTTTTAATATATTTTATTGATTATGCTATTACAGTTTTCTCATTTTTTTCTCCCCTTTATTCCCCTCCACGCTGTACACCCCCCCTCATTATCATTCCCCCACCTTACTTCATGTCCATGGGTCGTACGTATGAATTCTTTGGCTTCTCCATTTCCCATAGTATTCTTAACCTCCCCTGTCTATTTTCTACCTACCATTTATGTTTCTTATTCCCTGTACCTTTTCCCCCATTCGCCCCCTCCCCATCCCGGCTGATAACCCTCCATGTGATCTCTGTTTCTGTGATTCTGTTCCTGTTCTAGTTGTTTGCTTAGTTTGTTTTTGTTGTAGGTTCGGTTGTTGATAGTGGTGAGTTTGCTGTCATTTTACTGTTCATATTTTTTATCTTTTTCTTAGGCAAGTCCCTTTAACATTTCATATAATAAGGGCTTGGTGATGATGAACTCCTTTAACTTGACCTTATCTGGGAAGCACTTTATCTGCCCTTCCATACTAAATGATAGCTTTGCTGGATAGAGTCATCTTAGATATAGGTCCTTCCTTTCATGACTTGGAATACTTCTTTCCAGCCCCTTCTTGCCTGCAAGGTCTCTTTTGAGAAATCAGCTGACAGTCTTGCAGGAACTCCTTTGTAGGTAACTGTGTCCTTTTCCCTTGCTGCTTGTAAGATTCTCTCCTTCTCTTTAATCTTGGCTAGTGTAATTATGATGTGCCTTGCTGTGTGCTTCCTTGGGTCCAACTTCTTTGGGACTCTCTGAGCTTCCTGGACTTCCTGGAAATCTCTTTCCTTTGCCACATTAGGGAAGTTCTCCTTCATTATTTGTTCAAATAAGTTTTCAATTTCTTGCTCTTCCTCTTCTCCTTCTGGCACCCTTGTGATTCAGATGTTGGAATGATTAAAGTTGTCCCAGAGTGTCCTAAGCCTCTCCTCATTTTTTTGAATTCTTGTTTTCTCATTCTGTTCTGGTTGAATGTTTATTTCTTCCTTCTGCTTAAAACCATTAATTTGAGTCCTGGTTTCCTTCCTGTCACTGTTGATTCCCTATATATTTTCCTTTATTTTGCTTTTCATAGCCTTCACTTTTTCCTCTATTTTGCTACCATACTCAACTATTTCTGTGAACATCCTGATTATCAGTGTTTTGAACTGTGCACCTGGCTCTCTCTTCATCACTTTGTTGTATTATTTCTGGAGCTTTGATCTTTTCTTTCATTTGGGCGATATTTTTTTGTCTTGGTGTGCCTGTTACATAGTAAGGGGCGGAGCTTTAGGTATTCACCAGGGCGGGGCAACCCACCTTGCTGTGTTGTGGTGCTGTATGTGGGGGAGGGGTCCGAGAGGGAACAGTGCCTGTAGCTCAGCTTTCTGCAGGTTTCCGGTCACTTTTCCCGCTACCCACAATCAAATTGGGCCCTTTTGGTACTGATTCCCAGGTGGGTGTGTTTGTGTACATTCTAGGACCCTTTGGGTCTCTCCAATGAACTCTCCTGTGAGGCTGGGAGTTTCTCCTGGTGCCTCAACCCCCACAGGTGTTTTCAGTCAGAGGTTTTGAGGCTTTGTTTCCCCCACTGGAACCCTGGGTTACATGCTATGTCTCATTCCCCAGTTGTTCCTCCCAGTTTATCCACACGCAAATGTGGGATCACCTGCTCCGCCAGCCGCAGCTTTGCCCACCCTGGTCCTCCAGTCACCACCTTGCTGTGAGTCCTCTCCACCCCGGCTGCCCATCTCCACCCCTCCTACCAGTCTGGATGAATGTATCTTCTTAACTCCTTGGTTGTCGGACTTCCATATAGTTTGATTTTCTGGCAGGTCTGGTTATTTTTTGTTTTTAAATTTGTTGTCCTTCTTTTGGTTGTGCGAGGAGGCAAACTGTATCTACCTATGCCTCCATCTTGACCAGAAGTCTAGATGTTTGTTTTTAAAATCCATGTTAGGTTATATTATTCACTGTTTGGAGAAATTAGCATGTACGAATTTCTAGGCTGCTTGAAGGACTTGTAGGTAAATTGCTGCTCTTAAGTCCTCCTGAAATACTGGGCAGAAGGGAACTTGGCATCATGTGTTTACAAGATACATTTTTAAGTCAAGTGTAAGGGTAAATAGGTCACTTTATGAGTCGGCCCCGTAAGACTTGTACTTCTTTAGACTGTCGTAATTTCTGGCAGTTCTGTTGGGATCAAAACAGGGGTATCCTTTCATCTCTTCCTCCTTACATGTGGAGCCTGGGTCATCATTAAGAGGTGTTCTCCCTGCCAGTGTTCTCCCTGCATCACCCCCCTAGGAACTGGGGATCCGCATCCAAGTCCAGGATGCTCACTTTCAGGTTCCTTGGTATCTGTGGAGGTCTCCATTAGACAGGTCTGTCTGAGGAAATGGACTGGAATGAGGAGAAAGGTGGTGTCAGCCCAGGTGGGCCAGCAAGTTCAGTGGATTCCAGTTCTCCCACAGGCAGACACTGTGTGTGATTCACATCTGGTACTTGAGAGACTGGAGTATTGGCACACCCCAAAATGATACTGACCTTGGCCATGCTGTTGGGGTAATTGGACTTTCAAGATGAACTCCCTGAACAATCTCACCACTGTCGCTGGCACAAACAGGCTTTTCTTTAGCAGCAGACATCCATGTCTTCTTGCTCCAACTTTTTTTTCTTGAACAAACATATGTATTGTGGCCAGTGCAAGGAAAATCCCACTCATCATTTTGTTCTGAGTTGTTTCCATCCTGGAACAATAGGCCATTGTACCAGGGGCCCTTGAAAATCTGGTTTCCATGCCCGGGTCTAGTTTTGTGAATCTTCTTGGAAGGCCCTAAGGCCAGGAAGCCATTGGTATTACTGAAGGATCTCCTACCACCATCAATGACATCACTGGCTTTGTATCTGAGTGGGTTTTTTTCCATTGCCAGAGAGTGAGCTTCTGCAGGAGCTTGAGGGTCAGCACTGAAGTTATTAGGAAATATCCACAAATCAAAGAGCTTTCTAAGTGCCTGTCTTTTCTCTTCATTACTCCAATGAAGTCCTTGGGCATGGCCAAGGACTTGTAACCAGCTTTGAGCATCCGCATCACTCAGGTGGAAGAAATGTGTCTCCAAGCACTTCCAAATTTCCAAGTGCAAAGGTGAGGCACTCCACATCTTTTCCTAAAATGTGGGTTCCCCTCACCCCCTCTGTGAGTGAGTCCCTTGAAGTTTTTTTTTTTTTTCAATCCTCACCCAACAACATGCTCATTGATTTTAGAGAGAGAGAAAGAGAGAGAAACATCAATCAGTTGCTTCCCATACATGCTGCGAATTGAACCTGCAACCTGGGAATCAAACCCGCAGCCTTTGGTGCATGGGTTGATGCCCCAACCAATTGAGCCACCTGGCCAGGGCGGCACTTCACATCTTGAATCTTCTCAGTCTCCTTCAAATGCTGTGCGGGTGTTAATCATGGACTCCATGTGGACTGACTGAGAAAGCTACTCTGTGTTAATCCTAGCCTACATAAGGATGAACAAACCAAAAAGTCTTTGTACTCATGGAGGTTGCCCCCGAGTAGCAGAAGTGTTGTTTCCATCCTAGAACTGTTACTGCCATCTACGAGGACACGGAGGTTCAAAGAACCGTTCCTTTCTCAAGGCCGTGCAGCTTGGAAAGGTAGCCCACAGTTCAGACGTCTGGCAGGCTCTGAAGACGGTCCTTCCACTGCGCCGTACTGCCTTCCTACAGGAAGCTTAATCTGTGGTTCCACTTAAAATATGAGGAAACATCTGGAATATTAGTTTTCAACCACATTTCAGACACAGAAAGTGGAGCCTAAGGAATAGCCCAGTTGGCTCCTCACTGAGAGTGGGTAAGAGGAGAAAAGAATTGCTGATCGCAAGCATTTTGTTACCAGAATAGCCCCTCAGGAGAGGCCCGGCTGAGCTGGGATTTGTGGGGGCCAGACAGTGTAGGGGATTTATTTCCACCGTTAGAGGACAGAGCTGGGATTCTAGTCCGGCTCCGCATCCTCCCTCGAGTCTCGCTCGCTGAAGAGGCGCAGCGTCTGGATGAGGACTTTCCGGCCGGGCCCAGCTCCGCGGTGCCGAGGCAGTTAACGATTAAACAAGAAGCAGCCTTTGGCTCCCAACCTAATGGTTTGGGTTCCAGGGCACAGGATAAAAATATACAGCTGGAAAGGCAAGCTCCCAATTAAGTGGACGAGCTCAAGCAAGAGATGTTTCAATCCAGTGTCGCCAGTGACCACACGCGGGCTCGCTGTCTCCTCAGACGGCCCCGCTCTCCCCGCCCCATACTTAGCGCTGGCTCCAGAATTGGCGGGGAGGGGGTCAGCTGGCAGCACACAAGCTTTTTCTCTTTTCCATTCAAAGAAAAACTTGCCTGCCTTCCGCCCAGTGATTTATCTTCCCAGCGATTTATCTTGTCGTCTTAAAAGCGTAGAAGGTCAGAACCAGAAGGGTCCTTAGGGATCCTCTAGCCCAGTCCAGCTCCCTGGTTTAATGCTGTGGAAACTGAGACCCAGACAGGGGAAGTGACTTGACCAAAGTCACTTTGTCAGCTAGGTGAGTGGCAGGGAGGAGATAGCAGTGGAGGGCGCCTCATGTCCATAGCAATGCGCCTGCCCCCACATGTTCCGAACCCGCACCGTTTGGCAACCTGCCAGTGACACTCTTCCTTTTCCCCCAAACATCAGCGAGCTCAGCCCTCCTCTTCTTTTACAGGAAAGGCTACTAAGGCAGGGGGTGCAAGCAATGCCCACAGAAGTGACAAGGACGGATGCCAGAAAGAGAACCACAGGATCCCAACCAGCAGGCCCCGGGCCTTCAGCCCCTGACCGCATTCCCTCTCTAAGAACATGTTGTGGGAGGGCCAAACTTGGCCTCCGCTGAGCTCCAGGCCTGCAACAGCCCTCCTAATGGCTCTGGAGTTCTGGCTTCCTCCTGCCACTGACTTTCCCCTCTGCCGCTGCCTGGGACAGCCTTACAACTGCAGTGACTTTGAGGCTTGCCAAGACAAGCCCAATAGTTGCTTTCAGACTCAAGTTCTTGCCAAGCCTGAAATAGTAATTGCCTGAAGGATTCCAAAAAGCCGGGCTTTATCTGCAGCAGAGACTCAGTAAATCAAACACAGGTCTTATCTCTCTATTCTCTCCTCTCCGTTGTGTGGTCTCCTAAATGAAAAATGTGGCCTAATCGCCCATAACAGCTGGCCTGATGTTTTATTATTTCGGCTTGCTAACCTGGTATCCTGGGCCAATACCCTGTGCACAGCCACTCAGTAATGCTCTTTACAGACTGTCCTTGTCGGGGCTGCCTTTGTGAGAAATGTAGCCTTCAGCCACCAGAGAGAATTCCAGATTCGAATGCTGTTTGCAGTAACTGTGTGTGTCTGATGTTGGAACTCCTCTGCACCCATCTGAGAAAGAGTTTGCTCAGAAAATGCCTTTAACCCTCTCCCGAACACTCCAGGGGTGTGCCCTCCTGCACTCCTTGTTCTGCGGCCACGGGGATCCTGCAGAACAGGCTCCAGTCTGACCCCGGCCTTGGCGCCCGTGCGCTCTTGTCAGAGTCACTGGGTAACCACAGAGGCAGGCGTAGCAGCCAGTGACCTCCAGTGATTCTCCCCAACCCCGAGCCCTCTCCAGCCTCGCCCCTCAACTCTCCGCCCACGTGGGGCCTGGGTTCTGACCGGGCTGAATGGCTTGTAGTTCCCTGACCGCTGCCTCATGCCCCTTTGCCTTTGCTAATACAAGTACCTGCGATGTCCTCTTACTCAGCCTCTCACCCCACTTCCTCTTCCCTTCCACCTGCCAGATGCCACCTGCTTCTACGTCCAGAGTCATTTCAAGTGGCAACACCTTTGGACCACCTTCTCCTTCAGCCCTCGGTAGGCTCTGAGGTTCCCTCGGCCACCTGCGTTGTTCACCTGGCGGTTTCTCTATTTCACTGAGCTTCAGGAGTAGGACTTTACTATCTTTTCATCTGGATTCCCTTGTGCTTAGAATCCTGTCTACTCTACAGCAGGTGCTTCGCACATAGGCGCCAAGTGGGAGAGGCATTTTGAGAGGAAGCCTGAGATGTCATTCGTAGAGCAGCAGAAGAAATGATTGTGAGCTGAACATGCGATGCTTCCTGTCTGACAAAAGAATGAAAGGAAAAAGGGTGGGGAGGGAAGGAGAAGGTGAGAATAAGTAGAGAGAGGAGGTCAAGGCTTCAAAAGAGAAATCCAGGCTCTCTGAAGGGGAGGCCCCTTCCTCTTCTTAGCCACACCCCTCCTGGGCTGACGGACAGGACTGCACCCTGCTCCATCCCTCCGGGCAGTGCTCAACAATTCCTGCCATTTAGGTTTATTGAATTAACAGTTTCAACTTAAATTATGTTTAGCTGTTTCCCCCGAAGGAACGCCTCCCGTGTGCGATCGATAGTGCTAGAAGCTAACTGCAGCCCCCGCCAGCCCTGTGTGCACCTGCTCCCGCGTGGGCAAGGCGCCTTCGCCGTCGGCCGCCGCTGGTCCCCTTAGATCTGAGAGGCTCGTGGACAGTTCTGAGATGTGTGTAGCATGCACAGAAATTGCTTTCACAGCTTTATTTGTCTAAAAATTTCAGGTTTCCTAAGTGTAGTGTCTTCTCTCTAAACAATATATTTCCGTAGTATGTCCATTATATTGTATTTAGTAGTCTTCCCCCCAGGTATTTGATAGACTCATGCGTTTTGGTGCCAGGCTTTCAGGAAGCCTTTGCTCCCTGTCTTCCTGCCACCCTCACCAGCTCAGGACAAAGTCCAGGGGCCAGCGAGAGAGCAGGCTCCTCTCCTCAGCCCACCCAGGGGTGCCATATGTAATAGGATGTCATAGAACAACGTGAGGGCAACACTGCCTAAATAATAGCCCGTGTGCTTTTATTCATTTATTCATTCACCTACTGACTATTTCTACTGTAGCAGAAAGCCTTTCTCAAACGCCTGCTTATTGGTGGGCCTGTGCTGAGAGTTAAGCCCGGCAAACTAGACAGGTCCTGGTGTTCCGGCTGTGGACCAGGGAGGCCCCACGGCCGGCACCGTGGAGTGATGGGGCCCTAGGACACGGCCTTGTGCAGATGTCTGGGCGGGCAGAGTAGTAGCAGCACTAGGGGCTGCTGGCAGTGGGTCTACAGCCGCATACTGGGAATCCAGACGGAGTCTGGGGCGGGTGGCGGCGGGAGAGGGATGGTTGACACAGTAAGGCACCGTCTTGTTCCCAGACCATAGAAACCCATCAAGGCAGGAACCGATGTGCAGCATGGCCCATCCTCAGGGATGGGACAGAAGCCTGGATCTCACAGGAGAGATGGGCACTGCATGGGAGCCAGCAGGCCATTTGCTGTGGGTGGGGGGCCCTATGCTGAGTCTCCTCCACTCCACTCACCTGAGGGCAGACTCGGAAGAACCTGGCTGAGGCCCGAGGGTGGGGAGGAGCCCGGCGGAGCCTGCCAGCTCGCTCTGACTGAGACCGGAGTGCCCTGACCAAGCTGGCTCTGTGGGCCTGACAGATCAGACCGAGTGGCAAAGGGACGGCAGAGGCCGTGTTTGTGCTTCTGGTGGCCCGGGACGTGCAGGAGGCTGCCCAGCTCAGTCCTGCCCTTCTGTTCCTCTCCTTCCACAGCCACACTGGGGATCAGGCCCCTGGCTGGAAGGGACCAGACCCACTAAAAACTGCCTCAGATAACTTCCCTGCCAGTAGGATCAGTCCATTTTTTAAGAAGATGGCTGTGGCCAGAAGTTAGTAAGGTTTCTGCAGGTGAATTCTGCCCCTTTTTTTGAGGCAGGAGTAGAGATTGGAGAACGAGCTGACTTCTCCAAATCGCAGACTCCCCTCTCGGACTCCGGGCTATGCAGAGTCCGATCTCTACTCCTTGCGGCACCTGAGTGGCAGCTATCTCCTCTCTTCCTTTCCTGCCGTTGTAGCAAACTAGAGTCTTTCTGGAAACCCACCAGGGCAGCACCATCTGTCTTTACTGTTGGCGTCAGCAGCCACACCCTTCCCCTCCCCTAAATGGCGAACGTGGCCATGTCTGAGTGTCCCGTGGCATTAACGAGGGGTGGACGGCTTAATAACATATTGAACCACAAACAGACGAGAGGTTATTCCCCATATTCCTCCCCACCCTGCGGTGCGGCAGCGCCCCATGGGGTTTCCGAAGACCACTCCTGCTCTGAGGACGTGGGCTCTTTCCAGCCCGAACTGTCCACCTGCAGCTTTCTGCTAGCGCTCGCAGTTTCATCTCCCATATTAGAGTCCAGCTGGAGTGCCTTTGATGTTGGTCTCATAATGTTAAATGTTAACTATAATTGCTCTTGGCCCTTGCTGGAGAGTGCATTCCTTCTGTTGGTATGATAATAGCCACAGTTATGTGGGCTGTGTGCTAGCTGACCACCTCAGCAATTGCTCTCCCCTGTAGAGCCCTAGAAAGAGCTTTGTACCATCTGTCGTGAAACTTGGGTTTGGACCTGGTTCTGCCGGAAGCCGTGTGACCTTGAGCAAGTCCGTTCTCTTCTCGGATCCTCATTTGCCTGCTCTGCGAAATGGTGGGAAAGGAGCGAGTAGATCTTTCAAGCCTTTCTGCCTCTAAGTCTGAGATTCCCAGATACGAAGAATGCTGTTAGTCTCACCTCCTGCCTCTGCCTCGGGCCTCCTTCCCTCCCTGCAGTTCTTTTCCCTGTGCATATCCGAGCCATTAGCCATGGTCTGGGAACACCAGTAATATGGGAGAACCTAGGGTCACGCTGACCATTTGAACCTGAACTCCACAGAGAGCCTTTTATTCTAATAAAAAGGCATGATATTGGCACTATGACACCCCCTACATCAAAGTCTATCCTATTAAGGAAACCTTAGAATTCAGATCTGCAGTCTGGCCTAATAATTTACAATTCTGCTGGGATTAGTATGATGAATAATTATATCTATTTATTTATTCCACTGTCAGAATGTTGACGCTAGGTTTTCATATTGTCCCTGTCACTAAAGATTATAATTAAATAATATGTCAAATGTATTGATCATATTCTTATAAATTTGCTTGATCGGCTGTAGAGGCCTTTCGTTGTTGCGGTATTATCACAGGATTAAATTCCAAAGTTTGCCAGGCCGTCTCGGTCTGTTTAAAAGATCTTTTTTCCTTCTTTTTAATAAACCACAAATTTCTGAAGGCTCGTCATTTTGACGTTGACTGAAGTTATTTCTCCTTCCTCTCTTGTTCAGTACTGTGTCTCTTACCCTTCAGTCAGACAACATAGCTGTAGTTCCATTAAAATGAAAAGTAGTGTATATCTTTGAAGGTAGATTTCAAATGGTTTTTTTCCTTCATGAACTCAGTTTTCTATTTTTTCTAGGCATTTCTTATGAGAAATTTTCCAAAAGAAAAAGTATGTCTTTCCAATTTTTCTAGCCTTTAGTTTCATCCTTCCAATAAAAAAAAAATAGCAAATAAGCATATATTTATTAGTCAACTTTCTATCTCTGAAAATAAGAGCCTGGCTAAGGAGATGCGGTGTAATGAAAGGTGAAGAGGCAAGGTAGGGATTCAGTGAAGAGGGGCATTTCTGGGTTCGATTCTGAGGACAGGTATGGAAGGGAAGGTGCATGCAGAACTGTCCAAGATTATATGGGAGGCCAAGGACGGCACCGTAGGGCTGGGAAATGAGAGACAGGCGGAAAAAGGAACATCTGGGGTACGCAGGACACCCCTGTACCTCTGATGGTTATCTGTCTTGCATCACTCTGAAATGCTCGTTACGCTCCTGTTATACTAAAGCTGTTCTGCATTTTTCCTTTTCTTTAAAAAAAAAAAAAAATATCCAAGGCCCTAGATGTTTGTCGAAAGGACAAACCTAGATATTTTCTACATGGTGGGCCAGGAAAAAATGGCTACTTTTGTACACACACACTTTGCCTTATAGGCCTAGAGAAACCATTACCAAGGGAACTTTCAGAGTCCATATGCTATGTTTATGATGCTTGCGTAGGGAAACTTCGGACGTAGAAAACTGAAAAGAGGGGTAAATTGAGAAAACAAATTGTGCTCA
Organism: Desmodus rotundus; assembly: GCF_022682495.2. NCBI lineage: Eukaryota > Metazoa > Chordata > Mammalia > Chiroptera > Phyllostomidae > Desmodus > Desmodus rotundus. The sequence goes on along the minus strand of NC_071395.1, from coordinate 93,068,793 downwards.
ATAACTGATACTTAGTGATCTCTGCTTATATGCTGACTTCTGGAGTTCTTCTTCATCGTCCGTCCCTTGTAGTTGTTCCAATGACAGCACGCTGTTTCTCTGTGCTACAGATGAGAAAATCTCCATTGTTCCCCGCCCATGGCCTCCCGGCTGCTGACCCAGGCCCTCGAAGCCTGCGTCTTCCGTGCCACGCTGCTGTTGTCTCTAGTTTGCTTCTCTCAGAGCTACTTCAATAAAGCCACTGGGGTTGGATGGAATTTTAGGCGATCTGTGAGATACAGAACGTCAGATCGCTCACAGTGCACCCCCGCTCTAAGACACACAGTGCAGTCACTTTATGTGCCCGCTTCTGAGTGCGTCGGGCAACTCCGCACAAGCAGGCGTCTTCATCTTCTTTGTTTCAGATGTAGCAGCTGCGACCCAAAGATGTTAAGTGCATCTGGCCAGGCTAGTAATTGGTAGAATCAGAATTTGAACTCGGGTCTCTTTGACTCTAAAACCCAAGGTCTCTTCTTGTGCATCAGGCACTCCCTTCCTAGACAGCCAAGCTCCAACCCCGACAGACCTGGGCTCATCGCTGGGCCGGGGCTCTCAGCCAGAGACGCTGGAGGAAGAAACATTTGATCCCACACCCTTCGTCCAGCCCAGTTCTCCTTTGCTTTTTTCCTAAGTCATGAAACACTTACCTGCTTTAGTGACAGGACCCAGAGGGTATAATTAGACTTTTTCTAGTATTTGCTTTGGATGTTTCATGTGTTTTCTTAATAGGCAAAGAGGATTTCTTCAGTCTGCCTGAAACACATGTGATAAGCTCTTTGGTCACGGTAACGATATGTCATTATCACATGTGCTTCGCCACTCACAGAGGGCTGTCGTGTGCCTTATCTCAGGTGACTTTCACAGCATGCTGTGATGGAAGCGGGGACTATTACTACTAGTTCGTTTTACAGATTTTTTAAAAAGACGCTCTGGTGGCTAAGTTGGTTGCAACATTGTCCCTCACACTTAAAACGGTTGCAGGTTTGATCCCTGGTCAGGGTGAGTACGGGAGGCAACCAGTCAAAGTCCTCTCTCTCTCTCTCTGACATCAATAAACATATCATATATCCTTGGGTGAGAATTTATTTTTTAACAAAGAGGCCCAGAGAATTAAAGATTTTCCTGTATCACAGAACCACTAAGTAGTAAAGCAGAGACTAGAACTCACGTCTTCTGAATCCTTAATCTAGTGTCTTTTGGCCTCCTATCCTTTTTTTTTCCTGAGCTTTACAGACAGAAATCAAATGTGGTATCTCCAGTTTCCATTCTTTGCTCATTTGTTTAAAGTAGCTTCTCAGTTTCCTTCTGGCTTCTAGTCCTCTGGAGAGATGTGGCACAGAATTAAATGGCCACACTTCCCTAACACAGGGAAGGACAGAGCAGAAGACAAAGATGAAAGATGCTGGCTCTCTCTGACTAAGAGGTAGACTCATACCCGTCCTCCCCACCCTCATCTCCCGGAACCCATCCATCCTCTGGCTTCTTAGGGAGCTCAGGACTATTTTCAAGGGCTGTGGACCTTGGGCCAGGCAGAAGTGCAGGAGCAGAAGTGTGATGGAGAGTGGCTGGTGACCCCTAGGGTGGCAGGAGGTTTTGGCCGGGCAGCCCTTTCCTGCTGTGAACCACGTGGGCAGCCCTGTAGACCTGGGCTTCCATGCTTTCAGGGAACCTCGCTCTGCTGAGCGTCACTTAGGTTGTCATCTGGGCCTCGTCATCAGGAATTCTTCACACAGGAGCAAGCCCTAGGAAGAAAGGCCAGCCAATTGTCCTTGTGGCTGCTCTAGACTGAGACTCAACCCAGCCTAGCGTTCTCCATTCCAGCCCATGCTTTGGCTAGGAGGCAGTTGAGAATAGCGGGAGGGGCCCAGGGGGCTGGGTTTTGGGCCCCTCAGTCTGTGTGACCATGGGCCTGTTAGGTGATCTCCCTGAGCATCACCACAGCTTCCCCATCAGTAAAATGTGGATAATACCACCGGATGCCACTTATTCCCTCGGGTTGTTATTAGGAGGGAAGCATGAGCTCATGTGTGAAGAAGGCACATTGCTCATTCTATAACTCAGGGATCCTCAACCCCCAGGGCCACTGACCGGTACTAGTCTGTGGCCTCTTAGGAACCAGGCCACACAGCAGGAGGTGAGTAGGGGGCTAGTGAGCGAAGCTTCATCCCGCTCCCCATCCCTCAAATTACTGTCTGAGCTCCTTCCTCCCCCTCTTCCTCCCTCTCTTCCTCACCCTCTTCCTTCCCACCCACCCCTCCCCACCCCTGCCGGCTATGGAAAAATTGTTTTCCACAAAACTGGTCCCTGGTGCCAAAATGATTGGGGATCACTGCTATAGCCCACTCAGATGTAAGGGGCTCACTCTGAGGGAAGGTGCTAGACTCTGGAAGATTGTGTTTTGGGGTGGGGGCAGCCAAACCAAGTTGTTTTTAAGAAACAGAAAGAATTCTGATGAGGGCGGTGCTGCCCACTGAGGGGACACTCGTCCGCCCTACACCGTCCCATCCTCCTAGGAGCGAGGTTGTCACTCAGCCACAGTTCGACTGGGACCTTCCTTCAGGCCTGAGGCTTGGCCAAGAACATGGCCTCCCCGTGCCTCCCGCTCTGCTGTCCCTTCTCCCCTCTCTCCAGCCTCCACTTCATTTCAAACAAGCGAGTTGTGTTGGTTAGTTTTTTAATGAGGTTTTCCCAGCCTGTTGTTTTTTTTTTTTTTTTTGTCCTTGACCATAAAGAACTCCCAGTTACTTGAAGCTGAAAATAAAATTTGGCCAGAAGTAAGCTGAGAATATATAGTCTCATTATTGGTGTTGATATTTTTAAGTCTCTCTTTAAGAAAAAGAGAAAGGCTCTGGGAGAAAGGGGGGATTTGTCATGGGATGAATATCTGTTTGAGTCCCCTAGAGTGAGGATTTTACATCTTTTCCTGAAAACAAGGCGCCTTCCTTCTTTTTGGAGAGAGTTGTGGCTATTTTGATGCCTTTTGAAAACACCACAATTAATTTGATTGAGCTGCTAAGCCGCGGGTTTAGAGAAAGGAAAAAGAAACAGGATAATGGTCACATGGACTTTGCATCACATGGGGAAGTTTGCTGCAGCCCAACAATCCTTTACACAGCTGATGACCGCAGGCCAGACTGTTCACTTCACAAAAGGGAGTCTTTTAAAGATGAGAAGACTTTTGTCTAGAGCCCGAACTTCCCCAGGGGAAGGACTCATTTATAGCCCATTCTGATTATTTTTTCCTCGTACAGTTCCCTGGTTGGATGTGAAGATATGTGGAACACTCAGCCACGACAGGGGAAGAAGTGCAGTGAGAAACTGGCCCCTGGGAGTCCCAGCCCCAGGGCCCCATCTCAGCTCTGATGCTCCCTGGAAAGCTGTGCAGTCACTGGCATGGCCCTGTCCTGGGGTTTCTGCTTTATAAAATGAAGCAGTAAAATGAAAATCTTTTCTACCTTGGGGCAAGAATTGGTGACCAGGGCCCCCAGTTCCTTCCTCCATGTGGCATCTCAGTCAAAAAGTGGGTCTCCATGGCCTTTGTGGACCCCACTTCCTTCAGGGACCATTCGGCACTGTGGTGCAGAATCCCCAGGAAGCAGGCAGCCTGCCTGCCGGGATCCAGGGCTTGTAAACTGCCCAGCAGAGGCAGGCAGCCTCCGCTAGCCTCGGGCCCTGGGGCCCTGTGGGGCTTGGTTGGCTCTCTGTCTCTCCCCTTTCCCAGACCACCTTTTCCCTTGTCATTTGTCCCTTCTTCCTGGAGGAACATGGTAACTACTGTCAAAGCCTGGGTAAGAGATGAGATTAGAACTCTCCGTATCTGAGGTCTTTGGGGGTCTTCTCATCGTGTTCACCGTAGCTTGCTGCTGGCACCCCAGAACTTGCTCAGCAGGGCCTCCTTCCTGTGTTCCCAGGGCATGCGTGGAAGCCCTTTCAAGCACTTAGCATGCAGGCCATGCTGTGGCTTTCCCCTCCCATCAGGCTGCAGGCCCTGCCTTCCTGTGTCTCTGTATCCCTAGGGCCTGACACTTGCTGTGGGCGCAATAAGTGTTTCCATGAATGAGCGAGTGAATGAATGAATGAATGGTGAGAGGAACCTGCAATGCTTGCACCCAACCCTTCATTGTACACAGTGATGAAAGTGAAGCCCACAGCTGCTATGTGAATTGATCGTGCAGAGAAAACTAAAACTGGGATTACGTATATGTGTTTGTTTATTATTTTTAAATTGAATCTGTTGGGGTGACACTGGTTCACAAAACCACACAGGTTTCACGTGTGCAACTCAACAGAACATCACCTGCACGCTTTCCCTCTGGCTGTTACCACACTGTTGTCTGTGACTATGTGTGACGTATGCATTTGTAATAAGTGTACCTATTTACATATGTCTTTATATACTATACTATATATAATACATACAAGTGATCTCAGTTCCAGCATATCCTGACTGTAGCGTATTTATATACGTATCCTGACTCAGGGTTGGCTGTGTTAGTAAAGAGCAAACTGAACTAGCCGAGAAAGGAAGCAGCACCGAACGGTAAAGCAAGAGCCGGGCTGCGTACCCTGCAGGGACTGGTTGTGTGGCCTCGGCTAAGTTATTTCCCCTCCCTCATCGCATCCGCCTCGTTTATAAAATGAGGGTGTGCGTGAGATGCTCTCTAAAGTCTTTCCTTGTTCAAGTCTGCTGTCCTAAAAATTTTATGAGTTTTTAGAAGAAAAGTTTGAGCTTCTTGAGAAGAATAAAAAAATTTTTTTTAATGAGCTAGAGAGTTATGGCAAGGGTTTTTTGTTACAAATTTGTATCTTGAAACCCACCTCCACTAGGTCCCTTCCTGAGCACTTCGTGCTTTAGAAGCCCCCTCTCCTCCTCCCACCACCGAGCTCGCAGTTGGAGGCTTTGGGACCAGGACTCCCGTCTCTGTGCTGTGGCCCCATTGCACGCAGGGAGCAGCAGAATCCTGTCTCTGTGCTGACTGGAGACCATGGCAAGGAGCTCTCAGCCCTACAAACGGCACCCTGACCGGTTCCTGTCTGTGGGACTGGCACTCAACCCCCATTCTGCCCCACACGTAGTGGGGCAGGCTCGACCCGCCCTGCACAGCTTGAGGCCTCCCTGAGGTGGGAAGGAAGGGTGACCCTCTGCCCCAGGGCGCTGGCACTGCCCAGCGGGTGGTAAGCAGTCCTGCCAGGACCTGCGGGGGCTCTGCCTGAGGGCATCGCTGAGCAGCGGAGTCACACACCAATTCATTCTTGGTCAGTGGCAGGCACATTTCACACTGAATTCCACCCCATGCGGCTGTGTCTAATTGGACAAATTTGAACAGCAGGCAGCATGGCCACTGCAGCAAGGAACATTGATATATGGCCCAGGCAAGGGACTAAAATCTTAAAGTGACAGGGGTTCTTTTTCACAAAGTGACTGGCTGGGTTCCAGGAGTAACAGGCCTGCCTAGCAAGAGAAAGATGGGCCAACTCTACAAAGCAGGGGCTCTTTTAAGGAGGTGTTTTTGAAAAGGGTGTCTCCATTTCTGCTGGTCTCTGTGGCAAGATAAACAGTAGAGGGTGGTCCCTAGGGACTGTCCTCTGGGAACCAGTCACTCTGAATGCTTCTCCCACCAAAAAAACTGATGAACCTTGCTAAAATATTCCACAAGGAAACCCTGACAGAAAAAAAGAATGAAGAATCGTGTTGCCGTACATTACTGAGGACCCACCATTCATTAGGCCGACATCCATCACGAGTCTGTTAAGTGCTAGTACGTGCACCATTCAATCGCTGCGCCTGGACACAATGGGGCTTGTGAAGTCTACGGGCTAGGGAGGGAAAAAGACATTAATCAAATAATCTCACAAATAAACGCAATTACAAATTGTGAGAAGTGTTATAAAGGAAAAATTCCATGTGGTATGAGAGCATCTGAAAGGGGTATTCGGGAGAGCCTCCCTGAGGACTTCACATGTAAGCTAAGCTCAAAGGGGTGAGTTAAGTCAGCCAAGGGGGCGGGGATGGTGGAGGTGAGGGGAATGGTGAAAGACAGATTGTGAGGCGGGAGCTCAGCGCCCAGAGAAAAGAGAATGGGGTGTGGCAGTGGGGCCTTGCTGCTCTGGTGAAGGAGTTTAGTCTTGTCCTAAAAGCGATGGGAAGCGTGATTTCAGCAGAGAGCGATCTGATCCTGTTTGACATTTGAGAAGACCTCTCTGGATGATGGACTGTACAGGCGTCCAGTCGGAGACGCCGGACTAGATGAGGCTGGTACCAATAACAAGCTGAAGTGGACAGTTCCAAGGGACATTTAGGAGGTGTGGTCAACAGGACTTTGTCATGGAATCAAGAGGGGTAAGTGAGAGAGATGTTAAGGGAGGTCCCCAGTTTTATGACTTATTTTACTCCTTTTTTATTTCATTCACTGGGAGTTGCTGGTCCTGTGGAGGAGGAGGTGTGGACAGGTTGAGTTTCCATGGAGATGTCAAGATGCTGACTCCACATCCTCTGAGTTGGACCTAGGGCCTTCAGCACAGAAGAGACGTCTGGGCTGTGTGTTGCCTTGGAGAAGGATGGGGAGAGAGGGATGATGGGAGAGGATGAAAAGGTGGCCTGGGCATCTCTCTCCCTTTAGGCATCCCAAAGTCTATTTGGAGAAGACACAGGACTGCAGTCAAGCAGACATGTACAAATTGATATAATAAATGTAAATGTTCATGATTCTGAAGACAAGCAACGAGGCTGGAATGAGAGTTACTTGTCAGCCAAGTGCGTAGTGTGGAGAGATGCGGGCACGGCACAGATAGACGACAAGGCCGACCTGACCAGAGAACCCTCATGAAGGCGGTGAACCCTTCACAGCAGGCTGACGGCGGGCGTTGGCTTTGTTTGAAGTTCCTAGTGCTTGTTCAGACAGGGTGGGTGGGATGTAAACTGGTACATCCTTTTTGGAAGACAGTTTAGTAGTAACCACTATATATTAATAGTTTGTTCATTTTGACACAGCAGTTTATCTTCCAGGGATTTACCGTACAAAAATTTAGGCATAAACAAGCATTCAGGTATAGGAGAAGGTACCGTTGCAGTAACAAAGGAACACAAAACCAGCAACAGTGGCCGGCCAGTAGAGGAGTGCGTGATGGTGCATTTTGGCATGTGCATATCATGGAATAGCATGAAGGCATTAAAAAGAATATTTTTAGGCTTTCAGAGAGTTGAAAAGCTAGTGTGTAATATGCTTTTATAGGGGGAAAGGCACTAGCGTAAGCCCCACTCAGTTAACAGTGGTTCTGGGGAAGTAAAAACACAAAACAGGGACTTCTCACTTATGTGGTTTTACTTAGTTAAAATATATTTTGCAATTAACATACATTGCTTTTCTATTAGAGCTAACAGGAAAGACTTTTTAAAAGAGAACTCAAGCGAGGGGCCAGGGGTAGCTCCTGGCTGTGGACTAGCTCCTCTGGACCACAGTAGGAGGAGGGGAAAGGGCTTGCACACTCTTGACTTCCAGCCTCTCCTCCTCCTCGACACTCACCTGTGTGACTCCGCTGCCCTTGTCTATGGATCCTGCAAGGCCATGCTCAAATACATACTCTTCCAGGAGCTCTTCCTGTCTAGCAAGTGCAGGGTGTTGGTTTCCTGAGCATTTATTGAGAATTTCCTTATGTCGGGCACTGTTAGGCGCTGGAGATACGAAAGTGAGTCAGACAGGCTCCCTGCCCCAAAGAGGCTCCCTGTGGAGTGGGAGAAATCGCCAAGTAAACAAATGATTGCGGAACTTAGCTTAGATGCCCTGAGGTCTCTTCCAAGTGGAAAAGCCTTCCATTCAAGGAAGAAGGCCCAAAATTTCTGGCTTCTTTTCACAAGCTGGGAGGCATGCTCCACGAGCAGTTTCTTACTTTCCCAACTATTCTGTCCTGAATTGGCCTGGGCACCCGAATGCAGGCCTTAACTCCTGGGGCAGCAAGCTGTTCCGCTCTGTGGAAGGTTTTCCGGAGGCAGCAGACAACACTGAGTCTGCAGCCAGTTGGCTGAGCTGATGACCTGATGGCTTCTCAGACCTGGTCATCCCTCAGCATCACATGCCAGCGAGCGCAGGGGGAACACGTGACGGGCACACAGGCCTCTCTGGGAGCTGCCGTAGCGCCCCAGCGCTCTCACTCTGCTGATGACCTAGGGCAAATTACTTTCCCACAGCAGGCCTCAGTTTCCTCGTTTGCAAAATCAGCAGGTGGTGTTGAGTGGTCTCTGCCGACATTGACGCCCTACAATCATGGTGAAACAGCCCTGCCATGTCCCTGATGGGTCAGATGAAGCCACTTCCCAAAGGCCCATCTCTGGGGTAGGTGTGCGGCCCGTCGGGAGCGCCTGCCGCAGTGCCAGGCACACACTAGGTGCTCACCATGTGCTTGTCGTCGTCAACAGCCTGCCCCAGCTGCTAGATACAGTAGGAGCTTACAAGACTTTATCCTGCCTTCCAGAAGCTTCCAACTTTTCTGAAAGGCAAGAGAAATGTTGGTGAACAGTAGCCCCAGAGAACCCTCAGGACACAGAGGTGGAGGGGCGGAGATGGTGGTGGCTGGAGTGAGAGGCGGGGTCTTCGGCTGGTCAGTATCCAGAGGCTCCTGCTGATCTTCAGGGAGGTTGTCCTTTCTCGGGCACATGGCAAGCCCTGCTGGCGTGTTTCTCTCCAGGGCATCCTACGCCCTGGCTCAGCTTCTGACGGTGTGTGAACACCAGAGCTTCTGAAGTTTCCTCAGGAGCAAGGGAGGGGAAGGTGTTGGAAAGCAGCCAGTTGCCCCTCTCCCTTTATTCAAGGGTACCTTGCCGCCCACCTTGGCGGAGAGAAAAGGTCCAACTAAATAGGACCCTTCCTCTCTCCTACTCCCAGGGGTTAGAGAAAGTAAAAGAGGAGTTCTTGTCAAGAAAACCATGAACAAAGAACACGCTTCGGTACCATTTTTGCCACTTCCATCTGGTGTGGGCTTGTTGGTGTGTACTCAGCACGCAGCAGGTGTACAGCCTGGGCCTGTTGGCCTGAAGCGGCCTCCCTCCTGAACCCATCACCGGGGCTGACAACAGCTTTATCTGCCCATAATTGAGCCCATGATGGGTTTGGGCGGTGTACTTTCTTTGGTTTATACCACACGGCCTTTTCCATGTATCATCCTGTGCTGGTCTGTCTCTTTCGTATGTTGGGCTAATCTTCTCCATATGTGCGTCTGGTTTGGCATGCGCGTCCCGACCTCCCATGAGGAGGGCAAGGCTGCTTCAGACGAGGGTGGGGAGGCGCCGCCCAGCCCACCAGGCTCTGGAGCCGGGCCGTTGGCTGGCTCTCTGAAGAAGGCAGTCCTTTCTGGGCCTCCTCTTTCTCTTTCTAGAAAGGCTCTGTGGAGAGATACCCTGATGGGCTTTTCTCTGGGGCTTAGTGGGGCATGAGAGGAAGATGTTCTTTGCAACTGCCCGGAGACTCACGAGGTGCAGAGTCTCGCCAGGCCTAAGGTGTGCCTTGCTGTTACGCAGGCAACATGTGGCTCTCAGGTGAGGAGTCCCCTAGGCCTTGAATTTCTTGCTCTGACTACCAGCACCCCCTCTTCCCCTCCCTTCACCACCTTAGAGACCAGGCTTCCATCCTCAGCGGGGTAGTGCTTGCTCACCACGCTGCCCAGAGAGGCAGATAGATTAAGGAGGAGGGGGAACAACCCGACAGCAGAAGAAGAAACCTCACGTGAAGACTGTGTTTCAAGTTTAGAAAGTTCTTTCAAATTCACTACTTTTATCAATCCCCACAACCACCCTGTGAAGTCAGAGTCATTATCCCCAAGGCTCAGGGAGGTCACGTGGCAAGTCAGAGGCTGGGAGAGCCCGGACCGTGTGTCCCAGCTTCCTGATGGCAAGTTCAGTGCTCTTTCGGAAACACCGCCCTCCCCTAGTTTCCACTGCCGCGGCCTAGGAGCTCCACAAACCCTGTCACGTAGACCCCATCAAGGTGCTTTTTAGGGCTCTTTCTGTCTCCCCAGTGCCACCCCCAGTCTATCTCTGGACCTGGGCTAGCACAGAGAAATGCAATCCCTGTGACAGGAACAGGTTCAGTTCCTGCACAGGGAGCAGCTGGCCCCCCAGGCTCCATCAGCCACTGCTGCTACGGTTGCTGCTCTTAGAAAAGCCCCATCGTCAGAGGGGTCTGTGCCCAGCCGCTGATCTCCACCTGCGATCTGCAGAGGGCACCAGTTCTCCTCAGGCAGTGGCTGCCGGTGACCTCAAGCCAGGCCCAGGCCCAGGCCAAACTGGAGGTATTATGTAAGCCTCTGCCTCGTCATCAGCAATAGCACACCTCCCTCTCGGCCCATCCTTGGCGGTCCCCAGCCCTAAGCCATCCTGTGCAGACCATACAGTGTACGCCAGCCCCTACTTCCTCCCTGAGCCCAAGAGCCCCCTTTCTGGGCGTTTGTTTCCCTGATAGAGAAATGGTGTCAGCATCCATGCATGCAGTCTTCAATTCATTCATTTAATACTAATGCAACATAAAATGATGAGCCCCCAAGATTCAGATTCTAGGGCCCCAAGCCCTGCTGATTCAAAAAGGTAATCAGAGACAATCTCTGCCCTCCAGATGTTCACAGTCTAGCAACGAAAACAGATGTGTAAACAGATAAACAGTAGGAAATCAACAAAGTGCTTCCCAGCTCATGTCAGAGCTGTCTCATTGAAAGCTGCTGAGGGAAAGAGAACGAGGGGATCATTCCTTACAAGTCTTGGAAAAGCACGTGGGAGACAAGGGTGAGCTGGATGACCTTGGGCAAGTTATATAACGTCTGAGCCTCGATTTCCTTATCTATAAAGTGGAGTTATAATGCCTGTGTTACCGAGTTTTATTGTAAGGATAATACAGAAAATATGCAAGCATTGAGCCAATGCCTTACGCGTTATACAGCATAAGAGAGCAAAGGAGCTACAAAGAATATTGAATTGTAGTTTTTGGAAAAACAAGTGTCACAGGGACGGGACAGCTCATTATAACAGCAACTGGTATTTATTCGTGCCCAGTAAATGCCCAACCTCTTTATGGGCCTTGGCCCAGTCCCCGAGGCTGAGACGTCTACTACAGCCTGGGCTTTCCGAGCACAAGTTGGCTTCTGAGTAGAAAGAACTTGAACTGGCATCCAGAGCAGGACCTCCGTCACTCAAGAACTACAGTCGCATGGCCCTGGCACGGTTGTCACCCAGGGGCCCCTCAGACGGTCCACTGTCTGAAGGAGTGCTTCCTCAGGCACGTCACTGCCCCCTCGTAGCCTTCCATCATTTCTGACCCATTTCTTTCTCTCCTCAAGTCGACACCGGCAAACTCCCTTAGGAGGCCCCGTTTTAGTCACGTCTTCTTCCACGACAATCCTCAGGGCTTGTGTGTGGTGTGCTCTGTGAATTCAGAGCGGCAAATTCCTCCCAGGTGGGGCGGGGGGGCCTTCCCCTCTCCTCTCTCTTGCTGAGCCCTGCTTTCCAGAGCTGATTTACAGTGTGTCCTCAGTCAAAGCACCTGCCTTTCTGGGACTACCTCTTCTTCCCCTCTCACCCGAAACAGATGTTTCTGCCCTATATCCCTAACGTAGTAAGAGACAAGCAGATCTGGCTGCCATTCTTTGCTGGCTACTCAAAAGGTATTTCTTTAGTTGCTCTGCAGAACCCCACACCATGAGAGAGGCAAAGATGCAAGGTGTAGGGACCATCCAAACAGCTGCACCCCCGAACAGAGTTACTGCCAGCTAACTAATGTCGACACGTTGAAGGGAGATTAATTAAATGGTATTTTTGCCTTCTGGGGGTCGGTTTTCTCATCTGGAAAATGGGGGTAGTGATAACACCTCACAAAGCTCTTGTTAAGGTTTAAACAGTGTGAGTCACAGAGCAGACTGGTGGTTGTCAGAGGGGAGGCAGGTTGGAGGACTGGGAAAAACAGAGGAAGGGACTAAGAAGTACAAACTGGTGGTCACTAAACAGTCACAGGGATGTGAAGTGCAGCATGGGGAATATGGTCAGGAACACTGTAATAACCATGTGTGGTGTCGGACAGGTACTAGATTCATCGGGGTGATCGCTTAATAAGTTACATAATGTCCAAATCCCTGGGTTATACACCGAAACTAATATAATATTGTGTATCAGCTAAAGTTGAAAAAATTGCTTAGAGTAAAAATAATGATAATATTGCGGTAACCATGTAGAGAGGGTGTTGGAAATATCGAGGGGGGACACTATGTAAAGTGTATGATTGTGTAACCACTGTGTTATACACCTGAAACCAATGCAAAATAACATTGGAAATGAAAAAACAAAACCAATGTGTCTAGATGAGCATCCCAGCACATAGTGGGTGCTCAGTACATGGTAGTTCTCATTCACTTTCCTTTTCAACTACCAAATACTTATCGGGAGCCTCCTACAGACTGGACACGGCAGTGGGCCCTGGGGATACCGTAATGGAGAGACCCGGGCAGTCAGGAAGCTATTAGCCCAGTCTAGGAGGGGAAACAGACATTAAACAAACAATTGCATAAATAAATACATAACTACAAACCCCCCTGATCTTGCTCTCCAGAGACTAAGGCATCTCGCGTCAAGACAGTTTTGGGTAGAGGAGGGAAATGGCCTATATTTCTAGGCTGGTAAGGCTGGCTGGCTGCAGACAGAGAGGCTGGAGCCTTCTGCGTCTGACCAGAAGGTCGGGCCTCTTTTCTCCAGTTATAGGTCTCTGAGCAATGACCGCAGGATGGCCCTCTGCCACTGCCCCTTCCAGGCTGCTGCGGGCCCAGAAACAGCGGAGACAGGGTCCCTGTGAAACTGCCGTCCGGGAGAGCTTCTGCGTTGATTCTTGGCCCAGGGCTACTTTCTCCTCCGGGTTCTGAGTTTTCTGAGTAACGCCTTTCTAGCACTGGGAATTCACGACCCTTTATAGTGAGTAGAAGAAAGGGAGAAAAAGCAACTTCAGGCCAGGCTTTCTTCTTAGAAATCCACAAACTTCAGTTTGGCCGGAGTCTGGGCTGGAAAGTGGGCACCTGAGAGGGTACCGCCTAGCCTGGCCGCTGCAGCGGCCTACCAGATTGACAGGTGTCTTCAGACTGCACCCCAGAGGGCTGCCCAGGCTCCCTGAGAGCCCACGCTGCTGGCGTCCTCTGTGCCTTCCGCTCAGATGTGGGGCTTGTCGACTCTCCTGATGCGAGTGGAGCTCCTGAGGCCCTGCCCCAGCGGTGCTGCTCTGGATCAAGGCCTTGCTAAACTCCCAGCTCCCTGGTTTGCAAAGCAAACTTCAGCCTTGTACTATTTACCTTGGCAAGTCCAGGACCAGATTGATGATCTGTAAAGTGGATTTGTTATTTGGCTGTTTGCTTTGGCAGCTCTTGAAAGCGCTTTGCTGATTACAGTCCCAGATGTCATTGCATACATTACCCTGCTCTATAACGGGGCTTTGAACACTTTAATTTGAACTACAAATACTATTAAGCTTTTTGCACCTCTTCTGCCTTTAGTCCTCGGATATTCAATATAAGAACAGACAGCCTGCATTTCTCTAGGCGTTTTTCCCATTGTCTTCGGCAGCCTCCTCCCATAGAGAGCTTCCGGCTTTCCTCCTGTTCTCTGTGGGTCTTTCTAGAAACTTCACTCACCTACGCCCACCCCCTGCCCAGCCAGCCTGGCAGCAGGCAGCCTTTTCCTTCACAGGTAGTCTGGCCTTCCAGTTTGGAGGTGTGACATGGTCATTCCAAGCCTGGCTTCCCTGTGCTGCGTGCCCTGAGTACTTGTGGTGACTGGGGCCCCATCTCATTCACCCACGAGGATTTTCATCTCTCCGTGTGTTGTTTGTTTTAACGTTACTGACAGCATTCTTTGGGGGAAGCTACATTTAGGGCACGAATGTGTCATGTCATTGTGCCCATAGAGGACAAGGGTCACACAAAAAGGGCCCAACGTCATACAAAAAAAGGCAGCGGCAGAACCAGAAATAACATTATGCTTTCCCAACTCCAAGCCTGGAATTGCTGCCCAGGCTCCCCTTCTCGTACTTCATTTAAAATCACCTCGGCGGCATGGTGTAGGCAGCGAGTGAGGGCAGTGTTTTTAAAGGGGGGTGGTTGCTGGTTCATATATCTTTGGGGCTTATTGGTGGAGAGTGCCGGTGTTCCTGGCTAATGGCTAGGTATATGACTCCGCGTTCTTCAAGGTAATTACTTCTTCCTGTTGTAAATAAACCATTAGCCAGGTCCTCGCCTCAGGAAGCAATTTAAGGCCCAAGGGAAGTAGCCGAAGAAGTCAGCTTGCAGCCCCCTGGATGGGAGGCTCAGCCCTGCCAGCGCCCTGGGCCCCAGGGCTTCCCCTCGGAGCAGCAGAGTGCTCCCGTCCTCTTCCTGCCAAGCTCCTGACAGGCTTCCCTTGGCCTCTGATTTGCCAAGCTCCATGCGCACTGCCTCTGTTTTTGTTACTCTCCAAAGAAAATGACTATTTCTAGTCCACCTAAACTGAAAAATCAGGCGGGGGGTTGGGGAGGGCGGATTTTTTTCGTTGGTGTTGTTTTTTCCATTTTCTTTTTTTTGCTCTCACTCCTTAAAGGTCATTTTGTTTTTTGTCCACTCCCTCCCCTCTGGCCTTGTCTACCCACAGGGCTCTTAGCCTTTCAGTATTTCACAGGACTTCCGAGACTAGCAGCAACACTTGGTGGCGTGCCACTGTGTATTTCTGTCGGTCCTCATAGCAACCCTGCCAGGAAGGTAGTTCTAGCCCCCTTGTATGGTGGGGGAAACCGAGCCTCCGTGGGGGCCTCATCCAGTGTCACCCAGCGGCAGCAGGACCGAGATCTCAGCAGCCAGATCTGTGTGGCTCCAACACTGTGCTCTTTGCTGTGCTGCGTCTACCCGCTGTTCCCGGCCAGCCCCTCCTTCCACCGGAGCTCTGAGTTCTGATTATGAACTCCAGGTGCCCTTCTCGGTTGTAAGCGCCTCAAAGGCAGGTTGAATGTCATGCTTAATTCTGCATCCTGGTGACTTGTACTAGACCTGGCTTACTTTAGGTGCCCAATAAATGTTTGCTGGATGAATAACCAGAATTCCATTCAAATGGTTCTGATTTTAAGCAACTGTGGCCAGTCTTCGGGTGGGGGTGGGGAGGGGGGAGCTTTCAAGTTTGAAATATTTCGGTTGAAGAAGTTAATTCACTTTCTGAGTTTACTTTAGGAATAGAGATTATTGCAGTATTTTTGGCCACCACTCTCGAATTCTTCTAAACCTTTACTATAATAAGCAAATTGAGCAGATTAAGGACGTACTTAACTGCCAAATGGTGTTCTGAACTGTGTAAAGTTCTGAGCTGTGTAAGGCCAGGGTGGCTTTTCTTTTTTTCTCCTGTATAAAAGATTGTGTGGGTTCTGTGAACTCTGCTTTTTTTAGCTCTTCCTGTTTTATTGTGTTTGAAGTATCTTTGTGGTGACCTGTTGGGATAGGATTCTTCCATATGGAAGTGTTTCTTTAACTTTTTAATCATTTCTTTTGGGGAAGTGGAGGGTTAGGGGTAGCAGATGTTTTTCTGGCTTTGTTTGCCGAGTGGAGGTAGGGGCTTTTGGAGCTGTGAGTCAGGCGAACCCGGCCCCACAGGGGACGGTCAGTCCCCGGGGGTGGGGGGGTGGGGGGGGGGAGGCAGCCTGTCCCCATAGGGTCTGGCAGCACAGGCCCGTGTGGGAGCGGACCCTTCAGCCCTCACCCTGATTAATGCCTTTTCCGTTTCCCAGGAAGGACGCGTGTTCCCCTTGTGACACTGAGAAAAGTTTTGTTGTTTTTTTGTTCCTGTGTCCAGGGCAAACCCTTATCAGTCCTCAATTGGGAAGCCTGTCTGGTGCCCTTACAAAAAAAATAATAAAAAAGGAAAAATAACAAATAAAACAAACCCTAGTCTCTCTCCTTTGTGGCAGTCATGTCCTTCTCTCTACTCTATGTCTCAATGAGCCGAAGCTAAGCATCATGGTTTTTTTAAAAAAAAGTTGGGAAAACCCATCTGATTCTCCCATTTTCTCATGTTCTTTTGGACTCCATTACTCAGTCGGTCTACTCAAGAGGCAGCGTATGACCTTCTGGGAAGGTCGTTCTGTGGAGGTTGTAGGAAAGCTGATGGTTGGCAGTCGTACTGCCCAGCTCTCAGCCAGAATACTGATTCTGACAGCGGCAGTTTCCCCTTACCCCGGGTCTGGTTCACCACCTCGCCCCCAGTGTCTACTTCTTCTGCCCCCAGGTCACACTTGACAAGACAAGGAAGAAAATGTTTTGCCCTGGCCGGGTGGCTAATTTGATTGGAGCACCATCCTATACACCAGAAGGTCATAGGTTCAATTCCCGGTCAGGGCATCTGTCTAGGTTGAGGATTCAACCCCCAGTCAGGATGCATACAGGAGGCATCTGACAGATGTCTCTCTCTACCCCGCCTCTCCCCCCCCTCCCCCTTCTATGAGGGAGACCTCCAGGCACTTGGGCACTTCTGACCCAGGCCATAAGGATACAATGGGAAGATGGGGAAGGAGGGTCCTGAAGGACTTCCCTTGGCATCTGATCCTTTCTTGACAAGACCATGGCTTTGCCTGTAACCTTGGGGATCTCAACACTTAAAGGTTGAGGAGATGAGTAAAAGTGTCAGCAACAGAGACAGAGAAGTAGCAGCTAGAGAGATGAGGAATGCCAGGTGAGTGAGTGTGGGACCCTGGAAGCCACATGAAGAGAGGCAGCAGCTACGTCAGATGCACCCTCGCCCTGCTGACAGGTCAGGTTGGACGATAACTGAGAAATGGCTGTGGGGTTTAGTAATGTGAAAGTCACCCACTTTGGAAGGGCGGCTTCAGTGGCAATGTGGGGGCACCCCACCCCCCCGATTGGAGTGGATTCAAAGAGAAAAAGGGAGGAAGGACTGCAGGCCGCAAGTCTAGACACCTCTTTCAAGGAGTCGTAAGGAAAAGAGAGAAATGGGGTTACCGCTGTTTCTCCATTGAAGGAAGATGTGGAGTCAAGAGGTTCTTTCTTTTTTTTGATGGGAGAAGCACTAACATAAGGATGGCGGAGAGTGTGGGCGCTAGCGCCTGGCCGGAGGGATCGCCGTGGTGGGGGAAGGAGAGCGAGTGGACTCAGGACCAGGTGGGCAGGCAGCTGCAGCGGCAGGGCTCCAGATCCCCCCTCATCGCTTCAGTTGGCCTGGAGAAGTAACACCAAGTCCTCGGCTGAGTGTGAGGAGGTGGAGAAGGTGCTGAAAGTTTGCGGATAGAGCACAAGTGTGAGATCATCCTCTAGGAGAGCAGGAGAGCGAAGAGACCGCGGATCTATGATTAGACGGTGGCCTTAAAGGCCACTCGGAGTTGGTAATCGTTAGTTTTAGAGTAAGACCAGTTAGCATGGTGAGCTTTTTTTCCCAGCTACAAAGTAATTGCATGCGGACAGGGAGTAGGCAGAGAGTCAGATTTCACAATGTTGTGGTTTCACTGGGGTAATACAGCAAAAGGAGTGCAGACAATGGGGGTGTGAGGAGAAGGCACAGGGGAGCGAGATCAATGGACTGTAGACCTGGGTGGGGTCAAAGGATGCTGGAGTTGGCTGCCAGAGTGAAATATTTGACACTGAGATCGGGATGGTGTTTGAGATCGTTGTTACTCCCATCCCGGGAAGGGCCATGGCAGTGAGCGGCCGACGTGAAGGAGAAGAGGGCCAGGAGCGAGGGAGGGGTTTGGGGACTGAGAGGCCAGGCTGTTGGAAAGTGTGAATAAAGACCGGATTCGTGCTGGAGAGAGCAACGGTGCTTGGGGAGCTAAAATCTCTGAAGAGGGAGAGGTGTGGTGAGGTGGGACGTGACAGGCAGGGGCAGGAGAGTCTTGTGACACCAGCCTCGAAGCTGGGGGCTTAATGAAACAAAGAGAGAGTCTGCATCTGTGAGGGCAGCGAGGACATCGACCCTGCGCCGGAGTCTAAGGGGTGAGGGAGAGGGAGACTGTGGGCAGGCGGAGTCCTCAGAAGAAACCACATTTGAATTTACAGACAGGAAACATACGTACACTTTTTTCTGCCGTTTGATTCTCTCAACCACCTTTTCATGAGGGAGGGTGGATATTTCACACTTGTTTTATACACGAGGATGCTGGAGCTCCCGGAGGTGAAGTGTCTGTGTGCTGACTCCCAGCTGGTTGGCAGCGGCCCCAGGCCCCTGACTCTGCGTCCAGTGCTCTTCCCCTGCCTCCTCCTGCCTTCCTAGAGGATGCCAGCATCCTCCCACAGAACCCATGAAAACACACTGGGTCCAACGTCACGGACAGGCTGTTGTCCCTCTGCCTCCGAAGTGCGAGACTCAGCGCCTGAGGACAGACTCCGGGGAAGTGGTAATTAATCCTCTGGATCCACCTGGGTGTTCCCGAGCATTCCCTGCGACATCCAGAATACCTGAGACTTAGCAGCCAGAAACAGAACACAGGTGGATGTTCCCTTTCAGGGGCGATTTGGATAACGATTCTTAAATGGAAATAATATGGTATATTAAAGGAATGTAGGTATCTAAGAACATGCTGAGGCCATAGCGATTCAGGGCTTGGTTCTGAAGGTTGTTTCCCTCTTGATTCTCAGGCACAGAGAGTTGGAAGTATGGGAGCCCAGGAATCTCCCAGCTTCCGAGTCACTGCATCTGCCTTCCTCACTGGGCTGGTCACCTGTCGCAGTCCTGGGCACACAGACTGAGCACCACACTGCAGGCGTAAATGCAGTGAAGGGCTGGAGGGTTCCATCCATGCACTGTAAGAAGAGATTTGAAAGGAAATTGAGAATATTCCTTCACGTTCTAGAAAGTAACCTCTTCTAGCCGCCTCATCCTTGTTCCCCAGCTTGCCGGGCCACTGAAGTGGTCGATTTGTGGAGGGTTGGCATCTATGTAACTGAGCAAACTGAGGGTTTGCTCAGTCCAGCTCTGCCGCCTCCTGGGGACACCCTCTCTGTTTGCTCTGCCCTGTCCGCTCTCTGTGCCATGGTCCTTCCTGAGCATATTGGCCAAGGTGGGCGGGCACACTGCCCTAGACAGGGGCAGAGGTCCGGGCATGGTTTGTAGCGACAGGGTGTGCCTCAGAGCTCCCTGGGGAGCTTGTTAAAGATACAGATGCCCAGGTCCCAATCTTATGCTGCAGAAATTCAGATTATGGTCCAGGACAGGGCCTGCCCTTCCATACATTTGAAAAGCTCTGAGGCTGATTCTGACATGTCGCTCGGCTGAGAAGTCCTCGTGGAGGAAGTGTATGCAGAGGTTTGTGCCAAACAGCTGGATGGCAAGATAACCAGCATCCCGCTGCCATTCCTCTCCCAGGTCTGCGTGTGATCAGATAGCTCTCCTGACAGTTCCCCTCTCAACATTATCCTCCAGGAACTTGTGATTATCCTCAGTCTAAGTCAAAAGCAGCTTAATTCCTCTGAAAACAGTGCCAGTTGGGCATTATGCCTGGAACGAGAGAAGCAAATCTGTGGCAATGTTCTTAGCTCAGTTCAGCCCTGCAGCCTCCGTCGGGCATCCTCTCCGTTTGTCCTGCCTCCACTTTCTCTTCTGGGTCTTCGTTTGGTTCATGGTTGGTGAAGTCAGCTCATTCGAGGGGGACTGGAGGCCTGGCTAGATGTGGGCTTGGGTATAGATGAAATCTGGTTGGCAAGAAGGTCCTGTGTGGGCTAAGAGAGGCAAGTGTCAGTAATGAGGTCAGAGAGCAGGAGGCAAGGACCAGGAGCCAGGGGGGCAGGGCAGACCAGCACCAAACTCCAATCTGAGAGAGCTCCGCAGCGAGTCTGGGAGTCTCATAAGAGCTGGAACACATGAACCCTTGCTCCTTAGAGCAACCTGAGTTTACCTGCCTGCATCATCCTTAGATTAAATCCCCTTGTTCCTAAAGGGCCATCCTCCTTCCAGTTGCTTCTACTTTATCAGAGACACGGGCCTCTTCCTCTAAGACCCTGTGCTGAGAGCTGGAGCCGTTGCATCGTGAAACCTCCAGCACTGGGTCCGGTCTTCTCGTTGAGACCGTCTCCTTCGTAGGCCCAGCTTCATCTTCACCAGGCTTTCTTCCCTGGTATTTGTGTTCTGTCCGAATCCCAAATCCCTGATTCTCTCCACCCAGTATAGAGACATCAGAGAAGGGGGGTCCCAAGTTTTGAGGACCCCCTAGAGAACCATACAGATGATATCACTGCCCTGGGGTGGCTTATATTCTGGAAGAGCAAGCAGACAAGCCAGCAGAGCCCGTGGAGTGAGCAGTGGTAAGGTAGAGAACACAGCAGGGGCACCAGACCTACCCCAGGGGAAAGCTTCCCAGAAGGAGTTCTGTTCAAGCTGTCACCAAGCATGAGCAAGGCGAAGATGGAAAGGCGCAGAGATGAAAGGATGCACAGTACATCCGAGGAACTGAAAGAGGTTCATTATGTTTAACGAGAGGGACAAGGGAGGAAAACAAGCCTGGTGGCGTGAGTGGGGCCAGGTCAGCCAGGAACTTGTCCACCATGGCATGGAGATGTGGCGTCACTCTAGCGCTTGGTTTATTCCTTGGGACACGCATTTTCTGGCTCCTGGGACAACTCTGAAACACACACACACACATACACACAGGCAGCTCTCCCTGGAATGATGATTGCTTTGTCCCTCCTCTTCTGGAGGCAGCCCGGGTAATCCGGATTATAACCACTGCCTGGGCAGGGGCTCACTCGGCTGTTGCAATCGTCATCTTTTCCTTCCACCTTAGGATGCCACTCAGCCTCACATGGCACAGGCTGTCTGATGAAGAGTGGAAGTGACAAGGGCAAAATCCGAAACCCTCCAGAATGTATTCAGTGGGAAACTAAAGGCAGGGAGAGCTGCTCTCCGGTTCCCAGCCAACACCCCACCCGGCCTTCTCTTAACAGAGGGGACCTCTCTCCCGCACCAGGCCTGCCTCCCTGGCTGCTGGGCGATCCTTCAGGGGCTGAGTTGTGTGCTCGTTGCTCCTGCACTGGGACGCTGTTAAGATGCATGGACTTCTGAATCTTTCAGAGAAAGAACTAAAAGGAAATCCCAGAGGCAGTTTGTTGGCAGTCATCTGCTGAGAATGAGGGAGAGAGTTGTGACAGGTTTGGGGCGCTAGAGCAGAGGGGGAGATGCAGGAGGGAACTGACCAGGAACAAATGGAAAAAAAACAAAACCGGTTGAGGAGCAGGGCGGGCCTGGCTGATAAATTTGTCACGGTGCCCGTTGACACAGCGTGTGGTTCTCTCCTGCATAGCTCAGCAGCCCTGGAGTAGGAGCAGGAGGTCCAGACTTCTGTATGGATCTTTCTGGATGCGCCTGGCCAAGCAGGCACGGCAGGTAGACCAGGGGGAGCGGTGATGGGGGGTGGGGTGAGGCTGTTAGTGCACTGAGGAGCCCTGGGCGCTCACACAGATGGTGAAACCTCGTGGGCAGGAGGAAGCCAGTGGATTGGGGTGCTGGGCAGGGCTCCAGGGGCTTCCTTGGTGAGAGACTAAGTCAGTGAGGGAAAGAGACAAACAGGGAGTTTTGTGACTGAAATGTGGGATTTCTTGCTTGAAATACTGGAAGGGCCCATAGCTCCAGGTGAGTGAGTTGCTGGAATGAAGGTGAAAGTCACTGGTGTGTGGAGGTCAGTGAATTACAAGGCTGACGGTGTTAGTTCGGTCATGCCCCTGAGCGTCACACCTTCTCAGCGTGTGGCGGTGGTTGTTGTTGAGAAGGAGACCGTAGTGTCGTAGTGTCGTGCCGCAATCCTCTCTGAAGTCAAGCCATTGACTGAGAAGTCCTGTCGAGTCCAGGCATGGGACGGGAAGCCCTGTTCCAGGCAGATTTCGTGAGCTCTGCGCTTCTCTCCTGATTGAGAAGATAATTCCTTGGGAAGAGGTGATGTAATTCACAAAGAACATTTGTATTCCCTTGGAGAAGAAAGCACTCCCTTTTATTGTCAGATCATTTTAGCATGATTGAACTATCAGGGAGAAAACTGTTTTCAAATGCCTGAAAGGAATACTCTGTGACATGTCTAAAATCCCGCCCCAGGGTCCCACCTGGTGGCCCAATGCAAAGTCTCTTTACACCTCAGCCTCTTTCTGAAACGGAGGAACTTCCCAGGGTCCTTGTGAGGGTCAGTGGGATGGTAATGCCTTTAAGCATTTACTGTGCGCCAGGCCCCAGGCCGAATGCGTTTGTTTAAGCCTTCATATTTTTATTATTCCCATTTTATAGATGTACACATTGACCTGGGAGAGCTCACTAATTTGCTCAGCGTTGTACAGCTACTGAGTGACAGAAAAGAGGCCCTAAAACCCGAGCCTTTAACCATTCCCTCTACTGCCTGCCCTAGGCTCTGGGAATACAAAAAGAAGGCAAAGCGCTCACAGCGCCAAGTCGAGGACAGACGTCCAAACAAACCCCGTTGTCACAGTCCCCTACCCACGGTGGAGAGGGGTGCAGGCGCTGTGAGACGCAGCACCAGCTCCATCGCTGCCCAGGTGACTCCAGGGAGGCTGCGCCAGGAGCTCAAGCTGGTGTTGGCTACGGAAGGCAGCCTGTCGGGTCAGCCGGCACCTCTCGTCTTGGTCTGAAATGTGGCAGCTCCTTGTCTTCTCCTTGTGTCCTCTTTTGCCCCATGAGGCCACAAAACAAACAAACAAATACCACATCTATTTCCTTTTCCACAGAGTTGCTCTTTAAATGCTTAAATTCTGAAATCGCAGCTGTGTCATTCCTTTCTCCAGGTTAAACAGCCTCCGTTTGTCCCCTCTCTCCTTTCATTCCTGCCGAGGCCAGGAACCCAGGCACTTTGCTGTGCAGCTAGGGTGCAGCGATTTTGTTTGTTAAGGCAGCGGTAGCAGCAACGGGTCAGAAATACAGTCTGCTGAGAAAGGCAGACCAGAAAACATAACACTTTATTGTTCTTCTTTGTAGTCAGCCTCCTTTACCAAAATTCCCAGCGCCTAGCGTAGTGGCTGGACCCTAGCACACGCCCAGTAAGTGTCCGTGGTTGGATTGACTACCCCATGGTGCTCAGCCCAGGTGTTTTTGGAGCCGATTGAAAGGCCCAAGTCAGACCCAGGAGAGTGGCCATCTTCCCCAGCTGCTCGAAGTCTTCCAGGATGAACAGGACTTAACCAGGGAGGAAGAACATGCCAGGCAGAGGGACGACAGATGCGGAGGCACAGGGGGCAAGGGACAAGGTGGGCACGGGGTGCAGGGTGTGGCGAGCTGGCTGGGGCCCAATGATAGACGGCCACTCTGGGAAGATCGGGCTTATCCCGAGGACAGGTAATGGCGGTGTTCAGGTCTGCTTTGCAGAAAAGGTCACTCAGGTGGCACCGAGAACAACTGAATGAAGGGAAACTATGTTAACAGGCAGAAAGACCAGTTTAGAGATTGTTGGAATTATCCCAATGAGAACTGGTGCGGGCGCGAGCCCAGTGCCTGTGGAGAGCAGGGACTGAGGGCTTCAGCAGGACAGTCCACAGGACTTTCTGATCGGCTGCATGGAGAGGTGAGGAGTCTGACGGGGCCACTGAGAAGCCAGGGTAGCCATTCAGTTAGGAGGGGAATGGGGAGGACGGACAAGTTTTGGAGCAGTACGGTCACAGACTGGATCCGGACACGTAGAGTTGGAGATGCTTTGGACCATCCAAGTGAAGGTGTTTGGTCTGACACAGATGGACTTGGAGGCCAGGAGAGAGCTGAGTTGGAAGTGCAGTGTGGCAAGTCAGTAGCCTGTAGGTGGTGCTTGTAACCATGAGCATGAGGTGCTCACGCAGGTAGATTGAACAGAGAAAGTAGAGAAGAGTATTAAGAGGAGAACTCTGCAAAGTACCAAAATATGAGGGGCAAAGGAGCAAAGCAAGGCCTTGGGAAAGAGAAGGAGAAGGAAAACCAGAGGAAACTGAATTTGGGCGAGAACAGTCAGCAATTTCCCAATACAGTCAGCTCTCCTTGATGGCAGCTGGGCGACTCATAACCTACCGTGTTTGTGGGAGGACAGTTTGTGCTTTTTCAATCTTGAGAGAATGTCACGGCTGGATTTGAGGACATGCTGCTCTAGAGCTGTAACTCCCCAAATCCCCGGGTGAAGCTCAGACCCTTCCCTAGAACCAGCATTCAAAAACTGCATTGGAATGTCTTGGGAAATGGCCTGCTTAAAATACTAAAAGTGCCATGGGTCTGAGAAAAAAGCCTGAGGATCTGTTTGTTTAATAAGTTGCCCAGCTGTGTCTCAGTTGGTTGGAGCATCATCCTTTAAACCAAAATGTCGCCAGTTCGATTCCTAGTCAGGGCACATGCCTAGGTCACAGGTTTGGTCCCCAGTTGGGGTGCGTGCAGGAGGCAACCCATCAGTGTTTCTCTCTCTCTCCCCCTCTCTGGGATCAATAAATAGGAATATATAGATAGATAGAGATAGATAGATACAGGAACAGGTATAGATATTTTTTTAAAGCACCCCAGGTGATGCTTTTCCTTAGAGAAATCTGGGAATAAAGCTCCAAACCGGAGGTTGGTCCTTAATAACCTGGGGGCTCTTTCTGATGACACAAATCACACCCCCACCCTCCCACCCTACCCATGTGTGGGTTTTGACCTAAGCTTCTGAAGAATTCTCACAGTTATGAGCCACTGTTGCTGGTGAGACTCCTCAGACGTGTGGGTGGGGTAGACAGGCCAGCCCACTGATCAAAAGGAGACTTGCTGAGCAACTGAAGGATTCCGGAATCCAACGGAAACCCGGTATTGAGGCAGAGAGTCGGTCTGGCGCTCCTGCTCTTAAAGCTTTGGGTCCGGAGCTGCCTCCCTGCCTCTGCTGTGGGCAGTCCAATCGCCCACTGCACTGTGAGGGGTACGGGCCTGAGTGTGACCCACCATTAAAAAAATACCGTATGTTAACAGGCTGACTACTGAAGTGTGGAAGAGGGGCCCTGTGTAGACCAAGAAGACGCGTTCAGTTAACCTCAAGGCAGGAGCTGGTTCCCCCTGCTTCTGTGTTTAAGACCTAACACTGCTCAGTGTCTCCAGCCCTGGAATTCATGCAGCGTGCGGGACCCATCTATTCTCAGCAGCACTTTTATAAACAAGGCCTGTGTCTCTACCAAAGATAGTCACTGAGCACAGAAGTGGTTCGGAGGGCCTGTGCCCCTTGTGTGAGATTGCAAACCTGTGAAATTCGAACGTTAGCACTAACGAATGGTCAAGATAAATAATCTTTCCTAAATAGTCGGCTTTGGGACGCTGTCTTTCTTGGATAAATAGAGATATTATACTCATTTTAATATTTTAGGGAGAAGGCACCCGCTGAGTAGAATACTCAGGAGGGTGACTAAGGCACATAGACCAAGAGCAGCAGCTCCGTTTTGGGTTCTTCCTGAATGAGAGGCTGAAGGAAGGCACTGCCTGGAGGTGGACAGGGGGGCAGCTGAGAAGTGCCTCTGCCGCCCCCTCCAGGCCCATGGCACCCCCCTCAGATTAAATATAGCAGGAGTTTGCACTTTTATCCGTCCATTCATTCAACGTTGACTGGGCACCTTGTATGTGGCAAGATCTGCGCTGTAGGCTCTTGGTTCTTAGATATCCGGGGGGCATTGGAATACCTTCAGGGTGAGCTCCGTTCCATCCTGGGGGTGCAGCAGATGAGTAGCTTGTGTGATATTAAAGCTATAATAAAGACATTGGTGACTTCACATTCCCGGTTCAGAAGCGAGCAGAGTGCTGAGCCTTGTAGACCGTCCCAGTCCTCCGGAAGTCAAACAGCTTGGCCATTACCATTACACCTCAAAGAATCCGGAAAGGGCTGAAAGTACCAACCTAAGGCCATGTAGTTTCCATAACTAGAGTTATTGTCCTTCTCTCACAGTGGGGAAAACTGGCGGTGAGTGACTTGCACAAGGTCACACAGCCGGGGCACACCAGAGCCAGAACCAGCGGGCAGCTTCCCACTCTTAACCAAGCGCTTTTTCTACCAACAGAGAGCTCAGCGACCTTTTTATCCGCCTCATCTGTCTGGAGGGTCTGCCCCTGCCCCCATCTCACAATGGTTTAAAAACTAAGAAATAAGAAGGAGCTAAATGAAGAGAAGGGATGGCATCTAGGGTCAAAGGGTAGAGCTGCTGCTGCTGGACCTGGAAGGTGCACGCTGTGGGTGGGGGCAGAAAGAGGAGGGATGGCACACCCAGTGAGCCCCCACCCCCACCCCCTCCCACCCCCACCCCACTGTTTTGGTCTTGAGAGCAGGAGAGTCACTTCCTACACTAGAAGGTTAGAGAGCTCATACCGAGGCCTCTTTGTTTGAAAGGGAGGCCCAGAAAGGGTCAGTAACTGGTCCAGGGCAGTTTTGGTGAATTTGCAAGTTCATGGAGCTGTTTGGTAGGTGTTTCTGTAACCAACACAGCTTGGTTTTATTTAATTTTTTTTTAACAGTCTGATGGTTATGAGAAAGCTCTCTCTAGCAGTTTTCAACCCTAAAGTCATTTCTAGAACTCAAATGAAACACAATGAGAACTTAGTTTTTTCGTTCAGCTGTTAGCCCTAACTCAAGGTCAGATGACAGGTCCCTGTCTGTCTACCGAGTAACATGAGGTCTCCGGCCCCTGCTCGAGGCCCCTTGGCGCCTTGGCTTGTTTTCCCCCAACCCCGCTCTCCGTGTGGGTGGCTCCAATCTCCCTCTAATCTACTGCGTGCCCCGGTCTGAGGATAAGAAGATAGGGTTCTGCACACACACAGACACGCTTGTTCCGGGCTGACTCTATACACCCGCTCCCTGCGTGAGTGTCGCAGAAATGGAATATATTGCTTCCTCCTCGTGGGAGGGATTGGCACGTCTTACACAGGGACAGGGTAAAGGAGGCTCTTCTGGCTTTTTTGAGCTTCCTTCTCAGCTAGGGAAATGAATAACATCCTGATTAGCCTCTGTGGAGCACAAGTCGGGGGAGTCCTGGCCCCAAGCTCCGTCACAGCCTAGGAATTGCTTTTACCCGCTGGCGCCAAACTTGGCACACAGCAAGACCCGGGAGTGGAGGGAAATCATTACCAGATTAACACAGTTATTGGGGGCATTTTCACACTGACTGATGAAGTGACCATTTTACAAGGCCCGTGCCGAGTGAGTCCCCTCCACGGCAGGCTAGGGTTCCCCAGCTCGCCCCTACAGGCAGCCAGGCCAGAGGGGAAAGGGCAGAGACAACCCAGCCTGGGCCACCCCCCCCACCCCGCCCCCTGCAGCTTGCAGACAAGGCCCCAGGTGCCCCACCCTCCCACTTGGCTCCTGGACTGTTAGCAGGAAGTATGAACTCTGTTTGCTTAATAGAGTGTTAACCCCAGGCCCTAGAACTTGTGTTAACACTTAACACAAGGCTGGGACTGAGGGGAGAGGCCAGGGGACCGGCAGCTGAGGCCGGTTTGGGGGTTGAACGTGGGGTGGGGAGGGAGGAAGAAAGGCAAGGCAGACAGCAGTCGAATGGTAGCTGGATAAAGTTGCTGGATGTAAGGAACCCAGGACTGATTGGCAAGACCACGGGTTCCTCTACTCCTGCCTGTCACGGGCCCTGTCTGGCCCCTCTCTGGACTTCTGTTTCCTTGTCTGTAAATGCGTAGCTTGAACCAGGTATACTCATAGGGACCAACAGCTGAAAAATGCTTTGGGGGACAGGTCAGGGTGTGGGGCGTCAGCAGCACTCTCCAAGTTTAGTGTGTACGCAGATCCCCGGGGATCCTGAAGTAAATGCAGTTTCTGATTTACTAAGTCTGGGGGTGGGGCCTGAGAGGCTTCCCGGTGTTGCTGCCACTGGTGCGTGGCCCACACTTTGAGTAGCGAAGGTGTAGGCAGAGCGCAGCCCTGGGTTCTGCGGGCTAAGTTCCGCCCCTCACCTAACTCCCTGTGCTCAGCTCCTCACCTGTGACATGGGGACTGGTAGTAATAGCTGCCTCGCGGGGCTGCTGTGAGCATGGGGTGGGGGTGGGGGGGCGCCTGTGAAAGCATCTCAGGCAAAGCAGTGTGCAGTGTAAGGCATTATCATCGTCGTTGAGATTTCTACACCCCACTGCTCCCCCTGTGTGTTCCCGCGGCTTCTCAACTTTTCCCTGCATCCTGTCTGGTTTCCACGCCCGGGCTGCTGAGTCAGTGTGACCAGCCAAGGCTGAGCAAACACTTCGACATGTCAAGGCAGGAAATGACAGTTCCCAGGCACCCCACTCTTCTGGGTGCAGAACAAGCCCTGAACACACCTTGTGTGATAAGTTGAAGTGATACTACGCTGAGCTGCAACCCCCAACCCTCACCCCCGCCATGGGCTGCAAGGCCAGGAAAGGAGGCCGAAAGTCAGGGACGTCCCTGTAGGACAAGGGGCCTGAGCAGGCTCAAGCCAAGTTTTCAACAAGGTCAATCACCAGTCCACCCGCGGATCCCACCTCAGGCAGCCATGATATTATTTCTGCGGTGGGCTGGTTTGCTCACGGAGGAGCTTCGCAGAACTGCCACAGCTGCGAGGCCACGAACGAATGTGACCGAGCCACACCGCGTACCCACCCTGAGCCTCCGGATTTTTATCTACAAAATGGAATCTACCTCGTCCATCCTGCCTCTGGTACAGATTGCTGTGACCCCTAATCAAACTTAAGTAATCATGTGAAAATATGCGGGGATTCTGGGAAACTCTGTGAGGCACGACCCTCCACGAGAGACCTGCTGCCTCAGCGGGGCTGACGCACTGGCCCTGCGAGCGGAACACCCCCCTTGGTGTTTGCGCTCAGACCGCCTCCCCAAAGTGGAGTGTCCTCCCCCACCTCAAGCCTCCATGCCAGATGGAACCGTCCCCGAGCACCCCGGCTCCAGTGGGGTCCCCCACTGTCCCAAAAGCGGCATTTCTCATCGAGCTCCTCTCAGGCCCGAGGCTGAGTCTTTGCTGAGCAGCGTCCTTGCCGGGGCCGGGAAAGCAGAGACCCTGTCAGACAGGAGACCGCACGACAGAAGAGCAGGCCAGGCCGGGGTCTGCAGTCCAAGACCCCTGCAGCTGAAAATCTGGTTCAAGTTTGCCCCTTAAGTGAGAGTTGATGGGTTTTGGTGGCAGAGATTGGTGGACAGCTGACCACACACCGCTCAGGGACATGCCTGTTGCCCAAGCTGGGAGCACCCTGCTAAAGCCCACACAGCTGACTCCCGAAATAACAAAGCCCAAAGTGGTCATGGTGTCACACCAGTCAACCCCAGGACCAGCAGGCACAGGCTGGGTTCCCCCCCGGTTGTCCCCCACAGCTACTGCCCCAGGGGCGGAAGCAAGCAAATAGCAGCAGGAGTCACTTTATCCACCCATCACACCCTGGCCTTTGAAACTCCTGCAGCTCACAGGGGCCCAGGCCTGCAAAGCTGGGTCCCCAGACATCTCAGCCCGCTCAGGAAGCAGAGGGGCCTCCTCTGAGGCAATGCGGAGCCTCGAGGAGAATCAAAAATATCCCAAAAGGACACGCCATGCACGTCTGTGTGTGTATTGGATTTCACATCTGAAATCCAGTCGTGATGAATCCGATGGTTTTGAAACATCGTCTTTAATTAATAAAAACAGGACTTCTCAGCCCCATGTTCAAAGTTTCCCTCTGCTGAGAGCCTCGGGTCTAGCTGGCCTGCGGATCGCCGAAATCTCTTTTAGGACAAACACAGGATTTTAGTTGGGTTGTTCCCCCAGCCCCCTGCAGCCCATCAGCAAGAACCACTTTAAAACTGTGGAATAGGAAGGCTGAGCTGAAAACCCCCTTCCTGGTCCCATAGCCGTGTTTTCAAAATCAAAATTCAGTGTGGGTTTTAATGGGGAAAGTATAGGCTTTGGAGCCAGATGAACCTAGAATCAGAAACCTGACCGTAGCCTTGATATTGTCACCTTGAGCACAAGTTTTACTTCTCTCTGCCTCAGTTTCTTGATCTGTAAAATGGGAATACTAGCACCAACTTCACAGACTTGCTGGGGTGATTTCAATGAGGTAATGCGTGTAAAGCAGCCATGCCTGGCATAAAACTGACACTCAGCAAATGTTAGTTCTCTTGCCTTTCCTGATAGCTGTTCTGCTCACAGAAGGAATTATTTGGAATTGGAACTGTCCTAGAAAACCCAGTCTGGGTACTAACTTGTCTTGAGAGATACTGTTCCATGAAGTTCTTCCGTTCAAGGAGTCGCTCCTTTTCCGAGGACACAGCTTGTCTTGCAGTGTATTCTGAGCCTTGTGGTCGGAATCCTGTGATGGAGCTGCGTGAGTTCTCTCTCCGTCCTCAGCAGCAGGCAGGGCATCCTGAAGCGGGTATTTTCATTGCAGTCCAGCTGCAAGAGGATTGTTCCGTTCCCACTTGAACGGGGAGAAGTCTTGATTGTGCCAGGTTCAAAGCAGAGGAGGAAAGAGTCTCTGGGATCCTGCCCAGGAGAGTCCCCTTTGAGGCACATCCAGGTCAGGCCTGAGTGTGGAGCTGGTGGAAATTCTCCCACGGGGACCCGTAACGACGAAGGAACTCGTGGGCTCCCAGGCAAAAGGCAGGGGCCCTGCTCAGTGACCTAATGATGTGTCAGAGGCTCAGACCTCCCTTGAGAGTCAAGAAAGGGTGTCCCCTAGGAAACTGTGTCCTCTTCAACCAAAGGATGGGGGGTGGGGTGGGAAGCGCAGGACAGGGACAAAGGTGACAGGCAAAGGGAATTGATTTAAAAATCGACTCTTCCAGAGCTGCTCTTTGGCCCTTTCTGATCTGAGGTATAAAATCTGTAGAGAGATGGAATTGTTTGTGACATTTTTCACACAAGTTGGTGCCCATTCCTGACGTGATTAAAAGGAAATATGTCAGATGTACACAGGGATGAGTCAACACCACGTGCAGCCTGCCCCGGCCACTGGGAGAAGAGTGTGGGCCGTGGAGCTGCGGGCTCCCCTTCCCCAGCTGGGCCAAGCTCAGGGCCGTGCATGGGAGGCGGCTCCGCACAGTCGGGCCCCCCATCAAGTGCTTCTCACAGGCCTGTTGTCCCGGTCCCAGCAAGAGTGTGTTTGTCACAGGGCATTTTCTTCTCTCTCTCAGCTGTTCCTTAATGTATGTTTGTTTGTTTTACACTGATTACAGAAGTTTTGGGAAACAGAGAAAAAGCAATAAACAGAAGAGTCCCGTGTAACCCACCCACCCAGAGGCAACCATGGCTAATAACATTTTGTCATGAGTCATTTAAAATGTTTTTCTGTTCCCTTTGCATTGTTCAGTGATACGAACTGTACCATTTTGTTTTGCTTTTTTTAAATTTAATATTATCCGTACAAATTTCCTCTGCTAGAAACATCCTTTTTCATGACTGCCTAATATTCCACCGCTGAATGAAGTGTAATTTACTTAACACCTACCCTATCATCAGGCCGTGTCAGAGTGGCAGCGAGCATCTCTGTGCATGACAGTTTGTTGGCATCTTCGATTACTTACTTCAGTTACTTACTTCAGATTTCTGAAAATAGCTGGCATTCCCAGGTCAGTAGCGGGCATATTTCTTAAAGGCTCTTAATACATGTTGCCGAATCGCTCTTTCGATAGTTCACACCAGTAAAATTCCCCTCAACAGCAGCCTATCTCATGTCTTCCTTACCTGTGTTGAATATGATTCTGTTTACTCATTAAAGAATCGAGGGAGCTGAAATGTCTTACCCCCACCCTGTGCAGGGAGCTCAGGGGATAGAAGGACTTGACCTCAAGGGGCCACTTCCCCTGCTCCACTGTGCCCCCTGCAGGTATCCGCAGAGGAGCAGGGACACACATCCACTTAGATGCTGTGACTCCCCATCCATGACCCTTGCTGTGCAGTGACACAGAACCACTCAGCCCTAGTGACGGAGCTGATGGGACTGTTCCCCACCCAGTGTTGCCCACCCAGTGTTGCCCCTCCAGCTGCTCGTCATCTGGCCTAGAGATGTCCCCGGTCACTTTCGTCACTTCTAATCCTTTCCCAGAAGCCCTCAGGCCCCAGGAAGAGGGTCCCCAGGCCCCCCCAGGGCAGGCCCCTGGGTTGGAGTGGCCCTGTGCACTTCACGGAGCAGCCTTTCACGTGCTGCCTGGCCGGTGTGCACACGGCCCTAGGAGGCAGACACTTGTTTGCCTGGTTTTCAGTATTGTGTTTTCCTATGGCTGCTGTAACAAGGTATCACAGACTTGGTGACTTAACACAACAGAAATTTATTCTCTCAAATTTCAGGAGGCCAGAATTTCAAAATCAATTCATATTTGGACACTCGACAAATGATGTTGAGCCACGTTCCCTCCCAAGGCTCTAGGGGAGGTTCTTCCTTGCCTCTTGCAGCTCCTGGGAGCTCCTGGGCTCCTTCCTGGTGTTCCACGGCTCGTCACAGCATAAGCCCAGCCTGTGCCTCTGTCTTCGCACGGCCTCTTCCCTCCTTTCTCTTATGAGGATACTGGCCATTGGATTTAGGACTCCCCTAAATCTGGGATGCTCTCATCCTGAGATCCTCAACCATTACCTCTGCAAAGACACTATTTGCAAATAAGGTCACATTACCAGGTGGACATATCTTTTGGGGGGACCCCATTAAACCCACTACTGTAGGTCAGGAAACCGAGACCCAAAGAGGCTAAATAACTTTCCCAAGGCCATACAGTGAGCCAGTAGCAGGAGAAGGTGTTTAAACCCAGGTCTTCTGCTTACCATATGCCTTTAATTAAAAATATGAATATTTATTTATTTTTAGACTCTTATGGTGTGACTGCCTGCCTGTGTTATCTGGTCCATAGGAAATGAAATTTGGTGCATTTACCCTCGGATACATCAAACATGATTTCACCATTGCCTCTTAGTGGATTATTGCTCATTACATTGAAACTAGTAGCCCCTGTGTAATTGAACCCCTTAAGTAAGAGTCACTTATTTATTCTCCCTATGGTACGGGGGGAAATTAAGACCCAGAGTAACCAGAAAAGTTAATGGGAGAATTCCGGTTATAACCTAGATATCTTGATTTATAATCTATAGCCTAACCTTTAAAGTATGAATTACGAAAGTTGTCGAAATGACTACTCTTTGTTCATTGTGAAGAAATTCTTGGTGTCTCAGTTACTGTTGAACTCCCCTCCCCTGGCTCAGGACCCTTTGTTATGTTGACCGCACGTGGCTGCCCACTGATGGACCTCTGACGGACGGTGAACAGTCCCTTTCCACTGGGGGCCCTGGGGGCCCGTGAGAACAGGTGTGCGCGGCATCACCACATCCGGAATATCAGCATCTCCTGGCTTGCCAACATTAGCATTTTCTTCTTCATTGCTACCTCTCCTTTCTCTTGCTTCGGAACTAGAATAGTAGATCCTTTAAAAACGACCTAACCCCAAATCCAAACCCCAGAGCCACATGGATGAACAGAGGACAGACATGGTGCATCGTCACATGTTAGGTGAGCGCTAGGTAATCTGAGTCATTGAAGATGGCGGGCGTCTAGGTCCCTGTGCTCTGCACCCCGTCTGTGCATGTGGGATTACGGTTATCTTGAGAATCACCCTAAAGAACTGAGAAGGACACAGGGATCCTCATATTTTCTCACCCTCCCACAGCGAACCACTTTCTGCTACTCACGACTCAGTGCATGCTGATGCTGTGAGATACACCTGCGGCCACATACAGTAACCAAGTGAACCTAAGGTCCTCAGCCTGTGCGCATGTGAACCAAGCTGTAGTGTGGAAGAAGGAGCTCTGCCCACCCCCAGCCCCAGTCTCGGGCTCAGTTTGGTGAGCTAGTTTGGAGAGCAGGCAGGGAGGTGCTCCACTGGTAGCTTTCACCATGGATCATGTCTTAGGTACCATGGGCACCATTATACTCATGAGCTCTCCCCTAGAAGGGCTTATGTCTTGGAGAACAGTGTTCAACTACAAGTTTGGCTCTTGCTCCCTGGGCTCCCTGGTGGCTGGAAATTTGATCAACAGGCTCTCATCAAGTCCAAACTCTGGGTTGAGCCTAATTGATGCAAAACGGAGGCTGTGCCACAGTCTCCTAAATAGCACGGGGGTGATTAGACACTATCAGCTCAGAGGAACATCCCTTCTCCCCCACGCCACCGCCACCCTCTGGGCATCTTTGCCCCTCGACAATGGCATACAAAAGACGGAGCACGTGTTCCACCGGCAGCGCCGGGAGCTGCCAGCTGACCAGCTGTCACAGCGTGCTTTCAATAGGTTTGTGAAACCCAATAACCTGACCCATTTCTCCTCTGGGGAGAGAGTGTAATGCAGGATGCCGAGCTGGGAAGCAGGATGCAGGAAGCTCACCTATATGAGGCTGGCTGCCTGTGCCGTTCAAGGCGGATTGCTTAGGTTCTTCCAACTGTCAGAATCACCAATCTAAACTGAGTGCACAGAAGGCAGTAGAACGGTACCGTGACATTGTTCTCTGCTCACGTATAATCTCTTTCCTTCTCTTATTTAATTTTAGCTCCCTTTCCTGCCTGTCTCCATCTCATTCCTGCCCATCCTGGCACGAGATGTTTTGGCTCTGGAAGCACACCCAATGGATTTTGACTCTGAAGTGACTGTCAAATGTCTCGGATGCTCATAATCAGCCAATAAACAAACATGTTTTGAGCAAGCACCATGTACAAAGTCCCATGCTTATTACAGACTTACAGATGAGGGCGGCACCCAGCCCTCGGGAAGCTTCTAACCTAGGTTGGAGAGCAGATCATGAGAATAATGTAAGGCAGCATGGGAAGAACACCCCAGGAATGATCTATTTAACATTGGACCCAAAGGTAGACTTCAGAGGCTCCCATGAACACCCCCAAATTGCTTACATAATCTCACATTCCAAACATACATTTTGGGGGTGAGTTCACAGCTTTCGTCAGCTTTACTCCAAAAGGTAAAGAACCTTTTATACAATCAGATTTCATGTAGGAGCACTCAGTATAACTTGGATAGTCACTCAAGGCAAATCCTTGAAGCCAGGGAGCCCCAGCAGGCCTCAGGGAAGAACCACAGACCTTAAGTTACCTCACCTCTCTCAGCCTCAGTAAAATGTAAATCTGAGAAATGGTGATAATTACAGCTTCCCAGAGTTTATGAAGGAGCATTTTGGGGGGGATTTTTTTGTTTGTTTTGGGGGGTTTTTTGGCTCCCTTTGTCTCCCCATACCTTGGTACAGCGCTTGACTCATATCACAGTGGACACTAATCAATATTTGATGAACGCGTGAGTTAACTGAAATAATAAACGTGAAAGGGCTTTGTAAGCAGCAGAGCGTCGCTTCAGCAGAAGATCTGTGCTGCTAAGTACATGTATCTTGTGCTTCGCAAACAGCCTGCATTAAGTGTCTCCTCCCCTTGAAACTGACCCTTTCGCCCCGTAATGGGACTCAAAGGGCCAGCCCATCTGATGGAGTGGCTCTGGCCTGGCCGGATGAGTGATGGCCGTGCCGACAATGCTGACAAGATATGCAGTTGCCTAAGAGCCCAGAGGTGACCTCACTCTCCGAGGGCTTGGCCTCTTCACCCAGCCCCTGCTGACACACGCACACACCTGCAGCCCTTCTCTCTCTCCGGGGCTGGGAGACTCCACAAGCTCCTCCGCTGGCCTCGTTTGCACTGGGAGGGGCGGAAGGCAAGTCAAGGAAGGGGGCATTGCAGAGGCCCCTGCTGTGGTCTCTCTGTGACTTCTCAGGACAGTAGAAATGATCGAGTGCTCTTTTGTGGAACTTCTTATATCTCCACCCTCCTACCCACAACTTCCTATCAGTGCCCATGCTAAGAGAGAACAGATCTTCTGTCAGTGTTTTTCTCTTACATGCCACTCAGCAGACAGAATGACTCCCAACACACGGTCCTCCAAGGAACTTGGGCTGGTAGGAAGTGGGAAAGACTCTGAGCTTCAGAAATTGGACTGGTACCAGTGAAAATTTATGATGGTGCTTCAAGTGCATGAAGTTACACATGCCTGTTATTATTCATGTGTACACGAGCTCACCCACGGCGTGCAAAGCCCCCGCCACACGCCGGGTACCTAAGACAGTCCCCACAACAACCCTGCAGGACTGTGTTGTTTTTCCACTTTTACGGATGACGAATCGGAGGCTCAAAAAGGTAAAGAACTTGCCCAGGGCCATGTAGCTAATATGTGTTGGAGCCTGTATTTAAGCCCAGGTCCATTTCCATTCTCCATGAGCTCGTGATTCTTTTCTTCTATACCACTGTTTTGTGTCTTAAAGTTACTGCAGATTTGCCCCCACCAGGTGGTTCAGGTGGTCAGTGTCGTCCCACACGCCAGAAGGTTGCGGGTTCAGTTTTTGGTCAGGGCGTGTACAGGAGGAAACTGATTGGTGTTTCTCACACTGATGTTTCTCTCTCTCTCCCCCCTCTCTCTCATCAATAAACATATCCTCGGGTGATTAAAAAAATTATTTCAGACCCCTCTGGCCTTTACTGTCTGTCATGGGCCAGGCCCCGCCCTCTCACCTGAGCCCTTCTTGCTATAAATAACATCTTGCTGGATTTTTGTTTGTTTGTTTGCTTACTGATTGGGCCTCTGATGCTCCTGCTGGCCCTGCTATCAGCTTACCTGCCCTGACCTCTAAGCACAGTGCGCCTCTCTAGATGAAGGCGCCTGCTCCTGGGAAGTGAGGGAAAGAAAGGCCATGCTCTTCCCTCCCCCAGGCTCCAGGACATCCGTGTCCACACGAGAGCTGCTGCCACCGGCCTGACGGTGCTGGGAGGAGGGACAGCCACGTTTTATTGTAAATCCGCTCTTCTGGAAACCAGTAAGCGTAGATTTGCCAGGCGGACCCTTCAGAGAAACAATGATGCCATAGATCTTGATCTTGTCAACCGAGAGTGGGGCAGCGGCAGAGAGCGCAGACTCCTGGCAGGAGCCTTGCTCAATCTCTTCCCTCCTTGGAGACAAGACAAAGAGTTATTAGTTCCACTTCAGAGACGGAAAAAAGGAGATAGAGGGACTTACTGGCCTAACATCCCTTCCGTGAGTGGGTCACAGAATCAAAACCTTATGTCATCAGTCTCTGTGTGTCGTTGGGGCCTGGGCACCCCTGCGTTGCTAATGACGACCGAGTGTCAGCTCTGGACTCGGCACTGCCAGCGGGCGACTGTGGCACAGGGCGGGCCCTGGGAGAGCTGACGCGCAGGGAGCCCCAGCCCCGCTGCTCCGCGCCTCACTCCCAGACCCGCATCCTGGCCCTGCTTGGTGGAGAGAAGGCAATACAGGGCAACGCCCCACTTCAGTGTCCCACCTGAGAAGCCGACCCCTGCAACCCACTCCCAAGGTGGGCCTCTCGTCAGGGAGACGCATTCACAGGTGCTGCTGATTCTCCCAGCACCAGGAATCTACCCTACAATTAGGCAAGAGATAAATCAAAGCCCAACTTGGCTGATGACATTCAGGAGCCAGAAGTGACCCTTGCCACACATATAAATCCCTGCGGGCTGGCCAAGGGTCTTTGTCTGGTCTCGGAGCTCAGGATTATCTGGCCCTCTTTGCTGATGTATGGAGCCCCTGGCTGCTGGAGTGTTTACTCACGGTTATCACCTCAATGCTTTGGCCATTATCAGAGGCAGGGCCGCCTGCCGGGGCCGGGGCTCGCACCCTCTCTATTACCACCTGTCATTGGCAGAGAGTGTGTGCTGACGCTGCCCAGCCCTGACTGCCGAGGGAAGATAGTTTCTGACGGCTGATCAAAGAGGAGAAGCAAGGTCTGATAAAGAGTGTGTGTTGCGTGTACTTTTAACTTGGGGAAACATTGGCATTTGCATTTTTTCCCCATCTTCCTGGTGCTGGCAGGAACCAAGCCCAATAAACAAGGTGGATTCAGTTACCTAATCGCTGGGGAAATGGTATGTGCTTAAAGCAACAGAGCATGACTGTAATCTGCTTCCAAGAGAGAGTGGATGAAATAAGCTTTCACAGAAGACTTGCTGTATAATAAAGTTGAAGAATTTAACTTGAGACTTTGAAGCGATCTTGCGTGTAAAATCGAATCTTGGCGTTCAGCAGAGCACCACGTACGTTTTGGAATTGGGGAGCAGCTTCAAACTCAGGGAAGATCTTTGCTGAAGGTGCTGTCACCCAGCACCCAGTTGTGCCCCCGGCCTTGGGTGGCCGGGGTGCAGCAGCCGTGCAGCAGAATGAGTTCTACACCAAGCATCAGAGACCTGAGTTCTTTCTCTTTTTTTTTCAATTACAATTGACATTTGGTATGATTTCATAATAGTTGCAGGTGTACCCCATAGTGGTTAGGCAATCATACACTTTACAAAGCGTTCCCCCTGGTATTTCCAGTACCCACCCGGCACCACGCGTAGTTATCACATAGCAATAACGGAGATCCGAGTTCTTGAACCAGGTCGGCCACAAACGTGCTGCTGGATTTTGCGCCATAAGTTCTCTGAAGTTCAAATGCAAAATGAGGTGGTGTGGTATAGGTTATAGAATACCCTGGTTTAGAAAGGTTTTTCTTTTTTAAGTTTAAGCTCTATAACCTCTGTTTTAAAGGAATTTTGAGGGGAAGCCCTAGTGTATCAGAGAAAAGTAGAGGTGTTTTGGTTGAACTTGGGAAGGAGGTTCCTTGCCCTTGACCTAGTTCCTGAGGCAGTCCCTGAAGACTTCAGAGGGACAGTGTAGCTGCTCAGGAAGCAGTTGGAAAACCACTCGCCCAGCCACACGGAGGTTGTTTCCTAGAGGGCTGCGCACTCTGAGGCAGGGACAGAGCGTTTCCGTCTGTCCAGCGCCTGCTTGTTTTGTGGTCTCTCCTTCCTCCATCCTGGAGAGGAGCTAGAAGGGCCCCTGGACGGGGCAGGGAGCTGGTGGTGGGCAGACAAACAGAACGGCCCCTGACAGCATGGATTCAGTGTCTGGTGTCCCCTGTGTGGCTGCAGGTACCTTTGATCGGAGCGTGACCCTGCTGGAGGTGTGCGGGAGCTGGCCCGAGGGCTTCGGGCTGCGGCACATGTCCTCGCTGGAGCACACCGAGGAGGGCCTGCGGGAGCGGCTCGCCGACGCCATGGCCGAGTCGCCCAGCCGGGACGTCGTGGGATCTGGAACAGGTAGCGGTGGGCCTCACACTTCTAGCCTCACTTAGTCACAACTGGCACCTGCTGGTGTGGAGCTTCCCCGGCAGGAGAGGGTGTGTGTTTGTTTAAACCATTTCTTTCTTCAGTTGGCAGTCTGATCGCCGTCCACCGTGGAAGCGTCTGGTAATGGGAAACCCTACGTGGAGGGGAGCTCCCGGTGGAACCGACCCCTCCTAGGTGGGGTGATGCATTCAAAAATGTTGTAATAAACACAATTGTGTTCTGTAAGCGGCCCCCAGAAGGACACCTTCTCCAGGGGGAGGGACAGCCTTGGAGTCTCCGAGGTTTCCAGCAGCCCTCAGGCACCGAGTGCCAGGCAGCACACCTGCCTCTGTCCTGCGGGAGGCTTTATAGATCGGCAGGTACCGTGGGGCCTGGCACCTGGGAAGGAACAAGCGTGAGGCAGGCATGGATGGTTTGACCTCCCAGGCAGCTTTCCCTCATGCTGCCTTTCGCCCTTGTCTTGCCTCTGAGAAGGCCCAGCAGCTGGGGACTGGGGCGGCTTCCCTCCTCCGAGGAGCAGCCAGAAGATGTCCTTAGATGACGGGCGAGCCACACCCCAGCCAGCAGGCGCATGCATGCGCACAGAGCGTGCACTTAGGGAAGGCCTCCGCCTCCACACAGCCACAGTACAGCCCACACCGCCTGCGCTCTTTTCCCCGAAGACCCCCTTCATTCCAGATGTCTGTCCAGAGGTCACCGCTCCAGCTGGGCTTTAGTGTCTGAGGGAGACCTCCCCCCAGCCTTCTTCCCTGCTCCCTGAGGTCAGCGGGAACTCTGAGTTCAGGCCCTCCCACCCTCACTTGTGTTCACTGTGAACTGCCCCACATGCCTACCTGGAAAGTGGATCCCAGAGAGGAGGACCCTGCAAGCCCGGGGCAGGAATCAGGACCAGCTGGACACAGAGTCCAAGCACTTTGGGCAGGGCTGGAAATGCCTGATAGTGTCACTTCCCAGCAGGTCCTCTGGGCCTTTTGGATAGGGGGGTCAGCAGCTCCCTCTCTCCTTCCCCAACCTATTTAGTCCCTGTGCTCCTACGGAAGAGGATAGAGACGTTGTACGCAATGCTGTCCCCACAGTGCCCACTTCTCACCTGCCCATAGTGTGATAGCTGGCAGATGAACAGAATGGATGCAAGAGAGGGAGAGAAGCAGTTTAGCTGGAGGTATAGAAGCGCCTTATCAGGCCCCTGGGGCAGCCATCTGTGAGGACCAGCCTCGTCCACACCCCTTCTTCCCTAGAAGGGAGGGAAGCTGCCAGAGCCATGTCCACTCCCGCATGCACGCATGGGCACATGTGTGCAGGCCACCGCTCTCCCACCTTCAAACAGCTCTTCAGCTTGTGGACAGTAGGCCATCTTGCCAATGTGCTCCCTGGATCCACAGGTGAGGAGCAGCTCAGCTGTTTACTGGGGTTTTAACACCATTTTCCTTGGAAGCCGGCCGAAGTGAGGAAAACTGCTCCCTCTCTGAGCCCAGCTAGAGAACAGCCTTCACCCCCGTGGCCTCTGGCCAGCCCCAGCTCCCGTAAGCCAGGGCCTGGCAGCGCTGCACTCCCTCCCCAGGAGCCACCCTTCCAGGGGCTGGAGCAGTGATGGGTCAGCTGTCCTCTGAAGCCGCCTGGGGCACCGCAGAGTCCTCCAGCAAGCAGATCTGAAGGTGCCTCCAGTCAGGGTTGGGGACTTCTGCCTGGCACAGACAGCTAGTAAGTAACCTGAGTGAAACTGGCAGCAATTCATCTGCCAGACAGCTGAGGGATTCAGGAGAGACTTTGTGGCCTTAAGCAGGTTCATGAAATTAAAAAAAATGAGAGAGGAAATTAAAACAGCATGACCCATGGGTCAAAAAATAGGAGACGCCCTTTTTGAGCAGAGGGATTTCATTTTCCTCCCCAACAATCACCGAAAGGGATTCATCTGGTCTGCTCTGACCATGGTGAATGTGTATTTCATTTTTTTTTAAAAACTCTGCCTCCATGTTAAAGGCCGACAAGGAAAGCAGATATTATAGAAGTTAACATGCTTCCCTCTGCCATTGTCAAGAATCCCTCTCCACATTTCAGAACCGCAGATAAAGCGCCAGCCTGGCGGGGCAGCCCGGGGCCTTGAAAGGGCAGCCGAGCATGCCCCTGCCAGGAGCAGCCTGCTGTCCAGAGATAGCCCGGGAAATACAGTGCAACGTGGGAGAGAAGTTCCAGCAAGTCACCCTTGGCCTGTAGCAGCCTCTCAGTCCCTCTCTTCCCCCACCCCTGCTTCTCCAGGTGGCTCATAGGATAGGATGACATCCAGCGTCTGTCCTGTTAGGGACTCCGGGGCACCAGAGGTGATCGGTCGCTGTAGCCCTTCCAGGAGGCACTGGGTTTAGTATAGCCCCTGGGGCTGCTGGCCTCTTATCGAGGTGGGAAGGGAGCATGCTCTCACGACCCCTGACTCTGAAGCCCACTGTGTAGCAGGCCTCACTCTCCTGCCGGTTTAGCTCGTGATGTACTGGTGAATGTTTAACACCCAGCTCTCCAAAGGGAAGCGGGAAAGCCCTGATTTGTAGCTGTGGGGATTTCCGTCGTGCAAAAACTCTTACTAGAGCCGATTTCAAGCTATCAACATAATGCCAATCATCAAGCAGAATTCCTGAGAATGTGCCATCAACGTACTGGCTTGTCGGTCACTCTAGCACCCTGCTGGTAAGCTGGACCGTGCAGAGCAGCTTTCCCCCAAAGCCTAGCAAAACCTTCGCAAACCCTGCTGTTCAGAGTGGGCTGCAACCCGGCAGCACCATCGAGGCAGAATCTCAGGCCCCACGTAGCCCTACTGAATCGGCACCTGCTTTGAACCAAGATCTTAACGCACAGTCAAGTTTGAGACGCTCTGTGTTAAAAACACGGCTCACCTCTGCGGCAGGTGTTAGCTCTGGCCTCCCTGCCGGCTGCGGACCAGTTGTCTAATTAGATCACATGTGCGACTTGCAAGGCCAGCTCTAAACCGGCCGGGTTGTGCGCTTGCTAATACCATCTCACCCCTGGCCCCTGTTCACGCTCCCACTGTCCCCATTCAGCAACACTCCACACTGAGGTCAGCCCCACTCTGCCCTTACACTTAGGTTGCTGAAGGGAAGTCACCAGTTGTTCAGATTGGTGCCTCTATAGACGTATGGTCTCTCCTCTCCAGTGAGCCTGGGCAGTCCTCCTGTATTTTCCCGCTGCCCTTTCTCCTGTTCTCAGTTTACACATGTCTTTTGCAGCAGAAACCAGCGCCTTGAACAGTGTCTGGCCTGGAGTGGGTGTGCAGTGACTACTGGGTGAATGAGTTCTGTACTCAACCTAGATGTGAGGGGATCTGCCACGGCCCTGCTCACTGCTGTGGCTCGTAGCCTATTTTCATTCTCTTAGTGATTCCCCAGGTCTCTGGCCCTCTAAGAGTTTGTATTTTATTTTTGATGTTTTTTCCATACGATTGCCAATTATTCAGTATGACCTAATATGCTGTTCATTGAATGTGGTGCACAGGCTCAGTCCGTCATCTTGAAATCAGTCTCTTCCCTTCTTTATGGCCATTATTGCAAACTTCCATCCTCAGCTCTCTTACTGCACCGTCTGGTCTCTCGCTCTCTCTCAGAAAATGGTGGTCGTCACTTGAGAAACCTCTTGATTTCTGCACTCAGACCCTAAACGTCCCTGACCACCTTCCCTCTCCTCCTGGCCCTGCCCTGCACTGCCCAACCACAGCAGCCACTCGCTGGTTTACCTCCACTGTCCACAAAGTCACTCTGTCCCCCCACCCCCCTCCTCCACACTGGCCAAGCCACCCGCTGTGAGCCACCTGCTGTGATCTCAGGGGAAGCGCCTGTTCCTTCGCACTCTCACAGTTTTATTCCTGCCTCCGGCCACTTCTGCCCTGGCCTGCCCTGTGGGCCCTGGGTGCGTTTCTCCAGGCCCTCTCTTGGCCTTCCTTCTTCTCCCTCAGTCAGTACAGGGCAACCTCCTCTGCTACTGTGGCCTCAAATGCCATCTCTACACTGATAACTTCCAAATAATCTCCAAGCTGGCTTTCTCTGCTGATCTCCAGAACCATCTCAACGGTCACCTACTGGCATCTCCACATTTCCACAGCCTGAACTCCTCTCCCCTGATCCTGTCCTTCTCCGGGATTCACCCATCCCACCGTGTACAAAGCCCTTCATGACCAGCCGCCGCCCTTTCTCCAGACGCGTCTCTCGTTGTCCCTTGGGCTCCAGCCCAGCCCAGCTCCCCCAGGGTCTCCAGCACGCGTGCTCTGCCGGCCAGGCGTCTGCACACACTCCCCCTCTGCCTGGAATGCCGTCTTCCACAGCCCCTCCTCTCTCCGCCACCCCCCTCAGAGTAACTTGACTAATTCCTGCTTAGCAGACATTCCTTTCAAAATTGCCTTTTATTGAAAATAGAATTTTTAAAATGAGCAAAACATTTACCTTTTCCAATTGTTTTGTGTCTAGGTGAAGATATAACCTAATACAAAATAATTCTAACAGACACCTGGGTACCCATTAAGTGCATTTTCTCTGTAGACTTTAACTCTTT
This sequence comes from Desmodus rotundus, assembly GCF_022682495.2. Lineage (NCBI taxonomy): Eukaryota > Metazoa > Chordata > Mammalia > Chiroptera > Phyllostomidae > Desmodus > Desmodus rotundus. The sequence continues at coordinate 93,025,105 of NC_071395.1, read as the reverse complement.
CCCTCCCTGCTTAGCTGAACCTCGTCTTTGTTTCTTCCGGCGCTCACATCCAAGAGCAAAAGCCCGGCTCACGGGGCCCCATCAGCAGTCTGAAGTATTCTCGACACCTCTCTGTTGCAGGCTGCCTCCTTTTGCTGCCGTTGACTCTTAAGAGCTCACTAAGTCAGTTCTCAAGGTCAAGAGGAACTGTCTCTTCCCCATGACTGTGGCTTCCCAGACAGTGTCCCAGGGACACCACTTCATGGCTTCCCATACAGTGTCCCAGGGACACCATTTCATTCTCCCTTACTGTCGCAGCATGAAGGTAGAAAGAGGCCGCGCCTTGTTCTGTCCAGAAGGAGTTGCTCGTGGGGACCGCCCTGTGGGCCCACTCTCTGCCCCTTCCCCTTGTCAGAAATACATCTGTTTTCTTACCCAAATCTATACAACTTTCACAAAACGATATTATAAGCAATGCATTCTAGCACTTTATATTTTCTTTCTTTTTTATTTTTTTGAAATGCAGTCATATGCCACTAACTTGATTTCACAACACATTGATGAATTGGTATCTACAGTTTGGAAGCCAATACCATGGTTTATTCTGCTAATTCCTCTGGGTTTTCCTACATGTGTAGGAAATTAATTACTCAGCAGAAAAGGCTATAAGATTATTTTCAACTAAAGCTCTTCCCAATTTTTCTGTTGGAAACTTCTTTTATGTATGGAAAGGGCTGTGCATTTTTTCCTTCTGAATGGCGAAAGCACATTTTGAACACTGTACACCATTTTGAAATGGTCAAGACCTCAGTGAGTTAGCTAACAAATATTGTGTGCCTGCGCACTAGTAACATCCTCCACTGCGGGACCGGAGGACAAAGCTGTCGATAAACCCTCGCTGCCGTTGTGGGGGTTGCCCAGATACGTGTCCCAAAACAACCCAGTGTGAGGACCCTCTGTCCCGCCTCTAGACCTAGCCCTTCCAAGGGACCTTGGAACTCCTGCTTGCCCCATTGCTGAGGCCCCATTTCCAGGAGGGGTCATGTTGGCCCCCTCCCACCCCAAGGTGCCACATGGTCAGGTGACAAGAACTGCAGGCGTCAAGGCAGTGAGTTCATTCTCTTACCTTTTAGACATTCCTACACTCGGGCAAATACTGTCATCTAAGCCACCTAGCCAGTCACTTACGTCCTTTCCTCTGCTTTACCTAAATGGACCCTGGCGTTTTCCTTCTTCTTCTGCGGTGCCTTTACAAAGTGCTTTCAGCCTCTTCTCTCGATGAGCTCCTCAGTGGCCCCCACATTCTGTCTGTGGCAGTGACAGGCAGGCAGGCAGGCTGTCTGCAGGCACCTCTGGTGCCCACCACCCTAGGGTGCACAGTGTGAGGGAGGAGTAAGACACAGTTCCTACCCCCAAAGACATCAAATTCCTGGAGGAAGCAACAGTGCTGAATTGGGGTTGGCTCCTCCCCGGCTGCTGTCCCCAGCTGCCCACTGGGGCCCACCTAACTGCACTGGACCAGGCAGAAATCCAGAGTGGCCCCCCGCCCACAGCCCAGGCTCTTTCCAGGATTTGAAAACAAAAGGACAAACTCCCCAGTAACAGATACCCCGATGGCTGAGGCTGGCGAGGAGAGAACAAGTCCCACAGCACAGGGGCACCCAGGCATAGAGCCCAGTGCCCCCCGCAGACCACAGCACCCCAGCTGGGGTGGGAGGGAGCAGCTGCTTGGTGTGGGGGTGGGGTGGCTGCAGCAGGGGTGGCGCTGTTGGTGTTGCTATTTGCGGCTCAGTTCAGTGTCAGATTGCCTGTTCCTGTCTACCCTCCACCGGGAGGAAAGGCCAAATCTGAGAGTCCTTGCACCTCGGGCACCCAGCTGCTGCCCCTGGGAGGAGCGCTGTGCCTTGTTTTTCTTCGCAGTGGTGTTTGGAGTCCTCATCAGGAAATGGGGGAGGCCTGTGACCTTGGCAGGTTCCTTTCCCTCTCTTGGTTCCATTTCTTCTCTAACAGCCCGGGACAGGGAAACCAGTGAATCTAGTAAATGTTTACCTACTACACCTGCTGTGTCCTGGCCGCGGCACCACTGCAGTAAGCACGCTGTGTACGTCATCTCATTGGCTCCCCTCCACTCTGCAGTACTGGCCGCGTCCGCCCACATGGCTTCCCTGCCGCGGGCTCTGCGCTAGCCACATGAATGCCCCCTAATCGTAATATCACTGCCAGGCAGATACTCCTGTCTCCGACTTACAAAGAGGACAAGATGAAAGGAAGGAAGATCTTCGCTGAAAGATATGGGATTAAAATGAGATATGGAGGGAGAGTTCCCAGTTCATAGGATCCCATTGGTCTCACCTGGGCATATTCATTACTTCCACCCTTTCTTCAGCACACGAGGGGATCCCCAGAAGGGAAGACCCCCAGAAAAGGAAGGGGCTCTCACTTGTGGGCCTGCTCTGACTGTCATCCCATTTCCCTATTTACAAAGCGCCCAGGCCTGCGTGTGCCCGCCCAATCCCTTTGCCGCGACATTTCAAGTCTCTTACAGGCCTTCCTCACCTTCCTTTCCAACCTGCTCGCCCACTTCCCCTCCCACAATAACCCTTATTCACATTTCACCACCACCACCTTCATGCAAACATTCTCGCCTGTCGGAGTGATCCCACCATCCCAGCACAGCCTGCCTCGCTCACCTGGCTCTGTTAAAGTGCCTGTGCCCTCCGGCTCTGCCCAGTCACTCTTGTAGACCAAGCTCCAATCTCAGCTCCTCCGTGAAGCTTTCTCTGACCACACAGCCAAATGCCTTCTCTGTCTCCTCGGAGCCTCGGCACCACCTACTCTCAGGACACTCAGCCCCAGACAAGTAGTGTGTGTTGCCTTTTCCACTAACGAGCAACGGCCAGTTCCCTTCCACATGCCCCCACGGGGAGGCTCGGCTCTGGTGGTCCTCGACGCCCCCTCAGCCAACCTGCCCATACCAAATGCCTCACCTAACCCCACTCCAGTTCCTCAGGCCGAGCCTGATTCATCTTTGTCACCTCTGACCACCAGCCTTCTCCTTGCCCAGCATCCAGCCCTAGGATGCAAGCCAGGCTGAGCCCCAGTTAATGTTTGTTGAATGACTGGATGGGGTTTTGTGGCTCCTGCGAAACAAAGGAAAGCCAACCACAGCAATGGGAGAAATTCCCGTGTTTAAAAGACACACTTGTTACTTTCTGGCCAATTCTCAAATCTGATTCAAGGTAGGTTCTCCTCTCTCATCTCTCTCTTCACATCCCCCACTTCTCCTCTGCACATATTGTAGTGGCCCAAAGTCTACCCTGAACGTTTTCACCAAAGCATGCTGATTTCTATCAACAAGAAGGCAGTGTCAGGGCGACTTCATTGGTGAAACTTCCGAGTCGCCCTCTCAGGTGTCGCGCCCCCCCCCCCCCCCCCAACGCGAAGCAGGACTGCTTGGGGAAGATGTATGCTCCTGGAGAAGAGGGTGGGGAGGAGTGGGGGGGGGACCCCAGATAAGGGCCCTCTTCTGGAGACGTTAATGTAGGTAAATGGTTAACAAAAGGGAGGATTTCTCTCTGTTCTTCCTCCTCTGCCAGAGAATTCACCTTTAACCATTGACCTTTCTGTGAGGTGTAAGATCTGAACAAAGTTGAACGCAGTCATGGATGGTTAAATACCCATCGTTCACGTCTGCCCGCTGCCTCCTCAGAAGGTGGTCTGAGGTATGCGGACCACCTCCTAGAATTGATGGCTGCCGACGGAGGAAAGACAGAAAATGACCGGCCCTCTGACCCTTTAGGAATCTAGAGCCACAGCTTTAAAGCAAAAGAGAACGCTGTAGCAGGAAGGCCAAGCCGTGCCAATCTGGTCCAGGTTAACAGAAGGAGGCACTTCCCAGTCCACATCCCAGATCAGCTGTCCAGCCTCTGACGTTTGGTGATTTCTTCCTGCTCACTTTCTTTGTACCCACCCCTGCCCCCAGGGACCTGCAGGCCCACCACATGCGACATTTGTAAATGTACTGGCAGAGTCCCCCAGCACCAGGCTTCACAGACCTCCCCCACTCCCCCCCACATATGTTTTATGTAGTGTAGCTGGATGGCTTGTGATTTCACCCCTCCTTGTGCTTAATTGAGTTTGGGGAGAACCGACATCCAGTTGCTTCCTTTGTTTAGGATGGCTTTTTCCATTCTGGGCCCCCCATGCTCATTTTACAGGCGTGTTCCCATCATCTCCAGGCTCCAGTTGGCCAGGACCGGCGTGACATCTCCACTTTGATGTGTGTGACTGGTGCAGGCCTTAGGGGTAGTGGGGGAAGCCAAGCCTACCAGCGTCTCCGCCTCCATCTGGGCATGGGCTGGGTTCTTGGAAGGCCTGGAGAGTCTTTGGTTTCATGCTTGATTCATCTCCTGAGCCACTAAGGGCTGCATTTGTGCGTGCAGTTCATGCGTTTGAGCACGTCTTCATGATCCTTGTCTAAGCAGCCCAGCCACGCTGCCAAGTGGCTTTGAACTCCAGGCCTGGTTTGTCCATCCAAGAGGAGGAAGAAAAGCTGAAGGCCTACCCAAGATGCTGGCTCTACCTCCACATCCTTCTCTCCCCAGCCCTGGGCGGCAGGAAGGCTGTAGGCACTCAGGCGGCAGGCGTGGGCGGGGGGGACCGGGAGGAGCGGGAAACAGATGGAGAGATGACACCAGTTTCACCCAGTGAGAAGTATGCAAAACCCTCGAGGTGCTGTGCCTGGGAACAGACCATGAGCACCCCCTGCAAAGCTCTCAGTAGTCAAATCAGATTGGATGTCTACTCCTTTGATCTTGGCTTGCTGCTCTCTTAAAGGTCTTTGTTGTGATCCTCTTTAAAGAAATATTTTATTTTCAATACAGACACAGCCCTTGACGTAGCAGTAAAAACCATCACCCCTGAGAGACACATGGCTGTGAAGTGTGTTGGTATGTAACTTCCTGTCTTTGCCGAAGTTCAAGGCTTTGTCCCACTGTTCTTTTTGTCCCTCAAGAGGCATTGGAGTCAGGGCAAGGTCAGCTCAGATGGGAGACACCTTCTGGCAATGGGACTGGCTGGATAGGAAGGGGAGTACTTGCTGTTCTTCACCCAACAAGAGTTTCTTTGAGAACCTCACTCCCTGCCCCCCACCTTTAAGATGGAAGTCAAATTTTCGGATTCTGCTGTGCAGAGCAGAGAGGTCACTAGGCTCTAATGCATTTACCATTGACTGCCCCTCTTGTAGTGCGTCTATTAGTGAGTAATTTGATTTGTACCTATTCATTTGCAGTCCCTGCAGGAGCCTGGAGCTGGCCCCTAGTATAATTGGTGCTGTCTCTATTTTTACATCATTAGATTAGCCCCGACTCCTGGCCACTTGTTGTCTGCGCTTGTCTGTCCATTTATACAACCTAATGTAACACAAAATTCATTACTGATCACATTACTTTCAACTCTGAAGCCAGCCCTGTGATAAACATTTGGTTAACCCCTTCCTACCCACGGGAGGGCTGACAGAACAAATGCACTTCCACGCGACAGGCAAATCAATATCTTAATACACCAAAGTGGAATTGCATTTCTAGATTTGTTATTCCTCCTGGAGGAGCAAATGGACAGGCTCTGTGGAGCTGGTGGAATTGAATAATGAATAGAGCCCCGGCACCAGCAGCCAGTCTGCGAGCAGAGCACAAAAGGCCCCCCGGCATCCGCCCCGGTTTTTCATCTGGACAGGCGGCACCACAGCATTTAATTGAGGCCTGGGCTTCTCTGCCTGCCACGGAGCATGGGGTCGAGGGTGCAGGCTGGGACCCCAACAGGGACGACAGAGACCTTGGCCTCGCCGCCGTTCTACTACTAGCCTTGGCCTGGGACGACTGGACCAAGAGCAGGGTTAGTTTCCTGGAGACCTCCTTTACTGATATGAAGGTACCAGGCACACGGGCCTGGCACTGATGCCACCAAGAAATTAAATTAAATCCATGACTAAGCTGAAGTTGACCGTTTGGAACCAAACACACACAATGATTCCTGGTTAGAGCCAGATCGGTGCCATTGGGCACGGCTGGTTCACACCAGCTTCTGTGTGTGCGCCTGCCTCTGCGCGAGCGTTCTTTGGCCCGGAAATGCCACGTGCACCGCCTAGAGTGCTCCTAGTCCTGTGGTAGGGATGCTGGTGAGCAGCACGGGGGACTCTGGCATGGGAGCTGGCCACGATTCTTAAAGGGAGCCCCACACAGCTCTATTTAATCTATAAGGGTCTCCCCCTCCCCCACCCTGGTTTTCCCCTCCCCGGCCCCCATTTGTCTCTGGGGAGCATCCACACCCACTGTAAGTCATTAACTTGCAGGACAGTTTGTTTCTAAAGGAAAAATACCCTGACTTATTAAGAAACTCTCGTAAAGCCTGTACTACAATAATTAGAAAAATAGGCATAGAGGAAGTAGAATGGAACCCATTACCACAAGAGCCATAAATCCCCAAGTATAAAAACAAGCCATAAACAAGATACTCAGTTGGGAATGGAAGCTGGAAAAAGCTGCCCATCTCGGGAGGTTCTGGAAGCTGAGAAGAAGCACAAGGCTCCCTGTCCCTCCCGGGACTACACCTCACACCTCGCTGCCCCTTAACTGGCTCAGAGCCCCCTTCAGGCCAGGAATGACTAGGAGCCCTGAGGGTCCAGGGACTCCCTGAGCCGGCTGATGCTGCTCTCGGCCTTCCCCTCCATTCCTCCAGCATTTCTGATGCCTCCCCTCCTAGGTTTCGGGGGGCGGGGGAGGCTGCAAGTTGAGATGGCAGAGGTGGGGGGGTTGCCTCAGCCTCCCTGACTGTGGGAAGCTCCATTCCCCAAGGGGGGTGGGGGGGGGGCGGTGGCTGTAGGGCTGGACCATAGTTTCCAGAGTTATAACTCGAAGTGCTTCCTACTGTGAGGGACAGGGAAGAGGGGTCTTGGCAGGGTGTTACAAGGTACCTCCCATCTAGGCGGTGGAAGGGGACACTGGTGTGTCACTGAGGAGAGCCTGGGTGCAGCAGCGGTCTCCGCAGGGCCGCTCACCCCCCAGCCCCCAGCCCACAGTGCACAAATGCGCTCAGTCGTGAGCCTGCTGTTTGGGCCGCAGCTGTTAGTCCTCTCAGGTGGGTGAGTGGGGCGGGGGGAGGGGCTCTGCGGGTCCCACACGGGGCCCCAGCCCAGCAGCTCTAGAACACAGGTCAGAGGCCAGTGGTCGCCTTCGCAGGGTAGGACAGACCAGTGACGGGGAGGAGAGTGTGTCGGCTGGTGGAAGGAGACTTTGATTTCTTAACCTTGATGGAAAGTGGGGAAAGCCACATCTTACCAAACTCTTCCGCTGCATCATAGAGAATTTAATTACGTTTGGACATTTGAATGAGAACCAGATGTGGCTCTGGCCCGTCGGGCCGGCCGCATCTCTCCTGTGGTCTGCTGGCCGCTGCGCCGGCACGGAGCCCTGGAGGGCAGCTCGGGAAGACCCGCCTGGGAGCTGGGCGGGGTCGACCAAGCTTCAAGGCTGGACTTTAGGAAATGGGGAGGTCACGGCCAGCTGCCAGACACCTGGTTCCATGGGAGAGTTTCCAAGCCCTGTCTCTTCATAGCCATGCTGAGTGGGCATGTTTGTGGGGCCCTCCCTGGCACCCAGCGCCATCCCACATGCAGACACACGCACACGCACACACACAAAGAAGTGAAGTCACAGCACCTGGCCATGCATTCTCTATCACCAAAGACAGAGCGCCATGCTGCCCAGCCCTGAGCCTGCCTTAGATAGCATCTGCTGAGCCTCTGCGCCCAGCGTGGTGCCCAGGACCTGGAGCTGGAAGGGCATCGGGTCCTCCTGGGGGAGGGGCTCTTCTCACTTAGGGCCTCTGTCTGCAGATATACCAGAGATGGACAGGGACAAAGGGGTTTTCTAACCAGGATGCCACTGCAGTCACGGGGGTCTTTACACGTGTTCCTTGCGTGCCTTGCTTCTTAAAGCCCCTTCGCATCCTCTGCCCTGGAGAGCTTCACACACCCAGTGAGGTGGCCAGGGCGGCCCCTCCCTGCCTGGTAACAGATGATGAAGCAGATGAGAAGTGAAGAAGAGAAGTGAAGGGGACTTGCCCAGGTCATTCAGCACATCTGCGGCAGAACTGGGGTTTGAGCAAATTCTCTGCCTCCTACCACAGTCCCCCTCTTCACATCGTCCGCGGGGAGTTTCGGCTCTGGGCTGCTCCTACATCTGGCTGATCTTAAGCATGGCTTCAGCCAGACTTATCAAATACCTCACAACCAGGGAAACGTGAGCCAGGTCTGCTCAGCCTTGGCTGTCCCCGTGCGTAATGTGTTGTGGCAGGTCCTACTCTGCCTTGGTCGGGATTTAAGTTATACTGATAAAGTGGCCCTGAGAAGGCCACTGCGCAGGGGGCGCTGTTCCAGGTCATCTGGGTGGGTGACCCTGGCTCTTCTCCTTTGAAGCTCGAGTAACGGGGGTTTCCTGGAGTGCGGTGTGGCAGCACTTGTGGTGAGAGTCCTTCCCCACCTGGGATGGATGTCGCATCGCATCGTAGCTGCCGTCGGAGGGGCCTGAGAAATGGCTCCAGCCCCCGACCAGGCCCGCGTGCCCTCCTGCTAATGCCCTACCCGTGGTCACTGCTCATCAGCTGTTCGAAGGCTGTGAAGGAATTGAGCTGGGCGGAATCGCTCTGCCCGGGACTCAGATACTCTGTTCCCACACCCATTACACACACAGAGCCAGGTCCGGTGGGGAGGGGTACAGGATGCAAAGGGATGGGGGGATGGTGGAGGACAGGGAAGGCCACGTGGTCTTGGCCTCATTCTGTGACGGTTCTGGGTCTCAGCACCTGCAGGGGTCAGGACAGAGAGCTGGGCCAGGAGGAGAGAAAGCACTCGTGTGGGAGCCTGGTGGGCTGGCAGGCTCCAGCCAGGCAGGAAGGTGTGTGGCTGCGGGATGGCTGCGGCACTCGGGCCAGGCGGGTGTTCCCAGGAACCCCATGAGACCACCGGGAATGGGTGGCGGTGGGCCAGGGCTCGGTGCTCAGACCTAGGTGTTCTGTCTAGAGAGAGCCAGGCCAGCATTGGCCCTGCTTCACATCCACTCCCAGATGCCATCAGCCCAAAACAGGATTGCTGGTATCCGAATGCGGAGGAGCCTTTTCACCCTCCACCCCTCAGCTTCCAGAAACTGCCCTCCTTCCTTCCACAGGCTTGCCTGGGAAGGAACAGAAACCCCTGCTGGAGGGACAGGGGATCCTTGGGAGGACCCAGCCCCCACCCTCCCAAGCCCTCCAAGCTGGACAGAGAGGACCCTGGTCTGCTGGCGGTTGTGCTGCCTGCGGTGGCCCTGCAGGGGAAGCGTGGAGGGGGGGGTGGGTGTGAGTGTGAAGGAAAGCAAGACCTCCCTGCAGGCTGCCTCCTTAACTGCTGCCCTTTTCACTCCGGAAGAGTGCCCTGGGGCTGAGTGAGGCTGGCTCCAACCCAGGGTGTGGTCCCCACTGCCTGGGTTGTTGGGGTTTCTAGAAGCATTCTCAGCCAACTCCATCTCTGTCTCCCAGAACTGACCTCTGCCTCACTCAGCCACACTCTGCAGGAGACAGTGGTCGTTTAGAGGCCCAGGGCTGGTGTAACACAAGCGGCCCATAGCTGTATCCACCAGGGCCACCTCCTGGTTGGCGCCCGGGCCATCTTTCCAGTTCGGCCCCAGGAAGCTGCCCATCCTACTGAGCTCCGCATTCCAGCCCCGACCTCCTCAGCCCTTCTCTCTGCAAGCCCCAGTTTGCATGGCTGGTCCCGGGCCCTGTGGGCAGGCCCTTGTTGACAAAGTTCATTGCTTGGGGCAGACCCCACTTGGGTCCATTTGCTGAACTTGCTGTCAGTCCTGCTGTGGTCCCCTGGTCTCCTCTCCATACATCCCATCCAAGGAAGATGCTGAAAGTCCCTCACCTCCTAGTCAGAGGACCCCACCCCCACCCCAACCAACTTCTGAGCCAAGAGCCCTCACAGCAGAAGGGGATTGGAACTCTGTGTTTGCAGACCTCCCGGGAGCCAGGCACTGGGCAAGATGGAGCCATTGGACAAGCTGCTGTGTGCCCCGGACCACCTGCTCCCCTGGGTACCACGGAGCCCAACCCAAGCCAGGGGGTTAACCACAGGCTCTGCGGACGGGGGAGGGCTGGGAGGTGGACGCAGGAGGGAAAAATCGATGCACGTCAACAGGGTTGGAAATTTATTTTCCAGCTTGGAAGAGGGATTTACAAAGAGGCAAGGAGGGAAATAAGAAGCTATAAACACATATCTGCCATCCTCCTCCATGGGCCATTTCTTGATTAAAAAGAATCTTTTGCAAGGCCCAGTGGAGGGCAGGCTTGTGGGGGCCTGGATGCCAGAGACACCTGCTGGGAAGGGAAGATGGGGGGGGCCCCGAGGTGCCATGGATCGTCACAGTCACTGATACAGTTGCAGCGGTGATAGAACTCCCACTTGCTGACTGGAAGCTGTACTTAGCGATACAATCTACATGCATTATTTAATTTGATTTTTACAACCACTCTATGAAACAGACCTTGTGACCCTCACAGTCAGGACACTGAGGCACAGAGATGTTGAGTAATTTGCTTAAAGTCTCCTGGGTGGCGGGGGTGGGGTGGGGGCAGCCGGGCCGGAGCTTGTGCTCTTACCCACTTCGCTAACTGTCTCCCCAACCTGGACGAACTCTGCCCCTCCCTCTTCCGCAGGCCCTTGATGGAGGTGGGGGCGTTCTCTCTTCTCACTGCCCAAAGTGGGCCGGCTGTGGGTGCAGGATGACACTGGGCCCTGAGGTCTAATTCTGCTCCCTCTGGGCCACTTGGGTGGTTAGCTTGGGACTGGGGTGTGTGGCTGCAGCCAGGGCCCAATAAAGTGCTCTGCTAATCCCTTTAATGAGCAGCGGGCTGAGGCTCTCAGAGTGCAGAGTGGGTGGTGGCTGCCGCTGAGCACACCAGCAGGGCCAGCAGTAGGTGCTGCTCCGATTGTGCTGGGCCAAGTGTCCCTGTTCAGCCTGGAGGCTGAGCCAGGGGCCCCAGGGGCCTGCTTCTCACACACATACACACACACACACACACACACACACACCACTGCCCTCACGGGCCCCTCCAGGTCCCAGAAACAGCCCCTCCTTCTGGGTCCTGAGACTTGGGCTCTCCACAGAGCCCCCCACCACCAGAAGCCAGGGGGGCTCCCCTCGGGTCTCTAGCCATCTGCCCCTACTGCCATCCAGTCTGGGGGAGGCCTGGAGGTGAAGCCTGAGTAGGACTTCACTTGTGACCATCCACTGAGGTCTCCTGCCCAGCTCTCCCCAAGGCTCACCTAGGCCCTGTCCTCAGCATTTCCCCCCTCCCCGGGGATTTGGGGACCATGATGCTTATTAAGTGACTGACTCATGAAAAGAGGCCTCCATTCAGTCTGTCCCCAGAAGCCCCTGCCTTGCAGGTGTAGGGTGGCCTCGAGGGAGGGAAAGGTCTGCCCCCAGGGGAGAGGACAGCCCCAAAGCAGATTTGGGGACCAGCACTCCAGAGGGACAGGCCCAGGTGGAGCCCTGCCCTGCCCTCCAGTGCCCACTGCAGCTCCGGGAGCCAGGGTCTGGTGCCCCTGCCTTTGCAGAGGGGCCGCAGTGCCTGCTGTGGGATGGGGGAGAGGGGCGATGGTAGCTCGAATGGCTGCGGACAGGTTCCCTCATTCTGGGCAGCCCAGCCCAGGAGTGGGGCAGCGTGTGTGGGCAGCCTCACTCCTGCTTCCACGCTTAGACTGAGAATGGCTTCTCCCTGGGTCGGCCTTGGCGCATGTGCCCAGGTAGCCAGGGTCGCCTCTCCCTCCTAGCAAGGTCTCTGACACCTTTGAATTTGGCCAGGCACTGTGCAGAGCCGGGCCGCATGAGGATCGAGCTTTCCCGTTCCTTTGCTTATTTCACGAACACCAAGGCCCCTCCTTCTTAGTTGCTGCTCGTTCCGTTGTCCCCACAGCCCTGTGGCTTGCCCATCCTGGCCCATGGTGTAGCAAGCCCATTTCCAATGAGGGCCAGCAGGGGACGGGTGAACACAGCCAGCGGTGGCCTTGGGAGCCAGTCTGATGATACCTGGAGTTGCCGCGTGTCCGCCCCAGCAGTGGCTGTCTCTCCTGGGGACAGTGTGCCCAGAGCCACTGGCCTCCCACTCTTCCTTGGCATTGCCCAGGTGCACAGTGATACTGGAAGATGTGAGGTCACCATAAGATGATCTTCTGTCTGCGTTCAGCCACTTACCTGGGAGCTACTCCTCAGCCCCTACCTTGCTGTGAGGCCCGGATTACAGCCTCTTTCAGAGCTGGCTTTTTTCTACCTGCCAGAGTCGACATCCTTTTACTGACTGGGGACACTGCTGGCAATGCGCTCTCAGTTCCCCACCATAGAGCCCCCAGCTCTCTCTCCTGCAGCCCTGGCAGGTTTCTGGTGGGCTTTCCTCACGAGTCCACCTCAGCTGCAAGAAAGCTGCCCAGACCTGGGAGTGGGGGAGGAGGGAGGCCGCTAGAAGCTGCCAAAAGCTTGGGACTGGCCCCGCTGAGTCGGGCGCCGAGTGGTCCCTGAAAACCCTGCAGCCCGTCTCTGTTTCCTCTCCCTCCCCTGGCAACCCGCCTGCATGGGGCACCGACGGGCACTGCATGGGCCCCTCTCTCCCCTCAGCTGCTCCCCAGCCCCTGTGCAGCTCCTCTACCCCCACCGCCGAAGGGGGTCTCGGCTCTGTCACAACAGTTCCATCCCTGAGACCCCCCGAGTCTGATTGGTCCCCACCCCCCAACACATGCATGTCACCGTCCTCCTTGACTGCAGAATTCTGCCGCAAGCTTACCCTCCTCCCAGTGACGCCCCCCACACCTCCTTGCGCCCCCTCCACCTGCTTGCAGAGATCGGTGTACTTCTTGATCGTTGTCCATATCTTTTCCAAAAAGATTCCTCAATGCTTTTCTTTTCACAAGGGAAAAAAAAAGGAAAAAAAAAACAATGCCAACAGCCCAGCGTCCGTGAGCAACCCAACAGTAACAGAGCATGTGCTCGGGATGGAGGAAGGTAAGGCCACACGTTTCCATTTGCCGCTTGCTGCTAGGGCTGGGCGGCCGGGGTGACTCAGAGGGGGGACACGCGCACCCCTCCTCCACGCACACCCCGTCCTTGTGTCTCAGTGAGAAGAGGAAGGGGGTTGACAGAGGCTTGCAGAAAAGTGGCCGGGACCCGCCAGAGCCCAGTTCTCGCACTAGTAGCTCATGCTGAAGAAACACCCCCACCTCTCCTTGCCACATCATTCATTCACTCACTCACTCATTCATTCATTCATTCATTCTAGCAGTGTGCTCTGCAGTGTACCAGCTCTTTCCCAGGCTCTGTGGTTGGCCCTAGGGATGCAGACATGAGGCACAGAACAGGCCCCCGGGGCCCCTGCCTGGATGGGGACGTGCATGTGAGCAGACGGTGCACCGCATGTTGAGGGTCTGTGGCAGGAGCCAGCACAGAGAGCGGCGAAGCCCGGCCGGCCCTGCCAGGGCCTCAGGACAGGCTCACAGCGCAGTGGACACTGCTGAGCTCTGGAAGTTGAGTGGGCATTCTGGGGGCTGGGAGAGTGTCATGGGCACGGGCCCAGGGGCCTAAAGCAGCCTGGAGAGAGCTAAAAACCACTCAAGTTCGTTATTTGGTTCCTCACATTTAGTAACAAGTGACATTAGTGAGGTGGGTCTGGGGCCAGGTCTCGGAAGGCATTTTATAGTGCTATGGAGTTTAGACCTTATCCTGCGGACCATTAGGACTCAGCGGTTTTGAAGCGGAGGGAAAGCAAAACAAGGTTTGCGCTGCAGGTGGACCACTCTGGCTTTGGTGTTGTGGTGGGGTGCTGAAGGGGACCTGGGGGCCAGGAGGTCATTGGGTGCTCTTAAAGTTACCCAGGTGGGAAGTGCAGGCCTAACCAGGCAGTGGCAGTGGGAATGGGGAGGAGGGAAGAGGCTGGGGAGACACACGGGAGCTGAATCCAGGAGAGCTTGGTCACTGTGGGACATGGGGCCAGGGAGAAGCCTGCCCACACCCATCGTACCCAGGCCTGATTGGGGAGGGAGAAATGTGAGCAGGGCAGCAAAGTCATTGCGTCCCTGCACTGTCACTGGAGGGGCAAAGATGCGTCCGCTCACACTCGTGGGGTGGGGTCACTGAGGCTGCTGGTGGGGTGGCTGGGGGCCTGTGCCCAACGCAGTGGGGGGTGCCGTGCTCGAACCCAGGTTCCTGTCTCCTCAGCTTCCTTGGCAACGTGGGTGTGTTGGTGCCACTTTGCATCAAGAACGCCGGGCCTGTCCCCCAGCTCTGGAAAGGGGCCAGCCTCCCCCATTCCAGTGGCCTTTCCTGCTCCTTCACCTGGGGCTTTCTTCCTTGGGCCTGGTGTCCAGACCCTAAGGAAGCCCCTGCTTTTCTTGCTACTTAACTGCCAGTGCTCCTCTCTCCTGCCCTCCTGGCCCTGCTGTCAGCGCCCCCTAGTGCCGGGATGGCCGTGCATGAGGGCAGGGGCCTCAGAGATCTCTCTCAGACTCCTCTGCTTGCTTGTGGGGAAAGAGCGATGGAGTGAGCTTTCTTGCAGTCTGCAGCTTCCTCATAGAAATCCCAGGGTCTATCCTTCGCTTTCCTGTCCTCACCCTCTCTTGGCACAGGGGTCGATACTCCCAAATTAGGGTGAGACTGAAGAGTGGCCAAGGAAGAAGGGAGCCCACACGGGGACCTTGTTTTCTGTCCACATCTAAATTATCCTTACTCCTCCCAGGACCGGGCCCCACGGGGCAGCCAGTGGCTCTTGGAGACCAGAGACCATCATCAGGCCCACAGCCTGTGTCCTCAGTCCCCTGCCCACACGCCCCATCTGCTGAGAGGTTCTGGGGTCGGAGCCTGAGGGCCCCTCCCACCTGGGCCCAGGAGCCTGCCCTGAAGGGGGCAGCACCGACTCCCCCCCACCCCATTCTTCAGTGGCTACTGTTGGGCAGCCTCAGTGCTTCCTGAGTAGCCTGTAACGAGTGGGGATCACTGGTCAGTTCCTGGCTGGCCGATAACAGCCAGCCCAGGTGTAAAGGCCGTGACCCTCTCCATAACCAAAGCCAGCTGTGCTGCATGCGCGTGGGGGCAGGAGCCTGGGAGCAGGCGCAGGATGGAGATAAAAGGTCTCAAGCCAGACCAGACAAGTGGAGCATTTGGACACGCCTCACTGTTTCAAATGACCGCTTTGAGGTCCTGAGCTCCCGAGGCAGACAAGCAAGACCCCCTCAGTCCAAGACAGATGTGCTTGGAGGAGGAGTGCCTGCGGGTCCCCACATCTTGGCTTGGGGCAAACCCTGAGATTCTGCCCGGGGATGTGTGTGACCACACCTCAGAGCCCGCTCTGAAGGACTGAAGGGAACAGGAACTGGCCACTTTCAAAAAGCCAAGAAATAATTCCTCTTTCCTTGCACTCAGCCTCCAGGGAAGTGTATTCACAACCCACCACCCCAGTACCTATCTTAGGTCAAGAGAGGTTGGGCAGCTAAGTAAGGTGCCCACAGCTGAATGAGTTGGAACCAGTTGCTGTACCTAAGACAGCAACATGGCGGTGCCAGGCAGGGCCAGGGAAGAGGTGGAGGAGGGGCTGGGAGCCTCCATGCATTCGGGGGCGCAGGTCGCCTCTGAGCATGTGCCTCGTGGGGGCCTCCAGGAGACCTGGAGGCTGAGCAGCAGAAAGAAAGGGGGCACTCCAGGCAAGGAGGGACCCTCTCTCCATTGGAATAGGCCCCTCTCAGCCCAGGCACTCCTGCCTGCGGGAAACAGGACACCTTGCAGGAGTCGACGATGAACCGGGGCCTCCTGTGGGTGAGGGTGAGTGAGCAAGTGAGCGGCTGAGCCAGGGTGAAGCTCTGTGGCCAGGGAGTAGAGGTAGGGACAGGCCAGGCAGGGAAGCTGCGGTCCTTCTCGGGTCCTGGCCCCTCACCTCCTGCCTGACCTGCAGGTCCGAGACAGGAGCCACTCATGGCGTTGCGGGGAGGCAGGAACAGGCTGGCTGTGCACTACTGTGTGCAGACGTGGGCACATATCCATTGTGTGGTCCAGACAAGTCATCAGGGTGGCCGTGCTTCTGGCCCAAAAGGGTTCCCACAATGAGGGAACAACCGGAGCCTGCCTGCCAAGGGAGCTCCTCCCTCCTCCGCTGAGCCTCCCCGCAACCCAAACTGCCACCTGTCCCATCTGGGGAGCATGTGGGGATCCCCCTGCGACAGATGCAAATGGACCCAGATGGGCACCTGCGGACGGGCGGCCCAGCCCAGGGTGTGCCCCTCCACCCCAGACTGCACTCTGACCAGGCCTGGCCCTCTTCTTGTCTTGCAGAGCTACAGCGAGAGGGAAGCATCGAGACTCTGAGTAACAGCTCAGGTTCCACAAGTGGCAGCATCCCAAGAAACTTTGATGGCTACCGATCTCCGCTGCCCACCAATGAGAGTCAGCCCCTCAGCCTATTTCCTACCAGCTTCTCATAGGTACTGGCTACCTGCCTCCGACTGGCCAGCCCACTCACCTGCTGGAGAAAGAAGGAAAAGCACCCCTCCAGCCTTCCCCTTCAGTCTCTGCTCCTCTTTCACCAAGCACCTTCCCCAAGCTTAGTGACAACAGCCACCCACCCTCCCTGGATTGAGAAGAGACCCTTCTCCAAAGCACCTTGGTACACTCTGACCCCATTGGCAGGTCTGTGGCCAAGAGAGACTGCAGAAGCTCCGTCCCCTCCTCTGTTTGCACATGATGTCCTGCATTGGATCCGCTTTTGTATTTTCTAACCATCCCCACGGGGGGCCTGCCTGGGGAGAGGGGGGATGCTGGCCAGGCCCCACTCCTGGCCCCACCCCTGGCTGTGGCACACACAGCCCAGCTTCCCTTGGTGAACCTCCCTCTGGAGTCGGGTGAACTGAGGCCCAGAGTATTAAGGAAGGAAAAAGAAAGGAGACACCCCTTTCCTCTTTTCTTTCCCCTTTGGCTCATGGGAAGGATTTGTCTTTCTTGTTTGTAAGCCCTTTTACCCTGGTCCTGAACTGTTCAGTGAAGGAAACCGTGGTTACCAAGGCCTTGTCAAAAAGCGCACGTCTTGTCCAATAAATCACACTGCAGTCAGTGTCCATCCCTGAGTTGCTGGGGTCAGGGTCCTCTCCAAGTGCCAAGCAGGTCCTGTGGGCCCGACCGTGTCCCCGCTTCCAACACCACTGGCCCTGACACGGGCAGCCGAGGGTGAGGCATCGAGGGGACGGGAAGGAGAAGGAGAATGTTTGCTTTGGAATTTGGGTGAGGCCTGATTTAAATCCATTCTTCAACCTCCCTGCCTGTTACAGAGGCAGTGAGTTCTGGGGCCACCGCCAGCCCAACACTCCTTGGCTGTGGCAGGTAGGGCCAGATATGTGCTGCTGGGCTGCTCTGGGAGGGCGGGCAGCCTGAGGAAGACTCTGGCCTTATCAGGACAAGGCACCTTGTGATGGCCTCTCTTTTCAAGTTCAGAAGGTGGAAGGACAGTCGGGTGAACATGGGTCTCTCATGAACCCTGGCAGGAACTTTTGTTCCCCTTCCTCTTCCTGATTCTGGACCTAAAGTGAAGGACAGGAAGGAGACAGGAGCAGGCAAGCAAAAAGGGGTGTTGAAGCAGGAAGGAGAATAATGCTAGCCCTAGTCCCCACTTCCCTGGACCTCGGAAAGGCCTGGGAGGATCAAAGGAAACCCACTGAGCCAGGTGTGGTTTGGGGTGAAGTTTAATGGAACAGCTGCAGAAGTGTTGAGTTCACAAACAAGTATCCCTCCCCATTTAACCGTTCAGCAGGAGCTGGGGCCCCTGCCGCCTCACACACACCCCATCCAACCCTGGCACCCAAGATGAGATTTAATCTTCAGTTCCCTTCAGCTGATCAGTTGGGCATGTTAGGAGAAGGGGAACCTGAATCACACTAGGTTCTGTAGGCCCTGCATAGGGTGGCTGAAGCCAGTCCCTCCTGCCTGGGAACCTGCAGGGTGAGAAATCACATGGCAGAGTGAGGCATGCTGGAAGGTCAGGAGGCCTGGGCGCAGCCGGTGGGGGCTGCCGGAGGAGCAGCAGCAGCATTTCCCCATTGCAGCTGAATTGGAGACATTGATGCGCTGGGCACAGCCTCCACCCCCAGCCAGAGCAGTGTTTCGGTCAAAAGGGGAGGGGAGGGAGGGCGCCACGAGGCTGCTGTGCACACTGCCCACGGGCTGGCTCCCTAAGGATGAGTCCAGAGCTCTAGGAAGAGTGAGCCCCTCTGAACCCACCCTAGGGCACGTGGATGGGGCAAAGATGGAGAGCCAGGAGTTCTCTCCAACCACGCAGGAAACCGGCTGGCAGCTTAGAGTCAGGAGTCCTCCCTGGCTCAGCCCTTTCCCTCCAGGGGGTGCAAACAGCTGCGGCCTCCTCCAGTCAGGGAAAGTGGTGGGTGTAGGGCTGGACTTGCCCGCTGAGCTAGCAGGACAATCTGGTTATTCATCTGCTCACAGCCAGGGCAACCCTCTGAGTATGTGGGGGGAGGGGGAGGATAAGAGAGGCCAGATAAGCTGGCCCCATGGCGGCTGCCACTGGAGCTGGGGTTATCAGAGAGGCCTTGGGCCTGGCCCCCGACTAATTGGGGAGGTTATGGACCCTGCCAGAGCCTGTAATCAGCTGGAAGTGAGAGCTGGGCCCCAGAGTGGGGGGCCTTCCTGCCCACTGGCCGTGGAGTGGCCAGCCTCCTAGCCTCCAGAGATAACACCCGGGCAATCTCTGCCTCACCCCCAGCAGACCTCCAAGATGGCATCACCGAGGAGGCCAACAGAACATGCATCTAATTGTAGCCTCACCCCATGACCTTGAGGAAGCCACGTGACCTCGCTGATTCTCACAGCACTAACTACCTGCTCAACGGGCAAATTACTGTGGACTTTGTTTGATGGAGGGAAAAAGGTATCTTCATGGTCTTTGAGGAGGCTGATGGGAGCTGCCATGGCAGCTCAAGGAGGGAGGGCACTGTCTGGGGTAGATTCGAGGAAGGGCCCAGTGGTCCCAAGGCAAATTCAGGCGCACAGTGCTCTTTCAAACACTGTGTCAGCTCCTCTGGAAGCAAGTGCGGGCCAGAGCAGGCAGCTGCCAGTCTGGGATTGGAACTGGTTTCTCAGTGCTGATTTTTTTTCCTGATTTTCACATGTCAGGGGATCTCCAAACCAGGAGGTCCCTAAAAGAGCACTATTTGGTCCTCATTTTGCAGAGGAGAAGACTAAGCCCCAGAGCAGGCCCAGGCCTTGCCCAAGGTCACAAAATCACATGGCTATTCTGCTGATGCCTCCTTGCTGCCTCACGCCCTGGCCAGTTTCCGTAAAGAGCCCCATTCTGCACTGACCTGTGCCCCCTCAAGATCCAAGACTGCTCACCCCCATCCCCTAGCCCTAAGAGCTCCCTGCTCCTGCCCCTGACTGACTTGGAAACTGCTCCCTTGTCCCTGTGTAAAAGGGAAGGCAGCCCCCTTCCTGCAAACCTAGAGCTGGAGACTCTAGGGGCCAAGGAAGAGAGCATCCTGAATGTCTTGTATTGGTAGCAAGAGCCCAGCCTGAGGGTGGGACCCTGGAGTCTCAGTCTTGCCTTCCCGTATGAGCAGGGGTAGCTTTGGGTTCAGCAACAACATTAGCACCTTGCTCTCTCTCTCTGAAAATCCCAGGGTTTCTGCACCAGTAGCTGCGTGGCCTCGGGTGAATTACTGAACCTCTGGGCTTCGGCGTCCTCATTTGTAAAGGAGGGGGAGGGAACATGCCTTCACAGAAGAGCAACTAGGCCGAAGCAGGCAAGGAGGAAGCTGCATGTCAAAAGGGCAAAAGCTTGGTTCGAGGCCGGAGGCTGATCGGACAGACCAGGTAGCGCTTCTGCGGGGAGACGGACAGCGGGTGCGGCGCAGCTGGAGCCCAGAACGCGGTGCGCTGCCGGTGAAGCTGCCCCAGGGACTCTCGGCCCGCTCCCTGCGAAAGCGTTTTCAAAAGCGAATCAAGAGCCCAGTGAGCACAGAGCGCAGAGCAGCCCCGCCCTCTCCGAGCAGGTGGGCTGGTCCTAGGGGTCCTTCGAGCGCTTTGCTCGCTTTCTTAAGCCACAAGACAGCAGGGCCTGTTCACGCTGCGTGATCGCAGACACCCACACCCGTGATCTCACACTCGTGCACGTCCACGCAGGGTCACAGATGTGCATTTCACTTTTGGCAACCCCGCGTCACAACTGGACAGCTGGGGCCCGCGGACCGCGACTCCACGGCAGTGAAAAGTCTGGAGATCCTAGGGTTAAGGGATCCCCAAAGCTCTGGGGAAGTTGTCCGAAGTCCGGCGGGGACACGTCCTCCGTTGCGGGCTCAGGTGCAGAGTGACACGCCTGGAGGGCCAAGTCTGTCCCGGGCCGGGGGGGCCAGGCGGGGGCCTCGCCTTCGCAACCGCCTGGAAGGTTGGTCCACATCGGCCGTGGTTGCCCGGACCTAATCGGAAGAAGTGGCCCCGCCGCCTATCCTGGCTTAAGGCCGGGTCCACTACGCGGCCGCGAACAGGTCGCCCCTCCCCACCCCCCGCCGCCAGCCCCGTCCCAGCCGCTTGGCCCGACCCCGCACCGGGTAATTGGGTCGGGAGGGAGGCGACGGGCGGGCGGCGACTCCAGAGAGACTACGCGCCTGTCAGTCGCAATTTGTCTAAGTGGACGGGACAGGCCGGGCCGCTGCGGGCCGGGGTCATCCAGGCCGCGGCCCCCACCCCAGCAGACCTGGGACGGCGGGGGAGCCAGGCCGGGCCGCTAAACCGGGCTGGCTGGCGCCAAGGCTCCGGGAGGCGCGGGTCCGGCCCTACAGCCGGGGATGGGAAGCAACTCTGAGCGTCCGCTCACGCCCCATGGACACACACAACACGGACGCCACCTCCACGGCTGGTGACACACTTAGGGCCACACACCCTGCCCGAGCGCAGCCTGGGCACACTCACATACGGCTGTGCACCTACACCAGCCTCACGCCAGCACGCCGTTACCCGGGCGCACGCCCCTCCTGCCGCAAGACCACACATCCTCAAGCCATCCGTGCAGGCCCACGCACATGTACTCCAGTCACACACACCAAAGCCACCGGCGGGGACCAACCCGGGGAAGGTCCTAGCAGTGGCTCTTGACCCCACGAAAGGTTAAGGGGCCCAGGACAGACGGGCGACCCAGCCAGCTCCGGGCCGCCGTTGCCGGGTTTCCTTATTGCGGGAGCGCGGGACGCACTGAGCGCGTGCAACGGACCGGAGGCGGGGACGCCCGCGCCCGCCCGACGCCCGGGCCCCGGAGAGCTGGGGAGAGGGAGGGGCAGCTGAGCGCGCGTCCCCCACCCGTCTGCGGGGCCCGGCCGATGCGAAGTGACAGGGGCCGGAGCTTTGTTGTGGAGCCTCGGCCGCCTGGCGCCAGCCGCCCCCGCCCGTGCCCTCCCCCTCCAGCCCTGCGCTGCTCGCAAGGCGCCCCCCGGGGCCTCTTAAAGAGACACGCACTCTCTGCCCTGGGGACCCCCCAGAGGCGCCTGCTCCCGGGAGGAGGAAGAGGGGTAGACCCGGGTGGGGGAGGGGCCGATCCGGAGCTGGGCCGCGCAAGGCGCCGCTCAGAGGCCGCTGGAGCCTCCCGCGAGCGGGTTTCGATGAGCGAAGGATATTCCTGGCGGGAGAGTTTGGCCGGGGGTGAGGGTGGGGATAGATTCCGAATCTTTCGAGTGGCTGTAGCAGAACCTTGGGTTCGCTGCGGGGCTGCAGGGCAGGACAGACGGCGCGGGCGGCCTAGAAGGAGCCTGTGGCCGCCGAGGGATAGGTCCGAGGTCCAGTTCCTGTGGCCAGGTGGTCCCCAAATGCAACCGCTGCACCGTCGCCACCGGGTGTCTTGGGCAAATAACCCAGGCAAGAGTGTACCGAACTCTCTGGGCCTTAAACCCCTGGGCCAGCTACGGACCTACCCCAGGGAAATGTGCAAATTGCACACAGTTTAGGTGTACGCACAGTCTTACAAGTATGAAAGTACGTGCACACACACGACCTCAAATGTATTCACGGATTCCCAGGCCCTGCCCGGATTCCGGGCTAAGGAGCGCTGTGCCGTCTACTCTCTGGTCACCTCGCCGATGGCGCACACCTGTGCACACACTTCCTTCCCCCGGGGGCACCTCCTGCCTAAGACGGAGCCGGCAGGCTTTCCTGTGCAAAGCTGCTCCGGATCCGGCCGCCGCTCCGCAGACCACACAGAGCGGAGAGGAAGGTCCGTTCCGGACAGAGAGGAGGCACTAAGTGAGGAGCGACCCACCCAGGAGCGAGGTGGTGAAGGAAAACCCTGTGGGAGCTGCGCCCATTTAAACGCTGGGTAGGGGAGTTTCGAGAGCGCCGGGGCCGCGTCCGAACGACAGAGAAATGGTCGCGTCGGCCAGACAGCTCCAGCCGGTCCCGAACTCGAACTGCCCCGGGCGCTCAGGTTTTACATTCCGGACGCGAGTGCACAGCGACCAGGCGCCCTGAGACCCAGGGTGCGCCGCCGACGGGCAGGTTGCCTGGACACCACTGGGTGTGGGCTGTAGGCGACCACCACGCGGGCACACGGCCCGCTCGGCTCACCCGCACTTGCACTGTTTGTGCGGGCAGGAGTGTCACCCACGCCCAGTAGTGGGTGGTCCGTCTTGTCCTTCGGAAGGCGACAGCCAGGAATCTGTCTGAGTGTCGGCGCCCGAGCGCGATTCAAGCAGGTGTGTGGCCGCTTCAGTCTCTAGGGAGCCCACCTTAAAGCGCCGCTCCCGCTGCGCACAGGGGGCACCGCCACCCAGGTGGTGTGTAACACGCACACACGCGCACACACGCACACCTCGGCGTGAGGTTAGAGGAATACTGGGGCTGCCGTGAAACGAAGACTGAATGGGAAGAGTAGGTTCAGCCTCGCGGGGTGGGGGTGTTCAGCCACAGGTGCGCACGGACATTCCGACCCCACAGCCCGGCGCTGGGGAACTTGGGAGACGTGCGCTGGCGAACGCTGGAAACTCTAGGGAAGCTGCGGAGAGCCGCGGGAGGATGCCTGTGTTTAGGGTGTGGGAGACTTGTGGCTCCGGTACCGGGTGCGGCGAAAATTCGTTGGGTTGCTGGTCAAGAATCTGGGGGCCCAGGATCAGCCCGCGCGGTGCCGCCTTGTGCTCGGCGAAAGGTGCCCTCCCTTCCCAGCCCCGAGGATCCGCTCTCCTGGCCCTCGGAAGGCTCAGGGCCGGGTCGGGACGCAAACCAATATTGGGCCGAGTTCAGGGCTTGCCCGGAACTCCAGGTGCCTCCTGAGTCTTCACTAAGGGAAGGCGCGGGCTCGGGGGTCCCCGCGTTTCCCGAGTGCAAGGCCTCGAGTCCCGCTCCCGCCCGTGCCGGCCCCACCAGGGCTCTGCCACCGCTCCACTCACCAGCTCCCGACACCTGGGTTCCGCTCCGCGACCTCCGCCGCCCGCGCCTCCCGATTCGCCCGCCCACCGGCCTCTCTTTCCCGCGTCCGCAGCCTCCCTCCGGAGTGCAGGGGCCCCGGGCGGCGCCGCGGCCCGGAGCGGGGTCGGAGGCCAAACTGGGGCGCGGGCCAGAGCGTCCGGGCTGCCGGGCACGGGAGGAGGGCGCCCCCTCTCCTCTCGGGGCCGTGTCAATGCTTTGCACTTGGGGCTGGCGTGCGGCTGGGGGTCCTTTCCCGGAGCCCGGAGACCCGGGCGCCCCCCGCCTCAGCCCGTTCGGCGGGTCGGGTCGGCCCGCGGGCTTCCCAGTCCCCGCGCAGGAAGCCTCGGGCACTGGCGCAGGGTGGGGGCCGGGGCAGGGGGAGGGGTCTCGGGGCTCGCTGGCCCGTCATTGGTTAATATTTTATTCTGTTGACATGTTTTCTTACTGCTGAGGCTTCCGACACCTTCTCCCCGGCCCCCCTCCCGGCCGGAGCTTGGCCTGAGCTGTCAAAACCCCGCCCCCGGAGACCCACAATTGGTCCAAAAAGCGTAAAATCAGCAATCAAGGGGGGCCTGGCTCGTTAGCGCAGGGGATCCGAGCAGGGCAGGACATGTGAGATAGTCACAGTTTTCCAGAGATCACGACAAGATCTAACCAGTCGCGCGTGGTCCCCGGCGCCGGAGCGGGCCAGCCCAGCCCAGCCCCGCGCAGAGCCCCCGCCACCCCCGCGCCCAGAGCCCCGCGCCCCTCGCCGTGCGCCGGACGGGGAGCCGGGAGGAGCCGCCGCCGCGCTTGCCACCCGGGTCGCCCTTCCTCCTCGCGCGCCGCCGCCCGGGCCGGGGGTCCGAGCCCCGCGCCCCCGGCCCCGGCCCCCGGGCGCCTGGGCCGGATGTCCCGATGAGAGAGCCGGCGCTGGCGGCCAGCGCCATGGCTTACCATCCGTTCCACGCGCCACGGCCGGCCGACTTCCCCATGTCCGCCTTCCTGGCGGCGGCGCAGCCCTCCTTCTTCCCCGCGCTCGCACTGCCGCCCGGCGCGCTGGCCAAGCCGCTGCCCGACCCGGGCCTGGCGGGGGCGGCGGCCGTGGCGGCGGCGGCGGCGGCCGAGGCGGGGCTGCACGTCTCGGCACTCGGCCCGCACCCGCCCGCCGCGCATCTGCGCTCGCTTAAGAGCCTGGAGCCCGAGGACGAGGTGGAGGACGACCCCAAGGTGACGCTGGAGGCCAAAGAGCTGTGGGACCAGTTCCACAAGCTGGGCACCGAGATGGTCATCACCAAGTCCGGGAGGTAGGGCGGCCCGCTGGCCGGAGGGCGCGAGGGCGGGCGGGCTGGGGGACCCACTGCACCCGTCGGCGCCGAGCCCCTCGCTCCGGGCTCCCAGTGCGGCCCGGCGCTGCGCTTAGCCCCCTCAGAGAACCGAATGGTTTTTCTCTTTTGGCATCGAGCGATGTTTTAAGAACTAAAACACCAAAAGTTCCCGAATGAAGTAAAACAAAAACATGCTCCTAGAGAATAGTTCCAACCATGCTGTGTCTCCAAGTGGAGGAGGCCCCAGTGCTCGGCCCTGGCGGGTCTCGGAGGTCTCGGCTGCTGCTTCTTAGCCTCGTCACCCTGCTCTCCTGCCTCCCGATCGGGCTTGGACCCCGGGGTCCAGCGTCTTCCGGACTTTCTTCCGACCCTGGAGCCCAGAACGGGACCCGCGCACCGCTAGACCCAGGCTGGCCCGCTGGTTGCCGCCGGCCGCTCCGTTCCCGGCAGCGAGGTAGAGCGGGCCCAGTTGCAGCCCTAACCCGGCCGGGACCTTCGTCCGGACCTAAGAACAAGGAGCTCCGGACTCACACTCCGCCCGAGGCCTGAAAGCCAAAAGAAACCCACAGCCCCCGACTCTTCCACCCTTCTTCGATTCAGCCTCGGAGAGCCCAGGCCGCAGGCTCGCCCTCTTCCCCCGAACTTCAGGGTCAGGGTCCTTGTTCCAGCACTGCAACCCTGCTCCCCCCGCCCCAAATCCTCTGGATTTGTTTCTGGGAGCTTCTGTCCCCGGTGGGTATACCCCTGAACAAATTTCGGGGTGACTCAAGAGAAGCAGGTGTATTTTCAGAGGATCTGGATGTCTTTCCTGGACATTGGCTTCTATCCCAGACAAGGGTGAGAGGGTCGCCGGATCTGAGCAAAGGGCCATGGGAAGGCAGAACTGGGATTTCCCAGGAGTAACAACCGCAGGTGGGGTCTCCCAGACAGCAATAAGGGGGCAGAACAGTGACCAGAGGGAAACCCAGACGGGGGAGCTGCAGGCAGCGGTGTGTGTCCAGGGGGAGTCCCGGGACACACCGCAGGGCCCCACGGCACCTTCCCCGTTCCTTTCCTCGCAGGCGGATGTTTCCTCCGTTCAAGGTGCGAGTCAGTGGTCTGGACAAGAAGGCCAAGTACATCCTGCTGATGGACATTGTGGCCGCTGATGATTGCCGGTATAAATTCCACAACTCACGCTGGATGGTGGCCGGTAAGGCCGACCCGGAGATGCCCAAGCGCATGTACATCCACCCGGACAGCCCGGCCACGGGAGAGCAGTGGATGGCCAAGCCTGTGGCCTTCCACAAGCTGAAGCTGACGAACAACATCTCCGACAAACACGGCTTCGTGAGTGTGGGCCCGGCTTCGGGGTGGGCGGTCAGAGGCTGCAGCCAGCACCGCGGCTGAGGGTTGAAGCCTGAGAGGCAGGGGGTGTCCCCAGTGCCCCTGCCCAGGCCACTGCCCTGTGGCTTACACAGGCTGAGCCTGGGTCCAGGGGGCTCTGATCTTTGTAAGCCCGGGGAACAGCAGGATAGGGGCTGGCAAGTTCCAGGCTGCTCACAATCTCGGCTTGGGGTCAGGCCTTCTGAAAACCCTACCTAGCGACCAGTGGCATGCAAGTGTGGCTGGGACTCTGTTGTGCAGACACTGATCTTTAGGTGTTGACCTTGGAAGACCTGCCACGGCCTCAACTTGTGCTTGTCCTTCTCCAAGAGCTGTGTCCCCATCCCTCTCCGCCAACTAGGAGATTTAAAACTTAAACCAGCACCTAGATACCCTCTCTGAGAATCCCATCTCTCCTCCCAAAGGCAGATGCCCGACCAGGAGAAGGGAATTTGGGTGTTCTCTCCTTTATCGCCTGAGCCGGGGCCCCAGCGAATGGGAGGGGGTAGTTCAAGAGGCAGAAGAAACTGCCTATTCAGAGTTAGGTCAGTCCACGGCCTCCCAGTTCCCAATCTTCTCTCCTTGGGTTTTTACTAGGGCTTTGGCCGTGAGCCCAGGAAGACAGGCTAAGAGTGGGGTTGTGGAGGGTTTTTGTTTTGTTTTATTTATTTGTTTTCAATGGGGATAATTTTTTAAAAAGGAGAAAGAGAGGAATTGATAAAAGAACGTTGAAAGGAAGAAATAGAATAAAAAGAATTATGAAGGAGAAAAAGAGCAGGAAAGACAGGAGAAAGTAGAAAGGGGTGGGGGTGGGGTGTGTAGGGAAAGCAGAGCCGTGTGAGAGAAATGGAAAGGGTTCAAGTCCCTAGAGAGTGGAAATGCTCCCGCCAAAGCCTGGGGGCTGCCGGCTGACCCCTGCCCTCCCCGCAGACCATCCTGAACTCCATGCACAAGTACCAACCCCGCTTCCACATCGTGCGAGCCAACGACATCCTGAAGCTGCCCTACAGCACCTTCCGCACCTACGTGTTCCCCGAAACCGACTTCATCGCGGTCACTGCCTACCAGAACGACAAGGTGCGCGGAACGGGTGACCGGCCCAGCCCCTGCACCGACGCCGCTACACGCATGCAGTCTCCAACCCTCCACGCACATCCATCCGCAGCCCCTGCCAACCCAGCCCGCCCCCTGACAGCCCGCTCCCGGAGCACCAAGCCTCTCATCTTTAAGGGCAGCACGCACCGAGACGCCCCAGGCTCCCTCCCAAGTCCACCACACGTATACATACACGCGCTCCCTGGGGCGCGCAACAGCTGGGCTCTCGTTGGGGTGGAGATGTTTACTTAGCAATTAGCAGAGACTTCGGGCCCGCGCGCACAATTTTACATTTCATTCGTTTATTTCTTGGCTCAGGGATAGGAATTTAAATGAAGAGAGGGTGCCCGAGGCAATCTGCCCAGGCTCTCCCGCT
This sequence comes from Desmodus rotundus, assembly GCF_022682495.2. NCBI lineage: Eukaryota > Metazoa > Chordata > Mammalia > Chiroptera > Phyllostomidae > Desmodus > Desmodus rotundus. Next base: position 92,997,467 of record NC_071395.1, on the reverse strand, counting down.
GCTTAGGAACCCCGCGCTAAGAACCGGGGGCCCAGCTTTCACTCTCCCCGGGGGAGCCAGAGGTCGGGGCAGGTGACGCAACCCCCAAAGCAAACCCCTTTGGGGCCAGTCCAGGCCCAAGACCTCTTGGGAGATGCTTAGAGACTTTTCCTTTAAGCCAAAGCGCTTTTTCTGCTTGATGCCTTTGTACACCTTCTCTGCGAAGGGGCAAAGCGCCACCCCCGGTAGAGCTGTGTCGGTGTGTACCACCCCGGTGACTGACAGGGTCCAGAGCGCCCTGACACCCCCCTCCCTGTCTCTGTGAGCCGAAGTGTGAGATCAAGTATGCGCGCACTATTTGGGGTGCGAGGATGCGTGTGGAGCGCGTGTTTTCGTTTGTTCTGTGGGCACCTTTTTTTTCTGTGTGTACTTGCGTGTGCGTGGGCCTGCGAGTGTGACTTGTCTTTTCTGTGTCGACGGACCTGCGTGTGCGCTGCGGTTTCAAGTGCCGGGTTTGTTTGCGCGCGTGAGCCGTGTGCATGCTCGGGCAGATTTCGACTCTGTGCTCACAGCTCTGGGCCTGTGTGTGTAAGCTGAGCGGTTCTGCTTCGAATACTTCGAAGGAGAGACCCTGTCGCTTTCCGCGAGGCCCTGTCGCCGGCCTCACCTCGCCTTTGGGTTCAGAGCCGTCCACCCCAGGTGGGAGGGCACCAAGCAGACACTCTCGGGCTTTCCTGCGGGCCAGCAGCCGCTGACCTCGGGGTGACCCAGGCCAGGCTCGAAGAGCGGCATCCTGACCTGGTGCCTCCCCCTCGGTCCCCGCAGATCACTCAGCTGAAGATCGACAACAACCCGTTTGCCAAGGGCTTCCGGGACACCGGGAACGGCAGGAGGGAGAAAAGGTGAGGGACGCTACGGGCCGCTCCGCGGCGGGTGCCTGGGGAGCAGGGCGTGAAGGTGGGTGCACTCCCCTCTGACCCACGCCCTCCGTTTGTCCCCAGGAAGCAGCTGACGCTGCCTTCTCTGCGCTTGTACGAAGAACACTGCAAGCCGGAGCGCGACGGCGCCGAATCGGACGCCTCGTCTTGCGACCCTCCCCCCGCACGGGAACCGCCACCGTCCCCCGGGGCAGCGCCTAGTCCCCTCCGCCTGCACCGGACCAGAGGTGAGGGTCCGGCGGTCGGACCAGGGGTGGGGGAAGGAGAAAGGGAGGGTCTCCTCCGGGCGCCGGCTGGCTCTTTGCTCAACGCCAGGCTAACCCTTCAGGCCCTGGGAAGCGTTCACAGTGTCTGGGATGGGGCTTCCCAAACGGACGCCCCTGTAAGGACGGCCCCTCGTAGTCAGAAGACCCGGCTGGACTCCAAGCTGGGTTCCGGCGCTGTGTGACTCTGGAGTAAAGGAAACTCCCCGCGGCTCAGTTTCCTCCACTGTATGTAGGAGACTTGGGTTAGGTGACCTGTCGCTCCCCCTTGCCCGACGAGAATCTAGAAGCCATCGACTTGCTCTCCCCGACAACAGGCCTTTCCAAGTCTCTCCAACGCGCCCCAGACCCGGGGAGAGCCTTCGCGTCTCTCTTCCCAAGCCCCTGTGACCCCATGCTTCCCCTCCTCCTGCAGCCGAGGATAAGTCGTTCGCCGCAGACAGTGATCCAGAACCCGAGAGGCTGAGCGAGGAGCGCGCGGGACCCGCGCTAGGCCGCAGCCCGGCCCTGGACGGCAGCAGCCCCCCTCGCTTGACCGAACCTGAGCGCGCCCGGGAGCGGCGCAGCCCAGAGAGGGGCAAGGAGCCGGCGGAGGGCGGCGGGGACGGCCCCTTTGGTCTGCGGACCCTAGAGAAGGAGCGGGCCGAAGGCCGGCGGAAGGACGAGGGGCGCAAGGAGGCGGGTGAGGGCAAGGAGCCCAGCCTGGCACCGCTGGTGGTGCAGACAGACAGCGCGTCCCCGCTGGGCGCCGGCCACCTCCCGGGACTGGCTTTCTCAGGCCATCTTCATGGGCAGCAGTTTTTCGGGCCACTGGGGGCTGGCCAGCCGCTCTTTCTGCACCCGGGACAGTTCGCCATGGGCCCTGGAGCCTTCTCCGCCATGGGCATGGGTCACCTGCTGGCCTCGGTTGCGGGCGGCAGTGGCAATAGCGGAGGCGGCGGGCCAGGGGCCACCACCGGGCTGGACGCAGGCGGGCTGGGCCCCGCCGTCAGTGCGGCGAGCACCGCGGCGCCTTTCCCGTTCCACCTCTCCCAGCACATGCTGGCATCTCAGGTAAGGCCTGTGGTCTGGTGGCATCAGGATGGAGGGAGGAGGAGCAACGTGCGTTGTCGGGTTAGGCAGGGGGCTTAGGGCGCTCTGAGATTCTAGCGGGCAAGGACTCCGTCCTGGGGAGACCTGATACGCACTCTCTAGGACTCTAGGTCCAGGGATGCTAAGACTCTAGGTCCAGGGTCTGGCCATGGTTCTTCTTCTGACTCCTGTGTGACCTTGGGCAAGTCCCTGACCCTCTCTGGGCCTGCTGCCTCCTCGATAACCACAACCCAGGATGAGGTTCTCTATAACCCAGAATGAGGGAGTCCATCAGATTCTTCCAGCTCCGACAGACTGGGGCTGCCCCTGGCCTTTGTGAAGTCCACTTTCCTGGCCTCAGGACATTTCCCTTGGGATCAAAGACCCTCGACTCACTGTAAATCCCTGAGAGCCCCCCCCCCAAGGTGGATGGACAAAGGGGGTAGGACATTTCGCAATATTTCCTGGACAATTGACCACCAAAATGACCCACCTCCAGATACCTTTTTCAGGCCCTCCAGGAAGTCCCCTAACCTGACAAAGGGCAAGGCTGTTCCTTCCCCCACCTTGGGTCTCCTAAACCCCCAGCCACACATCTTTGGGAAAAGAAGCTCAGTTCCCCAGGCCCAGGTTGAAATTCTGAGCTCCCAGGGGAGAGTTCATTAAACTGTAGCCAGCAGCAAAATAAGGAGATGGGATGGGGAGAGCGGCCTCTTTGGTTGCTTGGGTGGAATATTCCCTGTGGAAAGATTTGGATTCTCTTCATTCATTTTCTTCCCTCTGAGGTTTCTGGCAAATTGAACCCTTGAGATCATATCTTAGGGGAAGGAAAATAGGAGTTCAGGTCTGAGAAGGCTCCTTTGGTTTAGAAGCAAATATTTTTTTTAAAGTGGGGGAGGAGATTTTAAATAGAGCTCAGTGGGAGGGTGTGGAGTGAGTGTTGGAGGCACTAACATCACATATCCAGGACTCTGAGCTGGCAAGGAAGCTTCTGGAAAATGGAGTTCAGGGTCTGGAGGTGGAATCTGAACCCTTGATTCTGTGTGTATATGAGTGTCTCCTCCCCAGACAAATTCTGGTGACAGGCATCACAGAGGTCATGGAGAAGCCACGGCTTCTAGACACAGCCTGACCGACAGGTGCAAGGTTAGGGTGAGAATACCCCACTCTCTGGAGGCATCACTTGGTATACTGCTAGTGGTTAGGTACCCAAGCCAGGGCAGCCCACCCCTGGCCATCAGATAGAGCCAAATCCTGGGAGAACTGACACCTTCCTCCTTCCTCCCAACTTGAGATGCCAGGCCTGAATGCCCAGTAGGACTTGACCTTCTAGGAAGGATATTTTTTCATTTCTGACTAAGCTGCTTCTTTTTTTCCCCCCTGCCTGAGCCAGGCCTGAGTCTCCCTAGAAGCCCAGCACAGTCAGCTCCCTGCCCTCCTCCCCATACCCACATACTCTGGGGAGTGAGCCATTATTTCAAAGGTCAGATAATCCAAAAGTCGGGCCTCATGGACTCAGGCGGTGTTTATCCAAGGTTTCCTGGCTACTGTGCTCTCCGCAGGCAAAAGACTGCATTCCTTCCTCAGCTGCCGCTGAGGTGAGGCCAGGAGTTCTTTATAGCATATTCAGGCCAGCTTGTAAACTGATTGGCATCTGCGCCCTTCTCCTGGTCCCCGCAAAGATCTCTGAGCAGGTGGACAAGCAGAAGGAAAATTTATAAGCTCCTCCCCCCCTACCTGCGCTTCCTCAGCCCTTTGGGGGCGCCTGCAGGGCTGGGGAGGACACGGTTCTAAGTGAGCAGAACCTCCCAAGACAACCAAAGCTGACTGCTTGCCACCTGGCCCAACCCCTGCACTCTTTCCTCCTTCCCGGCCTTTGCCTACGCTAGTTCAGCCACCTGGAATGTCCTTCCCGCTACTCTTACGGGCACAGAGCTCGATGGTGCCAGGCCTTTGTGTCAACTTGAAGTGCGCCGTAGGCATACTGGCTCAGGTCTAACTGTGCTGCTTGGGGTCATAGTTACGTGAGCTCTGGCCTTCTATTCCCGAAACCGCAGGGCAAGGAGTCCTCGTTGTAACACCACCCCCAGCACCAAGCTCACCCTCAGCGACACCTCAGGCAGGATGCCTAACCCTTGTGGTGTTCTGTTTTGTTTTGTTTTTTTTCCAGGGAATCCCAATGCCTACTTTCGGAGGCCTCTTCCCGTACCCCTACACCTACATGGCAGCCGCTGCTGCAGCTGCCTCCGCTTTGCCAGCCACCAGTGCTGCCGCCGCAGCCGCTGCTGCCGCTGGCTCCCTCTCCCGGAGCCCCTTTCTGGGCAGTGCCCGGCCCCGTCTGCGCTTCAGCCCCTACCAGATCCCGGTCACCATCCCGCCTAGCACTAGTCTCCTCACCACTGGGCTGGCGGCGGAGGGCTCCAAGGCTGCAGGCAGCAACAGCCGGGAGCCCAGCCCGCTGCCTGAGCTGGCTCTCCGTAAAGTGGGGGCTCCGCCCCGTGGTGCCCTGTCGCCCAGCGGCTCAGCCAAAGAGGCGGCCAGTGAACTGCAGAGCATCCAGAGACTGGTGAGTGGGCTGGAGAGCCAGCGAGCCCTCTCCCCGGGCAGGGAGTCTCCCAAGTGAGGGAGCTGCCCAGCTACTCCGCTGCCACGAAGGCCTCCCGGGCTGCCTGCCCTTGCTGCTTGGGACCTGTACAGCACAGAATGGGTATTTATTTAAATAAAGGAGCAAAAGCGGGCTGCAGCAGCAGAATAGAGCCCTGACCAGCCAGCGGGGTCCAGGGACACTTCCCTGGGCCTCACAAGGAATCCTGCTCCCGGGATCACAGTCGCTTTGGAGCCACTGGACTCGGTCCAGATTTGCTCCGGTGTCAAGGCGGCATCGTCGGGGGGCCGCTCCGGGTCCTCCAGCGCTGTGGGGAGACCTCGTGCCAGCCCAGTGGTCTCATCAGGAGCCAGAAGGTGCAGGGCTTCAGGGTGGGAGCTTCGGAGGGAGCCCTAGAAGGCCTTAGCCTCCTGCCCGGACGGCTTGAGAATCCGGGATGAGGGATGCTGGGGTCAGTGAGGACTGGAGTCAGTGTAGACTTGAGCGGGGAGGGGCCTGTTCTTTTAGTCCTCCCGCCTCTTCCCCCCAAGAGACAGGCGCCCCTTCTACCCCCGGGTCCGCGGAGTGAGTGGCACTTCTGCCTTGAGTCCCCAGGGAAAAAAAAAAAAGATATTTATGAAATAAATGGTAATTTGTGTAAATAAGCTTTAAGATTCCCAGAATACGCAAATTGGTATTAATTTATTCAAAAGTGTACATTGCTGTGTACATAATATTTAGAGATTAACTCATAGCATTTAAAAGTTTTTTCATTTTACATGAGCATCTATATTGTACAGGGCTGGTGGGCGGTGGTCCTTGGCTGCAGGAGAAAGCCCCGACCGGAGGAGCTCCCACCCCGCCAGCCCCTCGGCCCCTCCGCCCGGGCTTTGCTCGCCTGGCCCCCGGGCTCCACCTCAGGTTTTCACTTTTCGCTCCGGAGTGAGACGAAACGAAAAAAAAAAAAGAAAAGTAAAAGAAAAGAAAGAGAAAAAACAATAAAACGCGAGAAAACAATAAAACGCTACACTGCGAAGTGAACGGCGCTGTGCGCTCTGTGGGCCGCGCGGGGCTGGGGCGCAGCAAGCGCGCTAGGAGGGACCGGAGGCAGGAACAAAGCCGGGCTCCCGGGGGCGGCAGCGCGGCGGGGCAGCGGGCGGAGCTGGGAGGCCGCGCGGCGCCGGAGCGGGCCGCGGGCTGGGCTGCGAGGCGCCGAACCGCCCGGAGCCTCGCGCTCCCCGGGCGCGCCCGCCTCCCAGGCCGGGCATCGAGCTCCCTCTGCTGGCCACTCCCCCTGTCCGCCGACCGCGCCGCTCCGCAGATTCCCGGCTCCCTGGATGGGGCGTCCTAGTGGAAACGCACCCCTTTTGGCGCCTCTGGGCAGGTGGGCTGGTAAGGCGGGTGATCCCTCTCTCTCCTCCTCCGAGGCGTTTGGCTGTAGTCCCCCAAATACCGCACACCCTAGAACTCTTCCATCTCTCCGCCTTCTGAACCTCAAAAAGAAACATTCTCTCCGATTCAGGGCTGTTGACAAGAGTGGCAAAGTCTGGCCTGAAAATTTTCCCTTGTAATTCATCTGCATCTCTCTGGGAGGTGTGGGAAGTGTGAGTCCATAGGCTATTCCTTTCCTGCCTTAGTTTCCCGCTGTGTAATAACGGGATCAGCTGGGGATTTCTCTGGGAGTCCTACCGTATCAGCCTCCATCAGGGCTGTGCTTCCCCCGAGGCCCACTCCTGCAAGGACAGCTGCCTCCTGCCCCCACGGCATCTTCTCTTCACCCAGCCGACAGGTGTCTGCAGCCCCCAATACTAGCAGTGAGAAGGGGTAGGAGATGGGCAGTCGCTCCTTCAACCCACCGCTAGGTCTCCGGGTCACTGAGCCCTCCACTTTCTTCCCAGTCCCCCCCTCCCCTCCCCTCTCCTCTCTCTTTTGGGTGTATCTTTATTTCTGTTTACATTCAATATTATTTTCTATTAGTTTCAGGTGTACAGCACAGTGGTTAGATAATCATACAAGTCCCACCTGGCACCACACACAGTTATTACAATGTAATATTATTGATTGTATTCCTTCTTTATGTAGTACTTTACATCCCCATGGTTATTTTGTGACGACTGATTTGTATTTCTTAACTCCTTCACCATTTTCACCCAGCCCCCAACCTCCCTCCCCTCAGGCAACCACTAGTCTGTTCTCTCTATCCGTGAGTCCCAGTTCTGTCCTCTTAGGAATCTGTGATGCCCTGGCTGAGCAGGTTGTCCACCTTGGGACTTTTGGGAGTGGGAGGCACTGGCCCTCAACTCATGAGGGGCACCAGCGACAGTGATAGAGAGAAAAGGGAATGAAGGTGGAGATGGGATTGACAATATCCGGGCCTCCAAGCACGCAGGACACCCTCCAGGACCAACACTTTTGCAAGGAAAGATAACTAAGCCGCTTCTTTCAGGGAGGGAGCTGGCCCTTCGCCGCCCTGAATTGGCTAGGGTCTGGGTCAGTGAACAAGTGGGAGGGCTCAGGAGAGTGTCCCAGCCCCCAGAGGTTGTGCTCCAGCTTCCCCGCCTCCTCTGATCTTCAGGCAGGGGAACAGGGGAAGGACCAGTGCAAGAACGAGCGGGCATAGAGACCACTTTCTGAGTTCAAATAGAATCCCTCGTCGACAGTCCACTTAGTAGGGGGGCTTTGGGCTAAATACCTCTCTAAGATTTGAAGAGCGGGAGTGCGCTCGCTTCTTCCAGTTTCTCGCGGACAGTACGTCTAGGAGTTGGGAAGAAGCTGCAGGCTCACAGCAGCCTGCGGCGCGCGCTGCTGACACCAGGGGGCAGCACCGACCTGGAGCCGCGGGAGGGGCCGCGGGCACAGTGGTGAACTCGAGGAGGGTCGCTGCAAAGCTGGGGCTGGACAGCGTCGCTGTGGGAGTAACCGGGGTGGAGTGACATTCCGGGGCGTCGAGAGGCCCTGGGTCTCGAGCGCAGTTTGGAGACTCGACCCCCTTTCCTCTGCCTCCCGCGCTCTCGTCTTCTCCCGGAGATGCCTTCGAAGCGCTCCGCTGGGTCCCAGCTGCGAACCTGAGTTCGGCTGCGGGAATCGCGCGGCCCGCAGCAGGGCCGAGTTCCAGACAAAGGCCTGGACGCTCCCTGGCCCAATTAAGCCATCTGCCTTTCAGCCCTTTTTGTTCCCGGGGTCGCCAATTAGCCCAGGCTCCCCAGGTCCTGCCGCTCCGGTGCCCCAAGGCCTCCTTAACCCTTCCAGGCCTGGCACCACGGGCCCTAGACGGCAGAATCGCTCGCGCACAGACGTGTGCGGGCATATTTGGGGGTGATGGGAACTGACGGATCTCTGAGGCTTGTTGGTGACCTGCTATGTCGCCTCAGGGCTCTGTGCTTTGGACACGTGAGGTCTGAGAAGGAATGGTGCGTATAGGGTTGTTCTATAAGGGTTGTTCGCGAGGCAGCTCGGCGACCGGAGGTGTAGGGGCTCCCTGAGACCTTTAGCGGCTAGGCAGCAAGGATTTTGAGACCTAGAGGGACCTCATTTCCTCTTCGGTTAATCCGAGTGTTCCGAGCCCGCAAACCATTCCTTCCTCTCCCATCTCCTACTTCCCAGCCGAGTGCTGCGGCGGAGGAAATCTTGAGCGTTAGTGGCGGGGCCCTGCCCTACGTGAACCGCGCAGAACTGGGGTCCGTCTCCCCAGCGCCGCGAACGCGCACGCGGGCACCCCTTGGAGTCATAGGGACGCGTTCAGCTTGGGGACACCCAGGACACCCACAGGTGAACGTCCCAGCTCTAGCGCACCCCACCCCATTTCCCATGTATAGGATGGTTCAAGAGACAGAGTCTCTATGAGACCGAGGTTTAAACTCTGAGCGTGGGAAGCACCTCAAATCCAACCCCACTCCGTCCCCTGCTTCGCGGTCCTCGACCCCAAAGTTTGGAGCACGAGTCGGGTGGGCAGGGGCCAGAGAGGTACCGAGCGCTCCATGCTTTAGGGACAGGGCAGCAGAGGGGAGACGGGTGCGCGCCCGGGGAAAGGGGCGGAGGAAAGGATCCTGAGTTCTGGGGGAGCGCCCTCGAAAGTGCAGCCTGGTCATCTCTCACCGGATGCGTTGATGCCTCTGTTCGAACGCGCCTGCGACTCTGACTTGCCCGTGGAGTTCCTTTTGGGCTCTCTGGAGGCACATATCCGCTCGCCCACCCCCCCAAGCACCTGGTTCCCACAGCCGAAGGCCGACCCTCTTTCCCCCGCCCCTGCTCTCGGGACTTTCTGCAGATAGGGGCCAGGAGCTAACCTGGCGCTGGCCTAGTCCGCGGGCCGCGGCAACTCCTCACGTGCCCACCAGATGGCGCTCCAGGCCAGAGGCGGGCGGCGGCTGGACGGGCCGCCTAGGGAGAGACCCGGAGGTGGAGAGACCCACAGCCAGTTGGGCACAGGGACAAACCCACACTGATGTAGATCCAGGCCCAGGGGCCGCACACGCATCCGAGGGACGAGGCGCTCCGCCGAGCCGGAATGGGGCTGTGGACCGGGCTGCAGACACACACACGGGAGTGCCCGAGGCTCAGGGTGGGGCTTCTTCCCGGTCCTTGGGTCCTTGTGCTGCCCAGCGGTGCCAACGCCCCGGCCCGCGAGGCCCCGGCTGCAAACACTGACCGGCAGCTTTCTGTGTGCCCGGCTGGGTTTGGGGCCCTCGCAGTCCCTCTCAACACAGGGGGCCGTCTGACTCCGGCCTTCCTGGCTTCTCAGAAGCGGGGATATGCGTTTGGATCTGCTGCGTTCCAGACAAACCGCTTTGGCCCCCGGGGCCGACTCCCGGGTGCGGGGGTGCGGGGATAGGAGGCTGAGGCGGCTGGAGCGGCTCCGGGTGCTGGGAGGTCCACCTAGGCCCCTTCCTCCAGCTCTTCACTTTCCCCGCCCTGGTCTTCAAGGTCGACCCAGGGGATGTGCAAGATGAGCCCCAGTGCAGCAAGCTCTGTGACCCTGCTCACGTGGGGTCGGGCCTCCTGCGTAGGCTTGGGATCTGCTTAGTTCGGTGGGAGGTGGGAGGTGGTGGGGAATGGGGAGAGCATAGGGGTCAGCCTGAGAATCTCTCCCTTGGGTTGAAAGCTGCCAGGTTTGGGTCAGATTTAAATGGGGGCCGGGATGTGAGGCCCAGTGGCCTGATCGCCAGTTTGATTGGGGGCGGGGTTTGGAAGCCTGATTCCAGCTGACCCTTAGGATTCCCAGATGAGCTCTGGCTCTCTTGGAGATGATCTCCGTAATTATTAACTAAAGGCACACAGCCAAAAAGCAGCCCAGTGCACACCAGCTTCCATGATTTCCACCACAACACAGTCACCAGCTCTGTTGTGTGAACCCAGCCGGGTCTCCTCTCTGCCCTGGGTTCCAGCTCTTTCCCCTTCAGTGTATACCACAGGGTGGGGTCACAGCTTTGGTGATTTAGTAGTTAACTGCACATCCTTCTACTGATGAGCCTGGGACGGTAGGTACAGATCAAGCTCTGGTTCTAGCTGTGTGACCTTCGACAATGTGACTTTCTTCTCTGGGCCCCAGAATCCTTGTCCAGAAAGTAAGTGGTTCTGACTAAAATCAAATTGATCTGTGAGTGATCAGTCAACCTTGATCCAGATTCAGTGATCCCCAGCCTCCGCTTCAGGCAGGACTCTACTTTGATCCAGTGTTCGAGGAACCTAGGCCCGGGGGATAGGCAGCGCCGTCCAGAGGCTTAGGCTGCTGTCACTGGGATTCTTGGGGAATGAACGGGGCGGGTGGCCAGGATGAATCACAATTAGAAAATCACATTCCAGGTCCTGAAATGCTTAGGAAGTGGCTGACTCCCACTGTCTCTGCTCCTTGTGGGATGTGTTTATTGCCGCTCCTCCCTACACAGTGCCCCCTTCCCCGGCAAACTGCAGGAGAGGCTCTGACGGGTGGAGGGTGGCTTTGACCAGTTCCCCAGCACCGCAGTCCACTGACTGCCTGTGACCTTCCCAAAGAGGGAAGGGGACACTGATGGGGAACATTCAGGCCCTATGTTTCAGGGTGCCCCCTGGACCTGGGGCACCCAATGGGCTGGCTAATCCCTTACCTGAGTGGAAGGCTTTGTGCTGTTGAAAGCGTTTTCACACATGGGCTCTCACTGAACCCTCACTGGCAAGGTGCTGATTGTGAATCCGCCTTCACAGACGATGACAGTGAAGTTCAAAGCCATGTGCCCAGGCCACCCAGTAAATACAGGAAGAGCTCTTGCACAATTGCATGGACCTGGTCCTTGCAAACATTAGCTGATGAAGTGATGATGGGTGAGAGTCAGCCTCATGGCTGGAAAAGGGCAAAGGGTCTGGGCCCGTGCCCTTCTGGCAGGGCCAGGAGGCGCGTCCATGGGAGAAACGGCCTGACCCAGCCTGAGTCTGGGAGACCCGCAGAAGGGTGGCCTTCTCAAGTCTTGTCAGGCCAGCAAGGCCTGCAAGGGACCCCTGGTGGGGGAGGGGGCTTTTCCTCTGTGAAACAATAGCAGGGGTGTTGGAGAGCTACCTGAGACGTCACATGGCAAGTGCTTAGCTCAGGCACAGATCATGTTTTCTCCCCTTAGTGATGATTTCCATCCCGGAGAGAATATGATACCCTCTGGCCCTATGCGCCTCCTCCTCAGCCTCCCCGGAGGAGCCGTGGAGCACCCACTATGTGCTTAACACTGAGCATATGCTTTGTTTTCTCTTTCTGTCTCTCTCTCTCTCTCTTTCTTTCTTTCTTTCCCTCTCTCTCTTTTTTTGTTTTAGATTTTATTTATTTATTTTAGAGAGGGAAAGGGAGGGAGAGAGGGGTTGAAACATCCGTGTGAAAGAAAAACACCGATTGGTTGCCCCTCATACACACCCCGACTGGGAACCGAACCCACAACTCAGGCATGTGCCCTGACTGGGAATCGAACCAGAGACCTTTCACTTTTTGGGTCCATACCCAACCCACTGAGCCACACCAGTCAGGGCTGGGCATACAATTTTTAATTTAATTCTTAGCAGTGGGCAGTGGGCATGATTGTCCCCATTGAAAGAGGAGAAAACCAAGGTTCAGAGCTCTCCAAGGTGATACAGTTGCTAAGAAGCAGATCAGGGTCACACCGAGGTCTGGCCGACCCCAGGTCTGTGCTCTTTCCTGGACCCCGTAGAGTTCCTGCTCTATAGCCCTGGGTCTTCCCAGTCCCCCTGGGCATTTGGCCCAGCCCCTGCAGCAGGCTCCTGTGGGTCTGGTTCTTATTTAGCCCCGGACTGGCTGGTGGTTCCCTCGCCCTGCCCCAGAGGCCTCCCACAACTGAATGTCCCAGTGTGTCCACAGCAGTCCTGGGTTAGTGTTATCTCACCTCCTGAGAAACCATTTAGTTCTGCACCGGTCTCCCGGCAGGTTGCCCTAGCACGTGCATGCAGACACCACATACAGATTTACCCAGAGACATACATGCCTGCACACACATGGAGATCCATGTATGGCATGTTAACACCTACGAACACAAAGTCATACAAATACACACCCATATGGACCACCCCTTATACAGAAGCACTCACTTAACAACCACATACAAACACAGAGACACACGTACAAACACAGACAAGCCCCCCCACACACACAGCTGCACACACAATACAGAGAAACACTCAGACACACAAATGCACACAGATGCACACTGTCCCAAGTTGGCCGGGGCCAAGCCCTTTCCCACCCCACTCTGCATTGCCACATCTCCTCCCAGAGGAGATGTATTTGTTTAAAGTCTCTGTCTCCTAGGAGATTGTTGGCTCCCTCAAGGTATGGCTGGTGTCTGTTTTGCCTATTGCTTGGTGCCCAGGCCTAAAACTGCTTAGCACAAGGCAGGTGTGCAAAAAGCATTTGCAGAATGAATGAACTGCTCCCCCAGAAGCAGGCCCACACCTGGTCTCTCCAGGGTATGTTTGCTCAGGCCCTGGACCAGAGCCCCCGCCGCAAGTCCCAACTGGCGGGGCTTCCTCTCTCTCCTGAGGAACTGGGGCCCAGGGAGGACAGATAGCATCCTTGAGGACTTGCCCCTGTGGGAGGAGCATCCAGGTTGCTAAGGTTTGAATATTTGTGCCCCCTGCAATTCATTTTGAAACCTAGCCCCCCAGGTGATGGCGTTAGGGGGTGAGACCTTTGGGAGGTGCTTCGGTCATGAGGACAGAGGCCTCGTGGATGGGACCTCGTTGTTACAAAGAGATCCCTCTCCCTTTCTACCACATGAGGATACAAGAGACATCTAAGTTCTGGAAGGAAGAGGGTCCTCACCCTGCCGGTGCCCTGCTCTTGGACTTCCAGCCTCCAGAACTGTGAGAAATAAATGTCGTTTATAAGGTTGCCAGTGTGTGCTCACTTGGTTATAGCAGTCTGAATGGACTCAGGGCCAACCACAGCAGGCCCTCCCACCCCTCAAATCTGGCTTTCCAGGGGGGTCTGGCCTCTCTGCCTTTGCTGCCACTGAGCCCTGCCTTGAGCAACACCCTTGCCTCCCCAAGTCCCCAATTCCAGGGTGAGCCTCTCCACCTAGGACCTTTGGGAACCCTGCACATGTGCCCACTGGCCTTTCCTGCCTGCTCAGACCTCCCAAAACGAGGATGCGGTGGGGTCGCTGCTGCCTTGTTTAAATCCCTCCAAAGCCTCCCTGTGCTCTTGGAGCCAAGTCCAGACTCCACAGCCTGTTTGAGTCCTGCCTGCCACCCGGCCCAGGGCTCCAGCCCCACTGTCCACCTGCCCAGGTGTTGAGGTTGATCTTGCTGACCTTGCCTTGGGGTCTTCACACACTCGCACCATCTCCCCTCAGCCTGGAATCTCTTCCCGTCTTCCTGCAAAATCCAGCCCATGGGCTCCTTCTCCAGGAAGCTTCCACTCCGTCTTCCCCCTTCTGGCTTCTGAGCGAGGCACCCACGCATGTTGTTTTGTAGGCAGTGTTCAGTAAGTGTGTGATTTGGACAAATTACCCCTCCTGAGGTTGTCTTGCCCATTTGGAGGAGCCTAGAGGAGCCTGAGGGGCCTGGGGACCATCTGGGGAGGGCACGTTCTCCCCCACCCTGGGCAGCAGCCAGGGATGAGCCCCCAGAGCTGTGTGACCCCTCCTGCCCTGGAGGCCAGTGCAGGACAATGGGTCCCTGCCTTCTGGGGTGACAGGCTGCCAAGACCCTGAGCCTGGGGAACCTGCCTAGATGTGGAGATTTAGGTTGGGGGTGGCCTGAGGGTTCTGCGTGTTGGGGTGTCTGCAGCCGAGGACAGAGTTCCCACAGGCGACTGGGCTGCTGCAGAGAAATCCTGAGGGCAATGAACCCAGTGCACCTGCCGGCTGCTGGGGCCTCCTCTGTGTTCTGAGGATCCCAGGCCCAGGGGGAGGAGACGTTTCCTCCTGGCTCCTGTGTTGCAGGAGACCTGGGTCCTCCTTGCCTGTGAGCTGCAGCAGTGACTCCCTCTGCCCACTAGGTGGGGATCTGGAGTTGTTCAGCCCTGGAGTCGTGGGCTTGGGCTTCCTCAGGGAGCCCCTGCACCTCCTACCTCAGGCCTGTTTCAGGTCTGGGGCTCCCAGCCTGCCTGGGTGCCACCTCGGAGGGACCCAGGCCTACTGTCTGTGCCTGCATCCTAATTTATGACTACATCCTGCTACCAGACAAGGATGCTGAGGGGAGTCAGAGCTTGGACTCTGTGCTGCCAGAGACACCTGAGTTCAGATCTCAGCTGCATCTCTAGCTCTGTGTCTTTGAGCCTCATGTGTCCTCCTCTTTAAAACAGACTCCTGCCTACTCATTCCACAAAGGGCAGGGAGGTGCATAGCCCTGCTGACTGCCACAAAGAGTCATGGGGACAGGCAGGGTTCTGATCGCTCATACTCAGGTAGGACAGGCTGACTCAGGAGGACAAACTGAATGTGGGGCAGTCCTCCCTTGTCCCCCCTCCCCCGAAGCTGTTGGCTTTCAGGGCTCTGTGGGGCCCCAAGGAAGCATGGTCCACCCCTCTCTCAGGTTGCCCACAGACAAATAGGGTTGGAACCTGGCCGGCCCACAAGGGGGATTTGGGCTGTTCATCCCCCAAGATGGGGGAAACCCCATATTCCTTCTGCCCGCAATGCCCACTGCCCTCCTTATTTTCTAAGACTCAAGTCAAAAGTCCTTTACTTCATCATGCCTTCCTTCACCTGGCTGCTCCTCCCTCCAGTCCCGGGCTCCCACAGGCCTGGTGTGTCCCCCTCTGCTGGCACCACCCGTGGATCCACATACTTGGGCTGAGTTCAGGCTTCTGGCGCAGAGGAGATGCTTAATGCTCATCGGCCAACATTGCTTAAAGATGAGGAAGACTTCAGAGAGAGGGAACTGGAGAAGATGAGAGGCCATTTCAAAGCCCCCAGGGCAGGGTATCTGGGTTGTGTGGGGGAGTGGGGAGCCATCCCTAGCTCAAGAAAAGTTGGGCGCTCTGCTCTGACCAAGCAGCTCTGAGAGGAAGGTGGGCCCAGGAGGGTGGCAGTGGCTGGGAGACCTGGAAGGAGAGGAACTGACTCCTTAGAGGGCCTCCTGGGAGCCCCGGATCCCAAAGCTGCAGCTTGTCTGGCCAGGTGCTGGGGGTGGGGCCCTGGACTAATCCAGCCTCTCTCTGGGGTCCTGGAACCACTTCCTCAGCTACCACCTTGGGGGAAACAATGGGGCCCAACTGTGATGGAGCTGGCAGCTCAGGTGGCTCTCTTTGTGCCCTCCTGGGGGCACTTGTTAATCCTTTTCCTGGCTCAGTTTTCCAGGGGGCAGAGTTGAAAGAGCTTGGACTGTGGGGTCAGCATACCTGACTTCTGACCGGTTCTGATGCTGCTCAGCTAGGTCGCCTTGGGCAAGTGGCTCCACCTCTCTGAGCAAAGTTGGCTTTCTCACCTGTGAAATGGGAGCGAGAGCGCTCTCCCACGCCCAGGTTCTCGTGAGGTTTAAGGAACCAACCTGTGTCACCACAAACGGTCCTGCTCTTTCTCCTCCCTCAGGGGCCCAGGAGTAGACTACAGCTAATATATCTCTGCCCCGACAGTGCCTCCCACTGGGGTCCCCAGTTTCCCTCCCATGGTGCCCCTCACAGTGCCATCTTCAAGAGAGCAGCTGAGCTGACCTTGCTGGCCTTGACTTTCCCCACTCTGAGGCTGGTCTGCGGCATCAGTGTGGCTTACCTCCCAGACCTGCGCACTCTCCTGCACGCTGACCTCCTGAACGCCCAGGGCTTTCCGGAGAGTGCCCTGTTTTCCACACCTTCCCCACCTCACTGGGGGAAACTCACCTTCACAGGGCCCCTCCATCAGGGCCGTGCTGGCAGCTCCATCAGCACCTAGAGGTGGGACTCTTGCCTGGGTCCTAGGGCACCACGTCAGAGGCTCTGACGTCCCCTCCCCCATTACACAAAGGCGCTGCCTTCTCTGCCTCCATGGGGCCCTGGGCCAAGGCTGAGGGATAATTTCCCCTTCTCCCCCACTGACAGGCAGGGCAACTTAGGTTCAGAGAGCCTAGCGCAGGTTCCACAAGTGGGAAAGGGTGAAGGACAGGCCAGGGAAGCGAGCAGAGCTTGGGATTTTTCCTTCCAAAGGTGCCCAGAACTCCTTTCTGCCCAGAACTCCTCCGTCTGTCCCCAGAAGCAGGAGGGATTTGAGTCAGACTCTCACCTGCGGAGATATCAGAACTAGCCAGGCCTGGAGGGAGCTGCTCTCCAGAGGTCTCCTCTCGGTGAGGAAAAGGCAGAGGGCATGAAGAGGTTACCTATTCCTGCTTTCAAGCGACTTCAGCAAATAGTACTGAGTAACCTCTGCGCTGTCCTGTGTGGGGGCATCTCCCTTGCTCTCATCTTTCTTTTCCTTATCTGCACAATTGAGATATAATCCATGTACCATAAAGTGTACAATCCAGTGGGTTTTAGTATATTCATAAGGTTGTGCAACCATCACCACTATGGAATTCCAGAACATTTTCATCGTCCCAAGAATGAACCCTGACCCATTCATTAGCAATGTCTCTGCCCCCAGCCCTTGGCACCCACTAATCTAGTTTCTGTCTCTATAGATTTGTCTATTCTGATCACTACCTATAAATGGAATCGTGCAATATGTGTTTTTTCATAACCGGCTTCTCTTACTTAGCATAGTATTTTTAAGGTTCGCCCCTGTTGTGGCATGTATCGGTGCTTTTATTCTTTCACATTGCCGAATAATATTCTACTGTACGGATTTGCCACATTTTGTTTGCATTCGTTCATCCATGGACATTTGCGCTGTTTCCGCTTCCGGGCCGTTCTGAGCAGCGCTGCCACGACATTCACCTTCGAGTCTGTGCGGACGTCTGTTCTCATTGCTCTTGGGTCCATGCCCAGCAATGGATTTGCTGGGTCAAATGATAACTCTGTTTTACTTTCGGGGGAATTGTCACCCTCCTGTCCCAAAGTGGCTATACCTTTCACACTCTCATCAGCAGTTCCTTGCCATTTCTTGACAAGGCTGAGCGTGCTCCTCCTCTCTCCTCAACTTCTTTTTTGGAGAGGCCATGCTGGGCCATCTTTTGTGACAGGGTAACTCACCTTTACCCACCCACTGTCTCCCTCTCTTCTCTGGTTGTCGTTGTTATTAACATCTGATACGCTGTGTATTTTTTTCTTGTTTTATTTGTTGTCTCTGTCACTAGAATGTGAGCTTTGTTTTGTTCATTGTTGTGTCATTATTCTTTTTTTTTTAAGACTTTTATTCATTTATTTGCAGAGAGAGGGGGAGGAAGGGAGAAAGCGAGTGAGAGAAATGGGGCGCCCCCAGCTGGGCAGCTGGCCTACAACCCCAGGCATGGCTTGAGGAGGAATCGATCTTTCAGTTCGCAGGCTGGCACTCAAGCCACTGAGCCACACCAGCTGGGGCTCATTATTCTTAAAAAAAAAAAAGATTTTATTTGACTTCCTGTCAAGATGGCAGCGTAGGCAGACATGGCTCACCTCTTCACCAACCACAATACAATTACAACTAAGATACAGAACCACCATTGCTCAGGAGCGACAGATATCAAGTTGAATGAAGTCTGACAACTACAGAATTAAAGAAACCAAAAAAAAAAAAAAGAAAAGAAACCATATTCATCCAGACTGACAGGAGGGGCACAGACATGGAATGGGATGGTCCCACACCCAAGTGGATAAAGATTCAGGAGGGGTATCTCGGGAGTGAGGAATCCCAGCCCCACACCAGGCCCCCCAGCCCAGGGTTCCAGTGCCAGGAAGGTAAGTTCCTAAAACTTCTGGCTGCAAAAACTAGCAGGGATTGAATCAGTGGAAGAAACTGCTGGAGCCCCAATCAGTTCCTCTTAAAGAACCCACACATGGACTCAGCTACTCAGACTCACCCCCTCTGAGCTCTGGCAATGGGGTGGTAGCTTGAGGGGCACCAGTGGCATTCAGGGGGAGGCTGAGGTGCCTGACATCAAGGTGAGCAGCGGCCATTGTCCCTTTTCTAGTTCCCCTCCCCCACAGAACCTGGCAGACTTATGCCATATCTAAGATTCCATCAACCCAGCTAACACTGCTCTGCCTTGAAGATCCCCAGAGATTCCACCCCACCCAACTTAGGGGCCCACCTAGGCTGCTTTTCCATATGAATGGTCTTGGCTCAAGCTTCACAACTTCCTAAATCTTCTCAAATAAGCAGCAGCTGGCCTCATTGAGCCCCAGTCCCCCGCCCCCCCCCCCCCCCCCCCGCACTAACAGCCTAGATTCACAGTTTGGCTTTGCCTGGGAATCTCCAAGCCCAGCCCAAGTAGCAGTCATCTCAGATTGCTTTATAACTCAGACATGGTGGCCCAAGGCAAAACACAGGTTGTGTCTGATCTTGGCCTGCACCACTCAGGAAACCCCAGGGGCCAGTGCACCCTGTGGACAGCTACAGACCATGTTGAAGCACCACCACCCTGCCCCTGCACAGTTGATCCTCCATGGAGGGTGGAGATTGGTGGTGAGTGATCACAGCCAATCCTTGCAACTAACTGACCTGGATAAATCCTTCCTATTGATCTGCCAACACCAAACAAACCTCAACTACAAGAGGAGGGTGTACTCAGCCCACACAAAGGGCACACCTCGAGTACCCAGCTTGGGTGATAGGGGAAGCTATGCCACTGGACTCTATAGGACACCTACTGCATTAGGCCATACTACCAAGACACAGAGTCAAAGCAGCTCTATCTAATACATAGAAACAAACACAGGGAGACAAAGAAATATGGCCCAAACGAAAGAACAGATCAAAATTCCAGAAAAAGCCCTGGCTGGCGTGGCTCAGCACCAGCCTGTGAACCAAAGGGTTGCTAGTCTGATTCCTAGTCTAGTGCACATGCCTGGGTTGCTGGCCAGGTCTCAAGTAGGGGGAGCGTGAGAGGCAACCACACATTGATGTTTCTCTCCCTCTCTTTCTCCCTCCCTTCCCCTCTCTCTAAAAATAAATAAATAAAATCTTTAAAAAAAAAACCTCCAGAAAAAGAGTTAAACGAAATAGAGATAAGCAGTCTATCAGATGCAGAGTTCAAAACACTGGTTATAAGGATGCTCAAGGAGCTTAGAGAGGACCTTAACAGCATAAAAAAGATCCAGTCAGAAATGAAGGATATGCTAAGTGAAATAAAGACCAATTTCCAGAGAAACAACAGTAGAGTGGATAAAGCTGAGAATCAAATCAATGATTTGGAACATAAGGAAGCAAAAAACAACCAATCAGAACAACAAGAAGAAAAGAGAATCCAAAAAAATGAGGATAGTGTAAGCAGCCTGTGGGACAACTTTAAGCAATCCAACATTCGCTTCATAGGAGTTCTAGGGGGAGAGAAAGAGCAAAAAATTGGAAATCTATTTGAAAAAGTAATGAAAGAAAACTTCCCTAATTTGGTGAAGGAAATAGACCTGCAAGTCCAGGAAGCACAGAGAGTCCCAAACAAGATGGACGCAAAGAGTCCCACTCCAAGACACATCATAATTAAAATGCCAAAGGTCAAAGATAAAGAGACGGGAGGGTGGGTGTGGGAGAATGGATGAGAGGTAAGGGAATTAAGAGGTACAAATAGGTAGTTACAGAATAGCCATGGGAATGTAAAGTACAGTATAGGAAAGGGAGTAGCCAAAGAACTTACACACATGACCCATGTGTGTGAACAATGGTGTGGGGACTGCCTGAGGGAGTGGGATTGCTGGGTGGAGGGAGCGAAGGGGGAAAAATCAGGACAACTGTAATAGTATAATCAATAAAATATAATTTTTTATAAATGATTTTATTTATTTATTTTTAAAGAGAAGGGAAGGAAGGGAGAAGGAGAGCGAAAGAAATATCAATGTGTTAGAGATACATCAATCAATTGCCTCTCACACACCCCCAACTGGGGACCCGGCCCACAGCCCAGGCATGTGCCTTGACTGGGATTCAAACTGGCAGACTTTTGGTTTGCAGACCGGCTCTCAGTCCACTGAGTCACACCAGCCAGGGCTGCATCATTATTCTCAGCACAGTGCCTGGCCCATAGCACCTGCTCAATAAATGTTTGGTGAGTAACACATGAATGCAGACAAGGAGGGGCTGTACTGGAGGTCCCTCCAGTGCCACTGAGGTCCCCTGCCTGTGTGTTTCTCCCCCTGTCAAATCTGTCACGAGGGCTCAGCCCAGACCATTCCTGTTCTTACCCTCCCTGACCAGGGGTAAAGAGGAACTCAACCTGTTCCTTAAACTAGGCAGGAGGTGGGAAGATCAAGTTTGTTTGCCATGCAGGCATCACAGCAGGCCCACCTATTGGATGGGACAGTATGTATACACAAGGCCACAGTTAGTCACAGGATTTGAAAGCGGCAGCTGGAGAGGGCATTTGAAGTGGCATCAGTGCCCTGCATTGGTCCCATCTGTCCCCCTTCAGGACTCAGTCAGTCTCAGACACCGGCTTGATGGGAATGAACTGGTCTTTCCCATGCCAGGAATGAGGGACAGACTGGCCCAGCTGCAGAACTGACCATGTGGGTCTTTTATGGCCGCACGTCAGCTGGCCTCCGGGCACATTAGTCAGGAATCCCCCAGTGGCAAGGGGCAGGAATTGAGCTCAGACAGGAGGAAAAGAGCAGTTCATTGGATCCCATGGTACTTGGAAGTACAGGGAGGGGCAGCTGGGGGACAGGGACATGAGCGTCCTGGGCTCTCTCACTTTCTGCCTTCCCTCTCCTTTCCATTCTGTGTGTGCTGTGTCGTTCTCTCCGATCACAGATGGGCTTCTTGGTGGGACAGGGAGCTTGGCTGCAGGCAGCTGGAGGCTACAGAAACCCAGCTTACTGGCCCCCGAGGAAAGGGAACTCCCTGCTGCCACCCTCAGAGCCACCAGGAAATACTCCCACTCGCCCTGCAGGGACCATGTGTCTCTCATAACCCCTATGAGTCCATCCCCACCCTGCACTGTCGTCATATGGTTATGCCAGAAAACCGGGCTTGCTGGTCTCCCACAGTACGCCTGCTAAGTGCCAGGTACTTGGCAATATGATTTCTTTTAATCCACACACTGCCCTGCAGAAGGGTACACTGGTCAGGGCTCTTTTGGTTCCTACTGACAGAAGCCCAACTCAAATTAGCTTTAGCCAAAAAAAAAAAAAGGAAGTTATTGCTCACATAATTGACAAAAGTAGGAGGGAGCTTTAGGCATAGCTGGGCCCAGGGAGTAAGATTAGTCCGGGCTGTGTCTCAGCTCCAGCTTCTAACCTGACTCGCCTCTGGGTTGGCTGGGCTCTTGGGCACATTCTCCCCAAACAGCAAGAATGATGCCCAGGGCGACGGAGGCCCAGATAGCCTCTCCAGCCTTCAATCCCAGGAGAAGAGAGAGGCCTGCCCTTTGTGTGCAAAGCAGACTGCTTGGGGATACTGACTGGTTCCTATGAAGGTCGTTTCTCTACTCAATGGACAGGGTAGGGGCAACTGTAATTGGCCAGAGCCGGTCACATGTGAGGCTTGGTGCCACCAGAACCAGGAAGGGGCAGGCAGGTTGCACATGGTCAGCTGTAGTCAGTATAATTTCCCCACTTTACAGATTAGGAAACTGAGGTTTGGAGAGAGTAGGCAACTTGTGGGGCCATTCAGCTAGAGACACAGCTGGGAATCGAACCTATGTGCTGTCAGTTCTTCCCAGAACATTGCCCTGCTTCCTTTCAGAGTGATATTGAGACATCACTTGAAGAATTAAATTCCTGGTGTCAGCTGTGCCATTCCCAGTCCCCTTGCAGCAGCTGAGAGGCTGCCCTGGGAGGAGGGCACAGCCACACTCTCGACCAGGTCTTTGACAAGCCCCGCCCCATGATGGAAGAGTCTCTGAGGTCCTAGTTCCTGCTGCTGTACTGACTCAATGACCCTTCACCTGCGTCTGTCTGAACACTGCCCCCGGCAGAGACCTCCCACGTCACCAGGCAGGCAGCTCGCTCCAGCTTCGAACTGGTCTGATGGTTAGAAAACACCACCAGTGGTTGGAAACAGGGCAGTTTGGGCCGGCTCTGACCATTTGTCTTCATGCACCTATAGAAAAGCCTTTGGTTTATAAGGAGAATAGGAAAGAGAAAGGTAGGGGGTAGGGCCATCCAAACATTTGAAAGTTGTTAGGCATCCCCTTCCTCTATCCCTACCCATTTATCTCCCCAAGTTCCTCAACTGCTCTCTGCTGGTGAGGTTCACTCACTAGCTGTAGTATTCTGTCTCTTGCAACAGCATCTATAGTCTCAAGAGCCCTCTAGGAAACCGTGGGCCTCAGTAGGGAGAGCCCAGAAGACCGGGGCCTCTCTCCTCTGCACTGATTTAAGCAGAGCCCAACGTCACTGTTTGATTGGCAGCTACAAAGCGCTGTTGGCTCAAGTTGGTTCTGTGGGGTCTGCTGAGTAGCCAGAACCTCTCTCCGCTGTAGCCATGTGACAGTGATTTTTTTTAAGTCACTTTTTAAGTCACTGGGCTGATGGCATTTTTAGCAAAAATGTAAAAATCCAGCCTAAAATTTATATAGAATTTTAAGAAACTTAAATAGCCTGAAAGAGTCTTAAGAAAGAAGAACAAGACTCACTTTTTCCAGTACACGGTGACCACGTGCTGGATTTTATATTCCTGTTTCTGGTTGGTCTGTATCAGGTCGGTCCTCTTCTTTACCCGGTGCATTTGCCATCTCCCTCTGTGGGTCTGCCGTCAGCTCCGAGATGCCTCCTGAGCTGACACTATGCCGTCTCCCACACCTTTGATTAAAAAGTCAGACCGGGCAGAACCCCTGCCACATGGTATCGACTAACACTCCTAGGGAATGGCTGTCCCACGGCCACTGGTCCTGCTTGTGCCTCTGGGATGACACATTGTCACACCGCATCCTGCTTCCGTCCTCATTGGTCTTCTCCACATTTTCCCACATTGTCCTCAAAGATTTAGTGAGAACTAGATCAAAGGCTTTACCAAACTCCAGAGAGAGGGTATGTCCTTTATCTGCCAGTCTGGACATCCTGCTATAAAAAAAGTGAGGTTGCTGTGGTCCGCCTGGAGCTTCGAAGGGGCAGGGTAGTACAGGACCGTGATTTTTAAACGCGAGCGTGTGTCCGAACCACCTGGAGGGTGACTCAGGGTCTGCCCATAGAGTCCCAGGTTCAGGGGGCCTGAGTCGGGTCCCAGCACTTGCATTTCTAGTAGGTTTCCAGGTGATGCTGAGACCACTGGTCCAGGGACCACATTTTGAGAACCACTGATGCATTGGGATAAAAGTGAATGTTCTAGAGTCAGGTAGACCTTAACCTCTTTGAGCTTCAATTTCTCTGAAATGGAGATAATAATCCCTCCTCACAGGGTAACTGAGGATTAAAAAGGTGATGCATAAAAATGCTCAGCTCAGGCCCTGGCCGGGTGGCTCAGCTGATTAGAGCATCATCCCAATGCTCTGAGGTTGCAGGTTTGATCCCCGGTCAGGGCACATACAGGAATCAACCAATGAGTGCATAAAGGAGTGGGAAAACAAATCAATGTCTTTCTCTCTCTAAAATCAATAAATAAAATTTTAAAAAATGTGCAGCTCAGCGCCTAGCACATATGTGATCAATAAATATTGAGTCGTGTATTAATACGCCTAGTAACAAATCTGTGCTGGCTGCCTTTCTAAACTGCTCACAGCCCATTGCTGAATAATCCACCTATACACTGGAGCAGGGGTTGGTCAGTTACTCAGCTGCCTCAGTTTTTCCCAGGCCGATCTGGGAAATGGGTAGATTTCAAATTTGACTGCCTGAAGAAAGTAGATTGATTAGCTAAGGAAAGTAGGGAGAAGGGAATAAATCTTTTAAATGGGAGGAAGGAGGACTGGCTGAACTGGGAGAGGATCCTCTGCCCACTGCTTCCTTTTTGCCTCTTAGCTGGTCATATGTGGCGCTGTTAGAATTTTACTTTCTACTACCCATTCCTAGATACCAGGCCCAGAAGATGGGTACCCGGCCAGTCCAACCCTCGAGCAGGGCAAACCTCTGCCCCAGATGTATGGGGCTCCTGAGGCAGTTCCCAGCTGCAGGGGCCTCACCCTGAGCACCCACCTTTCTGCAGTTCCTCAGATGCCAGGCCTCCTGCCCTACTCTCGAAATATGTGTCTCAAAACTGACACGTTGCCTCAGCTTCTATTCCCAAGATTCTGTGTTGGTTCCTTCCTGAGCCTTCTGCCTCACTGGTGGCTCCCAGGCTCAAGGACTGAACAGGACTCACGGGCCGAGCCAGCTGGGCAGCCGATTCACCTACCATCTCTGTCTTCTTCCTAAGCCCACAGGCCCATTCCTTACCTTCCCACCCCCCACCCCCAGGTCCTGAGAGGAGAAAGCTGTCCGAGGCCTCCAAGAACTTTAGGGGCAGAGCCTGCACTGGAGCACACTTCCTAACGCCACCGCAGGCAAAATGCTGCAGCGGTCTGGGGCTGGACTGCGTACTCTTTGGCCGAGCAACTGTGGACAGGCTAATGAAGCTCCTGGTGCCCCCCAGTCTCCTCCTTTGTCTGATCGGAGCTAATGACCTCGCCTGCTTCAGAACTGCCGAGGGCATTAAATCGGATAGTTTATGTCTAGTGTCTAGGACAGATCCGGGCACATAGGAGACTCTTAATAATATTAATCTTTATTACTATTAGCTCCTGGGCCAGAGTTTTTTAAATTCATGGTAATTCTGCAGTGGGTTGGATTATGTCCCCCATAAGATATACCCAAAGTCCTAGCCCCTGATAGCCGTGAACGTGGCCTTATTTGGACAGGGCCTGTGCACAGGTAATCAGCGAAGGAGCTCACGGTGACCTGCTGGATTTAGGATGGGCCCTAAGTCTAATGGCTGGTGTCCTACAAGAGAAAGGACACAAAGACAGACTCACAGGAAGGAAGGCCATGGGAAGACCGAGCAGAGATTAGTCGTGCTGGCCCAAGATGAATTCCTGGAGCCGTCGGAAGCTGGGAGAAGGATGGAAGGGATCTCCCTTAGAACCTCCAGAGGGAGGTTTCCTGGCACCTGGATTCCAAGCTCTAGTCTGCAGAACTATGAGAGAAGCTTAAGCTGCCCTAGGAAACTAACACATAGTCCGTGGTTTCAGGGACAGTACCAAACCCTACGTGTACTTTCCCCTATAACACATGTCTATGATAGTCTATGATAAAGTTTAATTTTTAAAGGAGGCAAAAGAAGAGAGTAACAACCATAGCTAATGCAGGTGTCTCCTGTTAACTGAAAGTAGAGTATTCCTATGGAATCTTCCATAAGCCAAAATGCCGTACAGTGAAGAAGCAATGAGTTATTGATCTAAAAACAGACATCCTCTCTGGGTTTCTTTCTGTTAGTACAGAACCAATGTAGGCCTTTGGTAAAAGTAGAGTGTTTGGTGAAAGCAATGTGAGATTTCAAAACGCGGAGGATACCTGTTTTGAAAAAGGAACAATTACAGCAATATACTGTGATAAAAGTTGTGAACGTGCTTTCCGTCTCTGTCTCTCTCTCTGTCTCCGTCTCTGTCTCCTGTAACCGATCTGGTAACTGAAATAGCCGCTAAATAAGGGGGCAGGTAACGCCGTGTAGACGCGCCGCACCAAGGGATGATCACATTCTTGGCAAGATTCCATGACGCTGCTCAGAACGGTGCGCAATTTCAAACTTACGAATTGTTTATTTCTGGAATTTTTCATTTAGTGTTTTCAGGCCGTGGTTGACTGTAGGTAACCGAGACCATGGAAAGCAACCTGCAGATGAGGCGGGAGACCTTTCCTTCCGGTTGGCCACAGGCCCCGCCCGAGCTCACTCTGCCTCGGAAGGGTCTGCCCACATCCCTCTCCTCCCAGCGGAAACTCCCATCTCTCGGGGCAATTTACCTCCGTGTTAAGTGGAAAAAAATGACAATGTAGTTAAAAATCTTTCCCTCTGAGCCCTTAGAAACGTTCCTCCGCCACCTCGCATTCCAAAGGAAGCCTCTGTGGGGGAATGCGGTCTGAAGATGTTTGAGGTGCTCTCAGCCTTCTTGGCTGTGGCCAGACGCTGACCACACTGGAAAGGCCACGCGAGCCCTTTCTGTCCGGCTCTCTTAGCCTGGACTGCAAGCTTGGCACATCATGGTCCTAATAAATGTTTATTGATTTAATAGATGAGGGGGGGGCGGTGCTCTGATGCCCCCATTCCTGGCCACCTCTACCCCAGCCTGAGAAAATTCCCTGAGAAACGAAAACATAGGTCTACACAGAGACTGGTACACAAATGTTTACAGAGGCTTTGTTTGCAATAGCCAAACCTGGAAACAGTCTAAATGCCCATCAGCAGGTGACTGAATAAACAGTGGTAATATCCATGTAACGGGTACTACTCAGCAAGAGAAAGTACTGATCTACCCACCAAAATGGATGAATCTCAGAATTACTATGCTGAATGAAATAAACACGCCAAATACAACAGAATACTGCTGTGCAGTCCCATTTACATAAAATTCTAGAAAATGCAGACTACTCTATAGTGACAGGGAGAAGTTTAGAAGTGGCCTGGGGCTGGGGTAGAGGGAGGGTTGCCGGAAAAGGGGTAGGAGGGGACTCTGGGGCGGGATGGAAATATTCTGTAATTGATGGTGGTTGTGGTGACACTACAGTTTATGTTTTTCAGGAATCATCCAGTCGATACTTTAAACGGGTGCAATTTATTGCACGTACATTATATCTCAATAAAGATAATGAAAAAGAAAATTCTGAAAAACTTTGGACCCTAAACATTACATCCTCTACTTAATAAAAACAGGATATGTGTCTTGCACGTAGAGAGGTCTACTGAGAATTTATTTAGTCCACAAATATGTATTCAACGCCAACTCAGTGCAGGCATCTGGTTGGCACCGGGAGTTTGATAATGCAGGTTGAACCCCAGGAGGCCCAGGACCCCACCAGAGCTTGCTCAGTTCTTGGAGAGAGGAGCCAGAATGAAAAGAATATGCCAAAAGTAAAGAATATAAGTGTGTCTCTCAGTGTTTCCAAACTCGCCTGAGGTGCTTGTGACGAGTATTGAAAACACCTGGGCTTGTTCCTGAGCTACTGAGTCTGAATCGCTAAAAGGGCCAAGGAATTTTTAAGTGTCCCAGGTAAAATGAATCAGGTGCATTTAGAGAAAAGGGCTTGACTGGATCTCCACTTCAGGCATAGGTGGCAATCACTGTCCAAAGCTAATTAGAGGACTTTGAACCAGAAGGCGGTGTGAAGGTCATTTGTCCAGGCACCTGCCTCCGGCCAAGGAGAACCCATCAAGTCATTTGTTCCCTCCACTCGCAGAACCTCAGGTGGGCCAGCATTCCCCTACCAGGTTAACACTCTCCTCCTTCTGAAGCTCATGATTTTCTCGTACGTGGGGGTGGGGTGTGTGTGTGTGGGAACAGCTCCTCCTCCCCCAACCCCACCCTCTCTCACAAGGGTAAAGGTTTTATCAATCGATTCTTCAACTTGGATCAAGCACATAAGTCCTTTGGTGGCATTTCTGCTCCTGTGGCCCGAGAATTCAGTGCTCACCTAGCAAATTGAGGGAACACATTCTCCAAGCCGAGAATGGTGGGGGTGAGTGTGGCTGTGGGGGGACCAGAAGGGAGCTCAGTCTTGGATTCACTTGGCTGCAGGGAGCTGCAGTCACCATGGCAACCAGCACTGCATCCTCTGCAGGCAGCCATTTTGTTGCCCAAGGCTGCAGGCAGACAAGGGGTGGTAGTGGGAATGCATCGTTCAGGAAAGGTCTACGTCACAGCTGGAGATCACCCAGTTCCCCAGAGTCAGCCTCCAGACCTTGGGTTCCTCCCAGGATGCCAGGGCTGTGGGCAGGAGGCAAGCATTCGGGTTGCTTCCTCCTTCTCGGTAGAAGAGGGTAACCACTCCCTCTTTGAGAGCATGCTCCCGCGATTGTGTTTTGATTTTTTAAAAAAGTTGTAGATTGGTCCATGTAAAAAGTCCTTTAAAGGTATACAGATCGGGGTGGGATGGAGGGATGGGGAGAATAGGCATACAACTGTATTTGAATAACAATAAAAATTTTTAAAAATAAAAAAATTTTAAAAAAGGTATACAGATCAAGTCACAGTGGTTACATACAGAATATTATGGAAAAGAATGCAATCAAGGTGAAAATTCTAGACCAATGGTTCTAAACAGGGGTGACTTTTATCCCCTAGAGGGGACATTGGGCAATATTCAGAGACGTTTTGGTTTTCACAGCCTGGGGTTGGGGTGCCACTGGCATCTAGTGGGCAGAGGCCAGGGATGCAGCTCCACACCCTACAATGCCCAGGAGAGCCCCCAAACACAGCATTATCCAGCCCCAAATGTCAACATTGCCGAGGTTGAGAATCCTGGTCTAGGCAATCCGGTGCTGTAGCAGGGGTCCGCCCAGGCACTGGTTTTTCCTCCTACCTGCTTTGGTCTTGGCTTTGATGCAGTTGTCAGAGGGGAGAAGCTTGGGACCCCTCAGCTCTCCACTGCTTCCTCTTTTGTTGGCAGATGCAAGGAGACAACTGCCTTTGATGACTATGGCCAGGGGCAGGCAAGGCCTTGGGTTGGTACCTCCCACAGAACAGCGTCCAGAGCAGACTCCAGCAGCAGCCGGAGGGTGGGGAGGAGCACTGGGTTTAGGGGGAGCCCCTTGTGTTCTGGCTCTGGTGGACTCTGCTTCTGACTTGGTCACTGAACCTCTGTGCCTCAGTTTCCTCAGTTCCTGTTCTTGCTCTCCTCACAGGGTTGTTGTGAGGGTCAGGGGAAGTGGAGGATGGGGCAGGGTTTGGAAGGCACAAAGGTCAGGCAGCAGCAACCCACAGAGCACCACCTGCCCACAGGTACAGGTTTCCCAGGTGGATGAGCGAACAAACCACTGGGCCTGGTTGGAGCATCAAGAAGGAGGCCGTGGGGAGTGGCTGGCAGCAGGGTGCTGGGTGGCTGGTAGAGCCTTCCTCTGAGGGTCCTGCTTTCCTCTGTAGCTCTCAGACAGAGCGGGCCGGAGCTGCACAGCTGTGCAGGCGTCCAGAAATCAGGGGAGGTCAGGGTGAGGGGAGAGGTGGGCTCTATATAGTTGACCCAACGCAGGGGGACCAGCAGCACTGCCCTGTGACGCGATGAACACTTACACCCACCGCCGGTGTTTTGAAAGTATGCATAGTTTAGTTCCTTATGAAGTGGTTCTGCATCCTTTGGACACCTTTCATCATTTGTGTCCATCTCGAAGGGTTTCCAATGTACTTTTAAATTTCTAATTCTTTTGTAGCTAATACCTCTTGTCGTGTATATTAGATGAGATCAGACATGTTTAAGTGGTATGGCCCTAGACATACGTTGTGTATATTAGCAAACATTTTCTTATCAAAGACAGGGAGAGAAACATCAATGTGTGGTGGCCTCTCACACATCTCCAACTGGGGACCTGGCCCACAACCCGCCCTGAATGGAAATCGAACCAGCGGCCCTTTGGTTCGCAGGCCCATGCTCAATCCACTGAGCTACACCAGCCAGGGCTATTAGCAAACATTTTGAATAACTGAAATATCTAACAATAAATCATTTATTGGAATAAAATTAGGTACCTAACAACAAGGATTTATGGGAACAAACTAGATGGTCACACACATATAAAAAAAAACATAGCCAAAGATTAGGGATTAAGAGAAATTTTGAAAGTTTTATAAGTAGAAAAAAATTTATCCAAATGCATAAATTCCTAAAAACATGTAAATGTATATGTATGTGTTTGTATAATTCTTTTGTGGAGGTCGGAGAGTTTAGTGGTCACACTTCCTGCCCAGAATTTTGAAAGGACCCCTGTTTACCAACAGTGAGACCGCTGGGCTGTCGTTCATCTTCTTCCAACTTCGGCGTTTCCATTCCGTGTGTAAAAGGTGGGTAATAACCGTGGTGTGTCAAAGGGACAAAGGAGCCAGCTGCAAGAGCGCCCAGTGGCCCAAACTGGAACAATCTGAGTGGTCAAGTAAATAACAGAGTACTGGACCCAAGATATAAAATAAGCATCCATGAGGTTGTACTGATATAAATAAATGTTGAAGAAATAAATAAATTGTGGGGAATAAACAAATCTCCTGTGAAGAATTCCAGATAATGTCTGCAGGTACACGTCCCTGGAGGAGGGGAGCGTGACCCCCCATGCCTGAAGCGTGGGCCGTACACAGTGGCTTCCTCCCAACGTGGGCCGCAGGGTGCGGGGGCGGGAGAAACCTGGCGAGCACTACCTCAGCCAGCTGGTCAAGGTCAGCATCATTAGTGAAATTATCATCTTGATAATATGCACCTTTGATAGGATGTGATGAGAAAGGTGCTTCCCCTCTGCGGGCTTCCTTCCTCAGTGTAGCCCTGAGAAAAACATCAGACAAACCCCAACCAAGGACGCTCTGCAAAATGCTGACCAGTGCTCCTCAAAACTGTGAAGGTCACCAAACACCAGGAAAGTCGGAGAAACCGTCACACCGAGAGGAGCCTAAGGAGACGTGGTGACTAATTGCAATGTGATATCTTGGACGGGATCCTGGAGAAGAAAAAGGACTTTAGGTGAAAACTAAGGAAATCTGAGTAAAGTATGTATGGACTTTAGTTAATAATATTATATCAATATTGACCCAATAGTTGTGACAAATACACCATATTAATGTAAATGTTAACAGGAGGGGGACCATAGTGAGCTGTATGGGAAGTCTGTACCCCATATACACACTTCCTTTGCAGCTTTTCTATAACTCTATTCTAAAATAAAAAGTTGACTGAAAAAGTGGATGTAGTGTCTATGTTACATTGTACATTCAGTTAGGGACCTTGTATCAGGTATTTGGCATACTGCCACGTGGCAAGTGTTTAAGATTAGCTATTATTTATCATTATTGTTCTTATTTCTATTTTTCTTATTAAAATAGCAATGAATACATACTTGTTATGGAAAATTTACGACAAGCCAAAGACAACCGAGAACATCCACGGTTGGGAAGGTCTCTGAGACGACACCTGGCTGCGGCCCCTACAGAGTCAGAACTGGTTTTTCTGTAGAATTTGGGTCACACCGCACACATAACCGGGCGAGTAGCCACACACTACATAACATTTCTGTTGTTCCAACTCCGTACTCTTAACAACGTAAGTCAAGAGCACAAGTAATGGACTCGATATTAACTAGGACGGAAAAAGAAAACCCTGGAAAATTCTAAAAACAACATCAGTGATTAAATACGCACAAAGTGTGGTCAAATGGTTCATTAAAACAACCCTCAGATGAAAAGTTGATGACTTTTCTGTTCTAGATCTGTTCTATTTCACTATTTTAAAAACTTGTTTAAAAGTAAAGAAAAGAAAAAGGGAAAGAGTGAAGGGGCTCTGGCCGGCCGTGGACGGTGGGCTCTCCTTCGTCGCCTTAGCGCCGCTCTGATGCCGGCTTCTCTGCGAAGAGGGTATTGTGCTCTAAGGTGGGAGCAACATCGCAGACGGCTAACTCAGCAGCGGGTGAGTGTTTGCTCGAGTACTTTTGAGCCAGCTGCCATTTTGCCTAAATCACTGGGTTCACTGATTTGCTTTCTAGAAAATCTATTTTCTATTTAGTGTCCTAAATGCTTCCCATATATTTAGTGACTGATGAAGTAAATGATTATTTTGTTCATTTTACAGATGAGGAAACTGAGGCCGAGAGAGGCGAAGTTGCCCAAAGTAATAATCCCCAAGCCATGTGGATGCAGAAGCCCAGCTCTCTCCCACTGCACCATGCTGAGCCCCAGGCCCCCGGGCCAAACTGCCAACAGCCTGCCCCGTGCGGGTAAGGAGGGGACAATTGCACTAAGCGTCACGATTCTGGGACCCGGCATCTGGAAGCCATGGGAATCCAGGAGTCTGCAGAAGCCTACTTGTGTGACGCTGGGGTCATCCCCTTACTTCCCCGAGCCTCAGTTTCCTTTTAGGTGAAATGGGCGTCCTTCCCACTCCTTAGGGCTGTTATGAGCACAGGAGTGTGAAGGTGATTCAGAAACTGTGATGTGTGCATGGAGACAGGGAATCAAAGGAGAGAACGGGGTGTCGTGTGAACAAAGCTGGGGACACAGGACTGTGCAGGCCATTGTGAGGGAGCTATGTGCAGGGGACTTGGGGACTTGGGTTCTTGACAAGTGGGACCGGAAGGGAAAGGGGTTTGTTGTTAAACCCTGGAGGGTTTTAATGTCAGACAATAAGCTGGATGAGTTTGGATGTGAGCGACAGTGGGGAGGGAGGACTGTCAGGGGGAGCCCACTGAACAAACCCAGGACAGTGGCATAGGTTTCTGCCACTCGCAGCTGGACCTCCAGGCTCCTAAGTGAGTCTGGGACAGGGCTGCCCGGGGAAGGGCCCTCTGGGTAGGTGAGCGCCCCAGCGATGTGTTGGGACTACCTGACCAGTGTTAGCCAATGTCCACGAGAGGGAAGGATGGTACAGGAGGCAAGCACTACCGCTCTTCCCAGAAGCCCCGGGAAACTGGAGTGTGAGCCTGTCTCTGCTGCTGGCCCCTCCCAATCCTCTGTAGCCAGCCCCTCGCTCTCCCTACTGTCTGGGAGGTAGGTAATCTCTTTTCTCCCCAGCACTCAATCTGCTCTTCCCAACGTCCCCAGCGGCATTGAAGCATTGAATTGCCTCCCTCCGCTAATCATTGCTTTCTCCTCTTGACACTCTTGCCAGGATTTTATACTGCAGACCTCGCCTTTGCTCTGAAAAACTTCCTTTTCTGCCAGGGCTGTACGCTTGCTTGGCCAACGATTTCACTGATTTTCCTTGGGTTGCTTAGCTGGTTTCCTTTATTCTTTGTCACCCCCTCCAAGATCCTATTCTTGGGCTCCTCCTTTTCTCTTGCTATGAATTCTCCCTCTGTGTCTTCATCTACTACCATCATGGACTCCCCCTACCCACTCAAGTGTTCCAACTCTTCAGCCCCCGAATTTCCAACTCTAGTCTCATCGTGGCTAAAACTAATCTCTGCCCACACCCACTGGCTCTTGTCTCACTTAATGTCATCACGGCCTGATAGAGTTCTGTTGTTGAAGCTGTTGAAATGCATGTGGCTGGCTCGAGCACAGAGGGCATTTATTGGAAGGATGGAACAACTCATCAGCTCGAAGGAAAGGCTAAAGATCCAGGCTTGGAAGTGGCAGAGGCTGGAGCAGCTCTGGGGTGCGGAGCAGTAGGCGCAGGTGAATGGCTGAAGGAAGGAAGAACATAGCATAAGAGTGTGTCCCACCGTGTACTGCTTGTTGAATATTAAATGAACTGTGTGGGGAAGGAAGCACAGGCCCAAAGAGGACGATTCAACTCCTGTCCATTTTTGCTTTTTGCCATTATGCTCAAGGTTAGAATTCTAGAAGGAGAGTATCTGACATGGTCTTGGCTGAGGATGGGCGGAGCCCCTTCCCTGACAGTGCCACCAAACTCTACCCAATGGGGACGATTCTTTCCACTCAAAGTAAACCGGGGTTTTGAACCTGAAAAGGGGGAGTGCACCTTCAGGGTGCAAAATCACAAATGTCTGTCATATTCCTGCCTACGACATCCTTAACCCCTGCCTCTTTCCTACTCCACTTCTCCTAAATATCGTTCCAATAATTTCCCTGCCTTCCCGACTGGTCTCCTTATTGCCACACTTCACCCCAAAATCTTCCCTTTACCCGGTCATCTTCTAGAACACAGATGTGGTCTGTCCAGCCCTGTTCCCCGCTAATAACTCTTTATGGCTTCCCATTGTCCTCGGATAAAGTTTTTTTTGGGGGGGGGCAGGGCTCAGTTTAACTTTTATGACCCTCACCATAGGCAGGGTGTGTAGACTTCAGTCTTTTATCAGCTAGCTGTATGAAAAAATAAACACTGTAATAACCCATGTGATCCAAAATGGGCAAAAGCAGAAGATGAGCTTTCCTTCAAGGAAAAAACATTCAGATCTATGAAAAGGACAACAGTACTCATTTAAGAAAAATTGCATTTAGTTAGAAGCCTACGGAATGTCAACAAAACAGCTGCAACCTTTTTATTTCAGTCACAGAGCAGTTTTCAGAACAACGGTTATTTTGTATAAGCTTCATCAGAGACAGCTGCAGATGAGAAAACTTCCATCCCCACACAGAACGAATTTGTGCTGAGCACTGACAAGAACCTGCTTGAAATACCCATGCCAATTTGTAACCCCCATTCTGTACCAGGCAGGGTTAATAGCCTATTGGAAATACCACCAGGACAGGGCTAGATAAGGACCCACTCAGTAGTGTTAACTATACTGAAAAAGATGTATAATTTAAAAACATTAAAAATTTTTTTATCCTCACCCAAGGATATGTTTATTGATGTGTGTGTGTGTGTGTGTGTATGAGAGAGAGAGGGGGAGGGGGGGAGAGGGAGAGAGAGAGAGAGAGAGAGAGAGAGAGGGAAATATCAATGTGAGAGAGGAACATCAATTGGTTGCCTCCCATACACACCCCAACGGAGGATCAAACTTGAAACCTTTTGGGGCACGGGGCGATGCTCCAACCAACCGAGCAACCTGGCCAGGGCCACATTTGATTTTTTTTTTTCTTTAAAAAGAATGAGTTGTATATAGAGCAATTAAATGTTTTATAGACAAGAATGACAAAAACTGTTAGAGCCAACTTATTCATCATCCTCATCGTCATCTTCCTCATCTTTCTTTTCTTGCTTTTTTCAGCCTTGATAACTCCTTTCCCATGTCCCTCACCCCCCCACCCCCACTAGGCTTTCCTTTAGCTCGGCATGCAGCAACCTCCTTCCTGTGTTTCTCCTTCAGCCTGGCAGCCTTCTTTCCACCGGGCTGCTTGTCACCTGCAGCCATGCGACTCCACCTCTCTCCCAGCTTCTTTGCAGCATCACCATGGACAGGCCCAGATGTTCTCCCTGGATTTCTGTGCAGTACTCAGAACACACCAGCAAGTCCGAAAGAGGCCTCTCGGGTGCACTGGGATCCTTGAACTTCCTTTTTGTCTCCCCTTTAGGAGGGATATAGGTTTTCATAATGGGCCTTGCCCGCCTTTGCCATGTCTTCAAATTTTCCTTTCTCTTTCGCAGACATGGTCTTCCCGCCTCTCTGAGCACTTCTTAGAAAATCCGAGAAGCTGACTGAAGCATCTGGGCGCTGCTGCGTGTGCTCTTCCCAGCAAGTTTGCACAAAGGCTGTGTGGTGATGTCATGCCTCTCGGCCTCTTAGAATCTGCTTTGCCCATATTTAGTTATTTTTCCTCGGCAAGGCTCAGAGTCACCCAGTGCCTGTCTGGCTCTCACTTGCCCCGGGGCTTTCTCTGCAGAGCTCATCCTACTGCAGTGGCCGTGTCGATAAACTTATCAACATGGTTTACAAGGCCTTTCCCAATCTTCACTTTCCCACAGAGCTTCGTTTTCCAGCACTGCAGCCTCACCGCTCCTCAAACATGCCTTCTGTGCCCACTGCACATCCTCTGTCCCTCGGGATCCCATACATATTCATCTGTCAAAGATGGACTCATATCCTCTGCCAGCTCCTCATAGAAGCTCAACAAGGCAGCATGAGTTGGTTATTGCCTCTTGGGTACTCTGATTACATTCAATATGGACTTAGATTATAGCCTGGAGCACACTTTATTACTGCATTTATTTACCAGTCTGTCTCCCCCACTACACTGGAAGCCCCCCTAAAGCAGGGCCTGAGTGTTCCCCAGCTTCACTGCCCTAGGGCTCAGCACCGTGCCCAGCACGTAGTGTTGGGCGAATCTTAAATGAATTTTACAGATAAGGAAATGGAAGCCCATGCCTGGAACAAGTAACCAACCTGATGGAAATGGACTTGGAGAGAGATATGATTGTGCTTTTAATAGTCTAGGCAGTTGCTAAAGGCTGTTTTCACACCTCCCACCCCCCGCCACCGCCACGGCTGATGACCACCTATATATTCCCTTTGCTTTTTGGGAAAATGGGGCTCAAATAGTCAGGAGAGATTTGAGTTAATTGAAGACGAAGAAGGCCTTCTGGTTTCTGAGTTCTTGTAGACAAAAAGGTGAGCTGACTCGGAATGTGTGGACTTGGCCCCTGGAGGCCTTTAAAGAAGACAGACTTGGTCAGGACCAAGTAAGAAGTCCTGTTAGAGACGGACAAATGGCCATGCTGAGGCCTGAACAGGCTGCCTCTTGAGGAGGTGGGTGAGGAGCAGAGGAACCAGCCAGAGGACTCCAGTGTCTCCATGTTCCCATGGAGCTCGAGGATGTTTGGGGGAGGGGAGACCGACCAGGGAGCCCTTGCTAATTAAGCCTCTACCCACGAGCGAGCGAATGTGAGGCTAATAAGGCGGCCCCATTCCAGGGCACCTCCACACCAAGCCAGCCGGTCTGCCTGTTTATTGCCCGTATGGAGATCATTAATGCCTCCTGACACTGGGGTCACTTCTAGGGTCAATCCCTGAGCCCGTTCTGCAAAACAAGGGGAAATGAACTTCCCAGCACATGTGGCTTGGGCTTGGTGGGGAGGGGGCCTCCTAGCACCCCACATCTCAGCTGTGGGATAGATGAGCACCCCAGGCTGTCAGGAACCCCCAGCACAATCTCTGCTGCCCAAGCTGGACTCTAGGAGAGTGGTCCTGGGGAAGGGCAGAGGGGAGGCCCTTGCCTGGGCTGGGACAACCCCCACTGAGGCTGTCCCAACCAACAGACGGACACTAATCCCCTGGCGACTGGCTGGAGTGGTGTCTGGGAGCTGCAGCTGCAGCCTGACAGGGGCCAGGCTCTGGCCGCAGGTGGCGGGAAGGCCCAGGCCAGGCAGCCACGTGGGCATGAACTGCAGACTGGCCCCACCCTCCCCCACTTTGCACTCAGTGATTGGGCCCCATACTGCTCCTGCATCAAGATGGCGTGGGGGCGGGGTTCCAGGCCAAGCCAAGCTGCAATTGGTGAAGGCCAGGCCCTTTGAACTGAAGGATGGCCTGAGTAGCCACTTAGGAAGCTCCCCGAGGTGGCCGTGGACAGTCTGCTGCCTCACCTCACACTTAAGTAACCAAGCCCATGTCACTAATCCATTTCTCCCAGCCTGGGAAGGGCCAAGGTGAGAGCAAGGAACCCCCAGATGGTCCTGCATGCGGGCCCTTCCCAATCCAGGGCCTCTTCCTCAGTAATGACCAGAACTGGGAATCAGACCCTACCTGCCCAGGAAGAAGTCAAGAAAACCCCCAACTAGCTTGGAGGAAATCGGTAGGATTATGAGGTTAATGCCAGAGCAGACTGAGTGGCAGTTTCCAAATAAATGATCCCAGGAGGACATGGCTGAGGTTAAATGAAGCCCAATAAATAAAGGACCTGTTCAAAGGAGAAACTTCAGAAAATGCAGGGATGTGAGGGTCCGGCCTGGGGACTCCTTCCTGTCCTCCCCTTCCAGGGCCTGTTGCATTCTGGAGGAGCCACAGCTTCGGGCCCTGCCTTCCAAGACCGCACAGACTGGAGGCCGTGCCCGTTCAGCGCCAGCTTTGGCACAGCTCCTGCGCTCAGGGCTCCTTGGCCAGCTCCATCCACCCAGTTTCGGGGGCTGAGTGAGGGAATGGAAATTCTTACTGGAGGTCTGGGCAGTTAGCAGAGCCCCAACATGTCTCTGATTTCTTAGAGACAGAGAAAGGACCAACTGCAGCAAGAGGGGTTGAAGCTAGATGTTAGGAGGTACTTCCCAAACATTGGATAGATAAAGGCAGCCTATGGATCTTGGAGGTGAGGAACAACAGAGGATTTTGTTCCAGATGAAAGCACATTTATCCTCACCCCATTGTACCCGGTTAGTCAGGGCAGTGTGCCCAGCTGGGAAGGGCCATCAGCACCGCCTCCGCACATGGAAAGCTTGCGGTACAGTCTGTGTGCAATGCTCTCCATTCCACCATCAGTGTGTCCTGGTGAATGAGCAGCCCACTCCCATGGACCCTGCTGACATCTCAGTGGGTGGCTTGGTGGAAGTCAGTGGGAGACAGTGTGATGTTCTTGGGACAAGAAGGATGTGAGGTACTATGTCTCTCTTTTGGGAGTCTAAAGAGATGATTAAGTCTTTGGTCTTTGGGTGGGTGTTTTATTTTTTAGAAAATGAACAATAAGGATAGTTAAGATGTTGGGTTCTGGAGTCTTATAAGTCCAATGGGTTCGAATACCAATTTCACTTTCTTAAACCTTGTTGGAGGACCTTGAACAAATTACCCAATTTCTTCATCTGTGAAATGGGGATTATGATAGTATCCGTCTGGTAGGATGGTGAGGTTGAAATGAGAGAATGTACGTATACCTCTGAGAATCTGGCCAAACGCGTTGTAGGTGCTCAGTAAATATTAACTGTTATTGTGAGCCCTTAAATCACTTTTATATATGATAGCACTTTATCCTTTCTACTATCCTTTCTACTACTGTCATTATTATTAAGTTCAATTGATAGATGGGGAAACAGAAGCTTAAAGCCGATCATGCTCTAGGTCCCTCTGTAAACAGCCTGCAGGGGACCCGAATTCTGGTTTCTTTAGGTTCAAACTCCAAGGGCTTTGTGATACTCTCATTCTTGAATTCTAATTTGTTTTAGTTCCTCATTCAAAAAAATCCCTGAGGCTCCAAATTAAAAGTCAGCTTTCTATCATTCATGCTAAGGAAGAATGGAGGGGAGAAAGAGGAGAAGAGAAATGGGGTTTTGGGTAATTAATTCTTTTGACTTACAATTTTTTAAAATCTAACTCAGCTCTACCATCATCAGTCAGATAGTGGAATAAGTGTGTACCTCAGAGAACTTTACCGAAGGAACTGGAAGGAAGATGCAGTGTAAGAACATGTCATGTAATGGGGAAGAAAGTCAGACCTTCAAAGAATCCACCTGCAGACAAGGATTCCAGAACAGAAGGTCTAGATTGCTAGCCCTGACTGTGGAACCCCCAGACTTGATCATGCCTGATGCCTGTAGGGCCTCGGATGAAAACTATGGGAGGGACCCAGTCACTGCCTGGTCCTCAGTCCTGAGGGGGCGCAGACCAGTCTACCTTGTCCAGGTCAGGGGTCAGGCCAGCCCCGCCCCCAGTTCCTTCTAATGGTGACTTTCCTGATTCTCTCTGTGGGAGAAGGGCTGGGAGGCCAGGGTGAGAGGTCAGGTGAACAGACCCGCATCTGTGGTGTGAGGGGAAGCACCTGCAGCAGCAGCTGCCACCTCCTGCCCACCCCCCTTGCTCAATCCTCCACATTTCCAGAATGAGCTAAACTCCTGCCTCCACCCCAGTTGTCCTGTGCTTGATAACCCCAATGGGATGTGGGCTGGGGAATCCCAGAACGAAGATTTGGGGCTACAGGGTAACAATAAAGCCACAGGGGACAGGTAAATTTCCTGCTGCCTCGCCCATCTTTTCCTTCGGGGTGGTGCTTAGTACAGATCCCTGCCTTAGATCACATCGCACGCAGAATACGGTGGTGGAAGGGAGCGAGGAGGGATTTTGTCTCCTGGATTTGAATGGGAAGGTGTGTGCCCATGTACAAGGACATGTACAGACACTCAGGTAGGTGTCTCTCATTATGGGGCACATCCGGACTCACTGTACACTGAGCTGGGACCTTACCTCTCAGGAGTGTACTTGGCCGTAAGTAACAGACCCAGGCTAACAGTGATGCAGAGAAACAGGGTTTCCCCCTCACATTACAAGAAGCAGGCTGGCTCTGGTTTACCTGCTCAGGAACACCTAGGCTCGTTTGCTCTGATATCCCCAACATATGGACCTTCGTGCTTCTTGCCTCCAGGTCTCTGGAGGGTGAGAGCTCCAAGGATCTTATCCACAGGGGAAGAGAAGTCTATGTCTTCCCCTCTATCAAGAAAGCAAAAATTCCCCAACCTTCTTCCCCTCCAGCCTTCCGCCTAGGCCTCATTGGCCAACAGTTCCCATTCATAGCTACAAGGGAGGCCAGGCGAGCAGGGGATGGGGTCCCCGTGTTTGGCATAGAGCAGGAGTTGTCAACTTGGCCCTGTTCTTAGAGATTCTGACTCACTAGGTTTGGAGTTGGGGCTTGACATTGGAATTCATCAAATGCTCCAAAAACCTAGGTTTAAAAAAAATTGTAATGGCTTTTCACCACACTATGGGGCCAGCTCAAGCACATTAGTTGTCTTCAACCAAAACCACCCTAGGCTCTGCGCGAGCCCTCTTTCTGCACTGACTGGGGTTCTCCAGCTTATCCTGTAGGCCCTGCTCCCTTTGGGATTAATTATTTAGGTGATTAATCAGTAAGTTTGCGGGTCATTCATTAGCGAATTTGCAATTAATAACTAGTTAGCCAGTTAACTGACTAACTAAAGGAATGGTTAGTTGGCCTTTCCTCTTGTTGATGTGTCTGGCACAGAGTAAGCACTTAATAAATATTTCTTTCGGTAAATGAATCCATAAAATGGAGATAAAGTAGAATTAATACTATCTCATCAAATGAGATAGTAGCTGGGAAACCACCTTGTAAATGGTAGTATGCTGGATAGATGCAAGAATAGACATTTACATGAAAAACTACTTTAAAATTTAGGATCAGGACAAAGTTTGCTCCCCAACCCTTCACCGATGAAATGCTGTTTTCACATTTCTGAAATGGAGAACTGCCATTTTCCCTGTGGTTGATAAGCCAGATTTTGCTTTCAGTAACTTCCTCTACACTTAGTGATAACACATACTCTTTCTCCTTCTTGCCTGATCCTATTTTAAGACAAAGTTTCTACTTGTATTTTTATTAGCTTATTGTGGTTATGAACCACCTAAGCCTTTATGGGACAGAGATGGGATAAAACAAACAAAAAAGTACGTGGGAACTAACCTTTATCACCTATGTACTGCATGCCAGGCATTTGCATGCATTAACCCAGCCAAACCTCACAATATGCTAGTAGGTCGGTATGATCATCCTCATTTTATGTAAGTGGTAAGGGACTTGCCCAAGGTCACAGAGCTGCTAACTGGTGAGCCAAGAGTCAGAACCAGGTTTCAAAATCAAGGTCAGTCTGACACCAAACCTGAGGGCTCTCCCCTAAGCCAACCCAAGTTGGTGTGAGAGATGCTTGGTTATAGTCAACTAGTTGCTTACCTAGTTGAGAAGAGTTTTTGTACCTTGAACTCTTCAAATTAGTTTTGGAAAATAAGTGATCTTTTTCTTTTCTCCACAGGCCATTTATCAACAAATGCTATGCTTCATCCATTTCAGCTACTCTATTATTTTTGTCAAGATTTTATTTATTTATCTTTAGACAGAGAGGAAGGGAGGGAGAAAGAGAGGAAGAGGAACATCAGTGTGTGGTTGCCTCTTGCACACCCCTCATGGGGGACCTGGCCTGCAACCCAGGCATGTGCCCCGACTGGGACTTGAACTGGAGCCGCTTGGCTTTGCAGGCCAGCTCTCAATCCACTGAATCATACCAGCCAGGGCAACTACTCTATTATCTTATGTGCCACTGAGAAGAAAAAACACTAAACCATGACACACCATTGATTTTAAGATGTATCCCAATTTCAGAGACATCAAAATGTGAAAAATGTGTGTCTTAGAATCAATAAAATAAAGTACTCCATTCTAGTAATGGAGAATGTGTGTGCATAGCTTCCCTTTCTCTACTTGCTTGCTGACTGGTTTGGGCTTTCCTTTTCATTGCCCAAACTTTGCCTGTCCCTTCCACATCTCCTTTCGCCCTAACGTCATGGACACGTTGGTACTGATTTGTACTGTGGGTCCGGAATCCGTGACTGTGAGTCTGCAAGTCTCTTAAAAGCCTTGCCCTTGTAGAAAGTCTCTACTCTAGTTTCTTGAAAGAGCTACCCTGGATGGTCTCATTGTGAACTTCCTCCAATGACTGTCAACAAAATTCTTTCCAGAATCTGGCCTAACTCTCATCTTCCCACAGCACCTGGAGATATACTGCCTTCCCTGTTCACCATTCCGACCCAGGAGTTGGTTGGTTAGTCTGGGTACTGTTTATTTACAGGCATTTCCCTACAGGCCGACGGCGAGGACATGGGAGGGGGCTTGGGAGCAGAAGCTGAGGCGTGTCATCCAGTTCTCAGTAACACAGGAAACATGACTCCCCAGGCGTCTCCTGAAACACCAGGGCCTTCCCGTTCTCCACTTCAGGAGGAGGCAGGATGCAGGGAGGATTAAGCTTCTCTACCCTTCTTAGACCTTACTTCCCCTTCCTGGTTGGGAACTCCATGAAACAAGCCCGGAAGGGAAGATGGGGTCGCAGGGCCCGGTGCTGCTGGGGGAGAAGGGGATTCTCCAGCAGTGGGCCCACTGCGGAGCCGGGTTACAGGCCTGGCAGCAGCAGTTGGCTTTTCTGAGTTGGTGATTTGCTTCCATCTTTGAGTGCAGGGGGGTGGGGAGGCACTGATGCTGGCTTTGCATTCCCTAGCACTAGAAAAGGGACAGATCTATCCAGGGAAGGAATTTCCCCTCCTGTTCCCTTCCATCTGATTTGAGGTCAGAATCTGGAAACGAGCAGATGCTGATTAGAAAGGTTGGGGACACCGAGAGAGGGAGGATGCAGCCCAGGCTGCGGATCAAGGGGCTAATCCCGGACTCCTATTGACGGAGGACTCCGGGGCCTTTGGGATAAGTGGGCAGGCCTATCCTTGCCCCAGCATTCTGGGCATGTGTCAGGCAGCCAGGCGTGGGCCTGAGCTGAGGTCCACGTGGGTCTGTCTGCTGTGGAGCTAAAGGGTCTTGTGGGGAGGCACAGACAGACAAAGAGAATAGAGGTAAGGGGAGTCAGAGGCTGTGCCGGGAGGTCTAGGCAGCTGAGGGGGCCTCACTTTCTGAGGCACAGAGGCTGGCTGGCTCCAAGCAAGGCTTCCCAGGCTTTGGAGCAGGCATTGGGCTTCCTCTTCAGCTCTCTGGGATCTCGGGGAGCTGCTGGCAGACTCCCGGTCCTCGCCGCAATTTCCCCAAGAGGCTCTGCCAAGCCTGGCACCTTGGAGCCTGGGCCTCGGCTCAAATTCAGAGGCTGGCGAAGCACCTCCCTGCCGCCTGCGCAGCTCCAGGCCTCCTCCTGGTCGGAGCGCAAGGCCTGCCCTCCCCCGTGACCTCCGGGCCGACTCCCAGCCCGCTGTTCCCTGCGCCCCGACGAGCAGGGGCCGTTGGGCAGAGGGGCCGGCTCAGAGCAGGCGGTGCCGGCCGTCGCCACGGTGCCCAGACCCGACAGCAGGCGCAGGCGACGCGGGCCGGAGCGCGTAGGTGTGAGAATGTGTGCTGGGCATGGCCGCAGACGGCGCGCGGGGCTGCGGCGCGTGGGCCCCCGGACGGGGCAGCGCCGGGCGAGGAAACCGCGCGCGCCCTGGGAGCGGGGCTCGGACGCGTGGGGGTGTGCGGGCCGGGGGCCGCGGCCGGCTCCGTGCGGGCGGCGGTCTGGAAGCGGCCCCGGCCGGGCAGGCCCCGCGGAGGAGCGTCCCGCGGCGGCCGCGCCAGCGCTCGGGGCGTGCCGTCCTGGATGTCGAGCCTCGGGTGGGAGTCGCGCGGCGCGGCCGGGCCTCCCGCCCGCTCTTCCCGCCCCTCTAATCTAAACCATGCGGGCTCCCGGCCCGGCGCGGCCGGCGGGACCGAGGGCCGCGGGGAGGGCACCGGGCCGCGCGGTGGGGGAGCGGCGGCCCGCACCGGGCTCAGGGTCCTGGGGCCGCGGAGCCTGGGGACCCTCGAGACCCCCTCCACGGGGGGCGGCAGGCGCAGACTGATTGACAGCGTCGACGTCAGAGGGGGGGGCGTCCCCGCAGGGAGGGAGGGCGGAGGAGGGAGCTGAGGCCCCAAAGTGCAGCCTCGGAGATCAAGGGCCGCTCCAGAGCCGCGATGTGACCGGCCCCGAGGGCGCGGCGGGCAGCGGGATCCTGACCCAGCGGCCCGATTCGGAGCCCCAGCTGTCCCGCGTTCCTCGCCCCGAGCCTGCAGTGGACTCGGGCCGCAGGCGCCTCCGCATGCGGCAGCGCAGTTAGGGTGAGTGCGGGTTCTGGCGGGGCCGGGGGCGAGCCGGGCGGGCGGACCGGGGCCACCCTGAGCCCGGGTTGGCCCGCACAGTGGGGAGGAAGATGAGCTCGAACGTGAGCGAGGAACGAGACCTGAGTAGGACCTCGGGACGGCCCAGGCGACAGCAGGGCGGCGAGAAGTGCCCCAGACCTGGCTGCCGCCTCGGCCCGATTCCCAGCGGTTGGGGCGTGAGCCCTCCTCTCCCAGTGACCGGACCGACCGGGTCTAGGGACCCAAGAACAGAGACA
Source organism: Desmodus rotundus (assembly GCF_022682495.2). Taxonomy (NCBI): domain Eukaryota; kingdom Metazoa; phylum Chordata; class Mammalia; order Chiroptera; family Phyllostomidae; genus Desmodus; species Desmodus rotundus. The sequence continues at coordinate 92,952,859 of NC_071395.1, read as the reverse complement.
GTCAGAGCCTGCGCCGAAGGAACAAGGTTCCGCCGCGGTGGCCTTGAAGTTGGTGTTTGCAGAATAAGACAGGCCAAGAGAGAGGGCTCGGTTACTTGCGGTAAATATCGGTGTAGAAATGTGTGTGATGGGATCACTGGACTTCAGAGCCTTTGATGTAACAGGCTCGTCAAAATTACAGCAAGGAGCATTGTGTGTAAGAATGATCGGTGATGGAGAATTGTCAGAGCGTGAGCAAGCAGTTGCCAAAGAAACAGGGCGAAGCGGGATAAGTAACACAGCGCTCAGACTGTAAAACAACAATAAAGTGATAGTCACTTTCATAACCAAGTGAAAACTGTAACCGCAAATTTAAAAGGATCACAGACAAAGTAACTTTAAATATAGGAACAATGTGATAAGAACCATTGTATTAAAATCAATAGCAATACCATAAGAAATAGTAACAGTATAACAAATGATAAAAATATAGGAAAAATGTGAATAAGACATGCTATTAAAGGCAATGCTAATATTAGTAAATACTAATTTCATTTATTACTACCATATCATTTATTATTGATACTACCATGAATTATTAAATGCATATTAACCCAAATCTAAAGAGCAAAGACGGCAAGTGGGATTGCTGGAGTGATACGACAATTTATGACCAAGGTATTAGTAGCCCAAACACCATGACACATAATGGTAGAGTAATAAGAAGTATATTGTACCAGGGTGATGAAAGAGAATCAGAACATTAAGAACTACAGCAATATTACAAATTATGACAAAGTAACAAGTAATGATGTGGTGAAACGTAACTAGCGGATTAAGAGCCATGGTGTTGCCAATAATGACAAAGTAACACGATGCTGTAGCGATGTGACAATACAGGGAGTATCAGGAACAACCCTAACAAAACAAATAGTGCAAAAAAAATAGCAAGAAATTTTAAATATTATAAGGATGTGAAGAACGTTAACGTGAATATTGAGAATGATAATATTGAAGTTATGGTAAATGAGGTTTTGAAGCTGTGACAAAGTACAAACAGAGACAGAGGAAACATTTTAGGGGTACGGAGTAAAAATTAAAATATGCTGGATTAACATGACCTATTGAAACCCTAGGCCCTGGAATGATGGAGCCTTGACGGGAAAGCAAGAAGGCCCATATTTAATAATGATGACTTCATAAATCAGACCCATATTTTGACCATATAGTATTAAAAATAAAAAGTGCCAATAATTTATGTGATAGGATAAATATTCCTCATGTTATTGAACGGAGCAGACTACTCGTCTGATAACACGGATAATTAAAATATAACAATCCCCCAGAGCAAGGACAGTATCACCGGTAATCCCGAGTGAAAAGAAAAATGTTCGTCTTGGAAAACGAGGCTGCTGAAAGCAGCGGGCGCGGAGCCGGCCGGCCGCGCCCGCAGAGGGTCCCCGAGAGGGGCGAGCGCGGGCCGCGGACTCGGGCTGGGTACGCGACCCGCTGTGCCGAGGGGACCGGCGGGACGGCCTCTCTGCGCCCGCAGGGCGGGAAGAAGAGGAAATTAGCGGGAGCTCCTGGGCTGTCGGGATTTGGCTCGCTGACCGAGAGGAAAGGAAGAGGTGAACCCCGAGGAGGGGAAGGAGAGCGCGGCGAGGCCCTGGTCCCAAGCCTGGGCGGTGGATGGGCGTCAGTGGACTGGGGCAGCCGACGGGCTCCGCCCGACGCGAGCTGGAGGGCGCCGCTGCCCAGCTCGGGGTGGAACAAGTGTCCCGCAGAGGACCTAGTGGCCAAGGCGGCATCGCGGCCCGGCGGCCCCTCCTCCTGGCCCCGCGCTTGCTGGCCGCACCTTGGACCATCCGACATTGGGCGCCCATCCCGACTGGCACCAGTCACAGGCAAATCCAGCGTCTCGGGCCAGGGCGCCCAACGACCCGCGCCTCGCAGAGTCCCCTGGCGCGGGGGCTCCTGGGTTTCCCAGTGGAGGCCCCGGAACCCGCCCGTGGGCCGAGGGGGTTCCTGTTGCCGGCCAGGCAGGGCGAGCCCTGTTCCCTGCTGCCCCGTGGCCTGAGGACCAGCCGGGCTGTCAGCCTTATCTTTACGGGCTTTTCCCAGCCCCAGCTGGCCCCAGCCCCCTTTTATCTCCTTGGTTGCACTTGGCTTATTTACTTTGTGAGGCTCTGGGAGCCAGAGTCTGGGCCTGGGATGGGGAGGCCAGTGGACAGGAGGGCGAGGGCCTGCATCTTGGATTGCCCAGAGAGACCCAGGGAAGACGGGAACAGAAAGAGGGCAGGAGGAGAAAGGGGCAACTTTCTGCCACAGACGTACATATAGAAAGGCACCCAGACGCTCAGGAAGCCCCACCAGAGCGTGCCCAGACCCAGAAGGAGGGAGAGGGCAGGGAGGCGGACAGAAGCAGGAACAATGCAGGGTCGTGCCCAGGATGGAGGCAGGACAGGCAGGGCCCTGCAGGCTGGGCCCTCACCTGAGGCCCAGGACCAGAAGGCACATGGGCAGGTGGGTGAATAGTCCTCAACACCTGGGGGCGATGGCTGTGCCCTGGGGGAGGACTAGTCTGTGCCTGTGAAGGGGACCTACCCAAATACCCTGGTCCTTAGCTGGGAAGAGTCTGGTCCCTTGTTCCAGAGCTGAGCCCTTTGGAGCTAAAAATGTGAGCCAGTGAGCCAGTGAAGATGAATGTGAAGGCTCGGCTGGGGAGGCTCCTGGCTGAGTTCAGGGCCTGACACAGACCAGCCTCAGGAGGCTGTGGCTGCTCGGGTGACCAGGTGGCCGTGTGAGGGTGTGAGGATGTGTGTGCTGTGTGGCTGATGCGAAGTGTGAGTGGGAGCAGGGTAACAGCCTTTGGTTCAGGAAGTCTCTCCCTGACGGCTGAGCCAGTGGGTGCGGGCAGGTGGGTGAGCAGGCCTGTGAGGGACCGCCTAGCTGGAGCCCTTTTCTGCAGGTGTGGAGCCCCAGGAGCTTGGGTCCTGCCCTCCTGGGCGGGTTCTTCTGTCCTGTCTGTCCCGGCTCAAGAGTGAGCCTGGACTCCAGCTATTAGGGAGCAGCCCCAAAAGACCCAGGCATCAGGCTCAACTGGAGCCCAGCAGGACGGAGGGACTGGGGGTACAGCTGGGGCAATGCTGAGAGGCGGTCCTTCCCCCCAGACCTACGCATCACGCAGCTCCGCACCCTGGGCAGGCAGACCTAGTACCGCACTCAGACCCTCCCAGATCCAGAGCCCAGGAGGAGGAGGCGAGGGTCCTGCCCTGGCATATCCTCCCTCCCCCAGCTCAGGAGGGGGCGGGGTCCACGTGCGCCAAGGTGGCCTCCCCACCCCGCCTCAGCTCGCGAGGGCTGCGGGGTCCTCTGACCCGTGTGCACTTGGGCCTGTGACCGGTGTGTGCTGTGCCCACAGGAGATGCTGCAGGATAAGGGCCTGTCAGAGAGCGAGGAGGCCTTCCGGGCCCCGGGCCCAGCGCTCGGTGAGGCCAACGCCACCAGCGCCACCAGCGCCCCCGAGCCCACGCTGGCTGCGCCGGGCCTCAGCGGAGCTGCGCTGGGCAGTCCCCCCGGTCCCGGGGCAGACGCCGCTACCTCTGCCACAGCGGAGCAGGTAGGTACATGCCGCCGTCGGGTAGAGGGCAGGCGGTGGTCTGTCTGCACGGCCGCCCGGTGTGTGTCAGGCCGCCCCACTGCGGGCAGGGCTCGCTTCCTGGGGGGCCTGGCTGCGTCCTGGACAGCGTGCCTGTTGATGGTCCCCCCCCCCCCAGCAGGGGCTCGCTCTCTCTGCCTTTCTTCCCTCCTCCGCAAGGATTCCCCTGGGCTACTCTGGGATAGGTGGGGGAGGGGAGGGAGCCCAGGCTGAGTGTCCAGTTCCCGAGACCTGAGATGCCGGGGGTCAACGCCTGGGACTGAGCGGGGAGAACGGCCCCCACGGGCCCAGTGTGTGCGGGAGCCGCTGCGGGGCCCGGAGGCCATGGGGACTTCACTGGGAAGGTCACGGTGATAACCTGATGATGGCAATGAACGGAAGGCGTCTGGGCACGCACACCTTCTGCCTGTGCGGGTCTGCGGGTGCCCGCGTCTGGCCGAGGAGGTGGCCCTTCTGGGTCTGCGCGTCTGCTGCCAGCCTGTGGCGATGTCCGCACGTGGAATGTTTATGTTTGTGTGCGAGTGGGTCATCTGTCCTGGCACGGGCAGTTTGGGCATCCTCTGCCGGCCTGTCTGCAGGTGCAGCTCCAAAGGAGGGGCTTCAGCTACCGATCACAAGCTTTGAAAATTCATCCATGATACGGAATAATTTCGTGAAACGAAATCTTGGGGCGTGGGCTGCTGGGACTGGCAGTGTTTCTGCATAGTTCCTTGGGCCTGTGTTCTCTGTTGTGAGGGCTCCGCTGGGGCCGCTGGGGCTGTGGGCCAGGCCGACACAATTCCCCTCCCTCCCATCCCTAGACCATCGAGAACATCAAGGTGGGCCTGCACGAGAAAGAGCTCTGGAAGAAGTTCCACGAGGCGGGCACGGAGATGATCATCACCAAGGCGGGCAGGTCAGCTCTGGGAGATGTGCTCTGAGTGGGAGAGATGGGTGGGAGCTGTGGAGATCCCCAGGGGCACCCTTAGCACTCCTCTGTGGTCTCCAGCCTGGTAGGGGAGCAACCGGAGTTCCCTCCACAGCTCTGGCCTTAGCCTCTAGCCAGGACTTCAGACTGGGTCTCGGAAACCTGCAGGAGGCCGCCCCGCCAGGGGCGCTGGGAAGGAGGGAGGAGAGGGGCAGCACTATGTAAATGAATGCAAATAAAAATCTCGATGCTGGGGGTCCCTGCTAGGGCAGTTTTGGCCCCCTGGGGGGGCTGCTTTGACCCCCTCCTTTTGGAGATCTGTGGGGTTTCTCAGGATTACATTGACTGGGGACCTGGACATGCCCCTCAACAAATGGAGGAAGGGGACAGGGCCATGTTTTCCTATTTCCATAACGTTTGGCGGCAGTGGGAACCTCAACTCTCTGGTCCCAGCGGTGCCCTTTCTGCTGCCAGCCCCCTCCTCCTGTCAAAGGGAAGGCACCGTCGGGCCCTGTGTGTGCGTTGTTTGGGGAGCAGCTCTCGGGTGGCTGCCAGAGAGGGATGATTTATAAAGTGGAAACATCTTTAAAATGTGCTGGTGTCTGTGGGAGCGAACCGGGAGGAGAGAGTGAGAGGAGAAAGATGCAGACGGAGAGATTGGCTGCCGCCGGGAGTCTGGGGTGGGGCAGCCAGACAGCAAGGAGAATGGTTGTCAGGTGAAGAAGGGAGACTGCAGAAAGAGAAGCAGGAAAGTTCAGGTTCAGAAACCCCCTTACCCGCACTCCCTCCCCCTCCCACATCACCCCCTTCACATACTCACACTCGATTTTGATCCTTGGGGGACAGGTTGGGTGTGAAACTGTCCTTTGGCCTGGCTGTGGGCCCATCACTGGGTTTTCTGAGGACTGAGATGGTGAAGCATCAGGGGCCAGGGATCTGGAGTCAGGCAGCAGGGGCTTCAGCTCCAGCTCAGCTACTTCCATCTGCGCAGCCCTCAGGCAAGGGTCTCTGCCCCCTCCTCATCTCCAGCTGTAAAATAATAGGTCCTTCTCCATGCAGTTGTATGTAAAGCACTTAGCACACCTCCTGCACATGTAAGCATACAATAAATGCTAGCTGTAACACGAATATAACAAATGCTAATAATATTAATCATGGTTAAGAGAAACGTCTGGCATCCATTCAGCATTTCTCTCCCTACTTTTTACAGAACTCTGTTGAACTGCTTAGGCTATTCAAAAGAAACGGAAAGCTGGTGGCTTGCAGTGTAGGGGTGCTGTGGTCCTTCCCCTCTGCTCACTGGCCAGCCTCGGGAGGTCTCCTTTGTTTCCTGGTGGGTGGGGGTCTGGGCACTTGGCTGCCCTCTTGCCTAAGTCAGGGAGGCGGCCAGGGCCCCCAGGGCCGCTGTCAGGAGAGGGGGCAGTTAGATGTCAGGGCCTGAGTTTGCTGCCTTTGGGGGGTGGGAGAGGAGGGTGCATTAGGGGAGCCTGCCAGAGGGTGCCACGTGGGGTGGTCATTGAGGACAGTGGGGGGGCTGGGTATCACAAGCCCTCCCTTTCCCCAGCGTCCTGCACTTGGGCCAGGGGCTAAACTTCCTGTGGCTCAGTGGTGCTGGGGAGACAGAGGTGGTGCCTGCAGCTCTCCCTGCCACCCTTTCTTTCCGCGTGACTGGGAGACTCAAACCAGGGACCCTGTGAGCAGCGCATGGCAAATTGCTGAGTGGATTACAGGTGTGAAGAAGGGGGATTTATTTCTTGCAACTGCTGTGTTGGATGGAAGGAAAGGAGACAGAGAAAGCTCCAGAACTTCCATTTTTAGGCCATGGAAATCACCTTGTCTCTAGAAAATAAATGGCCAGCGCACTCTTTGGGCAAGCTTGGCCTCTGCCGTTTTAAACAAAAGGCATTTGTGACTTTTCTCAGTGGGGTTTCCTGCATCTGCTTGGGTCCTCCTCCTTCCCTCCCCCAACGCACACTCACACTAACACGCACACTTCCAGAGGGGACTGGCTGCAGGCAGACTTTTGTGCCTGATCCTAGTGGAGGCTTAGAGATGGGTCTCACAGAATGATGGTATAACTTAAAAATGGTTATGATGATGTTGGCCAGTCGTGGGTTCCTCACAATCCTTCATTTCCCTGGCAGAAAGTTTTCCTTGCACCAGGTGAAGTCCTTAAGGAAGTCACTAGCTTCAGCCCCTCCCCCCACAGTTCTCCCAGACCCTTTTCCCTCCCGCATAGCTGCCCACTGACTTCAGAGACTACTTTCACTGCTCCCATCCTCTCCTCCCTCATTGCCTCCCTCCCACCGGCAGCCTCAGGAAACAGCTTGCTTTGCTTGGGCTGTGACTCTTCAACCCTCCTGGTTCTCTCCTTCGTGTCTCTACCAGCACCCTTTCCGGGACACCTCCATCTCTCAGTAAATGACCTGGTCCTTTCTCCTAAACCTTGACTCACAGATTCCTAGACTGTTACAGCTGGACATAAACCCCACCCCAGAGAAGGGAAGGCACTTGGCTCTTAAAGATAGAAGCCGAGTTAGGCAATTACCAGGTCTATAGCAGCCAAGCCGCTGATACCCCACCGCCAGAACAAAACCCCGACTCTGAGACATTTCATTGATCGCCTACTCCAGGGCCAGTGTTTTGAATTGGGGCTGCTGCCCTGCCCTAGAGCTGGCTAGGGGCATGACCGCTGCCCTGGCTGATGGAAGGGCAGGTCCCAGAGAAGAGGGAGCAGAAGGCTCTCAAGGCAGTTTGAGCCCTTTGGCTCACAAGCCTCTTGCCTGAAACCCGGGAAGGTCTGCAGGCCAAAGGAGTGAGTTTGAATTCTCAAACAATTTCATCTGGTGCATAAAACCACCACATGATCCATCTGTTTCTGGATGCTCAGGAGACCCTGATGTCCAGTATAAGACGTGGCCAGACCCCTCCGCAGCCAGTCTCTGCCCCACTCAGGTCCCTGTGCCCAGAAGGTTTGTGCTGCTGCCTGTAGGGCGGAGACCCCTTCCTCTGCCTCCTTCCATTCCTGCCAAGCTTGACACATATGAGAAGCCGCATTTTCTCCCAAACACAGATAAAAGTGAGCTCCACAAAAATTTAAATATAAACCTCCCCCAAATGAAAATTTCCTAAGCGTCTGACTGCTCTACTCCTAGGTCACGGTTGTGCCACCAGATAAATCTCCACTATCAGACTTCATAGCCTGTTGAGTTCAATGTTGCTTGTGTTAGTGACAGTGAATTTGCGTTTGAAAAATGAACTACCGATGAGAACTCCTGTTGAACCTGTATTGTTTGTTATTCTGAGGCAAGGATTTGGCCTGGCTTAATCCGGGGCTTCAAAGCCAATTGCCCTCACTCTGTATACAGAGCGTCAGAGCTCGGTGGCGTGGGTGATAAGAGAAATAAGGGTTGAAGACACTGGGAAAGTGGGCTGGGGAGAGAGTGCTTTGATCTCTTTTTAAAGTATTTTCTGAAAGCAAAAGTCTATCAGAAGGAAATGTCTTTTAAAAAAATCTAAGAGAAACAACTGACCTTCCAAAACAGCATCCATTCCACACGCCCTGGCTCCTGCCCTCCCTGCCTCCACCCCCCCCCCCACCAGGGAAAAACATGTCTTAAAAACGCTTTGAGTGAATTTGAAAACTGTGTGTGTGTGTAAAGTGGAAATAAATTACGTAGCTCTGTTATGGCTCTCAGAAATTATTTGGCTACAAAAGGCTTGGTCCCGCAACAGCCCCCCCAACTCAGCCGTGGGTGCCGGGCCCTGGCCTCTTCCCAACACATCCAGAATGCTTCCTGAGACCCCCAGGCAGTGGGGGTAGAAAGGCAGGTGGGGTTTTCTGTGGACCCCCGACCTTTTGCCTGCAGCCTGTTCCTTTCAAACTCTGGGCTCCGGGGTATGTGTGTGTGTCTGTGTGTGTGTATTAATATATATATAAAATTTTTAACGCCAATTTTATTGAAGTGGAACATTCCTGCAGAAAAGTGAACAATTCTTAATTGTACAGCTCTATAGACTTTCACAGAGCGAACACACACCCAGATAAAGAAACAGAACATTACCAGCCCCCAGCACTCTCCTAGTCGCCCCCCACCCGTCCCCTCCCCCCAACCTCTGTCCAGACTTCTCACCCTTTCAATTTGGTTTTGCGCCTACATTTAAGGGAAAGCACGTATAGCGGTTCCTGGGCTCCCCGTCCCCCCGCCCACCGCCACCCAGGAAGTCGGAGCTGCGGTGGGTTTGGGGCTTGGGGACCCCGCTAGGTGAGGAATCTGGTGGGTCCCTTAGGGCCGCTGTTCCCTGCCCCCTCGCGGGACTGGCGGGGAGCGAGCCGGTCAGCGCCTGGAATTGGCGTCTCTCTGAGCCCAGCTGTAACTGTCCTGTTCCCGCTCAGCAGCGAGTCTGCATTTACGGATTTGTTGCCAAAATCAAAATGCCCCGAAACCGTTTCTCCGCGCCCCGTCCAAGGAAGCTTATGTTAGCAGTTCATTCTAAAACCATTTCCGAGGATGAAGTAGATAAAGGCCCCAGCCCCGCGCCCTTTCAGAGCCTGTTTCTTGATCAGAGGAGGAGCCCCGGGCTTTCATCTCTTCCCCAGGCCGGCGGGGCGGGCGGCTTGTTTATCCCCCCGGCGGTGCCGTTTCCGCGTGTGCCGGGGAGCGCCCGTCTGCCTGGGCGTCCCGGAACCCAGGGCGGGGGCAGAAAACGAGGGGAGCGCGGAGAGTGTGCCAGGGGCGCTTGGAAGGGGTGCGGAGGAGCCGGGGGAGAGGATGGAGGATGCAGAGATGGCCCGAGGGGCTGGGCGCTGGCGCGCCCTCCAGGTGTGCGGGACAGGCCAGCGGGGACCTTCCATGTAGCGCCCGCGTGGTGGGGCCGCGTGGGATGCGGGATGCTCAGGGTCATCACCTCCCTGCTTGTCCCGCCCTCCTCCCACTAAAGCATTCAGTTCACAGGTGCTGGTTTCCTATAGGTACATTTCATGCCTGTCCTAAATCACAGAAGCAATATGCACCTCACTCCACCATTTCGTCTGTTGCAGAAGCGAGGACCTTTGCAATGCAGGGTGCGCCTGGACGAGGCCAGAGCGCCCCAAGCCGGCGTCGCCTCGGTGGCTCAGCCACGCCCACCTGCTGAGGGCTCCCCCTCCAGCCTGTTCTGGAGCCTACGGGGTGGGTGGAGCGCGCGTTTCGCCGCGGCACTCGGCCTTTCCCCACCTTTCGTCCTCCGGAGCCCCCTAGAGGGGGAATGATTGTGCCCGGGGTCCCCGCGGAGCGTGTGCTCCAAAGCCCGGAGGCAGTCAGGGCCGGAGCTGTTCCCACGGAGGCAGTGGCGCTCACTGAGTCCCGGAGGAGCCTTTTGAGGACTTCTGAACGCCCCATGCAGCCCAGATACCCCACCTCCCTCCCTGTTTCTGAGGGCTGCTGCCCAGTGGAACCGAAGGCTAGGTGATACCTTCCTCCCCTGCCCACCTCCCCCCAAACCTCCCTGACACTGGGATCCGTCAGGACTCCGTCTACGGCCAGTTTCTAGGAGAAGCCAAGTCCCAGGCCATCAGCCCCGCGCCTCGGAGGGCTCAGCACTGGCTCTTCACTGGCCTTCCGAAAGGCGCTCAGCGTCGGCCAGGCCTCCGAGCCGCTGGGATGAACCAGAGGGAGGAGGACAGGACCCCTCATCCCCTCGTGGCCGGCCGAGCTTGTGAAGACCATTGAAGTGGCCTTCTGGCCCTTTGTGGACACTGGCCTGGCGGGAAGCCGTGTCTGCCCTCTGCTGCTGCCACCCGGAGTGATTACGGGACAAGCAGGCCAAGGTCAGGGCCCCGGGACCAGGCAGAGCCCCATTTTGTGGCCGTGTCTGTGGCAGCTACAAAATGGTGGCCTGGAAAGGACAGGATTCTTGGCCCTCCCCCAGGGAGGGGGAGGTGAGGCAGCTGCCGCCTTCCCTCTGCAGCTTTAGGCCCACCAGGGGAGAGGCTGGGCCGGGAACGAGGGTGGTGCAGGCTCCAGCTGTGCCCCCAGGCCAGGCGGGGGGCTGGCGAGCAGGAGGCAGGATTGGGTTCCTGAACCCTCTCACTTCCCCCGTTCCCGGAGAGGGGGTGGGGTGGACATTTGAAAATGCTTTCAATTGACATCTGAGACAAATTCTTCCACGCGGTTTATAAGTCCCTAGACTTGCAGCTAGCGCTGCCCTCCTCCCTCCCGCACGCACGCAAGCCCGCATGCGCGCTCCACCTCGCACACTCAATCCCAGGCACTTGTGCACGCACGTGGTCACAACCTCCCAAATCCCAGCCGCTGCGGTGCTGCCTGGCCTTCCCTCCAGCCAGAGCGTGGGCGACAGACGGGGCTGGGCCGGGGCCTGGACTGGAACCCCTCCCCCGGCCCCCCTCCGACTCAGGGTCCTGCCCGGGGCTTGCTGTAGGGTCGGCCAGCTTATGGAAGTCTTGATCCCTTATGGAAGCCTTGTCCTGTCCAGGTAAGTGGGTACCCCTGTTGACAAAACGGGGACTCCCATCATCTGATTGAGGTGTCTGGGACAGCTTCTCTCGAGGGTCCCTGTACTGTGTCTCAGCTGACAAGAAGGTGGCTGTCCTGCAGGGGGCCGGCGGCGGCAGGCCACTGTCCGGGCTCAGGGGGCTCAGTTCTGGAGGCCCTCCGTGTCTCTCTCTGGGGGGCCACTTTTGTGGGAGATCATCTCGGAGGGAGGGGGCGGTGCGGACGATAGTGAGAAAGTTCTGTCTGCCACTCTGGGGAATCCAGGGCCAGGGACCCGGTGAGCAGGGGAGGGAGCAGTGCCCGCCAGGTGTGTGTACTTGCTGTTGAATGTGCGAACGACGTGCTGAGCGGTTGCGAAGCTCTTCTCTGGAATACTGGCTGAGCCTCAGGGTCCCGGGCAGTCTCAGCATGGACCGCAGGGACTGGAAAACTTTCTGTCTTTTAGTGAACCCATTTTCATAGAGGTAGGTCATCCCGCTGGCTTGTGGGGAGAGGAGTGCAGTGGGTCAGTGCTCACAGTCCCACATGGGTTCATTTAATCCACACAGCAACCCATGAGATACGAGGTAATCTCTGCGTTTCAGAGATAGGGAAACCAGGGCACAGAGAGAGCCAAGCGAGCTGCCCTCGGCCCCCCAGCTGTCCGTGGTGGGGCCGGCTGTGAGTCTGGGCGCAGTGGTCCTAGAATCCATGCTCTGCTCCAGGAGCATCTTGGTCGGACTTCCCCTGGAGCCCGGTAGCGTGGGCAGGCCCGTCCAGGCGTCCCCAGGGACACACACCTCTGCTAAGCCCTCTGAAGGAATCCAAAGATTCCTAGCAGCACTCTCCTGTTCCCCTGCACGTCGGTGTAAGGGTTCCCACAGAGACATGACCCAGAGGAGATGACTCATTGATTACGGAAGTGGCTGACAGGGACTTTCAGGTCTTCTGCTCTGGTTCCCTATAGTGGCATCCCAGAACGTTAGCTGTCCAGGGACTGGTGAAGGACAGGAGGGAAACAGGTGGACAGCTTGGTCTTGAAATCATCTCTCAGGATCCTGACCAGGGTCTCTAAGCTTTAGCTGCTGGAAGTCACTAGGCCTAAATCTTAGGGGGTGGGGCCGGGGAGGGGGATTCAGTTTGGGAAACCATGTAAACCCTCCTCCTAGACACACCGACTGACAGCTGCAGGGGCTCAGAGAGAGGCTAGTGCCTCCTTTTCCTTGTGGAGGGGAGGCTGAGGCCGGAGAGGGACGTGTCACACAAGGTTCTCACTGAGGCCGAGACCTGTTGCTGTAGGGGCCGTGCCCCTGCCCCTGAGGGCCGTCTGCCCCCTCACCCCCGCTGTGCCATCCCTGCTGGTGCTCTGTCCTTGCCTCCACCTCACCCTTTGGCTTCCCCCAGGAGGATGTTCCCCAGCTACAAGGTCAAAGTCACAGGCATGAACCCCAAGACCAAGTATATCCTGCTGATTGACATCGTCCCTGCGGATGACCACCGCTACAAGTTCTGTGACAATAAATGGTAAGAACCTGGGGCCCTCATGTCCCCTGCCTTCCTTCCGCTGCCCTTGCCATTTGCCACACCCACGGCCACCTGACGTTTGCTGCAGGGACTCACCAGAGAGTCCGAGTGGCTGTCCAGGCCCGCAGCCTGGGGAACCAGCCTGCAGAGGCTGCGGAGTTGGCAAATGCCTGGGGTGGAAAATGGGCTGCAGTGCTTGGTGGGTTTCAAGGGTCTCTGCTCCCCTAACAGCTGTGGACACACTGGGTTGGTGGCCATGCTGTGGGGTGACAGATGAACACCAACCTGGGCGGATTTAGGCTGTGGCCCTGATGCCTGGGAAGGGGGACAGGAGCCATTTCTTTGCAGGGGTGGGGGGCTGGGGGCATCTAGCTGCCTGCTCTGTGGCGTCTCTCTCCTGTTTCCTGCTTACTGCCTCTTTGTCTGGCTGCAGAGGGTGTCCACTGGCCAGAGTAGGGGGCCGCTGCTGGGGGGGTGGCTGGTGGGACCTTTGGCAAGAGGCTGGGGGAAACAGGTGGGTGGAAGGGCAAAACCAAACTAGGGCTGGGACAATAAACACTGGGCTCCATTTCCTGAAGCTACCTCTCCAATGGCCTGTCCCCAGGGCCCAGGATAGCACTCAATGAGAGAGAGGGACTGAATGGGTCAGCAGCCAGGGATGGGGCTCCATGGAGGGAGGTTCGTGGGGCCAGCAGAGACTGGGCGGTTGGGGTCGCCAGGTCCTGCCAAAGGCCACATTTCCATTTCTTCTCCCTGGGCTGGGTCAGTACTCCAGGCAGGCTCTGGCTGAGGGGCAGCTACCTGTTGATTTCTCTGGGGCAAGCATCGTTTGGGGGGCAAGAAATCTGTAAGGTGTCTAGGCCCCCTGAGAAGCTCCCTCCAAGGAAGATCATTTACAACATTTTAAAATCATCTACGTAACATGCAAAGCAGTGCTGCCTGCATGTCCCCACAGGACATTTGTGGTTCGCCCCATTCTTTCCAGTGGACAACGACTTTTCTCTGTGACCCCCCCTTTTTCCTTCACTCTCTTTTGCCCCTCAGTGCTAGGCCCCAAGTCCTAAATTGCCAGTGTGATAGGACCGGCAGGTATTTTTCCCCTTCAGGTCGGTGGGGATTTGCTCTCAGAGAAGGGACAGGGGCTCTGGGCTTCCCAGACCCCAGGGGACCAACCGCTCTGGCCCGATTGCTGTGTTGGCAGGATGGTGGCGGGGAAGGCGGAGCCCGCCATGCCAGGACGGCTCTACGTCCACCCGGATTCTCCTGCCACTGGGGCCCACTGGATGCGGCAGCTGGTCTCCTTCCAGAAGCTGAAGCTGACGAACAACCACCTGGACCCCTTCGGCCACGTAAGAACAGGCCTTGAGGGCCAGTCCAGGGGTGCACTGCAGATGGATGGGTGCGTTGGGCTCTGGAGAATCCAGTCTGGGGATCCAGCTCCAGGCTTTGGCACCTGCCAGGCCAGTCTGTGGCAGGAGCACAAGGTCCCAGGCCCACAGCTGTACCACCCTCCCCTTAATGCTTACTGGCTGGGTGACTTGGGGCAAGTTTCTCAGCCTTTTGGAGCCTCCCTTTCCTTGTCTAGAAAATGAAGATGACCGTATGTGCTTTTATCACGGTTGTGAGAATTAAATGGGAGAATATGCACGGAGCACCTCGCACATAGGAGGCTCTGAATAAATGCCAACTGTGACCATGATGATGGGTGACACCTCTCAGCCCTGGTTTCCCCAGACTTGGCCTTGCTGGGGCGTGAGACAAGTCAACTTTCTTGAGAAAGAGTCGTGGTGAGGCTGATCCAGGCTGCTGAAGCTTATTCTTTCGCCATCTGGCCCTGGCAGGCCCACAAAAGCTTTTTATGTGGAAATTTTTAGCTCAAGTATGTGGGGCCAATTGAAGCCTGGGGACCTGGTATTATCTGCCAGGGCACAGCTGTACCCGTCTCCGCTACCCATGGTTCCCCTGGAAGTGTGGGGTGGGGGTGGGGGGCACGGGTGCATAGAGGCTCCCAGATGCAGTCCCCGGGCTGCACACTTCGTGCTCAGGGCGTGCGTGGTGCTGGGGGAGGGGTGCAGGTGAGTACGTGCCTGTTTTGGGCCTCAGCTCTATTTCTGGGGATCTGCGTGCAAATCACAATTCTGCGAATCACAGCTCCCCGTGGAAAATGCCACCAGTGCTGCATTTCTGATGGGCTTGTATGTAACTAGCAAGCAGCTCTTAGTTCTGCTCTTCCCGGAGCCTGCTCAGTTCTCTTCTGTGTCGGTGAACTATAAACAATCATCTAGGAGAATATTTAGTTAATATAACTCCTGACTGACTACTTATCTGTTCTTCAAGCAGCACAGGTTTCTCCCAGGCAGGGCTGGCAGGCGCTGTTGGGTGTGTGGCAGAGATATGCAGATGGGCACGGTGGCATGTGCTTGGCAACCCCAGCCTGTCATAGGGGCAGAGACAAGCCACCAGTCCAGTGGGAGGGCCAGCCAAACTCCTGAGCACAGGTCCTTGTGACTGAGGGTAGAGGCGCCTTCCAGGTCTTCCTGGGGACCATCCTGGCTGAGACTCTGTGCCCAGCCAGCACCTCTCAGGTGCCCTGCCTGCCCAAGCTGCGGTGGAGGCAGGGAACCTAGCTGACAGGCATGTGTCTGCCCACAACTGCCCCCACACACCCCAGGGATGGCCCCCTGGGCTGAGCACAGAGCTTGGCATGAGCTGAACCTTTGGGTGAGTGGCCAGAGGACCCAGGGATCAGAGCTCTGGTGAGAATTCTGGGTGCACAGCTTACCGTGGCGGTCCCCAGTTGCAGGGATGCCTCGAAGGACTCCTCCACCTCCCTGGCTCTGCAGAAAGTGGCAGGGGAAAGAGTCAGGTGGCTGGGAAGCTGGGCTTTTTTGGAGTGGGAGAGAGACCTGCCTTGGTAGCCCAGCAGTAGGTTTTCCCAGCCTGGGTTGCCTCTTTGGCGACTCTACTGGGGTCCACAGGGGGTTGCACTAAGCCTGCATGTAGTCTGGGGTCTGGGCCAGTGGTGCTGCTCGGTGGGCTAGTGATGTCGGGGGAGCCCCTGGCTACAGTTGCCGTGCCTGCCTGGGGCTTACCTCCCCTTGGCAATAGGGATATTTCCCATACTAACCCAGCTTCCTCTCTAGAGGGTTGGGATGCAGGGTACCTCCCTGCTCCATCATCCCCACATTTCCCGAGAGTGCGCAGCTTATTGGTTGTAACCCTCTGTGGGGGGTCGGGGGGCAGTGCTCAGGCAGATGTCAGGCCTAGCACTCTTTCAGCATCCCCATGCGTCTTTCTGTGCCCAGGGCTTCCACCGTTCGGAGCCCCACTGGAGAGGGAGCAGCCTTTGGCAAGGAGGCAGGAGCTGTGCAGACAGGCTAACTTCCTAGACGTAGCAGGGCACTGTGGCCCATTTGGACGGTGGCTCTCGGCTCCTGGGCCAGTGCCCATGGGAGTGGTGAGTGCTCCAGGTCTCCCTTCCCGGCTCCGCAGTGCAGGAGCCTGGGACAGGGCCATCTCACACTGTAAACTGACCCCTAACAAGCCCTTCCTTCTGCATAACTCACCTCCAAATTCTCCATTTTCCCCAGGAGCTTCCAAACCTCAAGTAACTTTGTCTGGCCAGATGGACTCTGGGCTTTCCTCATAGCATCTCAGGGGCTCGACAGAGCAGTCACCTCTCATTGGCAGCCTTCCCCCAGGAGAAGGGTGTGGGGTTCGGGTGAGGGCTGGGCCTGGCCGCCTGTCCTACATGGAAGGCAGGGGCTCTGGAATAGGGACCCCTCAGCCCACATGGCCACATGTTCCGAACAGACAGGACTGGGCTCTGACTAGAAAACACCTTGTGAGTTTTTGCTGTGAGTCTGGGAAGGACCTCTGTTCTTGAGGGGTAGGGCCAGGGTATGACCCATGGGTGCTGGGAGCAAAGCCCAAGGCCAAGGGCGGGCAGGCAGCGGGGGCAGAAAGGATCAGGGGGCTAGGATGGGACTGAGACGCCTCTGTACAGCTCCAATTCAGCCCCACTTTGGCGTCTCTGCTGGCTGTGTCGCTGTGTGCGGGGTGGAAGGGGGAGGTGCTCCGGGACGTGGAGGCGGGCCCTACTGCGGTAGGGCCTGCGTGCTACAGCAGGACAGCAGGACATAGGTCTTACTTTTCTTGTCTTAAGACTCCCAGATCCGTGAGGAGGAAGGTCAGTTTATGATTTCCGATACGAATTTGATTTTCGAGTCTGTTCCAGAGATTGAGCTCATCCTGGGCTGGGGGTGTGGGCGGCAGTTGCTTGGCCACAGATGAACATGTGCACAGCGCCCTCTATGTGCCACTTCCTCCCCTTCACCTCCTTAGTTGCTCCTGAGCTTGGGACCCAGGCTCCATGCCACCTCTTTGGGGACACAGGTCAGGGTCCCCATTACAGGTTGTCAGAGCTTCATGTACCTTTTCGTCCCAGTACTTCCCACAGTTGCAGGTTTATACTTTGTTGTCAGATTTGTTTTTGAATATAAAATACATCCCCCTGGTTTAAAAATGAACCAATAATAAATAAACATGCCTACAGTGAGATGTCTCCCCCACGGGTTCCCCACCTCCCGCGCGTTTCTTCAATCCCAGCCACAAGTCACCCGTGTCACTAATTCTTCAAAAGGCATTTATTTTTGCAGACACAAGCCAGATACAGAATCTCAAGTCCCTTCTTTTAGACACAAACGGTACCATACCACAAACACTTTTTGGTACCTTGCTTGGTCAGCCCAGTATATCATGGAGATCAGTCCATTCACATAGAGCATCCGCATCCCTTTCCCCACAGCTGTGTAGAATTTCATCGTGTGTTTGTTCCATAAACTGCACAGACGATGGGAGGACTTCGGCATCTTACTATATTTTTGCTCTTTTGATTAAGCTGGTGCGCAGGGCATTGTATACTTGTGGCCAAGAATATCTGTGCGGCAATGTGCCCGTGCAAAGGGTATTTGGATTAGTCATTTGTAATTCTGCCCTCCGCTGGAGTTACCCTGATGGATATTCCTGCCGACGCCGGAGCCTCCCCAGCACGGTGGGAGAGAAACGGGTTGGCTTTCTGCCACTGTGATGGGTGAAATGTGGATATCAGTTTTAGTTTTAATTTGTCTGTTTTTATTATGAGTGAGGTGAGGCATCTTTTTAATATGTATTTCCTCTTTTGTGAGCTGCCGTCCTTATCCTTGGCTCATTTTTCTCTTACGTGTTCGGTCCCGTATCAATTCTAGGAGCGTTTATAAATTAGGAAGTTTTAGCTCCTGGCTGTGGTAGGAGTCGCACGTACGTTTCGCAGTCTGTCGTTTGTCTTTGGATTTTGCCTGTTGCGGTATTCCTACACAGAGGTTTTTTATCGAGTGGATTGGTCTTTTCCTTACAGATTCTGCATTTTGAGTGATTGAAAGCCCTTATCCAGTCCTTACTTATAAGGGCATTTTCTTCTGCTTTCTTTTAGTGTTTTATGGATTTATTTTTAAATCAAAACCATTGATTCTTTTGGAATTTATTCTGGCATCATTTGATATGAGGTGTGAACCCAACTCTTTTATTGTTTTCTAGAGAGCCATCCAGCTGTCCCAATACCAACAGTGGACGAGTGCGCTTTCCTCCCGGTTCGGGAGGCTGAGTTGCAGGAGGCTAAATCCTGGGCGAATCTGCGTCTGTTCGTGTGCCAGCGCCTTAACGGCCGAGGCTTCGTGAAAGGGTTTCGTGCCTGGCAGACCTGGCTGTTCTCCCCTGTTGCTCCTCTTTTGTAGTTTTCTGGGCCAGACTCGCGTATTTTTTTTCATGTGAACTCTAGAATAAGCTTGCAGTGTGGCGAATGAAGCTTACTTTTATTTTATTTATATTTATGGGGCTAATGCTGGTGAGTGACATTGTATGAGGTTCCAGTGCACAGCTTTGTGATGCCACCTCTGCACCTCCACTGCGTGCCCGCCGCCCAAGGGAGCACACCCCTTCTGTTGTACATCCGGCCCCTGTGGCCCCCTCGCCCTCCCCCTTTCCCTGTCATTTTTGTTAGGACTGCTATAAATGATACATTTACTTAGGGAGATGGGGAGGAATGCCTTTCCCTTTGCTGAAGTCAGCTTTTGTTCCTCCAGAAGTGTACTCAAGTTTCCTTCCTAAAGTCCTACACCTTTCTCGTTTGGTATTTCATCTTGTTATGATTATAAATGCAGTCTTTCTTACACTGTGTTTTCTCACCACTTATTTTTGCTTGATTCGTGTGCCTTCCCACTAGATAGGAAACCATGAGGTGTTTATTTAATTTATTTTAATGAAATTTATTGGGCTAACCCCGGTGAATACTACTCTATGAGTTTCAGGGGTAATCACCCTGATGTCCCTGTGTCTGGGTGTGCTGGCAAAAAGTGGGCGCTGGTCAGCGGGGAGTGAGCGGACCGTGGGAGGGGATGGTATTTAGACAGGAAGGCACTTTTCCACCAGGGGCTGATGTCCCCCCAAAACTGCTCTTGTTAACATGCCAGTAGGGACCCAGAGCTATAGATCTCCCTCTTTTCCTCTTTTTCTCCCCTATTTGCTGAGCCCTGACAATGTGCCACACCCTTGCCGGCAGTTTTGGGAGGCATGGGCATCCTCACACCTCCACGCCAGGCCCCACACTCACCAGCTGCATACAGATAAGAGCTCAGGCTCGGAAATTAGTGCCAGTCCTGGCTCTGCCTCCCTCAGATGGCCTGAGGCTGGGCAATTCCTTCAGCTCCGAGCCTCAGTCCCTTGCCCGTGACAATGGGGTTAATAATGACACCTGCTGCACTGGGTGCTGTGAAGGTGTATGTTGGACACTCAGTGCAGGGCCGGGCTCGCAGGGTGTGTTCAGGGAGCGCTGGAATGTTTCTGGGCCCGTGGGTTGCTGCCCTGGAAGTGATTCCCAACCTTGGAGATGACCCTTGAACAATACTCTTTGAACTGCGTGGGTCAATTGAAAAACGAATTCGTCTGTAAGTGGATGTGCGCAGTTCCTACCGTGTTGCCCGGAGGTCATCGGCAGTTGCCGAGCTGGCTGTTGGGAGCAGCGTGTACTTTCTCAGAGGCCATCTGGAATCTCCTCAGGGTTCTGTCTCCCACCAGCTGTGTGTCCTTGGGCAAGTTGCACTCCCACCCCAGGCCTCCTGTTCCTCGTTTGTAAAATTGGGGGCTTGGACTAGAGTGACCTCCCAGGTCTGCCTCTCCGTGCCCTAAGGTTCTGCGTGTGTAACGCAGATAAATGTGGGCCCCGCTGGCCAAGCATGCGTTGGGGATCTCCTGAGGAGATGGATGTTTGGCGCTATCGCAGTTGTTAAAATGTAACAGGCTTCTGAATTGGAGCCAGAACATGATGAAGCCCATTTCTATGAAACAGCGATGATGACGAGGCCAGCCGTGGAGTGGGGTTCGTTGACGTGGCTGGCCCATTTGGCCCCGTATCCTCTGCAACAAATACAAATGTGAGACTCTGGCAAAGGCGTTTAATGTGATGCCGGAGGGACTTCCGAGTAAAGCCAGGTGTGTGAGTTGCTGAGCTGGTTTCCCTTTCTCTCGGGCTGATGGGGCTGAGGCTCTAGTTTATATTTGTGTTGGTGCCATGGGTGGGGCTTCCTTCCAGACACCTGTCCAGGTGCCAGGCTGTCAGAGTCAGGGTGTTTGGGACCACTTAGTTGAAGGCCTCACTTTATAGAGGGGAAGAGCTTTGCTGAAGCCTTACAGCTGGTGAGCAGAGATCCATAGACGCTTCTAGGCTCTTCTTCACTTCTCTGCGGCTGGGATTGTGCCCCCCTAACGGCTCCTACCTGCCCCTGCAGGTCTGGCGGTGTCCCTCTTCCCAGGTTTCCCACCAGCCTGTCTGGTTCCCTTCCCTGAAAGGTATGTTTGACAACCAAGGACTTTGTCTGATGGGCTAAGAAGTTCGGCCCTTATCCCAAGGGGCAAGAGGGGGCCGTCAAAGGTGGCATTATGACTGGAAGACATTTATTGAGCCCTAAGTGCTGGCAGGAGTGGTGGGGGGGGCATGGGAAGCAAGAGCAGGAATGCAAAGGGCCCTGCCCTCCAGCAGCCTGCGGTCTTCCTGGATGAACCTCAGGGTTATTACAGGGGACAGTCCTGACCAGCTGTGCCCCAGGGGACCTGGAGAGGAAGCATCTGGAGATGGAGAGGAGGCTGTCCCGAAACCCAGGGAGAGACCATGGGGTCTGAACTGGGGCTGCACAGTGGGACTGTGGAGGCTTTTGTTTTGTAGAGGGAGTCATAGGACTTGGTCACTAGTGACTGGACCTGGAGGTGGGTGACTGTGAGTGCAAAAAGAGTTGACAGTGTCCGGGGCTCTGGCTGGACTCTTACAGACTGTAACTGCCCAGGTGGCAGAAGAGCAGGGTAGGGGCTGCCATTGGCCCTAAGGTGTCCCTAAGGGATGGCCTAGCCTCACTGTGCAGTTGCCTGTGGCATCTCTTTGGATTCCGTCTGCCCATGGTTCGTGTTCTCCCCGGAGGTCCCTCCCTAGGAGAGCCAGGGTGTCTGGGGGCTAGTCCCGTGTGCGGAGGAGCATGTGAGCGCTCCCAGAAAGATGTCTGTGCACACGCTTCATCACTATTTTTGACCTGAAAAATGTCCTAGGTTGTCTTGCCTCTGGTGAGCAAAGAGAGATGAGAGAGGAGTGGATAGAGAGTTGGTGGCCCTTGCCCAGGTCTCGCCATTCCTCTGTCCCTGCTGTGCACTCACCAGTTCCTGATTTGGGAAAAGGGGCCTGGAGTTACCACAGGGATGAGAGATATGGTCCCTCTCCTTGAGGAGTTTATGGTTTAATTGAAGGGACAAGAAGAAATAAGAAGTAACTAGGAAGCAGCACCATAGCCAAGCAGATTATACACCAGAAGTTTCAGAACTGGGAGTTTGGAGCAGGCCCTAGTAATCTGGGAAGGCTTCCTGGAAGAGTTGATAGGCCTAGAAGATGAGGGAGAATGGATGAGGGAGAGTGGAAAAGGAAGGTAAAACAGCAGAGGGAACTGCATGCACAAAGATGCCAAGGTGGGAATCTGGGGATTCCTGGAGGCATCTAGACTAGGTCTTCTGGGCACTTAGGTCCTTCGTTAGCTCCTGCAGCTTGGGAGGACAGAGCAGGGGTGACAGAGTAACCTGCAGGGACTGGGAGGGATTTCCCAAGATCTAGCTCCTCTGCCCAGGGGACCTTTCCCAGCCTCTTGGAGAGGGACATCCATTGAGTCCCCTGACCCCGCAGGACTTGTATCCTTCAGTCTCACTCTGAGTTTCTTGTCTGGTCCCCACCCTTGGGCAGTGGCTCTCCAGCTGCAGCTGCAGGACCTGGTTTGGGACGCTGGGTACTTGCCCCAAGAGGGTCCGCAGGTTTGTCATTGAGGGCTAAGGGGTAGTGGCCAGTGCAGAAGGCAGAAAAGCCAGTTCCTACTGGACGGAGCTACTCAGCCAAACCAAAGGACCCAGGAAGGCCAGAGCCCACAGCCCAGCTGCGAGCCCCCACCCTCTTCAGCTGAGCCTGCACTCTGGGCTGCCCCTGGCCCAGGGTGTGGTGAGGGCAGAGCCTTCCTGGACCAAGGCTTCTGTGCAGGCTTTCCATGGAAGAGGCTGGCTCTGGCCCTTCTCTCGGCACTCTGGTCACTCAGAGGTTAAATCTTTCACCGAGTTTCAGCCCCAGGCCTGCTCCCCCAGAACATGGGAGGGTAGGAGCCAGCAGGGCCAGCCCAGCCCGGCAGCCAGGACAGGAGCCAAAGGGTTAACAAAAGCGGCAGTGCTGATAAAATGCCCCAAATTCCTGGTCCTGCCTCCAATGGGGAGTGCGTCTGGCAAATGTCAACGATAAAAAATACATTTTAATGGCACCTGATGCAGCCGCTACCGTGGGGCACAGCTGAACGAGGCAGGTCCAGAGCAGCCACTACTGTGTGTTACTCCCAGGGCTCCAGGGCCACGCCCCTGGCTCCTCCCCGGGCCTTAGCAATCCCGGTGACCCACCTCCTGAGCCCCAAGCATCCTCAAGGGCCTGTGGGTGCCCAGGGCCCCCAGCCTTCTCTGGCATTACTTTAGGAACTTGGCTCACCTCCTGCCTTGGTACCTTGAACTCTAGCCCTGGAGGGAGCTTCCCTCCGGGTCAGGATGCAGCTGAGTCTCCCAGCACCCTCAGCAGACCTCTGCCAGCGGAGAATAAGCAAACAAAGGAATGACTAGATGACAGAGGTCAGCGAGCAGCGTTTTTCTCAGCTCCCCTCCCCCCATTCCACAGGCTCCTGGGCCGGGGAGCTGCTTTTTTTGCTAACAACTGTGAGGAGGGGGCTGAGCCCCCACATGGGGCATTTCCAGGGAGGACAGGCCACGTGTGAGCAGTAGGGAGGGGGTGAGCAGGGTGGTGGGGGGGAGAAGAGGCAGGAGAAAAGCTGAGAAGCCAGGGGAAGAGTCCACCTGGAGGGGAGAACCTGAGGGAGGGAAGTTATGTATCACGATCCTCTTTTACAACTACACTGAGGCTCGGAGCTCCGTCCAGTGACTTGTCTGAGGTCCCGCAGTGAGTCAGCGCACCCTGGCCTTCTGCCTGTGACTCAGAATTCCCCCTCATAGGGGACTTTGAACTAAGTTCTCCACGGCCCCAGGGCAGCAGCCTGTCACCTCAGGGGGATCCTGGGAGCTGCTGCAGCAGATAGGCTAAATAGGGCCCCAGGGGCTGGGTGGCGGCCCCAAGGGCCTGGCTCTGCAGGTGGGAACTTCAGGACCTTTCTGGGCTCAGACCCTGCAGCCTGGCCCTGCAGCCTGGGCTTTTGTGAGATGAGAGCCAGTCCGGGGCCAGCTGAAAGAGGCCCAGGCACGGAGGGCAGCAGACCTGGAGCTCAGAATGAGACCCTTCTCTTCCAGATCATCCTCAACTCCATGCACAAGTACCAGCCACGGCTGCACATCGTGAAGGCTGATGAGAACAATGCTTTTGGCTCCAAAAACACAGCCTTCTGCACCCACGTGTTCCCAGAGACTTCCTTCATCTCTGTGACCTCCTACCAGAATCACAAGGTACAGCTGCAGTCCCCACAGCCTCCCCCAGCCCCCGGACACCATGCGGCATTTCTACTGACATTACAGAGAGGAAGCACTGGAGGCAGCGAGGCAGAAGTAGGCACAGCGCAGGGACCTCAGAACTTGCCACGTCCCTCAGAGCAGTGAGACATCACATAGGGGGCAGGAAGGGGGACCAGACTCCTCCACCTCTGGTGCAGAGTAGTTATGGCCTCTGTTTGGGGGGCTGGATGAAGTTGGCAACAGTAAACTCTGGGGCCTGGAGCTTTCCCCATTGGCTTGAGTGCTAGGTCCCTTGGTCTCCAATCTCTCTCCCTGGTGGGATTTAAGGATTACATTCTGGGCCTGCAGAGAGATGGGGGTGGCGGTAAATGAGGAGGGGACCCTGTGCACTGTCAGCTGTGTGGGAGCAGGGGGGCTGAACCAACTGCAGGCCCTTCCCAAGCTGTGGTCAGAAGGCCCGGGGTGTCCCAGCTGCCTCTGCTGCTTGCCCTCCCCTGCCCACCTCTCCGTGGCCTCTGCCTTTGCCACACTACCCTTTCCCGGTGCTTTTCACATCATGCACACAGGGACAGGCAAGGTGGACAGGGGTCACCGTGGAAGGACCATAGGCTATGGTGGGTTTTATAGGCAGAGAGGGACAGAGTCAGATCTGCATTTAGAATGGTCACTCAGAACCTGATGTGGCAGTTGCGCTGGACAGGGGTGATGTGGCCAGGAAGCTGTTACAGGCTCCCAGGAGAGGATGATGCGGGACTGAGGCCAGGAGCACGGGGAGAGCCCAAGGCGGACTTGGAGGGTCTGCAGCAAGGAGGGTGGATAAGAGCCAGTGGCAAGATGTCAATGGTGAGGCCATGGAGGACCCAGCAAGACTCCTGGCCGGCCCAGGGCTTGGGCATGCGCCTTCCTGGCCCCTGCCATGCGTTCTGACCGTGCCTGGGGCGGGGGATGAGGGCCAGAGGCCAGCCCGGCCCTCCACGCCAGCAACTCTGCTGTGGGTCCTCTCCTGACAGATCACACAGCTGAAAATTGAGAACAACCCTTTCGCCAAGGGATTCCGGGGCAGTGACGACAGTGACCTGCGTGTGGCCCGGCTGCAGAGGTGGGCTTCCCGGCCAGGGCGGGGTGGGCAGACTGGGTTCATGTGCCTGGAGTTCGTAACCCTCACAGCACCTTCCCCCTGTCCCTCCGCCTGTCCCCGCCGCTGCTCCAGCAAAGAGTACCCCGTGATCTCCAAAAGCATCATGAGGCAGAGGCTCGTCTCCACTCAGCTCTCAGCCAAGCCCGACGTCAGCCCCCTGCATGGCCCCCATCAGGCGCTCCAGCACTACCAGTATGAGAACGGCGCCCACATGCAGTTCGCCGCGGCTGAGCCACAGGACCTCCCCCTCAACACCTTCCCGGCCCAGAGGGACTCCAGCCTCTTCTATCACTGCCTGAAAAGACGAGGTAGCTCTCTCCTGGTCTAGAGGCGCTAGAGGGTCGGGGGAAGGGTGCAGCTCTCCTCACAGACACTCCCCACTGCTCATGGGAGCATGCTTGATCACACACCCATGTGTGTGTGTGTATATGCACACACACCTGGTTACTGGTGTGGCCCGGGAGAAAAAGCCTGAAGGACAGGGACCACGGCCAGGCTCAGGGCAGGGATGCTGGGCCTTGATTTTAGTGCAGCCTTCAGAACCCTCACAGACAGCCTGTGGCCTGTGTGTCCCCAGGCCCTATATCCCACCGCACACAACTCAGGGGCAGCTTCGCAGCCAGTGCTGGGAGCCCCTCATGGGGTGGGCTCTGCCCCAGAGCACAGGAGGAGGCTGAGGTGTCACAGTCCAGCGTCATTTGCCAAAGCAACCTCAGTCCTAAAACAGGGATAAGCTAGAGACACAATGACAGGCTCCCACTTGTCACACCAGCATCTGTGAAGGCTTCCTGAGAGTGGGGACGCGCTGCTGTGGGCAGGGGGGCTGGCAGAAGCGCTGTCCCAGCCGATCCGGCTTCTCCAGGAAGGAGAGGCACCCTGGGTGTGGGACTGGGCGTCGGTGTTCTGGTGCCGGGTCTTGGTTTCCTCACCTACAAAATAGGGATGTTATTCCACAGGAAGACTTCACGGGGTCTGATACTCTCCTGGGAATTTGGGGACTTTGCTTACAATCCAGAATATTCTCTCAGCCCAGCTCCCAGGGACCAGCCCGGCAGAGCTCTGAGTATCCCCTGAACCAATCGCATTAGAACTAATGGTCTAGACCGGAGTTGGCAAACTGTGGCCCGTGGATAAATTTGTTTTGGCCTGTCAGCTATACAAAATTTTTTTTACGTTTTTAAATAGTTGAAGAAAAATCAAAAGACTATTTCATGATATGTGAACATGATGTAAAATACAAATTTTAATATTCACAAAAAAAAGACATTGAAACACAGCCGTACATATTTATTTACCTGTTGTCTACGGCTGCTTTCCTGTGACGACAGCCTAGCCGAGCAGAGGAAGTCCTCTCGGGCCATCAACAGCGTCTGCGCCTTCAGGCCACACTAGGTGTGGTGAAACCAGTGCTACCACAGGCTAGCTGATGTAAGCAAGAGTTAACTTCCTGCAGCATATTTCTGGCCACAAAAGCATCACCAACCTTCTAAATGAAGACCCCAAACACTTCAATGTTAGACTTTGAAATAAATTAAACTATACATACATTTAAGAAAGATTAATTTACGAAGGTAAGATAGTGATTTTCCAACCCACTGATTCCAATTCAGAGTGGTGGGTGGTTAGAGCCTATCTCGGCAGCTCAGGGCGCAAGGTGGACCCGCCCTGGACAGGATGCCCTTCCATCGCGGGGCCACTCACATCCCCACCCCCCCTACCTCCGCCCTCCCCCCTCCCCCCTCAACACATACCCAGCCTGGGACAACGTAGGCACGCCCTTCACCTTACGTACTCATCTTGGGATGGGGGAGGAAACCGACTGCCAGAGAAAACCCATGTAGATGTGGGGAGAAGGAGCGAACTCCACACAGATGGTGGCCCTGGCCCAGAACTGTGTTTTCCCTCATCAACATTACAATGAAATGACCTTGAGAGAAACAGCTTTATTCAGAGACCTAATGTAGTTGTGACGGATTCCATATGGCCCACAAAGCCTAAAATATTTACTATCTGGGCCTTTACAGAAAAAGTTTGCTCACTCCTGACCTAGAGTGACTGGGCCACTTTCCAAGTTCAAGAGCTTAGTGTTCTTGAGAGAAAGGAGGACTTTGGAGAGAAGATGGAGAGGGGGGATGAGTGAGGGATGATTGAGAGGGCTGGGTAAGAGAGAGGGAGGTGCAAGTTCCTCCCTATCAGGGAAGATGCCTCCCAACGGGGCAGAGGTAAGTGCAGGCCCCCAAACCTGGCCACTCCCCCAGGCCACCGTGTGCTGTGTGCGTGAAGCTCCCAGGGTGAACCCCTAGAGAAGACAGAGAGGGGTGAGCCAAGATAAGCCACTGGACAAGTGTCCTTAAGTCTGCTGAGTGAGCTGCTGCCCAAGTCCCAGGGCCTAGGATATCCCTGGATCCCGGGGCTGGGGTGGGGGTAAGGGACGTGCTGTTCTGGGTAGTCCAGCCCTCGCGGGTGGGGCCATGGAAAGACGAACGTACATGGTTTGGGGCATCGGCTGCTCTCTTTCCCCAAACAGACTATTAGCTTAGGCTCAAAAGTACAAGTCACCTTTTACTTATTATCAGCTCCATTTCTTAATTTTGTAAACAGTGTTATATTGGAATCTGTGATTAACAATTTGATGGGACTTCTTTGAACATGTGAAGGGGTCACTTCTTCTAAAAGCAATAGGAATGTGCCTACAAGTAGCTTTGGCTGGCTTCGGCCTTCCTGGGAGCGGCGGCTAGAGGCAGAAACTTTGTGGCTTTCATTTTCCGGCTAATTCAGACAGATGTGGCCTCTGGGCTTGGTTTGGTCTGGAAATTGTCTCTACTTTCCCGGGCCAGAAGCGGGCCTCGTGTAAGAATGCCAGCACACACCAAGGCCTCTTCCCGTCCCCAAGAGTCAAGGCAAAGGATCAAAGCCGTGTGCCTCCTGGACAAACACATTACTCAGTGTCCGATGATGCAGTGTCCCCTGTGGCCTGTGAGCAAGGTCCATAATCTTACCATTTCTTGGCTGCTGCCACCTTGTAGAAGCTGTAGCTGATTAAGATGGTTTGGGGAGTGCCGCAGCAACACGCGGGGCAAGGGCGGGCCCGAATGACAAAGGTAGGCTGTCCTGGCATCCGGCCGGCAGGGTGCTCTGATCCCGGGGCTGGTGGGAAAGGCTCTTCCTGACGGTTTCTTTGTCTTCCAGCAGACAGTGCCCGCCACCTGGACTTACCCTGCAAGCGCTCCTATCTGGAAGCTCCCTCTGCAGTGGGGGAGGATCATTATTTCCGGTCCCCCCCTCCCTACGACCAACAGATGCTGAGCCCCTCCTACTGCAGTGAGGTGACCCCAAGAGAAGCCTGTATGTACTCAGGTTCCGGGCCTGAGATTGCTGGGGTGTCTGGGGTGGACGACTTGCCCCCACCCCCCCTGAGCTGTAACATGTGGACGTCGGTCTCCCCGTACACGAGCTACAGCGTGCAGACCATGGAGACTGTGCCTTACCAGTCCTTCCCCACGCACTTCACCGCCACCACGATGATGCCTCGGCTGCCTGCCATCTCGGCTCAGAGCTCCCAGCCCCCGGGAAACACCCACTTCAGTGTCTACAATCAGCTCTCACAGTCTCAGGTCCGAGAGCGGGGGCCCACCGCCCCCTTCCCGAGGGAGCGCGGCCTCCCCGCAGTGTGCGAGAGGAAGCCGCCCTCTCCGCACCTGAATGCTGCCAGCGAGTTTCTCTACTCTCAGAGCTTCTCCTTATCCCGGGAAGCTTCCCTGCAGTATCATTCAGGAATGGGGACTGTGGAGAACTGGACTGACGGATGACTCCCACGTCCCTCCCCCCACCCCAGCCCCAGGACCGTGTTAATCCAGTATTAGCCTCTGTGGGTGGCCTGCACCACCAAGAAACACAGGAAGGTATTTTAAAGGGTGGGATGTGTGTGTGTGCGTGTGTGCACATGTGTGCAGTACCGGAGAGCCTCTGTCTTCCACCTACATCTGGGGCCGCGACAAGGCAAAAACACAATGGTCTTAGAAGTGCGTTTGGCCGCAGGAGCTGCGTCCGTTGTTATCTGACGTCTTTGGAACATGCCCACGGGTGGGATGGAAGGGGGGAGTTCATGTGAGTTATTTAGAGATTTTTATAATATAATACTGACTTACTCAGGGCCAGGTGGTGAGGTCTGTCCCGCAGGGACAGTTGCGGGGAGACTCTCATTGCCGGGGTGGGAAGGCTCTCTGCACACTGCAGAGCTCCTGGCCGCGGTTTTGGAGCGGAGCTGAGAACCCTGTTGGGAGCGGAGGCCCACTCCTGTGGCTTCTGGAGGTTCTGTGAGGCCACCTGAGAGGTGGGCTTGGCTAAGCCACAGAACACACTCCGAGAGAGAGTGGAGCTGGCTGCTCAGCCAGTGGCCTGGAAACTCACCCCTCGGAGCTCTGAGGGCTGAGGCTGACTTTCAGAGAGGGTCAGGTGCTAAGTGCCACCTGATGGGTATTGAAAACAATTTTTTTTTCTTCAAGAGGAGGTAACATGAAACCAATGGCATCTCTGTCATCATTCAGGTTTTCTTATAAAGTACAAAGCCCATCCCACTCGGTCCCCAACATGCAGGCTCTCACTCCCTCTGTCGTGCAAGACTTGGCCTCTCAGGCGCCCTCTGTCCTGTGGCTGGCGGTGAGGAAGCACGCTGCAGCAGGAGGCTACCCTGGAGCTGCGGCCAGGCGTCTCCAGAGCCTGTTCGGCTCCCAGAAAAATCCTTGCCTCTGGAGCCGGGTAGCCCAGCAGAAATAAAAACGAGAATTGAGAGAACATTCCTTCCTTCCAGTAAATTCAGCCAGCGGGCTCAGAGGAGCAGGGGTGATTCTTCTCCAGTGAGGTGGGCCGTAGAGCCTCAACCCAGCGCCGTAGTGTTGACTGTCACCAGGCCATCGTGTGGCTGGCATGGACACTGTCATCAAGTTGGGGAAGTCACTAAGTTCTTTGCATGCTGAATAGCTATTTATATATTATATAAATAAAGAAAGAAATATATATATCTATCTATCTCACAAATGCAGGCCACATATCAAATTCAGCTTTGCTTTTTACAAATGAATAAACTTTAAAACATGAAACATTGGAGGGGATATTTGGAAAGACATCTATTTAAATTTTTATTACACACTTGATGTTAAAAATTAAGAATGGTGTAGAAAAACATATAAATAAATATATAGAGAGAGCTATATAAACACACAGTACAGATTAAACTCTATTAGAAGCCACATTAGCTAACGGGACATGGAATTTCAAGTGTTTTGTTATATAGCATGGACGCTTTCTTTTACGTATCGGAACATAAAGCCATTTTACAACTGTGGAGTGTGTGGGTGCTCTTTCCTGCCGATTTGTCCTTTCTTGGCTCAGCAATGGGCTCTGCTTCCCCTTTGCTCATATTTTGTCTGGAGGGCCAGATGGAGCCCTCAGTGCCGCTGACACTTCTCCCGGGAGCCTCTCCGCTTACAGAGTAGTTTAGGACACACAGCAACTGGACTGGGACTTCATGCTCCTCCTCCGATGACGGGTCTGGGTTCCAGGGCCCACGAAGACCCCAGAAGGACAGGGTAGGCAGTGCACAGGAATCTGTCCCCTCTCAGTGGTCAGCACATAACCCAGTGAAATGGGGGGGGTCTCCCAGTGGGGTTTGTGCAGCTGCCCCAGAAAAGGAGCCGAGCGCAGGGGGCCGGGCTCTCTGGGGCTGTCGGACGTGAGCTCATT
This sequence comes from Desmodus rotundus, assembly GCF_022682495.2. Lineage (NCBI taxonomy): Eukaryota > Metazoa > Chordata > Mammalia > Chiroptera > Phyllostomidae > Desmodus > Desmodus rotundus. The sequence goes on along the minus strand of NC_071395.1, from coordinate 92,922,389 downwards.
GGCCGCCTCCACCCAGAGAGGAGGGCTCCGCTTGTGCACTCCTCTGCTAGATTCCTGAAGCCTGGTCACGGGAAGGAGTGGGGAAAGGGAGAGGAAATCCAGTCCAGGTTCACCCTACTAGATTAGAAGAAAACCGGTGTCAGAAGGTGCTGTTGCGTCTCCCTCCACACAACCCCTTGCCTTTGCCCCACCCCTCACGGCTCCTTTGCCAAAGCCATTCACTGTCATCCACCATCTCCAGCGCAGGCTGGTCTGGGATGCCAGGAGAAGAAAAGGCGAGGGTAAGGGTGTCTTTTCAATCTTGTCCTCATCAGGATTAAGATGAGATTTTCTGCTGGATAAAAAGACAGTCTTGTCTCTTGTTTCCTCAGAGTCCTTCCCTTGTGACTCTAGGGTTTCTCTCTGGCTGGACTTCTTCCCTTGGCTGTTGGCTCCCTCCTTGGGCTTGTTGATCACTGAGAAAAACTTAACTTGGCTCAGGGAACAGGAAAGGCGGGTGGTGTGCTCTTCCTAAATCACACTTGCTCTGCTCTTTCTGGGTGAAGACTGCATTCTGGGATACTCCATACCTTCTAGAACCCCAGGCAGAAGGCTGGGAATGAGCTGTGGGTTCCAAAGCTCTCTCCAGACACATAGTTGCCTGCATCCCAGGTAAAGAAAGCCGCTTCTAAAAGCATAGCTTACCTTTAGGCAGCCCGTAGCTTCCTACCAGCTTTCTGGGAAGCAGGAGCTCCTTGGTCTTCCCCACCTGGGTATGGCTACAGCAAGGCCTGCAGTGGGATTTGTGGAACTTTCCTGCCCCTCTGAATTGACAAGTCAATAAAAAGGGGGCACATGGGATACCCAGGAACAAAGGGCACTATTCAGTAGCGCCAACAGGTCATACATCATCGGGCCAGAAGCCTGCCACATGGAAAGTGTCTGCTTCTGCTGTGCCCTGCCTGGGAAGGAAAAAAAAAAGAACGATGAACATTCATCTGTGAGGCCATAGGCAGGCGCCCCCCAGGGCTCCACTCCCCAGCCCAGGGCCAGGCCACCGGGAAAAGCGGGGCTACGCTCTCCACCAGCTCAGCCACCCAAAGTCCTCCCACAACGGAAGAGCCTGGAATAACAAAAGGGAGAATGAGAAGAGAAGTTGGGTCAGACTGACAAATTGTTAAAAAACCAAACCAACTTCCAAGCCTCTGCCGGGCCTCAGGAGGTCAAGAGGCCTCGGCTGGCCCGGCTAATGGAGCCTGCTGGAGGGGCAGCGAGCGCCTTGTGGTGTCTTATCTTACAGCATAAAATTAAAACCCACTTAAAAGGCCGGAGGGCATGTTAACATTCCCCCTGCTGTCTAATTGAAGTAGTTCCCAGTGCAAAGGATTTCACTTGAAAGATGCCCCCCTCCAAGCCCCAGTCCTCCTGCTCGGTTGGCAGGGGCGGGGGGCGGGGAGGGAGAGTCTGTCATTGCAAAGACCAGCACCAGCTCGGGCCAGAAAAGCGCCCGTTTGGCCTGCTGCCCCCACCCAGGCAGCAGGTGGTGACAGCAAAGGTTAGGACAGGCTGGGCTGTTTTGTATTTTTTAAAATTTACAAATTCATTAGCAGCTGTGTCAGTAGAGGCCAGACTCCTGACAAGCAGCCCTGGCAAGGACTCAAATGTGGCCAGCGCCGCAGCCGGGCCTGGCGGTTCCTGCGGCCAAGAGGTTTCCATTCCGTCCCCCATCGAGGCCCTCCTCCCTCCTATGCAAATGTATTACAGGTCTCCAAGGCATACGGAATCAATCAGGGGCATCCTGTAAAGGTGATGAACTTGCACCGGCCATCCTGAGTAATGGGAACCAGTCAGCCTGAAGCCGGCTGGGACTGAAAGCCAAGGTGACAGCTACTAAGCAATTGTGTGCAGAACAAAATGGCAAAGGGGCCAGGTAATCAATTCAATTTCGATGGGCAAAGCGAGCAACTGCAGCGTCTGTCGCAGCCGATTAGAGAGGGCCCGGCTGGCGCTTTCAGTGCGAGCCCATCCCAGATCAGAAACAGGCCCGGGATGAAAAGGGAAAGAACTGTCTCCTGAGAAGCAGGCGATGAAGGACTCTGTTTTATGTGACTGTGTTCTTCCTTCTCTCCTTGAAGAAAGAGTAGAAAAAAAGCAAGCGGTTTGGAGATTAGATAGTTTTCTTTTCAGCCATTTATCATTATGAAAGAAAGTAGACAGGGCAGGGGCAGAAAAATCTCCAGTGGGATTTCTGCAAAGTCTCACTAAGAAGGACCAGGCTTACACTCCGCAGCTCCAACGGCCCCTGCTCATTACCACAGGCTGACGGGGTCTGCGCAGCGTCCAGGGTCCCTCCTCTCTAACGAGGGCGAGCAGGCCTCCTTGCTTTGAGGATCACAGACATTCTCCTGCAGAAACCCCAAACCACCAAATTGTATCATTTGTGAAAATTAATGCCCGAGTTAGAGTAATGGGGAGAGGAGGCGAACGGGAAAGCAAAAGATGAGACGGAGTTGTGCAAAGTCCCAGCAGGTTAGGCCCCAGCTGTGGCCCCTAATTACCTGGGCCCTGCTGTGTCTGCCCGCGGTCAGCACTGGCCCCAGGTGGGCCCTGTCGGCCGGCTTGAAAACTCTAGGTCTGTGCCTGGTTCTCTGGTGCAGGCGGCTGGGGGAGACAGAGCAAGGGAGCACCCACAGGCACAGAGGCCGTGACCCGCGATGGGGCTGTGGAGGCAGTGGGAGGGGCTTGTGAGCGGATGGCAACGGAGGCACAACCAGGAGGTAGAGGGCTGTTCTGGAGCCCAGGGTGGGAAGTGAGCATCTGGGGCCGAGGGGCTGGGGCAGGACTGGTGGTGAGGGAGGGAGGGGGACTCAGAAAACCAAAGCAATGGGCGCCCATGATCAGATCTCAGATGGTTCTTAGGAGGAGAGTTACAAATGGTTGATTAACCTGAACAAAACCAACCTCATCAATAGCCTAAAATCTAATTCGGTGACACAATACCACTTTTATGTAACAAATTAACAAACTTTTAAGGAAAGATGTGGGGAAACCTCTCTCAGTGGTTGCTGAGCCCGTCCTAGTCTTTCTGGGACAGGCACTTCGGTGGTCCGGACAAGGGCTCTGAAAGTGTTCACACCCCAAAGGCGGTGACCAGCGAGGCAAACACAGCTTAATGCTCTGCACCATTCACTGTGGTGTGATTTTCAATAGCCCCAAACTGGCAGAAAGTAAATTAGGGTTGAGTAAATTATGATGCACTCTTATCCTGGAACATGATACAGTCAATGAAATGATGTTTACAAAGTGCATTAATGACATGGGGATTTGACTGAAAACTAAGTGAAAAAAGGGGATCATAAATAGAGTATGATCTAAAGAATATTTGAAAAGGGAAAAAATATCGGTGTAGCCAAACTATAGATCATTAAATAGCCATCGACAGAGAATGAAGTACGTGAATACATATGTCCACGATATATTGTGGGGAAAACACTTTCTGAGTGATGTGTGTGGTCTCCTATTTATGCAAAACACAAAGTAAAAACCTCTGAGTGGACACATATATGTTTGTGGGTGCATGTGTGTGACGTGAATCTGGGTGTGAGTGATGTGTGAGCCTGTGACATGTATTTGTGTGTGTGAGTGTGTATGTGAGTGTGAGCATGTGTGTGTTAGGGGCACAGAGGTTTCGGGGGAATTGTTTCTGATCGTTCCCTCACACATCTGTTTTGTTTGACTTGTTACAATGAGCATGTGTTACTTTTGTAACTAAAAGATTTAAGTAAAGACAAGAGGAGAAGAAGTGATTATAGAAGTGCCTGGAATAAAAGATGAAAGACTGGAAGAAACTGCTGCCCATCAGGTGGAGGAGACTGACCTCTGGCCCCTCCTCACCCTGCTTCCTTCCCTGCTGACTCTCAGGCTCGCCCTCTCGGACACGGCCTCCTCTGCCCAGGCCGGATGCCGCAGTGGTTCAGGGTCTGGGCATTTGCCTTCCCTCCTCACTAGCTACTCTCCCTGGGTGATGCCATCTCCCCCCGAGGCTCCTTTCACTAGCAGACACAGATGAATCTCGTCTAACCTCATTTGCCCCGTGAGACTGCCTCCCAGACGTTTCTGTTCAAGAGATGTCAGGGTCTCCGGCTCACCCTGTTCGAACCTCAACCCATCACCCCCTCCCAACCTCCCCTTGGGTTCAGTTTGCTGAACGGCACCACCAACCCATATTCCTGTTGCTCAAGTCAGGAACCCAAGCTTCAGTCCTGACTCCTTCCACTCCCTCCCTCCCTGCTGCCCGAACACTTGCCAAATCACACAGCTTCTACCTCCCAAAGAGCACCTACATCTGCGCTCCCTTCCTCTCTCCCACCGGGCTTGGCAGTGTTGGCCACAGCGGCCTGTCCTGGGGCCCTGGCTGCCCACTCTCTGGTGGTGGCTGCACGAGGCTGCAGAGCCTCAGGCTGTTGTCAGCAGCACTCCAGGGCTCTGAAGTGTCACTCACAGGGCGATGGCTGCTCAGACACGGGGGGGGGGGGGGGGGGGGGGGCGGGGGGGGGAGGGAACTGCCCAAGGAGGCTGCTCAGGACAAACCATGGCCTTCACTGGCGACTCCGCGTCCAGCTGGGTGCGGCCTGAGAACCCTGCTGCGCTGCCGCGTGGGTGTGCTGAGGAAGGGGGGCACTGCTGAGGCTCACCTGCAGGGCCACAGGCTATCCCCCAGGGTGACAAGCTATCCGAGCCCCCTCCTGCCCTATGGGTCCGCGTCCAGACTGCGACGCTCACACTGACGGCTCTCTGCGGTCTTCCCCAGCTGCTTCCTCGGAGCAACCGAGCTGCGGGAATACTAGATCAGGGCCGTTTCCAGAGGCTGCCCTCCACATCCCCACATCTCTTTCTCCTCCAGAGATTCCAAACTGTCCCCTCCGCCAACCCTTCCACGGGAGGCCACTCAGCCTATGACAAGATACCAGTGGCCTTTTCTCTTAAGAAGAGAAAAACCAAACCAAAAACAAGAAGCCCCTGACATGGCTCCTATGTCAAGCACCTAGGACAGGGCTCAGGCCTGGGAAACGCTGGTGCTTTGTCCGTCTGTCTGTCCATCTGTCCGTCCGTCACAGCTTCACCTTTCTCCCCAGCAGGTGCTGGAGGACCTGAGGGATGGCAGCAGGCCACCCCTCCCCAGCCTCCCCGCACACACGCTGTTGAGCTGGACAAGATCCTCAGCAAGCTCCACTCTGAGCCTTCTTTACAGTTGGGTGGGGAACTGGGAGCCTCCTCTAAATTTAAGTGAGTGATTACTTGTAGCACTTAGATTTACAATTACCTCCACCAACCACAACTACCCACCACAACTGGGGCACCTATTTATTGTGCTCCACCTCACAGGGAGGTAGGTAGCTGACCCAAGGAGGGGGGCTCTCCCTGCATTCGGTCTCACCATCTCCAGGAGCCCGGGACAGTTTGATCCAAAGTAGGGGAGTCAGTGAGTAATCCGGGTACCTGTTAAACAACTGCTCGAAGCGTCTGGGGATGGCTCCGAGCCTCGCCGGGCTTGGGCAGCAGAGCCAGGGCGTCTTTTCCTTGCCTTTCCAATTCCTGGTCATGTGTGTTTGCTGGGGATGACTTGGGAGAGCCTTGTTCTGGAGTCACTTTTCTCTAACACCGAGAATTCCTAGCTAGGGTGCCTGAAGTGAGGGCTGGGTCTGTAAAATGACGTGTCTCCATTAGGAATGATGGAAACTATGTGAGCTGCTTTTAATAGGATTAAATATAGCACAGCACAGCCTTCTCCTTAGACCCCACGTGCTGAGGGCCTGGCCCATGTGCTCTGTGGCTCAGACTGAAAAGCCAATCGCTATCTCTTCAGGGCAGTCCGTGAACCTGAATTTACTGAAGACACAGCAGTGAAGGCTCAGGCATTAAGGTCTTGCTTTCCCTGGTTGGTGTGGTTCAGTGGATTGAGCACTGGCCTGCAAACCAAAGGGCCGCTGGTTCGATTCCCAGGCAGGACACATGCCCGGGTTGGGGGCCAGGTTCCCCAGTAGGGGGCGCATAAGAGGCAACCACACATTTATGTTTCTCTTCTCTTTCTCCTTCCCTTCCCCTCTCTCTAAAAATAAATAAATAAAATCTTAAAAAAAAAAATGGTCTGGCCTACCACAGTGGACACCCGAATGTAATTTTCTAGCCCAGGAGAACGAGCTTTTAGGCTTCTTTCTCTATCAGTGTAGAGAGGTGAGAAGAGCTTGGGACCGGGTGTGAGGAGATGTGGGTCCTAGTCCCAGTTCTGTCGCACGCTAGCCATGTGACTTGTCTTGGTTCTGGGCCTCCTTTCCCTCCTTCCTTGCAGGCCCTCGTATCCCTTGCAGCACCAAAGGCCTATGATCCCATGAAGAATGCCTGCAATCATGAATTTCTTAGAAATAGGGGGACTCTGTCTGAATCCATAGCAGAACTCTCTCCAAAGTAGGGTAATGGAAGGAAATACTAGAACTTCTTTATTTATTTTAATCTCATGCTCTTCCAATATCTAATGTCTGTATTAGTACAATAGTGCATACATACAATTTATAAGTGAATTTATGAATAATAAATAGTATATTGGGAGTATGTGCCTTAGCGCTTGCTGCTGAAGGGGGCTGACGTTTAAAAAATGCTTGGAGGCTGCATGGTGACAGAGAAGTCGCTGTGAGCCTCTGGGCTCCATGCAACCTCCCAGAGGAGGCTTACCAGAGCCCGGGACGGACAAGCACAGCGAGGCAGGGCAGGGAGAGTGGGCCTGGCACTCCCCCACCCATCAGATGTGTTCCTAATCTTCAGAGGCGCTATCTCTCCCCATGTTAATTAGGGGTAATAAAGTGCTCAATTCCAGTTGCCCCTCCCCCAACACGGGATGCCAGTCTGCACAGGTTTCCTTTTAGATGCTTAAAAGATGTGAGACTTCTTTTCCTGGGAAACTCCTTTTATTGCTTTCCAGGACTTTATTGCTTCTCCTGTCCCACAGCTAAGCCTCCTTTAACAGATGTCCAAGCCTGGATCTACACGCGGTTAGGTGGGGCGGGGGGGGGGGGGGGGGGGGGGGGGAGAAGCGCATGCTGGGAGAGTCCTGTGCGGTCCGTCCCGCCCCCTGAACGCCTCACACTTCCAGGGGTTTGAGGCTCATCCAGGATTCAGGAGAAGGTTCAAGGACACTTAGGAAAGGGTGTCCTCCAACAGAGAAGCCATCCATCTTCATCAGTGCCTCCAGGAAGGGACAGCTTGGGTTTTCCACTGTTAATCCAAAACCCATTGCCAAACTCAGTGATAGTAGGAATTAATCTACTGCTGAAAGTCCGTCCCAACTCTGCCACTGGCTTCTCAGAGGAGTCGGGCAAGTCCCTCAGTCTTTCTTGGCTTCAGTTTCCTCATTTATAAAAAGAGATGAGTAATATCTGTGCTGCCAACCTCTTAGGTGTGGTTCTTGGGCCAGATGAGATGCTCTGCATCAGAATACTTAGTAAGAATGACAGGGATTGCAATTACAGCTTCCTGTTGGCCCAGTTGGTACCAGTCCATGCTCATTTTTGCATTTTCATGAAAAAAGAAAAAATAACCCACTGCTTTTTATAGACTAAAAATGGGGAATGGTCGGCAAGGTATTGAGCAATCGCACCAGCTCTGAAAGGTGGATGATTTAGCATCATCACCCGCCTCATCATTATCCTTGCCCTGCCTGCATCCTCGGCTCTCGACGAGGCCAATTTCCGGCTCACACAGAAAAGCCCGTGGCGGTGGTCAGGAACAATCAGCCACAGTGCTCCTCTCGGGTCGCTGATCCTTTCATTTCCTCCAGCAGACTCCTGCCGGTAGGACTAAGTTCTAAGTTTTACGCTACTCTTTTGAACTGATCATTTACAACAGCCCTAAGCACCAGCCTCTCTCTCTCACTTTTGCTGTCCAGCTACTGCTCTGGATGGCAAGATTGCTAATTGGGACATGATCCCAGCCAAATGGCAAGAAAGATTCAAAAAGCTGGTTCTCTGGACCTTAAATATCCTGCCCACAACTTCACAGCCCAGGCAGCCGGGAGGAAGCATGAGTCATACCCAAGACGTGAGGCTGCTGTGTAGGGAAGGCCTCTGCAATGACATTTTTCACGCTTTTAATAAACCGCTGTATTATTAGAACTCACCAAAGCTGAATTTAATGAAAGTTTTAGGCCCTAAGGCCTGAATTTTTCTTTTGTGTTGCAAAACGAAACCAACTGGTCCAATTCAAATTAACCCCAGAAAATGCATAGACTTTATGTTTCTTGCATTTTCCTTTTTTGCCTTCTTTTTCTCTCCCTTTCTTCACGCTCTCATTCTCAAATTTTGCTGGTGATTGCACTCCGTTGGAAGAAAAGGAAAGGTACAGGAGGAAGAAGAAATGAAATAGGAGAAACATACTCAGGTAGTCCCAAGTTTCTCTGCAGACTTCTTTAAGAAAAGTTACTGGTGACTCAAATTCATATGAAAAGCTTTTAAAAATAGAATAAAAAGGCAAAAAATACAAGGTCCTCTCAACTTGTACCAGAGACATAATCTGATTTTAAAATTCAGTTAGACCTGCAAAACATCATTTCATAACTGGCAACTTGGCACAATATTGGTGCCCCCCAAACAAACAAATAATCACTCCAGAAATAATGAGTAGGTAAGCCCTTTATTTTTCAAATTTCTGGGGCTGAGCCCTTGGGGGAGGAGGGGTAATGAAATGTGCTGCTGTGCACCTGGCCTTCAACTATTCAGAAGCTTGGGCGGCAGGAAGTAGCTCCCCAGCAGCTTCTGTATTTGCAGGAGCTAGTGAAAAGACATCTTTTCCCCCCTCACAGTTACATTCATAAACAAATGTTCACTCTTCAACCCTCACCCCAATTTGGGTCATATTTACCAAGAGAGTAGGCTCTCAAATACCTCCTTGTCCTTTAGGAGAAGAAAGGCACAAGACCCAGGCTCCCGGCCACCAGTCCACCGTAGGGAGTTTGCTCTCAGCCCTTCCCCAAGGCAAGTCAGTAAATCCCCAAAACACAGAGCCCCCACTTGACTCAAATTCATATTGAGCGGCTGGACCAGTAAAGTCACCCAAGACGTTGGCAGGGAGGGAAAGTATTTCAAATGCACTGCCTTCAGCGTGATGGGGCAAAAGACAGAGGAGGGCTGGGAAAAAACCCCGGGTGCACAGCTGTCTTTGTCTTAGCCAACTCCTTCTTTTCAGGCTCAGGCTGAGCTCCGATTCCCGATTCCCAAAGGGAAGTCCCTGCTTGGCATCATGGCTGGCCTCAGGCATAAGATCCTAATTATTTGAATGGTATTTGTTTTCATAGCTCTTTTTTTTTTTTAATGTGTCCAGGTCGATGGCATTTTAATGCCTTATTAAACGGGGGTTTACAGCAGTCTGTCTGTTCGGTCTCTGGGCCCATGCCTGTACTTTGTGTGCAGGGATTTTATCTTTCCTGCTGGCCGAAAATATTTTCCGAATTCCCTATAAAAGTTTTCGAGATTTCCTAAGACAAATAGAGCTCCACCAGCTCTAAAATGACCTCGATGCAGTCGGAATTACATTCAGACACAAGCGCTCTCCCTTGTTTACACAAAGAACTGAGCTTCACTGTACTCATTAACTCCACCAATGCGCTGCATAAACACACCACTCTACTCAGCCTGGCTCCCCAGGCCCCCATCGTTCACAGGTTTCTTCCATCCTAGCCGATGGCCGCAGCATCAGTAAAGTCTGTCCTGGAAGAGGCGTTTACACAGGAGCGGGCAGCACCGCACAGCTGAGGGGAGCAGCCAGACCTGCAAGAGAAATACGGCTGTCACGAAACCCACAGAGCCACCGTCCAGAAAATCAGCCGGAGTCCTTTTGTTTACTTGTTAGTGTTCACTGTTTATGCAAATACATTGTTCAGGAGGAGGGTGAAGGTAAAAGCATGGAAATAAGCCACAAGTCGGGCAACTTTGTGTTGTAGAAAGGACCTAGAATGGACTCAGGTTCCAATCTCATTTTCAGCACGATTTAGCATGTGATCTCGGGCAAATGAAGTGGGGAAATTGCCTACATCTCAGGGTGATAGTGGGGTTGAAATGAAGTGACGGACATAACACTAGGGCAGTGACTGACACGAGTGACTAAATAGCTGCCATTGCTCTTTCCTGAGGGTCCTCAGCACTCGGATGGGCAGAAGTATGGTGTGGCCTCGGGCTTTGTAACAGCTTCTGGAGGGGGGATGCCTGAGGAACTGGGTGCCCACTCTGGGCCGATGCAGCACGAGCTGGAGGAACCAGATCTAAATCCAGCTCCGACTGTAAAACCAGTGCTGGTTCCACTCCCCAGCCCGGAGAAAGTAAGTGTGGAGAATTTTGTCACCTGCCTGCAGCACACCTTAAGCCCAAATCTGCAAAATGAAGCTTATTTTGCTTAGTTGACATTTAAAAAACCTTCCAGTGCTAACTGCTTAGCCGCCGGAAAAGCTTCCTCTGAATTTGTTTCAGAGTCACGTGGCATGTTTCACTAAAAATGCCACATTTAACATTTAAGGCAGAAAAATACCCTGGAGACGAATTGCTAGGAATGCCCAGCTCATTCAGAACACTCCCTGCTTATTCCGGTCTGCGGGCGTTAGGCACGTCACAACCAAAGACGGAAGGTTGCTTGATACCTGCCGTTGGAAAGGATAATAATCAGGGGTCATGTTCGTGCTTCTAAGTTTAAAACCTTTCATTTATTTTTTTAAATTAAGATGTTCCACTTTTATAGAATCAGTGAAAACTCTCAATTTTAACAAATATATATTTTATTCCTTGAGATTCTACTTGATTCCTTTTCAATTAAGTTTAGTCTTTTTTGAAATATTCCTTTTTTTATGATCTCTCCTTTTTATGTGTTTAATTACTTTAAACATATTTAAAAATAAGCTCTAGATGATAATTATGCTATCTAAGGTTCTGGGGGTGGGGATGTCAAATTCCACCCTTTATTGGGTCTACTGATGTTTCAGAACAGGTTTTTCTCCTATCGCTTTATAATTTTGTAAGAACTCATCCTAAGCTGGGTTTTATTTCTGGTCAGATCCCTTCAAAACAGTTTGGTTTTGCTTTTGAAGATGACCTTCTTATTGGTTTTCCAGCTTGGTGCTCTTAGACTATGCAGGAAGAGTACATTTGGACCTCAAACCCAAAGAGGGACAAAATTTGTCTTGTGCTGGGGTGGGAGCTTTTCAGGGTTTTACTTATTCATGAGTCTTGGTGTCCCCTCCTACTTTCCTGTCCTGATGCCAGTTAAAGCTCAACCCCCTTGCACTGAAAAAGAATAAGCTGTAGGACTTATTCTATACGTAAGAAGAACTATCATACAACTACAGTAATTAAAGCAGTGTGGTACTAACACAAAGACAGACACACAGGCCAGTGGAACAGACCCACGCACGCATGACACCTGAATTACGAGGAAGAGGGCGCTGCAGTGGGAAAGGATGGTGCTTGGTCACCTGGATATCCACGTGGAGCAAGACGGAGTTTGACCCCCGACTCACACCACACCCCTAAAATAAATTCCATGTGGATTATTGTGATCTAAACAGGAAACGTGTAACAATAGAATGTTTAAAAGAAAACAGAGACGAATATCTCCGTGATCCTGGGGATATTCAAAGATGTTTTCATTGAATTTTCTGTTTTTGAAGAGGGCACAAAAAGCAGTAATCAAAATGGAAGAAACTGATAGGGTGGTCTATTTTGAATTAAAAACTTATATTTGTCAAAAGATATCACTAAGACAATGAAAAGCCATGTACAGAATTAAAGGTCTTGAAGATATTTTTTGTATATATGTGGACTCAAATGCAGAACATTTAAAGAACCCTACAAATCAATAGAAAAATGGGCAAAAGACTTGAACAGGCTCTTTTTAAAAGAAGATATCTAAATTGGCAAGAAATATATGAAAAGATGTTCAGTTTCCACAGTGATCAGTAAAATGCAACTTACGACCACAATGCAATGTTACTAAACTATCAGAATGGTTAAAATGAAAAAGATAAACAATACCAAGGGCTGGTGGGCCTTTTGTACACAGCTGGTGGGGATGTAAGTTGGAAACTTATTCATTAGTATCTACTAAACTGTTTTGCAGTATCCTACAATCATGTGTAGTAGGAACACAGGACCATACCCTATGGCCAAGCAATTCCCCTCTTAGGTTTACATGGGAAAGAGACGCGTGCATATGCTAACAAAGAGTATGCACAGAATGTTGACAGTAGCACTACTCATTGTAACTCAGCAGTGGAAACAACCCACATGTCCGCCTGCAGTGGAAAGGATAAGCAAATTGTGGTATATTCAAACACTAGACTACCACACAACAATGAGAATGAATGAATTACAGTTTAATGCAAAAGAACAGATAAACCAGGCCCCGGCCAGGTGGCTCAGTTGGTTGGAGCATTGTCCCATAGACCAAAAATCTGCGGGTTCAATTCCTGATCAGGGCACATACCTAGGCTGCAGTTTCGCTCCCTGGTGGGTGTGCATGCAGGAGGCAACCGATCAATGATTCTCACATAGATCTTTCTCTCACCCTTCCTCTCTATCTAAAATCAATGAACATATCCTCAGGAGAGGATTAAAAAAAGAATAGATAAGTCATATGATGTTAAGCAAAAAAACCCAGACTTAAATGAGTACAAACTATGTATTTTCATTATACAAAGTCCAAACAGGTAAAGCTCATTTAACGCTCCTAGAGGTTAGGACAGAGGTTTCCCTTGGAGATGCGGGCAGTACCTGCTGGGGCACTAGGGCGGCTTCTGGAGTGTGTGTTGGTGTGGGGGTATCAGTTACATGAATGCGTTCACTTCGTTAAATTCATCAGACTGTACAACTATGATGTGTGCAAATGTTTGTGTGCGTGTTACACTTCAAAAAAGTTTACCAAAAAAATTAATTAAAAAAAGAAAATCTTTAACCAATTAAAAACAGAAAAACAAAATTCAAGCCCCTGGGTTAATAAGATAGGTTCTCTACCCTTAAACAGTCCCAGTATCAACTTAAACTTACAACTGTTTTTAACTCTTACATTTTTTTGTCTTTAAGGATTTTTCTCATCTTCTTAAAAGTTCAGCTATGTATTTAAGTAGAAGTTGCTATATTTTATCGATCTTTCAGGTGGGAGCATTTTCAGGATATCTAAGTCCAGATATTGTCCACACCAGAAGTCATCTATGAAAAGGTACTCACCTTTAATAACCATCAGGGAAATGCAAATTATAACCACATTACAATATTCTGTACCCCTATTTGTCTGAATTTCCTTAAGCACTTTCAATTTTCAAGTAACTGTTCTAATAGAAGCAGGAATCCAGGCTCAGTTAACCATAAGGCAGAAGACACTGGAGATTTGGAATAGTCTTCAGTTAACAAATGAGTCTTCATACATCGCCCCGGCCTCACTGAGGTACTAGTCACTCTCCTGTTGCATAAGGTGATCCATCTGCCAGCGAGAAGATGAGGAGAGAGAACTAACAGGAGAAAACTCGGGTTTGAAAAAGTTTGCTTTTTCTCTCCCTCGACCCTAGTCTGTTTGAGAATGCTGGTTCTTATGGCTATTCCGGCAGATTCATTTTTAAAAGGTCTCCTTATAAAATGTGCTCAGTTGAAGCAAAGAAATTGAATCAGAAGGTGGACACTAAATCTTGCCTCCTGGAACTGTTAGTTCCCAGGTTGGAGGGCGGGACTTAAGATGAATAATTTGGATACAGTGATATATTTTTTTTTATTAGTTCACCAAGTGGCGATGTAAGTCTCTACTTAAGGTGCAAGTCGAATTAAGAAAAATCCACAAGCCCAGGATGGATCAGGTAGTTTCCGTCCTCTTCCTCTGTGGTTAGCTCTCTAGCAGATTTCAGAGGAGAAGCAGAAGGGAGGATATGTTTCCACAGTCAGGAAGCTCGTTATCTAACTGGGGACCCAGAACTAGCTCACGTGCAGTCACAGCAGAAACGGGGTGTAATTACCCCCCATCATGTGGGTCAAAGGGAAGAAGTTCCCTGAACTTTCTCTGCAACTCCAAATTTAGCCCTTTCCTTATTTTTTTTTATTGTGTATGGTATTTATATTAATACATTATATTTTCTAAGTAGTTGTTTCTGAGAAGAAAACAGTTTTATTTTGTAAATGGGTACTATTACTCTGTTGGTTCTAGTAGTTTTTATTTGGCTTTCTTGAGTTTTCTAGTTTAATAATCTTTTCATTTGCAAATATTGGTGATGTTGCTACCTCTCTCCTCCCCTACCAGCCTTCCTTCCTTTTATCTTTTTGTTGAATAGAATTTACTTAAACAACAACGGGAAATAAGTATAGTGATAGTAAGCCTTCTTGTTTGACCCTGACTTCTATTGAAATCTTCCAGTGTTTTATCCTTACGTTTTCTTTTATTATATATTTCATTATCTCATCTGTTCCCATTTGTTCTATTCTTTTTTACAAGCGCCATTTATCCACTGGTTTCTACATCGATCATGTTCTCCCTCATCATGGTTTTTCTCTTTTCCTTGGAATTCTGCATGACTTCAGTTATAGCTTAACTTGGGCTCTACACACTAATGATTCAGAAGTTGAGACAAGTAACTTCTCTTTCTAGTATCAACATCTGTATTTCTATTGTCTTCTGGGTATTGTCACCTGATGTCCTATAGACACCTCACGCTTTTCAGTTCAGAACTGAACTCTCTCCCCACACACGAAAAGCTCCTCCTGCGTATCCTAAGCGGAAGTTGATGATTCATCGATCACCCAGTCACCTAAGCTAGAGGCCTGGGGGCCATGTTGTCTCCTTCCTTTTCTCCCCTCTCCTTTTTGCACGTGTTGAAGTGCAGGTGTTTTTGTTAAATAAGGGCCAAAAGAGTGAAACAGCAAAGTTAGAAGCTGCCGTGTGCAAGGTGCTATGAATAATGTGAAACAAGATATGGCATCGCTTGGCAGTGGTAAGAAAAAATGCTACTGAAAAAATCCACCCTGGCCGGTGTGGCTCAGTGGACTGAGCGCTGGCCTGCGAATCAAAAGGCCGCTGGTTTGATTCCCAGTCAGGGCACATGCCTGGGTTTCGGGCCAGGTCCCCAGTAGGGGGCATGTGAGAAGCAACCGCACATTGATGCTTCTCTCCCTCCCTTTCTCCCTCCCTTCCCCTCTCTCTAAAAATAAAATAAATAAAATATTTTTTAAAACCTGATTGCTGACGCTTCTACTATAGGAAAGTTACCCGGATAAATAGCACTATTGTTTGGGGGAAACACTTTGATGGAATTCTTGGCTGAGAAAAGCACAGCCTAGATGCGCTAGACAAAGAGGAGCTGAACTTCTCCGCGGAAGAAAGGGAGGAGACTTGCATTTCTGTAAATGTGAAAAAGATGGGCCAGGACCACAAAGTGGAGGTGTCCAGGGATATGAGGAAAAACTGCGGGGAAAGAGGGCCTGGGAAGATGGCAGTAAGCTAGAACTAAAGAAAAGAACGTTTCTTTTTCTTTCTTTCTGTCTTTTTTTGGAGGGGGGAGTCTCTGTAACAGGGATGGCCTGAGGACTGGGGCAGCAGCGCGCACGTCCAAGTTGTTAGCTGTCCTGTTTTGTTAGCGGTGTTGTGACTCCCGTTAGAAGGCACTGTCCATACAACCCTGCGTAAACGGCGCTGCAGGGAACAGGGTGCGGGCGATAAAAAGGAGCGAAACCTTCTCCACGTGCCCTCCCTGAGCCGGCGCGGCTGGTGGCAGCGGTGTGGAGGAAAGACAAGTCAAGGCTGTGCCCTGGAAACACAGCTGCCTGTCCTCCGCATCGGAAGGAAGCGGTCTTCGGAAGAGGGCACGCAGACACTCACAGTCCAGAAGAGGGGACAGCACCAGCGAGATCATCGCTATGCCACAAAGCAGTGTGAGAGAGGGGCCGTGGAGTTGTGTACGGGAAGAACTACTGGCGTTCTGCATAGGGAAACGGAAACATTGAAAATCGCCACACCCGGGGAAGGCTCTGACAGTCATGGAAGTAGAATGAGGCACAAGTATCTGAATGTACATATAATGAAAGCAATGTGCATACCAACAGCACACGGACAAATGTGCTACGAGTTACGAAAACTGTAACAATGTTTCCTGCAAGGGCGAACGAAGAGCACGTTTTTCAAAGGAAAGCTTAACACTCAATGTTTTTGATTGAAGGAACGAATGAAGAATTTGTTAATTCAGAATGGGAACGTGATAAATGAACCAGTGCAACCGACAAGCAGGAAAGAGTGCAAAATAAAGGAGCGAATGGCTTACAAAAAGGATCTGAGATCCCAGGCGGCCAGGTGATTGGTGTGTTTACTAAAAAGTAAATGTAACTAGAGAAAGAATGAGGGGCACAGATGCTAGGGCGTCTCATCGCTCTACCAAGATCACACATCCTGGAGCCGGCCAGGATTCATTCTCATCACAGCTGGCTACCCTGAGCAGATTATAGTAACTAAGAAATACCTGTGCAGGACTGTGTGTGTGTGTGTGTGTGTGTGTGTGTGTGTGTGTGTGAGAGAGAGAGAGAGAGAGAGAGAGAGGGAGAGAGAGACCATGTGGCATTTGTGAGTGAAACTTTGTGACTGACAAAATGAAAATCATAATGCCCAACTGTACTTTGTCATAAGTGATCCTCCATGAGGTTCTATGCCTATAAAAATAACATTGGCTTTTTATTGGACAAATATATGAAGCATGATGAGTAAGTTGAGTTGGAATGGTTGAACACATGGTATTAATATTCCTGAGTATTTAAAGAAAAGGAAAACATCAGGAGCTCTGGCCAACAATTATTTGTCTACTATAGTGTTCACATAGGCCAAATGTGCAGAGGCAAGTTGGGGGAGAGGGGCAGAGGAAGGGTTTTTTGCCAAAGATCACAGAGGGCTGAAGAGGGTGCCTGCTACCAAGTGACTCCCTTTCCTATGGGAGGTGTCGGGAGCTGCGCGGCATGTACGCACTTCTTGATCTGTATCATCTTACTGACTCTCACAGGGGGAAAGGCAAGGTCCTTCATATCACAGACAAGAAGGCTGAGAACCCGAGAGCTTACACGGTGGGTAAGGATTAAAACTTGGTTCAGGTACCAGGTTTGTTAGCTCCATCTTTTCACACCACCATGAACCCTAAGCAAGGGCGAGGATTCCTTTTTACAATTTCTTACTGACTCTCAGGAACAAAAAAAAATCTTTCTGAGACTTGAATTGTTGTTTGACACTAAGCAGAATTCCCCCAGAACAGGTGAAAGTTATCAACAAAAGCCTGTACTTTTTGAGGGCCTCTGGAGACAGACTTCTGCTTTGGAAAAAAAAAATATGTGTAAAATAAGCTGAATCAACTCCAGATTCAACCCAACCGACACTGTCCAAGAGG
Source organism: Desmodus rotundus (assembly GCF_022682495.2). NCBI lineage: Eukaryota > Metazoa > Chordata > Mammalia > Chiroptera > Phyllostomidae > Desmodus > Desmodus rotundus. The sequence goes on along the minus strand of NC_071395.1, from coordinate 92,904,982 downwards.
CTTTAGGGGAGCCATTCACTAAGAGTGAACTAAATTCCAGCTATCTTTCCTCCTGTGAGAAACAATTATAAAAGAAAAGAACAAAGACGGTAATAACAAACTACATTAAAACTTCTGCTTAGCAAAAGTCAGCATAAATAGCTGAAAAGACAAGTCAGCAATATATTTGTAACAAATCAAGTGATAGATACAGCACATATAATTTCTACAAATGAATAAGAAAAAGACAGTTTCATAGGTAACTGGGCAAAAGACTTGAGGGCATGCACCTCACAAAAGAACAGCTATGACTGACTGATAAACATGAAGAGATGCTTAACCTTACTGGAAATCAGAGAATTTAAAAAACCAGAAAAAGATAACATTTCACATTCTCTAGATTGCCAAAATTTAAAATGTCCAAGAAAACCGAGAATTAGAAAGAATATGGGGCCACTGGAACAAACACACGCTGTTGGTGGTTGGAAAATAACCGGACGATATTTGGGATATTGACGACGTGCAAACTCTATGACCCAGCAGAAATAAATCCCCGGAGGAACTCTTGCCATATTCCCCGGAATTGGGTACAGTAACGTTCAAGGCAGAACTGCGTGCAATTGCAAACCATGGGGGTCAATCCAAAAACTGTTCGAGAGGACAACGGTTAACAAATTTCAGTAGAGTCAAACAATGAAATATCACACAGCTGTGAACATGAATTGAGCCACGCATGTTGACATGGGTGAATACTGCAAGCGTGCGGGATGAAAGAAGTTGCACAATAACGCATCCAGTATAACAGCGCTTTTATAAAGCTCGGATGAAAAACTGAGCAGTGTACCTACTCATGTAGGTGAGCCACAGGCTAAAGAAAAAGTCGAGGAAAAAACACAACATTCAGTCCAGAGTAAACTTCAGGAAGGAGGGAGCAGAACTTGAAATGGGGAAGGAGCGCGCAGAGGCCTTCGGTGGTGTGGTCGATGTTCTTTTTTCTTCGCCTGTGTTTTAGCATGTACGTGTTTATCTTATTATTCTTCTGCTTACTGTAGACTTTATGTGCATTCTTTGAATGCATCCTTTAAAAATATGATGAAAGAAATAGTATTAAGGGCTTCGAAATGCACTTGTTTTAATAGGAACCTTACTAACTTTCCCTCCCTAATCAGTTAATATTCATCAAACACATACTTTGCCTTAATGACTCCCTTCGGAATGGAATTTACAGTGGATAAGAGGATTAGACAGCAGAGGTAAAATTGTTAACTGTTGGTAGATCTGCAGTTTGCTTTTGACATTTAAAAAGTAAAAGTTAAACTTCAGGTTTGACTGACCCCTACGTGTTCCATGAACATTTCAGTAGTGCCGCCATTCGTGGAGAAGACTTTTTCTGAAAATCCCTTTGTTGATAGAAAGAAACCTTGTTTCCAGAGATAGAAATCACGTTGGCGGCTTGGGGGTTGCGGCTCAGAGCCTTGGATTCCTCGCCTAGATCCCAGACCAGGCGCCACAGCCAGACCTGCCCTCTCTCCCCTGAGATAAGCCTTGCCTCCTGAGTCTCCTTGACTGTTGGGCAACCAGGGGTAACTTTCTTCTGCCCACAGATGGGGAGGTCCTGTATGGTGGCTGCCCCGCCCCTGCTCTGCCCTTCCTTCAGCGGGGGCGTGTGCCTGAGTCACTGTCATTGCTTCTCTCCCTTAGCTGCCAAAGTCCCGGCACTGGAGAACGACCAGGCTCTTCCAACTTCCCTCCGTTCAGGCCGACTGGTACTCGGAGACCAGCTGCCTGAGTGAGTCATCGGGCTCAAGTTCTCACCACTCCCAGGGACGCCTGCTGTACCTGCAGAATCGTTAGCTTCTTGTCACTTGTCTGATTTCTCAAATTTGGGATTTATAATGTCACTCTTGGGAGTTTTCTCTTGGGAAGTAATTTTTCAATATTTACCTAATATTTTGAATGTCTTTACTCGCTGTAGTGGCCAGTGAGAGGTAGCGGGGTGGGGGGCGGGGAGGAAGAGTGGAGTAAGTGGAAATCTTACAAGGAAGAGGTTAGAAGAATTTTCACCATTAATTACTATACATATTTTTATGTCTCTGAGTTACCAATAGGTTGCTGCCAATAAAGGCCAATCTATTACATGGCAGGCTGTGTTGACTTATCTTTTCTGTTTGTATGAAACCTTCATGGCAAGTATAATTGAGGTTTAAATACCTATTGGTCAAGGTCACACAACTGGTAAAAACCTAAATTGATTGCTGACTTTATCCCTCTACAAAGCTGGTCCCACTTGGAAATCTGAATGCCTTTAAGGGCGAGAACAGCCCCAGTTCCGGGTGGGGAGTGACTTGTTACTCAGAATATGTAGTAACGTTGGATTCCATTCGCTTCTGCTGCCCTGCTTGTGTGTGTAGAAAACCCGTATTTCTGGAAAACAATATTTCTGGTAGAACAATAGCTGCCTCTTATATGTGTCCCGACTGGGGACCAAACCCGCAACCCAGGTGTGTGCCCCGACCCGGAATTGCACCGGCGGCCTTTTGCTTTGCAGGCCGACGCCCAACCAACTGAGCCACACTGGTCAGGGCCTTAGAAACCCATTTTTACTGCATGAAGTTTTTGGGGTGCTTAATGAAGTCCCCAAGATGTCTCAAACTAGAAATGTCTCCATTTTTTTTAGCACACAGCTTAAGAACAGCTAAGAGAATGGATGCCAAGTTTCAGGCCAGAGTGAGTTTTTATGACTTGAGCTGTAAGCCTATGAAATTAGGAGTTTAAAATGGAAATGCTGACACAATCTTTGCACTTCGTACAACGTTGAGTGCTGGCGGGGGTAGTGCTCTCCTCTCGCTGCTGCTGGCCTCTGCTGTGCTAGGGAGCTTCCTGTCCAGCTTTCTTTACTTTGGGGCCTCTTGTTCTCTCAGATCTCCCCAGGCCTCCCTCTGGCCCAGCTAGGAAAGCAGCTCAGATATAGGCCCATCTGGAGATGTTCAGTGTGAGGCCTGGACTGGCTGCAGAGCCCAGCCTGCGGAAGCCTTACTGGTCTCAAAACTCTCTAGTGCTGCCCTGGACCGCTGTCTACCAGGCCCTCCAAGTCTCAGATCTCTCACGTGAAAGGCACTGCATCGAGCTCTCGTCTTTCTAGAGCCAGCCACCACCTTCCTGTGAATCCTTCCCATGATGCCGAAGGGCACCATCCCTGAGACACTCAGGGCAGCCCCTTGGATTGACCAACGGCTTTTGGCTAGTGCTGAGTTTGCATCCTCCTGAGAGAAAACCTCTTTCAGAGACTTCTTCCTTCGTGGCACCAGGAGTGACAGGTGTCTCTGGCTCCCTGAAAGCTTTGAGAAGGTTGACTTTGTCAGGCCGCCTGGATTCAAATCCTCACAGTACTTACTCACAGGATTGTTTTGAAGATTAAATGAGGCAACATACACAGAGTGTTTGACACTCACGAGGGAGTCCTGGGTGAGGGTGGTCCTCTTTTGCCTGGAATCAAGAGGCAGAGTCAGAACTAAGAGGACTGGCCCTGAGGGGGTTGCACCGGAGTGAACCCAAGCGAGAGGAGGATGGAAATTGATGACTTCAAAATACAATTTTATGCCCTGTCTGGTGTGGCTCAGTGGTTGAGGACCAGCCTGCGAACCAAAGGGTCACTGGTTCGGTTCCCAGTCAGGGCACATGCCTGGGTTTTGGGCCAGGTCCCTAGAAGGGGACACAGGAGAGGAAACCACACATTGATGTTTCTCTCCCTCTCTTTCTCCCTCCGTTCCCCTCTCTAAAGAATAAATAAAAATCTTCAAAAAAATACAATTTTATTTGCATGGTGCTTTACAGTTTATGGTCTTACAATTGAATCAGATTATCTCTATAAGGTCAGTTATCCCCATTTTACAGACTGACGTTCAGAGAGGTTAAGTGACTTGGCCAAGGTCATATAGCTGGAAAGTGAAAAGCCAGGGCTTGAACCATGTCCTGATACAAAGTTTGGTGCTTTTTTCACTATTCGTGGATTTCATGAAGCTGGAAGGAATGGCTGGTGTCATCACCTTATCGGTTCTTAATTTAAAAGACTGATTTTATAACTTTAAAAAAGATTCACTTTCTTTTTTTCTTTTTTATTTTTTTAATCTGAACTTTATTTATTTATTTATTTTGAAATTTTAAAAAAATTTTTATTCTAAAGAAAGATATCTCACATTTTTATCACTGAGAACTCCAGAAAAGTAGCTTGGAATTTGTACAAACCAGTTTCAAATGAACATCTACGTTTTTAAGTGGAATTAAATTGAGTTGCCTAACTTAATTCCGCTTTCTTTGATATTTTTCCAATTTTAACTTTAGTAATTTTCTTTTCCTCAGACGTCATGTTATAAAACCTTCTGGTCCATGATTAGAATTTAATTAGAAAACAATAGAGTAAAATGACATAAAAACAAAAAAACACACCTAGGAATTTTTTTCATAATTCAGTAAAAGGTGATGTTCACATAGATATGGGCCTGAAATAATTAAACAACAAAACTATAGTTTGCTACAGTCAGAAAAAAAGATCCGGTGTGTCACAGGAAGTATTATTTCTTCTGCACAGAAGACAAGACTTTTCAGGTTGTTTTTTCCTTAAAAAAGAAACGCAGAGAGACAGAGAAAGGGAGAGTACACAAACAAGGCAGTGGAGCAGGAGGTACCAGAGTTGTGCCAAAGACAGCGGTGGTTGTGGCTGGCGTGTTGCAGGGTGCATGGCGAAAGAAACAAAACCTTCATACGTTACAGCTTTAAATGCTTCTGTCAGGAGCAGACGGGGAACAGTTTTGCCAGTGCTGTGGAAGTACAGCTCCGAAAACTGTAATTAAAGAGAATTTTGAGCAACTGCACAGAGAGAAGCTGAAAATTCTCTGCAACCAGTTAAAAGCATTTGAACAAGGTAGAACAGTGAGGACTGTAAGACAGCATGGGGTCCAGAAGACGGGCAGACAGTGACCCACTAGGCAATGAGCAGGACCCGGAAAGAGCCGCCCCACCAGTGCTTAATGTCAGACTGCATTATTTATTACTATAGATGTGCTTATAGATTTGTGTTTAAATTAACTATTTGGTAAAATATAGTTCATTCTATAACATATATTTAGTCACTATCAAAAAATCCTTTTAAAAGTCTTTCTGAAATTCAGACTGACAAAACCCTTAACTGTTGATGATACTTGAAACAACTGGATTCCATCTTACAAATACAGTCAAGATTTTCCGTCAGAAATTGGTCAACAAGACAAACAGCTCAGAAGAGTAGTGCCTGATTAAGGATGACCACACTTGCAATCGTATGTATTGTATTAATGTTGGCTATTGATTTTTTAATGCTATAGTCTCCATAGAATTGCCTTACCGTCTTGGCGTTTATCTTCCTTTTTTTATTTTATGGGTGGAAACTGCAGTCACACTTCATCTCTCAGCTTCGCACGGTCGCAGTGTTCTAGGTAACACTACCACCCCTATCGGAACAAACTCCAAAATTCATTAGAGGATATATCTCACCTGAGACAGTTAGTAACTTAACCAGCTAGAAACACAGTGAAAAATCAGGACGAAAATTTCAAAGATGAAGGGCAAAGTAAAGAAAGAGAATAAAACTTTATGTATGACTTTCTATGTGTCTAGGACTCCATGATATACTTTATATATGTTTCTTCATTTAATCATTGTCATTCTGTGGTACAGGTTTTATTTTGTCTATTTTAGAGACGAGAAAGCTGAGGTTCAGAGAGGTCAGGTAACTTGCCCAAAGTCACACAGCTAACAAATAGAGGAGTTAAGATTCAGACGGAGATTTGTCTAACTCCCAAACTCATATTCTTTCCATTGTACCGTACTATTTTGTGAAAGGGTCACTGACTATCCAAGACTTGTGTTTCAAATTATAAGCCCAAAGTATGAGACTATGTATTTTACTCACATACATAGTCTACAACCCTCCTGCAGAACTTGGTTGCTTTTACACAGGACTTTAAGTCGCGGTCATCCAGTTCCTAAGTCCAGAGCAGATTACAAAGAGGTAGCAGATGAAAAGATGGGAGAAGGGGGTTAGTGAGCACGCACAGTGATTACCGTGAGAAGAGACCAACGACAGCTTGATGGAAGACTGAAAACCACATTAAAAAGCAGATACAAGAATGAAAGCATAACTATAAATAAAAGCTTCACATTAAGTGATGCTAATACCAAACCACTGTCATTTAAATAGTATCTACTTTTTAGTTCAGGCTTAGTACTAGATGCAACGGTTTAAAAAACTCAGAGTATTTCCATTTTTACTTGTCACAATGGGGCTCTGCATGAAATTTCATTTGTAAAAAGAATTTTGGGGTGAAAAACACTTAAAAACCACTGCATTATATCACGTAATCCTCGAATCATCACTGTTAAATTGGATTCCACCATTCCCATTTTACAGACGAGAAAACGTTAAGAAACCCGTCCAAGGTCACACAGCCACTGAGAGCAGGAGCCAGTATTCAAACGCAGGTCTGCTGTCGCCAGAGCCTGTGCTTTCCCCATGGTCACCCCGCCCCCACAGTCACGGGCACGGCTCTGAGTCATTATCAGAAGCTTAACTTAAAAGTTTAAAAAGCCAGGGGTATCGCACTGGTTAAACTAATGGAAAAGTGTACTCCAATGGCAAGACCCAGTTACCTGGAAAACAGCTTTCTAGAATGAGCAGACATACAATAACAGGAGCTACTACGTAATAAGCATCCCGACACCTTTCCCAACCTTATCTCTACATTAGTGCAGTTTCGTAATTTTCGTGTCTCTCTTTCTTGTAGATGATCTTACATGGTCATTTCAGTGGACATTTTGAAGGCAATCCAATTCAGAAAGGATTTTGTCATAGTAATCACGAGACCTGTACACTTTTCAATGGTGGGGGGCGTGTTTTCCTGTGTTCTTGGCAATTGCTTTATCAAACCCCCATTTATTAGTAGAATATGTACAGACACATAAATATAACTTAGGAATTATTATTAATAAAAGATCTTTGTGAATAGCAATCTGTGAACTGCGTTATCTTTCATGACATCTTTCTAATGATATTGTTGGAGGGAAAAGGAGTGCTTATAAATCATTCCTCAAATCCCCTAAAGGTTGAAAGGCAAGTAGTAACTAGTCATCTTCAGAACTCATTGGATTTACAAGTTTATCCTTGAATTGGTTCATGACTGAAAGTGAGCCTCATTAATCTTAATCATATCAGAGTAGCCAGTAAAGTCAGGTCAGAAATGGCTGCTATCAGAGGCAGTCAGGACATACTTCAGACAAGAATGCACTCACTTCTTAGACTCACATACCCAGGCCAGATAACAGCCAGGGATTTAGGAGAGATTCACTGGAGACACAAATAGTCTCAACAACGACAATAGCTAGAGTGAGGATCCCAGAGCCAAACACACAGCTAATAAAACCACTGAGCAGCAGGGTCAGACCAGAGGTAACCGCAGAGTCATCCAGAACATTACTGACTCTATTAAAAAAAAAAGGCAACAGAAGCCTTGTGCGCAACAATGGCCGATTTGGAGCGCCAAGGGGTAAACTATGATTGTCCCAGGAGATAGGGCTGGCCACCCTCAAGGTCCGGAAGAACGCTGCTCTGAGCCTTCCATTTGGATGTGGAAGACCAACACAAGATGATTCAAAAAGTTAAAAAGGGAGAAAGAAGAACCACATAATATAAGCAGATGTTTTCAGGTGGTGAAGGGTCTAAACTCCACTAGTTTGGATGGACCTGACCAGAGAAGTGGAGAAGAGTCAGAGCCCGAACATAACGAGTCGGGTTAGTATTTTTGAATTTTTTTAACCTTGTGAAACATACAAATTTGCCAAGAAACTCCAGGATATTCTCTTCTCTTTCTGTCTCTTCAGCCCCAATAGTTTGGTCACTTTAACAAGTTTCCCTGAGATGTAAACTCTTTATGAACAAGAGAATCATATTTTATTCATCTTTGTTTCCCTTGAGAAGTCTAGCACAAAACATACAGTAGGCTCTCAGTAACTGGATTTTAACCACCCTCTCCATTCACCTCCTCCTTCATTGTTATCATGGACCTTTACCTCCTGGTCCTAATTTTTAGAGGAAGTGTAAAGAAACACAGGACTTGAAAGTGACAGTGGACGCTCTTGTGATAAGGAGAAAGATCCCAAAACCCGAGATCTTGGGTGATTTGATTCTAGCCAGTCTGGACTTTCTGAGCTTTCAGATTTGTACTTCACTTAACAATTATTGTTGTTTTTCTTTTCCTTCTTAATTTTATTTTTCAATTACAGTTTACATTCCATATCATTTTGTACTAATTTCAGGCACACAGCATAGTGGCTAGAAAACCATGTACTTTACAGCGTTCTGCCCAGCATTTCCAGTCCTACCTGGCGCCATACATAGTCCTTACAGTATTACTGTTTTCCTTTTGCTGCGCTTTACGTCCCCACCACTATTTTGTAACTACCAATTTGTACTTCCTAATCCCTCCACCTTTTTCACTCCGTCCTCCACCCTGCCTCCCCTCTGGCAACCATCAGTCTGTTCTTTGTATCCGTGAGTCTGTTTCTATTTCGTTCGTTTATATATAAGCTGCTTATTTTTCTTTATTCTTTTTAAACATCTGGAGAATTTCTACTTGATGCTTCTTTGTTTGGCTTTGTAACAACAGGAGTAAGTGCTCTAATGATAATACTCCCTGCCTCTGATGCATTTTTAACAGCTTTGTCAAGATGTAATACACGTACCATATAACTCACCTAGTTAAATAGTACCATGCAATGATTTTTAATATATTCACAGAGCTGTACAACCATTACCATATTCAATTTTAGAATATTTTCATCATCCCAAAAATAAACCCTGTGCCCTGAGCTTGTGTGGCTCAGTGGTTTGAGCGCCAGCCTGTGAACCAAAGTGTCGCCAGTTCGATTCCCAGTCAGGGCAACCTTTCTGGACACTGCACGTAAGTGCAATCATACAATGTACGGCCTTTTGTGACTGGCTTCTTTCACTTAGTGTGATGTGTTCAAGTTTCTTCCATGTTGTATCAGGTATCCCTTTTACGTTATCCCTTTTACGGCCAAATAACATTCCACTGTGTGCATATATTATTTTTATTTAACCATTTATCAGTTAATAGACATCTGGGTTGTTTCTACCTTTTGGCTATTATAAATAATGTTTTTATACACACTTGAGTACAAGTTTTTGTAAGGACATATGTTTTCATTTCTCTTGGGTACATACCTAGTAGTAGAATTGCTGGGTTATATACTAACATAAAGGTCTGAGAAACTTCCAGTTTGCCCAAGCTGCTGCACCATTTTACTCCCACTGGCAGTGTACAAGGGTTCTAATTTATCTCCATACTTCACCAACCCGACACTTGCTATTCTCTCTGACTTTTTGGATTCTAGCTATCCTAATTGATGAAAAGTGCTGTCCCATTGTGGTTTTGATTTGCATTTCCCTGATGACAATGATGTTGATCATCTTTTCATGTGCTTCTTGGCCACTTGTACATCTTCTTTGTAGAAACGCCTATTCAGACCCTTCGCTCATTTTTAAATTGGGGTATTTATCTTTTTATTGTTGAGTTGTATGAATTCTTTATATATTCAGAATATGGCTGCAACTATATACTCCCATTCTGTTAGTTAGCTTTTTATTTCCTTGACAGTGTCCTTGGAAGCACAAAATTTTTAGTTTTGATGAGGTCCGATTTATTTATTTTTTCTTTGTAGTTTGTGTTTTTTGGCACCATCTGAGAATCTATTGCTAAATCTGAGCTCATGGAAATTTACCCCTGTGCTTTCTTCTCACAGTTTTATAGTTTTAGATCTTACATTTAGGTCTTTGACCCATTTTGAGTTATTTTTTTAATATGGTATGATGTAAGGGCCCAACCTCATTCTTTTGTATGTGGCCGTCATCCAGTTGTCCCAGCCTACTTCTTGAAAAGACAATTATTTTTCTATTGAATGGTCTTGATACTCGTGCCCATAGGCACGTGAGTTTATTTCTGGACTTTCCATTCCATTCCATTGATCTGGATGTACATCGTATGCCAGTAGCACACTGTCTTGATGGCGGTGGCTTTGTAGTAGGTTTTGGGATTGGGAAGTGTGAGTCTTTCAATTTTGTTCTATTTTTTTCAAGATTGTTTTAGCTATTTCAGGCTCCATCGAATTTCGATATGTATTTTAGGATTAGCTTGTTGATTTCTACCAAGAAGCCAGATGAGGTTCTGATGGAGATTGCATCGAATCTGTACATCAGTTTGGTACTGCCATCTTAACATATGTCTCCTGGCCTGTGAACATGAGAAATTTTTCCATTTATTTAGGTCTTCTTTAATTTCTTTCAACAATTTTTTATAATTTCCACAGTATAAGTTTTGCACTTCTTTTTTAACAATTCATTCCTAAATATTTTATTCTTTTTGGTGCTATTGTAAGTGTAATTTTTATTTTTAATTGTTCATTGAAAATGTATAGAAATACAATTGATTTTTGTATGCTATTATATGCAAATGACATGCAGTTGATTTTCGTATATTGATCATGTCTCCTGAAACTATGCTGAACTTATTTATTAGTACTAATAACTGAAGAATCTTTAGTGGATTCTTCAGAATTTTCTACATAGATCCTATCATTAGCAAGTAGATTTATTTCTTCCTTTCTAACCTACATGTCTTTTATATCTTTTTCTTGCAATTCCCTGCCTAGAACCACCAGTGCAATGTTGAATAGAAGTGTCAAGAGTGGACATTCTTGTCTTGATCCTAGTCTAAGGAAAAAAGCTTTCAATCACTCACTATGAAGTAAGGATGTCACCTGGGGCTATTTTGTAGATGTTGTTTATCAGGTTGAGGTACTTTCCTTCTATTACTAGTTTGTTGAGTGTTTTTTCATGAGTGTGTTGGATTTTGTCAAATGCTTTTTATGCATCTATTGAGATGGTCATGTAGTATTATTTTTTACTCTACCAATATAATATATTATATTAATTGATTTTCCAACGTTAAGCCAACCTTGAATTTCTGGAATAAATCCCCACTTGGCTGTGATCCATAAGGCTTTTTATAAGTTTATGGATTCAGTTTCCTTGAATTTTGGTGAGAGTTTATATGCATATATTCATAAAAGATACTGATCTATATTTTCTTGAGATGTCTTTGGTTGTGGTATCAGGCTAATACTGGCTTTATACAATGATTTGGGAAGTGTTCCTTCCTCTTCTATGATTTGGAAGAGTTGCTGAAGAATTGGTATTAATTCTCTTTTATATCCTTGATAGAATTTATCAGAGAAGACATCTGGTCCTGGGCTTTTCTTTGTGGGTAGTTTTTTGGTTACTAATTCAATCTCCTTGTCAGTTCTGTGATTTATGTGTCTCTTGGAATCTCTCCATTTCATTTAGATTATCTAATTAAGTGGCATATGATTCATAGTTCATAATATTCCTTTATAATCCCTTTTTTCTATAAGATTGGTATAATATCCCCCTCTTTCTTTTCAGATTCTAGTAATTTGAGTCTTCTTTCTTTTTCCTTTTCTCCCTCTTTTGCCTTTTCAATCTAGCTAAAGGTTTGTCAATTTTGTTGAACTTTAAAAAGAATTTTGGGTTTCATTGATTATTTTCTATTGCTTTTCTATTCTTTAATTGCTCTAATCTTTATTATTTCCTTCCTTCTTGCTTTAGGTTTAGTTGCTCTTTTTCTTCTTGTCATGATATGGAAGGTTAGGTTATTAATTTGAGATCTTTCTTTCTTTAAAAAGATATAGCTATTTTAGAGCTATAAATTTCCCTCTAGGTATTACTTTAGCTGCATCCCATGTGTTGCTATGTTGTGTCTTTATTTTCATTAATCACAAAGTATTTTCTAATTTCCCTTTATATTTCTTCTTTGACCCATTGGTTACTAAGGAATGTGTTAATTTCCACATAGCTGTGAGTTGCCCAAATTCCTTTTTGTTATTAATCTCTAATTTCATTTCATTGTATTAGGAGAACATACTTTGTATTCTTTCTTTCCTTTTAAATGTATTGAAGTTTGTTTTAAGGCCTACCATATGGCCCTCCTTGGTCCTCTTTTCTTAAGCTGTAGCTAAAGAATCCTTAGATCATGAAGAATCTAAATATGAGGGGAAAAGCACTATCCAACTGGGTTCTAAGTCCAGCTTCTCAAGTTGCCAACACTATGAATTTGGAGAGTCCATTTCTTTCATGGGGATTCAGTTTCCCTGTTTGTATAAAGGGGACTAGTTTACACTACAGAGCTCATAAGGCCATATGATTGCTTTTAAATTCCAGTTTTCTCACTAGCTTGAATAAATCCCTTAATCTCTCTGAAGCAAGTTTCCCTATTTCTAAAATGGGGGCAATAATATCTTAATTTGCTGAGTTGTCTTAAGAATGGAATAACATATGCATAATTACTGGCACGTGGTAGGCCCTCAATAAATGAGGGGTGTGTGTGTGTGTCCTATGATGATAGTTGTTGACTTTTGTCTATGGTTCAGGTGAAGGGCCTGATAGATTCACCCTGGCAGCAGAGAAGCAAGTTCTCTGAAGCTGTTTTAGCAGTTGGTTTGGAATCACTTGTCTTTCTCAGTGGTTCCGGCCGATCATGACCCAACAGACTGAGTTCATCTTACACACCACTTCTCTGGCTTTTGCCCTCCCGAGCCACGAACTAGAAGTGAGACATCTCATGGCAGAATTGATCCGAGCCTCAATGAGACTTTTACATAATGATGCTTACTATTTTGTAATCGATGTCTGTTTTCCTCCTTGGAGATCATGATGCTTCATAATTGTTCTCTTTCTACTTACTTAGGCAGAACTTCTCTCTTAGACAGTGTGCAATCAATTTTTCTAAGATGTGGACAACCAGCCAGAGAAACCTGGAACTCAGAATAGTATTGGGACATACTAGGCCATACTCCAGAAAAAAAAAAAAACCCCTCTCATTTTAATGGCCTTAACAGCCAAGTTTGTATCAGCTCCTTGTCTTTAGTCAATCCAGCTCAGCACAAGGCAAACAAGATTGAAATCCAGCAGAAAGAAAGAAGAAATACCTGATCAGAACCCTACACTGTATGTAGATATAAAATCTACCATACAATACTGAACAACATAGGTACATACAAGGGGCTAAACCTGGCGATAGAAGTTAGAGCACCAGACAGAGAGATCTCATAAATATAAAGTAAAAAAGGAAAGGTCATTACTAGCTGATGCTTGCTGAGATTACCCAGATACTGATAAAAGAAAAAGCAACTCAAGTTTGATTGTGGTTTATAGCTCCTGGGTAGAATACCCGAAAGCCCCTAGTGTGGGATGCTATGGTAGGAAATGACGAGGGGAGTGGTAGGCATTGCTCTCGGCATTTAAAATGTTTTTTCTGAAGAAACCTGGCTCTCAGATGTGCCAAAAAATATGAATTTGCTACCAACCTCATTTGGGTGGTGAAGGCGGAGTAGGAAGGAACTAGAAAAAGAAGTTATCTCCACACTCTCTTTCTTTCCTAAAATTAAGTCTGTTAACAACTCCAGTATTTCAATTATTCCCGGTTTTGTTAATACAGGAACACAGTCAAGTATAATTTATTCCTGGACAAAATTTGCCAGGAGTCTACCAGGTGCCCAATCCCACATCCCAGAGAACAGCAAATTCACTAGAGGAACTGGCAGCTCTTCCAAACCTCTCCACTGGACCAGCCTTCCAAATGTGCAGCAGCCACAATGCTTTCCTTGGACCAGCCTCCAAGCTTTTATTAGCTTTTTGCTGTTTTTCTAGGTTAAACCCATTGGAAATTGGATTCCCTTTAAAAAGAAGTCCATTTTGATTGAGAATACAGAGTATATGGTATAATCAAGTCAGGTAATCTCCGGGGCTTTGGATTAAGAATTCTCTGTCCCTAATGTATCATATTAAGCTTGTATTTTGGGTGAGAGGCTAGCAATGATAAATTTGGAAGAACAGAAATGATGTCTGACTTAAGTGTTCAGTAAATCTTGAGGATTCTGGCTTTGTCCTTTCTGCTTGTTTTACATTGACAGGTGTTTCCAGAAAAATGAGTCATATTGTTGAAGGCCAGTATTGGAAGCCAATAAAAAAGGCTGGACTTTTTGGCTCTCGGATACAGTGTGATTTTAGGTTTTTCTCTCTACTACATTAACTATGCATTCCTTAAAGAGTACTTGGAGTCCTGAAATGAATGTAATATGTCAACACTGAACTAAGATCACAAAACTCCTGGAATCATAGCAAACATGTTATTAAGGATCACGCTGAGGATGTGCAAATCAAAAGCAATAATTTAAATACACTCTCAGCTTTTCAGTTCATCCTAAAGATTCAAGTATTGCTCCAGACACAGGGCAACGGCCCCGCCTTCCTCTTCTACGTACTTCTCTGCAGAGCTCAGAGCACTTCCAGATGTGACTTCATTCATTCTCCCGGTAACTACCAGTGCAGGAGAGGAGAGCAAGAGTAATTCTCTCTATAGCACACGTTGAGGAAAATGTGGCTTAGAAAAGAAATTATGTTGGCGTTTCACAGGCTGTCAGGTGGAAAAGTGTGAGCCTCTCACATCTCCTGACTGGGAAAGGCAAGTCTACAGAATGTGGAAGCTGGGAGGTAGCTTCCATGCCATCTAGCACAGTGGTTCCCAATATTTCAAATTCTATATACAAGTAAAATTTCAAAATAATTTTAAGGATTAACTATAAATTTTTTTCCAAAAAAAAAGGACATCTGAAGAGCAATACCTGTCATCTCATGAAAACCAGGGTATTTTAACACCTGGGACCAAACAATTGATAACACCTGGTATAGAAGAAGAAACTTTCAGCTCTAAAGAAGAAAGTAATGGAATTCAGAATAATAAAATTAGAATTAGAAGTGACGTGGAAGATGTAGGTACCCCAGTTATGAATTAGTGTGGTAGAAGAACCACCTCAAAATAAAGAACAGTCTTTCTTAATAAAGGACCTTTGCAACTTTATGTCAACACATGTACACAAACACACTATATATTACTAATTTTTGTCATTTACCATCAAAGATCCGCATCAGTACAAGGGGAGATAGAGGAATTTGGCCTACATCTCTATTTTACTAATGAGAAAATTCAGAGGTGAGAAAGGAAGTAGGGCTACTAGATAAAATACAGGGCACCCCGTTAAATTTGAATCCCAGGCAATATTTGGGGCATACTTCTACTAATTATCTATTATTTATTTGAAATTCCAAATGAACAGGGCATCCTGTATTATTTTTATTTGCTAAATCTGGCAACTTTAAAAGGAAGTGGCTTGTTGTTACTTGATTTGAAGTAACTGTTGCTTAATGGTAGAATCAGGAGAAATTAGTTCTGACTCCAGTGATTTTAAAAACAATACATTGTATTATCTTTTAATACATCATAGTCCCGCCCTAATTCAACACAACCAGTCAATGGTACTAATTCATGGTTTTAATGCCTACCGTCTTCAACCCCCACCTCTAATTCTAATTCTGTTTTTCTGTTACTTCACTCTTTAAACCCCAAAGTTTTGCCGTGGCTGGTGTGGCTCAGTGGATTGAGTGTTTGCCTGCGAACCAAGGGGTCACTGGTTCAATTCTGAGTTAGGGCACATGCCTGGGTTGCGGGCCAGTTCCCTGGTGGGGGGCGTGCAGGAGGCAACCAACATTGATGTTTCTCTCCCTCTCTTTCTCTCTCCCTCCCCCTCTCTAAAAATAAATAAATAAAATCTTTTAAAAAATAAACCCCAAAGTTTCTTCTCCCTCTCAACCTGCAGTTCTCAATTTTTTTGGTGTCAGGATTCTTTACTTTTAAAAATAACTGAGGATTCCAAAGAGTTCTTATGTTTGTGGGTTATGTCTGTCAGTATTTATTATACTAATACTGAAATTGAGAAAATTATGTGTATTTATTATTTTAAAATAGTTAGCCTATTACATGTTAATATGAATAACATTCTACTTAAAAACTATATTTTCCAAAACAAAAAATAACAGCAAGTGGGAATGCTTTATATTTTTGCAAATCTCTTTAATGTCTGGTTTTAATAAATGACAGAGGATTCTGATATCTGTTTCTGTATATGATTTGCTGTGAAATAATTTGGTTGAGGCATAGGAAGAAAAAGCAGCCTCATACGGACATGCAATTGAAAAAGAGAGAAGTGTTTTAAGTCACCTTTGAGATAATTTTGGCTATTTTATTTTGATGATATGCCAAAAATTAACAAGTGGTAGTTACTTAAATGTTAGTTGCAAAATAGAATCTGAAATCTCATCAATAAACGTTTGGTACTCGGTTACATTAAAGTCACTGGTCTCTCACGCACTATGAATGGTTCATTTATCCATGAATGATTTTGTACCATCACTCATTGGTAACTTGGAAAATATTTGTTCACTGAGTTATGTAGAGCTTCTAAATGTTGGCACATTGCATTACACAATGCCAAAAAATCATGTTACTATCGCTATTGATATGATTTTTAAAAGTCTTAAAGTTTTCCAAAATTCTATTTTTGCTTAGAAGCTGCACTTTAATTATTGGCAACAAATACTGTATTAGTTGCTGGCTCCCTTTCTCCGTCATTGAAAAAAAAATGTCTTCCAAATCTGAGTAACCATAACTTTTCTCTCAGTAGTTTTTTCAAGTAAGAATAAGGTTTTGTGAAAAAAAACAGCTAGTTCAACTTGCAACGCAAACAACTGCCCAATACGTTCCTTGAGATAGCGTCCTTCTTTGGTGCAGAGCAGAAGTGCTTTACGTACTTTTCGTTACGCAGACCATTTACATGGTGCTGTACGCAAGAGTTGAGATTTAATGAAAGTAATAATTTTTACTGCTTCATCAAGGATATTCTCAAGTGAAACTGGGTGTTTCCATTTGCGGTTGTTTTGTCTTCCTTTTCACTGTGAGAGTGTGTTGATGAAGAATGCAACGATTACCATTTTATCTCTCATTCCTTTTGACCATCAGTGCAAATGTCAACGTAGTGAAAAAGCAAATGATGTCTTAGCATTGTTATAAAAAGTTGTTTTGCTTTATGGGCCCCCTAAAAGGATCTTGGGAATTCCCGGGGTCCCTCCAAGTTGAGATCCACTGCTCTACATCACCTTTGTTCTATCACACCCACAGCCAATTGAAAGCCTGAACAAGGGACTCATTAAATCCAAAACTCACTGGGAGGGCCAACCCCATTTTTCCCACTAGTTAACAACGTGCAGACCCTGCAGAGAAGCCTCAGAAGTCACTTTCTTTCTAAATTACCAGAAGATAGCTGCAGCCTACGTGGAGGAAACTAGACTGTGAACTGCTCCCAAACACATACTGTTTCTTGGGCCGAGAATATTCCTTGACTCTTCCCTACCAACTACTACAGGACCTTCAAGTTTCAGCAGACGCATTAACTCCTCTGGGAAGCTTTCTCAAATCCCCTAAGACTGTACTCCCACAGCATTGTGTTTCCCATCAAGGGGAAGGGTTCGGCTGGAGGGAGGGAGAGAACAGCATTGTTAAGGGCCTACCATATTTCGGTCACCATGCAGGCTATTTAACATTGAATGCTCACCAGAACTTTGCGAAATGATTTCATAGACGAGGACACCAAGGTTGAGAGGTTGAGGAATGTAGCCGGGAAGAGGAAGAACTGTCCGACTCCAAAGCATACGTTCTTTGCATTTGATCATGGCTGAGTTTTTATTGCTTAGACAAATCTGATTAGTTAACAACACTTCCCATCTAATCATTTATGAAAGGATTTAAGTCAATAATCTCTGATTCCTTTTAGCATTACACTTATAAAATTTAAAAATTGCATTAAAAGTTTATAAATCTTGGCTTTTTAAAGAGGAACTGATCTTTTATTTGGCAATCTCTATAGAGATAATCATAATTTTTTACATTTTGCTGAAAACCCGAGAGGCCAGGAGAAAGGCTGAAATGGAGGTGGGGTAGGGGAGGAGCAGAGGAAGGAAAGATATATTCAGTGCATTTGTTGAAATCACCAGATGGCTGGAGGCTGAAATTTAAAGTAAAGTCATACTATTGGAAAAGCTAGGAATAACTACACTTCCGAAATCTAAGGGCATAATTTTGAAAATCAAGGTGGAGAAATTTGTCCTACCAAAAAATCAAGATCTATTATAAAGCTATAGTAATTAAGACACAAAAAGCATAGACTACAAAGAAAAGGTTAATAAATGTGACTATTTTAAATATTAATTCTTCAGTTTATCAAATGAAACACCATAGAAAAGCTGAACAGGCAAGATACCAACTAGAAAAAGACTTGTACACACAGAACCAACACAGGGTAAGTGTGCAAGACAATTGTAACTGAATAAAAATAAATTAATTAAAAAAAAGAATTTCTATAAATCTGTATAAAAAAGACAAATAATCCCCATGTCCTCCAAAAGGACAAAAGCTATAAGCTTATATTTCACAGAGGATGAAACATGAATGGCCAATAAATAAGCAGCTATTAAATCTCCGTAAGTAATTAGGGAAATGAGAGTTCACATCCGTCAGGTTAACAAAAATTAAAAGTGTTGGAATACTAAGTGTTGATGAGATACTGACACAGTACCTGATGGTGAGAGTATAGTTTGGTTAAACCACTTTGAAGAATAAACTGGTAGTAAACAGAAAAAGTGAATATTCGTTTACTTTCGAGATACGATCCAGGAAACTCTTGCACATGCGCACAAACAGATATGCACACATGCGCACAAACAGATATGCACGAGAATGTTCCTACTGGCTAGGTTAATAACAGCAAACAATAATAAACAAGCTAAATGTCCCCCAACCTGAAATTCATAAATACGGTGTGACCATGCTCTGTCATACCAGACAGCAGTGAAAATGTACGAGTTGGAGCTAAATGTATCAACGTGGATGAATCGCAGACACAAAATTTTGAGAGAAAAAGCAAGTTTCATAACAATACTCACAGTATAACAACACTTATATAAAGTTTTAAAAAATGGATACTACTCCTATCTATTGTTTAGGGATACACACCTCACTGCCTGCAAACGATAAGCACCAGGAGGATGCAAACGGGGAGGCAGGCACACAGAGGGCTTCGATTTTATTGCAAATGTTTCATTTCTTAAGATAGGCAGTGAGTAGAGGTGTTTGTTGCATTGCTTTTTACAGGGGTTTGTATATGTCATAATACACTTTCAAAAACCCAAGGGCAAATGTCTAAAGAGTCATCCTTTAGGTATACCAACAATACAAATATATTCTCTAGGCAGCCAAGAACTTTTTTTCTATATTCAGAATATTGGATTTTAACTATTGCATGGCACTCAAGAATAGTTTTAGGCAAAATAACACAAAACCTCATTCTCAGTAGTTAAGTTTCACATTATGTGCCTTCTGGATTAAACTAATGCAATGCGGAATCCAGCTCGTGTCACGTGAGGTCAGGGGGAGAAAAAGTAATGATACCTGGAAAACAGCGCGGGAAACAGGCCCTGTGCACATAGGTTATTTGTTCAGGCTTGTAGCAAGCAGTAAGGGAAACATGAAAATACCTGGCCATAAATTGTCATGTAAAAGACAAAGAGAAACTCTGGAATATTATGAAACTATAAATTACTTCTGCTGAAAGGGTAGAATTTGCAGTATCCCCTTAACCGAGCTTTCACCTCCCCACTTGTGACAGAACAACTCCTGTTCTTTGGAGAAAAACACATGAAATAAATGTAAAACCCGAGAGGGAAATCATCTAATGTGTACACCACCTGCCTAATAAAATGAGAATAAATTTGGCTTTTTGGCTAAGTAGATTTACTTATGTTTTAACTTAGTTAGAGGCACACGCCATCTAAATTACATATATATTTTTATTTCAAAAAGCCAACGTGAAGGGACAAAAAATAACTTCAGGATGTTTAAATGAGTTGCTTTCAAAGTAGACACCATACAATAGAATTCATACTTCTAAAATAAACCACAGTCAGCTCTTAGTTTTACATGGAACGACGTCCATTTATTAATAACACTAATTGGATTCTGAAACAGCACAGTGTGGGGACGCCAGCTCAGTCCTGGGACCTCCAACCTGTAAATGCTGAAGCACAGGGCCGCACCGCCATATACTTTTGCTCCAGACATGCCAGCAGCTTAGCTACGGAGCTAATGGCTTCAGGTACCAAACAATGACTCTTAAAAGTAAACATCTCTGCTCTTTTAAAACTCTCTTTCTCCCAAATCCTAGAAGGTGGCAGTCCTCGTGAAGAGCTACCTGCAAAATCCGTCCTTTGAAGAAATACACAAATGAGTCAATCCCTGTTAAAGGATTTGCTAAAAACAAAGTTCCAGGAAGCCACGTAAAAATGATTTGTGAGGGTGCTTGGTGCCTGACATTTAAAAAAAATACCCTTTCTATGCCCCATTTCAAAAAAAATGCATCTGCAGGCAACTTGACTGCTATTTAAGGCTAAATGCTGGTCTCAGATGTGTATTTGAGGCGTCTGCTCAATCTGGAGTTTACTATAGCCAAGATCTAAACCATAAAAATAGAGTTGGTAATGAAAACAGGGAAAACGTCAGAGTCAGAGCCAGATGCCTATCCTGACTCCTCCAGCACCTTTCACTTATGAGTCGTGACTGCCAAACGGAGCGGCGAGGGCCTCTTCCCTGGCCAGTGGGATTCGCTCTGCGGGAGCCCTGCAGCACCTTGGAGCTGTTGGGTTTTGCAGTTGTCTTTGGTACGACATGAAGCTAGAACTTCAAAAACCCATGCTGAGGTGTTGCTTTGGCTCAATTCACTATATTAGATGATACAAACAAGTATATATTTCCCAACACTCTGTATTCTGTACAAGAGAGAGAATGGCCGGGATTTGAGTGTCAAAATAGAACCTCTTTTGGTACCGATTGGTTTTTATTTTGATTGTTGGGAAGAGAAATTACAAGAAGTTATTTCAACAAGTATTTACTCTGAAAAATAATAGCCATCGGGTTTTTTTTTTTTGAGGGCTTACCAGTTAGCCACTCTGCTTAGTGCTTTTCTGACCATGAATTGTGTGATCCTCTTAACATTTTCAATAATGTGACTATTATCTCTGTTTTATAAATGAGAAAACTGAGGCCCTGAAGTTAAGTAATCAGATCTAGGTCACGAATTTACTAGGTGGCAAACATTAAAACCATTTGCACTACACTATAATGCTTTTTCAGAGTTGTTTTCTACGTGAACCACTAAACACTTGGATCTGTTAAAACACATCTTGTTCCCCTAAACAATGCACTGCAGAGGCAGGTACCGAAACTCCATTCTGTACTGAGGATAAAGTGCGAGGCAGTTGGTTATTTGGTTTAACATTACACTGTAAGGAAGAGCTGTGGGCTTGACTTGACCCTTTGACTCTACTGCTATAAGAAAGTTATAAAATACTCCTTATATGACTCCTTATTCTACCCCTGTGTTTGATCTGACAGCAGTAGTTTACAAAGCCTCCTTTGTTTCAAAACAATGTTAAGTCATAGAAGGGAGAAAATTAGTCCCCACCCTACCAAAGTCATGTACAAATAAAGTGGCTAAAAATACCCCCCCCCCAAAAAAGTATGAGCTCTTTTTAGAATTCACTGAAAGAATTATTACAGTATCTATATCCCTTTCCATCAACCTTCCCATCTGGAATTTATTTTTTAGGCACTCATTGCTTCTCACAGGTTCAATGTTACTCATTTCACACCATTTAACTATTGAAAGCACTTGAAATTCCGGACCCTAGAAGCAGAGCCCGTGTCTTTCCCCGTGATGCAGCTAATGTGTCAGACTTGTAAAATAGCTCTTAGTGGCGGTCCTCCATTTAGAGAAAGACGGAAACTAGCTTTAAATACTTAGAGCTTTAATATCTAGTCCATTATACTGAAGCAGGGTCTTGTAAAGAGTCAATTATGGGATACTTCTGATTTGATCCACATGCAAGGGAAATCCGCTTCTTTGCCTTTAAATCCCTGTTGTAAGTGTCTTGTTTAAATAATTAGTGACACTTTTTCTTTGATCAAATTGATTCATATTGTTATTCTTCTATGCTAACTTAAAACTTAATCCATGTAAAAATCTAAGGCAGATTTAAATGTTTCATGGAGGAAGCTTTCCGCCAAGATGGAGTTTTCCAGAAAATATTAATCGTTTGAAAATAAATTTATTTTTCTATTAGGGACTTGTGAGTCAGTCACAAGCCAAGATGGCAATGTTACTTTTTTGTATGTGATGTATTTCATACACGCGCACACACACAATACATAATACATGCTTAATAGCATGTTTAAGCAACTAACATTATAGAGAACTCAAGGCAATGGAGGTAATCTCATATTATGGCTTGGGGCTAAAAAGTTCATGTGGGTTTGCGACAAGCTGTCAAAGGGTTAATATTCTTAATATTAATTTATTCACAAGTGAAAAATTGATAAGTACAAATAAAAACAAAATGCCAGACTTTACTTATCAAATTCATATCTTTAAAAATTGCAGTTGGTCAGGGCACTGGGAAACTGATCCTCTCATGAGCTACTGGTGGTTATTAAATAATAATTCTGAAAGGCTTTTAGAAGTAACTTACCAAAGACCTAGGAAATGCACATTATGTTTGATCCAGCAACGGTACTAGCAATTTAGGAATCTAGTCTCAGGAAATCATCACAATAAGAATTTAGTTTATAGAGGTATTTCAACACTGAGAAATATTGGGGAAAATTTTAAAGTACAACAGAAGATTGATTAAATACATTATATACTTTTATTCACCATTGTATCCCTAATATTTACCTAGTATTTATTGAACAAATGAAGGAATATATATCCTTTTAAAAGGGATAGTGTACACAAATATTTTTATGTTAGGGCAGATGATCACAATATAAAATGCCATTTTTATTTTTTAAATGCACATATGTGAATTAAAAAATTGGCAGGTTATATATCAAAATATTAATAATGTTTCTTTGGGGGGCTTATAGGTTAATTTTTATTTTCCTTTTCTGAATATTCTGGATTTTCTATAATAAACATGATTGCTTTTATAAGGGTGTCATTACAAATATTTATGTAAATTTTAAAGTATTTATACAAGAAATATATTCTCACAAAAATTTTACAAATATGTAAGTAGGTAACATAAATATTGAAAAGTTCTTTCTTCTTTTTTCTACCCCCAATTCTAATCCCTTTCCAAGATGTAGTTACTATTAATAGTTTGGAATATCCTTCTTGATCATTTTTCTACATATTTAATTTTATATATGTGTTTATATTTTTGATTTTTAAAATTATGTTTATAAATGAGATTGCATTTCATGAATCCAGAGAACCAAAGTCTACTTAACTCCATGAATATTTGTATTTCTCTTTTGTATTTTGCTATTATAAACAATGCTTCAATAAACACCCTTATACATATTTCAACACATGCTGGCTTAAGTATTAGTCTCGGATAAAAACCAAGAAACCGAAGTGATAGGTTGATGAGAATGGTTAATGAGAACTTAAAGTCAGTCTCAATGATTCATGTGAGTGCCTGCCTATTGCCCACACTCCCTGCAGTGGACATTACCCCCTTTTTTTTCCAGGTCAATCAGATGAGCAAAAAAGTTGCATCTCGTTTTGCTTTTCCTGATTGCTAGTGCATGTGAACCTCTTTTCAAATCTTAATTGGTCATTTTAATTTTTTCTGTCAATTGCCCTTTTTATTTTTGGTCTATGATTTCTCTAATTGCTTTATGGTACTCTTTATATTTTGAACATTCCCATTATTTATTACATATGTTGCAAATATTTTCTCCCTGCCATTTTTTCTTACCCTTTTCATAAAAAATGGAGGTATAATTTACATATGGTAAGTATACAGCTCGATTTTATAAAAGCTCACTTTTGTGTCATTTTTAAACACTGTGTTTTCAGTTGTACAGAAGTTTTTATTTACTGTCAATCTATTTTATGGTTTCTAAATTTTCATCATGCTTAGGAGGGACTTCAACAGATCAAATTTAGAATATTTTTTTAGTTCTGGCTGGTGTGGCTTAGTGGTTTGAATGCTGGCCTGAGAACCAAAGGGCAGCCAGTTCAATTCCCATTTAGGACACATGCTTGGGCTGCAGACCAGGTCCCCAGTAGGGGGCGCGTGAGAGACAACCACACTGATGTTTCTCTCCCTCTTCCCCTATCTCTCTAAAAATTAATAAATAAAATTTAAAAATAAAATTAAATTAAAAAAGAATATTCTTTTATATATTTTCTGATATTTTTATTTTCTATATTTAGCTTTCTAATCTATTTAAATTTAGTTTTGTATTTGATGTGAGGTGGTGATATGCTTGTTTTATCTTTCTAAGTTGACAGTTACCTCAGCAGTATTTGCTCACACATTTGAAATACATTTCTATCATAACTAAGTTTCTTTGTATGAATGTGTCAGTTTCTGAGCTATATATTTGTTTCCCTAACATAATTGTCTAGCCTTGCAAAAGTGTCACAATGTTTTATTAACATAGGTTTACACTATATTTTCATATCTGGCAAGGCTACCCCCCCCATGTCATCAAATAGTTTTCTTATGGTCCTATTCAGTTTCTCTTCAATAGATCATTGATAATCAGCTTGTCAGCTTACATTAAAAAATACTTACTGGGACTTTGACTGGGAATGCATTGAACGTATGGGGAAACTGAGGATAACTGACATCTTTACAATGTTGGGTCTGCCAATCCAAGAATGTGGTATTTATGTTCATCGATTCTTCTTTTAAATGACTTTCATTGAAGTTCAGTAGTTTATCTAGGTCATCCACATTTCTTGTTAGGTTTATTCCTAGGAATTTATTTCATGTAATTGCCGGGATATAAGAAATCTATTGATTTTCTATATTGATCTTTAATTAACCATTTTGCTAAATTAGTTTCTCTTATTAGTTTTAGAGCTATTGATTCTTTCTAAGCAGACTCTCATGTGGTCTACAAACAATGCAATTTTTGTCTCTGTTTCCAATATTTATCATTCCCATTTTTTTCCTTTTCATATTGCATTGGCTTTCAATATATCATTATAGCAGTTTTTGTGGGCATCCTATCTTGTTCCTGATTTTTTAAAAAAGATTTTATTTATTTATTTTTAGAGAGAGGAGAAGGGAAGGAGAAAGAGAGGGAGAGAAACATCAATGTGTGGCTGCCTCTTGAATGTCCCCTACTGGGGACCCGGCCTGCAACCCAGGCATGTGCCCTGACTGGGAATCGATTCAGTGACCCTTCAGTTCCCAGGCTGGCACTCAGTCCACTGAGCCACACCAGCCAGGCCTCTTGTTCTTGATTTTGAAGGAGATGCTTACATGTTTGCTGTGGATTTCTAATCGATAAACTCTATCAAGTTAAGGATATTTACTTCTATTCCTAATTTACTAAAAATGGTTATTTTTGTTTGTTTAATGAGGAGTGGTGCTGAGTTACATGAAATGTTCTTTTTTGAGGTGGGGACTGTTGCAATTACCTTCTTTTTCTCTCTTAATCTGATCATTTGTAGAATATTAAGTTATATTTGCATGCCTGAGATAAATCCTAATTGGACATAATCACTTATCTTTTAATATATCACTGGGTTTGCTTTTTAAAAATATTATTAAAAGTTTTGAATTTTACATAAATGACACTGGCCTATATCTGAGCGTATGCGGCCCTTCTCTAGTTGTGGTTTTAGCTTAGGAGGCTGGGTTAGACAGGTTTAATCCATTCCCTACGTTCCAGAGCACTTTATCTATCAAAAGGAACAGTGTTGTCTTTAAGGCTTAGTAGAATTCATGTTAAAAAACTAGGTTTGGAGTTCTGGCCAAGATGGAGGGGTAGGTAGAAACCCTTCACCTCCTTGCACAGCCAAAAGGAGGATAACCAATCTAAAATCAATAAACACCCAGAAGTGCCAGAAAATCAAACTGCATGGAACTCTGACAACCAAGGAATTAAAGAAAAAAATCCATCAGAACAACCAGACCAGTAAGGCGGCAGACTGCATGGGCCAGCCTGTGGAGCAAAACTGAGGCGAGGCTGCAGACTGGGCGAGCGGGACTGCCTGCAGCCTGGCACCAGCGGGCTGCACAGGCGGGGATGACTTAAGGGGAAGCTGAGACTCAGAGTTGATATGGTGGTTGCTATGGTGGGAGAAACTCTCAGTCTCACACAAAAGTCCCTTGAAAAGTGCGCTAGAGACAACCAGGCAAGCTGCATTGTTCCCTCTCTGTCCCCTCCCCCACAAGCATTGCTGCAGGAGGGTTGCCCTGCCAGGGTGAATTCCTAAGGCCCCACCCCCTTACAACTTACCAACTGCGCCAAGACAAAGAAATATGCCCCAATTGAAAGAACACAGCAAAACTTCAGGAAGAGAGCTAAGCAATGAGGAGATAGCCAACCGAGCTGATGGAGAATTTAAAACCCTGGTAATCAAAATGCCCACAGATCTGATTGAGCTTGGTCAAAAAATGAAAAAACAAATGAAAGATACCCACAATGAAATAAAGCAAAATATACAGGGAACCAACAGTGATAGGAGGGAAACCAGGACTCAAAGCAATGATTTGGAACAAAAGGAAAAAATAAACATCCAATGGGAACAGAAGGAAGAAACAAGAATTCAAAAAAGTGAAGAGAGACTTACAAACTTCTGGGACAACCTGAAACATTCCAATATCTGAATTACAGGGGTGCCAGAAGGAGAAGAACAACAGCAAGAAACTGAAAACTGATTTGAACAAATAATGAAGGAAAACTTCCCCAATCTGGCAAAGGAAATAGACTTCCAGGAAATCCAGGAAGCCCAGAGAATCCCAAAGAAGTTGGACACAAAGAGGAACACACCAAGGCACATCACCATTAAGCTACCCAAGATTAAAGATAAAGAGAGAATCTTAAAAACAGAAAGAAAAAAGGAGACAGTTGCCTACAAAGGAGTTCCCATAAGACTGTCAGCTGATTTCTCAAAAGAAACCTCACAGGCAAGAAGGGGCTGGAAAGAAGTATTGGAAGTCATGAAAGGCAAGGACCTACATCCAAGATTACTCTATCCAGCAAAGCTATCATTTAGAATGGAAGGGCAGATAAAGTGCTTCCCAGATAAGGTCAAGTTAAAGGAGTTCATCATCACCAAGCCCTTATTATATGAAATGTTAAAGGGACTTATCTAAGAAAAAGAAGACCAAAAATATGAACAGTAAAATGACAACAAACTCACAACTATCAACAAATGAACCTAAAAGAAAAGAAAAACAATGAAAACAAAAACTAAGCAAACAATTAGAACAGGAATAGAATCAGAGAAATGGACATCACGTGGAGGGATTTCAGTGGGAAGGGGGAAGGGAAGAACGGGGGGAAAAGGTACAGGGAAGAAGCAGCATAATTAGTAGGTGTAAAATAGATGGAGACAAAAAATGGTATAGGAAACAAAGGACTCAAAGAACTTATACGTACAACCCATGGCCATGAACTAAGGGGGGGGGGCAATGCTGGAGGGTTGGGGGACAAGGCAGAGGGGGGATAAAGGCAGAAAAAATTGGGAAAATTGTAATAGCATAATCAATAAAAAATACTTTAAAAAACAAAACCAAAAAAATAGGTTTGATGTTTTCTTACAGGATGACTTCTTACCACTTTTAAAATTTCTTTTATTGTTGATGTATTAAATTGTTTTTATCTTGTGGACTAGATCTTGCTAAATTATACTTTTCTAAAAAGACTTCCATTCCATTTAGATTTTCAATTTTTGCTATTTAAGCACAACTTTAAATCTTTTCTAATGTGTATGTCTGTATTTTTTTTTCTGGATCAGATTGGCCAAAGCTTTGTATATTTTATTGGTCTTTAAAAACCCTCCAATTTTTTTTTTTGGTTGGATCTATTTATTTGATCATCACATTAATTTCTGCTTTCATGATGACAAATTGTCTCCTTCTTTTAGGGTTTATTTGCCTCCTTACTTCTCTGAGTTGAATACCTAATTAGTTCAATTTAAATCTTTCTCTTTTTTTTGAAATAGTTTTATTTTATTTTATTTTAGAGAGAGGAGAAAGAAAGGAGAAGGAGAGGGAGAGAAACATTGATGTGAAGGAGAAACCTGGACTGGTTGCCTTCTGCAAGCGCCCCAACCAGGTACGGAGCATGGAGCCTGAAACTCAGGCATGTACCCTGACTGGGAACCGAACCGGACACCTCTCTGTTTGAGGGGTGATGCCCAACCAACTGAGCCATGCCAGCCAGGGCAATCCTTCGTGTTCTCTAAGAAATGCAGCTAAAGCTCTAGAATTTCCTTCAAATTTCACTTCATATCTACCAGATATGTTTTGTCTTTATTGGTTTCCATTTCTGGATAATCTGTGATTTGATATAATAGCAGTGTTTAATTTTTTTTGCACAGAGATTTGGGGGGATACCCTTTAATGATTAATTTCTAATCACTGTTTTTACTGAATTTTTGTCAGAGATTTGTGGAATGAATGATTTTTGTTATTCTGGTATTTCTTAAAATTTCCATTGTAGTTTACTACATGGCTAAATTCTAAGAATTTTCTATGACTATGAAAATAGGTGTATTTTGTCTTTGTTGGGTATATATAATATTCTATGTGTATCATTTAGAGAATGCTTGCTTGACTGTGTAATTTAAATCCTTCTCTATATCTTCTCTTTTTGTGTGTGTACTTGATTATGTGATTTTTCAGACAGGTTGTTAGAATCTCCCACTAACTCTCACAAACAGATTTGTGAATTTCTCATTGTATTTCTACCAATTTTAAAAAATATTTTATTTATTTATCTTTAGAGAGAGGGGAAGGGAGAGAGAGAGGGAGAGAAGCATCAGTGTGTGATTGCCTTTCGTGCGCCCTCAACTGGGGACCTGGCCTGCAACCTAGGCATGTGCCCTGACTGGGAATCGAACCGGCAATCCTTTGGTTTTCAGGCTCAATCCACTGAGCCACTCCAGCCAGGGTCAATTTTTAGTTAATATTGTGTATTTCAAAACTATGTTTATAATTAATAAAAGTTCAAAATTTTTATTTCTTTTTGGTGCATTGTACTTTTCATCAATGTGAAAAATCCTTCTTTGTCCTTTTGGTTACTTCTCACTTTTTAGAATGAAACTAATATTTTGTCTGAAATTACTATTGCTGTATCTACTTTCTTTCTGTTAGCATTGACATGGATATATTTTTTGCATTTATTTATTTTAAACTATCTTTACTATTTTATTATACATGTTTCTTATAAATAGCATATAGTAAAATGTTTGGAAAACCCAACTGGATTTTCTATTCTTTAATTGGAGAATTTAACTTATTTACATTAATTGCTATTAGTGGTGTACTTAGGCTTAATCCTGCTACCTTATTTTATGTTTTCTATTTACTACGATTTCTTACTTTTTTCTTTCTTTGTCTTTAATGCTTCTGTTGGATTGATTCAGTTTTTCTTTTTCCCTTTATTGTCTGGGAAACTCTATGTTACATTTTTCTAATGGTTACTCTTACATATTTAACATGGATTTAAAATGATCTGAATAGACACTTCTCCAAGGAGGACATACAGATGGCCCGTAGACATATGAAAAGATGCTCAACATCACTAGCCATCAGAGAGATGCAAATTAAAACCACATTGAGATATCACCTCACACCTGTCAGAATGGCCATCATTAATAAATCAACAAACAACAAGTGTTGGTGAGGATGTGGGAGAAAGGGAACCCTAGTGCACTGTAGGTGGGAATGCAGGCCGGTGCAGCCACTGTGGAAACAGTATGTAATTGCCTCAAAAAACTAAAGATGGAACCGCCTTTTGACCCAGTGATTCCACTGCCAGGACTGTACCCTAAGAATCCCAAGTCGCCAATCGCTATTTACAATAGCCAAGTGCTGGAAACAGTGTAAGTGCCCATCAGTAAATGAGTGGATCAAAAAACTGTGGTAAAAAATAAAAATAGAATTAAAAAACTGGTACATTTACACAGTGGAATACTGTGCAGCAGAAAGAAAGAAGGAACTCCTACCTTTTGTGACAGCATGGATGGAACTGGAGACTATTATGCTAAGTGAAATAAGTCAGTTGGTGAAAGACAAATACTATATGATCTCACTTATATGTAGAATCTAATGAACAATAAACTAACAAACAAAATAGAACCACAGGCATGGAGACGTGGACCAGACTGACGGTGACCAGAGGGGACGGAAGAGGGGGATAACGGTGGAAAGAAGGGGAAGGGACTAGACAAAGAGCATGTATGAATGACCCACGGGCATGGACAACAGTGTGGGGATTGACTGTGGGAGCCTGGGGTGGGATGGGCAGAGGAAGGCAAAGGGGGAAAAATTGGGACAACTGTAACAGAATGGCAATAAAAAAATGATTTAAAAATTTAAAAAATAAAAAAAATAAAAGTACTCTGGAAAAAATAAAATAAAAACCCGCATCTCAAAATCTAAATAAATAATTTTTTTCTGTTGTTTTTCTATCAATTAGTCTGTATATCCACACACTTTTTGCCCCCAACAACACGAGAGTCTCAACAAGCATTCATTCACTTTCCTCTACTTTCATCTTTCCCCTTCTGTTGTCCATCCTGAAATTATGTTATTTTAGGTGCAGGTAGTAATTAATTATTTTTCATCATCCATGAACATCATTAAACTTACTTCAGGTTTGTTTCTTTGCTTATCACTTTTTAAAAATATCTTTTATATTCCTTTGAATTCCTTTGGTGGGAGAAGCAGCTGAGTTACATCTTTTAGTAATTTTCTAAAGAGAAGGCTTGCGGGTGATAAGCTAGCTTCCAAGTCTTATCATGTCTGAGAATGTCTTAATTTTGCACTCTCCCTCCACTTAAATGTGAACTTAGCTGGAAATAAGATTTTAGCTTTAAAATAATCTTCCCTCGTTGTATTCAGATATTGTTTCATCGTCTTTTGGCAGCTAGCCTTAGTAACGAAACATATAACAGCAAGTTGATACCTAGTCCTTAGTAGGTTATTTGTTTGTCCCCACCTTATCCTTTGCATTCTGAGCTTTTTCTTTATCCTTGGTACTCTGATGCAGGCCCTTGCAATCTGAAAGCTTCCATTTTTCCTTTAGATCTAGGAAACTTTCTTCTATTATTTCTTGGATTATTTTCTTTTATCCTTTGTATTCTCTTTCAGGGATGCTTTAAAATGGGTAATCTGGTTAGCTTTTCCTTCTTTTGAATATGTTTTCTTACATTTTACAATTCTGGGGGGAGGGGACGTATACACATAATCAGATCACAGTTTTAATCCCATCTCTAGGTGCATTATGAGGGAAATTTAAAAACAAATTTCAAATTACACCTTTAAATGTGATTGAATTGGGCTCTGGCTATCTCCTCAAAGGATCTTACTTGTCTACCTTTGGATGGACTCCCTCCAGAGAATCTTACAATTTTTTTTACTCATTGAACCAGTGTTTATTTAGCGCCTAATTGTTGTCTGGCATTGTTCTAGGTCCTGAGGGTCCAAAGTTGAAAAAAAGGCACGAGTTTATGGTCTGGCATAGTTTCTCAATCTTGGTACTTTTATATTTGTTTATTTATTTATTTATGTTTACATCTCTAACCATACATCAGTTATTCCACAGTGAGGCGGTACCGCATGGTGGCTGAACGCTGTCTCTGAAAGTCAGACCACATGGGTTTGAATTCTGGCTCTATTATTTATTGGGTCATCTTGGGCAAGTTACTTAATTTCCCTGTGCCTTAGTTTTCTATCTATAAAGTGAGGATAATGCCAGTACCTTTCTCGTTGGGTTGTTGTATTAAATAACACTGGCACAGCACTTAGCACTCAATAAATTTTAAACATTCTCAATAAATGTTACTTCTTATCATTCCACACATCACCATCAGCCTGAGGTTTTTTAACACATACTTTGTAGATTTCTTTTTCCTTATTAATTCTTGTTCAGAATGATCTTGGAGAGAATGACTGTTGAAGATTATGAGAAGCTGAAGATACCCCTCCAAACCACCTTCATGGTATTTGGACCGAGTTTAAATAGATATTACCAAGAAAAGGGGTCAGTAGCAAATAGCAAGGTATCAATAGCAGATTTAAAAAATACTTATGGTAATTGTTATTCATCTCAGCTTCAGATATTAAAAATAATTAAAAATAGAAGATAAATGACTGTTGAATATAAGGAAAAAGCTGAGAAACAAGCACTGAATCGACAGAGACTGTAATTGTTTTAAAGAAAGTATGTTCCTTCTCATAAAATTCATATGGGGAGAAACTGACATACGTGAAAGCAATTTAGATTTACTTTGGATATAATTACACAATTTCACAGTATTATTTTTGCCATCGATTGCTCTCCCAATACCCCCTTTTCTGTCACAATCACAAGAGGCGAGCAGACACATCTGAAGAGTTAGAGGAGGGGACATATCAACTCTCCCGCAATGAGCTCACGTGGAAGCATTTCCCCTCGTCTCTGTGCCCCTTCCTTCGTCTCAGAAAGGGACAACACGCTAGAAACGTGCTTTTGCAAGTCTTGGCAACCTGAGGATTTCTATCTGTGAGTGGATCAGGAGGGAATCTTGAGTCCTCTTAATTTGGTGAAAATTTCTTCCATTTCTGCCCAGCAAAGGCGGCCAATTGCCCCCACAAAAGGCCAGGTATCTCAGGCTGTCATTCTCACCATCGCAATCAGTCCTGGTCTGAAAAGTAGGCCTGAGAGGAAGGAGCCCTACCCTTTCCCGTGGATCTTGCCTGGGATGATGATCAGTCTTCATGCTCCCGTGGATGACTTCAGAACTCACGGGATCATACGAGCCGCGTACCAGCAGGTCTCGGACAATTTTCTTATACTTTCTCACCTTGTCGGGGTTCTCACAGGCCATAGCTCCCAGGCCTCTCATTGTGATGTGACACTTTCTAGCACTGGGATCCCAGCTCTTTCTGCCAAGATGGAAAAACATTCTTCAGAGGCTCCAGCTTCTGGAACCTCAGTTTCTAGGTGACCTTAGGAAAAAAAGGCATCATTGATGTCCTTTACTTTTTGGGCCAGGAGGTGGGGATGGAAAGGGGCTGGCCCAGGATTCTTCTCTGCGTTTGGTCCATGGAATTAGAATCTCTTGCTCTGAGCTCCAGTGCTGGGGGAGCAGCTTGAAAGGTGCCTGCGATATACAGGGAGGAACTGAACTGTCTGGCTTCAGGGTGAGAGCTGGGTGGCAGCTTCCTCCCAGACAGAAGTGCTGGCAGAGGCCATTGTCCCTTTGCTGAGCCCTTCCCACAGGGCCAGAAGGTGGGTGCCATACCTGAGTGTCCATCAACCTCAGCCTTGGTACTATTGACATTTTTGACTGAATGATTCTTTGTTATGGGAGACCGTCCTGGGAACTACAGGATGTTTAGCAGCATCTCTGGCTTCTACCTGCTAGACGCCAGTAGCACTCCCCTGTGTGACAACCAAAAACATCTCCAAACATTGCCAAATGCCCCCGGTGGGCAGAATTGCCCCCTCGCTCCCCAAAGCACTGGTCTAGCAGGAGGAATACCTAATCTAACATGGGGAGTATGTTAGCGGAAAAATATATACCGTGCAGCATTTGCACAAAAGGTTAAGAGCTAACCCTGCCTGGAAGAGTTAGGTGCTTGACAAGCAAACAGGGAGAGACAGAAGAATTAATAGTAGTATTAGAGAGAAAACCAGCATGTAAAAACAGGAAGGTTGAAATGGTTTGATGTGTTTGGAGGACTCTAGTTCCGTTGGAACATACTTACGGAAGAGCTGCGCTGAGGGAGAAGGAAGCAACAAGGACGAAGAGGTAGAGACAAGTTACAAAAGAACTCACAGGCTATGCTGGGAAATCTGGGCTCTATCGAGTCATGATAGTAAACCACTGAAAGTATTAAGCAGGGACACGGCATCTTAGAAAGGTAATTTTTAAAAATAGGCTGGGAATGGTTTAGAAGGAGATAAGATCGGATATAGAGAGATCAGTTAGGAAACAGTTGCAGTAGCTAAGTGAAGGTTCTAAACTAGCGCCGTGGGGCCTAAAGAGATGGGAAATGGCACAATCAATATAGAGGAGGTAGAACTGATAATATTTAGTGATTGCTTAGCTAGAGCGAGTAAGGAATTGAGAGGAGTTAAGGACAATGTCAGATTCCGGTGGAAAGAGACGGTAAGTGGGAATGTTCTTAGTGAATTGTGTTCACAGGTAGATAATTCAAATAAAATAAAAAACAAAGCCCACCCTAAGTATCTTTCAGACCCATAGTTCTAAACACGATAGACAGCAAGTAAATTGACTGTTATTAGAAAACCAGAACTGACCCCCCAAGACTCCCAAAAACTCTTTGCTGTTCTTCATCTTGAAAAACTTAAGAGTATTTTTAAACATTTCCTCATGGTCTTTTTATTCCAAAATTTCAAGAGAAGAGTGTATTTATTTTTTTCAATGTCCCACTGTTGAATTAACTTATTTTTGTCACATTATTTTGGCTTTACACATGGTTGTAAAGTTTTAAGCCAAGATAAGACTAGGACTAATTTTTTTCATTTATTAATGATTTATTAATAGACAATTACAACCATAAAATGACTAAGTTCTTCAAGTACCATGAATGCCAAATAGTTAAAGGATGGGATGCTTTTTCTGCATCTTAGTTGAAGAACTGTGGTACTGAGGACCTCTACTGTTGAGAATATGAATAGCTTCAATATTAGGATTAAATTCAGCAAAACATGAGCCAGGCATGGGCAATCTACAGCCTGCCCAAAGTTCAGGAATTGTTTTCAGAGGCACATGGGTAGTGGTGTCACTGGAGCCTATACAGTAATACTGGTAGGGTAGGATGTAGGTCTCCTCCCACCTCTAGGAATACCTCTTCACCTCCAAGCGCCCAGCACTCTAGTGCTGTCTCCTGGCCTATGAATCCTTATTGGGCCTGACTCTTATTGGATTTTTGCTTTTTTGGGGTTTTTTTTTGAGGCCTACAGTTTTTCTGGGGCTTTCTTGAGGAACAATTACAAAGTAAATTTAATGTTCATGCAATTTAAGTCCACCGATGCTAAGAGTTGGAACTAATCTCTCATCTAATTTCTCCCAGTCTGTGCTTAGATCCATTGAGAAAGGGAAGAGAGCGTCTCCTCTATCCAACCCCTGCCCCTAGAAAAAACAGTTCCATCTAAAATGGTTAGGGATTGGAAATGCAAAAAGGTTAACAGAAATATTCTCTTTTCTAGATAATCTTTCCTTTATGTAGTCTACCCAGATGCTGCTATGTTGGCTAAAAGTACCAGGTTCTCCTACAACTTTCTCCCCCACAAAGTCTGAATCCAAAAGATGTTTGATTCTGCTGAGTGACTGAGCCGAGGACACACTTTTTCCTTCGGTCTTCCTCACCGTTGTCACAAAAGATGTTGAAACAGTACAATTATTTTTAAAGTGTTTTTTTTTCTTTTTAGTGAGAGGCCTTTCTCAAATGTTACACAAGTTATAGGGTTGGGAAAGACTTCTACTGTAATTATACTTAATATATGCCTGGGTATGGCCTTCCCTTTAAGGGAGCCTTAGTTCCATTATTTACATGATACTCACTGACAGCCATTGACCTGACCCCAGGGCCTCCCCAGGTACAGTTTGGCTAATAAATATCAGACACACTAGGGTTTGAATTTGGGCTCTGCTATTTATTAATTTATTGTTCGAGTTACTTAACTGCTCTGACTCTCAATTTTCTCCTGGGTTAAAATGGGAGAAAATAATGTTGATCTTGCAGGTTTTATGAGGTTTGAATGAGTTAACACTTATGAAAAATATATGACAGAGACCAGCACAAAATTAATGCTGAATGTACCTAAGTTTCCCTTCCTTTTCTTTTTCCTTTATAAAGAACACAATAAACTATCACTTCAAAGTGAGAGTAATCTGTGTTACAAAAACATGCCTAGGTGGGGTCCTTAATCGACATCAGGTTTTCAAGCCAAATGTGAGTCCAATCAAATTCTCCTTTTTATCAGGTTGTGTTTTTACCACAAGAAAGGCGGCCAAATCAGGGCTGATGCCGACAAAAGAAACTGCGCATTAGAGGGTTTGGTTGCACACAGTCCCCACAGCATAATGTGTTTTGGGTAAGGAATCCAATAGAATGGCAGGAGCGTAGCCAACATCGGTGGTCGCACGTGAACCTGCCGTTTGGTACAGGGGTTGCTGAGGGGAAATGTCTGATGAGCGTTCGAAATGAGGAACTGAAGCTCCAAATGCAGAGGAGGCTCCCACCAGCCCTGGCACCGTTCAGCCCCATTCACAACATGCGTGTGGGCATTCAGGCCGTCTCTACAAAGAAAGTTCAACATGCCCATGCCATTCGTCACAGATTTTCTGTTAAAAGGATATCTCAAACCATAGGCAGAGAACCGTAGGCTATAATACAAATTCAGGCTAGTACATAAATGTATTTTCACACCGCCAGAAGATCTTGTTGTTTTCAATGCTTGGGGTGAGGTGTGAAAGCTGATGACTCCCATTCATTTTGAAAATGAGGAAGGGGCAGCAATGGGGTTGAAGGCATAGTGGGTCTGCAATCTGGAGATCGAGGGTCTAAACCTTGCCTCTGTCACTGCCTGTCAGTGGGACCCAGGACCAGTCCTCTAAACAGTGCGTCGGTTTCCCCACCAGAATGCTCTAAGCAACAATTCTGGCATGACCTCAGAGGGAAAAGATAATAGGCATGGAATACTTCGCAATCTTCCTTAAGACAGCGTTACATAAATCCAAGTCATTACTACCGCTGATACGCTAGGATGATAGTACCTGCCGGGAGGGAATCATCACCCCTGAGAGAGAGTAAGCTATTAATCACCTCAAATCCCTCCAGTTGGGCGTCAAGTCAAGCACAAGCGAGAGATACGCAAACTATAGTACCGGTGTCAGAATGATGATTTCCCATCAGCCCCGAGCCTTCACTGTGAACATGTCGCTTCTGAGAAAATGATTCTGAATTCGAAGTAGCCTCATCGCTATAAGATGTGATCTTGACTAGTTTACCTCTCTTGAGGCTTTAAATCTTGGCAACGGTGCTGTGCTTCCCACTTAAGCCGAAGTACGTGGGCAGGGCTGTGCTGTCAACATAACCAGGAGGAAAGGTGCTGACATTAACTAAGAGCACCGCATCCAATTTAGGATTAGAAATTGTCTTTCCAAATCTAAACTGTAACTGTTAACAGATTTCGCCTCTAACTAATGTGGTCACGTGCAGATCAAATGTTGAGATTGAGAAATGCGACTTACTGGTGCAAGGAGCTCACTCGCAGACGGAGCCCAGAACCCAAAGGTGACTAATCGGCTGGAGAGGGAAGATGAGCACCAGGCCGCCTTGCTTGTCACTGTGCCACTTAATCACACGAATCCCTTAACGAGAGGCTCATCTGCATGGCAGGAAGTTAAATACCGACAAGAATAAAACCAAAGCTCCAAATCAGTTTAGACACCTGTTTCAAAGAGTAAGTGTGATAAGATTGTCTGCGGGGAGCAATTTTTTCTGTAAACATTCTTAAGATTTTTGACCCAAATAAGTTAGGACTCATTTTCATAAAGGTTCTGAGTTTTCTATAATGTAGATAATGTTATATTCCAGGTAAAAAGCTGACCAGATTCTAGTTGAAAGCAAAGAGTATCCTCTAACTGTGGTTTCTAAAGCATAAGCAAGATACTTCCTATTTCAGAAGGAATCCAATTTAGAGATTTCCTCTAGCTGCACCAAAAACACTACAAGTGGCCTATGTTTCTACGCATACACTTAACCTCTTTGATTCTGATCAATTTTCCCTCATGATCCTTACATGGTTTAAATGAACTTTCTGTAAGGCAGACTCCAACCGTTTAAAGTCCTAGTATATGAGGGGATTATTTAAAGATTTTTTTAATCTACATGAAATATATCAATTTAAAGACTTTATTTTTTTCTTAAAAAACCATACAACCAGTCTCATACCATCATTTGATAACTTTTTCTCCTGTGTTCCATTTTTAATTAAAATTACAGATATAAAAACGTGCAAATCAATTAAACACTTGAAAAAATATTAGTGAAAAAGTAAAGCAGAAAATGCTCTCTTCTGAGAAAAACCTACCATTTACTGGCAGTGCTAATTACAATTCTTTAAAATTTAAAAATAATTTAAAATGGAAGATCTCTCATCAGAGTTAACTTTAAGCAGAATTTAGTTTTCCTTTAACAATGCAAATGTCCAGAAAACCCCGGAGATACCCAAATGCATCAGGCACCTTTAGAGTAACAACATCCGAGCGGATATACTGGGAAAGGGCCCATGGAGGGTTTCCGTGACTACTGGACAGAGGCAGCCCAGAGTACCACAACTCTTCAAAACATACCAAAGTGGGGAATAAAGCATTCAAACACGAAAGGGGCACTCAGCGAGAGCTGCAAGAGTCTTTTACCTAATTAAAAGCTTAAATTTACAGAACTTCAGAGCATTGCCGGTTCAGCTTAACTTTGCCAAAATAATCAAGCAGAATAAAGCAAAACAAATAGGGGAACAACAAGCCTACCACTCTGGTTTTGATTTGCTGCCCATTACAGCTGAGTAGTTTGGCCTGCTTGGGCTAGACTGCTTTCAAACGTCTTCCAAATGCCCTATAATGACACCTAATTTTACATTTAACTCTTGGAGGAAGAAGCTGTTTTCCTTGTGATAGTATTTGTTCTATTTGACCATTATCAAACTGTTTGTTCTAATCTGTTGGAAAAAAACCATAATATATTGGGCTCATCTAAAGGCTTTTCCTAGTTAGGAAGGTGACGGAAAAGATTTAGCTCTTTAGCCTGTCTTTAAATCTTCTAAATGAAAGATGATTTACAATTAAGCTATGAAACTGTGAACGCTCTCAAGTCTGGAAAGTTTCAGTCTGAATCCAATGCAAAAGACTCTGCCTCACCAAACCGAACCTCACAAAAATCAGCCGCTATGGTCGAATCTTGTTAATAAATTATAAAGGGTTTACATACTATGTTTAATTCAGCTAGTTTCAGCTGGAACATTATCAGTGTTTCCCTATAATGTGCCATGAAAAAGTAATAGGCTTATAGTTAAAGACAAAATGGCATAACGTAGCAGGAAATTGTCACACAAAAATCATTTTCCTACTCTTGAAACCTCTATGACTCTATTAACCAAAGTCACCCCCAAAAATCTAACACAAATCATTCTCCTGAAGAAAAAAAATGATTACATTTCTCATAGTTTGATAAAATAGGACAGAAAGATAAGGTTTGCTAGGCTCTTCAGAAGACGTCTCCAGGTTTAGTTGCAAATTAAGGTAAATTTTTACAAATCTTCAAACTGTAAACAGTTTGAATAGAATGAATCTTCATTCATTCTAGAATGAATCTTCTAGATTCAATAGAATCTTCAAACTGTTTACGTTTTTAACAGGTTTAGGATAATCAAGTTTGGGGGGCTCATTAACATAAATTCCTTGCTTTTCCTTCTCTGCACTCAGTCCACGTCCTTGCCCTTGTTCTGAGATCTTATTTCTATTCAACAGGCAATACCAGTAGTGTGGTAGAAAGCCCATGGTTAGAATCTGGGTTTGGAGCCAGGCTATATACATTCTTTTCACCGGAGCTCATTTTCCTCTTCTGGAAAACAATGGAATTAGGCTAAGCGTCTCGAAGAATTCATTCCAGTTTAAAACTCTGAGTTCTCAGCAAAGGAATAGTACCAAGCAATGGCACCCACATATCACATCATCCAGGTCTCTCTGTAGACCTTTGAGTAAATGCTAAAAAATGACCCAACTAACTGAATATTGAAAACAAGAACTAAAGATCAAGAAACTAGGAGATTTGAGGGCAGGGGTGGGGAAAGAGCTAAAAAGTTAAACAGATAAAATCTAGAAAGAGAAAATTGCGTAGGAAAAGTTGTTGTACACAGTAAAGTTCCACTTCAGATAATAGAAGGAGAAAAAAGAGAATATAAATCCAGAAAGAAGACTATGACAAGAATAAGATTTACAAAACTGTGCCAGAAATAACACATTCCAAAAATGAAGAGAGAGAATTTCTCGATGAAATTTATGGGGGCGACATGGGTTAAGACAACGTGTACAGGTTTCGAGTGTACAGTTCTGTGAAGTGTCACCTGTGTGTTGCATTGTGTACACAGCACCCAGAGTCAAATCTTCTTCCGTCACCATATATTTGACCCCCTTTCTCAAAAATGAGGCTGATGTACTCACACCCTTTTGTCCCGGAGACAATGGATGCAGTGGCTAGAACACTGAGCTAGGACTGAGAAGAAAGGTTCTGTTGCAGTTTAGACTTCTACCGTGTATTAAGAATCAAGTCACTTCACCTGTCCAGACTATCATTTTACTTACCTGTAAGAGGAATAGGTGGGACTCAGTCTTTAAAGTCCCTTAGAGATCCTAAATTATATAAACTTACATAATTAAAAAAAAAGCACTCTTAATTAAAGTTAGCCAAGATTCTAAGGCCTTCAAAGTTGAGATAATAATAATATCCACTTCATACATTTTGGAAAATTTAATGAAGTGGTGACCGTGGAAGTGTTTTGTAGGCTGCAAAATGCTGTGTGAGCTATGGCAGTGAATATTATTATTTATCAGCATCTTAAATAGATGAGGAGTAAATGTTGATAAAATTTTGGCAATGTGACAGTAGGCGGTCAGCACGTACTTTCTGAGTAAATAATGGATTCAAAGTAACACGTCTACTCTTGTGAGAACAACTGATAAACAGACTCGCAGATATAAGGGGAGAGAAGCTCATATAAACATTGTGGAGAATGTGGGCAAATAGGGAGCCCAGTTCCATAACAAAGCAGGAGGATGTTTGGAAGAATTTTAGGGGGTTGGTTGGTTGGTTTCTTTTCCCCACATTAGATTTTACCTTGAAGATCCTTTGGTTTC
Source organism: Desmodus rotundus (assembly GCF_022682495.2). Lineage (NCBI taxonomy): Eukaryota > Metazoa > Chordata > Mammalia > Chiroptera > Phyllostomidae > Desmodus > Desmodus rotundus. The sequence continues at coordinate 92,863,966 of NC_071395.1, read as the reverse complement.
AAAAAACACTGTGTCGACCATGTGCAAGATTTAAGGTTACCTTCTCAAACCGGACAGTAGGTGTTTGGCATAAATAAGACAGGTCCTGCCCTGAAGCAGCTTACAATCAATTCTGAAGAATGACAACTACATGCGAACTGTAATATAATGTGACATGTACTGTAATGGATCATTACATGTGTGAGACCTTCCACTTCTATTTTTAAAAGTCATGTGCAGTATAATGACCTTTAGGTCAACGGCCGACCTAGGTTCATCCCATAAGATCACGATGGAGCTGAAACTTTCCTATCGCCTAGTGACGCTGTAACGGTTGTAACAGTAGTGTGGCACAGGGCGCCTGAGTTTGAGGTGATGCTGGTATACGCAGAACTACTGAGCGGCCAGGCATATAAAAGCACAGACCACACAATTATGCATAGTGCATAATGTTCGATAATGATAAAAGTAATTGTCACTGGTTTATGTATTTACTATACTATCCTTTCTATCATTATTTTAGAGTATACTCGTTATACACATGTTAAAAAGTTTGCTGTAAAACAGTAGGCTGTGTTACACCAGCATCGACTTCATCCAACCTCTGTTTACATCTCCTGATTGCACCATTTTCTCTTGTGTTGGTTTGTACAGAGGCACGCTGTACAAGCCTGTAGCCTGGGAGTAATAGGCTGCATCATATAACATAGCTGTGTAGAAGGCGATAGCATTTAGACTTGTGTAAGTAACTGTGATATTCACACAGTGATGAAATTGCCTAACGACCCATTTCTCAGGCCGCGTCCCTGTGTTAAGAGGCTCAGGACTGTACTAGAACCTATGGAACCATAAATCAGGGAAAATAATTCTGCTTGGGAAGAGTGAAGGGTAAGGAATGGAGAACAGTTTCTGTAGGTGATAATATTTAATATTCCTTGAAAGATAGAATAGGATTTCTTTGAGTGAAAAAAGTAAGATGACTGGAAGAGAGTATCAGGGTGGAAACATAAGTGAGAACCAAAATCCAAGAGGCAAAAATTGAGCACGAGGGCGACTAAGCCACGGCTGAAGTTTTCATTGTTCGGGCCGTGAGAGAAGTCATCCTCTGGCCAGTCACGACGCGTTTTTCAGGGAGGTGTTCTCGGGCAGATTTTTTTTTTTTTATCTAAAAGCATTGTTAACTCCAAAAAAGTGTCAATGCAAACACATGTGTTTTGCTGGGTATTTTACAAAGGAAATTAAAAAGATAAGAAAATAATCTCTCCAGAGCTTAAATTTAGACTAATTCAGTTCTGAGGACATCATACAACTTTTTTTTCTCTTCTTCAAGATTTCATGTTTTAATTCAAACTCTAAAATGGGCTTATAGACAGCATTGCCTGTAATAAACTGCACCCAAAATTATACAGCTAAACACATGCAGGTAGGGCTTGGACTCTCGGTCTAACTCACATCACGTTGAAGCGCTCTCAATTCTATTTTGGAACAGCAGGAGGCATGCAGCGGAGCTAACTTTTCTCCCTATGGCTCAAGCACATTACCTTACTTATTTCCATTTCCCCCCCAGTGCATTCTTTTAGCTCCCTTCCAGAGAGGTGGCATATACTTTACTCACTTTTCTGTCACATCTGACTGACTGCTAACTAGCCAGGTTGAAATATCTTTTCAAACTTACCCTCACCATGAGTTAATTGTGATTTTTGAGTGCTGCAACGTAAGGCATACCATCCTTGACACGTTCTCAGATCCCGCTGGTTTGGGTCCAGGGTTTGGGGCTGGAAATTCAATCAGAACAATGCTTTCCTACAGATTTTGACCTTTATATTATTTTTAACACATAAAGTTCAACAGAAACAAACAGCATGAAAGGAGCTTCATATATTAAACACATAGAAAGCTGAGAGGTAAACATCCCATATGATGCCAAGTCTGTAGCTGCTATGGAGAACATTATGCAGCAGGGTAACATTATGCATCCCGTGCAGGAGGTTCATTTAGCATTTTCGTTGTCAGAAGATATGAGCCTGTCCGTCTGAATGTGGCTGAGCTACACCAACACAGGTGGTCTGGTGGGGGTCCTTTGGAGAAGATAGTTCTAGAGAGACTCAGAAAGAACCTGGGGCTTTTCTTCAGTCCTTTTGCATTTCCCATGTTCCACTAAGGTCAAACAACCTTTATAAGTGGAAATTAAAAGTTAAAAATCAGCACGAAAATCAAATCACTCTATTTTCTCACCTAACCCCACCGAAGTCAGGGTGATTGGAAATCTTATCTCCCCATTTCAACTAAAAAGTGGATCCCGATTTAGGACTTTATTTATTTATTTATTTATTTCCGATTTAGGACTTTATTAAAAAAATCTCTGACTATTTCATATGCGGTAATTCTTCAGAAGAGGATATAATGTTGGTATTGTTTTAAAAGAAGTAGTGAATTAGATAATAATGAACAGAATACTTTGATTTCTAAATCATGATTGAATTTTTAATGGATTTCCTTTACTGATTATAACATATGTGTAAGTACATTTAGCATATGTGTGATTCTATCTTTAAATACATGCCTATTAAAGAGGCAAACACATTATTTCTAGGTGCCAACCCTGAAAGCCCTCATTTGTATGACAGGTACATCTTGCTCTGTAACACTTCCTTTTGCTGCCAAATGGAATAAACGTGCTTTGTTCAAAGCATATATAGTTTCAGATACATACGATGTAAATGGGAAGATTTATGTGGCAAAATTCACCTGTGGGGAGCACACAGAAGCTATATTTATACTAATTAATATTTGGGAGACAGCCTAGCATTGAGGGTAAGCATGCTGGCTACAGATTCACACTGCTGTGCCTGAATTCAGGCTCTACCACCTACTATACTGTACAATCTTTCTTTGCCTTGATTGTCTTATCCTCAGCGGAGATCACAACAGTACCAAGTATTAAATTAATTAATATGTGTAAACTACTTGGCACTGTGTACAACACATACTAGTGCTCCAAAAAGATAATTATTTGCACAATACTATTTGCTTTTTTTAAATTTCATTTATTTATTCTTAATAAGAGAGAGAGGAAGGGAGGGAGAAAAAGAGGGAGGGAAACATCAGTGTGTGGTTGCCTCCTGGGCACCCGCAACTGAGGACCTGGCCCACAACCCAGACCTGGCCCACAATCCAAGCATGTGCTCTGACTGGGAATCAAACCGCCAACCGTTTGGTGTGCAGGCCAGCGCTCAATCCACTGAGCCACACCGGCCAGCGCAATCCTGTGTGCCTTAAAACTGTCCTCACTAGCACCTCACTTGGTCCTCCTAATAACCTTGCTCCCGTGAAGCAGCAGAGTGCAGTCGTTAGAAGTGGATTCTGGAATCAGACTGCTTAGACCAGAAGCCTACCTTTCCTACCTACTAAATACGCAAAATAGTTAGATTTCCTTTCTAAAGCTTCAGTCTTCTTATCTGTAAACCAGGGATGACAATAGACGCTACCCCATAGCATTATTGTGCACACATGCAAAGTACTTAGAAGAATACCTCTAACATAGCAGGTGTTTAATAAATATTAGCAATTATTATCTTCATTTGAAGATGGAAAAAACTATTTCAGAGAGGCAACTGATTTGCCTAAGGGCAAATAGCTTAAAAAGTAATAAAGCCATAAACAAGAAGAAAAACACCTACTAAACTCTTATAAATGTTTATGTTTACTCTAGAAAACACAAACATAAGCATTAAGGTTAGGGTTAGGCACTCACGACATGAAAAGAAGACATCCCCTCTGTGTACACATAAATGATGTCAATACAATATGCTGAATGGAGATTTGCAGAGATCATTTTGGGATCACAGAGAAAGAGACTTTTAAAGTACAACCTAGGACCCCGGGAGAGTAAAAGGTGAGCAATGATTAGCCAGGCAAAGATTCATGGGAAGGGCAATCCAGGTAGAGGAAACATAATGAGAAAAAAAGAAATCCAGTCTTGCTAGAGCATAACATTCTAGATGGAGGGATGCAGAAAATAAGATTGGGCCACGAAGGGCCAGACATCTCGTGTGCATATGAAAGAAAGAACGTGGGCTTTATTTAGGTGGCGATGAGGAACTACTGAAGTTGCAGCAGGAAGTGGTAGGCATATCATTCAGGATACATTATGTATGACGGATTTAGAGGGCAAGATTAGAGGGAGGCAAGACACTGGCTGGGAGGCAAGATATGAAGCAGGTCTGAACTAGAGTATGAGCAGCAGAGATGGAGATGCTACATCTACAGAGTATCACAAAGCTTGGAAAACAGTGAGACTGGTAAAAACATTTTGTAGCAGCGAGACTATCAAAACACATTACTGTATCACCAATATCACAGTTTTTTTTTAAAAACTGACTTTTCTAATTGTTGACAGTTTACCTGGCTATTATTTCGGAGTCATGTATATCTTTAATCCTATTCATACTATACTAATATTATATGTTTATGTCATTTCCTCAACTACACTGCAAGCTCCCTGAAGGCACTAACTTTTTCTTATATTTATCTAACACAGCATCTAGTCCATTACTAAATATGTAGTGGGCATGCTATAGATACTTGATTAGTGAACCTTAATTATTATATTAATATAGTGTGATCTTATAAGGAGAGCATAATTCTTACTCTAATAAAGCCTATTATCAGGTAAGTAGTTATTACCTTACCTAAATATGAGAAATTCTAAAATTAAAACATATTCCAAGCATGGCCAATAATTAACTTTTCAAATTACTTTAATGGAAGCTATTTTTAAAAATCAAATAATAATAATGTCAAGAATTTCCAGCAAGGGAAGCTCTACCTTTAAGAAAAGTTGCTGCAACATATCTGGGAAAGAAAACCTTTTCAGAGACACGATCAAAGGAGTACCACGTTCAGTTTGAAAAGCAACTTGCACACCTGCTGAGATGTTACTTTTCTATTAATGTTTACATGGTACTAGACTCTTTAGTGGTTTTCTTACAGCTCTTCTGTGGGATGGAAAGTTGACAAAAGGTTATTTCTTTGTCCCTTTTGAAAATTCTACTTTTATCTAGAGGCTGAAACTTCTTTTGTCCCTGTCTTTTGTTCTGATGTACACACTGGTGAATTGTAATTGAAGTGACTCACCATTGATGCAACTTGTGAAAAGTTCAGCATAACTGGTAATTAAATGAAGGCATTTGGAAAACATTACAACTTTTGTGTTAATGGGTGTAACCCAGAAGATGGGCCTAGTGAATATTCCCTTTTATGTATTATGACTCCACCACATTAAACCAGATGATAAATAAACACCAAATACACTTTAAAGTGCAAGGTATTATCAAGCAGAAATCATTGATCTTATACCTAACATGTTAACAATGACCAAACAATATCACCTATGAGTAAGAGAGTACTGTATTCTATATAAATTGTAAATTGTTTGAGCTCATTCAAAAGTATTTTCAATTTGCCTTGAACTTCTTTTCACTGCAAACAGTTATTACTAGGAACTATTGTCTCTATGAAAATTAATGATGAAAATGAAGCAAAAACAAACTGAAAATTCCTCAACAAACACCTATTTTCCTATAGAGCTGGAAGGTTGAACATTTTAAAGCTAAAGGAAGTTTCAAGTACCTAGAACATTGAAATTGCCTTCTTTATCTGCTTTTAAAACACGTTGGTCTCCAAGACAAGAAACTGTATGCTAATTAACACAGGTTTCATTCCAAGTCAAAATTCAAGGAGGAAGCACGCTTTGGAAGGCGTTACAAAATTATGATGACTAATTCTACGTAAGAACTATTAGGTATCTTTGTCTAAAGTGTTTTATGTGCATTTTGGTTACTCAGAGCTAACTTACTTTAGATGTCTGGGGAGCTCTTGGTGGGAAGCATTCCCTGCCTACCTCCACCTGTCTCCATTTTTTTCAATACCCATGGTGAAAAGAAGGCAGGAAAAAACATTACAAATGTGCAAGTCATTACTATAAGCACTGAAAATAGAATGATTCTACAGGTTCAGATTAGCTCATTTATCTCCTCTATGTTTACCTAACCAACCACACCTACGTTGACATAAGATTCACGGAGTAAAATAAGAACCCATATTTAAGCATAAAGATCAACAACAAAAAATACCACCCAGGAAAATATTGTTATTAAGTCAAATCACGAGTTAATCAGTAAGATGTATGAATGATTTGACAACCTCCTGGCCCTGGTACCTGAGGATACTAGTTGGAGCCACACCTCTGGTCCGTCTTTGAGTTCCCATAGCTGACACTGTGAGCACAAAAAAGAGGCGGAGTGGGAGAAGGGAAGGGAGGATCAAGGACTTGCATAGGACTCCAGGCCAGAACATGCGCCTTTCCTGAGTCAAAGGAGAGGTTGTCTTTGTCACGTACACAAGGTACGAAAAGTAGCCAGACCGGGGTGGAGCGCAGAGGTACCTGAGGGGTGTATAAAACCATCAAACGCCAAAGTTCACACCCTGATAAAATTAGTTTCTCAGAGAAAATATGGTCGAAGATTAAGTTCAACCTGTTGCAAGTTCTCATCTAAAAATATGCCACCTGCATAAGTTTAATTAAAATTTAGAAAAAGATATAAACACACAGAGCCATGTGTAGATATTAAATACAGTTATAATCTGGCCCATAGTTTTGACTTTATATGGTTATCTAGATAGTTTTGTTCCCAAGTTATCTGAGTATTTTGAATGTACTTAGACTTCTCAGTAGTGTTAATTTTTACAAAATGCTTGGGTTACATATATGGCTAATGTTCCCCAGAAAATGAAATACAATTAAACAAAAATTCTTGGGTATTTACCTTACATTATGACTTTTAAAATGTTTTTTTATAGCTTAAATTCTGCCAGTTGGAACAGAAAAACATGTAGACCGTAATGAGACTCAAACATCCACCAACTGATGAGTGGTTTCCACCTTTTTGCTATTTGTGAATAGTGTTGCCGTGAACATCTGTATACAAGGTGTTGTAAGAATGATATGTTTTCAATTCTTGAGTGCATGGCTGGGAGTGGGATTGCTGGGTCATATGGTAATTCTGTAACTTTCTGAAGAACCACTAGACTTCTTACCACAGTAATTGTACCCTTTATCTTCACACTAGCCAAGCTTAAGGGTTCCAACTTTTCACGTCCTCACCAACACTTGTTATTGTCCTTTTTAAAAAAATCATCATGGCTCTCCTAGTGGATGTGAAGTGATATTTCACTGCAGTTTGGCTTTGCGTTTCCCTAATGAGAAATGATGTTTAGCATCTTTTCATGTGTTCACAGGCCATTGTCTACTCAAGTCCTTTACCCATTTTTAAATTGGACTGTTTGTATTTTTGTTGTTGAATTGTAAGAGCTCTTTATAGATTCTGGACACTAGACCTTTATCAGATATATGGGTTGCAACTATTATCTCCCATTCTCAAGGCTGTTCCCTCACTTTCTTGGCAGTGCCCTTTGATATGCACATTTTTTAGATTTGAAGGTAAAGTTATCAGGGTTTTTTTTGTTGCCTGTGCTTTTAGTGTCATGTCTAAGAATCCACTGCCAAGTCCAAGGCATAAAGATTGATGCCTAAGCTTTCCTCAAAGACTTTTATAGTTTACATTTAGGTCGTTGACCCATTTTGAACTAATTTCTGTATGCAGTTTGAGGTAGGAACCCAACGTCATTCTTTTGCACCTGGCTATGCCGTTGTCCCAGCACCACTTGCTGAAGAGGTCATTTTTTCCCAGTCTTGGCATTCTTATGAAAAATATGCCCATGGACACATGCGCGTATTTCAACACACTCAATCCTGTTCTATTGCTCGCTCTGTCTATCCTTACGCCACCACGCTTTCTTAAACACACTGCAGAGGACAAACTGTGAACGCTTCCATAACGATACAGGATCCTTACTTTTAGTATCACTTTGCCTTCAGGGTACACTCCACAGCAAATTATGCCAGACTGGTATTTTGAGTAATTTATGTTTTATATGGTTTTCTATCTTCCCCTTGCTGAGAGGTGTCATTTTTCCTTTTTGCTATAACAGGGGGCTGGTCATAACGTATAATCTCATTTTTTCCTTCCTAACTCACTATTTGTAATGCCTCTGTGAATTCAGATGACTGAGCTTTATTCATTCAATAAACATTTGAGTGTCCACTATTTTAGTTTTTGAGGAACTGCTAATGACTTTCATATTCTAGGGTGAACATGAACATGTTCACAATTTGACAGACATGTATGTACGCAGCTCATTGTAATATAAAACACTAAGTGTACTAATAAAGGTAAGAATAGTGTTGTGGGAGTATAAAGAAGAAAGTGTTAATTTAACTCAGGAAGACAGGGGAAGATTTCACAGGGTTGGTAACATTTAAACTATGATTTGAAAGATGAATGGGATTTTGTCAGATTTTATGAGATAGAAAAAGATGGGAAGTACACTTGAGGGAACAGGAGAACATACTATGTTCAGGGAACAATAAATATTTTAGGGTGACTTCAGTCATGGTAAAAGGGAGGAGAATGAGAGGAACAGAGAGGGACAGAGGCCGGGAGGAGCAAGGGAACGAGAGAGAGAAAGAAAGAAGTAGAAGAAGGAAGAGGAGGAGGAAATATTCACAATGGCCCCTTAGCATAGTGAATATTTTAAGTTGAAAAAATTTGAGAAACAGCGTGTGCAGGAAGAACTTTCTGACCTTTCCTTGAAGAAGGTCATAAGACCCTGAGGTGAGAGGTGCCCTCTGTATACCTGGAAGGAAGGAGCATCCGTATCTCCGAAGACAGGGGGACACAGAGAGGAATCTGAATAACAGGCCTTACTAAGTTTCCCCCAGTTTACTACACTTAGCTTATGCTATGTTTGCCCTATCACATTTTCCACGGCTTTCCGCTCTTCATCACACCAAGCACAAAATCACTCAGATTTCATCGCTTCTATGGATCTTCATTTCCTTAAGAAGGCTCCTATGTCATGTCAAGTTTATATTAAATAAATCTGTATGATTGTCTCTTGTTAATCTGCCTTTTGTTATAGGAGCCCCAGGTGAGACCTTCGAATGGGACGGGGAAAAGACAACTTTTCCTCCCCTATAAAGGCATAAAAAGAGCACATGTTTTCCAGTCACGAGATCCCCAACGCTGGCTCTTCCATCTCCTGATTTGCCACGGGCAAGTTCCGTAATGCTTTTAGGCCCTGTCATACAACGGATACATTCACAGTAACATCACGGAGTTAGATCAAGTACTGAGAAAGCGTGAGTGCTATTTATCGGAGGTCACTTTTCTTATCCTTCCCCTCCTGGGTTCTTCACTATATTTTTGATGGTTGAGATTGTCATATAATTAATTGTCCTTGAGATTTAGTATGATTCAACGATTTTCTGGGTTATAGTTAAGGGTTGGTGAGAAAACAGGGATCCTGTCTCTTCGCTTTGAACTCATTTTTTTTTCTAAATTTTTCACTGTAGTATTAGAGCTAAATTATATTATTTAATGTGCATAACATGCTTTGGTTTATGCTGCAGCTCTGTTTGGAATACCCTTCTTTTATCCCTTCCAATTGGCTAATCTAGCCTACAAGATAAAACCGAAGTATCATTTCCTCTGGGAGGACTCTTCCCCTCTTCCCTGGGTGAGTTTGCTTCCTCCGGGTTCCAATACGACCATATTACACAATGCAGTAAATGCCGTGATAGCGCACGCAGTCATAATTATCTATCTGTGTGTCGGTTTCCCCTAAACACTAGCAAAGGGCAAGATCTGTGTATTACAGACTATGCCAGTGTTTCCTCAGTTCCTTCCTCTACTGGCTCTCGTACATAGCAGACACTTAATAAATATTTACTGAATAAAGAAAACACATTTTAAACATCACCCACCACCCATTCTAAGTGCTTGCAAATTATATCCATTTTTCTGTCTTAAACCTCTCCTGTGCTACCCCCACTCTGTCTTTCTCTTTAGAGAAGCAGCTATAATTGCTCTGAAGAAACTGATCTTAGAATAAAAAAGACCCTGCATTTCAGCCTGGCCCCACCACTGTTACTTGTGAAATTCTGGGCAAGTCATTGAATCTCTCTGCCCTTGCTTCTTCAGGTGCAAAGTCAGAATAACTGTGGGTTTGGAACATGGGTTAAATATCATGGGATATTAAAGAGCCTGACATAGTACCTGTCACATAGTGGGTTTTCAACTCTTATTGCTTATTTTTTTCTTTTGTTAAAAATTTAATTTAGAATATAGCTGGATGTAAAAAATGACTTTTCGTGAAAAACTGGGGTCTTTCACGCAATTAACTGGATTATTCTAATCATACGGAGAACCCTGTAAAACTGCTTTTATTTTTGGTTCTAACTGTTATCACTAGCACCAGGATGAACCTGTTAATAAAAATAAAACAAAGTAAAACACCCCACCTCAAAGTCATTGCCAGTCATAAATATCTTGAAAGTTATTTAAATGAAGATATATTGCCTCTGTAATGGGGTGCTGTCTATAAATCAGGAAGAAAAGCAAACAAATAAAAGACCCATTAATGTGAAACGCTGACAAATCTGTGTTTTCAAAGGCCCTGCAATGGGTATTTTTAGAAGCTCTAATAAAATACACATTCATGGTGTCTTCCAAACACCACAACAAAAGGAGCGTGGTCAACGCTTTCGGACTGTAGCGAATTTCGAGGTGGATGCTTGCAGAGTAGAGAGAAGGTTTCACCCTCAACAAAGAAAAACAGTGGCTGGTTTTCAGTGAATGAACTCTGGTCCTCCAGGAACCAGAGAGCACGTGAGCTCTTTTTCAAATTCAACTTGGGAGGCTGTCGCCAGGACACGTTAGTGTGATGCTGCCACCTACAGCCAGAATTTTCCATCTGCTCCCATAAAACGATGAAAACTAGCAATTCTAGGCCTGTCCAGAGAGCATACAATTTAAATAATCTTTTAGGCTGCTTAATGGAGTAAGGAAGTACTCATTAGCGCCAAAAGAATTTTTGGCTGAGGTTTCTTCCGATTAACAAGGAATCTATTTTAGTTTCGCTTTAAAAGAAATCTCATAGAGAAGATATTTCCACCTCATGAGTTTTCCTCAATTTCCACGGCACACCTTTCTTTCAGGTGGCATAATTATAGAAGTACTTTTTAAAGAATTATCTTTGAATACTCTAATGATTACGTAAACTCACTTGAGAGTGAAGTTATAAAACAGTCAGACACAGGCAGGCCCACGGGGGTGCTGATGCCCGCATATCCCAGTGCCGCTCCCTGACCACCGTGCGGGGTTCTGCTTTCCCCTGGCATTTTGACAGCGAGCGGAAGGAAATAAGATGACAGCAGAGGGCATCAGTCCTTTTCCTAGAGAACAATGCTGCCTCAGTAAGTAGCATCCAGCTAATATATAAATCACATCTACAAAACACAGAACATTCCCAGAAATAGCCAACCAATTCTACAAAAATGAAACTCACGCCCGCTATTTCCGGTCTCTACCTTGTTAACAAGTTTGGTTGTTTTCAGGTAAGTAATTCAATTCTGCTAACTGGCCCACTTTTTTTTTTGTCTGATTTTTTCTTATGACTCATTATGAGTCCTCTTATTTTCCTCAAGCTACATGTGCTTCTCATATATCTCAATGCTCAGTTAAAAACAAAATACCAAAAATCAATAATCTCTCTCAAATATACTAACATGAGTTAGCTTATTTCTACCCTTACAGTGTTTCAGTGTATTTTAGATTAAGACTTCAACTAGTTTCCCAAGTGTAGACCAAGGTATCATAAAAAAACTTATAGGTCATATCAAAAGTATTAGTTTGTTGATGTCTTTCCAAGGGACAGATTACATGCAGTCACTTGATGTTATACACCTACTTTTGGTCATCATAAGCAGCCACACAACTAGACCATTCTTTACTCTCATTTGGCAGATAAGAAAAATGAGCCAGGTAAAGGTTAAATGATTTACTCAAGAGCACTTCAAGTAATTTGTATAAACACTTAGAGAAGAGGGTCTTATCATTAAGGTCTGTCCTGAAGTCCTAGCAAGAATGTTAGGCCTCTGCTTTTTTACTTCAAATTTCCCATCTGTAAAATAGGTATCAATTTATCAAACTGACAGTGAGAGAAAAACTTATGACAACCCATATGATTCCTGAGAGACAGACGGGAGGAAAAGTGATGCCATATCGGAGAGTTTAAATTGGAGTGTTAAAGAGAACGGGTCTCGTCTTAACTTCCGGTGACAGTGATTTGTTTTCACACCTTCAGTAGTACAGGTCACCAAAAAGTCATTCAGTGCGGGAGTAAGTTACTCAGCATGTTTATAAAATAGTTTTCAAAAGATTACTAGCAAGCTTATTGTCAAGACTTAAGTAGAAAAGTCCAGTCAACTCTTCCACGATCATGACATACTCAGGATAAAACATAAATGTCTCAGTTATAATTACTTATCACTTTGAATTATACCTCTGCTTTCTCAAAATACAAGCAGGGTTTTTTTTTTCATAGCTTGAAGAGAAAAGACAACTATTATCCCTCTATTACGTTCAGATTTTTTTTGTCTGGGCATGATATATAACCATCTGTTTGAATTCTAAATCAACAAAGGGAGGCAAATTTTTAAACGACTCTGAAGGTTTAAGATAAGTTCAGAAGCATATGAATTCTTCTCAGCCTCTTATTCGTCTTTCATTGTGTTGTAAAACCATCAAACGCACATACTTTTAATTTTTTTATATTATATAAACAAACAAGCAGGTTTTGGTAGATGATAGGTTTCAAATTAAAGTGAAGATGTGCCCATAACACAGACAGTTATCTTATTAACTCTGAAGAGTTTAAATTCTTACAACAGAACAAAGTCTTGAATGAAAACAAAAATCTGTACATAACACCAAATCCACGGAAGAGTAACAAGCCACTGGTATCCTGGCCTCGCATTTGTGTTTTGTTTTTAAAATACAATGTATGGTGATGTTTGTACAACTCTGTGAATATACTGAAAACCACTAAATCACACTTTCTTTTTTCATTTCAAATGTATTTTTTTTCTAGTTTCACAATTTATTTTTTTTAATTTTTATTGTTATTCAATTACAGTTGTATGCCTTTTCTCCCCATCCCTCCACCCCACCCCTAAATCACACTTCAAAGGGGTTAATTTTATGATACATTAATTATGTCTCAAGAAAACTTATTTTTAAAACATATAACCAAATGCTCCAAAGGAAAATCTGCTAGGAAATGAGGTATGGTTTTTTCCTTATCAGCACCATATTTAAGCATACATATAAAAGTGAAATAAGCAAGATAACTTTCACAGCAGCTCAGATGAGGTGAGACTGTCGTTTCAAGTGGGGTATCTTCTACGCTATAGTTATGAACCCCAAATTCTAACCTCAGAGATTTGTGTGAGATTCCCACTGAAACCAGTGACCATTACACTACAAAGCTTAAGGCATAATTTGGCACATTCTGCCATATACTTACGTTTTTAAAGGATTCTTTGTTATGACTTTCATCTGTTTTTGTTTAACTGACAAAAGGATCAAGCAAAAGTTGTGCTTTCGTCATGATATTTCTTTAAAGTAAATCTGGGTGGAAACATGAAAGTTAACCCAGTATAGCCACATAGATTTCAACTCACTGGAAGTTTTTTGGAAATAAATATTGCAGGCACTTTCCATTTGGATTTTGGGAGAAGTAGTTGGAAGGGTTATTCTTTTCCGGAAAGAAATGGTTTTGATAGTGTCAAAGAATCTTAGAGTCAGAAGCACTTCCGAGATGACCTGGTTAAATCCGCTGTCCTCCTTGATGAAGAAGCAGAGACCCGAAGAGGTGAAGTAATTTGTGCAAGGTCACACAGTACGCTAGTGAAAGGGTGAGATGAAGAATGGGTCTCTTGATTTCCTAACCAAAGCTTTTCATCCTCTCATGCCCTAGACTACTATCATCCAGGGAAAATAAAACTTTGTTAGGTGTTTCCAGTTTTTAAAAAGGTGTATGTAGACTAAGTCCATGTATAGCAGGAGCTTATTTTTAAATTATGAGTCATTTTTCTTTTATTTTTACTGGGTTTTTTTTTTTTACATAATAGTTTTGTGAGATATTTTGTAATTCATCTCAAAAATACAGAAAATTATCCATGGAGAGTCTTAAAAATCAGCCATCGGAATGAGCCATGAAATGAATACTGTCACACTCTGCTAGAGAGAATGTAAACTGAAACAATCAGTCTGGAAAACAATTTCACAATTTCTATCAAAAGCCTTTAAAACGTGTTTATAGTCTAACCTAATAATTCTATACACGGGAACTAATTTTATAAATATAAACCAAAATCCAGAGATACAACTTTTCAGAGAAATGTTCACTGCAGTATTACTTACCATGATAAGAAGTGATAACATCAATGAGGCAATGGTTAAGAATATCATGATAGCCCTGGCTGGTGTGGCTCAGTGGATTGAGCACCCAACTGCAAATCAAAGGGTTGCCAGTTCAATTCCCAGTCAGGGCACATGCCTGGGTTGTGGACCAGGTTCCCAGTTGGGGGTGCTTGAGAGGCAACCACACGTTGATGTTTCTCTCCCTTTCTTTCTCGCTCCCTTCCCCTCTCTAAAAATAAATAAAATCTTTAAAAAAAGACTATCATAATATACTCATTTGATTATCATTATGGCTAATAAAAGGAAATTTAGAATAATTTAACATAAAAATAAAAAATTAAAATGTAATATGTTAAGTTTAAATAGCAAAATATAGAATTTTATATATGGTATATTTTTTAAAATGTAAAAACCTGTGCTTAAGAAAATGATTGTTTGCCTTTGTGAGTAATAATATAGTTGGTTTTTCTTATATTACCCAATTTTAAAATAAAAATATGTGTTGCTTTTACAGTTTAAAAAGCTTTAATAGATATTATTATTAAATGTAAAATGAGCCAAGCAGTGAAAAACCAACTGAGAAAATACAATTAGAATCTACCACTTGAATGAAGTATTTACAGGCTGTGGGTTCAGATGTCTTTTGACTACATTTCATCCAGTGCCATCACTTCTCATGTCGATGCCAAATGCTTTTCTTTACAGAACCACGTACAATTACCATCTAACGTAACATATAGTCTGTTCAGATTGTAAAGAATGCCAGTCACTCCAGCGCTTATAAATACTTCATTCCTTTGATTTGCTTGATCAGACTGCGCCAATTAAAACCAAACTGCACGTATCTCCCAAACTTAGTTCAGGTGGAGATGCTCCTGTGGTTTCTTAATTCAAGTCAGTCCCTCTTTTGCTGCATGTGGTAAAGTCGTGTCTTCTCTTTGTACTATGGCAGCCGCCAAACTCACACAAAAGCATAAGGGGCCATAAATTCCTCATTTCACAAAATCCCGTTAACCAAAGTTGTCACACACCGATGTGGAAGGGTACCAAACACTTTAAAGGTAACAGCAACCGTCTAAAAAGATAGTAAGACATTGTTTTACACAAGAAAAGAGCTTCTAATGAGCTGTCAAGTAAAAATGCTCTTCATTTAAAGAAGACAACTTGCTCCAGGGGATTTCAAAATTCGTGAGTCTCACATTTAAAAAAAACTCCCCCTGTTGCTTACGCTGTGGAATTATAAGGCCAGACAGAAGAACCTTTTACTTCTGTCAGTGTGACTCACGTCCCGACGTTTGAAAGGAAGAAGGTCCTTTCCCGACTAGACCCCAGTGACACAACTGGGAAGGCAAACTGACAACCTGGGTTTCTGCTGTCTGAGGTTTGCACGTCAATCAATGAGACTCCATATGGCATCTGTTTTCAGTGATCATGTCACTTACCATCAACATCACATTAAATCCTTGCAGTAAAAATGGGTTCTTTTCCCCATATTCACAAGCAGATGATCTGTGATTTCATCCTCAGGCCTCTCAGGTTGGGGAGAAAACACTGCAACAGTGTCTCCTGCTGCCTATTATTGAGGTGACTTGACCCAGCGCAAGGGAGGGACTCTTCCTAATGAAAAATAATGAAGACTTAATCCTTGGCAGTGCTGGGCTTCACTCCAGCGTATACTTTCTCTACATTCAATTAAACTGTGTTTTGAATTGTGCGCTGCTCACTTCAAAGTGTAAGAATGCCATGACCTCTGGTATCAGAACTCTTCTATTATTGAGCGATTTCTCACACTCATTTAATTTTGTGCATGTTTATTTCCATACTTGCCTATCAGCACGCCTACCCCCATGTCACAAAAGTAATACAAAATGGCCCGTTAAATTGGAGAACAGCTCTATCAACAGAAGGCCCCGAATTTTAGACGCCCGAGAGAAAATGACTGGTGTCGGGACATATCCTTACAGTTTCGCAGGTTTGGCATAACGTTAGTGGGGAATCATTCCAGATGAGTGCCAAGAAAACCCACACAAATACAAGCTGGCTCTTTCGTATTATTTTAGATCCTTGATAGAGGAAAAATACATGTCTGGGAGCAATCACACTCAAGCATATATCTTCCTCTGATGCAATTTTGTGAATCCAGAGTGATAAAAAGAAGTTGTGACTTCTGACATTACTAAATAAATTCCGAGGTACTGTTTGAATCAATCAGGTCACTTCTTCCCCTAAAATAAATCCAGTGTGTTTACACTTACCATATGTTAAAAGAATGCATTTGGAAATCTCACGAGTTAATTTATTTTTTAAAAAGGCGGTGGCAAGGGGGAGAGCTCGTGTAGAAAACTGCACGGTGTTGCCCCAACTCTTTTTTCCCCCTTCCGATTCCCAGTCCTTTTCTAATTTTGAAGATCTGCTCCTGGGGAATGGCTATTTTTTTTTATTTCTCGCTTTGGGAAAATTTGACAGGCAGGGTTGCACCCATTTTAGATGCTAATGTAACTGCCTTTGGCTGTAAGGGGAGTATGTTCCAGATGTGTTCAGAGTTAGCTGAGGAAGGGCAATTGACTTCCCTGGTCTCAAAGTAACTACTGGAGTAGTTAGGGTGTAACAAAATCATGGTGTTTTCATGTCTCCCGTTTCTAAGCAGCAAAACAGCCCTTTGCTAAGATCAACTATAGATCTGGTTTTCTACCTTTCTACTATGATCTAGAGCACGCATTGTCTATTTTGGCACATAATCACATCCAACCTGTTGTCCTTCCAAAACTGGGCTTACTTAAGGGTACCCTGAATGTGCTGTGGTCCCTCCAGTCCTAAGCACACTCATTGAAACAATCTCTTCTTTCTTTGCCTTGGAAATCTCAGCGACAACGCTAGCAGACTTTAAAGAGTGTCATTGAATCAATCCGTTAATATTAGTACAGCACTTAAGAAATAAAGCACTAAATATTGTAGTGGGTAGCAACTTACTAAGATAATTATCCAACCATTTCTAACTTGAAACTAAGTATGGACATGTTTTACTTCTGAATATTTTATTCTTTCTTCCTTTTATTGGCTTAAGCATAATACTAAACATTCTGATGACTCAGTTGGAGTGAGAAAAAGAGACATTTTTAGTTTGAATAAGAAATACCTTCCTATACAGCAGCATCATTTTCTCTCAGTATACAGAATGGTCTTTTTTTTTTCATTTTAACATGCCATTTTTTAATGCCCTGAGTACAAAGACCATTAAAGGTAAACACCTGAGCTAATCTCTAGTTAGAAAAGTATTTGATCACTGGCTTTGCTTTACATTTGAACGAGGACACTCTTTACAAAGACAACCAATCCCTCCCAGGTAGAAAGTGACTACTCATTCCTGCTGTATACACAGTTAAACCTTCTATTATGTGTCCTACTAATAATTATATTTGCTTTTGCAATGTGTATGGTGTCCTGATCTCTGAGCTCATACCTATTATAACCCTCCCTAAATAAATAGTATTTGAGTTCCAATCTCCTGGCAGAGACCATTTCCCTCCATTTTTTTCAAGCACTCCAGGGCCCAAGCATATAATGAGAATCTAAAATTATTTTAAAGCAAAAAATAGAGTGAAATGACAATCAGGAGCCACTAAAAATTCATAAAATGTTTAAGTGCATTCATCAGTATTTTTTTTTTGGCAAGATGTGATGTTTAAACCCTAAGACACTCTTCGCTTAAAGCATATTGAAGACAGGTAAGCAAAAAATAAATGAAACAATAATTCCAAATCAATAATAGAAAACATAAAGAAAATAATTAAAAATAAGTATTTTTAAATAAAAATTATAGTCTCATTTATCGTGCTGAACATCAGGTTTAATGCTATCATTACTATAATGTTACTCTTAAGAGAGAGTTCATCTTATTTTGTATCCTCAATGCTTAACACAATGCCTAGAACAATGAAGGCACTTAATAAATATTTGACGAATGAGTGAGAAAATGAATAAATAAATGGACAAACGGCCAACATAGTCTAAATATACACTGCAGTTTATACATATGCCTGTATCTTACCACTGATGTTGTTTACAGATGTTTCTCAGAGAGAGGAGAAGGGAAGGAGAAAAAGAGGGAGAGAAACATTGATGTGTGAGAGAAACTGACTGGTTGCCTCTTGCTCGCCCCCTACTGGGAACCTGGCCCACAAACCCAGGCATGTGCCCTGACAGGGAATCCAACCAGCAACCTTTCAGTTCACAGGCCAGTGCTCAGTCCACTGAGCCACACCAGCCTTTGTTTACAGGTGTTTCTGAAACAAAGATAAAAGAGGCAAACAAAGAATCAGAAAAGGCATAATCCTAGGTATTCGGAAGGCCTTAAGTAGGTTCTTAGGTTAAAGTTGGTGAACCTTATTGCTAATAATTCTTCAAATTTTGTTTTAAATAACTTCTAATATTATATCACAACTTCATTCAATCTTATACTATGTGCAAATAACGTTTATATAGGTAAAGGATCATATTATTTCTCTGAAGTATACTTAATTTTCAAAGCCATAACCACATGGGGAAAAGCACAGGGAAGCTGAACTTCTTGCTGAGGGGGAACAACATTTAGAGTTCTCACTGAGATCAGGGTCAAGAATACCCCCAGAAGTGTGTTTATTGAGGGCAATACAGAAAACCTTGGCATATGTTATCAATTTGGGAACAAGTACATGTATCTACTTTGGCATCAGGCAATTTGTTAGACCCAGAGGCAGGATTCTAAGTGATGTACTAACAAGGCAAAAATAAGAAAACCATTTAAAAAGTACATCATTAGATTCAGAATAAAAACACTACCCCAAATAGTTTATACATAAAACATACCACCTTGTGGAATAAAAGATAAATGCTTTACCATGTTCTGCCACTTGTGAATGATGTCATCACTGTGATTACATGGGAAGAAACTTCTTAGCTCCAGATGTTCACCATTTGCTGTCTCTGGTAGCCCTAGTATTCCTAAGTTAGTATAATTTTTGTTCAATTCAATTGTATGAAAACACATTGCCTTTCTTACTGATAAAGGTAGATGAACACATTGTCTTATCTTATTACTCTCTTCAGTCTTTGCTAATGTGTTTTCCTGATGATTTATTCTGTTAGTATAGTGATTACAAGCTTTGCCTAGATAACCAGAATGGACTTTTAAAAATCTCCATTCTGTTAGTTTCTAAGGGGATCAGAGATTTTGTGGTTTTTTTAAAAGGGTTTGTTAAACTCTCTTGCATTCAAGCAAAGATACTGCTTTACCTCTTACCTAGATGATGAGAGGTACCCACTAATCAATGTGGAAAGAAAAGAGTATATAATTCTAGTTTGTTAACGTTTATATACTAAATAACTATCTCAAACCTAACTATTTCAAAGATACCATAGAACTGACAAATCATGTGGTTTAATATCATCATTTTTGGAATTAGGAAATTGAGGTTAAGCGAATCCCCCAAAGTTACACTATCAGTTGATGATGAGAGCAAATCGGAGGCCTCTTATGCTCTTCAGTGCACTTCTACTATATGACACAGCTTTCTACTGCTTGGAAGCAGAGTGGATTTTAAATGGGATTTCCAGACAGCAAAATTCATTTGGTTTAGCAACTGTGCAACTTATTCAAAAGCTATTAATCTCCTGTGATTTTTATATTTCATGTCTTCAATGTAATGACAAAGTTTCATTGTGATTATTAGCTGTTTTATTTACTTCCTAATTGCAGTTTTTAAAAAATGCAATTAAATTTGTTTTGAGACTTGCTTTGTTGTATGTTCATTTTAAAAACCAAGAAAATGGAAACACTTCTGATTTTTCCATTAGCTGTAAAAGCAATGTATTTGCTTCAAGATGAGAAAACATTGTGGGTATTTATTCTATTGCACATACGGATTCTGCCAGATGCTTGGCTGATCCACATTACATAAGTTTGATGACAGCTATCTTGCAATTTCTAATTGAAGGAGCTTTAGGTAATTGCGCGAAAGCCATGTTCAGTGTGTACAGCGATGAGGAAGCCCAGATACTGGCGAGGAACCTTTCACTGGAGCTGTTAATAGAAGCCAAATTCCAGTCTACAAAGCAGCCAGCTGCAACCCACTTGTGATATACCATATGAAGAGGAACAGATGAATTTGATAAAAGTGATTTATATATGAAAGCAAAAATCTGTTATTTAAAATTCACACTAGTTGATTAAAAAAATAGATCGTTGCTTTTGGACTATTACTTTGAAATAAGAACAAGCAACCTAAGTAAAAATTTCTTGGCGTCCTAAAATACGCAACACAGAGCACATATAATTTCCTTCTTTTGAAAAGTTTTTTTTTTAAAAATATGGAATTAGAATATCACTTGTATTGTTTCCTTTGTTTTAAAAAATGGGTATAAAATTCAGAAAAGATGTTTCTTGTATGATTTATATCTGGTAAACAAAATGTTAAACATTTACAGTTGAGTCTTACAATGAAATATGAATTCAAGTACACTAGGTTTCTTTGAAAGAAAATGTACATATTTGTCAGGGGAAAGAAGGATCATGTCAAATAATGTCTTTTATTAAACTTGATTTGGATAGCTTATGTCATCATTTTCTCCTCCTCCTCCTTCACCTTGTTCTTCTTATTCTGGTAGCTGTTGACAATTTAAAGCAGCAATCTTCTAACTATAAATTTTGACCAGCTTATTGAGTGCTGACTAGAATTTTAAAAAATTAAATAAAATAGCATCAAAGGTGCATTATGCATATTGGGGATAACCACACTGAGTCTTGAGATAAAATGTATTTCTTACTTCACAGGTAGTTGAGAAAGAGCAAACATGTGCCAGGGAATTCCCACCAAGATAGAGGCATAGGTAGAAACTCTTCACTACCTCACACAACCAAAAGGAGGAAAACCAATCTAAAATCAATAAACAACCAGAAACACCAGGAAATCAAACTGCATGGAACTCCAACAACCAAGGAATTGAGGAAACATCAACCAGAACAACCCGACTGGCAGCAATGCAGCACAGCAAGGAGGGTCGCCCCGCCCCAGAGAGTTCCCAAGGCCCCGCCCCCTTACAACCTATCAGCTGCGCCAAGACAAAGAAATATGGCCCAATGAAAGAACACAGCAAAACTTCAGGAAAAGAGCTAAGCAATGAGGAGATAGCCAACCTAGCTGATGGAGAATTTAAAACCCTGGTAATCAAAATGCCCACAGATCTGATTGAGCTTGGTCAAAAAATGAAAAAACAAATGAAAGATACCCAAAATGAAATGAAGCAAAATATTCAGGGAACCAACAGTGACAGGAAGGAAACCAGGACTCAAAGCCACGATTTGGAACAAAAGGAAAAAAAAAAAACATCCAATGGGAACAGAAGGAAGAAACAAGAATTCAAAAAAGTGAAGAAAGAATTACAAACTTCTGGGACAACCTGAAACATTCCAATATCTGAATTATAGTAGTGCCAGAAGGAAAAGAACAACAGCAAGAAACTAAAAACTTATTTGAACAAATAATGAAGGAAAACTTCCCCAATCTGGCAAAGGAAATAGACTTCCAGGAAATCCAGGAAGCCCAGAGAGTCCCAAAGAAGTTGGACCCAAAGAGGAACACACCAAGGCACATCATAATTATATTACCCAAGATTAAAGATAAAGAGAGAATCTTAAAAACAGACAGAAAAAAGGAGACAGTTACCTACAAAGGAGTTCCCATAAGACTGTCAGCTGATTTCTCAAAAGAAACCTCACAGGCAAGAAGGGGCTGGAAAGAAGTATTGGAAGTCATGAAAGGCAAGGACCTACATCCAAGATTACTCTATCCAGCAAAGCTTTCATTTAGAATGGAAGGGCAGATAAAGTGCTTCCCAGTAAGGTCAAGTTAAAGGAGTTCATCATCACCAAGCCCTTATTATATGAAATGTTAAAGGGACTTATCTAAGAAAAAGAAGACCAAAAATATGAACAGTAAAATGACAACAAACTCACAACTATCAACAAATGAACCTAAAAGAAAAGAAAAACAATGAAAACAAAAACTAAGCAAACAATTAGAACAGGAACACAATCAGAGAAATGGACATCACGTGGAGGGATTTCAGTGGGAAGGGGAAGGGAAGAAGGGGGGGAAGGTACAGGAAAGAAGAAGCATAATTAGTAGGCACAAAATAGAGAGAGATAAAAATGACATAGGAAACAGAGAACTCAAGGAACTTATATTTATAACCTATGGACATGAACTAAGGGGGGGTTGCTGGAGAGTTGGGGGGAAGGACGTAGGGGGGATTAAGGGGGAAAAATTGGGAAAATTGCAATAGCATAATCAATAAAAATAAAAAAAGTTAAAATGTATTTCCTATTGCAGGTCATGGTTTAAAAAGTTTCAAAGGCACTGATTTAGAGTAAAACATTGCTAGTTTTCTTCAACATTTTGTGCATGATTTTTTTTTTTCGTAACCCTTGACTATTTTATCATTAATTATCATATCCTGGAGTTTACTTTCCACACTTAAAACTTTGCGGAAGGAAGAAACATGTATACTCATAAATAACACATACAGCAGGTCCTCAAATAACATCATTTCATTCAGTGTCATTTCATTGTAACATTGATGAAATGTCATAGAAAGTAAACTCTAGTTTACATCAATTAGCCTATGGTTAAACTGGTTTTGCTGTATGTCAATTTGCTTAAAGTTGCAGAAGCTATATCAACGATGTGAAGTGAGGACTTACTGTACTAACATATGTATCAGCATTCTAATGCACACTAAGATAACAAAGGAACATGTAGCTAAACCTCCCTAGAAATCAACTTATTTTTAGTAAGTAACTAACTAGGGGTCAGGATATCTAAATATTATTGCTATGATTGTCATAAGATATTGTATACAAGTACTTGTATATTTGTACAAGTCCTTTTGTGACCTAGTTCCCTTCTATATTTGGTGAGAATAATTCCTGTTGGTAAATTACTTTCCAGAACCTTTGGAAAATTAGTATTAGCAGACTAGTCATACTGCAGGCTGCTCTGAGCAAGATGTGGGACGCATACATGGATGGGGAGCCCTGCTAGAAGAGCAACTTGAAGACCCCTAGTAATTCTTCCCATTGAATTTTTTTTTCTGATTGTTCCTTATATCCTTAAAACATTTCTCTAAGTAAGAGTTTTCTTTCGTGTGTTTAATCGTCTCATTACAATCTGTGAGGCTTTTTTCAGAACGCAGAGCATGGCTTAGAGGGCTCAATACGATATTAAGGCTGAGAAAAGCGCACTATGGACAGATGTGACTACGAGAGGCTTATAATGAATAATTAAATCGTGATAAAGAAGGAAGGACAGGTGAAAAGTTGAAATTCATGAGGAGCTAGAAACAAACTCTACCCTCTTCAAAATAAACACCATGAAATCAGTCAGGAATAGAGACAAGAGGAAAACACAAAGAGGTGTGGGGAAAGCGTGCTAGTTTGTAAATAGATTGAAAAAATTGATTTATAATTTGGTACATATTTTAATGTAATGCTGGTTTTATGACACGGATTCAGTTATTTATTTCTAACTTCTTTTAGTTGGATGTTTCCCTATCATCGGGTACTAAAGGCTCTTGCATCATAGTATAACGTGTCCACCTACCTACCTAAGACAAGTCATGCTTCCCTCCAAGGGCCTCATCAAGGTCATCAAGTTTAAAGCGGTAATTAGATTTGGTTCCATCTACATAATGGCACATTCAAGGTGGAGATACGACAAAAACGTTATGATGGTCAGTGCACCCCCTGGGAGACTGACAGAGCCTGGTAGCGTGGGTTTCACCCAAACTGGAGTCTGTGCCTTGAGACAAGGTACAGGTATCAGATTCAGTAACTGGAAGTGTTTCATCAACACTCCCTTCCCCCACCCTCTTGCCCATAATGCTCACTGTCAAATGGCAAGAAAAATTCCCCATAGAGAAAGATCATCACACTGCCATTCTGTTGGAGGCAGAGGTCATGGAAAGTTTGTTTCCAGAGGGCAGGCAGTCAGAGGAAGGATCTGGGCCTCAGTAACAACTTTTTAGGCAATGAGGCGATAACTTGGGCGTAATTCTTCAAGGATGGTTGAGAACACCGCAAGAAGATGCTCCATGTTATAGTAAAAAGTTGAAAGAAAGATACTTAACAGAAAATTCTTGAGGCTCATGTTGAAGAAAGTAAAGCTGCCTGTGACACTGGTAGGAAAAGGGCACAAGAATTAGAGTGACAGAGAAGGGGTTTGAAATGTGCCATCTTTGTATATGATGAAGGCCTGGCTTTTAGTCCACTATGTACTCTGAGTGCAGTGGGAGGAACGTGGCGTTTGGGATTATGTAGACCAGGAGTCCTCAGCCCAGCTCTTCCAATTGCTAGCTGTGTGACACTGGGAAAACTAACTAATCTCTCAGCTTTGGTTTCTGAAATGAAAACAACAATACTTGCCTGTTAAGTACTCAGCACAATTTCTGGCACGTTGTGCAGGATCTGAATGACATCTATTGCTGCTCATAGGAAAGATGGATTTATTTCCGTAGTTCGGTTCTTGCCCATGATTCCCCTTCTGACCAATAATACATATTTTTGAGGTGTCTGACCAGAGTCTGAAGGTACCATCTGTGGTAGCTGGACTCACTCATTCACTTCATTAAGCCGAGCCAACCCCATCTCACAGCGGTCGGTACCCTTGAGAGCTAACTCAGTCGGCAAAGGGTTATTCTGTGTTTCACTATTTTTGCTTGGGGGGTGGTATTTAAAGTAGGTGTGCTAAAGGCACTTTACTATGTGGTGATGTGTGGCCAAATTATAGTGATAATTAATATGTAAGTGCTGTGCACATTATTAAATGTTCTCAATAATGATGATGATCATATTTACTGAACATTTCTGGGCTCTTTGTACTATATCATGCTCTCCCTGAAGCTTTGAGCAAGGCTTAGATGTATGTAGAAATTGTGTCTAAAGAAAACAAGATTAAACCAAACCAAAGCAAACATTTCTGACTGTACACTCCTAAATGAGCAGTGCCCCCTGCGATGGAGGTCGCTCGGGAAGCTATGCAAACACCCTAACAGCCCTGCCATTGCGCAAAAGCACCTTCTGAACTTCTCTTCTGAAACTGCCTTAGGAGCCAGTTTATGAGACACATGAAAAGTCAGAGTCATTGGTTTATAATCACACATATTTTTTCACCTCTGATAGTATTACACAGCTTGAGTTTCTATCTTGGCTCTGAGTGCTTTTGCTGCTTCCAAAGTAAAATCTAACCTCAAGGGGTGAATATTTGTCACTATCTAGGGCATTTAGGAGAATATGGCAAATATTTTGAAGGCAATCTCAAAAAGAATTCCAGATGTTCGAATAACATTTCTCATGGCAATGAGCTTGCTGAGGACAATTCTCGTTTGAATAGAAAGTTATAGTGTATTTTTTAAAAGAAGACTGTTTCATTCAAAAAACTGTTATTGAATGCTATTGCCAATTTGTTCATTCTTTCACTCATTCATTCAACAAATATTTATTGAATACCTACTATGTAATGATAGGCGTCAGGCTGTGGATCCAGCGGTGAATAGGACAGACACGACCACTTAACTCTTACAGAAACTTCCTCTAGTCAGGAAGGCAAATATTAAACAAGTAATTTCAGTAATGGGAGAATATTTCAGAGAGATCAAAACTACTTTAGGGTTCAGGGTTAGCTCTCCTAAGGAAATGACTTTAAAGCTGAAATTTAAAAGATGAGTAGGAGTGTCCTAGGTAGAACAAATAGCATGTAAAAGCTTGAGGACAAGGAAGAAGGATGTTGCAGAAACTGAAAGAAACCCCGTATGGCTAAACATTTGGGGACAATAACAAGAGAAGGTTGGCAGAGACCAGAATGTGCAAGTCCTAATAAGCCTTATTAAGGAGCACAGATTAATTCAGTTGTAGAATGGATATACAACTCTGGTTGCTGAGTGGATTAGTGAGAAGAGAGACTTGAAGTAGGGAGATCATTTAGTAGAAAATGGTAGTACAGATGGAGAGAAGTACATGAATTTGAGAAATGCTCAGGGGAAAGCAACAGAACTTGAAGATTTACGGAATGTCACAGATAAGGACAGGGAAGAGTTTAGGATGATTGTCAGGTTGTCGTCTTGGAAATTAGGGATATGATGGTGTCCCTCACTGACACCATCATTCAGTGGGGGAGGAGTAATCACTTCACTTTTGGATATTTAGGTTTGGGTGTCAGACCCAAATGTATCCAAGTAAAGGTGTTAAGCAGGCAGCTGGACATACAAGTGTGTGTCTCAGAACAATATTGAACTTGGAATTATACGTTTGTGAGTCATCAGCAACAGGAATGGATCAGATCATCTAAGATTAGTATATAGAGTAAAAACCCTGCTCGTGAGGTGAGCACAAAATCCAACATACTTATGATCTTCCTCCTTTTCTTGCTCACCCCAATCCAATGAAAAAATTTAAAGCTGTTTTCCTTTTTTGAATTTTCCCAAAATGGTTGATTTAATTTCACAAAAAAAGAACATTTTCTTTTTCCTATTTATAGTTCATATAACAATTATGCAATGGTTCACATAACAGTCAGTTAAATTATATAATTTCTTTAACAAGTATACCCAGCAGAGGAGGCTGAAAACACAACTGAGTCTTGGTAAGTCTACCAGCATCTAGTGAGAACCAAAGCCCATGTGTATTCTAGGTGGCAGCATCGTACCCACCTGCGTCCAGTGTGTTGCGGGCATCAGCCAGGATGTCTTACCGGGGTAACGGAGAGTACCTGTTAATTTGTATTATGTTGGTTAAACAGAGGTCAGTTATAAGAGCTGCTACTTTAGTTCCAGAGGATGACCAAGAGGAAGTCAGAGTGCAGTGTAGAGAGTAAGAAGAATGTGAAGGAATAGAAAGATTGAATTAGACCATTCCTTCAAGAAATTTGATTGTGAAGGATAAGAGAATGAAGCATCTGAAGACATAACTATAGTTGGTGGATAGAAAAGTACACGTTTTTCTTTCTTTTTAAAAAAGATTTTATTTATTTCTAGAGAGAGGAAGGGAGGGAGAAAGAGAGGGAGAGAAACATCAATGTGTGATAGATACATCGGTAGGTTGCCTCTCACATGGCCCCAACTGGGGACCTGGCCCACAACCCAGGCATGTGTCCTGACTGGGAATTGAACCAGTGATCTTTCAGTTCACAGGCTGGCACTCAATCCACTGAGCCATACCATCCAGGGTAGTACACATTTTTCTTAAGACAGATGAGACTTGAGCAAGTTTAAATACTAGAAGGAGTAGTTAAGTACAAAGGGGAACATAGTCGATAAATGCTCTGAGAATTAGGCAAGAATGGAATCCATTGCATACACAGAATAATTAATCTTGAATAAACGAAAGGCTTTTTTTCATTGTAAGGAGAGAGGAGGAGGAAAAGATGAATATGAGGGTGCAGGTAGGTTTTAGGTTTAGCAGCACAGTCAAGGGACTTCACATCTGATAACTTCAATTTTTTTCCCTAAGAAGTCAGAGGAGCTATCTGCTGACAGTGAGGGGAAGACAAGAGAATTTAATGTTTATGGACAATGGAAACTATTTTAAGTAGTTGTTGTAGAGGATGAAGAAAATGATCCCTAAAAAACACAGTAGGATTTTAACTCTGTTGAAGTCCTGGTTGACAGGTGAGCACTGTTGACAGGTGAGACAGGTGTTTTATGTTGGGTTGAAGAGAGTTGGAATGGGAGGAGTATGCAAAAATAAATGACATTGTTCCCGTCAATCAAATGGGGAAGACAGACATATAAACACGCAGTTTAAAAGAATATATAAATTATGGCATATTGTTAAATTCAGTGAAATATGGCTTACACAGCAACATGAATGAATCATAAAAACTTAATGTTGAGTGAAAGATACATGGCACAAAAGATAATACAGTAAAATTCCATTGCTGTAAAGTTCAAAAACAGATAAAGCTAAACTATATATTGTAGGAATGCATGCACATAGATGCGATAAAATATAAGGAAAAGGAAGGGAGTAGTTACCAAGAAAGTCGGGTCATGGTTACCTGTGGGTGGAGAAAGAGGGTCATAAGGAAGGGAAGTATGGGAGACTGCTGGGGTGTTAGTGATATGCTATTTCTGAACCTGGATGATGGTGCATTTATTCATAGTCTCATCACTTTGGATTGTAAAGAGAGATTTATTACAGGAATTCAACCTTAGACGATTATGGGAGGAGCTGGGGATGTGAACTTCTTCGAAAGGGATGTGGAGCACCAGAGGAGTTACCAGCTAATCTATCTGAGAAGCCAAGCAAATCCAGCTGCTGCCATATGACTGACTGCAAAGGAATAACTAACGAAGAAGTCTATGGGAAGCGATCGCCTCTGCAGGTCTGCAGCCAAACATCTGGTAATAGGCATGGGATTCCTGCAGGGAAGAAGAGCTGCATGAGAGCAGAGAAGAGCAAGGACAAGCTGGAACCAACAAGAAAGAGATGCTGCTTCGCCTTGGCCTCCCAAATCTCACACGAGCTTCTCTTTCGGCCAGCTCTATAGTAGAGCCATGCAGGGAACGGGATTCGGGGAAACATAGTTCCCAGATTAATCAATTTAAAAATAAAATGATCCAGGTGGTGAGGGACAAATACCATACGCTCTCACCTTTAACTGGAACATAATCAACAAAAGAAAAAAGCAAACAAAATATAACCAGAGACATTGAAATTAAGAACAATGTAACAATAGCCAGAGGGGAGAGGGGAGGGGATCGTAGGGAGAGGGGTCAATAGGAGCTACTATAAAGGACACAAGGACAAAATCAAGGGGGAGGGTAGAGGTGGGGGAGGGAGGTGGGACTGGCTGGGGTGGGGTGGAGGGATGGGGAGAAAATACAGACAATTGTAACTGAATAAAAATAAAAATTAAAATAAATAAAAATAAAATGATCCAACACAGGTGGTCACATGAGTTTCACTTTATAATTATCCACTACATACATTTATGGTAAGTACTTTTCTGGAATTATTATAAATCACAATGAAAAGACTATCAATCAATCAATCAATAAAAGAACAAGAATGTCATTTCAAAGGCCTTTTATGACATATTCCCATGATGACATTAGATTATGTATAAAAGTTCTATGAAGCTAAAGGAATAACTCTGCCTGATAGTGTCAGGAAAGGTTTCACAGAAAAACAAACATTTAAAAACAGGAAAAAAGTAAATAGCTACCATTCATTGACCACTTCCAATGTGTCACGCATTATAATATGCTCTTACATCATTTCATATGATTTTCACAATAAACCTGAGATAGATATTATACTTCCCATTTTCTTTATAAACCGAGGTAAAGGGAAATAAATTGATTTGCCCAAAGTCACATTATCTAATAAGAAACAGAGTAGCCATTTGAACCCACCTTTGGTTTACTGCAACTACCCTTAACCATTGTTCTCTACAACCTTCCATCTGAGGCTTGGCAGGCAAATTCCAGGCAAGCAAAGGGAGTGGCCTGAGCAAAGAACTGGTGATGTGCAGGAGTGTGGTTTGCTTGCGGAACATTGAGAGAGTCGATGTGCCTGGTGGATGTCTGTGGGGGTTAGTGAAAGTGGTGAAAGATAGAGTTGTAAAATTTGTTTCAGGTGTTTTCCCAAAGCCAAAAGTGTTCTAAACTTATTTTATGGTAAACAGAGTTTCACTGGAATTTAAGTAGTGGGGAAATTGTATCATTAGACTTATGTTTTAAAATTCAGGCAGTAATTACTTAATAGTTATATATACCTTTGTATATGAAAATAATCTCATCTGGACACTTCTGCATTCTTTACTCAGAACTTTCATTCACATTTCTTTTGATTCACCTAATTAGCCTATGAGGCTCAGTAAGGTTAAATAATTTGCCCAACGTCACTTGGCTAATAAGTGTCAAATTCTGGATGAGAAACCAGGTTTCTCTGACTCCTTGTTTTTTCCTCTTCTTCCTACGCCATACTGCCTAACTTGACCCAAGCAAATGCAAAAATACGGGAAAATGAAATGAATCTAAATCCCCAAGCATATTCCAGTGAAGTGTAGCCAGATCTGGTGAGTTTTCTGTTTCTTGAATTCTAGAAGCTGAAAATTAATCGACGTCATCATGTTTTGAGAAATAAAATTTTATTCATGAAATTTCTATTTGAACTAAAATTATGATTCATAAATATATTTTTATAAATTACTTCATTGTTGTTCAATTACAGTTGTCTGCATTTTCTCCCCACCACTCCCCCCCAACCCAGGCAAACCCCCTCCCTCCCTTGCTTCCACCCTCCCCATTGGTTTTGTCCATGTGTCCTTTATAGTAGTTCCTGAAAACCCTTCTCCCCACTGTCCCGTCTCCCTGCCCTCTGGCTATTGTTAGATTGTTCTTAATTTCAATGTCTCTGGTTATATTTTGTTTGCTTTTTATTTTGTTGATTATGTTCCAGTTAAAGGTGAGATCATATGGTATTTGTCCCTCACCGCCTGGCTTATTTCACTTAGCATAATGCTCTCCAGTTCCCTCCATGCTGTTGCAAAGGGTATAAGCTCCTTCTTTCTCTCTGTTGCGTACTATTCCATTGTGTAAATGTACCATTGTTTTTTGATCCACTCATTTGCTGATGGGCACTTAGGTTGTTTCCAGCACTTGGCTATTGTAAAATGTGCTGCTATGAACCTTGGGGTGCGTAGGTTCTTTTGGATTGGTGTTTCAGGGCTCTTAGGGTATACTCCCAGCAGTGGAATTGCTGGGTCAAAAGGCAGTTCCATTTTTAGTTTTCTGATGAAATTCCATACTGTTTTCCATAGTGGCTGCACCAGTCTGCATTCCCATCAACAGTGCACTAGGGTTCCCTTTTCTCCACATCCTCTCCAACACTTATTTCTTGATTTTTTTATGATGGCCATTCTGACCAGTGTGAAGTGGTATCTCGTTGTGGTTTTAATTTGCATCTCTCTGGTGGCTAGTGACGCTGAGCATCTTTTCATATGTCTCTGGGCCTCCTGTATGTCCTCCTTGGAGAAGTGTCTGTTCAAGTCTTTTGCCCATTTTTTAATTGGGTTTTTTGTCTTCCTGGAATGGAGTTATGTGAGTTCTTTATATGTTTTGGACATCAAACCCTTGTCCGAGGTATCATTGGCAAATATGTTTTCCCATATAGTTGGTTCTCTTTTCATTTTAATGCTGTTTTCTTTAGCCATGCAGAAGCTTTTTAATTTGGTGAGGTCCCATTTGTTTATTCTTTCCTTTATGTCCCTTGCTTTAAGGGACATATCAGTGAAGATGTTGCTGCATGGAATGTCTGAGATTTTCCTGCTGATGTTTTTCTCTAGGGCTTTTATGGTGTCACAAATTATATTTAAGTCTTTTATCCACCTTTAATTTATTTCTGTGTACGGTGTAAGTTGGTGATCGAGTTTCATTTTTTTGCACGTAGCTGTCCAGATCTCCCAACACCATTTGTTGAAGAGGTTATTTTTCCTCCATTTTATGATTCTTCCCCCTTTGTCAAATATTAATTGACTGTAGAGACTTGGGTTTATTTCTGGGCTCTCTGTTCTGTTCCATTGGTCTATGTGCCTGTTTTTATGTCAGTACCAGGCTGTTTTGATTATAGTGGCTTTGTAATACAGTTTGATATCAGGTATTGTGATCCCTCCTGCTTTGTTCTTCTTTCTCGAAATTGCTGCAGCTATTTGTGGTCGTTTATGGTTCTATACAAATTTCTGAAATGTTTGTTCTATATCTGTGAAATATGTCATGGGCACTTTAATAGGGATTGCATTGAATCTATAAATCGCTTTGGGTAACATGGCCACTTTGATGATGTTAATTCTTCCAATATATGAGCAAGGTACATGCTTCCATTTGTTTGTGTCTTCCTTAATTTCTTTCTTCAGAAAGTTTGTGTTGTATAGTTTTCTGAGTGCAGGTCTTTTACCTCCTTGGTTAGGTTTATTCCTACGTACTTTATTTTTCTTGTCGCTGTATCAAATAGGACTTTTTTCCTGATTTCTGTTTCTGATATTTCATTGTTGGTGTACAAAAATGCCTTTGACTTCTGAGTATTGACTTTGTATCCCACTCTTTTGCCAAATTCACTTATTAGGTTGAGTAGTTTTTGGTGGAGTCTATAGGATTTTCTGTGTACACTATCATGTCATCTGCAAACGATGACATTTTTACTTCCTCCTTTCCAATTTGGATGCCTTTTATTTCTTTTTCTTGTCTGATTGCTGTGGCTAAGACTTCCAATATTATGTTGAATAGGAGTGGTGAAAGCGGGCACCCATATCTTGTTCCTGATCTTAATGGGAGCTCTTAGTTTTTGTCCATTGAGTATGATGTTGGGTGTAGGTTTCTCATATATGGCCTTTATTATGTTGAGGTATGCTCCCTCTGCTCCCACTTTGCTGAGTATTTTTATCATAAATGGGTGCTGTACCTTATCAAACGCTTTTTCCACATCTATTGATATGATCATGTGATTTTTGACTTTCATTTTGTTTACATAGTGTATTATGTTTATTGATTTGTGAATATTGTACAATCCTTGCATCCCTGGGATGAATCCCACTTGATCATGGTCTATGATCTTTTTAACATATTGCTAGATGTGGTTTGCTGATATTTTGTTGAGGATTTTAGCATCTATGTTCATCAGCAATATTGGCCTGAAGTTTTCTTTCTTTGTTATGTCTTTATCTTGTTTTGGGATTATGATGATGCTGGCTTCATAAAAATAGTTTGGGAGTCTTCCATCTTCTTGGATTTTTTTTAATAATCTGTGGAGGATGCGGATTAGCTCTCCCTTAAATGTTTTGTAAAATTATCCTGTGAAGCCCTCTGGTCCAGGGCTTTTGTGTGTTGGAAGCTTTTTGATTACTGTTTCAACTTCATCAGCTGTTATTTATCTGTTCAGGCTTTCTGCTTCTTCTTTATTGAGTTTTGGAAGATTATATTTTTCTAGAAATTTGTCAATTTCACCTACATTTTCAAATTTCTTAGCATATAGTTATTTGTAGTAATTTCTTACAATCCTTTGTATTTCTGTGGTATCAGTTGTACTCTCTCCTCTTTCATTTCTGATTGTGTTTATTTGGGTCCTCTCTCTTTTTTTTCTTGATGAGCCTGCTTAAAGGCTTGTTGATTGTGTTTATCTTTTCAAAGGACCAGCTCCTGGATTCATTGATCCTTAGAATCGTGCTTTTAGTCTCTATATCATTTAATTCTGCTCTGATCTTGGTTATTTCCTTCCTTCTACTTGCTCTGGGTTGTCTTTGTTGTTGTTCCTTGAGTTCTTGTAGGCATAGGGTTAGGCTGTTTATTTGAAATGTTTCTACTTTTTTTTTTTATGTAGGTCTGTATCACTATGAACTTCCCTTGCAGGACTGCCTTTGCTGTGTCCCATAAGTTTTGGATTGTTGTGAGTTCATTTTCATTTGTTTCCAGAAATTTTTTGATTTCTTCCCTAATGTCATTCTTGAACCATTCATTGTTTAATAGCATGCTATTCAATCTCCATAAGTTTGAGTGTTTGGGGGGTTTTCCCTTGAGGTTGGTTTCTAGTTTCAGTCCCTTGTGGTCAGAGAAAATGCTTGATATGATTTCAACTTTCTTGAATTTGTTGAGGCTTGTTTTGTGTCCTATCATGTGGTCTATCTTTGAAAATATTCCATGTGCATTTGAAAAGAATGTCTATTTTGCTCCTTTGGGATGAAAGGCTCTCTCTATATATATATCAGTTAAGTCCATTTCATTTAGGGCATTGTTCAATGCCACAATATCTTTGTTGATATTTTGTTTGGAAGATCTGTCCATTTTTGACAGTAGGGTGTTAAAATCTCCTACTATGATTGTGTTGCTGTCAATATCTTTCTTGAAGTCCTCCAAGATTTTCTTTATGTATTTGGGTGCGGCTATGTTAGGTATATATATATTTACAATGTTTATGTCTTCTTGATAGATTATTCCCTTGAGTATTATGAAGTGACCTTCTGGGTCTCTTTTTATGGCTCTTTTTTTGAAGTCTATTTTGTCCGATATGAGCATTGCTACCCTGGCTTTTTTTTTTTTTTTCCTGTCCATTTGCTTGGAATATTTGTTTCCAGCCCTTCACTTTCAGTCTGTGTTAGGTCTTTTGTTTTGAGGTGGGTCTCTTGTAGGCAGCATGTGTGTAGGTCATACCATTTTCTTATCCATTCTACTATTCTGTGTCTTTTGATTCGGGCATTTAATCCATTTATGTTTAAGGTTATTATTGATAGGTACTTATTCATTGCCATTTTTTCATACTGGTGTTCCTCTCTCGTTCACTGTTTTACTCCCTGTTCTTAAAGCAAACCCTTTAGCATCTCTTGCAGAGCTGGTTTGGAGGAGGTATATTCTTTGAGGCTTCTTTTGTCCAGGAAGCTCCTTATTTGGCCTTCCATTTTAATCGAGAGCCTTGCTGGATAAAGTAGTCTTGGTTGCAGGCCTCTGGTTCTCATTACTTGGAATATTTCTTGCCATTCCCTTCTGGCTTGGAGCATTTCAATTGAGAAGTCAGCTGCTAGTCTTATCGAGGCTCCCTTGTATGTTTCTTCCTGGTTTTCCCTGCCTGCCTTTAAGATTCTCTCTTTATCTTGGAATTTTGCTATTTTAATTATGAGGTGTCTTGAAGTGGGCCTCTTTGGGTTCCTCTTGATTGGGACTCTCTGTGTTCCCTGGATTTGTGTGACTTTTTCTCTCATCAAATTAGGGAAGTTTTCCATCATTACTTTTTCAAACAGGTTTTCTATCCCTTGCTCTTCTTCTTCTCCTTCTGGTACCCCTATTATACAGATATTATCACGTTTCATGTTGTCCTCCATTTCCCTTTATCCTTCTTCATTCTTTTATAGCCTCTTTTCCTTTTCTTGCTCATTCTGGGTGTTTTTTTCTACCTTGACCTCCAGCTCACTAATCCAATCCTCTGCTTCATCGAGCCTGCTTTTGATTCCTCCTACTGAGTTCTTCAGTTCAAAAATTGTATTCTTCATTTCCTCTTGGCCCTTGTTGATATTTTCTATTTCCTTTTTCATCTCGATATAGTTTGCAGTGAGTTCATTGTAATTTCCCTGTAGTTTTTGGTAATTCTCTGTGAGCTCATTGAGCTTCCTGATAACTATTGCTTTGAACTAAATATCTGATAGTTGACTTACCTCTATTTCATTTAGCATTCTTTCTGAGGCTTCCTCCTTTCCTTTCACTTGGGGATTGTTTCTTTGTCTTTCCATTGTTTGCGAGACTCTTGTTGTTAGCCTCTGCTTCTTAAATTGATCTGTTCTGACTCCCTGGGTTTATGGTGTGGACTTCCATGGTAGAAGACCTGTGAGATTCAGTGGTGCAGTCTCCTTGATCTCCTGAGTTCACTAGTCTTGGGCTGTCATTTATGTTGGCTCTCTGCATGTCTTTGCATTTTGATTGTCATCGTGTCTTTCTTTGGTGGGTCCTTCCCTCCAGCCAGTAAACTGAGGGTCACTCAGTCCACCGCCTCTTGTATTCTGTTGTGCAGGTGTGGGCAGGTTATGTTGAAGCTGGATTTTCTGTGTGTACAAGGTTTTGAGGATTCTCTCTTGCTCTTGTTCAGTTGTTTGTTCTGAGTAATTTCTCCACCATTTAGTTGTATTTCCAGATAGGTCCTGGATTGAGTTAGTGTGGCCTCCACTCCCTCCTTCACCTTCTTCTGTTGTTACCTGTTGGTGGTTCCTTTGTTGGTGGGTTTCCTCTTCCAGCAGGTATCCTGGTGTTCATAGCTTCTACCTACTCGTCTGATTTTTCAGTGTCCTCTACAATTTTTGGTTTCCAATCTTCATATATACTGGAGTACTATTGGCTCTTCACTCTGTTTCTCAGAAGATCGGCTAGGTGTTTCACCCGTGTTCAGGGGGAAGTGGACTCTACTGCCACCTATCTCGCCACTGTCTTCCCTCTTCATGATTCATAAATATATTTTGATTTAAACCTAATGACAGCACATTGGTTCATGGTGGCAATATAGTAATTCTGAATAAACATAAATTGTAAGTTTCAAAAGGAATAAAGTTTTCTACTTGTAATGAACAAGAGAATGTAATTAGTCCCAACTGACTAATGAGACACTGTGTCGGGAATTTCAAGAACAGAAAAAAATTGTATTGAACATGCATGCCAGGGAAAGAATGCTTCCAGGGGCTCTGAGACTCTCCATGGGAAGTGAGTTCCTTCAGTTCCCTTAATGTCCCCATCTACACCTGTCATCAACATCGAGAATCTCCTCAATTTTCAAATTTCTGGTTTAATATTCTATGTCCTTTATTAATATTTGTCATGGCTCTGAAATCTCCTCCTCAGTTTATAAAGCCTAAATTTATGAAGAGCTTGAGGATTTTGTTTTCCAACAGTATCAAGTTTTTTTCTTTTAATGTAACCAGTGAGGAAGAATGTAAACAAGGACTGGACAGGGTCCATTGGCAACCAAAGAAATTGCACCCCTTCTTGTATCTCTTGCTTATTGTCTAAGAAAATGCCACAGTTTATGTCCCAGTAACTTGCTGAGCCTGCAGAGTGACTGCTGATGTGAAGCTTCCCCCTAATCCTGAGAATGATTATGCTGAAACTCAGAATCCCACCCCAAGACAATTTTTCTCAACTCATCACTCTTCCAAGAACATTATGACTGCATCACTTTCCAAAGAGAGCAACAGCAAAGCAATGTAGAAAGTGACACCTCAGGTTTCTGTCTATTCCAATGTATATTCCTGGCTTTCTCAGCTGGCTTTTTAGCTCTTGTAAGTATGCATTAATACTGTCTCTTTGCCAAGCTGCTCAAGTCTAAAGGTTCAGAAACAAAAACAGAGAAGAATACATATATATTCTTAAAGATAATGACATTTTCTTCTCATGCACTCAGAAACTGGGGATAGGTGGCAAAACATCACATGATTCTAGTATCTTATTAAAATTGGTGGGTTTTTTTTAATCTACAATGGACTTTCTCTCTTTCATTATTCTTGCTTGGCTTGAAAGATGCTGCTTTATACCCAGGCAAAAATATGAAAGATTCAAGTACTAAGCATTGAAGTATTGAGTATATTGCAATGTGTGGTGGTGGCTTCAGCAACCTATTGGCTCCCATCCATCAGAACTCAAAATGGAAAATGTACCTAATGAAGGTTTACACATAACTTCTGGGAAACCTCTCTAGATTTAATTTAAAAAAATTTAACCCTATTATTCATTTCATATAAGTGGTCCCAGAGAGATCTCTGCTAAGTGGCCTGCTTTAATTTATATACCTCAGGGATTCACTGCACTTTAAATGGAAGGGCTGGCCCTGGTCTTAAAATAACAGCTCACTTGGTTACAGGCACCATACAGTAGTTTGAAATTAACCAAAATTAACAGAGCTATATATTTTACCTCTGCTCCTTTAGCTACCTGAAAGGTTATTCTAACTGCATCTGGTCAAATATATTAGTTGAATTAAATCTAATCCATTGTTCAATACCAATTCTTTTAGTAGTATTAGACAAATTGTCTAAATGTCCTGTCTTCTTTCAATGTATAAATAGAGATTATACTCTTGCATTCTGTGATGAAATACTAAACTCCTGCTTTTTTGCCACCACCCAAGGGCTTAAGGTTTCTTCCTGTGTTCATAGCTTGGGAAAGTAGCCCTTCCTTTCTCTTGTACTTCTCCCAGGCTTAAATTG
This sequence comes from Desmodus rotundus, assembly GCF_022682495.2. Lineage (NCBI taxonomy): Eukaryota > Metazoa > Chordata > Mammalia > Chiroptera > Phyllostomidae > Desmodus > Desmodus rotundus. The sequence goes on along the minus strand of NC_071395.1, from coordinate 92,825,841 downwards.
TCCAGAGTGACACACCCTCAAAACTCTTATCTTTTTTGAATGGGAAGAAGCCCTATTTATTGAGATTTATAAATGAGAAAAGTAAGACTAGGTTGACATTACAGTAGGTAAAGTCCCCGTATAATCCAGCTTTTTGCAGCACAGGGAATACACCCAGGAAGAGATCTTGTTTCTGGGTACCTTTATTCAGAAACATGGCCAACTTCTCCACTTTGTCTAATCTAGATCCTTTTCTAGAGGTCAATTTGAAAATGAGATAATATTAGTCCAACTTTTCTTTTTCTTTACAAAAAAACCCCCAAACTTATGAGTAGGGCTCTTGTGCTTTGACTTATGCTCTTCCCTTTGCAGTTATATATTAAAAACCTACTTAAGTGTTTCAAAATAAGTTAGTACATTTAAAGTAGTTAGAACAGGAGAACCAAGATGGCGGCGTAGGTAGACACACTGCGCCTCCTCGCACAACCAGAACTGGCAGAAAATCGAACGGCAAGGAAGTCCGACACCAAGGAAATAAAAAATAAACATTCATCCAGACCGGTAGGAGGGGCGGAAAGAGGCAGCCGGGGCGCAGAGGACTCGCGTGGCCGTGGCGGGACCGAGACTGGCGGAGTGTGGGTCGACCGGGGCAGGCAGTCTGACCACTAGCAAACCCTGCGGCCCCACATTCGCGCAGATAAACCGAGAGGGCCGGACTCAGAGTGGCGGAGAACAGGGCAGGCAGAGCAGCGGGTAGCACCCGGCAGCCCCACATTCCCGCACAGATAAGCCAGACAAACAGCGGGGAGCAAAGCACACTGCGCAACCCAAGGCTCCAGTGCAGGGAAATAAAGCCTCAAACCTCTGATTGAAAACGCCCATGGGGGTTGGGGGGGCAGTGGGAGAGACTCCCAGCCTCGCAGGAGAGGTCGTTGGAGAGACCCACAGGGGCCTGGAGTGTGCACAAGCCCACCCACTCGGGAACCAGCACCAGAGGGGGCCGGTTTGATTGTGGGTAGTGGAGTGAAAGATTGAGGTCTGGAGGAGAGTGGAGCAGGCGTCAATGCTCCCTCTCGGCCCCTCCCCCACGTACAGCATCACAGCGCAGCAACCAGCGTTACCCCGCCCCGGGGAACACCTAAGGCTCCGCCCCTTAAAGTAACAGATGCGCCAAGAAAAAAAAAAAAAAAAAGAAAAAAAATGGCCCAAATGACAGAACACTTCAAAGCTCCAGAAAAAATACAACTAAGCGACGAAGAGATAGCCAACCTATCAGATGCACAGTTCAAAACACTGGTTATCAAGATGCTCACAGAATTGGTTGAATCTGTTCGAAAACCAGATGAAAAAATGAAGCCTATGCTAAGAGAAACAAAGGAAAATGTACAGGGAACCAATAGTGATGAGAAGGAAACTGGGACTCAAATCAATGGTGTGGACCAGAAGGAAGAAACAAACATCCAACCAGAAAAGAATGAAGAAACAAGAATTTGGAAAAATGAGGAGAGGCTTAGGAACCTCCAGGACATCTTGAAACGTTCCAACATCCGAATTATAAGGGTGCCAGAAGGAGAAGAGGAAGAACAAAAAATGGAAAACTTATTTGAACAAATAATGAAGGAGAACTTCCCTCATCTGGCAAAGGAAATAGACTTCCAGGAAGTCCAGGAAGCTCAGAGAGTCCCAAAGAAGCTGGACCCAAGGAGGAACACACCAAGGCACATCATAATTACATTACCCAAGATTAAAGATAAGGAGAGAATCTTATAAGCAGTAAGAGAAAAGGACACAGTTACCTACAAAGGACTTCCCATAAGACTGTCAGCTGATTTCTCCAAAGAGACCTTACAGGCAAGAAGGGGCTGGCAAGAAGTATTCCAAGTCATGAAAGGCAAGGACCTACATCCAAGATTACTCTATCCAGCAAAGCTATCATTTAGAATGGAAGGGCAGACAAAGTGCTTCCCGGATAAGGTCAAGTTAAAGGAGTTCATCATCACCAAGGCCTTAGTATATGAAATTTGAAAGGAACTTATCTAAGAAAAAGATGATCAAAAATATGAACAGTAAAAATGACAGCAAACTGACAGTTATTAATGACCACACCTAAAACAAAAACAAGAGCAAACTAGGCAAACAACTAGAACAGGAACAGAACCATAGAGATGGAGATCACATGGAGGGTTGTCAATAGGGGAGTGGGAGGGGGAGAGGGGGGGAAAGGTACAGAGAATAAGTAGCATAGATGATAGGTGGAAAATAGACAGGGGGAGGGTAAGAATAGTGTAGGAAATGTAGAAGCCAAAGAACTTATAAGTATGATCCATGGACATGAACTATAGGGGGGGAATTTGGGAGGGAGGGGGTGGGCAGGATGGAGTGGAGTGAGGGGGGGGAATGGGACAACTGTAATAGCATAATCGATAAATATATTTAAAAAAATAAAATAAAGTAGTTAGAACAGTATCTAGTACACAGCACCTCATTGACATTTACTCTTATTAATACACTTTTGTTCTAACTCCTTTGTAAAAATATTCCCTGTCCCCATCTGGCCTCTCCTCCCTGTACAGCCATATGTTTCAGGGGCTTATTATCCTATTTACACTTATATTGGACTTAATTGTTTATGTTTTCCTCACCCTCACTAGACAGTAAGCTATTTGAGAGCAAGAACCATGGATTTTCTTTGTATTGGCATCCTCCCCAGCGCCTAGCATATTGCTTTTCAGCAATTACATCCTTTAAAAAAAAGTGTTCGTTGATTTAATTGTTATGATGACCTTCAAAACCAGTGGGAGAACATATTTGTTGATACATCTGATAAGGGGTTAATATCCAAAATTTATAAAGAACTTATAAAACTTAACACCAAAAAAACACTAAATGATCCGATTAAAAATGGGCAAAAGACCTGAATAGACACTTCTGCGAAAAGACATACAGATGGCCAATAGACATATGAAAGGATGCTCAGTGTCACTAATCATCAGAGAAATGCAAACTAAAACCACAATGAGATATCACTGTACACCTATCAGAATGGCTATCATTAATAAATCAACAAACAACAAGTACTGGAGAGGATGTAGAGAAAAGGGAACCTTTTGCACTGGAGGGAATGCAGATTGGTGCAGCCACTGTGGAAAGCAGTATGGAGTTACCTCAAAATATTAAAAATAAAACTTCCTTATGACTCAGCAATTCCACTTCTGGCAATTTACCCAGAGACACCTGAAACACTAATTCAAGAGAATATATACGCACCCCTATGCTCACTGCGGCATTATTCACAACAGCCAGGATATGGAAGCAGCCCAAGTGTCCATCAGTACATGAGTGGATGAAACAGCTATGATACCACTCAGTGTAAGAAGGAAAAATATTTTCCCCTTTGCAACATCATGGATGGACCTGGAGAACACTATGCTAAGTGAAATAAGCCAGTCAGAGAAAAACAAATACCATATGATTTCACTCATATGTAGAATCTAATGAACAAACTGAACTAAGAAGCAAAATAGAGACAGACAGGCTGACAGCTATCAGGGGTGGGGCTGGGTGGAGAGGGGAGAGGGCTTGAGCCAAAAAACAGAGAGAGAGAGAGAGAGAGAGAGAGAGAGAGAGAGAGAGAGAGAGAGAGAGAGAGAGAATTCATGGACACAGACAACAATGCAGTGAATGCCAGGGGGTGGGGGTAGGAGTAGGTGGAAGTGGGTATAGGGGAGATTAATGGTGATGGAAGGAGACTTGACTTGGGGTGGTGAACACACAGTACACTGTACAGATTGATGTGTTGTAGAACTATATATCTGAAACCTGTATAATTTTGCTAACCAGTGTCACCCCAATAAATTCAATAAAAAGGATAAATAAATAAACAAATAAATTTAAAACGATTTAAATCATACATATGTTTTCTGACCACATTGTACTTTAATCAGAAATCAATAACAGAAAGATATCTTTAAAATCCCCAGATATTTGAAAATAAACAATATATTTGAAGTATCAAAATAACCCATTGGTCAAAGAAGCAATCACAAGGGAAATTAGAAAGTATTTTGATTAGAGAGATATTTTTAGTACTAATAGCCTATATTAGAAAAGAAGAAAGGTCTCAAACAATTGACTTACCAATTAGTATGTTAAGAAACTAGAAAAGGAAGAACAGATTAAACCCCAAGTAAGCAAAAGACAGGAAATAATAAAGAACGTGAGAAGTCAAAAAATAAAAGAGAGCAATAGAGAAAAATCAATAAAGCCCAAATTGGTACTTTATGAAAATCAATACAATTACTAAACCCGTAACTAGACTAACCAGAAAAATAAAAGGAGTAGAGACACAAAATACCAGTTATCAGGAATAAAAGAGAGCACATTGCTACAGATCCTACAGATACTGAAAGGAAAGAGGGGTGAGGAAGACCTTTCTTAGCACGCACTGAATCTAGAAACTATCCAAAAAAAAAGACTGATAAAATTGGCTGCATAATTGACACGTAACATAAATTAAGTTAAAGGATAAACTTTAATAAGATACACAAAAGGTTAATATCTTCACTAAAATCCTGTTACCAATCAATCGAGAAAAGATAAATACTTAATATAGAAAAATGAAAAATAAACATGCATCCCGTGGTATCTCAAAAATGAATAAATCTAAAATTGTCAATAAATATATAAGATGTGCTATCGAATTGGCAAATATCAGAAACGTGGATTACACACAGAGTAGGCGAGAGTGTGGAGTTCTCTTCCACACCGCTGGTGCCACTGTAAATTTGTATACTGATCGGCTTCACTCTCTCAGAGAATAATTTGAAAACATATATAAAAATTTAAAATATCTAAATAATCCAATAATTTGAATTTTTAAAACTTTCTCCAAGGACATCATTAAATAAATTCAATCTTGTGTATAAAATCCCTAGATTGAAAACAACCTAAATGTCCATCACTGGAGAGATTTATTAAATACATTGTGGTTTACCTATAGGGAGTTAACTATGGCCAGAATACTATATCATCAATAAAAATTATCATTGATATCTACAGGTATGATATGGAAAGATATCCATGATATATCAAGTGAAAACAAATCAGTTTGCAAAGTACTATGCATAATATAAGTAAATTTAAAAAAGTATTTTGTAAATTTAAAAATCTAGAAGAATATACAGCAGAGTATTAACAATGGTTTTCTCTGAGAGGTAAAATTATAAATAGAATTTCCAATTTTGAGATTTTTGTATTGCTTGATTTTCACAACAAATATATACTTTAAGTGTTAAAAATCAGTAAATGATTTCCATTTTGAAAAAAATTCTGTTCTAATGTTATTCAATAAGAATTGTATAGAATTATTAAAAAATTCACTCTAATTTAAGTTTTAAAATATTCTAACTGGTTCATTGAAATCTTTTAGAAAGTGTTTCTTCTACTGAAAGATCATAAACAATTTTCTTGAATTGTGATTTTTAAACATTTACAAGCAATGGTTCTTAACCAAATAGTTTTGAGCATGAAAAGTACACGATGTTGGACTTGTATAACCAGCTCTGAGTAAAATACATCTATCATCACTTTGCGAGATGACTTCCCACTAAACAAACACCTGGGCTAAGAAAATTAATGGATAAACCAATATTGCAAGCCTGGGCTACATTCATATATATTGGATTAGTTTTCATTCACATCATTGCCTCTTGTTGAAAAGTACTCCATTTAAAGTAGTTTAAAAATTCACTTTTCCCAAAATATTGTCACATTTAAATATACACTAAAATACTCTGGATAATGTTACACAAAAACTACAAAACCCTGAAATTATTTTTGAAAAGATACTGTATAATAATCATCTGTTCTACGTATTTGTACATGAAAACAAAGCACTATGAGGAAAATTAGTTATTAGAATAATGTGTCTCTAAATGAACCATCTTCAAATTTAAAAACTTCACATCAGGGAAAGTTGGCAAAATCAAGGCATGATTAAAGATAATAATAAGTTATACATCAAATGTGAATTACATCACTACTCCGCACCAAATTTTATCACTGCTGCCCATGACAATTTAAACAAAAAAACCTAAACACATTATAAATCATGCACCCTCACACACACTCTCTTAAGCAAAAACACCTACCAGGTATACAATCAAATTAAAACTGTAGGAGAGATTTATTAGCTTGTAGATGTTCCTAATTATTTGAAAAACGTGTCTTATGTTCAATAGCAACATCTTTCAAGAGCATATTTCAATCTTAGGAAAGGGGATCAAATCACCATAAGAGTGATCAGAGAGTGTTTATTAAATCAACATTTCAGGGCAAAGCAAATTTTTGGCAAGTATTGTGGGTTATTTTCTATAACACACACCATAGCGTTCAGCCTTTGTCTTTTCTAGAAAACCTGCTATGTATAGGAGATACAATAATATAGAAAGGTATATTGGGGCAGGGGCAACATAGAGGGAAAGGGGAAAAGATTTATTACCTTCAATTATTTTTGTTAAAAATGCTCCTCAGGGCACAGGCACATAATATATTGTACTTTCCATTACTTAGTGCAAATGTAAAACATATCTAAAAAACACATTTCATCCTTATAACATATTAAAATAACAAGTAGGATGTCATGACGTTAATTTGACAGATGGACTGTCATTTAGCAATGTTGTACGACATTAGTTAACAGCAAATTAATATCATCATACCCAATTTTTCTTAACATCTAGAAGGTATCAGATTGAAAAAACTTTCCTAGTAAGGGATCTTTGATTTGCTTACTAATCTAATGAGGCAAAAATAGCTAGCTAAAAATATGCAAATGTAATCCACATGTAATTTAAAAATGGCTTTCAAAAAATTTAAAGACAAATGGTAGAATAATCTAAAAACTCTGATCTTAGCCACTATCCCCCAACTTTATCCCTCACGAAGGTAGTGATTTTTTTTTTGACAGGTTCACATGTACATTATGTATTGACTCATAAAAATTTTCAGCATATTGTACTAGGTTTATTATAACCACCCTCACTATATATTAAGACCAGTATCTTTTCATCAACACCAGCTGTTAAGCAAACTCAAGTGACATAGTAGATTAATGATTAGTCAAGAGAAAAGAAAGCAAAAATAGAGTGACATAAATTTCATTTCATTACACTTTGGCATCTAAAGCCACAATTTATGCCCCACTGACCACAAATGACCTCTCTATTGTAAAACAGTCTTGATGTATACAATTCTAGTAGCAACAACATTCACCAAACGTAGGTTAATTTTCAAGTCTTCATAGCAAATATTGACGTTTTCTCAAATAACTGTAATAGCACTGGAATAACATGGGAAAATTATTTCTTGCAAATTTATCCCCATTGATAACTCAAGTGTTTCTAAAGATGCGCTCTGTTAATATTCTTTCATTATCTAATGTGCAAAGGGGAGGGGCAAAAGAGGAAGGAGAACTTCCAGGCTAATATCAGGCTTTGAGTGAAAACATCAGCTTAACTTTAGCTGGCTCTTGGAGCAGGAACAGGAAGAGTTGCAAAAACACGGCATTAAATCTTTAGCAGCTACATTCTAGGAAAACATAAAAGAGTGATGTTATAGCGTTAAAGTAGGCCTGCTTCTCTGTTAAAAAGAATTGTAGTAACCATACTTTTTTAGCAGAGAAACCTATAAGTTCCTAATGGAAACAAAGAAGGCCTGATTTCAGGAATGATTGTATCAAACTTAAGGAAAGAATTTGCATGCTCTTTGTTTAAAAGTTGCAAATTTTACCGCCTTCAAGAAACTAACTCATCCCATACCAGTACCATATAACTTATTTCTCTAGTTGTCTTATGTATGTTAATTCAGTCACTCCCACTGGATTTTATTAGTACATTCTTTGTGCCCTGGCTGGTGGGGCTCAGTAGATTGAGCGCAGGCCTGGGAACCACAGGATCACCAGTTCGATTATCAGTCAAGAGCACAGGCCTGGGGTGTGGGTCAGGTCCCCTAGTAGGGGGAGTGCGAGAGGCAACCACACATTGATGTTTTTCTCCGTCTCTTTCTCCTTCCCTTCCCCTCTGTCTAAAAAGAAAATAAATAAAATCTTAAAAAAAAAGAAAACAGGGACCATGTCTTAAACTTCCCCATCTTTCCCTTTATTAGCAGAGTGTTAAGCACAGCATATGTACTCAATAAATACTTGATTATGAAATTTTAGCAATGTCTATCTGTTAAAGTATCTACATGTATTTTTTTTACCTCAAGTCCAATTTTATTAGATAAGTATGTCTTCCTTTTTCTGCTTATGACTTACTCTAACTTTTCCTTCATTTAATCTATTTATTACTCCTGATCTTTCCTTTTTTCCCCTCCCACTGCCAGGATATAGACATGACAGACAGACAGAGATCGAAGTACGCACACATACACAATACTAAGTATATGACACTCTTACAAAATTATATATAAATGATAATTTTATGTAATTGTTTTAATCATAATGAGTATACTGTGTTTCTAACCGCTTCAAAAAAACCTAGAAAACTAAATAAGGATGATTTTTGTAGGTTATCTTTAAAATGACTTTTCCCACCAAAATCACTGGTCCTCTCTTCTAACGGTTGGTTTTCATAATCCTAAAATACAGCAATGATTTCCCTCAAATGTTATTATTCCCTACTTAAAATATTTTATTTTTTTAAAAACATTTTCATGTGTTTATTGATTTTAGAGAGAGAGGAAGGGAGAAAGAGAGAAACATCAATGTGAGAGAGAAACATCGACTGGCTGGTTGCCTCTCATAGGCACCCCGACCGGGGGGCAGATCCACAACCTACGTATGTGCCCTGACTGGGAATAGAACTCCCATCCTTTTGGTGTGTGGGGTGATGTTCCAACCAACTGAGCCACACCAGCCAGGGCAGTTTTATTAATTTCTTGATAACTGCGTGTTTTGCTGCATTTGCTGATTCCTTTGGAAGAAAGTAATGGTTGTTATTAATAAAAGAGGATTTTAAAAAATAAGTCTTGATTTCTTCTCGTGGTGGTGGTGGCAATTTTATCTCAGCTTTAATGCTCAGTCAGTCATTTCTAGATTATACAATAAATCCTCGTATCTTTTGTGATTTATGATTATTTTAGGATAAAGGAGGTACATTTAGTATAGTAATTGATACACAGACCTGGAACTTATTAGGAAATCTAAACTCAATTCCTACCCTTCTAAAAATAAAAACTATGATTACTCAGTGTCTGTGTCGATTAGATTTGAACACTGTTGCTCATTATTCATAAGAAAATCTATTGTGCTAACTGGAAGTGATATAAATAAAAGGACAAATAAGATCTAGTAATGCAATCATTATTATATTATGCTATCATCTGAACATCAAAATATTTCACGGAAAATTATGTTTAGTGATTTGAATCACACTGAATAAGCAGGGTGAGTACAGGCTAATGGAAAGTTAGCATTCAGATTTGAGTTTCTGGCACTAACGATGTGTGGCTGAAGAATTAAATTGATCTTTATTACAAGTTGGCTTCTGATAAATAAGAAAATTTTCAGTGGGTAGAAACTGCATATTTCAAGTGGTGTTTGGCATTTACTTTGTCAAGTTTAAGTTTTCTTAAAATATAAAACTGGAATCAGAACATCATTTTCGTGATTCTTTCAAAGATCCATAATAACTGGTTACTTATTTGTGTAAACGTAGAATTTAAAACATTGCATCTCCCATAAGAAACTGCCTAGTACACAGTGCCGTTAATTAACTGATTATCTCTGCGTGTGAAATTCCATCAGAATTATCTTTTGAAATATCTCTTTGTTTTTTATCTCAATGACAAGTTTCTATAATTATAACCACTATAATAGGCAACTGTGGTGTAATTAAAACTATATTTGTAGGGAGTGGAGGGATGGAGCAAGAAGGAAAAAGGACCCTGGACACGGACAACAGTGTGGTGATTGCAGGGGGAAAGGGGGGCCTAAGGGAGGCTAGGTCATCATGGAAAAAATACAATAAAAAGTAAAACTGTATTTGACCTTTGTCCCTGGTTCATGGTACAGAGTTTCAAAACCCTTGGGATTTCCTGAGCTATAGGAGTGTCTTTATTATGCTAACGAGGTGACTCCAGCCTGGGCCCTAGATAGTTTCAAGATGAGGGCTAGTTACCACAAAGACCAATCACATTATTAGGGAGTTGGAACTTTGGGTCAGCTCAACCTTTAGGGAAAGGAGGAAGGAGGAGAGTTCAATCATAGGGTCCTAGGATTTAATCAGTGGTGACTACGTAATAAAACTATCTGGACACCCAGGCCCAGGGGCGCTGTCTGGTTGGGGAACATTTCAGTACACCAGTGGCACACTCTGGCGCCACAAGGGCCGAAGCTTCTGTACTCACGACCCTTCCAGACCTTGCTCTGGGTATCTCTTCATGTTACTGTTCGTTTGTATCCATTATAATATAGTGGTAGTCATAAGTATAGTACTTTCCCATGTTCTGTGAGTTAACTCTAGTTAATTGTCGAACCTGAGGATGTTGTGGGAGGTTCTGCCTGACTTCGTAAGAGGCCAGCCAGAAGTGTGGGTGTTTTGGTGACACCCAAAGCTTGCGGCTGGCATCTGAATTGGGGGCACTCCTGTGAAGGGTTCTGTCCTAAACCTGAGTCTGACTCTAATGTTGGGTAATTGGTGTCAGAACTGAATTGGATTGTAGGACATCCACTTGGTGTCAGAGATTTGGTGTTGGAACATAGCAACAAACATTTTTACCTTAGGAATTATAAACTTTTGGATTTATTTCTATTCTGCCCCTGCAATATTATTAAAAAAAATTTAAATAGCTTTTAAAGAAAATATGTCAGAGTGATGTCACAGTCATTACTCTAGTTGCTTTTTCTAAATATTTGCATCTTAAATAACAAAACAAAAAACAATTAAAAAAAACCCCAACCTACTAATAATGCATATGCTGAATGCATAGAGGATGAGAATAAAGTCCATTGTGTGTATATTCAATGGTCTTTATTACAATGACTTTTATAAAGATAAAAACTGAAGCCCATAGACTTTGATTTAATGGAAAAGAGCTAAAATGCCAAAACCCCCAAACACTAGCAATTTAAAAATACAAAATGTATTGCAGTTGGAACTTTCTGTTTCATAAATGCCTTTGTAAAAGTGTCATTGTTAACTATAGAATTATGTAATAATTTTATATAGAATTATGTATTTTAAAATAAAATTTATATTAAACCTTAGATAAAAAGCATTCTGCAAATTTATTTTGCTATAAAAGATGCGCTTCATTGAAACAACTGAATTACAAATTAAGAGAGCCCTTGTGTACGAGACTATACTAAGAGTTAAAAAATCTCTGTAAACATTGGCGAATGCCATGTGTTTTAAGGAATTATCAATTTTAAAGACTGATGAGAAACAGATGAAGTACACAGTAAAGTTGTCACAAGGGCTAAGTAAAAGTCCTGGCCACTATTTTCACCAACATTTAATAATAGTCAACAACTCTAAAAACATTTGCTAAATTTACTCACTAGAAACTGAGGGATGTGGAGGGTTAGTTATAAACATTAAGGGAAAATGTCAGTTTCTTTAGGATACAATGCATGTCACAATTAAAATAATTCATCTGGTGGTAGAATCTGAAAAACACATTTTCCAGCACACCTTATCCACTTATCATAGTATAGGAAAATACAGGGATTTCAATTTGGTGATTTAACCTATAGCTTTAAATCTTTAATAAATAAATTTGAAATTCCAAACTTTAATAATGGAAGGGCCATAACCGAAATGATGTCAACCCTGGATATGAATCTCCTACCAGCACGATGAAAGCCCCACTTGTAGAGCTGCACTTCTGGTCAGCAGCTGCATTCTTGTTGTAATAAAAGGGGAAAGGGTGCCAGCACACCAGTGCAATCCAAGACATGGTTGCTACATAAGCAGCAGGATTAATTGCTTTTCCAGAAAGCTGGAAAAAGCTCTCCTTCCACTGTCCCATCAGGATCAGCCTCCATAAAATAAGTGTAATAAGATAATGTATTACATACGCCGGTAACTCCTACCACCAGTATTCAGCTGAACAAAGCCATCCATATTTATATCAGTCAATAAAGACTTCATTGCTACATATATTTCAGACATCACATTTTAGCTACGTCTTTTAGGTGGAGATAAGGTAAGCTGTAAAGAAGCAAAAGTATATATCCTTATTCCCTAAAGATCTGCCCACCTTTCCTCCAATATCTTCTTTGGCTAATGAGATGAGAAAAAAGCAACATGTATGAGGGATTTTGAAAAATAGCTCTACCAATATGAAGGATCTTATTCACAAAAATAAGAACTACAGATGTTTAAATTGGCACCAAAATGGTCATACGATTAATGAGATTTTGGAGACATCATTTGATTATCCCATATACAACCATGAGAAGGGACACTTAGGTTGTGATGTACCTTGATGATTCCAGAGGCTCACCTTATCCTTTGGAAGTAAACATAAAGGAAAAAATTATTTCTAAATTAAAAATAGCACAGAATGAAGCAAGACAAAGGCCACACTCCAATCAGAAAGAGAACTCTTTTCTTCTGGTTCCACAGTCTGGAGCTTATCCACTAAATCATTTGGATTTCCAGACTGCAACCTAAATATACCTTCTTGTGGCTATATATGGGATAATCAACTGATCTCTCCAAAATCCATCAATCATTTTATAAACTATTGGAGAGCCTAAGAACCATAGTTTTCTTCACGGATACAAAAGTTCTGAGAGTATTTTTGAAATTCTGGTCTATTTGTGAAAATGACACAATGTACTATATTAGAAACCGAAGTCTTCCCGTGATAGCTTTAGGTAAAATAATATGTAGAATAATATTATTTTCAAAACAAGCTATAAGCTACCTTAAATGTTTTAGTAGTATCAGCCCAGTATTTTCTAAATTCTTGATAAAATTATTTTTTGTTGTAGCTTTTACCTACCCTGAAAAAAATACACAATACTATCATCCTCTATTATAATGTCCCTGATGATTTCCAAATGTTTCTTTGCTATGCAGTAGAAGTATATGATTTCTGATCCAGATGCTTTAAAAAGCAATTCTAACAAAGAAACTTAATCTGAGCTGAACTTGGCACAGATTCTAAAAACCTATAGGATGATGTTTTGGAAGCTGCTCAAACAAAAACTGAAACAGAAATATGCCTCCATAATCATACATCCCTGGCTGATAGTAATAAATGAAGGGTACAGACTTTTTCCATAAGTATGGGTGAATAGGAGTTAATGCTTATAAAATGCAGTGTAAGTACCAAAACAGTATTTGAGATTGATGCTTCTTTTTTTAAACCCAAAACATCCATTTATCTCACAAGAAGGTATAAATCATAGAAAGATTATACTTATTCTTTTGAAAGCTTCTCAGAAGTTTGGTGCTCTTCCTAAGTAAGAAGTCATTTTCATTATAATATTTAACAAAGTTATAGTATGATATTCTAAAAAATGTTAACATAACTGGGGGCACTTTGAGCCAATTTTTTCCAGTGAAAATGGAATGCATTAGGTACAGAAATTCTGAGACTCCTTTTGAGTACCAGAAGAGGAAAGGGAGAGTGAGACAAAATATTTGATAAGATAATACCTAAGGGTTTTTCCAAACTCACAAGAGATAGGAAGCCACACATTCAAGAAGTGCAAATACCTTAGGAACAATATGTACAAAGACAAGTATACGAGAAGCTCTTTAATAATGATCTGAAAACCAAAGACAAAGAGAAAATCTTAGAAGTAGCCAGATGAAAGTTCCTATGATATTTCAATGAAAACAATGGAAGTGACAAGACAATAAATCATTATTTTCAAAGTGGTTACAGAAAATAACTCCAACCTAGAATTCTATACCCAGTGAAAATATTCTTCAAAGATGAATGTAAAAGAAGAGGTTTTCAGACAACTAAATATAAAAAGAATTCATCACCAGCAGACAAAAACTAAAAGAAATGCTACTAAGTAAAATATAATTTAAATAAAAACAATACATTATATTTTTGACGCTGTACTGTGAGATGTTGTTAAAGACACTGTATTAGTTCTAGTAGCTTTTTTTGTAGATTCTTTATGATTTTCCACATAGGCGACAAGTTGTCTATGAAGAAAACATTTATTCCTTTACCTTCTGATGCTTTACTTCCCCTCCTCCCCGCTCATTGCACTGGCCAGGGCGTCCAGTACAGTGCTGAGTATAAGTAGTTGGAGCATAAATCCTTATTTTGTTCCTAATCTTAGGTAAAAGTATTTGATCTTTTGCTGTAATTAAGTATATTACTGATGGTAGTTAATCATAATTACACAAGATCTGTAGGCTACCTTAGGGTTTACTGTTGGTGTTGCACATTTTATGGGTTTGTAAAATTATATAATGGCATGTATCTTTCATTATAATATCAACAGTGTATTTTTTTTCCTGTTCTAAAAATCCTGCACGCTCTGCCTTTTCATCCCCTATCCCAATCCGGACAATCACTGATCTTTTTACTGTTTCCATAGTTACGCCCTCTCCAGAATGTCATAGAGTTAGTTGGACTCACAGCATGTAGCCTTTTCAGACTGGTTTCTTTTACTTAGTAATGTACCTTCAGGGTTCCTCCACGTCTTTACATGGCTTAATAGTTCATTTCTTTTTACTGCTGAATAATATTCCATTATAATATTTCGTTGACTGGATGGACCACCACTCATTTACCCATTCACCCACTGAAGGGTGTAAGGCTTCCTTCAGTATCTCTCTTCGTTATTTCTTGGTTGCTTCCTAGTCTTAGCAATTATGAATAAAGTTACTATAAACATCCATGTGGAGGTTTTTGTGTGGACATATATTTTCAACTCTTTTGAGTAAATATCAAGCAGTGTACTTGCTGGATTGTATGGTAGAGTATGTTTAGTTTTGTGATAAACTGTCAAACTTCTTCCAAAGTGGCTGCACCATTTTGCATTCCACCAGCAATGAACGGGTTCCTGTGTGCCACATCCTTGCCAGCATTTGCCATTGTCAGTGTTCCTGGTTTTGGTAATCTAACAGGTATGTGGTGGTATCTTATTGTTGTTTTAATATGCATTTCCTTGATGACAGGGTGTTAAGCATCCTTTCATGTGCTATCTGAAACCTGCATATCTTCTTGGTGAAGTGTCAAGGTCTTTGGCCCATTTTTTAATTGGGTTGTTTGTTGTTGAGTTTTGAGAGTTCTTGGTACATCTTGGGTAACAGTTCTTTATTAGATGTGTCTTTGGCAAGTATTTTCTCCCAGGCTATGGCTTTTCATTCACTTGACACTCTCTTTTACGGAGCAGAATTTTTTAATTTCAATGAAGTCTAGCTTATTAGTTATTTCTTTCATGGTATTGTATCTAAAAAGTCATTGCGATAACCAAGGTCTTCTAGGTTTTTCTCCTATGCTATTCTAGGAATTTTGGACTTCTGTGTTACATTTAGGTCTGCGGTCCATTTTGGATAATTTTTTGCAAAGGGTGTAAGTTCTGTGTCTTGATTTTTTTTTTTTTGCATGTGAATATCTGGTTGTTCCAGCACCATTTGTTAAAGAGTCTATCTTTACTCCATCATTCTGCTTTTGCTCATTGGGAAGTATTAATGTAAATGGTACTGTTTTTATTTCAGTTCCCACTTGCTTGTTGATGGTATATAGGAAAGAAATTAAATTTTGTGTATTAAACTCATTTACTACAGCCTTGCTATAATCACTTATTAGTTCCAGGAGAATTTTTTCATTTGACTGGTTTTTGAAATTTCTACATGATGATCCTGTCATCTGTGAACAGTTTTATTTATTTCTTCCAAATCTGTCTACCTTTTATTTCCTTTTATTTTTTTTCATTAGCCAGAACTTCTAGCACAAAGTTGAAAAGAAATTGTGAGAGGGGACATCCTTGCTTTGTGCTTCATTTTAGTGGAAAAGATTTGAGTTTAAAGACTATTCTTAATCAAGTTGAGGAAGTTTCCTTGTCTTTCTATTCTACTGTGAGTTTTTTTCAAAATCATAAATAGCTATTGGACTTTGTTTAATGTTTTTCTGCACCTACTGATATGATCAAGTGATTGTCCTCTTTTAGCTTGTTGGTGTGAAAAATTTCATTAATTGATTTTCACGAGTTGGACCAGCTTGCAAATAGGGACCAATCCCACTTGGATGTGGTATATAGTTCTTTTTATACATTATTGAATTTGATATGATAATATTTTGTTGAGGATTTCTTGTCTGTGCTCATAAGAGATATTGGTCTATAATTTCTTTTCCTTGTAATATTTTTTAATCTGGTTCTATCTGATATTAGAGTAATGCTGTTTTACAGAATAAGTTATACAGCAACTTCTCTCTTCTTCTATCCTCCGACACAGATTGTAAAGAATTGATTTAATTTCTTCCTTTGATGTTTAGTAGAATTCACCAGTGGGATTGGCGCTTTCTTATTTGGAAGTTATTAATTATTAATTTAATTTATTTAATAGATATAGGCCTATTCAGATTGTGCAAGTTATGGCAGGTAATGCCTTTCCAGGAATTGCTTCATCTGTAAGTTCTTCAACTTCAATTGTAAGTTTTTCACAGATACCCTTCCTCAACTTACTTATTTAGAGTAAAGGAATGGTGGATTTTTCCAAATGCTTTTTCTGTATCTATTGCGATATCATGGGTTTTCTTTTTTAGTCTTTTAATGAAGTATTTACATAAATTGAGTTTTTAAAGCCATTTAAAAATAATTAAAGATTCACAAGAAGTTGCAATGACAGTACACAGGGGGCCTGTATATTCATCCCCCTGTTAGTTACATCTTACATAATTATAGTACAATATCAAATCAGGAAATTGACATTAGTGTAAAGTGCATATATTGTTCTCTGTCGTGTTATCACAGGTATAGAGTCGTAACGCCACTACCACAATCCTGATCCAGAACCATTCTTGTCTATGGATCGAGCTTTTAGTATCAAGAGCTGTTTCTTTAGCTCTGGATCCAAACTTCTGTGTTTTTTTTTTCTGAAACTTTTATGGCTTCGTGTTTTACTTTTTTAAAAAAAGATTTTATTTATTTATCTTTAGAGAGAGGGGAAGTGAGGGAGAAAGAGATGGAGAGAAACATCTATGGGCAAGAGATACATCAATCGGTTGCCTGTTGCATGCCCCCAGCTTGGGATCTGGTGTGCGACCCAGGCATGTGCTCTGATTGGGAATCGAACAGCAACCTTTCAGTTCACCGGCCAGCGTCAATCCACTGAGCCATACCAGCCAGGGCCTGTGTTTTACCTTTAAGGCCATGATTCATTTTGAGTTAATTTCTTTTTCCTTTTCATTTGTTTGTTTAATTGTTGTTCAGTTACAGTTGTCTGCATTTTCTCCCTACCCCTCCCCCCCACCCCAGAATTTTGAGTTAATTTTTGAATACTGTTTGAGGTTTAGGTCAAGGTTTGTTTTTTGGCCTGTGGATTTCCAGTAGCTCCAGCACCATTTATGGAAGAGACTACCTTTCCTCTATTGAATTTCTTTTGCACCTTTGTGAAAAATCAGTTGACTGTATTTATATGAGTGTATTTCTGGATTCTCTATTTTGTTGCATTGATCTATGTGTCTATACTTCCAGCAATATCACTGTCTTAATTATTATAATTATATAATAAGCCTTACTATAGCCTACAGCACAGGTGGCAAACACAAGGCCCACGGGCCGAATTCGGCCCTCCACCTTATTTTATTTGGCCTGGCACCTTGTTTTTACCCGGCAGCAGTGCTGAGCTCCTTGCCCCTAGTTAAGGAGTAGTTACATTTATATAGTTCTAAAATTACATTCGGCCCTTTGAAGGCAACCTCGAGGCTGATGTGGCCCCCAGTGAAAATGAGTTTGATGCCCCTGGCTCTAGAGTGTGTCTTTTAACACTGTATATTCTTTCTCAAGATTGTTATAGTTACTCTAGTTCCTTTGCTTTTCTACATAAATTTTAGAATAACCTTGTAAATATCTACAACTCTTGCTGCTATATTAATAGGAATCACATTAAATCTGTACATAAATTTGGGGAGAATTGACATCCTTACTATAGTGAGTCTTCCAACCCATGAACATGACGTGTCTCACCATTTATTTAGATCTGCTTTTATCTCTTTCATCATTATTTTTTTACTTTTTAACGTACAAGTCCTATACATATTTTGTGAGGTTTGAATGTATTTCATTTTTAAAGCAATTTTAAATGGTATTATATTTTCTATATGAACTTTATAACCTCTTTTTTGATATCTACAAAAGTTTTCTGAGATATTGATTTAGATTGCACTGAATCTATGGATTAGGTTTGGAAAGAAATGACATCTTAACAATATTGACTTTCCATCCCTGAACATGGAACATCTATTTATTTAGATCATATTAGATTTCTTTCATCAGTGTTGTAATTTTCTGCATTTAGATTCTGTACGTATTGTTAGATTTACACCTAAGTAATTCATTATTTTTAGAACTACAGAAAATAGTATTATTCAAAATTTCAAATTCCAATTGCACATTGCTGATATAGAAAAGCAGTTAATGATTAAATATTAACTTTGGATCCTTCAACTTTGCTATACTCATTGAATTAGTTCCTTATCTTTTTTCAGTTTGGGGGGTTTCTATGGTTTCTACATAGAAAGCCATGTAATTAGTTAATAAAGACAGATTTATTTCTTCCTTTCCAATCTCCGTATCTTTTATTTCCTTATCTTGTCTTATTGTACTAGGATGTCCAGTATGAACTTAGGAATGGCAAGAGAAGATCTGACCTTAGGGGGAAAGCATCCAGTTTCTCACTATTACATACGATACTAGTTTTAGGATCACTGTAAGTGTTCTTTATCAAGCTGAGAAAGTTTGCTGAGAGGTTTCAATCATGAGTGGGTACTGAATTTTGTCAAATGCTTTTTATGCTTCAAATGTAATCATATGATTTTTCTCCTTTAGACTGATGTGGTGGAACACGTAGATTTTCAGAAGCTGACCAAGTCCTGCATACTTGGGCATGATGTACACTTCGTTTATACATTATCGGATTCGGCTTGCTGGTATTTTCTCACGGATTTTTGCATCTACATGCATGAGATAGTGGTGTGTAGTTTTCTTTTTGTATACTGACTTTGTCTGGTTTTCGTAGCAGGGTAATCCTAACTCCATAAAATGAATTGGGAGTGTTCATGCCTCTTCTATTTTCTGGAAGACACTGTGTAGACTTGGTGTTAATTCTTATTTAAATGTTGGATAAAACTCTCCAGTAAAACCATCTGTATCACTAGATATCTTTTTCTGGAGTTCTTAAATTATAAATGTAATTATCTTAATAGTTACAGTGCTATTCAAATTATTTATTCCTTATTGAATGAGTTGCAATAATTTTTGGTTTTTAAAGAATTGTTCTATTAACTTAACAGATTCATGTGTAGAGTTTGTAGTATTCTCTTATTTTCCTCTGAGACTCTACGTGATTTCCCTGATTCCTTATTGACATTGGTAATTTGTGTCTTCTCTCTTTATCTGTGTCAGTCTTTCTAAATGTTTGTCAATTTTATCCATCTTTTCAAAGAAGGTTCTGCTTCATTACTTTTGCTATTGCTTTTCTGGTTTCAATTTCATTGATTTTTGCTCTCATGTTAATTGCTTATTTCCTTCTATTTACTTTGGGGGTATATCATTCCTATTTTTTCTAGTTTCTTGAGGTGGGAGCTTTGATCATTGATTTGAGACTTTCCTTCTTTTTTATTGAGATATAATTGACATATAACATTATGCTAGTTTCAGGTGTACAACATAATTCAATATTTGTATGTATTGTGAAATGATTACCACAATAAGTCTAGTTAACATCCATTACCACACACAGTTACAAAATATTTATCTCACGACGAGAACTTTTAAATCTCCTCTTAATAACTTTCAAATATGTAAGATAGTATTATTAACTATAGTATGATGTACATTACATTCCCATGATTTATTTATTTGATAAATGCAAGTTTGTACCTTTTGGCCACCTCCACCCACTTTGTCTACTCTCCCCAGCATCTGCCGCTGGTCACCACCAATCTGTTCTTGGTAACCTATGAGTTTGCTTTCTGTTGTTTTTTCAGATTCCACATATAAATGAGATTATACAGTATTTGTGCTTTTTGGCCTGACTTATTTTACTTAACATAATGCCCTCATGGTCCATACAAATTGTCAAAAACGACAAGACTTTCTTCTTTTTAATGGCTGAATAATTTTGTGAGATATATCTATCCAGAAAGTATCCAGCCATACATTATGAAAAATACAGGCATTTATTGAAGATACAAGAAACATTGTACACAGGACAGTGACACCTCAGTCACCTTCAAAGCAGGTACCTTGGGACCTTACACAGTTTTCCCAGCTGAAGCACCATGTTCCTTCTGCTCTAGTAGCAGAAGCCATGGAACGAATTTTGCCACAACACATTTCATGCCAAGATCTTGCATCAAAATCTCAGACACAGTAGTTTTTGGAATCCCCAGATCAGCTTCTAGTTCTCGCTGTCAGTCACTGATCTTTGCTGATTGCAGCCCACGCATGGTCAACATTCTCAGGTGTTCTGCTTGTGGCAGAACGTGGATCACTTTCAACAGATTCTTGACCATCTTTGAAGCTTTTGTGCCACATTTTTATTTGTGCTGCACTCATTGCATCATCCTCAAAAGCCTTCTGAATTACCCAAATAGTTCCCTCAGAGAAATGTTCAAGCTTACGGCAAAATTTGATGCAGATTGGTTGCTCTACTTGCCCAGTCATTTTGAATGCAACAGCCCACAGTCCACAGGCTCACTCAACCATGTCTACTGCCCTTCACTAGTACAGTGAAGTCGTCATTGTTCACGCAGGCACATTCCAGTCTACTCTCCTTAGCTGCCAGGTTACATCAATGTCACTCAAGACATTCTCCTTATATTAACAATGGGTGGACTTTTTCCCGGTTGTGGGTGTGTGTACATACCACTCCTTTATTCATTCATCCATCAATGGACACTTAGGTTGCTTCCATGTCTGGGCTATTGTAAACATAGAGGTGCATGTATCTTTTCAAGTTAATGTTTTCATTTCCTCTGAATAAATACCCAGAAGGGAATATTTGCCACATCATATGTTTTTTATAGTAGCTACACCAGGTTACATTTCAACCAACAGTCCACAAGGATCCCTTTTCTTTCCATCTCCACCAATACTTGTTGTTTCTTGGCTTTCTTTTTTAAGGATTTTATTTATTTTTAGAGAGAGGGGAAGGGAAGGAGAAAGAGAGGGAGAGAAATATCAGTGTGTGTGGTTGCCTCTTGTGTGTCCCCCAACTGGAGACCTGGCCCACAACCCAGGCATGTGCCCTGACCTGGAATCGAACCAGCTACCTTTTGGTTCACAGGCCAATGCTCAATCCATTAAGACACACTACCCAGGGCGTTTCTTGTTTTGATAACAGTTCTAACAGGTATGAGGTGCTATCTCACAATGGTTTTCATTTGCATTTTCCTGATGATTAGTGATGTTCAGTACCTTTCCATGTACCTGTTGGCCATCTGCATGTCTTTTTGAAAAAATGTCTATTCTGATGTTCTGCCCATTTTTAAATCAGATTGTTTCAGGGTTTTTTTTTTTTGTTATGAGTTTATAAATATTTAAATATTAACCTTTCATCAGATATGTGGCTTGAAAATATTTTCTCCCATTCAGTAAGTTGCCTTTTAATTTCAACGATGGCTTCCTTTGCTATGCTGTTTCTTAATATATTAGTATATGCTAACAGATTGAATTTTACCTAGTAAATCATTCAAACTATTGTTAAAAGCAATTCATTTTTTTGATAAACACATTATGTAAGTAACATTCTTGGCACAAATATATTTGCAACTTTAAAAATTCTAAAACTTTATTTAATGCCCTTGATATTTAAAAGTTAGGATGGCTGTTATCCAAAAACAACCTTAACAACAACAACACAACAAGAGAACACAAGTGCTGGCAAGGATGTGGGGGGAAGGCACCTCTGGACTCCGAGTGAGAATGTAAACTGGTACAACCATTGTGGAAAAAAATATGGCAGTTCTTAAAAATTTTTAAATACATTCCTGGGTATACATCTAAAGGAAATAAAATCACTATCTTGCGGGGACTAGTACACTCCAAGCTTATTGTAGCATTATTCACAATGGCCAAGATTTTACACGGACTAAATGCGGTCAATGGATAAATGGATAAATAAATGGCATATACAATGGAATACTATTTAACCTTTAAAAAGCAAGGAAATCCTGCCATTTGCAACACCATGGCTGAACCTGGAGTACCCTAAGCTAAGTGAAAGAGGCCAGACAGGAAAGACAAATACTGCAAGATCTCACGTACACGTGCAATCTGAAAGTCTAACTGATTGAACCAGAGAAGAGCATGGTGGTTGGTTACCAGGAGTGGGGGAAATGGACAAGTGCCGGTCAAAGGGTACAAACTTTCAGGTAAGAGATAAGTAAGTTCCAGAGACCTAATGTACAAGAGACTATATTTAGTAATAATTTATTGCATACTTGAAATTTGCTGAGAGTAGATCTTCATTGTCTCACCACACAAAAAACAAGGTAACTATGTGAACTGATTGACACATTAATTAGGTTGCTTGTGGTAATCCTTTCATAATATGTCAAATATCAAAACATCATGTTGTATATCTTAAATATATATAACTTTTATTTGTCAATTTTACTTTATAAATCTGGAAAAATCCCAGATGTGCTGTAAATCTAAATGAGAATAGTGAAACCATGAAGGTACTAGAGAGCGCTGGCCTGGTGGCTTGGTTGGAGCATCATCCTGTAGACCAAAATGTTGCGGGCTTGATCCCCCATCAGGAAACATACCTAGGTTGTGGGTTCAATCCCGGCCAGGGTGCATATGGAAGGCAACTGATGGATGTTTCTTTCTCACATCAGGTTTTCTCTCTCTCCCTCTTCCTCTATCTTTAAAATCAACAAACATATCCTTGGGTGAAGATTAAAAAGAAAGGTACTAGAGAAATTTTTTTAAAAGTGAATATTTTCATTCTTAAATAGAAATAATTATGACAGCCCATAATAATTACTTTATTTATAAAATGTTGGACAATAACTCATTCCTAATATAATTTGCACTATATGAATTTGAGAAATTCAGTTCCTTAGTAAAATACAAAACAATATTTCCCCGCTAAAACTCCCTGGTCAGAAAACAAAAAGAACCACCACCATCTAATTCCATCTACTCAAAACTTTTAAACCAGATTAAAAAGCTAAATCCACCTTAACCCTTAACTGGTGAGGATTTCACTTCTAAGGCGGCAATAATTTCATTTGCAGCCAAGGCTCAGCTCCAGGAGCAGACAGATTACCAAGACAGTCTGAGGTCGGTATAAGGCACATTCTGCTCGATCCAATTATGATGAAATTGTCAGATTGCACATGACAGCCAATGTCATGCATTTTCATGGCCATTAAATTTATTTAATCACTAATATAATAAATTAAACAAGAAAGATGTCACACAGACAAATCTTTTGGAAAATCAAAACTTTAGACGAAGGTTTTACAAACAAAATTCTGTGGGACAGCACATATGATTTTAAGGAAATACGTTGTTGGAAAAATGTGAATTTATAAATATATTGTTTTAAAAGTATACTTTTATGATTAGTTTCTGCTTAGTTTCTACCTCACTGATTAATTTTAAAAGAAAACTAACATATAAGTTTAATTAACGCATTTAGTATTTTCCCTCTGTTTCATCAATAAAAGTGGATGATAAAATATATCAAGGTAGAAGAGCAATGCTTACAAAATTCTTTTGTACATTTTTAACACATAGATTCTGCATCGTGTTCTATAATATACACACAAGGAAACAAATGAATATAAATAGCAATTATTTCATGCATCCTTCAGTATAAAAGCCTGTTTTGAACTAAGAGAGGAGGAATTCATATGTGCTTTTTCTAAGACTGTACTTTATAGTGTGTTTGCATAATAATAAGATCCAATGTGTTAGAAAACGAGTAAAGGACAAATTAATAAGGTCATAATTTGGTCTCATGGTGCTTAATACAGTTTTAGCAATCTGCTCAAGACAAAGGTGGCCACCCAGACATAGCCAATTATGCATCTGTGTGGCAGATGAAATCTTTTAATGATGAATCTGATTAACATTCAATAATAAACAAACAGCCTGAGAAAACGGCCAAGCACCTCCTGCAAACATCAACTGATGCTTTGCTCAGATCGAGGTCAGACTGGTATTCCAGAAAGGCGCATTAGGATAAAAAGTTTATCAAATGTGTTAACATGGGTCCGTCCCCCTAAAATAACACAAAATCCCTATTACACTAAGGTCACCTTTTAAACTCGTCTGATCAGTTAGGAGAATAACAGACCAACCTTCTTCCTGGGTTGTATGTATGTAACTTTTTAGAGAAGTTTTAGTTTTGTTTGACCTCCAAACACTGGAAATATGATAAAATCATGTTATAGGACATTTTGCAGTTTCACTGCTTAGGTTTTTCTATCAATGAGTAACTGGAAGTGATTCTGTTTTGCTTATACTTATATTCCTAAAAATGCCCTTGATCCAATTAGGTTTGATAATTGTTTCTTATCTAAGTAAGTACTAATTAATAAAGTATGAAAGAAATTAGATGAGGATACCACAAATTACATTTTAAAAGTGTTGTATTAAAGAATAGCACACGTATAGAAAAGTACACAAATACTAAGTTAAGAGCTCACTAAGTTTTCACAATGAACACACCCATTAACCAATAATTGGATTTAAAAGACTAACCATCAAGAGACAGCATCCTAGAAGACCCTTCCAGCCACCGGATCTCTCCCTGCCAGCGCGCTAACCTGACTTTAAACAACATACATTAGTTTGGCCTGTTTATGAGCTTGTGTCTGGCTTTTTCTCTCAAGATTATGTTTGTGAGATTCTTTCAAAGTTTTTGAGCGTAGTTATAGTTCATTCATTCTCTTTGTGCAAATATACCACAACATATACCCATTCTGTTGCTGATGGTGAAAGTCTGAGAGCTTTTCCCCTAAGATCAGGAACAAGACAAGGATGCCCACTCTCATCATTTTTATTCAACATAGTACTGGAAGTCCTAGCCACAGCAGACAAGAAAAAGAAAAGGCATCCAAATTGGAGAAGTAAACCTGCAACTATTTGCAGATAATATGATACTGTATATACAAAACCCTAAAAGCACCACCAAAACCAATTATTAGACTAATAAATGAATCCAGTAAAGTAGCAAGATACAAAATTAATATTCAGAAATTGTTTGCATTTTTATGTCAATAAAAAACAGAAAAAAAATTAAGAAAACAATCCCATTTACAACTGCATTAAAAATACCTAGAAATAACTTTAATCAAGGAGGCAAAATGTCTCTATTTTTAAAACTATAAGACATTAATGAAAGAAATTGAGAAGACACAAATAAGTGGAAGGCTATACCATACTCATAGATTGGAAAAATTAATTATGTTAAAATGTCCATATTGCCTCAAACAATCTACAGGTTCAATAAAATTCTACAAAAAAAACAATGGCATTTTTCACAGAAGTAGAACAAATAATCCTAAAATTAACAAAGGACCATAAAAGACCCCAAATACTTAAAGCAATGTTGAGAAAGAAGAACAAAGTTGGAGGTATCACACTCCCTAATTTCAAACTATACTACAAAACTAAATGAATCAAAACAGTATGGTACTGGCATAAGAACAGACATATAAATAAATGGAACAGAATAGAAAGGCCAGAAATGCACCCACATTTCTTTAGTTAATTAATCTATGACAAATGAGGTAGTAATATAATGAGGGGATAAGACAGTCTCTTTAATAAATGGTGCTGGGAAAACTGGACAGATAATATGTGAAAAAGTTGAAGCTGGACCACTTCCTGATATTATGTATAAAAACAAACTCAAAATGGATTAGAGACTTAAATGTAAGACCTGAAACCATAAATCTCCCAGAATAAAACAGGACTAAACTCTTTGACATCTGTCTTAGTATTTCTTTTTGGATGTTTTCACAGGCAAAGGAAACAAAAGCAAAAAATAAACAAATGGGATTACATCAATCAAGAACTTTTGCACAACAAAACAACCAACCACAAGGCAACCTGCGGCATGGGAGAACAGTATCTCCAACAACAGGTTAATACCAAAAATATATAAGGAACACAACTCAACATCAAAAAAGCAAATAATCCAATTAAAAGGTAGGTAGGGGACCTGAATAGACATTTCCCCAAAGGAGACATACCAATGGCCAACAGACATGTGAAAAGATGTTCAACATCAGTAATCAACAGGAAAATGCAAATCAAAACAATGAGATATCACCTCATACCTACCAGAATGGTTATTATTAAAAAGACAAGAAATAACAAGTTTTGGCAAGGATGTGGAGAAAAGGGAACCCTCATGAACTGTTGGTGAGGTTGTAAATTGGTGCAGCCGCTGTGAAAAACAATATGGCAGTTCCTCAAAAAATTAAAAATAGAACTGCCACACAACACAGCAATTCCACTTCTGGGCATTTATCCAAAGAAAATAAAAACACTCATTCAAAAAGGTGGCCCGGGCTGGACAGCTAAGTTGGATAGAGCATCATCTGATACGCCAAGGTTGATCCCCAGTCTGGTCACATACAAGAAACAACCAATGAATGCATAAATAAGGGGAACAACAAATCGATGTTTCTCTCAAATCATTTTAAAATCGTAGTAGTGAAAGAAAGCAAGTTTTTATCAATTCCCTATTGAACCATTACTCTTGTTGATCTTAGGATACAATCCAAGATTTTTAGTTCATCCCTCTTTGTGCTTCAGAGATATCGTGATGGCCGTGACATAAAGATCCCAGGGTATGTCTACTTATGCGGCAGAAGTGCTCTCTTAACAGAGTAGGATTTGTTTTGGAATGACTCAGTGTTCTCTTTTAATAGCTGCCAAATAGCATGCAAGTGCTTTCTATAATATTTTGGGTTTGGTGGGGTTTTTTTTTTCTTTTTGGTCAGATTTTCTTCCTTGTTATTGATTTACTCTTGGTCTTTAACACAGTTTCCACTAAAATAAAGGCATCAAACACTATACAAATAGGTACATCATCAAGCCACATGTGTAAAATGTGAAAACGTTCCTACTACCTTTACTACTGGTGTTACACCACCTACAACAGACAAAATATTTTTATGGAGTAATGTAATTTTTACTGATGCAGTCATTGAAGGAACGCTAGTAAGCAAACCCTAATTTGCCATAAATAGTAACCAGCAAAAATAATTAAAAATAAAAGTATAAATAGGCAAAATGAGAGAAAGAAGACAAGGAAAAATAAATTTACAGAAAATAAAAACATAATACTTAATGGGTATATTTAAAGATAAAAGGAAAAAGGGATAGGTTAAGAACTATAAATCAGAAAAAATGTAGTTTCTTCCCTCGGCCTGGCAATAAAATATAAGGAAATATTTTCCACAAGCTATTAAATTACATATGATGTATCTGGGTTAAAAATATGAACATCTCTAGAGCACACCTTATTTTCATCAATAAGATTGTCAACAACAGCTATAAAAACCACTTTAATAAAGTCAGAAATAGTACAGTTAATCCTTCATTTGAGAAGTACATTTGCATGTATGGTCATTTCAGATTTTAGATTTCCAAATAAATTCCATACTTAAAAAGAATCGCTATATTAAAACAAGTAAGAAGGTAATATCTGAATTTCGTTATGCTACTGTTAGGTAAGATTGAAAAAGAGAATAAAAAGTAAGTTATCTCCAGTAACACATGATGCTTCTATTCAGTTACCATGTAAAATAAATGATGCAATTTCCTAACTCACTGATAAAAGAGTGTGTGATATGGATGGATATGATATGGACACAACTATAAAAGAGAAAGTTATGTCTAAAAGCTAATTTCCACTTGTTCCAACCAAAATAAGGTTATGCTTACTATCCCGTCTAAATTTCTTATCAGGCAAGACAACGGAACAAAACCTTGTCACAAAATTTTTATTACATTTTCAGTTGGGAAGAGTAAATTTAAGAAATAAAATATATAACCCTGCCAGAACTTTTCAATGATCCCATACTGCCAATTTTACCTTCTCTGGAAGAAAGACAAGTTTTTTTTTCCCCCCACAGAGAAGTATTCATCGTAAGGCATAATTCACCAGCCCACAAAGGAACAGTACTCTTCCTGTGAGCATTCAATTAACTGTACGCTTATAAACGGCATTTCCTCTAAATGTGTATTGAAACTCACCTTATAAAATCCACAACAGTAGAGCATTTCTGTTGCTGAGGGACTATGATACTATTTCATGACACTAAACCAGGAATATTAAGAGTTTAAGCTGTTCATGTGCCTAGCCATCATCAATTTAAATACTAAAACATAAATATTCTAACCTCTAATTACATTATTTAATGTTGGGATAATGAATAATTCTGCATTTTTAAAAAACTAAAGACTTTTACAGTAATATCAATAATAATAATAATAATAATAATAATAAAAAAGCATTATCATCAATATGCTTATAGTTGCGTGAGCTCTTATGTCATGCCAGGCATTATTCTGTGTGGTTTATAGGAATTAACTCATTTAATCCTTACAACAACTCTACTGGTTAGGTATTACCACTTCCCCAGTTTTGCACAAAAGAAAACTAACGCTCAGAGAAGTAACTTGCTCTAGGTCAGGGAGCTAGTAAAGAGGCAGAAGTAGAATTTGATATCCATCTGGTCCATGGCAGCGTTTACAACCTTACCTGCCATACAATATTGCTAAAAAAAACCATTTTAAAAATTCTTACACTCAGTTACCTGGGATTGGATGTTTTTTAGAGTGACAGTAGTAGACGAGGTGGCCGAGTGGTTAAGGCGATGGACTGCTGCTAGAGTGACAGTATTCATGGTTCTTTAAGAACTTACCTAGTCTAATTCATAGAACATATTTGCCAAAAGTACTTCCATCCTTTGGTGGAACTGTATTTATACCCAAATTGTTTACGTTATCACAATAACTTTGAGTTTCCTTGGTTTAGGGCTGTGCAACAGCAGTTTACGTGGAGTGGAAATCCAATCCTGACTTTACAAGGCTAATCTTTGGCTCATGTTTTTTTGTCTCCAAAGTGTATTTTAATCCTGATTAGGCTTAAATGCGCAGATTGAAAAACACACAAAGAGGTAAGACAGAATGGCCTTAACAATGCAAGTTTTTAAAGTATAATTTCACTGTAATGTGGAAACATAATGTATCTAATTTTTCTATGCAGCTGCACTAAATGGCTTTTTAGTTTTGGCTTTAATGCCAAATTTACTAAAGTACTATATCTAGGGATAGTTCATCTTGAGTAGTATATCACACTTATTTTTCTTTATTTAAAAGAGAGAATGGTCCTTATTAATATGTTTATCTGCAGCACAGCAATAGTTCATATGTCTTAATCATAATGTAAGTATAGTTATGCATAAGCAAGCCCCGCATTAAATTTCAAGAACAAACATATATAAACTTACCCTTGATTCAGCAATGTTTCTAAGGTCACTTATTTCAGCACCAATTAAAGGACATGGGAATAGAGACTGGTTGATACAATTTCTACACTGTAAGTAGCTGGTTAAAGAACATTCTTTCATATTCCAGATGGCATTTAAAGATAAACCTGTCTCCATGCCTACAAAAAACATAAAAAAAGGCCTTTCATAAACCCTGAACTACCAGATTCAATCTCAATTTCACTTATAAAGGCCTAACAGAAAATGAACTGGATGTTAAGATTGGATAAAACTTTTGAAAACCAATAGTTTAACATATTTAACTTTTATAATCTTTAATCCAACATAGAAGAGTACAGAAAATAAGTTTAAAAAGAGTAATAGCTTACATTTGCTCCTGCCTATTATGTAAATTCATTACTTTATTCTCATGGCAACTCTGTGAGGTATTATTGTCCTCACTTTACAGGTGAGGAAACATTTTCGGGGAGTAGAAATTAAGGTTAGAAAGCAGTAGGCTGGGATTTGAAACGTCCAAATCCAAAACTCGTGCTCCAGTTTCTTTGGCTTGGTGCCTGCCTAAGAATCAAAATTGTTTTCAAGAGAAAAATGTAATTCTTTGTTTTCAAATAAAACTACGTATAATTGAAAACACTATAAATAAATCTCCACATTCTACAATAAGAAAATCTGTCTACATTAATTGTGAAATGGTACTTTTCAGAAATTTAACAGCAGTTTTATTTTTTCTGTGACTGCATGATTTTAATTTTTTTAAATTTAATCTTAATTGTATTTTTTCCATTACCATTTAGTCCCCTTCTATCTCTCTCCCCCAGCAACCAGTTAGTTTTAAAACAGAAATTTGTTTACCCTACACATCTGTGAAAATGTAACTTTCCACAATTAGGAATCAAAGTACCTTTCTCAAGCTTTCACACTGTAACACGTCTGCAGGAGCAGCGTTCCCTTCACAGGACATTCATAACCATAATAGATGTCACTATTACATATCTGGTTTCAGGACAGGGAGTTTCTCTACATCCTTTAGTTGAACAATCCACCAAACAAATCTCAAATGTGCAAGGACAATCTTCTTTGTGTTGGACTGCCTTTTGTGTAAAGTGAGGAAAACTCCAAGTTTTTATGGGGGAAATGAGAGTTCCAGGTGTTGCGTGGGCACCGCCACCTTCTGCAGGAATTCGTGGTGCTAGACAACAAAGGTGTACAGTTATGGCAGAGAAGAGACAATAGACCAAGAGAGAACCTCTCTCGCACACTGCACTCCCCCAATCTCCTTTGCGATTGAATTACATTTTTGTCTGGAAGTCACTGTAATGAAAGGAGTGGAAACTCAGAATGAGGAGACATTAGAAGACGGAGTTCAGAAAAAAATGAACAACATAGCTTTTTACTTGAAGCTCAAATGCATGCAGGAAGAATTTGTGTAAAAGATGACTATGAATCTATGCAGAGTTGTAGTTCCCCCCAAAACTTCTTACAATCTTCCATATTGCGCTAAGCCAAGAAATTTTAACAACCACATATTCATTTTTTGATAAATGAGTACATTCCCACAAGAAAGAATTTCCAATTCCAGAAAAAATATTGAAATTGGTCAAAGCTGCAAAGTACTAACGGGAACATTATTAGAACCATATGATCTGACCATATGTTTCTGCAGACATTTGGAACCAAAGTAAACACACAGACTTGTATGAATGGTCCACCTTTGGGGGGGTAGCTGAATGGTCCACCTTTGAGGAGGGGGTAGCAACAAGAAAAACCCCAAGTTTTAGTTTTAAGGGTCTTTTATATTTAAGTACTGAATGAGTGGATATCATCATAGAGCTTGTTACCTTCAGATTTTAAATGGGCAGAAAAATTTAGATGAACCCGTTGATATTGAAAATGGGTAAATAATAGATGTCTGGGTTATTTGAAGTCAGCATTTTGGAATACAAGTAATATGCTTCTCCTTGTCCCTACTGCTTCTAAGAAAAGTGGAGCTTAGACTTATTTCCCAGTGAGTGGGACAAATGGTTGGCCTAGTCCCTTCTATCCAACATGAGTAACATATATTGGCAGAATTTAAAATGAACATGATGAGCAGACTTGAAAGTAGCTGGGAAGTTGTCAAAGGTCAGTAAGCGACCTGAGACATATTTATGCAAAGGAAAAAGAGCTCAGGTTTATGGGCCATTTGTTTGTGTATAAGCATCGATCCCTCTGTTTTTTAGGGACAGCTGGTGAAGCCACTTGCTTTTATACTGGAGGTTGCTCCCATGAATAACTACCCACCCTGTGCCCAGCTCAGGCCTGCCAAAACATGTGTGGGATCCGGGTATGCGTGCCTTGTGATGCTTTTTGGGGAGTGATCATCAGACACAAGTCCTGCCTCATCTGTCCTATTGCGACATTTTTTTTTCTTTTTAATTTTTTTGTTTATATTTTATTGTTGTTCAAGTACAGTTGTCTCCATTTCCTCACCACCACTCTCCTCAGCCACACATACCCACCTCCCACCCTCAATCCCACCCCCCTTAGACTTTGTCCATGGGTCCTTTATATATGTTCCTTGATGACCCTTCCCCTTCTTTCCCCACTACCTGCCTCTCCCTGGCCACTCTGGTTACTGTCAGTTTGTTCTTTATTTCAGTGTCTCTGGTTATATTTTTGCTTGCTTGTTTGTTTGTTTGATTGATTAGCTTCCACTTACAGGTGAGATCTGTTGTGACATTTCTTATTTACACATTTCCTTGTTTTGAAGAGTTTGAGATTCTCTTTTATTTTTTTCCTTTGCAATTCTTAAAACAGTGAAACATATTTTTAAAAGCAATTTAAAAATTGCTTTTCATTTGAGAGTTCACATGAAAATAAAAAGGTGCCTTATGTACATTTGAAGGGTTTAGAAAGTGACAAGAAAACAATGTAGCTCTTAAATAACTTTACCTTCATTCTTTACTGAAGCCTGATAAACCATTAATGTGGTTTTTAAGTAGTTAAGGGCAGCATTGTCACCGATGACATAAAATAAATGTTCTCCTTCTGAACTGTTCTTGGACTCAGTTAAGCAATGGCAAAGGGACTTTGTGCAACTTAATTTAATGTTCAGGAAGATTCTTTGGAGTTTTATCAGCAGAGCATTCTTGGAAAAAACTTTTTTTAAAACTCCTATAAAAAATAAGGTAAAAAAAGATTTAGGAAAGGCATATCACACTAACAATTATATTACTTTCCTAGAAAGATACTGCTGGTTGCGGTAGTTTATTAAAGTCTGTTTGTATATGGATGTTAGTCGATCAAAAGCAACCCAATGGAGCATAATTACTGTACACAGTGGTAACAATAAAACAAGCATATTGTCATTAAAATCTAATTATCACCAACAGGTACCACTTCTCATAGTAAATTCTATAGTTAGATGTAGTTACAAAGAATGTGATTGAGTGGCTTTTTAATTTGTTACCTTCTTGGTTATCTAAAATTATACCTTTCTCTAAGAATGCCTTGAGAAAGGCTAAGTGAAGTTAATATGAACTAAACTACATTAAAAAGAGTGTAGTGTGTCTCCATCAATGACTTTGGTCTGGGTAGTAAATCTCTCTGGAAACCAGTTACCTCATGTTTAATATAAGAGAAGTAAATGATTTCTAAAGTTCTGGCCTACTGTAAAATATTAAAACAGTAATAAACAACATAATAACAAATCAAAGCAGCATCTAAATAAAAGTAGCCAGTCTCAAAACAGCACAGGTCGGTTCAGTTTGCCATAAATTTGGTGCTATTTTCAAGCATGCACCAGACACCAGAGTGTCAGAGACAAACGCGGTCTTACTTTGTACACATGTGTAAGTCTAATACAGAAGAGAGCAAAAATATAAACAACAGCGTTGAAAATACTATCTTGAAGTTATGAACTGAGGAGCCAAGAAAGCTAGATAAAGTACACTTAACCAGTTGCGAAGTCCAGAGGGATAAGTGCTCAGAGGGATAACGTAGTTGAATTTCTCAGCGTGAGTAGGAGTTTGCCAGATAAAGAAGAAGGAAACTGCACAGGTAGAAGAGCATTAGCAAAGCTAATGGGTATAAAACAGCGTGATCTGGTTTTAAAACCGTTAAGGATAAAGTTAGCAAAGGCTGGCAGGAGATGAGGCTGGAGATGTTGGCAAAGACCAGATCACAAAAGGCCTGGTATGT
Organism: Desmodus rotundus; assembly: GCF_022682495.2. NCBI lineage: Eukaryota > Metazoa > Chordata > Mammalia > Chiroptera > Phyllostomidae > Desmodus > Desmodus rotundus. Next base: position 92,791,986 of record NC_071395.1, on the reverse strand, counting down.
CTTCATGTGGAGTTTGACATGATCTCCTACAGGGTGGGGCAAAGTAGGTTTACAGTTCTGAGTAGGTGAAACAGAGTTTATTCTTGTATTATTATTTATTAACATTACATTGTTTTCAGACGAACAACTGTAAATCTACTTTTCCCCCACCTGTATATAGAAGGGTTTTAAACAGGTGAGTGACAGTCAATTTGCATTTTAGATTGGCTAATTGGCAGCAAAGTGGAAAGTGGACTTTAGGGAAAGGACTGGTGACAAAGTGGCTAGTTAAGAACAACTGGATTTCCAGTCAAGATGGGGGTGTAGGCAGACACGGCTCGCCTACTGGCACAACGACAACCACACATCAAAATTACAACTAAAATATAGACCAACTCAGATCAGAAATCAAGTTAAATGGGAGTCTGACAACTAGGGAATTAAAGAAACCACATCCGTCCAGACTGGCAGAACAGGCTCGTCCCACTCGTATGCTGGATAAAAACTCAGGAGGGATATCTCGGGAGCAAGGAGTCCCAGCCCCATACCAGGTCCCCCAGCCAGGGTTCCAGTACTAGGAAAATACATCCCAACAACTTCTGGCTGCAAAAATCAGTGGGAATTGAGTTGGTGGAAGAAACTTCTGGAGTCCCAAGCAGTTTCTCTTACAGAATGCATACACGGATTTAGATCACTCCTTACCAGCTTCAGCACTGGGGTAGCAGCTTGAAAGGCACCTGTGGCATACGGGGAGGAACTGAAGAGTCTGGCATCAAGGTGAACAGATCCCATTGTCTTCCCCCTACAGAGCCACAGTGCTGGTAGGTTCGTGCCACAACTCAGACTCCCTCAACCTGGCTAACACTGTTTGTGCCCCCCTGAAGATCTCCTGAGACTCTGCCCCACCCAACTTACAGGCCCACCCAGGCTGCTTTTCTGTATGAGTGGCTTCTCTTGGCTCATGCTTCCCAACTTCCTAAATCCTCTCAAACAAGCAACAGCCAGCCTCAGTGAGCCCCCAGTCCCCATACCACTTGTTAAGCCCCAGACCCAGCACTAGCAGCAGCCAGCCTAGGTCCCCAGCTTGACTTCGCCTGGGAATCTCCAAGCCCAGAACAAGTAGCAGCCATCGCAGATTGCATTATAGCTCAGGCTGGGTGACCCTGGACAAAACACAGGTGGGAGCTGACCTTTGCTTGCACCACCCAGGAAACCTCAGGGCCACCGCAACCAGTGGACAGCTATAGACCAGGTCAGGATGCCACTACCCTGCCCATGCAGAGCTGATCCTCCACAAAGGGTGGAGGTTAGCAGTCAGTGCTCACAGCCAGTCCTTGCAGCTGACTGGCCTGGATAAATCTCTCCCATTGACCTGCCAACAGCAATCAAGGCTCAACTACAAGAGGAGGATGTACTCAGCCTATGTGAAGGGCGCATCTCAAGTATCCAGCTTGAGTGATAGGGGAGGCTGTGCCACTGGAACCTACAGGACACCTACTGTATTAGACCATGCTACCAAGACAGGGAATCATAGCAGCTCTATATAATACATAGAAACAAACACAGGGAGGCTGCCAAAATGAGGAGACAAAGAAACATGGCCCAAATGAAAGAACAGATCAAAACTCCAGAAAAAGAACTAAATGATGGAGATAAGCAATCTGTCAGATGCAGAGTTCAAAACACTGGTTATAAGGATGCCCATGGGACTTAGTGAGGACCTCAGCAGCATAAAACAAATCAAGTCAGAAACGAAAGATACACAAACTGAAATAAAAAGCAATTTACAGGAAAACAACAGTAAAGGATATGAAAATGAGAAATCAATGATTTGGAACATAAAGAAGCGAAAAACAACCAATCAGAACAAGAAGAAAAAAGAATTAAAAAAAAATGATTATAGTGTAAGCAGCCCGTGGGACAACTTAAGCATTCCAACATTCACATCATAGGGGTGCCAGAAAGAGAAGAGAAAGAGCAAGAAATTGGAAATCTATTTGAAAAAGTAATGAAAGAAAACTTCCCCAATTTGGTGAAGGAAGTAGACCTGCAAGTCCAGGAAGCACAGACAGTCCCAAACTAGATGGATGTAAAGAGGTTCATAATTAAAAGGCCAAAGGTTAAAGATAAAGAGAGAAGCAGCTAGTTACCTACAGGGGAGTCCCCATAAGACTATCAGCTGATTTCTCAAAAAACTTTGCAGGCTAGAAGGGATTGTCAAGAAATATTCAAAGTGATGAAAAGCAGGGACCTACAGCCAAGATTGCTCTACCCAGCAAAGCTATCATTTAGAATCAAAGGGAGATAAAAAGCTTCCCAGACAACAAAAAACTAAAGGAGTCATCATCACCAAACTACTAATATATAAAATGTTAAAGGGACTTATTTAAGAAAATGATGATCAAAACTATGAACAATAAAATGGCAAAAAATGCAAACCAACAATTGAACCTAAAAAACATACTAAGCAAACAAGAAGAACAGAGAGCGAATCATGGATACGGAGAGTTTTTATGGTTGCCAGATTGGGGAGGGTGTGTGGGGGAATGGGTGAAGAGGTGAGGGGATTAAGAAGTACAAATAGCTAGTTACAGAATAGCCATGGGGATGTAAAGTACAGTATAAAAAATGGAGTAGCCAAAGAACCTATACACAAGACCCATGGACATGAACAACGGTGATTGCCTGAGGGAGTGGGGGTTGCTGGGTGGACAGAGGCAAAGGGGGAAAAATTGGGACAATTGTAATATCATAATCAATAAAATATAATTTAAAAAGAACTATTACACTAATAATATGTTATGAGGGTCTAAATTAACATAATCATTATGAGATGGAAAGTAGGAGAGAGCTGAGCAATATTTCTCAGCTCTAAAACTTGGATGACTTGTTAGTTTAAGGTTTTAAGAACTAGATGCACGATGATGTCAGCAGCTGAAAGACCAGGTTTCAGAAAAGAATTGTATTGTGCAAATTAAGTTTGAGATGCTATGGGACTTCCAAGCTGCTGAGCAGTCAGATGGATGATGGGTCAGGAATCATCAGCATACAGTTCAAAGGAGGATAAGATTAGTCAGGGGAAGCACATCAACTAGAAAGGGAACTGGCTAAGAAAAGAAGTCATATGTAAGTTTTGTCCACTGCTGGTGGATGAGGGGAGAACGAGGGAACTAGTCAGGGAGAATACAGGAGCTGAAAAAAAGTGTTGAGAATCCAATCAAGTCTAGAAGCTGTGACGCTGTACTTTATCAACTCTACTACACAACCTTCATCAGCAGCGGCTCGACTTTCCAGAAGTAGTAACAGCAAAGGCAGACTGTGATTAAACTAGGTTTGGCAATTTTGCAGGACTCCGATAGTAGAATGACAAAGGTACATAGGAGTTCAGGACACCAGTGAGAGAACAGTTCCAGTGACTATGAAGTATTTAGGTATAAACTTGGAAGGAAGGAAGGGAAGACTGAAGGAGGATGATAAACTTGGAGAGAACTGAGTAGGTGTATAAGGAGAAATGGAGTAAAAGCTAGAAGAACAGAGGATCAAAAAGATAATCAGAGAGGATATTAGTTTCAAGGTTACATGAGTGAGGAAGCCTTAGGGTCTAGTCAATGGAAGTAAGTGGATGAAATGGAAGTGAATTCACATGAGGCAAAATCAAGAAACTGAGGCTTCGGTATTAGGTAAATTACTAAGGTGTTAAGAACCTGGAATCAGAACTTACAAACCTGTGTACTAGTTCTGGCTCTAATGTCACTAGTTAGCAACCTTTCCTAAAGCAATGTTAAATTTGGGGGGTTGTTTTGAGATTTCTTCTCATAAAAAAAGTATTTATTTCCTGCCCTGGCCTGTGTGGCTGTGGTTTGGAGCATCGTCCTGTCACCGAAAGTTGCAGGTTCGATTTCAGGTCAGGGCACATACCTAGGCTGCGGGTTCCATCCTTAGTCCGGGTGAGTAAGGATGGAACCTTCGGTGAAATGGGAGGCAACCAATTGATGCTTCTCTCTCACATCAATGTTTCTCTCTGTCCCTTCCCATCTCTCTTCCCCTGTCTCTAAAAGCAATGAAAAAATGTCCTCAGGTGAGGATAAGAAATTTTTTTAGAATGTATTTACTAAGTACCTACTATGTGTCAAGTATTACACTATGCTCTAGGACTGTGTCTACCCTCAGAGGGTTTATATTCCTCAATGGATGTTAATGTATTTTTGCTTAATATTATAAAAACACTAGGATTCTAGAAAGTACTCCTTTGGGAAAAAAAGTAAGAGAATGAGGCTCGCATTCAGAATTCTAAGACTATGTATGCCTTTCATAAAGAGATTCTTGCAAACAAAGGTGAACTAAAATCAATATAAAAGTACAAAAATCAGTCAAAACAGTGGATGACCTTGATTGTGGTCCCATTATAATGTTCCCTTTTCCTCAGTTGGACAATACAAACTGTATTGCTGACTTTGACAGGCTACGTTGAAAAGCAGCGAGTTAACGGTTGTGAAAGCTCTATGGTGCAGTACTCAGCACACTCTGACCCACCACGGAAGATGTTCCTGCTACGTCCTTGCTCTGCTTTGCGTCCTCTACTCAAGTAAATAATCCAGAGTAGAGAGGCTAGGAGATCTGAAGATGGGAACATCAGGAAAAAACAGCGTATCTTGAATTTCCTCAAAAATATATTTTAAAATTGTGTTTTTTTTGTTAAAAACTTAAAATCTATCCAGATATTCCCTCTGTTAAACAAATTTTTCTGTTAACTTATAGACCCTCTAACTAGAATCATAACTGTGTGTCATCAGTATGCATATACTCGGCAAACACTGCTGCGTGCCTTGCCTCTACTATGGTTCCTACCACACTGCACCGTGTGTTTACCACTATGTGAGTTAGGCTATGAATTCCTGGTGAGTGTGATCCTGGTCTTACTCAGCTTTGGTATCCCCAGAGCGCAGCACAGCTCTTACTGCAAAGCATGCTCTCCAAATGTTAGCTGAATGGGGGGATGGATGCATAAATGCTAGGTAATATGGAAAGCTGTCAATATTCAGTGTGCCAGAAATACAGACTTCTACACAATTAACTGCAATATCATACAAAAAGTATTATATTGGGAACAAGCACGAAAAATTATTTCTCCCAGGGTGGTAATGGGCTTGAAAGGCTTACAATATAGTGACATTTTGGATAATCAATTAGTTAATATAAAATTCATTTTTAGAATCCAATTGGGTCAGAATAATACTGTTTATGGACATCTTATACAGAACTTGCAAAAGTCCAACATTCTTTTTTAGGTAAAGTTGGTAAATGGATACCCTTCAGAGTAAAAAAGAGAGAAAAGAGAATCTCTGGCCCACAAGGGATGGAATAGAAAAAGTATGAGCAATTTGATGCTGGTAAGGCAGTAAGAACAAAAAATTCAGAAAAAGAAGGGTCACTAGAGTTTAGAAATTGGTCAAATGAAAAAGGTATTTACAAGACCCAAGTGTCATATAACAAAATCCTGACAGAAATACACACATTAATATAATGCTCCATTCAATTCATAGTCAGTTAACATAGTGTTGGAAGTACAGGAGTAGACAACAGAGACCACCCCGCCCCACAAATCCCTGCCTTGCCCTATGGACTTACATAGAATGTTCTCAATGGATTTCAGTGTTCCTTTGGTAACTTTTTTGTTTGCAATGTACATGCACTTTGCAATATAAACACGAAATGTAAAAAACAGAAAATAAATTTTCACAATATTTAAGTCTTGCTAAGTAAAAGAATCACTACATCAAATTATTTTTTCAAAGAAGCTGTACATGCTTTTCAGACACATGAACAAATTTTGAAGGTGCGATATCAGGAAGCTGAGGTGACAATTACAGTAGATTACTGTTTCTGTTTCTTAACAACCAACAACATCGAGACAATGCTTCAAAAATTATAGAGCACTTTCACATATTGTGTATCACCTCATTTAAACCTCACAATAATTTTCCTAGGTTGGTATTGCTCAGCTATTCCCCCCTAGAAAATAAAGTTAAGCCTCAATGAAGTAAAATCCTGTGACCAAGGCCACTCAGTAGATAGTAGGGCCAAAACTCAAACTCATTCCTTTGACTCCAAATTCTGTTATCTTTTTCCTTGCCTGATGTTTTAAAAAAACCTTTTATGCACTCTATGGCACTACAATTCATAATGTTTAATTTATTTCTTATTAAGTGATTCACTTCCATTTTAAAATGAAAACACAGAAATTCCGAGAAGTAACTTGCCCAGAGTCAGTCAGCAGGTGGACCCGGACACGTGTTTCCAAGTCTATCGAGAACAGAGCCCATGTATGTTGTTAATCACCTTTAAAGACTAACATATGGAAACAGTAACACATCAATCTACTTTAGTGCTATTTAGGTGAGCCTATACAAGGATGGCACAAAGTAATTTTTTATATTTCCTACCTCCTTCTGCTTTAGGTAATAATTCAGTTCCACAAGCAATACAACAAAGTCCTGACTGGCAAGGCCGGTTACTTGGGTCCTTTTACAACAGATAAGAGAGATCAATGTTTGCAAGAAATGTTAATATTTAAATATAAATACCGTAAGACAGTTTGAAAAAAAGAGAAAATATATCAAGATAATACTTGATACAAAATAATAACAATCAGTATTTAATATCCTTAAATCTTTTCAACTATGAATCATATATAAATGATGGCACCTAACTTAGTTTTGCATAAATGATATTCTACTTATACAATCTCAAACTTCATAATAGCAAGAAACCAAAGGAAACACTTTAATATTGAGTTTTATAAATAGTGGTGTAAAATAATTTAATGTGAAATGATGAAATTTGGGGAAAAAATTGAGAATCAAAATCATATAAACTGCTTAAAAAAGAAAGATGAAGATTTTTAAAAAATAGAAATCTGTAATGAAGAATACTAAGATATCTATATGACTTTGCCTTGTTAACAAATACTCCCTTTAATCAGTATTTACCATTAGATTTTCAAAGGTCAGTGTCTGGGAATAGTAAGTTTCATACAGCTTTTGTTTTCCTTCTAATACATTGAAGCTTGTTTATTATAAAGTGGGATTTGGTATGAGATGGGTTGTTTTGGACCTAGTCCAAGAGTTGAGCTACTGAAAGCACTTCATTATTAGAAGGTTTCGCCAATAAGGAGATCCACTGGCTCAGATCCCTTGGATACTCTAACAAGGCTCTTTTGTAGAGTGCAGGAAGCCAGGCGGCTAACGGTTTGTTCTATCAAGCAAAAGCTTAAGAAACAAAATTCCTTTTTTTTTTTTTTTTGGTAGGCATGAAAATCATTTAAGGCTAGATAATCAATAAGCCGAGGTCATCTGTCTAAATTTCCATTTCCCGAAGTGATGTTCTTTTTTCGTATGTTTAACAGCTGCACAGATACTTCATGTTACATTTTTAGCTCCCTTAGGCATTTACTCTCTGATACAGTTTTAAATTTACTTTTTATCTCTGATACAGTTTTAAATTTACTTTTTATTATTAAAAATTTCAGAATATTGATTTTCTACTTACAAAAGATTGACTGCATTTGTCTATGAGGATAGATCAAAAAACTACCAAGAATTCATAAAAGTTAAAGTAAAATCTTTTTTAGCTCATTAATAAATCTGAGATTAAAAAGAGCACGAGCAAGAGTGTGTGATAATCACATACAAAAAAAATGCCATCACTGACATTGAGGGACTCCAATAACCAGTCTTTCAAGTGATTTTATATCAAGCACTTTGATGTCATGAAATTTTATAAGCAATCCTAAAGAATGAAAAGTTGGATGTATTTTATTATAGGGAAATAACATGACAAAGTCATACAGCAGAAAAATAACATGGGAAAGCCTTTTAAAAAATTAATGTCTTGAAAGATCATAAGGAAAACTAAAAACAAAGCCTTATGTGCACTTTGAAACAGTGCCAAATAAAAAACCATGTAGTAATTAAATGCATAGTAGTAGCATAGTAAGAGTGGTCATTAATTTCCAACACAGCTATAACAAGTTTTAAATGATTCATCTAAATTCCCAAAGTCAAAACAGGAAACATCTACTCTTTACATTGTACCTTTCTTCCGTGAATAAAGCCCTTTGTCCAACTGGTAGTTTTCCTGGTTCGTGGCCTGTATGTTCTACATACTTTCAGCCCTTGAATAAATTCAGTATAGATAATTATTTCATATGCATAAAATGGGTGAAGCAAATTATCTGATAAGCAATTTCTACCTTAAATATCTCAAGTCTTAAAGAATAAACCAAATACATTTTCCTTCCTCCCACACAACGGTTCTTTATTGCTGGGTCATCTATATCTATCTGCTCATCACCATCAGGAAAAGCTGCGTATAAGGCAAGCAGGCACTCCAGATGCACGACCGACTTACTAGCTAATAACTGTTGGCTTACCACGTGCCAGATACTCTTTTAAATGCTTTTACTTGTTTTGTTTCATTTAACTCTTTAAAATATCTCTTTAAAAAGCATGTAATCACTAACAAAAATATTTTACCTCCTACTCTATAATAAAGACTAGTACTTTACTTCTTGCAATATCATCTTGGTCAAAGTTATGATATGAAGAGATACCTGTGAGTAGATACCTATTTCAAAATTTTTGAAACACCTCTTAGATTGACTAAAAGCTGTGGCACATCTCTACATACATTATAAGTAATAGAAATTTTCAGCCTCGGGCAGAATTTGGAAGGAATATATTATCTAGGGAAAGGGGTAGTATTTGAGATTAAGTTGAGTAACACTAAGGTATGACTAAAAAATAATGTGTTTGGTTTTTCTCACGTAGTTTACCAATTCTTCTAAAGGCAATCTTACGGGCACAAAATGTTTTAACCACAGCATTGTTAAAATAAATACCTTGCTTCCCAAGTTATTATGGACATATTCATATAATTATTTCCTAAAGGCAGATGAGTGTTATTCCACCTAGTCTATAAAATGATTTGCTTTACTTTACTCATTTTAGAACAAAAACAATTGAAAATTAAATCAGGATAAAATAACATACACTCCTTGAAATTACAGATTTTTAAAGCTAAAAGGGATTTGCATGATTTTATAGTACTAAACTCTACATTTCACAGTTAAAACATTACCCAAAAGGCATAGTAATTGCCAACATGAGTAAGTGATTACAGGCAGAGTCAAGAAGAGCCAAAGTCTCTTTTCCTCCTCCACCTGGTATCTTTCTATCACCCCACTAACCTCATCTGTGAATTAAAAACTATACCAGAGAGGAGAAATGATCATATCCTTTCAAAACAATTTAGAAATGACCTTCTAATATAATGTTTTATAACTCATTACTCACTGAACAACTAAAAAATATATAATATTAGGTGGGCTATAATACATCCCAATCTACAGATAAATTTTTTAACTGATAAATTATCAATTTAAATTTCTTTGAATTATGCTTAGAATTGTAACATCTTGGGCTATGGAAAGAGTTAAGCTGTATTCAATCTAAACATCATCAAAATAAAAGTAAACATATGCATATACAGTAATTCATTTATCCAAATAAATATAAAAGAAACGTGATTTCTGGGAATTTTGACTTAAAAATAATAAACCACATCCACAACTTGAACTCATAAATTTTCAATTTACATTACTCACAAGAAGCCTAAATGTCCACAAAATAACAGATGTTTCTTAGAAAAAGATCAGTGAATGTAATTTTGCATTGATGTCAGAGAAGAGCATGTTTTAGAACTGTTTCTGATAAGAAATATAGCTTCATTCACAAAATCATGAAGTCAAAACTTACAGAAAGACTTACTGAGCTTTAAAGAAACATTTTTCAGCTACAGTTACATGTTTACATGTGCTTACCAAATTCACATGAGGTTTTCTATCTTAACAGTTACAAAATCACAGCCCTTTATGCCAATGTCAGAACGTGTCACATTTCCCCCCAGTGAGTATGAAGCTAGATAATTCGAATTGAAAGTTTGGAGTCCTTCATTTGGCATTTTATAACTTTACATAGGTTTGCTTAAAACATGCTTGATTTTAGTTTATTAAACAAACGAATGTAAAATAATGTCAATTTAAAATGTATGCTGTTTTCTTCCTTAATTCTTAATTACTAATTACTGGGCAGATTAATGAAGGAATAAACTTTTCAAGAGAACTTTAATTTCTAAAAAAAAATGTCAGACCGATTTGAGGAAAAACACCTATAGTGAAACATAGCTAAATTAGACTATTAATTTTTATGTATCATATGAAAGCAAATGGATGAAGACAACTACAAAATACAAATATTTATGTAAAATTTAAAATGCCCTAGACAACTGTGTATCTTTTAGATTGATTTTGAATTGCACTTAGGTAAGGAAAAATTTGTATGAATCGCTTTATCAAGACTCAAGGATGGTAAAACTTACATTTCTGAATGTAATACTTAAAAAACTCTAATGACAATGAATTAAAGTAAAAAATATATCTCAAATTACAAAAAAAGATACCACTTAGCCAATGTATAAAATATCATTTACAATGTTGTTTAATATAAGTCCAACAACATATATTTGTAGCTTGACAGTTAATTATTATTATCTAACACCAGGGAACACACCTTTACTTTTGGAAGGAGACTGTTTAAAGTTCTTTATCTCCATTTCATGAGTTTCCTCCAGTTCCAATTCGTTTTTGTGAGTTGTTTTTATATTACTACCAATGCCATCAACTTTACTTTCTTTAACACACACGGCTCCACTTGACTTTGTGTCTGTGCAATCCTCAGCCTCCATTTCCCTGACTGCATCTACTTCTTTCACAGTCCTAATTTCAAAGAGATCTTCGGCTAAAATACAATTTGAATTATTTCTACCAGTTTCAGCTGGTTCATTTTTTTCTTCATTTGTATCTACAGGATCATAAAGTTCAGGTGTAAAGTAGATAGATTCATCTTCTGCCTCTGTTTCAAAAGCTCTATTTGAAGTAGAAAGTCTGTCTTCTTCACTTACTGGAGACAATTCACTGTCTGGATCCAGGGCTTCTTCACAGCAGAGCAGCTGGTTGGAATGATTGTTTTTAGGAAGAGCAGGATCAATCTTTATTGATGGAATAACAGTTTCTGACTGAGGCCCTGGTTCAAATGATGTGTTTACTCTTAGAGATGAGGACTCAGATTTATCTGTGAGTGGCAAGCCAGTTTTACAACCCTTTTCTGTTTTGAAGGCAGAAGAACGAGAAGCACAGTCCTCTGATGACCTAAACTTAGGTGTTGTGGTCAGAATTTTACCAGTAAGATACTGTCCCGAAGAATTAAAGCTAGAGCAGCTACCTCTGTTTGTTTGTTTGTTGAAGGTTGGGCTTGAGGATCTGGAAATCACAATGTTCTCTTCTTGCACTGCCTGGCCAGACTCCTCCAATAATACTGGATCGTCTATGAATACAAAAGTTTAAAAACATTAACTTTCTGTTCCTAACACAATTGTTCTATTAAAATTATTTTGTTAGAAATACTACAATAACTGAATAGAATACATAATTTTGAGCTCACAAACAGTAGTAGCAGGATTTCTATTTTAGAATGTAAAGCATGAAATAATAACTCTGGAAAGAATCTAGGTCTCCAGTGATCCCTAACCCGTTATAATGCTGTATGGTACATTTTCAAATTCTACACTGTGAACCTCAGCAGTGAATGAGAAAAGGAGGGGTAAAAAGGAAGAGGAAGAGGACTGAGTAAAGGAGGGAAGAGGTTGTAACAATTTGCCTTGAAAATCCACTAACTAGCGACTGACCTAGACTAATTCCCTCAAGGACCTGACAACTACATAAACTAAGACATAAAACTGGTTAGTAATCAGACCTGGTCTAGAACCTAGGTTTCCTGATTACCCATATAATGACCCTGAATTCATTATAATGTTTACTGCGGATAGAAGAATGTACTACAAAATAAATATTTAAAAATTGATATATTAAACTATTATATATTAATTAAAACAATTGAAATATCCCATGATATAAACCACAGTCTGGCAAACTGTTTCTATCACAGGCCAGACAGTAACTATTTTAGGTTTTGTGGGTCATGTTGTATTTGTTGCAACTACTCAGTCGTGCTGGTCTAGTGTAATACATACAACCTCTCACTCTGCCTTTGTATATAACATGCAAATGAATGGGTGTGACTGTGTTCCATTCAACTTTATTTATAAAAACAGATAGTAGGCCAAATTTGGTCCATAGGCCAGTCTTCCAATCCCTGATAGAGACCATTATATTTAATATATTTTAAAATATTATTTTTTTTATCTTTTCAAATAAATGACTTTCATTACCCAAAACTAAGAAATTCATGTAAGAGGATTATCTATAAACTAGACGCTATCAAATGTGAATGAACAGAACTTTTCATACTTCTGTCCTTTCTGGAGCTGATGTCACCTGCTAGTAAAGGACTTTCAGTTATTCATTTTAGGACATCGTGGTTCTTGGATACACAGTTTTGCTTTACCTTCCCTGGGCTTTTCTGGTGATAGATGACTTGCTGCTTCTGATGAGTAAGTTGAGGTATTGTCCTTCAAACACGCCACTTCAAGCGTAGACTCACTGTCCTGAATAGACTTTCTGTTCTCTTTGGGTACCCCAATGACCTTTTGGTGCTTTTTGGAAAATTCAGCCAAGGACTCCAGCGCACTTTCAAAGGTTGAATGGTGCTGAATTTGCTGCCGTACCCATTTAGAAAGTCCTAAGAAAAAAGTAAACCCAGGGAAAAACTTCAGTTATTTCATTATTAAAATATTATGTACCAAGAAAAAACTTGGATAATTTTTCTAATAAGGTAATCTAGAATTTAGAGCATATAGAATGGTTCTCAATACTTTTCCTGCCTTTTTACCTTTGCGTGTACAAGATGCTCATATCTCAGTAACATTTCCCTTCATGTGCAATGACTGTCAACTGGAGAGAGGGGAGAGGCAGTGGGAATAGAGTGGGGAGGGGGAGGTTTTTATTTGTCAGTTTAGAATTACTGGGGAATAAGAATAAGGCAAATTTAATTGCACAATTGCCTACAAAAACTGCCTGCCTTTTAATTGTAGGGAAACTACAATTAAAGAAGTTGTAAACAACATAGTCTCACATTCCGAATTGCTAAATTGGACTCCTTTTGCAAAAATAAGTTCAAGATTCCTGTCTCACAGGTTTTTTTGTCCCTCTTTTCCCCTGATTCCAAATAAGCCTTAAACTATTCTGGAGGGTAAAAGGAATAACTTTTTTATGGGCAAATCAGGTCCCTTCTAAATATTACATTGTTTTTAAAAATGTATAAATAATCAAGTTGCAAGGGACAAAATTTGACTGGTGACATATGAAAACTGCATAAAAATGAACCATATTGAATATAAGGTGTTTATTTTTGTACTGATTTTAGAGAGAGAAAACAGAGGAACATGGATTTGCTATTTATTCCACTTATTTATGCACTCACTGGTTGATTCTCATATGTGCCCTGACCAGGGATCAAACCTGCAATCTTGGCGTATGGGGATGACGCTCTAACTGGCCGAGCTACCTGGCCAGGGCTAAGGTGTTTTATAGTATGACTCACTTCAGAATGAAATTCAAAATCAGATATTTGAACTTTTAGAAAATAAATGTTCTCTGCTAATGTTACTAAAAATATCACCTTTTCGAGTAATTAAAAAAGTTACTATGATGTTTTAAGTTCAAAGAGAGACAGTGATTCAAACAACTTGAACTACCTACTATACTTCTATTTCAAATACATTCCTTTAGTTTGTTGTTTTAATGGAGTTTTTCTACCAATCTATATTTAGAAAAATTGAATTTAATCAGAAATCAGTCATCAAAAGAAATTTGTATGTTGTGCTTTTGATTGCCTAGATAAGATTTCACACTTTGAGTCTCAGAAAAAATAAATCAAAACCATACAGAAATAATGAAAAAAATTAATTAAAAAATCAACAAACCTGAACTATAAGGTAAAAGTTTAAGCTCTAGATTTTAAAATAAGAAAAAAAGTAAATAATCATTTCCCTTAAAGTTCTTTATTTTTGGTTGCTAGAAGAAAATAATTACACCACATAAAAATATGAAATTTTCCAAATTGGAGAAATTTTTATACTATTGTTACACCTCTTCCATTTCAAGCATTTTGTAATCAAAGTAAGCCTTTTCAGTGTACAATGTCAGTTTTCTTTTGCTTTTGAGACTTGAAAGAATCTGAGCTCCACCTGCTGACTAAACATAAGTACTTAACATTGTGCTTTTAATTACGTAGTGACCTAAGCACGACAGCTTGCTTTACATACAAGGGAAGAAGATTAATCCAGGTGGATATGTTTTGATATCAAACTAACTATAGTAATTAGGCTCTGAAATGGAAAAAGTATAGTCCATACCATACCCATAGCTAATCTGAAACGAATTTAAAATTCAGCATCTTTTCATTACAGTATGGTATGAACAAACACAGCAACAACTTCAGCATAACCCAGAATGAGAGGATAAAGATCCCTAAGCAGCCAAAGCAGGTGTGCTTGTATGCTTAAACGTAAAAACTTAATGTTTCTTAGAAGATTCATTTCTGTAGAATACCTTTTCCCCTGACAACACTAAATAAATTATTATGTTACTGAGTCAGATCCCACATTCTATAAAATGAAGCATCCTCAGTGATTAATACTATGTTGACAGCTAACCAGATTCTCCTCTATAAAGATTGTTTGCAAACACATAAGCATTAAAAGGCTAGATTTTCAGTCAATATTAATTTTCCATGTTTGATCTAAATATTAAAATTCTCACAATGCAATATACAGATGACCTATCATAGAATTGTACACTTGAAACTTTATTAACCAATATCACCCCAGTAAGTTTAACTTAAAAATTCTTTAATTCTTTGTCTTTAAAAGTAGAAGTCACTAAAGATTGTTATTTATTCTTACTCTAAGCCCAGCGGAGCATCTTACCAGATATGTATCGAGTTGGGTTACTCCTGAAGCGGTCATCCACTAGAATTAGAGCTCCCCAATCATTTTTATGTCGGATACATCTACAGAAAAATAGGAAGAAAGTAAAACAGATATAACTCTGAAAATAAAGCTAAATTTCTAATGGGACAGATAGAATATTGAGAAAATCAGTGACATGTCTTCGATTTATATTCCTTTAATGAAAGTCACATATATTCCTTTAATGAAGCTCATTATTATGAGCAAGGTTGTAGAAACTACTATTTCTACTATTGCTACTATTACTACTACCACTTCTTGGTTTTTGACCTTTATAAATTATGTATAAACTCTATTTATCTTATATTACTGATTCTTCATCACCTCTCCATTCCAATGGAGTTATATCACAATTCTTGTATAAATCAATATGCAGGGTATTACCATTTATGAATGTGAGTTACATGGTGTACTATGGTTATATTTCCCTTCTTATACAAGATTTTTTGTCTTCCCTAGAGGTAATAACCATCTCCATTTTTTTTTTTTTGCTAATTTCTATGTTTTCTATCATTAATTAGTTCCCAAGCTTTGCCACAGTTGTAAAAATTCTTCTCCATATGGTCAAGCCCTCCATCCTCAGAGACCAGTCTGGACTGGCTAGGACGGGACTGCTGCACAGCTGTCATTGCAGGCTTCCCTTCCTGATTGGTTTTGCGAATTCTCTTCCTTTCTTCTGGGTTGAAACTCCGGTTTCCAGCATACTTGGTATTCCTCTCTGAATTTTCTCTTATTCCATGGAGCATATCTTCCAGTAGTATCTTGAGAAAGTGCATTTGAAGCAAATGCTTTAGCACCCTTGCACACTGAAGGCTTTATTCTGTTGCACAGTTTATGGATCACCTGGGTTGTATAGAACGGAGATTGCAAGTCAAAAATTACTCTTAAAAAAGCCCTGGGTGGTGTGGCTCAGTAGATTGAGTGCAGGCCTGCAAACTGAAAGTTTGCTGGTTCTATTCCCAGTCAGGGCACATGCCTGGGTTGCAGGACACGTACCCATTTGGGGATGCGTGAGAGGCAATCAATCAACGTATCCCTCACACATCTGTTTCTCTCCTTTTCTTTCTCCCTCCCTTCCCCCTTCTCTAAATATATATTTTAAAATTACCCTAAAAAACTGGAGATAATTTTCAACTGTCTTTAAGCTTCTGTGTCAGTTTTGAAAAGTCTGTTTTAATTGTGATTCCATATCTTTTGCATTGACCTATATTTTTCTCTTTGGAAAGCTTTAAGACCTTTCATGATCTCAGATAATTTTAAACTACACAGTGAGGTGCTATCTAGCTTTTTTCTGCTTTACTGGTGCTTGAGTGAGCCCTTTCAATAAGAAAATTGTCCTTTAATTCTGAGCATTTTTTAAAAAATTATTTGATATGTTTCTTTCCTCTCTTTTCTCTAGTCTCTTCAAACAGATCATATCAGAGGTTGGCTCCTGCATACTGATCCTCTTTTAGTGCTTCTTTCCTATTTTTGCTTTTCTTTTTAATCTGGGAAATTTCAAAATTATCTTCTAAGCCCAATTCTGCATTTAAAATTTGTTGCTGTCATGTTAACGTCTAGGAGCTTTTTCTTATTTTCTGTTCTTCTTTTACGGAGGCACTATCTTACCTCTCACTTTTTAAAAAATATATTTTATTGATTATGCTATTACAGTTGTCCCATTTTTTCCTCCCTTTTATTCCCCTCTGACCTGCACCCTCCTCCCACCAGCATTGCCCCTTCCCCCTTAGTTCATATCCATGGGTCGTACATATAAGTTCTTTGGCTTCTCCATTTCCCACGCTATTCTTAAGCTCCCCCTGTCTATTTTGTACCTACCATTTATGCTTCTTATTCCCTGTACCTTTTCTCCCATTCTAGCCACTCCCCTTCCCTGCTGATAACCCTCCATGTGATCTCCATTTCTGTGATTCTGTTCTTGTTCTAGCTGTTTGCTTAGTTTTTTGTTTTTTTTTTAGGTTCAGTTGTTGATAGTTGTGAGTTTGTTGTCATTTTACTGTTCATAGTTTTGATCATGTTTTTCTTAGATAAGTCCCTTTAACTTTTCATATAATAAGGGCTTGGTGATGAACTTCTTTAACTTGACCTTATCTGGGAAGCACTTTATCTGCCCTTCCATTCTAAGTGAAAGCTTTGCTGGATAGAGTGGTCTTGGATGTAGGTCCTTGCCTTTCATGATTTTGAATACTTCTTTCCAGCCCCTTCTTGCCTGTAATCTTTCTCTTGAGAAATCAGCTAATAGTCTCATAGGAACTCCTTTGTAGGTAACTGTCTCCTTTTCTCTTGCTGCTTATAAGATTCTCTCCTTATCTTTAATCTTGGCTAATGTGATTATGATGTGCCCTGGTATGTGCTTCCTTGGGTACAACTTATTTGGGAGTCTCTGAACTTCCTGGAAATCTATTTCCTTTGCCAGATTGGGGGAGTTCTACTTCATTATTTTTCCAAATAAGTTTTCAATATCTTGCTCTTCCACTTCTCCTTCTGACACCCCTATGATTTGGATGTTGGAATGTTTAAAATTGTCCCAGAGGTTCCTAAGCCTCTCCTCATTTTTTGAATTCTTGTTTCTTCTTTCTGTTCTGGTTGAATGTTTATTCCTTCCTTCTGGACCAAATCATTGATTTGAGTCCAATTCCCTTCCCTTCACTGCTGGTTCCCTGTACGTTTTGCTTTATTTCACTTTGTATAGCTTTTACTTTTTCCTCTATTTTGCGACCATACTCAACCATTCTGTGAACATCCTGAATACCAGTGTTTTGAACTCTGCATCTGATAGGTTGGCTAGCTCTTCATTGCTTAGTTCTATTTTTGGATCTTTGATCTGGTCTTTCATTTGGGCCATATTTGTCTGGGTGTGCCTGTTACACTGAAAGGGGCGGAGCCTTTGGTATTCACCAGGGTGGGGCAACCTGCTTTGCTGCTTTGTGGCGCTGTATGTGGGGAGGAGTCCGAGAGGGAATAATGCCACTTGCTCAGCTCTCAGCCAGTTTGCAGTCACTTCCACTACCCACAAGTAACTCTGGCCCTTCTGGTGCTGATTCCCAGGTGGGTGGGCTTGCATATGTTCTAGGACCCTGTGGGTCTCTACAATGAACTCTCCTGTGAAGCTGGGAGTTTCTCTTGCCACTGCAACCCCCACAGGTTTTTACAGTCAGAAGTTTTGAGGCTTTATTTCCCCAAACTGGAACCCTGAGTTGCGGGTCTGTCTGGGTCCCCAGTTGTTCCTCCTGGTTTATCTGAACGCAAATGTGGGACCGCCCAGTCTGCCAGCTGCTGCCTTGGTCCTCCAGCTGCTGCCTTGCCGCACATCCTCTCCATCTCAGCTGCCCATCTCTGCCCCTCATACCAGTCTGAATGAATGTTTCTTCTTTAAATTTTCAATTGTTGGGCTTCCATACACTTCGATTTTCTGACAGTTCTGGTTATTTTTTGTTTTTAAATTTGTTTTCCTTCTTTTGGTTGTGCGAAGAGGCAAAGTATAGCTACCTGTGCCTCCATCTTGCCTCTCCCTTTTTAATTAAGTTTTCTACTACCCAGAGGTCAGCAAACTATAACCCATAAGGAAAATCTGGTCCATAACTTGTTTTTATACAGTCTGCATGGTAGAAGTGGCATTTATACTTTTAAAGGTGTTATTTATTTTCAGAGAGAGGGGAATGGTGGGAGAAAGAGAGGGATAAAAACATCAATGTGTGAGAGAGACCACAATGGGCTGCCTCTTGCACATGTCCCAACTTGGGACCCACCTGCAACCCAGGCATGTGCCCTAACCAGGAATCGAACCAGCAACCTTTCGCTTTATGTGGACAACGCCAACAACATGCCAGCTAGGACAGTATTTATACTTTTAAAGGGTTGAAGAAAAAACAAAGAAGAAGATGGACGCAGACTATATATGGCATGAAGAGCCTAAAACAGGGGTGTCAAACTCATTTTCACCAGGGGCCACATCAGCCTCACAATTGCCTTCAAAGGGCCGAAATAATTTTAGGACTGTATGAATGTAACTACTCCTTAACTGTTAAGGAGTTGAAATTACATTCAGCCCTTTGAAGGCAACTGCAAGGCTAATGTGGCCCCTGGTGAAACTGAGTTTGACATCCCTGGCATAAAATATATACTATCTGGCCCTTTATAGAAAAAGTTTGCTAACCACTGTTCTATTGCACTGTTTCTGTTTTCTATAAGTTCGTCCACCCTGTTTGTATTTTGTTGGTATCATTCTGTATTGTTTTGGTTTCTACTTTTCATGTTTTAGATATTCTTTGAATATCCCAACACTCTTTGGACATATTTAACAGTAAGGCACTAAAATGCTGATTGGCAGCTAGGCATACAAGGTGGGGACTTACAAGCTGGGAGGCTTTACAGTAAGGTGATCTGGTAGGAATAGGGCCACTTTGTTACTATCTGTGCACCCTTACTCATAGAGTGGTCGGTTTCCCTAAAGAGAAATACTGTACCTTCCTGCCTTGGAGATACAAGATTGAGTGTCAGCCTACTCAGAGCTGAGAAGAAAAAGGAGATGGAGTTCTCACATTCAGTAGGTAGACTTTTCTTAACCCTCATCTTTAATACATCCTTAGCTATACCTGGAGCTGAATATATAGACGCTAGTTTAATCTCTCCAGAGAGTAAGCCTGGGTAGGGAAGGGGGCTGTCCAACTATTTCTTATACTAACTTACAACTGATCCTCTTGTGTTTAACCCTACTTTAACTGAAACTTTAGAGTGCCCCCAAGCCCTACGCTTTTCCACGCCTGAGTCTGGAGGATCTTATTAACTTTCACGACTACAGATTAAGTTTCAGTTTTTTTGCTTGCTAGGTCATTTCATCATTCATCTGTTTCCCAGGGTTCAAAATTTGTTGACAACTCATGTGCTGTTGTCCCTTCTCTCATGCTTTTTAACTCTGTCAGTTTTGCATTTTTATTCCTTTATCATCGTGGGGTTTTGAGAAGGGGTGAAAATTAATATGTTCGATTTTTTTCCCACAGAGTTTTTTTTTAAAGTCTAAATTTTATATGACGCTCTTTTTTGATATAATTTTTAAATAGTCCATGGGTTCCAAGGTATCAGACCCTACACCTGGGCAGAATGGGAAGATGGATGCTGCCAATATTATAGAATGGTGCTGAGAATCAGTAGAAAGTCAGGATGTCACTCTGTTGTGGTCTCACTACAGGTTATGTTTAAAGTGCCCTATGAAAGAAAGGCATTTAACAAAACAGTTCAGAAACAAAGGTTTCACCTTTTCATTTTTCCATTGTGTTCATACCGCCTTGCTCAAATGAATTATGTCCACTTGAGACAAAGATTATACTTTTAGTAAAGCAGACCTGTTAGGAAATTCATAGTGCAGTTGTAACCTAGTCACAAAACCATCTGGTCCATTCCCAAAGGCTGTTATTACATTTCATGGACTTACATTACTTCAAAAATGCTAATAGTCCCATGTGGCCTTAAAAAAAAGACAACACTTTTTAAACACAATTTGTTTCTGTTTAGGCCCTCTGGACATATCCCTTGTAAGGAGAGTGCCTGAGTATATGCACCTTTTATGTCGATCAATACACACTATGAGTTTTATCAAATGACGTAAAATATTTACTTGATTTTTAAATGGACACATATTTTATAAGTTGTTACTTGTTGATACTGTTTCCCTTCAAATCAGTACAATGACAGTCGAGCCAACCATTTTTAATTAATAAAATACTAAAACGACAGTATTATACATCAATATTACAAACACACGCTTTTCATTAAATTTAGAAAAGTATTTTTGAGGCTCTAAAAGCTCTTTGACCAATGTGTTATAATGAAAACAAGCATGGAACCTGCCATTTTTCAACAAACATTAATTGAGCATCTATACCCCAAGCTGGGACGTGGTTACAGAGAATGCAAAATGTATAATATGTGTTTAGGAAAGGAGACAGAGAAATAATAGGCTATTATAATACAATGAGATGTATGCTATAATAGAGATAATATATAAAATGCTATGGGTTTCCTAGAGAATAAAGAACTTTAGTTGGAGAAGTAAAAAGAGTCTTCATAAAGGACATGATTTTCAACTAGGTTTTGACTGGCATACTTGCCAAATGAATTGTATCATAGCTTGTACACTAAGGCAGAGAGTAATGAAAGGATACGGTATGTTTAATAATTTAATAGTGACATTATGTTTAATAGTGAGAACTTTAGTGGATGGAAGTAATGTATAAGGATGAGAAAAACAGGTCTTGAGGTTTTAAAAAGAGGAGGAGCCAAGATGTTAATGTCCATTTAGTAGCTATGTGATGTTAGATAAGTAATTTCATCTCTCTCAATAATATATGTAAAAAGGTTTATAAATGACAGAGTGAGATACAAATGTATAGTCATGCACCCCTTAACGATGAGGACACATTCTGAGAAACGCATCGATAGGTAGTTTTGTCATCCTGCAGACGTCAGAAAGGGCACTTGTGCAAATCTGGCTGTACGGTAGAGCCCATCGCTCCTGGACTACAAACATGTACTGAACACTGTAGGCAACTGTGACACAAATACTTGGGTATTGTGTATGTAAGCAAAAAAAGGTACAGTAAAAATATGGTATCAAAGATAAAATGATACACCTATACAGAGCACTTACCATGAGTGGAACTGGTAGGACTGGAAGCTGCTCTGAGTGAGTGGATGACTGCGTAGGGAGTCAATTGTGAAGGCCTAGGACATACTGTGCACTACTGTGTACTTTATAAACACTGTCCTACCCCTGGTCCTTCCGACAGGGTCAGAAATAGAATACTGAAGCTGTCAATGCCGCTTCACAGACAGGGTTGTGGTTTGGACTGGCTGTAACTATCAAGGAGAAACTGGCTGGATAAGGTGTGTATCACCTTAATGGTAACTGTCAGGAGGGAGTGTAAGGTGGCCTGAGAATCAGTAGGAATAAAATCAAGACGGAGAGAAAAGGAACATAGGGGATTGCCATGGCCATGTAGTTTGGCCATTGCATGCTGGAGCAGCAGTCAGATTAGAAACTTTTTGGTCCCCCCCCACCCTGCAAAAAAAGAGGGTACAAATATGTAGAGGGTATAGAACTGAAAACTCAATATTTTGACTTTGGAAAATTATTGGGAGGGAGGGGAGAAAATGCAGACAACTGTAATTGAACAGCAATAAAAAAATGTTTAATATAAAAAAAAGAAAATTATTTGTGGTTACATTGAGCATATCTGGCACAAAGGGCTCTCTCTGGCATTGAACTGGTGGAAGAAATAAAACTCATCCATACTTTACATTATTACAACCTGAAAAGACTTCCAAAATACAGGCACAGGCTGGCTCCACACTACCACGGAGAGATTTACTAATGTGGCAGTGGCACTTGATTCTCACTGAATAGCTCCTGCAGACCTGTGTCCTACTATAGGCTCTCAGGTCGTCAACGAAGAATTTATAGCAATGAACTCTGAAGACCGCCAAGCTAGATCTGGGAGAGCTGTGACACCCTCTAACACACAGTGGTGGAGGGACAGGCTCCTCTGTGCTGAACAGGTCAGGGGCTGACTCACTGGGATGTAATCTGCACACTTAAAATTGAGGTACTGTGAGTATGAGGGAATCTATTCCAAGCCCCACAGATATTGCTCCCATTAGAGAAAAAAAGTCCTCCTGAACTATATATCCTTTCACTTCTTACAGGAAATCTCCACTCTACTCTTACGGGACCACCCTCGTATATGTGCTCCATTGGTGACCAAAAGGTTGTCGTGTGGCCCATGGCTGTACTTTTGCTTCAAATGGTTTCTTGAAATTTAAGGCATTGCTTATATTAAAAGGAAAAATAATCAACTGAGTAAGAATTTTTTTTAAAAATTAAGTCAGTAATTTTAAATGAGCATTTAGGCTCCCCTAAAAACTATTTGCTGAATATTAAAATTCCAACAGAACAAAACAAAACAGGTCAATGAGCAGGAAGAGAAAAGGTGAGCAGACGAAATGCTTCAAGAACAACTTGCAGTGCAACTTGATGCCAAGTATCGATGGAATTCCTAGGCGGAGAAGGGAAATAGCTTAACGACGTCGGTACACTAACGATGGAGCTAGATCCTTCAGTTTGAAGTAAAACACCTACAGAACATCAATCTGAAATAATGGGGAGGGGAGGGCTGATGTGTTCTGGGACTTATACCCAGCTGTTGCAGTCCTATGTCATCAGCTACACGTAAATCTGAACTTAAGTGCATTCTGGTCTGCTTACGTGTAAATGGGCTAATGTGAGTGAACAAGATACTTGAAAAAAAATCTACATTCTGAATTTGGCCAGGTCAGATAATGGTTAGCCGTGTGTCTTCTGACTGAACTGAAAATATGTCAGATGGTCGTGTTTTCGTGATTTTACTCCTAACCTGTATTCTTTTATTTGATATATCTAAAAGCATTACAGCTTCTAAACAGTTGAACTAATAGAATTTCATAAACACAAAATATAAAATATTAAATTAGATTATTAAAAATCTACTAATTATAGTGTTTAAAAATTAAATGTTGGTATCCGATAATATGAATTATGACATAAAATGGTGATTTAAAAACCACCAAGTACAAGTCTTAATGAATCAGAATCCTTAGAAAAAGGAGTATTATGATTACATTTCATTGTTAGTTGGTGTTAATTCTTTAGCATCACAAGCACGGTTTGGTTTAACCTTCTTGAGTGGTTTACTCTTTACCCATAAAACCATCATGAGTCTGATGGTCATAAGATAAAAATTTTATTGTTTGGTGGTAACTTCTACAAATATTTACTGAACACCTTTGTGTGACATTCATTGTTTGAACAATCAAAACTTCTTTAAACTTCAGCAAGTTGAGTTTTATTTTCCATTTATTTCATTGATTCTTTTCAACTTTCACTTGTGACATCTATCATTGAAAAGATATCAGTTCCTGGGGTTCTAGTGAAATAAATTGGAAGGGTCATCCAGGAACATGTATAAAGGACCCATGGACAAAGCCAAAGGGGGTAGGACTGAGGGTGGGAGGTGGGGGTAGGGGGCAGCAGGGAGTGGTGGGGGAAAATGGAGACAACTGTACTTGAACAACAATAAAAAAAGAAATTAAAAAAAGATGTAGAAGAAATAAAAGAAATAAAATGTAAGATATAGAAACATGTTTATTTATACTAATAATCACAATAATGCATCAACACAAAAAAATTCTATTAAATTTATAATAAGGAGTAAAGTAGTAAGACAAGCTCTACATAGAGCCTTGCTCACAGATGATGTTACAGTAACATTATATTAAATTTCACTTCACTTACCTACCTAGGGCCTGGTTTAAGGCCCTGTATGCTTGGATTTCATACCACTGACGACCAGGTAAAAGACCTCTCAATTTTGAATGCTGGTCATTATACTGGCGCTTAAGTTCAACCTAATAATTTAAAAATATAATAAAAATGGAGTAGATAATTAAAGTTCATTTTAAAACATCATATTAACTTCGAACATTTCAAACATCATTTTAGTAAGGTAGAGAGATTTTGTCTTTCAGTACTAAATTTGTTTCAGTTCATTTAAATAGTTCTCATTTTTAAACTTTTTATTGAATTTATTGGGGTGACATTGGTTAATAAAATTATATAATTTCAGGTGTACAATTGTATAACACATCATCTATATATTACGTTGTATGTTCACCATCCCAAGTCATCTACTCATCCTTACATTCCCTAAATTCCTACATGCACAAAATTAATTCTGTGTGATGATATAAGTTGTATTGAGAAATAATACACATATAATAAAATCCACAAACATTCAATGTACATGGAAATAAGTTTTGATAAATATGTAGTCATATAATCACCATCAGAATCAAGAATGTAGAATATTTTCAACACCCTCAAATGTCCCTCCTATCCCCTTTCAGTTAATTGCCTTTACTGCTGACCCCGTTAACTAAAATAATCTGCAGTTTTGTGTTTTCTAGAATTCCATGTAAATGTCATACAGCATGTAATTATGTCCGTCTTTTTTCACTGAACATAATGATTTTGGAATTCATCAGTAGTTCATTCTTTTATGTTCATCTAGTATGATAATCTCTGCTTTTTCTTCGGGATGTTTAGACCATTCATGTGTAATGTGATTATTGTTATAACATGGCTTAAATCTATAGTAGCAGAATCCACAGTCTTCTCAAGTACACACGTAACATTTTCCAGGACAGATTATGTGCTAGGTCACAAAACCAGTCTTCACAACTTTAAGAAGATTGAAATCATACCAAGTATCTATTTCAACCACTGCTAGAGCATGAAATTAGAAATCGGTAACACGAGGAAAACTGGAATATTCACAAATATGTGGAAATTACCAAACACCTGAACAATCAATGGGTGAAAGAAGAAATAAAATAAAATTACTATCTTGGTAAAATTGAAAATTCAAACCAAAACTATGGAATGCAGCAAAATCAGTTCTAAAAGAAATGTTTAAAGCAATAAACACCTACATTAAAAAAAAAAAATCTCAAATAAACAACCTAATTTTACACCTTAAGAAGACAAACTAAACTCAAAGTTAGTAGAAGGAGGAAAACAACTGAGATGAGAACAGAAATAAATGAAATACAAACTAGAAACAAAAGAATCACTGAAATTAAGAATTAATTTTTGAAAAAATAAACAAAACCGATAAACTTTTGCTAAATAAAAAAACCCTCAAATAAAATTATAACTGAAAGAGCAGATTACAGCTGATACTACCAAAAATGCAAACAGTCATAAGAGACTTCCAGGAAGAATTATATGCCCCCAAATTGAATAAACTTGAAATAAATAAATTCCAAGAAACATATAACCTACAAAATAAGTAAATAATGAAGAAACAGAAAGTCTGAATAGACCTAAAATAAGTAAAGAGACTGTAGTAGTAATAAAACAATCTCCCTACAAAGAAAATTTCAGGACCAGATAGCTTCATTGGTGAACTCTACCAGGCATTTAAGGAAGAATTAACACCAATCCTTCTCATATGCTTCTGAAATATTGAAGGAACACATCCCAACTCATTTTAGGAGACCAGCAGTGCTCGCTTACCAAAGCCAGATAAGGACAACATTCCCGATAAACATAGTTACAAAAATCCTCAACAAAATACCAGCAAACTGAACTGAACAGCACAGTAAAAGAACCATACACTGTAATTGAGTGGGATTTATGCCTGCAATGCAAGATTGGTTCAACATACATAAATTAATAAATGTAATGCACCACAGTAACAGAATGAAGGATAAAAATCACATGATCATCTCGATACATGCAGAAAAAGCATTTGACAAATTTAACACCATTTTATAGTAAAAACAATTTAAAAATTCAGTATAGAAGGAATGTACCTCAACATAATAAAGACCATGTAGACAAGCCTATAGATGACATCATAGTCAATGGTGAAGAGCTGAAAATTTTTCCTCTAAGATCCAGAACAAGACAAAGGTGCCCACTCCCTCCACTGCTATTCAACAAAGTACTAAAAGTCTTAGCCTGAGCAATTAAGTAAGAAAAAAAAACAAAAAGGCATCCAAATCAGAAAGGAAGTAAAATTATCTGTGTTTGCAGATGGCATGATCTATATGTAGAAAACCCTAAAAACTCTATAAATAAAAAAACCAAACCCTGTTAGACCCAAAACCATAAAACTCATAGAAGGAAACACAGGCAGTAAACTCTCTGACATCACTTAGTCATATTTTTTTAATATGTCTCCTCCAGCAAGATAACCAAAAGAAAAAATAAACAAATGGGACCACATCAAACTAAAAAGTTTTTGCACAGCAAAAAACCATCAACAAAATGAAAAGACAACCTAGTGAATGGGGAAAGATATTTGCCAATGATGCATACAATAAGTGTTAATATCCAAAATGCAGGGATGAGCAAAAGTAGGTTTATAGTTTGTTGTAAGAAAAAAGAACTGCAGGTTATAATTATTACAAAAGCTTTATTAACTCAAAAGAATATCACCATGGCACTTACAAGATTGTACGTAAGAGTAGTGTGACATTCTGACATTCTTTTGAGTTAATAAAGCTTTTGAAATAATCATAACCTGTATGTCTTTATCCATATGAACGAACTGTAAATTAAAGCTTGTCCTACATTTGTCCACCCCTCTATGTCAGGACCTCATAGAACTTAACATCAAAAAGACAAAAAAATACAATTAAAAAATGGACAGAGGACCTGAATAGACAATTTTTCAAAAAGGACATACAGCCAACGGACATACAAAAAAGTTCTCAACATCACTGATCATCAGAGAAGTGCAAATTTAAGCCAAAATGAAATATCATCTCATACCTGTCAGAATGGCTATCATCAATAAATCAATAAACAACAAAGTTTGGCAAGGAGGTAGAGAAAAGGGAACCCTTGTGCACTGTTGGTGGATTGCAAATTGGAGCAGCCACTATGAAAAATATGGAGGTTCTTCAAAAAATTAAAAGTAGAACCACCATATGACCCAGCAATCCCACTTCTGAGTGTTTAATCTGAGGAAACCCAAAGCACTAATTCAAAAAGATATGTATGCGCCCCTGTTTGTTGCAGCATTATTTACAATAGCTAACATATGGAAGCAACTTAAGCGTCCATCAACAGATGATTAGATAAAGATGATGTGGTCCATATATACAATGGAATATTACTCCACTATAAAAACGAATGAATTTTTACCATTTGTGACAACACAGATGGACCTGGAGGGTGTTATGCTAACTGAAATAAGTCAGACACGGAAAGACAAATACCATATGATTTCACTTGTACGTGAAATTTAAAAAACAAAACAAACGAACAAATAAAACTGAAACTCAGATTAGAAAACAAACTGATGGTTGCCAAGTGGGAGGAAAGTTGGGGAGCTGGGTGAAAAAGTTGAAGAAATACAAATTGGCAATTCTAAAACAGTTATGGGGATGTAGAGAATACAGAATACAGCCATAATACTGTAATAACTGCATGGTGCCAGGTGAGTACGAGACTTACCGGGTGGGTCACTTTGTAAGTTATGTAAATGTCTAATGACTACACTGTATACCTGAAACTAATATAATATTGAATGTTGACTAGTTAAAAACTAAATATGTTTTAAAAGCACACAAAACTCAGTTGTATTTCTATACAATAACAACAAACTAGACCAAAAAAATTAGGAAAACAAACCCATTTTACAATAGCATCAAAAAGAATTAAATACTTTGGAATAAATTTAACAAAGGAGGTAAAAGATCTTTACACTGAAAACTGGAAGATGATGAAAGGAATTAAAGAAACACAAATAAATGGAAAGATACTGCATTTATTTATGGACTAGAAGAATTAATACTGTTAAAATGTCCTTAGTATCCAAAGTGATCTACAGATTCAATGCAATCCCTGCCAAAATTCAAATAGCATTTTTTATAAAACTAGAAAAAAAAATCCTAAAATTTCTGTGAAACCACAAGAGATCCTGAATAGCCAAAGCAATATTGAGAAACCCTGAGGCATCACACTTCCTTGTGTTAAACTATATTATAAAACTTTAGAAACTGAAACTAAAATTTGTATGGTACTGCCCTGGCTGGTGTGGTTCAGTTGGTTGGAGCATTGTCCCGTAAACCAAAAGGTCGCAGGTTCTAGTCATTGAATTAGATATTATAATCATATCCCTTTTCAAAGAGACCCAGAATTAACTATAGGGCATAAAACTACATTCCTATTAAAAGCAATGTCACACCAAAGGACACTACAAACCCAGCTTTCATCTGGTCTTCACGAAAGTCCCACAAGTGAACTACTTCTATACAAAGTCAGGATATATGCTATACATATTCAGACTGAGTTTTTCAAATATATAAGTTAATAAGCTTTTTCCTGTAAAAAAGCTCTCCTGTAAAAAGTAAAATGCAAGTTCTGAGTGAAAGGAATTTATGTATTATGATTTTAATTTTTCATACACTAATTGAATGAAAAAAGGGACTTACATTTTAAGCAACTCTGAAGAATACCTTACAATTAACTATGCCTCTATAAAGCTTAAAAAAGGAAACTAAATAAAAAAGAATGCTGTAGAAACATTAAAAAGATAACATTTAAAGTAGAAAACTGATATAATGGGAAGAAATTTTTGTTAGCTTAAAGAAACACTCTGTTCAGTTCAATATTTACAGTTTGGGCTGTGTGCAAGGCATCCGTGAAAGGCATTAGATATACAAAGATGAGTTAAAAATATTTTCTGCTTACAAAGATCAGGAAAAGATACGAGTACAAATGGCCACCAAGTAAATACTGGTGTTAAAACAGTAGCTTTGGTTACAGTACATAGAAATAAGAGGAGTTGAGAAATGATGATACGCTATGAATTTGGTGCAAGAGTAGATAGAGGGCCCTTCCTGGAAAGGCAAAAGGAATGGAAGAGGCCCAGTTTGTAACATTGTGGAGCTACAGAATTTAAGTGACAAAGTAGACGTGGGGCTTATTGAAGAGAGAAAAGATATAAAATTACTCCAAAGTTTCCAGCCACTGAGAGAAGCAATCCAGAAATCCACCAAGAGATGACAGGAACAGAAGTTTAAGGAAGAAGATAAAATCCGTGTTAAAGGAATAATTTATAAACCAAGAACAGAAACTGACAATGAGTAAGCTAAATAGAAAGTCAAAATTAAAAAGTTTAGAACCAAAGATCTTATTAATAACTGATAAATAATAAGATATATTGAGTTCCTATAATGTTCCATGCACAGTGCAGTGCTTACTACATACTACCTCATTAAATCGTCACAACAATCAAGAGGTAGATATTACTACCCCATTTTACAGATGAGAAATATAAGGTTTAAAAGACTAAGTAGCATGTTGAACGCCACCCAGACTGTGAGGCGTAGAGCTGGGATTTTTACTCTAGAGATAGGTTTGCCTATCTCTAGAGCTTGGTCTCTTAAGAGTGAAAACTCGAGAGTCAACACACTATATTGCTTCTTTGAGTAATCTGAAGTAGTCAGTTCTGTTAGGCTTATTTTTAGTATTTCAAAGTAGGATGAGCCCTGGCTGGTGTGGCTCAGTGCATTGAGTGCTGGCCTGCAAACCAAAGGGTCACCATTTGATTTCCGGTCAGGGCACATGCCTGGGTTGCAGGCCAGGACCCCAGCAGGGGGCATGTGAGAGGCAACCACACACTGATGTTTCTCTCCCTTGCCTTCTCCCTCCCTTCCCTTTTCTAAAAAAAATAAACCTTTTTAAAAAATAAATAAAAATGGGATGAGTAAGAAAATCTAATTAAAATAAAATAAAAAATGGTTTTCAAATTCAATGACCAATAACAGTTAGTATATAAACTCAAAGAAATTGAGTATAATTCCTAGCAACTAGTTAGTCCAATGACAAACAGCGCAAGCTGCTACTTTCAGTTTAGCTTTTACAGATTCTCCTGTGTAGTATTCCTGGACAAACATCTTTTGTAGTATAAGCCTAATTAAAGATGTGAGTAATTTTGTTGGAAAAAATTTTGGACTTCGAAGATAAATTAACTTATTGCTTTAAGAAGTTGTAGAACTACTCAAGAAAAATAGTCTTCAATAATCTATGATACTATTAACCTTTTTACACAAAGGGCATGCTTTAGGAGAGAAAGCAGAAGAGTACACTTCTAGTAATTAACTTTCAAACTGGCAGGCAAGAAATTTTAGTTTATATCCACTCACAGGAATCTGTCACATTTCTAAATTAAAACTTTATAACTAGAATATAAAGAAAATTAACTTTTATTTGTGTCATAAACTGTGTTTTTAAAGGTAATACAAACAGTAAATAAAATAGTAAATAATCTTCTAAAAATATTTTAGAAAAAAATGCTTTAAAAATTCTACCCAACTGGGAAAAATAAACATTTCCTACCTATCTCTCAAAATCTAACTAAGTAGTTTCTCTATATTCTTTAAGAATATCCCCCCTCTCCTCCTAATCTAGCATTTATCCTTTGTCATATATAATAACTTGAGGATTTTCAAATTCCGTAAACCATATTCAAATACATTATAATACTCACTGTGCCAATGACAAATTGCTCTAGGAAGTGTTAGTTATAAATAAAATAGAGATGATGTAGCAACTAGTCGATTAAAAAAACAAAATTATATTCTCTTTCCTTGGCTTTTATTTTTCATTAAAATGAATCAACTTGTGTATAAATATATCACATCAGTTTCTTGTAAATTTTCAAATACTCTAAAATCCAGATGGCGAAGAGTAAATGAGGTCCTGGTCAAGATGGATGCGTAGGTAAACACGGTTTGCCTCCTCGAATAACCACAGCAAAAACTACAACTAGACTACAAAAAGCTATCACCCAGAATTGTGAGTAAATAACTTATATGCATGAACTATGGACATAAACTAAGGGGTGGATTGCCAGAGGGAATGGGGGAATGCGGAGGAGGGCAAGGGGGTAAAAATTGGGACAACTGTAATAGCATAATCAATAAAATATATTTAAAAAATAAAATCCAAGTGGCTTTAAAAATACTGCCAATATTTTACCTATTGAAATTAATTTAAGGTGAGAAGAAAAAAGCTTTTGAAAGTAAATATATATAAAGGTTAACTTTGAAATATTTGTTATGATTTAAGAAATAGATTTTTTCAAATTAATTAACAAATTGTCATTGGGGGGGAATACATTCAATCAGGGAAAGAGCAAAACTAAGGGTTTGGAAAGGTCGGGAGCCAGCATACTTCTTTTCACTTAGGAGGCACAAAAACCAATGCCCATTTTAAAATGACATAAAACATATGTGAAAGAGCCAGTTTCTCCTGCCAGCAAATAGCCCAAATGTTAAGTAAACCAAAGGCTGGAAGGGATTAGTTAAAATGTCAAAAGACAACCTTTTACTTTTACCTGCTCATCCTTATAAACTCATTCTCATCCCTCGGGCACGATTTCCAAACAAATAGTTTCAATGTGCAGCAGCAAAAGGCCTATGGCAAGCTCTGCCATCTTGTAACTGTCAGAGAGATTAGTCTTTGATCTATTTGGGAGGTCATGTCCACATTCACATTAGCTGTACAGTCCACCAGTATTATACCTGTTGACCAACGCTTAAATGCCTAATGAGACAGAGAGTTTAAAGTATTGGAAGTTAACTGTGAATGTTTTTTTCTAAGTTTTGGCAGAAAGTAAACACCATAAACTGAGCAAGTGTGGTTTAGAAAAATGATCTTTTAGACCAGTTAACATTACTTTTCAAATACATTTTACAAGGCTTTCCCAAAATAGAAAGCTATATTTAATTGTACTCTCTGGAAGAGGTTTAAACCAGTTGGTGCCCACCCATCCCCAATAAATTAGTGTATGTGTAATTTTGGAGGAGTTTGTGAACAGCAGAGAGACGGCAAATTATTTTATCAGAGGTTGCAAACTGACAGCCCAAAGTTTGTTTTGCAAGGCCCTTACTGTAGCTTAAAATAATTTGAACTACTTGCCAACCCTCAGTTAGCTCATTCATTTAAATAATCTGTTAAACTTCCATAGTGGCTTCAGTTTTGCAGCTTATTGATCCACATGTTGCATTAATTCATAAAATACTTTTTTCATAACGGGAATTCAAAGTTCACACAAAATTTAAAAAATATGCTTAGTGTGGTAGATTCTAGACAACTGAAAATAGTTCTGCATCAAAAGCTAACCTGATATAAGTAGAGATGAGATCCTGAATAGCAAAGATAGATGAATCCATACTGAAGTGGTACTTAGAGAATTACGTAAAAATACCCATATGGCATCCAGGCAGGAGTTATGTGGTTTTGAATTCTGATTTTACCATTACATTACAATATACTTGAGATCAAACAGCATGCTCCTGAAGTCCCTTAATGACCTAGTTTTACTGGAGACGGTATAAGTAGTATATTACTGATAGTAGTAGTACATATGAAACAACCGAGAAAGTTATACTATATACATCAACAAGAAACTGAAGTCACGATTTTTAACGTTAGATTTTTCCAACATAGTCAAACCCGACAGTGTTGGGCTTAAATAGCTCTGTTCAAGAGTAGCCTTTTATAACTTTTATAAGTAGCTTCTGAAGAAATAAATGGTGTGATACACATAACTGGAACTATAAATGCATCGCTTCACTTTACTACTGCCTCATATCCCAATTCATATAAATATGTATTATTATTTCAGTAATAAATACATTACTGCCTCCCTAAAAGCAATCAACATAGGCAGAATACATATTTTTTCTTGTATGTCAGCTTTACCACAAGAGTTCAAGCCTCAAAATAAGACTCAGAACAAATAATCAGCTAAACTTAGTAATTAAAAATATTAAGAAAACTTTGCTTCAGAAAAATAAACACATTTGTCTAGCAAACACTCAAGAAGAATAGTTTTATCCTTAGCCAAGATACAGAACCTAAAACATAAACATTTACAGCAAACCAAATCTGGAAGACAGAGACTGTGCATTAGAGGCATTTACTGCTCCATATCCTCACAGTGTAAACACTTTTATCAGGGTATCACAATATAAATTCCAATGGTTAGAGTTCTAAACTCAGCATAAGATCTTGTATGTGAAATAATTTAGCCAGATAAAAGGAATATAGCTGGTTTTATTTCATCTGGCACATTTTCAAGATTTCTGAAACACCAAGTTAACCAAATATAGTATATATTTTTTTAAATGGGGAAAAATGGGTTTCTGCCAAGAGTTAAGAAGCCAGGCTCCCTTTTAGATTTTAAATTTTTTTTTTAAAAAGGCACAGTAGACACGGTTTTCAATTGTTATGTACTTTCCTTGTTATGTTAGTGATTGACCAAAATAATCTACCAAGAAATAAAAATCAAGAAATAGTAACAGACATAGTAATAGTAATATAACTTAACTCACATATGCTTTAGGGCTGCTTTGAATAAAGGTTTTTTTTGCAGAAAAGTCTGTATTAAACTTTGTTTTATAAATTGTCAGTAATGAAAAAATAGCCTAAAGTTTTCAAATTAAGAAAAAAAGAGCAAAATATATCCCCCTTTAATAGGGATCTCTTGTTTTCAACATACACTCAGGGTGGGGCAAAAGCAGATTTATAGTTGTGAGACATGAGACAATAAAGCTATTGTAATAATCATCACCTGCATGTCTTTTTCCACACGAACAACTGTAACCCTGCTTTTGCCCCTCCCTGTGTGTATTGAACATATTCAGCCTCACCTGGTTATAATTTACTACCCAGAATAGTTTATCGGTAATTCAGTAACATTTAAACAACCCTAAATAAATGCTGTAGATAATAATAATGCAAAGTCAGCATTGGATTTAGTTATTTTAACCATAATTTGTCAAGATAAGAAAAGAATATAGGAATAAAAAACAGAAATCAGTATGTTTCTATTAAAGGAAAAAAAAAGACAGTTAATACTTTAAGATGTGCAAAAAACCTTAACTTTAATATGCTTATTCTATAGAAGGTTAAATTTTAAAATTCTTAAAAAGAGTAATAGGCTTTGTGGCAATTTAGTTAGGCTATCCACACTAAAATATTGTCTAAATAAATCTGAAAATGCTTAAATTATCTATTATCTATTGAAAGTACCATATATACACATATGTCCCCTCCTATTCTATAGCCCAGGGGTGTCAAACTCATTTTCACCAGGGGCCACATCAGCCTCGTGATTGCCTTCAAAGTCCTGAATGTAATTTCAGCTCCTTAACGGTTAAGGGGTAGTTACATTTACACAGTCCTAAAATTATTTTGGCCCTTTGAAGGCAACCGCGAGGCTGATGTGGCTCCCGGTGAAAATGAGTTTGACACTCCTGCTATAGCCCATTTTAAGGGAAGAAGGTATAATGAAGAAAGCACATGGCATAGAGACAAGGCTTTGTTTGAGGCTTAGTAGTTGTCTGACCTTGGGCAAATCACAATACCCCCTATTTAGCTTCCTTTCTCCATTTATTCCTCTGTAAATGAAAGAAAGTAATTCCTGCCAACCTTATCTCATAGTTGGTTGAAGAAATAAATGCCAATGGACATGAAACAGTAAAGCATCATATATTAGAGGTAAGTGGGGAGTCATTATTTATCCCATATTTCCAAAGCCCAATGTAGGTTTGGGTGGGTTTTATGTTCTGTCATCACATATTGCTGCATATTTGGGGGCAAAAGTAAGTTTATAGTTGTAAGTACGTGAAACAGAGTTTATTCTTGTATTGTTACTTATCAATTATTATATTATTTATTTGTATTACAACTGTAAACCTACTTTGCCCACCCCTGTATCTGGGAAAAAAAAATGATAGAGACAATGTAGGCCATCTACTTCAGGATGTTCACCTCAAATTAGGGTTTTAACATTCGTATCAACTGTCTTTGAAACTATTTAACCTACGTTACTCTCTATATAGACACATTATTTTAGGTGACTTATAAATTAAGTTTCTTCGGCTTATGGAGTGGCTACTTTTTCATCAGATATCAATGAAAGTACATATGTATACCAGCAGGATACATAGAGTTCAGTGTGTTCAGTTCTGAGACACTTTTTTCTAAATGACTTCTGCAAGTGATCTTAATTTTTTCTGAGAAATTATAACAGTAACACTCTTTAATATCCTTCATAATATTTTTTAAAGATTTTATTTCCTGATTTTTAGACAGAGGGGAAGGGAGGGAGAAAGAGTGGGAGAGAAATATCAATGTGTGGTTGCCCCTCCCACACACCCCACAAGGGACCTGGCCCACACACAACCCAGGCATGTGCCCTGACTGGGAATCAAACCAGTGACCCTTTGGTTCACAGGCTGGTGCTCAATCCACTGAGCCACACCAGCCAGGGCTCCTTCATTTTTTTTTTTAATCACTTTGCAACCCATGAGCTATATTTAAAGCAGAACTATATAAAATATGTAAGTGGTGTAATCTATAGAATGAGTACATGATTGGTCCTCTATTAGTCTAAATATGATTCACATCTTATAATGTAGAGCTTCCTCTGTTAAAGTCATAAGACCCTTAACATTATGAGAGCCAAATAACTATGAATAAACCCTTCTGGCAACCCCCCCACACACACACATAATGAAATATTATCTTATATAACAGAGCAAGTCAAGGCTGTAAATGGAAACCTAGGCTCTTAAAGGAATGAACCAATATTAAAAGGCTTTGTTAGTGCTGCATTCAGCCAGTGACAGAGACCTGTACCCACTCCTGTATAACCAACCCCGGAGGATGGCAAGATCTCTCATGGGAGAGGCCTGTGGGTACTAGAAGACACAACAAGTACTGTGCCTTGAGGAGGTTGCACAAAAGTTTGGAGGCAATGGCAGGCACAGACGGTGGAAGATAATCCCAATGAGAGGAAGCTCAGATTCAGAGTTACATGATTAAATTAAATACTGTGACATTTAAAACTGAACACAAGCAAGAGGAAGAATACAAGTAAAAAAAAAGATTATACGAATACTTGAAATACATTTAAAACTTTAAAATTCTGTTTATCATCTCCGCAGCCCAACAATGAGATATCTTGCCATCTACATTCTTATTAATACATTCCCACTTATCTCTCAAACATAAATATGCTTTATTTTTTTAAAGTATCACTTTCTAACTTAACAGTATTATTGTTACAAATGTTTGATTCTGAGCTTTGCAAATGTAAATGTGGAAATAAAGAATGTAGGATCACAATACTTTAAAACACTTGATCTTAGAAAGTAATGAAGAATTCTGGTTTCAGGAAAGAAAAAAAAAAAAAGACATTTCTTCTTCCCTTGCCTCTTAAAAATGAACCCAAAATTAAAAGACAAGTGAGAAAGCGAAATACAGTCTTCATCTTCAATTAAACCAAGAGACATCTGTAACCTCAAACCCCAGCACATGAGCATGAAAAGCAGATGGGCAAATGGTAAACGACAAAGAAGAAAGGGGAAAGGTCAAACGGAAGTAGCCACAGAACTATCGATGGGAAATAAGCCAGTTGGGCCAGCAGGAGTCCAGAAAGAGTCAGGAAACAGATGCACAGGGAAACCTCTGGAAGATGTGTGCTACCAAGATGAAACAGTACACACGAACAGGAGGAAGATCTGAGACCCAAGAAACGTGGGATCTAACACAGAAGACATGCAAATCAAAATCCTAGGGTGACAGCCAAGGGACACCTCAGGATGCTGGCAGTTAGGTGGGCTTAAGAGCAACTTACTTAGTCCTGATTGAAGGAGGAGATCAGGAGGGATGGAAGAAGGGATGCCTTCAGGAGGAAAAAAAGAACTGACCTATTATCTGTCAGGTCTGATAATAAAATTATAGTGAGAGGCATTGCACAGATTTATTAAAGGGAGATAGAAGATTTATTTAAAGATCTTTTGTAAAAAGGGGAGAAACAAAAAAATCCAAGAAAGGAAGGCAACCATTTGACTATAGTGAACAATATTTTCAGTCATAATAATGTATATTGGTTATGAATTTAATGAAAACTTTTGATATAATTATATGGGAAGATAAAAAAGGAGAAAGGTAAAGTAAGCTAAATTCTTATCTCATATAGGAAGTAAATAAACTCTAACCTAGATTCAATAAAGATAAAATATGGAGGTAAAAATACCAGATAAAATAGCTAAAAGAAGTAAAAGTCACTGCCCCTCAGAAGCAGGGGCTAGGAATGGGGTAGAAGCCAAGGACTGTTAATGTAAGAAGCCATCTACTGTATTTAGTATAAATTAGGCCCTTAGTAAAAGCTTTGTTGGACTTTTTTCAACTTGATAAAAATAATTTTAAAAGATTGTTAATTTTAATTCATGACATGCACTTGTATATCTTACTATAAAGCAGTGGTGTTCAACCAGAAGATACTGGCATGGCAATGTCGAGACATTTTTTGTTGTCACAACTGGCGGAAGAAGGGTTTGCTACTGGCATCTAAACATCCCACCACACCCAGGACATCACTCACAACAAAGAATTATCCTGTCCAAAATGTCATTAGTGCCAAGCTTGAAAAACCCTGCTATAAAGTAATTTTAGGCAACAAACTTGGAAATTTTGATGTGATAGGAAAATAAGTTGTGTAGCTTACAATATTCCCTGGCACATTGGGCCTATTTGGCCCACAGTCTGAAAGCATAAACTCAACTCATTCCCAAGGTATCAAAATTGTACTCTCCATGAAAAACAAGAAAGACACGTTAGAAACACCAAACAGTGATGTCTACTGTAGCTTATGTTATCCGAGACCTTGAAGTTTTAGAGTTGGAAAAAATATCTAGTGAACACTCACTTGAAGTCCATCTGCATATCTATACCCTCAAGAGTAGCCTTTGGGGGATCTAAGTAAATAAATTAAAATCCACTACAACCAAAATTCTACTCCGGAAAAAAAAAATAAAGTTATTTTAAGAGAAGTTAAAAAAAAATTCTACTGCTTCTCTTGAATTAGTACTGTTGATTATGGCCTGGGCCAGCGGAAGCAGTTAAGTGTCAAACAACCTTACAAGCCCCAAGGTGGTAATTTCACTTTTAAAGCCTTCCACCTATTACGAGAGCAAAAGTGAAATACAAAGGTCAACAGAGTTCTGGTTCGCTCTCTCAAAATAAATAAATAAATAAAAGAACACAAGAAAATAACTGCAGAATTTTTCAAAACCAAAAGTTTTTGTTGGCTCTATGGCTTTTTTCCTAACGAAATACAATGACATGAGTATTGAGAGAAAAAGAGGCTATTAACCAAACTTAAAATTTTGTTAACTTTAACAAATTTTTCTTTTTCATTTACAGTTTACATTCAATACTATTTTGTATTAGTTTCGGGTGTGCAGCATAGTGGTTAGACAGTCACATCCTTTACAAAGCAATCCCCCCAGTATTTCAAGCACCCGCTGACACCACACACACTTAATAACGATCGTATTATGGACTACATTCCCCACGCTGTACTTCACATTTCCACGACTGTTTTGTAGCTACCAATTTGTACGTCTCAATCTTTTTACCTCTTTCACCCAGTCCCCCAACCCCCCTCCCTTCTGGCAGACATCAGTCTGTGAGTCTGTTTCAATTTTGTTTGTTCGTTTATTTTGTCCTTTAAATTCCACATATAAGTTAAATCATATGGTATTTGTCTAAAGTTTTGTGATTTTAAGTGTTTCCTCCCCTGATTCCAAAACATTCCTTTAAGATATATGGGAATTTTTTTTTAATTTAAATTAAAAATACCTCAGCAATTCATCCATTTATTTTATTTTTACGTTTGTTCTTCAGGAGGGATAGGAACAAAGGACTTGGTTATTCTCATTTTTCACTTCCAAGGAATATTACAAATTATCAACCTAGATGGCATACTTAAATAACATTTTAATTTTAGAATTTAAAATGTACTTAGAACCTGATTTAATAATACTTTTGGCCAAACTATTATTATTATTATTATTATTATTATTATTATTACTATTTTTATCCTCACTTGAGGACATGCTTATTGATTTTAGAGACATGGCAAGAGAGGGAGAGACAAAAGGGAGAGAACATTGATGTGAGAGAGAAACATCAATAGTTTGCCTGGTTGCCTCTCATACACGCCCCAGCCAGGGACCAAAGACACAACCTAGGCATGTGCCCTGACAAGAAATTGAGCCTGAGACTTAATTTTGGTTTATGGGCTGATGCTCTGAACAACTGAGCCACACTGGCCAGGGCCCAAACTATCTTTTTAAAAATAAAGGTAGAAAAAATAAAGTTTTCTGAAAAAGAAAAAAAGATTTAAATAATTGAAAATAAACTCATTCTAGACCTATAGAGGCAACAGGATTTTCTTTCGAATCTGCGATTTGGCCTAAGTGTTTCCAACAATTTCAACAGCAAATTGCTGGACTCACAAATGTCGGAGTTCAGTATTATGGCCCTTTAAGTTTACATGCACAGCCGTCTGTTTCCCCCGGAACCACATGTTACGATCCAGGCGAGGTCCAGGTAGGTTTCTGTATCAGATGCTACACTATAGCAACAACTCCACTACACTCCGACCTCAGGCTCTATTCCTGGATCTGGTTTCCCATAATTTATGATAAAATCTCAAATCCTTAAAATGACATACAGGGCCCTAAATGATTTGACTTCTTGATACCTCTCTCAGCCTCTATTCACATGTCACTCTCCCCAAACTCATTCTCGACCTCAGCTTCTTTCAGTTCTTGGAAAATGCTATCCTCTTTCACACCTTAAGGCCTTAGCATATGCCATTCTCTCGGCTGAGAATACTCTTATCCATTCTTTGCACCCACGTAACTCCCAGCCTTCTTTCCACTGTCAGCTGAAATATCACTTCCTCAGGAAGTCTTTCCTATCCCCCCAAAGAGGCCAGGATCCTGTTATACACTATTCATAGTTCCTGTGACTTTTTCTTACAGCTTTCTTCACAACTGTAAGTAACTGTTTCTTCTTACTTTAATGTTCATATTCTTCACCAGATTGCAAACTCTACGAGACAGGGGGCTATAATCTGTGTAGCGCATCACTATGTCACCAAAGTCTATTAAGTTATTGGTAGTCTAGCGAGATATTCAAAAAACAGTTGTTTAAGAATGGTTACGAGGAGAACCAAGATGGCGGCGTAGGTGGACACAGTGCACCTCCTCGCACAACCAGAACTGACAGAAAATCGAACGGCAAGGAAGTCCGACACCAAGTAGATAAAAAAGAAACATACATCCAGACCGGTAGGAGGGGTGGAGAAGGGCACCGGGGTGGAGAGGACTCGCGTGGCCGTGGTGGGACCGAGACTGGCGGAGTGTGGGACGAACGGGGCAGGCAGTCTGACCACTAGCAGACCCTACGGCCCCACATTTGCACAGATAAACCGAGAGGGCCGGACTCAGAGTGGCGGAGAGTGGGGCAGGCAGAGCGGCCGGTAGCACCCCGTGGCCCCACATTCGCTCACAGACAAACTGGGATGAACGGCGGGGAGCGAAGCAGACTGTGCAACCCAGGGCTCCAGCATGGGGAAATAAAGCCTCAAACCTCTGATTGAAAACACCCGTGGGGATTGGGGCGGCAGCAGGAGAGACTCCCAGCCTCACAGGAGAGGTCATTGGAGAGACCCACAGGGGCCTAGAGGGTGCACAAGCCCACCCACTCAGGAACCAGCACCAGAGGGGCCCAATTTGATTGTGGGAAACGGGGGCAATGGCTGAAACCCGCTGGAGAGTGGAGCGGGCGCCATTGCTCCCTCTCAGCCACTCCCCCACATACAACGTCACAACCAGCGTTACCCCACCCCGGTGAACACCTAAGGCTCCGCCCCTTTAAGTAACAGACATACCAAGACAAAAAAAAAAGGCCCAAATGACAGAACACTTCAAAGCTCCAGAAAAAATACAGCTAAGAGAGGAAGAGATAGCCAACCTATCAGATGCACAGTTCAAAACACTGGTTATCAAGACGCTCACAGAATTGGTTGAATCTGTTCGAAAACCAGATGAAAAAATGAAGCCTATGCTAAGAGAAACAAAGGAAAACGTACAGGGAACCAATAGTGATGAGAAGGAAACTGGGACTCAAATCAATGGTGTGGACCAGAAGGAAGAAAGAAACACCCAACCAGAAAAGAATGAAGAAACAAGAATTTGGAAATGTGAGGAGAGGCTTAGGAACCTCCAGGACATCTTGAAACGTTCCAACATCCGAATTATAGGGGTGCCAGAAGGAGAAGAGGAAGAACAAAAAATTGAAAACTTATTTGAACAAATAATGAAGGAGAACTTCCCTCATCTGGCAAAGGAAATAGACTTCCAGGAAGTCCAGGAAGCTCAGAGAGTCCCAAGGAAGCTGGACCCAAGGAGGAACACACCAAGGCACATCATAATTACATTACCCAAGATGAAACAGAAGGAGAGAATCTTAGAAGCAGCAAGAGAAAAGGACACAGTTACCTACAAAGGACTTCCCATAAGACTGTCAGCTGATTTCTCCAAAGAGACCTTACAGGCAAGAAGGGGCTGGCAAGAAGTATTCCAAGTCATGAAAGGCAAGCGCCTACATCCAAGATTACTGTATCCAGCAAAGCTATCATTTAGAATGGAAGGGAAGATAAAGTGCTTCTCAGATAAGGTCAAGTTAAAGGAGTTCATCATCACCAAGCCCTTATTATATGAAATGTTAAAGGGACTTATCTAAGAAAAAGAAGATAAAACATATGAACAGTAAAAATGACAGCAAACTCACAGTTATAAACAACCACACCTAAAACCAAAACAAAAGAAAACTAAGCAAACAACTAGAACAGGAACGGAACCACAGAAATGGATATCACATGGAGGGTTGTCAATAGGGGATTGGGAGAGGGAGAGAGGGGGGAAAGGTACAGAGAATAAGTAGCATAAATGATAGGTGGAAAATAGACAGGGGGAGGGTAAGAATAGTGTAGGAAATGTAGAAGCCAAAGAACTTATAAGTATGACCCATGGACATGAACTATAGGGGGGGAATGTGGGAAGGAGGGGGTGGGCAGGATGGAGTTGAGTGAAGGGGCGGAAAAGGGACAACTGTAATAGCATAATCAATAAATATATAAAAAAAAAAGAATAGTTACGATTATTCTGAATAATCTTAATAATCTGTGCAGGCTTGTAATCTGGCCTTTGATGAGGCCATTCCACTTTATCAAATGTTTATATGTTTGAATCTCAATATACACAAGATTCACATCTCATCCTTCTGGCTCCTCCATCTATTTTAGGCAAATCAGTCAAAGTAAATGGATATTTGGATGGAAAGTGAAAGGTGTTGCTCAACCTCACCTTCCCTAAGCAATTGAACACCCAGATTGTAACCCACCAAAACATTCTGTTAAATGTTTGAGTTCTTTACTAAATTATAGATATCAAAGACTTCCAACCAAGATGGAGGTGTAGGTAGATACACTTTGCCTCCTTGCACAACCAAA
Organism: Desmodus rotundus; assembly: GCF_022682495.2. Classification (NCBI taxonomy): domain Eukaryota; kingdom Metazoa; phylum Chordata; class Mammalia; order Chiroptera; family Phyllostomidae; genus Desmodus; species Desmodus rotundus. Next base: position 92,748,970 of record NC_071395.1, on the reverse strand, counting down.
AGAAGGACAACAAATTTAAAAACAAAAAATAACCAGAAGTGCCAGAAAGTCAAACTGTATGGAACTCCAACAGCTGAGGAGTTAAAGAAGCATTCATTCAGACTGGTAGGATGGGCAGAGACAGGCAGCCATGGCACAGAGGATGCCCAGCAAGGCAGCAGCTGGAGGACTGGGAGGGCAAGGTGGAGGCTGGCTACTGGGTGATCCCACATTCGCATGCAGATAAACTGGAAGGAACAACTGGGGAGCCAGAAAGACCACAAAATCCAGGGTTCCAGTGCAGGGAAATAAAGCCTCAAAACCTCTGGCTGTAAAAATCTGTGGGGGTTGTGGTGGCAGGAGAAACTCCCAGCCTCACAAGAGAGTTCGTTGGAGAGACCCACAGGGTCCTAGAATGTACACAAGCCCACCCATCCAGAATCAGCACCAGAAGGGCCCAATTCGCTTGTGGGTAGCAGGGGAAGTGACTGAAAGCTACCAGACGGCAAACAAGTGGCATTGTTCCCTCTCTGACCCCTCCCCTACATAAAGTACCACAACACAACGAAGTGGGTTGCCCCGCCCTGGCAAATATCTAAGGCTCCACCCCTTACAAAAGAACAGACTCACCGAGACAAAGAAATATGGCCCAAATGAAAAAAGAGATCAAAACTCCAGAAAAAGAACTAAGTGACAAGGTGATAGCCAACCTATCAGATGCAGAGTTCAAAACATTGGTAATCAGGATGCTCATAGAAATGGTTGAGTATGGTCGCAAAATAGAGGAAAAAGTAAAGGCTATGCAAAGTGAAATAAAGCAAAATGTACAGGGAACCAGCAGTGAAGGGAAGGGAATTGGACTCAAATCAATGATTTGGTCCAGAAGGAAGGAATAAACATTCAACCGGAACAGAATGAAGAAACAAGAATTCAAAAAATGAGGAGAGGCTTAGGAACCTCTGGGACAACCTTAAACATTCCAACATCCGAATAATAGTGGGGCCAGAAGGAGAAGAAGAAGAGCAAGAAATTGAAAACTTATTTGAAAAAAATCACGGAGAACTTCCCCAATCTGGCAAAGGAAATAGACTTCCAGAAAGTCTAGGAAGTTCAGAGAGACCCAAAGAAGATGGTCCCAAGGAAGCATACACAAAGGCACAACATAGTTACATTAGCCAAGATTAAAGATATGGAAAAGATCTTAAAAGCAGCAAGAGAAAGGGAGACAGTTACCTACAAAGGAGTTCCTATAAGACTAACAGTTGATTTCTCAAAAGAAACCTTGCAGGCAAGAAGGAGCTGGAAAGAAGTATTTGAAGTGATGAAAGGCAAGGACCTACATCCAAGATTACTCTACCCAGTAAAGCTATCATTTAGAATGGAAGGGCAGACAAAGTGCTTCCCAGATAAGGTCAAGTTAAAGGAGTTCATCATCACCAAGGCCTTACTATATGAAATTTGAAAGGAACTTATCTAAGAAAAAGATGATCAAAAATATGAACAGTAAAAAGACAATAAACTCACAACCATCAACAACCAAACCAAAAACAAACAAACAAAACAAAACAAAAAACTAAGCAAACAACTAGAACAGGAAGAGAATCACAGAAATGGAGATCACATGGAGGGTTATCAGCTGAGAGGGGGCAGGGGAAAGATGGTAGAGGTACAGGGAATAAGAAGTATAACTGGTAGGTACAAAATAGACAGAGGGAGGTTAAGAATAGAGTAGGAAATGGAGAAGCCAAAGAATTTATATGTACGACCCATGGACACGAACTAAGGGGTAGGAGAGGAATGCTGGTGGGAGGGGGGTGCAGGGCAGAGGGTAATAAAGGGGAGGAAAAAATGGGGCAACTGTAATAGCATAATCAATAAAATATATTTTAAAATATTAAAAAATTATAGGTATCACTACAGAGAGAGCAACTTGTTCATTCTTGCACCTACTATACTTAGTACAAATTAGGCACTTAGTAAAAGTCTGTTAAACAAATAAATAAATTAATGCTAAAACACTCAAGATCACTAATACAATTATGAAAGTGGTTCAAAAGAAATATATAACTTTACTCAAAATTATTGAGATTGTTTTCAAAATCGTTCGTATTGATATACCATAGCCCCTTGCATCCTTGCCTTCATTCACCTACTCTTGAGTATTTACACTGTTGTAAAAACAAGAAAGATGAAAGAACAATATCGCTCTCCTTAAAATGAAATGTTGGATTTAAGAATTCTAATACTGCCATCATCTAATAATATTTTGATACTAGAAAGCACTGGTTTAATATACACTCTATTTTATTAATGCTGTTAACCTTTGGGGCAAGCAAAGGCCTTTTTCTGAGGTTTATAAAAATCCAAGAATTCATGGAAGGCTATATATTAATGTGTTTGTTATAAAGTCAATAACTAATTTAACAGAACTAAAATAGATGCCTACAGTTTTCAATCATGAATGTAATTTTTCAAAATTAAAATAATATCCTCAAATAGTTCAGTACCTTCAGAGCTAAGAGAAGTTTCTTAAAAGAAGAACTCATAATGGTTATTATATGCCAATACTAAGATAAACTAATCAGATCACTATCTGAATTTTAAATAGTTTCTAAATGAAATGATTTTGGTAACTCAATATACTATATTATTAAAGAAATATAGTACAAAAATATAAAATTTATTTATTTTAATAAATTATTTAATAATTGTAGGTGCCCTTCTGATATTGAATATTACCATCAAATTTTATTAAACCAATTATAAAAATCAAAAAAATTTAGCCACATTCCATGGTTTTATGATTTTTGCCTCAGAAAAGTAAAGGCACAATACCCATGAAGGGAGAGTATTTCTCTGTATTCCTAAACTAAACTCTGCCAAGAAATACAAATAAAGTACTATTTTTAAAATCTAAGTATTGTACTTTATGCCGCCTCAGAAATTATGGCCATGCTACCAATTTGAGATGGGGATGCCTGAATTATAAAACTGAAGGCTTCTGTAGTTTTTAGATCATACTAATTGGCTAAAGGATTTCTTTAGATATCCACTAACAGGGAAACGTTGTTACACTGTGACTTCATTACATTGTAAGAAAACAACTTTTCTTTTAGTTATACTTTTCCACCAACATCTGATCATATAAAATCCTTGGTTCACTCTTCTGCCCCTCAAATACTTTGGGTTAGTACACAGAAAGTTTTCTTTTTAATTAATACAAGATTAACTATATCCTTATAGAATGATCAGACGCATCTGGAAAAGGTGGATTTGAAAAAAAAATCCTCACCGGGAAACTTAGCTTAATGCTCGCCCTTCAGAGTGGCCCATTATCAACATTTCATAGTGGGTTTCTTTATTTTCAGGTCCCCAAGGTATGTGCAATAAATTATGACTTGAACTAAACAAGTCACACTTGGCTCCAAAATGAAATTTTCCTACCTCTACTTTCTAGTCCCCAAGGTGGGAAGAGGAAATCCTGGTCACAGCCAAAGAAGTCATATTTTTGGCTCTAACACACATTTTCCTGCTTCTCTAAAAGCCAAACTCCGCAATTGAGACTACAAAAGTCTTAAGTTAGTATTTTAAACTGTACTTTAATTTTTACTTCCATAATCTGTGCCTCAAATTTAAGAAAAAATTTTAGTATCATAAAATTAATGTCATTGCCTTCTTTTCCCCACTCAAATCACTTTTCCAACTCAGACACTAATCTTAACCATTCAAAATAAGAATTCAGTGCTTGCTTCCGCATCTCGTATACTAAAATTAGAACGATAACGATACAGAGAAGATTAGCCTGGCCCCTGTGCAAGGATGACACGTAAAATAAGAATTCAAATGAAACAACGAGAAAATAATGCAGAAACAGACTGTTTCATTTCCATAAGATAGAATATTTAAGGTTTGCACTTATTTTAAATAACTTTGACTTATTCTTGCATGACAGACTGAATATTAATGCAGAAGTAGACAATAAGTCTTAATCTGTGGTCCACTAATTTGAAGCACTGTGTTAGTTTTGGAAAAGCCATTTATGGAAATCATTTAATTCACCATCCCATTTTATAGAAGACAAGAATATGGCAGACAAACCCAGAACGTCTTGAATTCTTGTATAATCCTCTCACCTTGAGAGAAGAACCTGTGACTTGCTTTCAGCCAACAGAGAATGGCGAGGGTGATTGATGGACGGTCACTCCCCTGGTTAGGTTATAGTATAAGGCAAAGGTACAGGGAAGTTACTCATGTGATTAAGTTATATGGCTCCATTTTAGGAGGCTGGAGCTAGAGAATAACTTGTTGACCTTGAAGAAATAACCTACTATGCTGTGAGGGGGTCTGGGAGAAGGCCTATGGCAAGGAACTCTGAGCAGCCTCTAAAAGATAAGAGCAGCCCCTGGCTGGATCAGTCATACCACCTCAAGGAACTGAATCCTGCCAACATCCTGAATGAGCCTGGAAGGAGACCCTAAGACCCAGATGCAACTGCAGCCTTGTGGAACTCCGAGCAGAGGATCCAGCTAAGCCAATCCCAGACTCCTAACCCAGGGAAACTGTGACATAAGAAATGTGCATTGTTGTAAGTGAATTTGTTTGTGGTAATTTATAACACAGCAATAAAAAACTAATATAAAATTGAGTGAAAGCCAGTATAATCAATATAAGATACCTTACCCCCTCTATGCCCTACTATGCATCACACAGAGTGTAAATGCTATTGGGATTGAGCATTTCCCTTCCGTAACTCCTTTAATGATTTATGATTATAATAATGTACTATATTGCCTCATTATGTCATATTAATATTTATGTCTGTCCTCATTATCACCTAATCATGATTATTACCATTATTATGCCTTCATTAAGTGTCTATGTATGAAGGGTTGTTGTTTTTTAACAATATCAAGTAAAACAAAGAAAACCAAATACTATTCTAATAACTTATATCAAATATAAGTATATTAAATGTATATTTAACTTTTACTTTAATTAATAAATTTGATATATATTTAATACTTTAATATATTTAAACATATAAATATATATATTTGAGACTTAAATAATGAACTTATATTTAATTGTTAATTAAACCAACATTTATTGAACACTCACTATATTACAAGGCAGTATTTTAATTATAGAAATGCAAAGATGTTTAAGAAATTGTCCAAACTTCACAGGACACCATCTGACAGATTATAAAACAAACCTGTAAACACTAAAATATAATATAATGAAGGCAGTGTAGAACGTGCTTGAAGAGGTAATAAAGGACACTGGTAAACATAACTACGTAGATATATATAAAATCTAGTGTTTTTGGTTTATAACTCTCCTTTTTCTCCTATATGATTTTAAAAGGCAATGTATAAAATAATTATAAATTATACTTACGAGCATACAATGTAATAAGGTGCAATCTATGATAATAACAATATAAAAGAGGTACAGAGGTTAAAATATTACTTGTAATCCCCAAGGTAACACTAAAAAAATTAAAATACACACTAAAGGAAAGAAGGGAATCAAAATAGAGACAACAAAAACCACCTAAATACAAACAGGGACAACAAAAATCAACTGCTACAAATAAAGGTTAGGGGCAATAATGGAGGAATTAAGGGACAAAAAGCACCTAGGACACTCAGAAAACAAACAGCAAAATGCAGAAGTAAGTCCTTCCTTATCAGAAATTACCTTAAATTCCCTCGAACTGAAAGGCAGAGATTGGCAGAATTAACTATAAAAACATGATATAACTAAATGATACCTATACAAATTGAAGGGAATAAGAAAGCTGGACACATATCTTACATCATATACAAAAGTTTATTCAAAATAGACCAAATACCTAAATTTGCGACAGCATGGATGGAACTGAAGAGTATTATGCTAAGTGAAATAAGCCAGTCAGAGAAAGACAAATGCCATATGATTTCACTTATTTGTGGAATCTAATGAACAAACTAAACTAACACACAAAATAGAAACAGACTCGTAGATACAGAGAACAGACTGACAGCTGCCAGAGAAGAGCAGGGTTGGAGGGCTGGGTGAAAAAGGTGAAGGGATTAAGCAAAACAAACAAACAAACAAAACCCTCACAGACACAGACAACAGTATGGTGATTACAAGGGGAAAGGGGGTGGGGGGAGGGAGAAGAGGGTAAAGGGGAGATAAATGGTGATGGAAGGAGACTTGACTTCAGGTAGTGAACACAGTACACTATATACAGATGATGTATGATAGAATTGTACATTTGAAACCTATATAATTTTATTAACCAATGTCATACCAATTTAAATAAATAAACTTAAGAGCTAAGACTATACTAAACTCCTTGAAAAAAACATTAGGGGCAAATCTGCATGACCTTGGATTTGGCAATGGTTTTCTAAATATGACACCAAAAGCACAAATAACAACAAAAAAATAGATAAACTTTATTAAAAGTTCAGACCTTTGGCCCTGGCTGGTGTGGCTCAGTGGATTGAGTGCCAGCCTGTGAACCAAAGGGTCACCGGTATGATTCCCAGTCAGGGCATATGCCTGGGTTGTGGGCCAGGTTCCCAGTAGGGGGGTGTGTGAGAGGCAACCACGCATTGATGTTTCTCTCCCTCTCTTTCTCCCTCCCTTCCCTTCTCTAAAAATAAATAAATAAAATCTTTTAAGATTTCAGACCTTTGTATGTGTTTTATATCCCATTGTAGTATACAAATAAATAGTCAATAACTTGGTTGGTATTCATGAATTTTAAGAAACCATTCATAATGATGCTCTGGTTTACTTCAGATATTAGATATTTCATTGACTTCCATATTCTGGTCAATTCCAAATTTCCATTAAGAAGGATAAAGGTCTTCCTAATTATTAGAAAAAATGCATACCTATACTGGTAAAGGTTATAAACATTAGTCTTTTAGATGGATGTCTTACAAATATCCTTTAGTTATTTAAAAAATACACGCCAGGATATTTTTGAAGTCTTAATTCTAAATCTTTTGCCAAGTGTGGTGGAGAATTCCCACCCCACCACCACTACCCTCATGCTCCTGACTTTGGGCTTGGGCACAGGTGACAGGATTTGGGCAATGGTTAATAAATGTGAGAGTACTTATACAGGCAAGCCTGCCCTCTTGTATCTCTGCCACTGCAATGACATGTTCTGGCCAGTCTGCTGGTCCATGAAGGATGAGATACAAATGTAGGACAGACCTTACCCAGTTGAATCCAACCTAAAATGGTCAAACCACAGCAGGGTAATTAAGCCCAGCTGAAATGAGCAAACTGCCCAGCCACACCCAGCCTAGATCATCTACTGCCCAAGCAACCCTCCATAGATACGTGTCTCCTGGTTGTTGTTTTAAGTCACTGAGTTTTAAAATTATTTCTGTGCAAGAAGTGATCCAGACATATAGCAACAAGAAATATACTTGCCTTACATCTGGTATTGCCAGTAAAGAATTTCCTGTCCCTTGTCCCTGCAACTTGGACTACTTTTGGGTCTCCTCCTCCCCACCCAGACCTCACTCAATCTTCTGCTGTTTCACACAGTTGGGATTTGGTTAAGCAGAACTATGACAGGCAGGATGATTACTGAGGAATGTCAGAGCAGGCTACTGGGTGTCAGGTTTCTTGAATGACAGAATGACATGCTGCCTGGGAAGAACTTACCATGAGGAAGTAAAATGTTGAAAACCCAAGACTGGCATAATAACAATGCCCACAATCGCAGTTGTTGGGAGTGAGGGTAGAGAAAATAGAAGGTAAATGTAATGTTTTCTCTTCACAAATAACATTTTATTTAATTTTATTTAATAAGTATTTAGAAAGAATAACACCATAAATGTCTACATTCTCACCATATTTTCTTTTTTATTATTTTTTATTGCATTTATTGGGGTGTCATTGGTTAATAAAATTATATAGTATTCGGGTGTACAATTCTACAATACATCCTCTGTATATTGTATTGTGTGTTCACCCTTTTATCGAACCTTATTTTTTACTAAAATAAACAAGCATTATAGAAAAAGCTGAAGTCCCTTTGGTAACTACCCTCAACAGCATTTCTTTCTCTTGTTCTGAGACATAATCACTAGTATGTGTTTAAAATGAATCCTTTCAGGTCTCGTTACTTTGTATATAGTACAAACTAGTATTAGCTACAAAGTTATCTTCTTTTCCCAGCTCTCAAGAACTCATGTATAGCTCCAAAAAAGAGAGAATATTCAAGCCAAAATTGAAACAGCTAGTTTTAGGGGGGAAACTGTATTTAAGACATTGGGAGAATGTGTGGTTCAGAAAGAAGGAGAAAGGAATTCTTTCTACTCTAACAAAGCAGCATTAGTGCAGTAAGATAGGGCCAAGGTAAAAAAATAAGACAAAAGAGACAGTACCGCTGCCACCAGCAGTGCCATCAGCAGCACGCAGCTTCGGTGGGCTGTAGCAGTAAGGCTGTTGGTGGTGAACACAACAGCTCTCGAGTGGGCGTCAAAGGCGGCACTGGCCATTTTAGAACTGGAACCCCGGGCTGGCCATCAGCTCTCTCAATGGTAGTACTGGTAGCTGGAGAAAGGTGCTGGAAGCCACAAGTGACTGTAGGCTGGAAGGATTATACACCCCTTGAGGACTTTCAGAAATTTTGAGGAGGTCCAGAGGTTAGGAAAGAGTAGGAACTAACCAGAGAAACACTGATTATTATTGTTAATATTATATAATTCAAAGTGTCTAGTAAAATATTAACAGTAAAGATAACTGCCTATAGAAAGTAAACAAAAATCCTCCCTGATGGAAGATAACATCATCTTTGGCTTCAAATTATTGCTACAAATAATTTTTCAAATATAATGTTTAGCAAACAATCAGTGATAATGAAGCAAAACTCCTGTTTCTGGCCAAGACCAGAATAAATGGTTTGGGAATATCCCTCCCACTGTAATTAACTGTAAAACTGGATAGATAAAGCAACTGCCTTCAGGGGGTAGGCACCAGGCAGCAGGGGACTAATCTCAGAGATAAGGGAAATCCATTAGGTGAACTCCGTGATTCTCGGCTCTCTTCCTGAGTAAAATGTCCTGACGAAAGTACCGAACACTGAGGAATACGCAGCATGCGGTGGTCCTGCTGACCACCTGCTGAGGTGAGGTGAAAGAGAGAAGAATTTGGAGAAGCTAAATGGAGAAAGCAGCTAGATAGGAAAAGGGCCCCACAACTATGGTGGACCCGTGTGAGTCTGTGGCTAAGAGCTTCACAGAATACATTGCTGGGCTTTACGTCCATAATTTCTGTTTCAGTAGGTCTGGATGGAGCCTGAAAATATGTATTTCTATCAAGTTCTTAGGCGATACTGATGTTCCTGACCTGGAGCCACACTTTGAAAGTAACTGTTGTTGAACAAAAGACAGTGTAAGTTAAAAATAGTAAACCCTTCTCACTCAATGAGTCAAGACAATTGCAATAAAATGTCTGAAAATACAAGAAAAACATATAATTAACTTTACACAAAATCAACAACTTCTATGATAAATAAAATTTCTTAAGACTTTGAAGGCCTACCTGAAGATCTTTCACATTTGGAAAAGGAATTCCTATTGTTATGACAGCGCGGGCATTGTCGTCTGAGAAATCCAGACCCTCGCTCACCTTACCCCGGCAAACCGCTACCAGGAGGGCTCCATCTTAAGCAACAGAAAATAGACATTTTTCAAAGCACACTCAAAATTCCCCAAAATTGCTTATTGTTGTCATTTTCAAAAGCTCCGATTTTTAAGTAATCATAGTAGCAAACTTAAAAGAATCAAAATTAAAACTATTATGAGATAAGAGCGTAAAAAGTTCAATGTGTTTAAATAAACAAGGAAAACAAAATTACACTTAGGTGCAATGTAGCAGGAAACCAACTTAAAAGCTGTGTTATCACCCAGAAACTCAAACAGTAAAACCACATAAGAGCAGCAACTTGCACAAGAACTAAGCAATTGTGAACCACCTGTTTTACCTTTAAAAATTGAAACTGCAATCATTACCATTACCACCAGCCTTAAAGTTCTCAGAACTATTTAAATTCCTCTTAATTTATACAATATATCATATTGAATCAGTATATATTGAAAAATATGTAAAATACACACAGAACACTCTATTATACAAGGATATTTACAATCATGTTATAGATCTTTATGATCTTGCATTGTTCGAAAGTTATTGCTATTAGTGCTTCTGGTCAACCTCCTTATGGACACGCTCTAACTTTGATATTGAGTCTTCAGCTATGTTTTGAAAACTCAAGTTCACTTTATGTAATAGAATATAAGCAGGGCTCATTGTCTAGTAAGATACTTGAATTTATGCATGCTTCTCTGCCTTCTTTCGCAACACATCGTAGGTAATATAGGGAAGACTATAGAATAATAACCGAATGTTTCCCCAAGTGAAAACATTTATAGGAGACAGCTCCAAATAAAGAATTTCTTTAACTTATCTCTTTTTACCCAGGAGTATAAAATACAATTCTTCAAAGTTCAATTCATTCAGAAAGATAATACCAAAAAAGTTGTAACAGCACCAACTTATTTTATAGTAAAAAATATTTTTTCATTGATCATCCAGTAATTCCCAATTACCTTTCTCTCCTTTGTACTTGATTGCATCATAGTACACCTGCAGTAATTCATCGAAGTCAGTTTTTTCTCCTCCCTGGGGTTCTACAATGACTGTCTTCGCCAACTCCAGATTATGCCATAAACCAGTGAAGAGCCAACGTTCTTTTAACTTTTCTAGTAGCTGAAAAAGAAAGGGAAAATGAATTCTTGTGTGTCCAACTGAACAAACTTACCTGATTTGTTTAAAGCCAATGTGGCTACAACACGACTGTGGCAAATATATTAACATTCCTGTGTATTATATTTCTCCTCTACAAAACGAGGAAAACAATATGTCAAATGAGGAAAACAATAATATGTCATAATACGTCAACCCAGTTAAAACAATTTAACTGGGTGAAATTCATTAACTGATCTGGACAGCGTTGAACGATGCTGGCACCACAAATGTTAACTGCTGCTGCCATGACTACTTCTATTGTTGCTGTCTTGGGAATTTCAAAAGCAGGAAAAAAATGACTTCTGTCAAAGGTGACAAATTTTAAGTTATCTTTTTAAAACCTAAGGTGAAGTTCTGTAATATTCTTAATTAAATATTCTTTACATGAAAATTCTTTAAGACCATTTTACCTAATCCATAGGCAGCTGTTTGAAAATTTGTCATATTTTTTAAAAAATACAAATAAATATATGAACAGAGACTCAGATGGACAAGCAGAAAATATATAGACAAATAGAACACTCACAAAAATAACCATGTGTTAGACTACAAAAGGATCTTCAAGAAATTTCAAAGAATCCTGATCAGATTAACCACATAGTCTAACAACAATGCGACTCTGATTAAGAGTCAAGCCCTGACCAGTGTGGCTCAGCTGGCTGAGTGCCGTCCTGCAAAGCGAAAGGTTGCTGGTTGGATTCCCTGCCAGGGTTCATGCCTGGGGTGTGCTTTTGGTCCTGGGTCAAGGCATGTATGAGACGCAGCTGATGGATATTTCTCTCTCACATGGATGTTTCTATGTGAGAAGCATCCCTCCCTTCCCCTATCTCTAAAAATAAATAGATGGAATCTTAAAAAAAAAAAAGTCAGTAATACAAAGTTAGTGGGAAAAAAATACAAGTCCTCTGGAATTTCTCATATTAAATCTATTACCAAACCTTGTTAATTTTTGTGTCCTTCTAAATATTTCTCCATGTCCAAAGCCACCAACCCAGTCCTCGCTATCATAATCTCTTGAAGATCTATTCCAATAGTCTCCTGAATGGATTTCTTGGGTCTTATCTATCACTCTCAGGTCATTTCAGCAGAAGCAATATTTTCAAAATATGAATCCACTCACATCTCCACTTTAAAAATTCAATAGGGGGCATCAACAGACCCTCCTTGCCCCTAACAGAAATACTGGTTCAAAAACAATAAACAAACCAAGTATTTTTATAAAAAATCCTGAAACACCAATTCAAAAGAACCTATGCACCCCAATGGTTCATAGCAGCACAATTTACGATAGCCAAGTGTTGGAAGCCCACCAGTAAATGAATGGGGAAAAAAACAACTGCAGTACTTTTACACAATGGAATACTATGCAGCAGAAGGAAAGAAGAAGCCCCTACATGACAGCATGGATGAAACTGGAGAGCATTATGCTAAGTGAAATAAGCCAGGTAGTGAAAGACAAATACCATATGACCTCACCTGTAATTGGAACCTAATCAACAACAAAAAAAAAAACCAAGCAAGCAAAGTATAACCAGAAACATAGAAATAAAGCACAAACTAACAGTAACCACAGAGGAAGGGGAAGAGGGATAATGGGGGAAAATAAGGAAAGGTCCACCAAGGAACATGTACAAAGGACACATGGACAAAGCCAAAGGGGGTAAATCTGAGGGTTGGAGGAGGGGATGGGTGGGGCGGGGGCCGAGGTGGGGTGAAAATGGAGACCACTGTACTTGAACAATAAAAAAACTATTTTTGAAAAACAGTTAAGAAGCCCTGCCTCCCAGATGAGTAGGAAACCAACTGCATCAAAGATGGTAGGAAAATTCATTACACAGCTTAGTCTCTCCCCTCCAGCTCAGCATGGTGCAACTAGGAAACAATTTCCAACTCCTGGCTTCTCCCTGAGTAGAGAAAGAGAAGACTGAAACATACGTCCAATGTGCAGACTTTTAGGGGGGCTGCTCAAGGGACTGGTTTCTCTCTTGCCTGAATCTAAACACTCATAGGAAATGGTACAAAAATTAACAGGATATAATAGAGAAACAGGCAATTCTACAATAATGGTAAAAAGACTTCAACACCCCAATTTAAATAACAACCAGACAGAGTTCAATAAGGAAAAAGAGAACTTGAAAAACACTGTAAACTAATTAGACCTAACAGACACGTAGAGAACACACCTCCCAACAAAGTAGAATACGCATTCTTCCCAAGTGCACAGGGGACATCCTCTAGCATAGATAATAGGTTAGGCCACAATGCAAGTCATAATAAATTTTAAAAGGACTGTGTGGTTTTTCTGACTATAATGAAATGAAACTAGCAATGAATAATAGAAGGAAAAGTGGAAAATTCACTCATGTAAGGAAATTGAACAATACATTCTTATTGCTTAACTGGGTCTAATTAGAAATCACAAGGGAAATTTTAAAATACTTTTAGTAAAATGCAAACAAAAAACAAACAAAACCAAAAGATATTTATAGCCATAAACACATAATTAAAAACAAGATCTCAAAACTAACTATTTCAGTTGTCTTACATATTGGAAGATGTTTAGCAGCACCCCTGGCCTCTACCCACTAGAGGCCAATAGTGGGAGATAGCCAACATACTCAAATTATCAAAATCAATAAAGTTATTGGTGAAAATGAAAAATGTATCTTTTATTTTACAGAAAAAACTAAGTGACTTTTTGGCCAACCCAATACATTGTGACCAACTGGGATTTACTCCAGGAATGCAAGCATTGTTCAACATATAATAACTAATCAATGTAATGTACTACGTCAACAACAAAAAAAAGGGGGGTAAGATCATTATCATGATCTCAATTGACGCAGAAATAGCATTCAACAAATTCAACACCCATTTATGACAAAAACACTTACACTAGGAATAGAACTTCCTAAACATATTAAAGGGGTTATTGTTAATGGATACAGTTTCTAATTGGGATGATGAAAATGTTTTGGAAATGGATAGTAGTAATGGTTGTATAATATTGTAAACATACTTAATAACACTAAATTGTACAATTAAAAATAGTTAAACAGCAAATTTTGTTATGTATATTTTACCATTTTAAAAATTGAAAATAAAACACACCCACACATGCACAAAAATAAATACATACTATACTGTAGTATAAATGAATAAATTAGTAACACATGTACCAATGAGAATAACAGAAATCTGTAGGTATTGAGTTTAAAAAGCAAATTACAGATAGATAACATACAAATGATTTTATTCATACAAAGGTCAAAAACAATTATTACTTAATCGCGTATATAAAACATTTCTTAAAAAAAAATAAGCAGCACTAATATCTTCCAGGATGAGAGGATATAATTGTGCAGGGGTACATGGGAGCTTCTAATGTAGGAACAATATTCTACTCCTTGTTGAGTGGTCAATACTTAGATGTTCATTTTACTGTTATTTGAAATGTACCTATTAAGTTTATACATTACACACATTATATTTCACAATTTAAAAATATAAGGACTAAAAACAATACTGTTTTTATATTAATATTGGTGAATTAGAGAGTTAAGAATGGGTACATTTAGGCTACTAATACTGTAATCCAGAAATGAATGCAGCTTAAATTAGAAAGTGTTAAAAAAAACTACGCAAACTTGAGAGGGAGGAAAAATATGCAGCACAACCTTTCCATTTCATATACAGGCAAAAACCTATCCTAGGATTATACAGGGAAACGGACTTGACTGAAGTCACTGTTTACTGTTAAGATCTACACTTACTGAAATTATTTGAACTTACATATTTTGTCCAGTAGAAATGTAAATAATTTCTGCCTAGAACAGATAACCCCAAAGGCTGCAGTTTATTAGCCTGTTGTACATTAACCAGTTTTGTATCCAGGCAGGCAATCTTATATTCCATTCCTTTATTTAATTGCCCATAAGTACACAGCTCCTTTAAATGCTCTCTGAATCAGCCTTAATTAACATCTATTCATTCCCTCATTAATCAATTAATTGAATTCACTCTGACAGATGTTCACTTTATATTTATATGTGAGTCATGACTGCACCTTTTAAAAAATAATGTTGTAGAGAAAGTGAGCAGTTTATAAAATACTGGATTGGCCAAAAAATTCATTTGGTTTTTTTCCATAAGATGGCTCTAGTAGTGCTTAGTTGTCTTTACCTCATTCGAAACAATTTTGTTGGACTGTATTGTGACAGCTGTCATATCAGCATGCATTTAAAAAGAAACATCAAAATTGGTGAATTTTTTAAACATTTTTTATTGTTGTTCAAGTATAGTTTTCTGCCTCCCCCCCCCACCCCTCCCTACCACCCCAGCCCTCCCCACCTCCTTGCAATGCTCCACATTTGGGTAGACCAGCCGAAGTTGATAGTGATCAAATCGGGACATTAATTGAGAACAGTCAATGTTATACCACGTGGAAGACAGCCAACATGCTCAAAATATCCAAATCAACCAAGTTATTGGTGAAAATGAAAAATGTGCCTTTTATTTTATGGGGAAAAAAAGTAACAGACTTTTTGGCTGACCTGGTATCAAAATTCAAATGATCACACCCTCTGATTAATCTAAACACAGATTGTGGTACCCATTCACTCATAAAGGCAACAGAGGAAAACAGCCAGGATCATGAGGAAAGTTTACAAATTTGTTGGCTTTGAGACTCTCAGATATGTTAATCTGACATTGAGTGTATGACTATGTTGTGGTTGATACTAAGAAATATATATTTGGTCTTTATCCCTACTCTGGAACGGAGCTTCTAAAACCCTCAGGATTTCCTGAGCAAAAGAGCTGTAGGGACATCTTTTGTTCCCAGATCCTAAAATAGCTTCAGAGCCATAAAGGCGAAATTATTTATAAGAAGTCTCTTTCAACCACACCTGAGTGTATGTTAATTAGACTTTTGGACAGTCCTCAAGTAACCTAAGGATGGTGGCTGGATGTCAGGAGAATCAACCACATTATTAGAGGGTTGGAACTGTCAGCCCCATCCCTGACTGCCAGGGAGGGAAGGGCTAGAGGTTGAATCAATCACCAATGGACAATGATTTCATCAATCGTGACTACGTAAGGAAACCTCCATAAAAACCCAAAAGCACAGAGTTCAGAGAGCTTCCTGCACATGCTTGGGGGAAGAAGGGAAACACTCAATCCATGGTGACAGAAGCTCCCATGATTCTAGAGATCCTTCTAGACCTCACCCCATATACTTCTTCATCTGGCTGTTCATCTGTATCCTTTATAATATCTTTTATAATAAACTGGTAGATGTAAGCCAATGCTTCTCTAAGTTTTGTAAACCATTCTAGCAAATTAACTGAACCCAAGGCAGGGATCATGGGAACCTCCAATCTAGGGCCAGTAAGTTAGAAGCACAGATACAATCTGAGTCTGAGATTGGCATTGGAAGTAGAGGCAGTCTTGTGGGACTGAGCCCTTAACCTGTGGGATCTGATACTATCTCTAGGTGGGTAGTGTCAGAATTAAATTAAATTGTAGCTGAGGTCAAAGAATTGGTTGATGTGTAAAACCCACACATCTAGTCATGAGTGAAGTTGTGTTGTTGTAGGTTACTGAGAATAGAGGAGACACACACAAGTGAGTTTTTCCCTCAGAATGTGGCGCTAAGAGGAGAGACCAGAAATCAATTATAAACTGAGAAACCAAGACAATAAATGTTACTGAAAGAATGCACATAGGCCCTGGCTGGTGCAGCTCAGTGGACTGAGTGCTGGCCTGCGAATCAAAGGGTCGCTGGTTCAATTCCAAGTCAGGACACATGCCTGGGATGCGGGCCAGGTCCCCAGTGGGGACGTGCAAGAGGCAACCACACATTGATGTTTCTCTCCCTTTCTCCTTCCCTCCCTTCCCCTCTTTCTAAAAATAAGTAAATAAAATCTTTTTAAAAAATGCACATAGGTGAGATTGACCTGCAGTAACTACATATAAAGAAAAAAGCCCACTAAGAAAAACTTGCTCCTTCTTTCTATCATACTGCACATCCAATCAGCAAATCCGGCTAGCACTACTTTCAAATACATCTAGACTCCAAAAATACTGCCACCACAGTGGTCCAAGGCAGCAGCATCTCCCACGTGAGTTATTGTGGTAGACTCTTCCCTAGTCAGTTTACTCCCTATATTCTATTTCCATACCAAAGCCAGCATAACCCCTTTAAAATAAGTCTAAAGCCTCAAATGGCTTCCTACTGCATTTAGAAAACGTAGCAAAAAATACGGATTATTTTGATGAAAATAGTCTATAGCAAATTTTCAGTCTGAGGTAACAAAAATGTTTGTGTCTACGGCCTTTCCATTACCACCACAGGGGGCACTCAGACTTCACATTTACACATCTTAATTACACTCCTTGCCAGAGAAATCACGCAAAAAACTAAACACACACAAAATTCAAGTGATTTTTAAATTCTCTTAAGTATCCCAACTAGGTACCTAAAAGTCAAATACCTTGCAGGGAAGGACCGGACACAGAGCCATCGCTCAGGTTTTATGACCTACCGTGTATGAGAAATGTGAAGTATGTCTGTTAGAAAATCGCTTACTTAGCTCATAAAGAACAAATATTATTCGCACACTGAGAGACTAGTCCTCACAGAATGATAGATGACTTAACCTATGATTTGGTGTTCACATCATTTCACTTGGATTTGGTAAACTCAGAGACCTTTTTTTTTTTTTTAAGTCAGATCTCACAAATTAAAAGACACTTTGGAATGTTATTTCCTTATCTGGTTATTGTCATTTTACTTTTTCAAACTTCTTAAAACCGGTGTCTCACTAGGGAGGCAGACGTTCGAAGGCAGCGTAGCGGGGAAACACTGCACTTGCTCACTGTCTACGGCTTTTACACAGTTCCAGATGTTCGGTGCATTAGTAACGCGCTGACTCAAAGCCTCTTTTTGAAACTTTAGAAAGTGCAAATTGCATTAAAACCTCTTTGCCCTCATTAATGGTATTGTTACAATCCTAGTCCTCTGGAAAATGTTTTTTGGCATGTGTTTAACTTTATAATATTGCCATTTACTCACTTTAATAGCCAGTACTCAAGTCTTAATGCTTTTAATAGGCCCGCCTAAACAGACTACCATCTTTTGTAATCTTTTTCACATAACTTACTTACATGTAAAACCTGTTACATTTTTCCATCCGTAGATGATTCTTCACTATTTATTTCATGAGGTACTAGTATTTAAGAAATGTTTACTTCTTTTATTCAGTTACATGTGCCTATAGATGGCACATGTTAGGAATAAAATACGGTTCCTTATAAATAATAATAATTGAAAATAAAGTAGTAATGTTTTTTATAACTTTTAAAATTACAGTAAAAATGAATATACCCTTAATTCTTGCTATATTCAAACATAAAATATAAGAAAACCAAAAGTATGAATTTCTATTGAAGCAACTTCCTATACTCTAGCTATTTGGTGACCTCTGATTCAACACCTTCACCTTAAGAGGCTCGGCTATATTTCAGGATCAAACTTTCAACGAATTTGGATGCAGTCAGTAATGCCCTAGGAAGAATACTGTGGAGGAATACCACATGAAGTGAAAGTTAGATCCCTCTTACTTGTTGCCAACTCCAATAAAAATGAAAGGTTCTACAGTCCTCTCATAAGGAAAATTCCCTCACATAATTTTATTAAAAGAACAAGGACTCTGAAAAAGTTAAAAGCTGCACTACTGATACTGAGGTGCTTATTTACAGTCATTTATTGATACATTCTGACAAAAATACACAATGATACTTACAATGTAAAAAATTCAAATAAAATAGAAATTCAAAAATAACTCATACATTTCCTCATGATAATCTACTTTGCTGAAATCTCTTGGACACAAAACAATAAAGATCCAATAGCTAGGTAAGTATGGAATACATTCCCGACTCTTTAAAACACAAATTCTGAATTTCTTTGGATTGATCAACATAGTTAAGTTCATCAGTGTCTGAAGAAAACATATGGTTAAATGCATATATCTGACCAGTTTTGCTACTTTAGAGTTAAGAAGTGTCAGCTTACTAAATATTGGCAGAAATCTGAACAAATAAATTTAGTCACACATTCATCTATATGTTTCATTCCTTACCTGAGTAGATAAATTGTATGCAAAACCCCCCCCAAAATACTCAACTCAACTCATTTTCTTTCTATCCTGTATTAAAAGGCTAATAATTAAAGTAAACTATAATGAGGTCAATGCACCAGTATTATAATTGAGTTGACCCAAAAGTTCTTTTGGCTTTTTCCACAAGACGGTTCTAGTAGCACTTAGTTTTCTTTAAAGTTGTAGCATAAAAACAACCCATTTATTCTATCGCAGTTTCTGCAGATCACAAGACTAGACACAACAGACACAACACAACTGGATTCTCTGCTCAGGGTCTCACTGGGCTGAAGTTAAGGTATCTTCTGGAGCTGCAGATCTCACCTGGGATTTGGGGTTCTCTTTCAAGGTCTGGTATGTGGAAGAATTCATTTCCTACTAACTATAGGACTATCGTTCCTTTTTCTCCGCTAGCTATTGGCTAGAACTGCTCTCAGCTCCTACAGGCCACCTGCAATTCCTTGCCACGTGCCCCACCTCTCCTACCAGTCAGTTTACAACATGAACATCTGGTTTCTTCCAGGCCAGCTAGATCATGTCTCTCTGACCTCGTCTTCTGCCAAAATCATCACCTGTGATCAGATCAGGACTAACTAGAAATCTCTTCCTATCTTAAAGTCAACTAATTCCTTCTTTCCTCCCTTCCTTCCTTTTATTTAATCTTTATTGTATTTTTCCATTACCATTTAGTCCCCTTATAACCCCCTGATTTCTTACGCAAAATACCTTCACAGCAGTACCTAGATTAGTATTTGATTGAATAAATGGGAGGGATATATGCACACCAGAGTCAGGAATATTGGGGGGCCATCTTAGAATTCTGCCTACCACACATAGGTAGATATGAAAATGCATGGTGGTTCAAGGCATTCATAATGCAATGTGTCTTTAAAAAGGTATACATAGGTTAGGGGCGTGCTAGGAGTAAACCTGAAAAGTAACCAATGCTTCTAGGCAATGCAAAAGATTTCAAGCTTCATCTTTGAGAAAACAAAAAAATACTAAAGGTTTTTAAACCTTGGTATACTATCAGAGTCTGATGGACCCATTTTTCAATTTTAAACATTTCTAACTATTTGTAAAGATTGATATTTCACCATTTTTCCTTAGAAAACTCCTCCCCCCCCAAAAAACAAGCAAAAATTTACTGTAAAAATTGGATAAAACCCAATTGTATTTTGCAATGACCATAGAGTTTAACAGAATTCTTTTATAATTCTAAGATTTATTATGGGATCTTACTGACATTATTTTTCTTATACCTTAAAACATGCAACTATTTCAATATCTTACAAATCATTCCGTAATTAGCCATTATTAGTTATCAACTATTTCTAATAATGCTAAAAATACTAAAAGAAGAAAACAGAAGAAAGACGGAATCACCGAGGATGATGGGATAATAAAACAGAAAGACCTGCACACGGATGTTCACAGCACATTTATTCGTAACACGGAAACGACCAGGAGGTCCTTCAGCAGGTAAACGAAGAAACTCTGGTACATCCAGACAATAAGATAATATTCAGCACTAAAAAGAAAAGAGCTATGGAGCTGAGAAAAGACATGGAGGAACTTTCAATTCATAATACTAAGTGAAAGAGGCTAATGTGAAAAGGCGACATATTGGATGATTCCAACCATCCGAAGACAGGACAAAGACCAGCGGCTGCTGAGGGTTGGCGACAGGGAGGAATGAATAGATGGAGCACAGAGGATTTTTTAGGGCAGTGAAACTACTATGTGTGATACTGTAATGGTGGATACCTGTCAGTATACATTTATAAAAACTCATAGAATGTATAACACCAGGAGAAATCCTAATGGAAACTATGGACTTAGGTGACATAAATTCATCGAATATAATAAACGTACCACTCTGGAGAGTGATGGTGATAATGTCAGAGAAATGCATGTGTTGGGGGAAGGGGGTGCATGGGAGCTCTCTCCACTGACTACTCAATCTTACTGTGAACCTACAACTGCTCTAAAAAAGTCTTTTTTTTTTTTTTTAAAGAAATAGACATGACCTATAGCCTTTTCTACATGGAGCTGCTATCTGCAGAGTCTTCCTTGATGATGTTTTTCCCTCACTATCTGTCATGTTACCCTGACTTCCTAGTTATACCATCTTCAAGCTAACATTATCTCAACCAGGCAAGTGAAGCTAATTTTACAACTAAAAACTCCTCAGAAATGGTACTTTGTACCATGGCAAACACTGGTGCATTGGTATGAGCTCTATCCATTCATTCACTATTTCCTACAGAAAGTTCTGTCTCTTTTGAAAGTTTAAAAATGTGGTAATCATAAGTATCGGGCACCTTAAAATCGCAGGCAAGAGACTAAGAGAATTCACATCTGTACTTGCATATTTGAGATTATTCAAATTTTACTATAAAACACAAGAAACCAAATGGATGGGTAAAACTCATAAGATGTTTACAGCATAGCTAGAAGCTGAAAACCTGTAAGACACGTTAAACAGATACAATAAGTATAGTGTGTATTTATGAACACATAAAGAAGGAAATGGATGAATCAAGGGAACACTTAATATTGAAGATATACTATATAGGCACAGACCACCAAAAATTCAAGACATAGTAAACACATCTGAGTCACAAAAAACACTCAATATTCATGAAATACTAATTTAGCCACCCATCGTGACCCATGTATACTCTGCATGAGTAAGGCAGATAAAATCCACAGTTGCCCAGCAGGGCAACTGGGGAACTACAGGTGTGGCCAAACGCACTTGCCCCTACTTTTCTCTAATAAAAGTGTGTGCCACTCGTCTGGAGCGTTTCCATCTACTGGATCATCTTGCTCAAACCTCATCTCTAGTCTGTAAACACACTATCTACAAGGAAATCTTATGTAACAGAGAAATCCGTAACTCAGGATTTACATAATGTGATCCTTCCACCCACTTGGACTCTATCCTAAATGTGTTCCCTCAACTCTTCTTCTCCTTTGCTCAGTGTGTTTTAAATTTATTCAATAAACTATGTGATTCAAGCACCTTAATTTTTGGCTTGCCAGCTTCTCTCCGTCCCATTACTTCTGGCATACCCTGATAAGGGTGTTCGGAGGCTACCATTGCATCAAGGTTATTTTCCACTAGACAATACCCAAAATTACTTAAATTCAAAAACTGCCAATCTGAAATGTCAAGCCCCAAAAAAGTCCATTGGTCACTATTACGAAGATTAACTATACATGAATATTAACAATTGTAACCAAGGCCCTGGCCGGGTGGCTTAGTTGTTTAGAGCATCGTCCCAACACACCAAGGTTGTAGGTTCGATCCCTAATCACAGCACATACAAGAGTCAACTGATAAATGCATAAATAACTGAGTGGAACAACAAATCAGAATGTGTCTGTCTGTCTCTCTCCCTTTTCCTCTCTCTCTCTCTAAAATCAAAAATAAAAATTAAAATAAATCGTTTTTTTAAAAAAGGTTGTAACCAAGCCCTGGCCAGGTGGCTCAATTAGTTGGAGCATCGTCTCTTATACCAAAAGGTTGTGAGTTTGATTCCCAGTCAGGGAATCATACCTAGGTTGCAGGTTTGATCACCAGTCAGGGTGCATATGGGAGGTAACTGATCCATTGATGGGTCACTTTCTCTCTCACATTGATGTTTCTCTCTCACATCAATATTTCTCTTCTCTCTCTCTCCCTCCCTCCCTTTCTCCCTCCCTTTTCCTCTCTCTCTCTAGAAATCAGTAAAACACATAAGTTTGGGTGAGGATTAAAAAATGGTTTAAATGATAAATTTTATGTTATGCATATTTTACCACAATAAAAATAAATAATGAGAGGAATAGATCAAAGATCTGAGGAGCCTCTGAGGTGTGGAACTGGAAAGGAGGAAGCGCAAGGCAGGGAATTATTGTTTTTCACTATAATCATTTTATTATTATTTAATTATATATAAGAATCAACTTGATAACAAATAATAAAAGCTTCAAAAATTACAATAATGAATTCAATAAGTGAAAAACTGGGGAAATTTTTGTTTGTATTATAGAGTTAATATCCAAGCAATATACTAGAAATCTGTTTAAAAAAAAAAAGTATATTTAAATGTTACAGTTTCTAA
This sequence comes from Desmodus rotundus, assembly GCF_022682495.2. Taxonomy (NCBI): domain Eukaryota; kingdom Metazoa; phylum Chordata; class Mammalia; order Chiroptera; family Phyllostomidae; genus Desmodus; species Desmodus rotundus. The sequence continues at coordinate 92,725,887 of NC_071395.1, read as the reverse complement.
AGTCACCCAATAAGCAATAGTCAATTTCAATAACTATAAAATTAATACTGTTATATCTGTCCCAAAAAATTAAATTAGGAGGTAACATTCCACTTATTTGCAGAGTATTACTTTCCTTCTATCAAGTGATAGTATTTCTCCGCAATATGTCAACAATTGGAATATGTTTTCAACTACTAAACTGGCTCACGAACATTAAATCACTTGAGAGCACTGGTACCGGAAGGTGTGGTGTGTTGTTCAACAAACAGGCTGTTTTCTTTTCAACGGTAACTTTTTCCCTGACAATTATATTATTGTCCATTTAAGTAACTTACATGAGATTTGGTTCTCCTCTATACATACTGAGAAAAAAGCATACCACGCTGGTTCCTAGCATATAAAGAATCACTCTCACTATGTCTTTGAAGCCTAGCAAAAAAATGAAATTGTTCATTTACTCACCTGGGCACTTCCTGGCTCACTTTTTACAACTGTGATTGGCAAATATAAAAGGTTTTATTAATGTGTTGAGATTTTGCTTTACTTTAGTTCCAGGCTTAATTATTGGTTTTCCTTAATACAACTATTGAGTGTAGATGTTCACACTCAGGAATAAATACTGCTTTCTATTAAGAATTTTTAAGATGTTTACGTCCATTTTATTTTTAGAAATCCTAATAAAAAAAACAATCTGATTAAATTTCTTCTAAAAACAATTCCTTTAGTCTATCTACAGGAGGACTAATTACTGCATCTCTAGCTAACAAAGTATGTCTCTTAGCCCCATTCAGGCTGCTATAACAAAATACTCCTAACTGGGGAGCTTATAAACAACAGAAATGTATTGCTTACAGTCCTGAAGGCTGGGAAGTCAAAGATCAAGGCACTAGTGTTGGTCACATTGGGTGAGGGCCTTCTTCCTCGTTCACAGCTGGCGCCTTCTTGCTGTGTCCTCACATGGTGGGAGGGGCAAGGGATCTCTCTGGAGCCTCTTTTATAGGACATTAACCTTATTCATAAAGGTTTTTTCTCATGACTTAAGCACCTCCAAAAGGCCCCACCACCTAATGGCATCACCTTTGGAATTAGGACTTCAACATATAAAATTTGGGGGGACACACTCAAACCACAGCAGTATGTATATAGATGGAGAGACAGTAGAAAAGACAAACCCAATGTTTACATTCAAACATATTGCTTATACTATTATCCTAACACATATAACTTCATATGGGGAAAAAATGGCCACCTCTCTACATTAGAATTCAGCTTTGATTTTTTTATTAAAGATTTTTTTTATTTATTTATTTTTAGAGAGAGGGGAAGGCAGAGAGAAAGAGAGGAAGAGAAACATCAATGTGTGGTTGCCTCTTGCACACCCCTTACTGGGGACGTGGCCTGTAACCCAGGCACGTGCCCCAACTGGGAATCAAACCGGCGACCCTTTGGTTCACAGGATGGCACTCAATCCACTGAGCCACATGAGCCAGGGCTTAGCTTTGATTTTGCTAAATATATTCTCAGAAATTATATGTCGTCTTAATTCTTTGAATATTAGGACTAAAATATATAACTCAATTTAACTGAAGAAAATATTAAGAATCAGAGTGAGTCTAAAAACAAGAAAAAAATCATTTCTTCTAGCCGGATACATGAGTATACAGGCTACAAAGAAAGCTGACTTTAGATTCAGATTACTGAAACTTTCAAAAGTGTAATTTATGATAGTGAGAAAGAATGCTGCTTTTCTCTTCAACTATGAGAATATCAAGTTGCCCCTAAAAATAAAAATCCCATATGCATAAATTATCCCCTTACGAGGGTATATAACTAACATTGCTTGAAAACTATTTTAGTCTTTTAGACTGCCGAGTAAAACAGTGAGAGAACAATCAGTCAGTCTCAATCAATAAATAAGGAAAACAATATAAGATGTTTAGAAAACTGTAATTCCCCTGCCTTGCTTCTGGCCCTTATCATGGTGATCCCACATGATTTTTTAAAGGCAAAAGATGGCAGGAATGCAGACTGGTACAGCCACTGTGGAAAGCAGTCTGCAGTCACCTCAAAAAATTAAAAATGGAACTCCCTTATGACCTAGCGAATCCACTTCTGGGGAATTTATCCAAAGAAACCCAAAACACTAATTCAAAAGAATATACGTGCACCCCTGTGTTCATTGCAGTGTTATTTACAATAGCCAAGATTTGGAAGCAGCCCAAGTGCCCATCAGTAATGAGTGGATAAAACAGCTGTGGTACATTTACACAATGGAATACTACTCAGCTGTAAAAACAAAGAAAATTTTACCCTTTGAGACAGCATGGATGGACCTGGAGAACATTATGCTAAGTGAAATATGCCAGTCAGAGAAAGACAAATACCGTATGATTTCACTCATCTGTGGAATATAATGAACAAGCTGAACTAACAAGCCAAATAGTGACAGGCTCATAGATAGAGAGCAGGGTGACAGCCTGGGGTGAGCAGTCGGGGGAGGGGGTGTTGGGGAGTGGAAGGACTGAACAAAAAGAAAAAGAACTCATGGACACGGACATGACCGTGGTGATTGCAGGGGGGGCTGGAGGGGGCGGAGGTGGAAGAGGATATAAGGGTGATGGATGGTAATGGAAAAAAATATAATACAAATAAACTGTTAAAAAATAATAATAATAAAATTAAAAAATAAATATCCCCCTACCTTGTAAGATGGCAAGAAACACAAAACGCCGCAGCTCACAGTCTGGCACACAGACAACACTAGTGCTCCCACCTCATCCTGGAACTCAAACGTTTCTGTGTGCTGGAAGGTAGCACAGAGATTCCGACCCTTGGGGCCTGACCCAATGGTGCCAACCCAAACCTAGAATATAAATATATCAGTATTAAAGTTATGCCTAGACTAGGCAGGCAAAAGAGCATTTAGTTGGGAGCTTTAATTACCTACATGTCAAAAGAAGATCAAGCAACAAGTTTAGAGGCACTTTATTTATAAATAGTTGGAGTTTTTTCTATTACTTTTATATAATTATATAGAGATTTCATTTATAGAAGTTTTACTTTTAGGCAGATCATTGAATTCTCCTAGGATGAAAGCAAAAAGGGTTTCACTTATCTATTCCCTAAACAGTTTTGCACAATTAAACATGTAACAGAATTTTGTTGGGTGACGTGGACAAATGAAGTGGATAAATTAGAAAGAGTTCCAAAACATTAGAGGTGAGGGCTGGATGAACTCATACAGGCAAGTTTCTAAGACTCGGCTAGGAAAGAAACTACTCTTTCACAAATTCACGGATGCTCAGTGACCTATAGTCATAAAACATCAAGCCCACCAAATTTTACCGTTCTATGCAATTCCTTTAACTCATACAGTTCTAATCTCAGTGTAGTTCGTTTGATCCAGAGAAAGAACAAACTTTACTAGTAATCTACAGGCAATACAAAAACTTCAGATTGCTGAAAATTGTAATAGTACTGTATTTTGAAATGATGTATGAGACTTCTGGCCAAGATGGAGGTGCAGGTAGATAAGCTTTGCTTCCTTGAACAACCAAAAGAAGGACAACAAATTTAAAAACAAAAAAAAATCAGAACTGCCAGAAAATCAAACTGTATGAAAGTCTAACACCAAGGAGGTAGAGAAGAAACATTCATACAGACCGGTAGGAGGGGCAGAGACCAGCAGCCAGGCAAAGAGGACAAGAGGCAAGGCAGCGCCTGGAGGACCAGGCAGTCCCACGTTTGTGTGCAGATAAGCAAGGAGGAAAAATGGGGGAGTAAGACAGACCACACAACCCAGGGTTCCAGTGAGGGAAACTAAAGCCTCAAAACCTCTGGCTATAAAAATATGTGGGGGTTGTTGTGGTAGCAGAAATTCCCAGCCTCACAGGAGAATTTGCTGGAGAGACCCACAGGGTCCTAGAACATAGACAAACCCACCCACCCAGGAATCAGCACCAGAAGGGCCCAATTTGCTTACGGGTAGCAGGGGAAGTGACTGAAAAGTAGGCCAAGAGCTGAGCAAGGGGCATTGTTCCCTCTCTGACCCCTCCCCCACACACAGTACCACAACTCAGTGACTTGGGTTGCCCCACCCTGGTAAATACTTAAGGCTCCACCCCTTACAATGTAACAGGTATACTGACACAAAGAAATACGGTCCAAGTGAAAAAAGATCAAAACTCCAGAAAAAGAACTAAGTGACGAGGAGATATCCAACCTATCAGATACGAAGTTCAAAACACTAGTATTCAGGATGTTCACAGAAACAATTGAGTACAGAAGCAAAATATAGGAAGAAATGAAGGCTATGAAAATTGAAATAAAGAAAAATATACAGGGAAACAGCAGTGAAGGGAAGGAAACTGGGACTCGAATGATTTGGAGCAGAAGGAAGAAAGAAACATTCAAACAGAACAGAATAAAACATGAATTCAAAAAAATAAGAAGTAGCTTAGGAACCTCTGGGACAACTTTAAATGTCCCAACATATGAATCATAGGGGTGCCAGAAGGAGAAGAGGAAGAGCAAGAAATTGAAAACTTATTTGAAAAAATAATGAAAGAAAACTTCCCCAATCTGGCAAAGGAAACAGTCTTCCAGGAAGTCCAGGACTTCAGAGAGTCCCCCAAAAATTGGACCCCAGGAGGAACACATCAAGACACATCATAATTAAATTACCCAAAATTAAAGATAAGGAGAGAATCTTAAAAGCAGCAAGAGAAAAGAACACAGTTACCTGCAAAGGAGTTCCCATAAGATTATCAGCTGATTTCTCAAAAGAAACCTTACAGGCAAGAAGGGGCTGGAAAGAAGTATTTGAAGTCATGAAAGGCAAGGACCTATATCCAAGATTACTCTATCCAGCAAAGCTTTCATTTAGAATGGAAGGGCAGATAAAGTGCTTCCCAGATAAGGTCAAGTTAAAGGAGTTCATCATCACCAAGCCCTTATTATAATGAGATGTTAAAGAGACTTAATCTAAGAAAAAGATGATCAAAAATATGAACAGTAAAATGACAACAAACTCACAACTATCAATAACTGAACCTAAAAAACAAAAACAAACTAAGCAATCAACTAGAACAGGAACAGAATCACAGAAATGGAGATCACATGGAAGGGAGAGGTGCGGGAAGAATGGGGGAAAAGGTACAGGGAATAAGAAGCATAAATGGTAGGTAGAAAATAGACAGGGGGAGGTTAAGAATAGTATGGGAAATGAAGAAGCCAAAGAATTTCTATGTACAGCCCATGGACATGAACTAATGGTGGGGGGGAAATGCTGGTGGGAGGGAGTGCAGAGCCGAGGGGGATAAAGGGAAGAAAAAAATGGGACAACTGTAATAACAATCAATAAAATATGCTACAAAAAAACAAAAACAAATGAAATGTATGAGATTAAAGTACATTTTGCAAGATGACATCTAATGAATTCCATATTAACTACTACTTAAATGATCAACTAGTAATGTGAAAAACTGATACTATGTTTCCTGATATAATACAATGAAAAGTAACGATATAACCTATATAGTATTCTTACCAAACTGTTTAACCTGAATCTTACCATGAGGAAACAGTGAGACAAATCCAGATTATAAGCCATTCCTCAAGACACCTGGTGACTTGAATTCTTTACAAAATTTCAGAAAGACCAGAAAAAAGGGCAAGAAAACTGTTTTAAAGACTAAAGGGACACAAAAACCAAATGTAATATATAATACTTATTTGGACCCTGGATTAAGAATAAGAAAAGTAAATAGGTTAAAAGGCATTTTGAGAGTAACTGGAGAAATGTAAATATTGACTCTATTGTACCAACATTAAGTTTCTTGGGCACGGTCACGGTACTGTGGTTATGTAAGATTGTGCACTTGTTCTTAGGAGAGACATGCTAAACTAATTAAAGGCAAGGTGTTGTGATATTTCCACATTACTTTTTAACAGTTTACCAAAAAATGTGCCATTATATGTATTATACACATATGAAATATATATTGCACACATATGTAATTTTTAACATTTTGCATTATTCCTCTTCTCTCTCTCTCATACACACACATGCACACTGTTAACAACTGATGAATCTAGGTGAAGAGTATAAGATGTTCACTATATGAATAGTTTTCTACTTTTCTAAAGTTTGTAATTTTTAAAATAAAAATCTGGGGCAATCAAATGAACGAACAGATAGGCTCATATACGATGTGTTTATTAGTAACCTCCTATATTTATTTGAGCTTTTAAAGAGAGCAGCTTTAAAATGTGGAACATACATTTTTCCTTCACTACAGTTTATAGCAATGTTTGTAAACAGGAGTACTCTGGCATTTTGGAAAGCACAATTCTTAGTTACATAGGAGCTTATTCAGGCTCTCAACTACTAAATGCCAATAGAACCCCCCAAGTAACTGTGAGAAACAAAAATGTCCCCACAAATATACCGTGGTTGAAAACTACATCTTCATAAAGTATTAGAATAGTGTTAGGCACGGAGGTGGTGTTAAACATGTAGCTAATTGCTTTAAATAACTTCTTAAAAAAAACAAACAGAAGACAGATCAACAAGTGATAATTAAAGCATTCCTAGGAAAACTAAAATAACATTTATATGGTATTGTTATAAAAATCAAAATCTTAAGTCCCAGGACTCATAAGAGTACTTCCAATTCATTTCAGATACCAAACATGTGCCGAACAACTGCTAACTAATGCCAGATATGCATCTAGGTGCTGTGGAAGAATGTGGACACAAAGAGAAGCAAAAGGAGACACTGTAGTCTAGTGGAAAAGAGAAACACATGAACAAGTCATTAAACAATAGGAACCATAATAAAGAAGTTGAATTTTGTTTTGTTTTTAATTTTCACTTAAACACAGTAAAACATTTAAATTAGGAAATTGTAATGCAGTCTTTGCACCCAAAGTGTATTTTTCACTCACTGGGTTGAAGGAATGCATTTATTAGTATTTCCTTTTTGTTGACACTATCAAGACAGATTTCCTTTTACTCTAAAACTGAAATGTTGAATTTCCTATCAGGATCTGTTTGCTAGTACTTAGGTACTTTCCAATTTGTTTATGTAGAATTACACTGAGGTCAAAAAAAGACTGAAAGCCTTCAGAAAAAATCCTAACCTGTGAATTCTTAATGACATGATTAGCTTCCAGTTGGATAGTAAATGTAACACCAAGTTCTGATGAAAAGGATTTCATTGGTGATAATGTCCCAGATGTCAAAACAATCGTCCACACTTTGCCATTAATATCCGAAAAGGCCTAGAAGGAAACAACATTTGATATATAAAATCATCTTTAGAGAAGTCGAACATGTTTATTTAATTGTTTGCATTGAGTTAGAAGACAGAATTTTCATACGTAACCATCAGCTTACCACAGCTGGATTTAAGCACCAAAAGTTGAGCACATGAACTGCAGTTTTCTGTCGTGAACGTTTCTTGTTTTTTGGTGCAGCAAACAACCCATTTTTATCTGAAGTATCAGTCTGACTTATCCAAGTGTAAGTCTGTTGAATAGCAACTTTATAATCATCTGCAAACCTAAACGAACGTAAAATAGTGATTAAATGGCACACCTTTATAAAACATAAAATGCCCCAGCTACATACAACATAAAAACTGATACTATGAAAACTATACTGAGAGCCCTGCTATCTTCCCACTCAAAGGCAACATTTTCCCCACCACTCAACCCCTATTAATTAAATTCAGTAATTCTGACAGAAAATAAGCCATTGTCTTAGAAGCAACCCCTCTTACAGAGACTAGGTATCACCCAATGACCCGCCGTCCACCACTGCCCCTCCCATCGGTCAAACACCGCACACATTGTGGCGGAACCAGAATTCAAACCCAAGTCCCCCAACTCCTAGTCGAGATCCCTGCACTCTGTGTAACATCATCAGTTACAAAATAGATGATAGGATTATTGTTAAAGAAACTAAAAAGTGGTCTATACATTTGTATTACATTAGAAAACAGAAGGACAATTTTTACTGAAAGTTTAAAAAGTTTAGAAAACAAATTATAAAAATTTTAAATTATTTTAAAACGTGGGTCTTAGTCTTCATCTATTTTTTAAGTATACTTTATTGATTATGCTATTACAGTTGTCCCACTCTTTTTCTCCCCTATATCCTCCCTCCACCCTAGCCACCCCACCCTCCAACATACCCACACCTTAGTTCATGTCCATGGGTTGTACATATAAGCTCTTTGGCTTCTCCATTTCTTATACTATTCTTAACCTAACCCTGTTCTATTCTGTGCCTATTTCGCTTCTTATTTCCTGTACATTCCCTCCCCCCCATTCTCCCTCTTCCCCTGCCCACTGATAACCCTCCATGTGATCTCTATTTCTGTGATTCTGTTCCTGTTCTAGTTGCCTGGTTAGTTTTTGTGTTTCTTTTTTAAGTTCAGTTGTTGATAGTTGTGAGTTTGTTGTCATTTTACTGTTCATAGTTTTTGATCTTCTATTTCTTTTTTTAAAATTTTATTGTTGTTCAAGTACAGTTGTCTGCATTTCCCCCCACCGCCCCCACCCCAGACAACCCGCCTCCCCCCCGATTCCACTTCCCCTGGTTATGTCCATGCGCATCTACTTAATGCTCCTGAAATGTGCACTTAAAAACGGTTAGAATGATAAATTTATGTTACATACATATCACCACAATTAAAAAAAGCAAAAATACTGGACCCAGGCAGCACTATAACTTAAGAAAGGATAGTGTGGGGGAAGGTGACTGCTTTTCATCTTCTATAATTCACTAAATAGAGGCTTCATGCAATAAGAAAAAGACTTTCTAACACTGGAAGAAACATATGTAAACTATATTTAAGAAAAAACAAATGCTTAAGTTTAGTCCTAGAGGACTATAAATTTAATGTGTCGTAGTATATTTACTGATTTCAATATTCATTTCCATTCATAAAGACTAATTTCAATTCGTCTGCATCTGTGCCAATGAGAGTAATATTTATATGACTTGTTCATGATTATCCTGTATACTCATACAAAGAGTGCATTAAACACTTGCTAACACTCAATACAGCTAATATTTTTAAGAGAAAATATACAGATCAGATATCTTCATTTACCTGCTATTTTGCCTAAAAAGATAGTCAAGTACCATAAAAAGTCCTTTGAGCATTATTTGAGTTGAAGCACTAATAATAGGCACTTCTATGGCCTCTTCTTTACCATGAATTGATACGACTTTTTCTTCTTTTTGAAGAACAGCAGATAAATGTCCCTATAAGAAATTATAATATTAAATATACTGGGGGGAGGGGTGAAGGAGTAAAACAAACTTTTCAAAATTATAATGAAACCCAAATAAAATATACATTGAAATTATAGGCAAACATTATTAATACACAAGTGCTAACAATATGCTTTAGATTCCCACATGGTCCCAAATTCTCTTCAAAGAACTTTAATAAAATTATACATTTACTTCTCAAGACAATTAGGGTATTATTTAGTGCCCTTCAAAAGTAATGACCTACATAAAAATGTACTTACCAAATGGTTTCTCCAAGGAACTTAAAAGAGTTGATATGCCACCTAGATAACGGAATTATTTCCAGAGTACTCTGATGCTTAGAAAAATATGACTACTTACATTATAAGAAAAATTAAAAGAATGACTCAAACCTAATTCTAAAATTCAAATGGCAGAGTAAGGCCAAGAATAGCCAAGATGATTCCAAAGGAAAAGAACAAAGTAAGAATATATGCCCTCGCAGATATTAGCATTTTTCTAACAGTATTAACAAATATGACAGTTTAGATAAACGGATTTATAGGATAGAGTCCAGAAATAAATTCACACATGAATGAAAATTACATATGTGACAGAAACGGTATTACAAACAGAGGGAAATGACAGACTATTTAGTAAAAAATGGTGAGAAAATTCATTATCCGTACAGGAAATAAAATGGATTCCTTACCTCACAAGATAAACAAAGCTGAATCACAGACTGATTGAAAACCTTTGTAAAAAATATTTTAACACTTTCAGAAGAAAATGTAGCACAGGATAAGGAAAGATTGCTAAAACTCAACTCAATCATGACAATTCATTTAAAAAACACTGATAATTGTGAACGCACTAAAATTAAAAAATCTTTTGAAAAACAGACCATAAACAAACCATAGACACAAGAATATACACATCCATTGCAATAGCAACAAAGAATTAGTATTTAGAATATATAGAAGAAATAATCAGTGCCATATACAAAGATATATTTTAAAGGATGTTCAAATCAGAATTGTTTCTTGTTCTGGGACAACTGGAAACAACCTGTATTGCACATGCTAGATTAATCAAATAGTTTAGACTAGGTGCACTGACAAAAATGCTACACTGAAACTAAACATGGAAAAGAATCTTTTTCTTAGGAAAGTACTCATATTGTTAGTGAGAAGAGGCTACAAGTAAAAATGTATCATATCGGAAATATATTTATGCTAAGCTAACATATGCACAGAAGAAAGCATAGGTGGACATAAATCCAAAATAATAATCATCTTTAAGCTGAGTATTTTTTTCTTTTGTACCTTTCTGTTATTTTCCAAATTTTTTTCTTTGACATATATTTGTACATTTTTAATTCAAGAATAATATATAGAGTGCCCTAATTTTGTATGCACAGTCCATTAAAGACACATACACACACCCAGGTAACTAACACTCATTCAGGATACAAAACATTCCTTGAATCCCAAATGGTTCCCCTTCACTCCTTCTCAGTCCAAACTGCTCCTTAGCCTTCTACACAGTGGTAACCAGTATTCTGCTTTCTATCAGCATAATTATGTCCATCTGTTCTTAAATTTCATAAAAATGAAATCATACAGTTTATACACTTTATTTTATTCATTCATTCATTTATAGAAAGAGCGGAAGGGAGGGAGGACAAGAGGGAAGGAAACATGGACGTGAGAGAGAAACATCGATCGGTTGCCTCTTATACACGCCCCGACCACAGACTGAACCTGCAACCTAGGCATGTGCCCTGACCGGGCATGGAACTGGAGACCTTTTGCTTTGCACGATGATGTCCAACCAACTGAACTACACCAGTCAGGGTCAGTTTGTACTCCTTCTGTCTGGTTCCTTTTATTCAACATTATGCCTGTAAGATTCACTCATATGTTTGTGGCAGCAGTGGTTCACTTTTTAATTGCAACATAGTAGTCTACTGTATGAATATCCCACAATTAACTTATCTATTTTACTGTTGATATAAATAACCTTTAAAATGCACAACTTCTATGCAAAAAAAAAAAATCATAAAAAGATGTCACAATATTGCCCTGGCCAATGTGGCTCAGTGGTTGGAGCATTATCCTGTAACCAAAGGCTTGCAGTTTGATTCCCGGTCAGGACATACACCTAGGTTGCAGGTTCATTCCTGGTCCAGGCACAGGTGCTTGTGACTCCCGTCCAGATGTGATTCCTGGTCCTGACATGGACCCCTAGTCTGGGTGTGTACAAAGGCGACCAACCAATGCTTCTCTTACATTGATGTTTCTCTCTCTCCCTTTCTCTCTCTTTCTCTAAAAAAAAGCAAATGTCCTTGAGTAAAGATTAAAAAAAATGATGTCATAATATGGAAAAATACTTATAATAATATATTGCATTTTTTAAATGTAGGGCAAAATTTTAAATATAGTTTGATTAAAATATTTTTTGAGTACTCATATGCCCCAATGCTCACAGTGATCATGTTGTCAATAGTTGTTACCTTCTTGGGTTCAAAAACTTCTTTAAATCAATAAGGAAAACTACAAAACTCTAATTTAAAAAATCAAAGAAAATCTAAATAAATGGAGAGATACTCCATGTTCATGGATTAAAAAATTCAGTATTATTCAGATGTCAGTTCTCCCCAATCAAAATCCAAGCAAGTCATTTTGTGGATGATGACAAACTGATCAAAGTTTATACAGAAAGACAAAAGACCCAGAAGAGCGAACACAATTATTGAAGAACAAAGTCAGGGAGCTGACACCACCCAACTTCAAGACTTACTATAAAGTAGAGTAATTAAGACAGGGTGGTGTTGGTGAAGGAACAGACAGAAAGATCTGTTCCTTGTTTCCAGGCTCCATAGGGAAAGAACAGGGAGCCCAGAAACATATCCGCATAAATAATGTCAACTGATCTTCAATAAAGGAGCAAAGGCAATAAAATAGATCAAAATTAGTCTTTTCCACAAATGGTGCTGGAAGAACTGGACACCCGTATGTAAAGAAATGAATCTAGACACAGACCTTACACCCCTCACAAAAATTAACTCAAAATGGATCACAGACTTAAATATAAAATACAAAACTATAAAACTTCTAGAAGAAAAGATAGAAGGAAATCTGGGTGACTTAAGGTTTGGTGATGAGTTTTTAGATGCAACACCAAAACCATGATCCAAAGAGAAAAAACTGGTAAGCTGAACTTTATGAAAACAAAAAACTTATGCTCCATGAAAGATGTTGTTAATAAAAGACAAGCCACAGGCTGGGAGAATGTATTTGCAACACACATGTGAAGAAGGACTTAAATACAAAATATACAAAGTACTCTTAAAACTTAGCAAGAAAACAACTCAATTGAAAGGTAGGCAAAAGATCTGAAAGGAACAACAGGAACTCGCATTCACTGCGGATGGGAATGTAAAATGGTACAACCACTTTGGAAGACAGTAGCAGTTTCTTGCGAAGCTAAACTCAGTCTTGCTGTATCACCCAGCAAACATGCTCCTGTTTTCCCCAATGAGAAGTAAGCATGTCCACAAAAAAAAATGTACAAAAATGTTTACAGTAGGTTTATTCATAACTGCCAAAACTTGGAAACCACTAATATGTCCTTTGGTAGTAGAATGGATAAACAACTGCGGTATATACATACAATGAGTATTGTTCAGCAAGAAAAAGAAACAAGCTATCAAGCCATGAACCACATGGAGGAACCTTAAATGCACACCGTTCAGTGAAAGAAGCCAGTCTGTAAAGATCACATACTGTATGATTCCAAATACATGACATTCTGGAAAAGGTAAAACACAAAGTCAGTATAAAAAAAAAAAAATCGGAGGTTGCCAGGGGGGGTTCAGCGAGGGAAATGCGATGTAGTGAAGGAATGAGTAAGTGCAGCACAAACGATTTCGAACGCAGTGAAACAATTCTGTATGATACTGTACTGGTAGATTCATGACTATGGTTTTTTATCAAAACTCACAGAACTGTACAACACAAAAGTGTAATCTATAGACTTTAGTTAATAATAACATAACAGTACTGGTTCAGTTGTATCAATACACTTGTTACAATGAGAAATAATAACATCTGTGCTGGGGGGCTGGGGCTTGGGGAGGGCTGGTATATGAGTAATGTCCTTTCTGCTAAATTTTTCTGTAAACCTACAACAACCACTCTAAAATGTAAAGTCTTTTAATTTAAATAAATAAATAATTAAGAACAAAAATGAAAAGAAAAATATCCTTTTTTGGGGGGAAAAAAAGCCTCTCTGAGAATACTTGTCACGAAGCTTCTTTCAGAAAAATGTACAGGAGTACACAGTCCTGAAACTTTACACACAATTTCACAATGTTCACGCATCCCATAGCCCACTCAGGATCTCCGTTCACCCAGGTTTACAACCTCTAAGTTAAGGAGAACAAAATATACATTTATCCTTTTTTCCCCAAACTTTTAACTTCTACAATTCAAAAAATAAACTTACAACCTAAAAATAGATTGTAAGTTTACAACCTTCTTTTATCTTTAAATAAACAATTAATTCCTTTAAGCCTTATTTCCTTCAAACTAAATAATGCTACTTTTTCATCCATAATTTATGCCATCACACATAAGATTATAAAAATTTTAAAACAATTAAATTGCTACATTTTTTTTTACCCTAGATAAACTTATTCACTAAATGTATTTCCACAGGTGGAAAAAAAAAATCTTACCTGCAAAATGGGAAAAGTAGCAGTGGTGATACCCATTTTATGTAAATCTAAGAGCATTTCACTGCCGCTCCATATTTTACAGGAGGATTCATAATCCCGTTCCACAAGATGTCCAGAGTTTGCTTCCAACCAACTGGAATGAAATAAAACAATTCCCTCAACCAGTATTGTCCTGTGAGCACCGTTTTCATAGAACAGAGAATTGAGATACATTAAATCTGTATTCCTTGATGCTCTTAGGACACAAAAGTGGAGTAAGACATATTTTTAAAAGCATGCATATCTCGATTTACAAAAAAACCCCCATTTAAATAGCTAAAAAGCAAGTTTTTATTCAGAAAAGAAAAACATGCATGTCATTTCCCAACTGTGTTTTGTGGATTCACACTGCTTTACTTGACTGTCTCTCCAAAAAAGAGTCATGTCTTAGGGCTCATCCCTAGTGCTAAAAGGAAATACAAAACAACTTAATACAAATTAAATTTACATATTAACACAAAACAGAGAATTACTAGAAAATATATATATTCATTAATATATACACATGTACATTCAATAAGGGCTTAATTGTCTATTATTATGCCAGACACTATACTAGGTCATAGAAATACAGCAGTAAATAAAATAGACAAGGCCCTATTCTCATGGAAATTACATTCTACTAAAGGGAGAAAGAAATAAATTCAGAAACAAATATATAACCAAGAAAATATCAGGTAGTAATAAGAGGTATATTAGGTTAGTGTAATATAATTGCTACTTTAATTTGAATATCAAGAAAGCTCTACCTAAGGTGACATTTATTTTAACAGTTGAAGGCAAAATATACCCAGTCATGGGAGGGCCAGAAAAAATCATGCAAAGATCCTGAGGTGGTTAATAAATTATCCTCATTGAAGGACCCGGGAGAAAGCCAATGCAGCTGCGACACAACAGGCAAAAAGGAATAAAGGTATAAACAATGTTAGAGCGATAAGCAAAAATCAGATCATATTAGGCCAGGATAAGAAATCTGAATTCTATTCAAAGTACAATGGGAAGGTTTTAAATGGAGGATTGTAAATAAGAGAGAGACCAACTATTTTAGGTGTTTAAAAGATGATTCCAGCTTCAAAGTCCAAATGGGCTATAGGAGAAAGGCAAGAGTGAAAGCAGAGACCTGTTAGGAGGCTGTTACAGTGTTCTAGCTGAGCGATGATTGTGGGGCGGTAGATACGAAACTGAAGGATTTCAGATATATTGTGCAGGTGGCATTTACAAAACTTACTGACAAACTGAATGAAGGGGGCAGTAATCAAGAATAGTACTTAAATTTTTGATTTAGGAACTGGTTAGTACCGTTTGCTTAGACAAGACAGGAAGAGTAGGTAGGGGAAGGGAGTAAGTTTTGTTTTGGAAAGCTGAAATTTGATAACCAAACGAAGATATAAAGCATAGTTGGATATATGAAAATAGCATTCCAGGGAGAGGCTGGGGCTCGCTAAGGCTCAGGCCTCAGCAGTACCGCTACAGTATACGTGATTCAGGGAAGTGCGGAGCTAGGAATGAAATGACGTCCTAGGACAAGTCCTGAGGCATGTCAACATTTAGAGAGCAAACAAAATAAGAACAATCAAACATACGAGACAGAATAAGTTCTGAGGAGGAGGGAACCCAGAAGATGTCATAGAAGCTGTCCAAAAAAAACATTCCTGTATGTCTCCTCTACTCTTACTGCTTCCTTTCTGACACCTCTGGTCACTAAATGTGGGGTTTTTCTCTTCACACGTGTTTCTATCTATCGTGTTTCTCAAGCAATTCGAGACACGAGCTGGGTGTCTCATACAGGCATGTGTCACTTAGTGACAGGGATACATTCTGAGAAATGTGTCCATAGGTAATTTTGTCTTTGTGCAGAAGGAAACTTCCAGAGGCGAGGGGTATGTTTATGGCATAGATTGTGGTGATAGTTTCACGGACATATACGTATCTACAAACTCATCAAGGTGTATACATTGAATATTTACAGCACTGTGTAAGTCAATTATACCAAAATAAAATGGTTTAAAAAACATAAAATGTATTTTTATGTTTAAAATGGGGAACACAAAAAAATGTATATATAGTGTGCCATCACTGGGATAAAAAAGAAGGGACAAGAGCAAGCATCCACCTTGACTCATACACACATGCGTAAACACGCACTGAATGATAAGCTTGCACAGGAGGACAAGAACTACGCGTATGGAGGATGGGGTGAGAAGGTTCTTACAATACAAATCTGCGAATATCTTTTCTGTTCAAACAGGTGACTGCATAACTTCCAAATTTTTTAAAAGTATACTGTAAAGGGAACAAAAAATGCTGCGGTATATGAAATGGGATTTAGAGTCGGGGAGGGTTTTTTCTAAGAAACAGATATAAAACCTAATGTCTAATGAAAGAGAAATTATTCAATGTAAATTTTATTTTATCATTAATTTTTATGGACTGTAAATTTTAATAAAATTCCTACTAAATATGATTTTACAGTATTAAAATCTTGATTAATTGAAACTCGTTAAACCAAAATCCCACTCAAAGTGGAGGATAAAGTGATTAATTAAAGCCATGATCCAGAATTTTTAAATATTAAATGAAACCATCAGTTTATGTTCAGCCCAGAGCCTTACACATAGCCTAGGGGGCTGTTAAAGTGTCTATCCTGTTAAATTAGGAGTAAGATTCACAATGATCCATTTTAAAGGTTGATTCTGTCCATTATATTCTTTTGAATAAGGCAAGTGTTTGGACTAGCCTACTTTTCAAAGTTTAACTGGCAAGGAACAGTCCATGTCCAAAGTGCCTGGTCAGTTCACTGACTGCAAATACTCTGGCATAATAAAACACGTTTCTAATACAAAGGCAGCACAAACGGCACTGACAGACCAAGGTCCTTACTTAATGAGGCTGCAGCACACAGCTTGTAGGGGCGCGTGGTCTTTCTTCCTTATGTTACTGTTGACCATACTATCTAGTTCGTCTCGGGCAAACCGCAGCTGAACTTCCGTTATGCTGTAACTCGCTGACTCCCGGGCACAGTCTTCAATGTTATGAGCTTCATCTAAAATGACAATCTGTTCCTTCAGTTTGATATCCATCTATAAGATTAAAGAATTTTCCTGTAAAACTTTCAGAAAAAAAGGATTTAACAGCACTAGGCATGATATTTCATTTCAAAAAAATCACACTACACGCCAATATTGCAAGTGCAACTACATAAGCTACTGATTCTAGGTCTTAAAACTTCTAAAGTACTGAAGCCAACCAAATATCAGCTCAACATTATAGAGTTTGCCACGTTTCATTCTCAAAATACTTTGCAAACTTATTACAACCAAAATAATGTGTTAAGTGAAAAGAGATCAAAGTATAGCTGGCTACACAAAAGGTATACAAATCCCACTACGAAGGAAGCTCAGACATCATTTAAAAAGCAGAGTAAAAAAACCTTTAAAACTAAAGTAACAATACAAAATTCAGAAGACTCTCAAAATATTATTGTAATACGATATATATCTTTTGTTTAGTCTGTCCTGCAACCATTGATTTTGACAACTGCTCTTCCCCAACCCCCATGTGATGTTGGCAGGACTGTTAATCTATTCATCAAGGACATCTCCACTCTTACAACACGGGCAGACTCAGAGACCAGGAGTGTCAATTAAATCGAGTATTCCATCCCTCCACGGTCACAGCAACTGGTTCAAGAATGGATATGAGATCCAAACTAGGACAATGAGGGTACTCTGGAGTGACTAATATAAGATCGAGCACTTTTTTCCAGGTTAGCTAGCTACCTATCCTAATCTTTGTTCCCATTGGAAAGATCTTGCCTTGGGCATAAAGCCATCACAACCCTGAGTTAGTAGTTTTTCTTAAGCTCTACTGAAGCTGAGTCTGTGTCAATTGGGAGAGTCTTGACTTAAGAAATGTCGCAAAGCAACTGTCAATGAGTTACTCTGAGGAAATAATACTACATGGAGGATTGAAGATGACCAAGGAAGAACCACAGAAGAGCTGGAAATACACCAGGGTTTAAAGAGGAATAGGATTTGGATTTGGATAGACAAAGAGAAAGGAGGGCATTTCAACACAAATGCCATCAAAATCAGAGATACAGGAAAGAACAAGGAACTCTCAGGGAACTCTGTGTGAGGTAATGTGTGAGCGGGTTCCAGGAGGGAGTTTGCAACAGAGAAGCCTGAAAGGGTAGATTCAGGTCAGACTAGTGAGCAACTTGAAGTAAGATTAAGAAATATAGACTTTCCCCCATGAGCCAAGGGCAGTAACAGATTTTTATGGAGAGGAAAGATTAATAAAAGTAATATTAGGAGACTGATCTGTCATTGATCTGCAGTCACTCAAGAAAGAGACCGAGCCAAGAGATAACCGATTAAGAGGTAGGATAGTAGGGATAGTAAACAATGTCTATTAATTTCAAACTTAAGAAGATAGCTAATGAAAGTTTTGCAGTCAGATCTAAAGAGAGAAATAACAATTAAATATACCAAGTTATTCACTTTTTTTGGTCTTATACTGTAACAACTAGATGTTTCTAAGAAAAACCAGGAAAATAAACACAAATGCTTTATACAAATTTTACTTCTCAAAAAGCTCAGAAAGCATAATTTGCAGTCTGCATATTCTCCCAAAATAAGGTCTTCAAAACAGATTCTTCAGATAAACGTTTTAAAATAATTCTTTCTGCCCTGGCTGGTGTGGCTCATTGGGTTGAGTGGCCAGCCTGCGAACTAAAAGGTCACCCGTTCGATTCCCAGTCAGGGCACATGTCTGGGTTTCAGGCCAGGTCCCCAGTAGGGGGTGTGTGAGAGGCAACCACACATTGATATTTCTCTCTTTCTCCCTCCCTTCCCCTCTCTCTAAAAATAATAAAATCTCTAAGAAAATAAAATAATTCTTTCTGACTATTCATAAATGGAAAGAGTGACAGCTATAAATGGGTCTCAGCTGGGGGCCATTTTGCCTCCCCAGGTATATTTGGCAGTCTAGAGACATTTTTGATTGTTACAACGTGAAGGTACTGGTGGCATCCAGTGGCTTAGGATGCTGTTACTACAAATGCACAAGACAACCCATCACAACAAAGAATTATCCAGCCCAAAATGTCATCACTATCAAGGTTATGAAAAACCCTCCTATAATCCTACTTCAGTACTAGGTCCTTAAAAGTACAATAGTTATTACTTTGGGAATTACAGTGACAGGGTCTAAAATTCAGTTTTTATTATACCTTAAAATGTTTTCAGTATTCTAATCTGTTTATACACCTGCATAAATGAACTATAAAACAAAAAATAAAGTAAAAGACATTAAAGCATCTAAAAGCTTTTACATTCACCCTTATATCCCAATAAGTAGGAAAAAGTTCTAATTTTTACATGTGTACTCACACTTTCCCTTATTTGTGCATCTAGAAGATAGTTGTAGGGACAAAATATTATATTAGCGTCTTCTATTAGTTCTCGTGCTGTGTAATATGGACACGCCTTTAGTTTTTTGCCCAAGCTGACGAGTTCTTCTATATCCCAGGCCTTGCACATCCCTTGGAGGGTCTGGAATGTCTGTTGACCGGTAATTTTATGAACACCATGATAAAAATAGCAGGATTTTCCCTAAAAACAAATATGCATAACTGAAATGTAAATCCATACGGGAAAAGAACAAATAAAACAAGTTTATCTCCGAATTTTAGGAATATTATCGCCAGAAAGCAAAGATTTTATAGAGGAGACAAATGATACCCTATCTACAATCCCAACATTTTAAAAGACACTATATCACTTGACTCAATAGAGTGCCAGATTAGTAGAGCTCCAGATGCCCCAAATTAATTCAAGAAATACATTTTTAAGATTATGTTTGTTATGGCTTTGTTCTGATTAAAGTGATATTAGGCAAAAATATCTCTGTAAGGATACACAAGAGCAATGGTATCACTAATTGCTTTCGAAGACAAGATTCCTAGTGACTTAGGGACAGGAGTGGGAGAAATTTTTCTCAACAGACACGTTTGTACCTTTCAAGTTGAGACATGAGACAGTATTACTTAATCAAAACTAAATATGTAAAAAGAAAGAAGGAAAGAAGAGAGGGAGAGGAGAAATGAAGGAGCTAGAGAGGAAGGTATGTCCCAAGGGAAAAAATAAAGGGTGTTCACTCCAAATATTTGGAAAATACATACGAGTATCAAGGGAAAAAAACCTATATTATGATTCCATCACACAAAAAATGTATTATTAACATTTTGATATGAGTCATTTCATGTATCTTCTACATGTATGTAGTATGTATGTACTGATGTCTTTACAATGTAACCTAGTATTAAAATAATGAGAATGAAAAAAATTCTCCCCAGGCATTGAGGATTACTAATAATCCAGCCACAATAATCACTTCTCACAAAACTAGGATCACTTTTTTCTCTCTGCCTATCTTAGTAAAACTCCTATAAGATATATTTTCTCATATGACTAAGTATTTTCATTGTCACCCACATCTGTACACTGAATTGACGTGCCGCAGTTGATGAACCCGTTTCATTATTATTGAGCATTTAAGGCTGTTACTAATTTTTGCTTTATAAATAATGCTGCAATGAGCATTTGTGTGCCCATTTCTAAATATTTTCTTAGTATACATTTAGTATGGGGGCAGGTGCCTCCAGAGTCTGTGATTAAAAACTGTTAAACTTCATCTTAACAAAAACAGATATTCTTCTATATCTAAAATAATTTTTCTAGAACTCTTTCTGGGGCTAGTTGATTTTTTTCTTAACTGAAACAAAATTAACTTTTAAGAGAATAAATCCATTGCTTTTCCAGTACAAGAGAACTTTAGAGAAAGAAACAGTGAACAAAAACATATGTGCCTTTGGATCAAGCCAAAAAATCAGAAAGTTTACACTTCAAGGGCACTTAGAATGACACTCCTGTGCAGGCTGATAGCAAAACCAGAAAAGCTCATCGCTTTAGCAGTGTAACACAACCCTGAGGGGAGCCTGTCAATTGAAGTGTTATCACACTTTAAACTCTTTTCCACTCAAACTGTCAAGTTATCTATTTATCATTCGCTTTGGTAATTCAGGCACGGTAAACACAGACACCTACAGTGACTGTGTAATTGGCCCTCATTACAATACCAAATTACCTTGAGGGCTGGGAACAAGAAAAAGAATGTTCATGTATGCCTACGAGCTAAGCGTTCTGAGGCAGAATTAGGTCAAAACAAACAACTGCAAGCAGGCATCTTCCATTATGTATATTGCTAATATTCAAAAACAAAAGACTTGTTTACCTTAAAACAGAAAGTAAATGCCAATGAAAAATTATGACTGTGCAAGTCTCTGAGATTACTTTTTATTTGTACATGATTCACATTCGGGACAGTAAAGATCAATCAAAAAACATAACCATAACTACAGGGTTCTAGAGGATTACATAAAATGAGACTATTTGCTTACAATGGCACAATCTTAAACTTTGTAATTGCTTTTAATAACAAGACAATGAATTGTTAGACTTTTTCCCAACAACAATACAAAGATCGTGGCAATGCCAGCAGGTCCTCTTGCATGGACCATATAGACAAAAACAAATTTCAAGAATTTGAGGAATCCAGTAGATACATTAGCCATTTATGGAAAGATGTCTACTTAAGCATAAAATTTACAGCATTTTATCACTAAGAGCCTTTTATCTCCTTTATTACATTTTTAGCATTTGACTTTTTACTATTTTCATCTCTCCTTGAAGAGAACTTCTTAAATATTTTGAAGATTTCACAGTTCCTCAGTTAGTTAAAAAGAACTTATCAGAATAAATATAGACAGAATTTCAAAAACGGTTTTGATTCATTAATTTATATTTTCTTCCTAGCTCTAAACAAGTCCCTAAGTTTTTCCACTGAATGTCCTTAGTAGTTACACTTCACAGTCACATGAATGTCTACTGAAGCATCTTTTGAATGTCCCCAAGTAAAATGAATAAATTTCCATCTAGTAAGAGAAAGCGCTGAGACAGAAAAGCATAATACAAAGTAAATCTATTTAAATTATAGAGTAGAAGGTGATATATCAATTAAATAAAACTCCAAGGGCTATGGCTCATAGCCTTTTGTGTAAAAACAACTCTGACAAAATACTAGTGAAGATAGAACAACTTTCAGAAAACATTAAAATATCATTGGTCATTTCATATGCTATCAATTTATGGTTCACCAATAATTTCTGGATGTAATTCCAGACTCAGAACTTCCATTTTAGAGTAAACTAGCTATCAAACAGGTACACAGATGACCAAACGAATACTTTGCCAAAATTATTTAAAAATTATATATCTTTAGTAAGAAAGACTCCTCTATATCCACCTAGTCCAAATTCTTGTTATTCTAGATTTCCCTGGAAAACTTCAAAACCACCAATGACATATCTTTAAAGTCAATAATTAATATAATTTTTTAGGAAGAGAAATTTGTGTTAATTAGAATGAGATGGGATAATCATCATATTTCTCATTCAATTAAAAAAAAACATTTTAAAATTTGCTCAGAGAAAGCCTGAATAAACTATCTTCCTCTGAAGTTTTTAAATATGTATACGACAGTAATGAAATCTAATTAGGTTAAATCATTTAAACACTTTTATCTCTTCCTATGACATCATCCATGTTTGACTATTTTTGGTAGAAGGACTTAAAAGAAAGTAAGAAGACATCTGGTTAAAATGGATATTAATTCCAAGAAATTACCGTTAAATACCCCCAAACTTTAGGATAAAACCCCATAATTTTAAATTTAAAGATTTTCTTGTGGTAAAATTGTCTTTCAAAAATATCAATACTAGCAATTAATTCCATTTTCATACATTATTTGATTATCACTAGAAATGTACATATAAAACAAAATGAACACCAAAATTTGAGTAACTTTCACGCTTGTAACCTTATTTTTTCTCTAAAACAAAATAACTTTACTCACATTTTTGCCATCCAGCAATTCCATGCACTTCTCATTTCTGTTGAAGTTACCTACTACTTCGGGGTGGACACAAGTGTGATCTCTGCTGGAAAGAATTGTCATTGGGACCCCTGAGTACGCTGTCCTCCGGAGCTCTCTAGTAATTTGAGCAATCTGCTTGTGTGTACGTGTCCCAAAATATATTTTTGGTACCTTGGATTTCCCCCCATGATCCTTCTTAATGGCATTTGAAGAATCTTGACTGTTTCCTTGTTTAGTAGAACAGCAGCACCTAGAACAGTGACCAGATTGCTGTTCAAAAAAACAAAGAAAGAAAGAAAAAGATAACTGATGTCTGGATACCATAAAAATGTTATCAAACCTCTCATGCAATCAGAGCCCATGAATCACAACTGTCAAATAAAGAGAAATTTCAAGATACCATCTAAAAACTGCCATTAAAGAAAAACTACAAATTCCATTTCAAACTGGTTCTCTTTCACTCTTAAAACTTATAAATGATGTATCTATATTTGCACTGGTTTCTAACATACCACTCCCACTCTCAAATTCTCAAATGTTTTAAGTACATTTAAGCTTTCTTCTTTCATAAATTATAAAAACAATAAGACAAAACTGAGGACAATTTTAATTTGTGTTTAGGCTTTAAGTGAACTTGTGATATTAGAGCATAGAGGTAATCGTTCTGTCTTTGTTCACAGCATAGTCCATTTAAATATCCTAAAATACGCCAATATTTTTTTAAGTATTTAAAATATAGCTTACAAAAGAACAGAAATATCAAGTTGAATCTAGAGTATCACTGAACAACAAGAAGCGAAAACTATTCTCTAGCAAAGGCATGAAAATGAATGCATATTATTAACATTTAATATTAAAGGCAGGTTGCTTGTGTGAAACAAGTACATCTGAAATTCAATTACCTGTCACAGAATCAAATCCATCAGTACAACTATCATTCAAGATAGGCTTTCCTGGACAATTTTACTCACAATTTAGTTTCATAACTGAAATGGTTATATAAATGTCTCCTTAAACACACTAAATGTAGAACTTCAGGAATATAGTCTATGTTCCTGATTTTGACCTGACTTTTTTTCTCTCCTGTTTCTAAACTCTCAAAAATGAAAAAAGTTTAATGCTACATATTAGAACCCATGGGTTCTGAGTAACTACTACCTAACAACCTTAATTTGAGACAGTGCAGCCTCACTTAGAGAAATACTGTGAAATGGTTAGTTTATAGACGTGGTTACTGTTGGGGAAAAAAGCAAAGTAGCACAGTAGCTTAAAAGAATTTGTACCAGAGAGTTATGGTTTAGGAGAACAAATATGCCATTTAACTGAAGCTTTTTTAAAAAAAATTATAGTCAGTAAGATTAGCCTTCATCAACAAATGCTAAGTCATAGCATGTTACACCACAATACTGGGGCTCAAGCTGTCTTTTAGCCTCAACTCAGTGGAAAAGCAAGTTCAAATTACTCCCAGTCTCGCTCAACCTTGTCCGCCATTAAATATTACAATACATGATAGAATGGATGTAAATGTGACCCTTCTGGAACTGTCACTCACTGGGATAAAAGGTTCACTGATGTGCCAAATAAACAGTCAAAGCAGATAAAGTTACAGCTATGCTGGAATTGTTACATTCCCCTCTCAGGTTGCCAGTAACAGCAGATTTCATTACAGAGTGCTGCCACATTAAATAGCCAGTTCCAAATATCCTGCCTTCTATATTGAATAATTACTTATTCACTGAAAGGATAAAAAGAAGAGTTATGAATGGGGCTCTTGTCAACAGTGAGGCAGGAAACAGCTGACACGTGGATCATGTTACATATGTTGCAATATCTAACAATTTATGGTCACACAGAAAATGGGATGCAAGTTATATCATGATATTTCTGACTGAATTCTCTTTTGGCCTTTGCAATGATACATTAATTAATTAACATACTAAAAGAATTAAGGTAACTCTAGGTAGCAGAATTAGTTTACTTTTTTATAACCTTCAATCTTTTCACTCAATTATACTATTTCTCTTCCCTATGATACAGTTAAATTCATCCTAAATATTAGAATGCTATGGTCTAATGCATTGTTATATACTATGTGAATATATCGTATCCAAGCATAAAAGTAATCCACAAAAGCTTGAAGATCATCTACTTTTTGATGGAACACTTTTCAATACCAATTCCACTTAAAACTTTACCACTTACACCTTTTAATTCCACTTTTGTTCCTGACCAAAAAATTCAAATAAAACAGAAATATACAAAATAAATCAGGCAAATAATTCACTATAACTTGCAAACCATCATATATATACACATATATATATATATAAATACATCTTTCATACAATTTTTCAAACAAAAAAGAATGCTATTATACAGCTTTATAACTTGCTGCTTTGTATTCAAACTTTTTAAATTTTAAAAGGTGTGCATTGGGCACTAATAATTTAAATAATGAAATGTGTTTATATTAAAATGTTATGCTAGTAGCTGCACTGTCAAAAACAAAGGATCGAGAATTAGTTTCAGAAAATGTTTCCCACTGGAGCAGTTTTATTTAGGTATCTTAAATTTGTTTTTCACTTCATAATTAAGAAAATTATAAACCATGGCTGATTTTATATTAAACATGGTTTTGTTTGTTTGTTAAGACTTATTATTATTTTTTTTAAAGATTGTATTTATTTATTCTTAGAGAGGGGCAGGGAGGGAGAAAGAAAGGGACAGAAACATCAATGTGTGGTTGCCTCTCGTGCACCCCCCACCAGGGACCTGGCCCACAACCCAGGCAGGTACCCTGACTGGAAATCAAACCAGCAACCCTTTGGTTCGCAGGCCGGCACTCAGTCCACCAAGCCACACCAGCTAGGGCTGTTTGTCAAGATAAAGTGCTCTGAACTCATTATACCACCTATGAACTTAAGGTGACTCCTCAAGAAGATGATTTTTCAATGGGTGGATGGGCAAGTAGAGTAGAAGAAAGAAATTAAGAAAGTTGATTATTTTTCTTTTGCTATATTAAAGAGGAATTATTTCTTCAGGAGTGATCTTCTATTGACGTTTCCATTTAAAGGACTTGGTACAATCATATCTGAGGATGGAAAAAAACTAAATGTGGCAACAGAAGAGAAGCTTGAAAAAGACATTTAATAACTAAAGAATTATTTGAACCCAAATCAGCCACTTTCAATGCTGTCAGAAAACTAAAGACAGGATCATAATAACAGCAGTGACAGGAGGTTACAGGACTCCAATTCAATGAAAGGGAGATGAAAGATAGATAACACACTTCAAGAAAGATAAGCACATGGGCTCCCCCAAACCTGTGATCTCTAAGACCTGTAAGCCAGCCACACTGAGTGGCAGCGGCAAACCCTTTAAGAGATGGCTTCTTCTCCCAGAGCTGGAAACTGTCCAGAGTCCTTTTACTTCCACAAAAGGCAAGAAAACCCAATCCAAGTAACAGCATACATGGGAGTGTAACAGCTATATTATTTCCATATGCAGAATTCAATTGTTTAAAAATATATTTCAAATCGAGAGTAGCCAACACTGTTCTTAGATGGTCAGCAACCAAACGTTTTTGGGATATGTTCCTCTAACAACTTCTATATATTCTCTCTCTTGTCCTGGTATATAGAGACATATATCTAAATGGCTTAAAAGGATGAAGAAAGATTTTAAGATTTGATCTTAAAAGAAAGGCCAACTGCTAAATCCTTGCCAGTATTTCTTTCACAAAGCTATAATTAGAAGTTCAAGTAGACTAAGATACTACGATGTCAACCTGTAACATTTCATAACTTTCTCCAACCTCTCCCCACAACAAAAACATTACCATACCTAAATTCTTGAAAAGAAAAAAATATAAGACAATCTGTTATTTTTCAAGGCAAAAAGAAAAATCATCTTGTTATGCTAATACTTGGGCTACTGTAGTTGTGACAAACACATACAATTACCACTTATCAAATCTGTCCCTGTGCTAACCACCTTATATGTACTATCCCATTCATTCATTCATTCATTCATCCTCTACCCAGCCAGCCAGCCAGCCATTCAGGAAACATTAGAATTCCTGACATATCGAGCCCAGCAGAAGACAATAACAATAGCCACCTCATCTCACTTACAAAGAGCTGCACTCTTTAACTGTCCTATAAAGTCAGTTTTTGCAGTTTATTAGTATCAGTTTCACTCATGAATTAAAGAATTGTTAAAGTTAGTACTCTAAGTGCATTATTTTCTGAATATAATTATAAAATATTCCTAAGGGTAAGCTATAAAATAAAATTCATAAAAACTATCTTAACTTATTATTAGCTGACATTTAAATCAAATATTCTCTAACGATATCCCCATTATGTTCCACAAGGGAAAAAAACAAAAACTCTCAAGAGACTCTTTAAAGCAAGAGGCAACAATCTCTCTGTAAAGGACCACAGAGAAAATATTTTAGGTTTTGTAGGCCATATGATCTCTGTCCCTATACAGGAAAATATAATCCCAATGTAGGAAAGGATTTCTTAAGCAATACACCAAAAGCACAATGACTTAAAAAAATAATCTTGTTAAGATGTCAAATTTCTATTTAAAAAGATATCCCCTTAAAAAAAACAGTAAAGAGATACAAACCAAGAGAAGATATTTGCAATGTATAAAACCAACTGAAGAGCAATATCCATAACACATAAAAAATTCCAACAAATCGATTTTAAAAAGACAAATCCAGTAGATGGCCAAGAACAAGAAACCAGTGGGAGGAGAAAAAAAAAATCCCTGAAAGGCCAATAAACATCTGAAAAGATGCACAAACTAAGGCTCAACCTCATAACTAATTAGGAAAATGAAAATTAAAGCCATAACTAGATTCTATTTCACACCCACCGGATTGGGTGTTAGGAAGCGCAGGAAGCAACTCTCATAACTGCTGATTCAAGTATGAACCGGCACGTCCATTTTGGAGGGCAACTGGTGATCCGGTTAAATCGAATACATATAATCCCTCTGACCCAGCATGACAACAGTAGGTATAAATGCTAGAGAAGCTCTTGCACTTTAAGGGAGATACAATAGTGATATTATTTGTAGCCCTGTTTTTTTAATGGTGAGGAAAACAAGCTGAGTGCATCAACTGAAGAATGGATCGATAAAATGGGGGGGGTCAGTCTATGGAATACTATATATAATGGAAAAGTGTAAACCAGGGTTGCACGTATCAACACTGATAAAATATCAAAAAACAATGTTGAGCAGGCTGAGTATGACTTAAATATTATTCTCCCCATAAAATTCCAAACAAATTGATCAGAGGAATAAAAACAGAAAAACTTAGCAAAGAAAGAGGAGTCCTCCCTACGGTAGACAACCCTTACTGCTAACGATTGCAGTGGGTAATACACTCGGAAAATGCTGCGGGTGCCGCACAGAAAGCACTGCACAGCAAATACACACTGCGCTGGTTCTTCCTCGGCTGCCTGGTGCCTAGTAGAATACCTTTCATCGTAATCCCTCTGACCAAACATTTTTAACCAAATTCATTAGGAAATAGGTTCTTAAATTAGGGCCCATGAACTGTTACAGAGGGTTAGAGATGACCCAGCAACTATAGGCACAAATTTGTGGGCATTTTTAGAAAGTGAGTCTGTAACATTCATCAGGGGCTCAAAGAAGATTGTGACTTATTTGGGTGAGGGCTTTACCCCCAAACGTATGTCTGATTTTATGTGGAAATCAAATGAAAATATTATTTTCTTTACAACCAACTTGGCCAGACACAATTATTCTGCAAATAAACAAACTGATAATTCAAAAAAGATAATTTTATAAAGGTTCCCCTACTGCTTGTAAATTCAATTCTCTTTTGATGTTTGTTAATTACCTAATTATTAACAGAATTCTAAAACAGTTCGGTAATATTAATTTTCAATTCCATTTTACAGATGAAAAATATCTAAAAGTTCTTCAAATTACTACAAAACAGTACATTTTTAGAGAAGTTGGAATTCATAACCTTAAATCTTAAAACTTTAACAATTATTTTCATTAGCAATTAACTTGTCCAAAAAGCAAAATACTGTCCTTTTTATTTCAAAAAGTCATGCATGTATAAAGCTAGTGGTAAAAAGCCAACGAATGTGGAATTATACTACGATCTTTGAGGCATAAGAAGCAGGGTTTACTGTTAATCTTTATCAACCATTTGCTGTTGTCCAAGCCATCTAAACAGGTACTGAATGCCTGTTGTGCGAAATCTCACATAAGCACACACTCTGGTAAGATAGCAAAAGTGACATAACTATACCTTTTCAACTATTCTTTTTAAAAAATTCAAACAGTAGTAGTACTCTACCGCCACAGTCTCATGATTAAACTGCACAAAGCAGCTGTTTATCCACTCACAGCAACCAGCAGGTGAACCTGATTCAATATTTATCACAGGCTTTCACAGATCACTGCTAACCAAGCAAACGTTTTAATTAAGCTGGAACTTGCTTCAAAGAGCTCATTCAAGATGTCAATCAGCAGGTAAGGGATCAGATACAGTGTCAGGTGAGAGTGTGTAATACAAATCCACAACTTTCTTCATCCCATCGCTGTAAATTAGCCTGCTCTAAAGTTCAGACTCTGATTGTAACAGACTGCCAGTCTCCCGGAATGTGTAACTGAAGTCACTCAAATTCTATTGTGAAGGTTGTAAGCAATATGTTAAACTGCAATGGGCTAGCACATTAAGACAGATCCTTTTCACGGTTGTTTTTTGATACCATAAGTGTTTGTTACCCTACTCTCCACTTACTGTTTACTTTCTTGCCTAGTGTAAATGGGAATTCCTTAACACAGTTGCCCCAGTTTCTGAAAAGTTTATGTTTCGGTAGAATTAATCAAGAAAGACCCAACGTGATACAATTTTTATCTAAGTTAATACTTGAACAATCTTATTCTGTAAGAATTCTCAGTTTAAATCAAAAACATAAAAATGTTCCACCTGCTATAAAGTAAACATTCTCCTGGATTAATAGCACTTTACACAGATGTGACTATACATAGCAGTGAGTCCCAAAGTACGGTGACCAACTGCATAAAAAATATCTGGGATGTTTACAAGAAAAAAATGGGGGGCGAGAATCAAAGGAAAGAGAGAGCTGCGGGAAAGCTCCTTCTCAGAGAAGAATGCCAGCTAAAAATTGTAAATGGAATGATAGAATTTTTAAAATCACTATTTTGCAACTCTCTTATAATAACTGACTCCTGAAAGCTACCTAAATGGATGCTAAAATCATTGGGTGAAAAGTTGCTGGAGAACAAGATACTCACATAGTCTCTAAGTGTCTCCCCCACAGACTACTTATTAACTACAAAAGGCAAACATGCCTTCATAATGGAGAGGCCTGCTAGTCGCCACTTTAATAGAGTGGTCAAACTTGCCATCACCAGCGGTGAGACAAACTGGCATCATACGCCTCTTGATGTGATACAATGAGAAATATATGTGTTCTTCTTGAACAACACTATGATTATAAAATCCAAACAATCAAGACATGAACAAAAAAGAACCCAGAAATAGAGAAACTGCAGTAAATATATGTATATATTATTTAGTTGGTGAAAATTAATCCAACTGCACACTTATGATATGCGCCCTCCTTCCATATTATACTTCAAAAAGGCTATTTAAAAATCCTACCCCTTGCAGTTGCAGGAGAT
This sequence comes from Desmodus rotundus, assembly GCF_022682495.2. NCBI lineage: Eukaryota > Metazoa > Chordata > Mammalia > Chiroptera > Phyllostomidae > Desmodus > Desmodus rotundus. The sequence continues at coordinate 92,695,153 of NC_071395.1, read as the reverse complement.
ACTTATTTTCTCCGTCATGGTATTTTGGTCATGTTCAAACTCTCTTCCATGAACCTTTTAAAATGAGAAAACAAAGCCATACTGACATCATCTTCCACATATTGACTAAAATATTTTTTTTAAAAAACCTATGTAAAATACTTTTGCTTCTTTCATGGGCATTAAAAATCAGGCAAGTTATCAATATCCAAGCCTCTAAAGAAGCACTACCCAGTAAAGCTTTCTGCAGTGATGCTGTTCTGTATCAGCACCACTCAATGCACTTGCCACTAACCACACGCAGCTATTGCGCACTTGAAATGTGATTAGTGCATCGGAGGAACTGAATTTTTTTAAAGATTTTATTTATTTATTTTAGAGATGGGAAGGGAGGGAGAGAGTGAGAGAAACATCGATGTGTGGGAGATACATGAACAGTTGCCTCTCACAGGCCCCCACCTGGGCACCTGGCCCCACAACACAGGCAAGTGCACTGACTGGGAATCAAATCCATGACCTTCTGGTTACCAGGCTGGCGCTCAATCCACTGAGCCACACCAGCCAGGGCTGGAACTGAATTTTAATTTTAATAATTAAAACAATTAGTCACATGTGGTTAGTGGCAAGTATATTGAATAGAACAGTGTAGACTTAAAGTATTGCCACAGGTTCTGCATTTAACCTGGAAAATAAACTACTACTATAAAATATTTTAGCAAAACAAGATGGGAAAGTGGTATATATCCTTTTATATGTAAGATTTTTGTGTATATGATAAAGATACTATGCTAAGCACCTCTTTAGACATGTGCCCAACCCTTTATTCTGAAAACTGTTCATCATCTATAGCCTCTGCCGAAAAGGTTCACCTTTTAATTAATTTTTAAAGAAGACTTTAAAAAAGAATTATATTTACATTAATAACACATGACCACGCCCAAACTCAATCCCAGGCATAACATAGCCAATTAGACTCACTTTCCTAGGAACTGGTACTTGAGACATGTAAACTGAGTTAATTTAACTACAGGCAACAAACCAGAACATCTTGTAGTCTTCAAGCCTTCCATTTGGAGATGTCCTGGTAAGGTCATATGAAAGAGGATACGTATCCAGAAAACCAGTCTACAAAAAATATTGAGAGAGTTCTGTAGAGAGAGGCAAGGAAGACACACCTGAGGCCCCAAAGAGAAGACAGAAGCTAACTGAAAACTTCTGAGTTCCAGTGAGGGCAGTTGTATTTCCTGCTTGATCTTTCTTTGAGTAGGCTTCTATTTCTTCAAAAGCAAATCACTCTGACTAAGACAGGTGGCCTTTCAACTCAGTGGGGAAAATTATTTAATTAATATTCAGACAAATGACTATTTGGAGAAAAATTAGTTAGATCCTGTCTCCCACCTACATCAAAATAGATGAACAAACAAAACAAACAAACTCATAGATAGAGGACAAATTGACAGTAACCATCAACATAAATGCAAAAAGCCACAAAACACTATCATCTCAAAACCAACAATGTGTAAAAGAAACTATATGCCAAAACCAAATGAATGTATTCCAACTGTGCAAGGCTGGTTCAACATCTGAAAATCAATGAATATAATCAATCCATCATATCAATAGACTAAAAAAGACAATTCACATGGTAATATCAATAAATGTAGAAGAGGCATTTGCCAAAATCCAACACACATTCATGATACAAACTCAGTAAACTAGGGAACAGAGGAGAACTTCCTCACCTTGATAAAGAATAAGTGCAAAAAGGCTACAGCATCCATAATGCCTCATATTAAAAAACTTACAGCTTTCCCACTAAGATCAGGTACAAGGCAAGGATGTCCTCTCTCACCACTCCTTTTCAACATCATACTGAAAGTTCTAGCTAATGCCATAAGACAAGAAAAGGAAATATAAGGTGTACAACTTGGGAAGAAAGATATAAAACTGTCTTTGTTTGCTGACGGCATGACTGTCTACATCAATATTAGAAATAATCAACAAAAAGACTTCTGGAATCAATAAGTGATTTTATCAAGGTTGCAGGATACAAGGTTAATACGTGTAGAATTAAAAATACAATACCCATCATATTAGTACTCCCAAAATAATTAGGTATAAATAAATCTAATGAGATCTTCATGAGGGAAACTATAAAACTCTGATTAATTAAATCAAATAAGAACTAAATAAATGGAGAGATGTTCATGGATAGAAAGACTCGATATTGTTAAGATGTCAGTTCTTCCCAACTTGACCTATAGATTTAATGCAATCCCAGTGAAAATCCCAGCAAGTAATTTTGTGGATACTGACAAACTAATTATAAAGTTTATCAAAGAGGTGAAAGACTCAGAATAGCCAAACAGTATTGAAGAACAAAATTGGAGGACTATGCTGTCCAACTTCAAGCTTATTACAAAGTACAGAAATTAAGACAACGCAATGTTGGTGAAAGGAGTGACAAATAAATTTGTGGAACAGAATAGAGAGCATAGAAATAGACCCACATAAATATAGTCAACTGATCTTCAATAAAGGAGCAAAGGCAGTAACATGGAGCGAAATTAGTCTCTTCAACAAATGGTGCTGGAAGAACCGGACGTCCACATGCAAAGAAATGAATCTAGACACTGTTCTTACAACTTCACAAAAATTAAATCAAAATGGATCACAGACGTAAATGTAAAACACAAAAGTATGAGACTCCTAGAAGATAACACAAGGAAACCTAGATAATCTTGGGTGTGACTTTGGATTCAACACCAAAGGCATGATCTATGAAAGATATAACTAATAAACTGGAGTAGATTAAGATTGAAAATCTCTGCTCTGCAGAAGATTATATCAAGAGAATAAGAAGACAAATGACAGACTGGGGAAAAATATTTATAAAAACATCTGAAAAATGACTTATCCAAATATACAAAGAACTCTTTAAAATTCAACTAGAGAAAACAACCCAATTTTTTAAATGACTATTTTAATCCTTTTAGACCTTATTAGACCCTCGCTTTTTCATCCTTATTAGAAAGCTCACCAAAGAGGATGCACAGATGGCAAATAAACACATAAAAAGATGCTCAACATAATATGTCATTATGTCATCAGGGAAACGCAAAACAAAACAACAGCGAGATATCGCTACACACCTGTTAGAGTGGCCAAACTCCAGAAAGCTGACAACACTAAATACTAACAAGGATGCGGAGCAACGGGAACTCCCCTTTATTGCTGGTGGAATACGAAATGGTCCATAGTGGCTACTATGGAAGACAACTGGCTGTTTCTTAAAAAACTAAATATACTCATCATATGACCCAGCAGTCACATCCCTTAGTATTTACCTAAAGGAGTTAAAAACATATGTGCACACAAAAACCTGTACGTAGATGTTTATAGCAGCTTTGTTCGTAACTGCCAAAACTTGGAAGCAAACAAGATGTCTTGCAGTAGATGAACGGATAAACTGTGGTGCATCCAGACAATAAAATGTTATTTAGCATTAAAAAGAAATGATCTATCAAGCCATGAAAAGACATAGAGAAACCTTAAAAGCATATTGCCACATGAAAGAAGCCAATCTGAAAAGGCTACATACCATATGATTCTAATTCTATATGAAATTCTGGAAAAGGCAAAACTATGAAGACAGTAAAAAGATCAGTGGTTAAGGGGTGGATAAATGGTGATGGAAGGAAACCTGACTTGGGGTAGTGAACACATAATACAATATACAGAGGATGTATTATAGAACTGTACACCTGAAACCTATATAATTTTATTAACCAATCTCACCCCAATGAATTCAATTAAAAAAAGATCCGTGATTGACGGCAGTTCTGGGGGACAAGGACGTGATGAACAGGCGGAGCACAGAGGATTGTTAGGGCAGTAAAGATACTCTGTATGAAATTATAATGATGGATACATGCATTATACATTTGTCCCAACCTATTAAATGTACAACATGAGGAGTGAACCATAATATAAACTGTGTTTGGGTGATTGCAGTACGTCAGTGCAGGTTCACCAACTACACTAAATACTCCATTCTGGTATTCTGGTGGGGGATGTTTATTCTGGTGGGGGATGTTGATCGTGGGGGTGGCGTTGCATGCGGGGAGGCAGGGCATATGTAGTAAATTCATGTACCTTCCCTTCAATTTTGCTGTGATCCTTACACTGTCTATAAAAATAAAGTCTTAATAACAAACCAAAAATTAAGAATAACTGATGATTTAAAGCAAAAATATTAACAAAATATTGTTTTGCTCATAATATATAGAGAAATAAAATATATAACAAAAATTGCACAAAAGATGAGAATGGAAATGAAAGCATAGTAGTGGAAGGTTCTTACACATTACGTGTGAAGTAAAATACTCATATTTGAAAGTACAGTGACAAATTTAAGATGCAAATTATAAACCCTAGAGCAACCCTAAAACAAATAAACCTTTGCAAGGTCACTTTGTAACACTTCTCACCAAGAGGTGAACTCCATCCCTTGAATCTGGGTTTGGCCATGTGACTTGCTTTGACGACTGGGGTATGAGCATGCATGATACATATAGCTCAAAAGATATCTGTATATTGGGGTTTCTTCTCATGCTGCGCCCGGAAACCCTGGGGCCCCCATATACACATACCAGGGCTAGTGTGCTAGATGACGATACCTACCCCATGGTTCCTGGGGACTGCCAACCAACCCCTGTAGCAGAGTCCCCTTGCTGACTTGCAGCTGACCTGCAGCTGACCTGCAGCTGACCACAGACACATGAGTGGCCCAGCTGAGATCAGCAGAAGAAATGCCCAGCTGAGCCCAGCCTAAACTGCTGACCCCCAGAATAATAAGCTAAATAAATGGTTGGTTTGTTACATAGCAACAGATAACTAATTACGTGTGTGTATGTGTATGAAAATAGGTAGCAAGCAAAATATCAGGGGTTAATACTGAGGGGATAGTTGAATTAGTAATTCATGTTAATAACTTAATTATACTTTGATGGTTTTCAAATTTTCTCTAAGAAACACATGATCTTTCATATACAAAAAAGTCATAAAAATATATAATTAAATATCAAAATTTTTTTTCATTATTTTCACATAAATAACAAGAATCTAAAAACAGGACATTTTGACCTGATGCATTTGAATGAACTGACAGATTTTAAGTTCTATCAGAGTTTGGATACAAACAGTTATAAGAATATAAAAAACTAAATAAATGACAAGACAAATAGCACTAGAAAAAAGTAAAACCTGTTTTGTGAGAAAGAAACTATAATGACAGCATTATATTGGTTCAGTTTTTATAATATTGACAAAAAGTTACAATAACATAAACAGCAAATATTGGAAGGGTTTTCCTTACCAGCCAACAGGAATTTTTTTTTCCTAGCCATTTCTTTTCTCTCCTTTCCCCCATTTATAATCATGAATCCATATTCACTCAATTCTAGAACTAGGCTCAAATCATGGTTCTACTATTTACCTGGAGTATAACCGTAGTCAAATAATCTAATATTTTCAGGCTTCAGTTTTCTTATGTGTAAAATGAGATGAATATCTACTCTGTTTTCCTCTCAGTGTTGATATAAACATTAAATGAGAAAACATAAATTACCTGGCACAAGTATATATTCCAGAAAGCTATCATCATATCATTATTAAGAACTTTTTAGGAAATACAGGTTATTGTTTTTAAGCGTCTGGCATGTGACAGGTTTCAAAAATTTGTCTTCCTTGAATAAATTATACTTAACTTAGTTGGCAATATTATTTAACAACTTGTTCCGAGTAGCTACAGAAATCAAATGTTTCTAATCTTTTGTTTATATTCAGCACCGATTTACCTGTTGGTCCCTGAAATCAGTTTGACTTTTATTTTTGTATATTAATTAGTACATAAAAACTACAACAAAAAGGTACCATAAAAGAAGAAAAAAACATTTTAAAACCTGCTTTTTAAGTTGCTTCTATGTAGAGCCATCATACCGCGTTAAGCACATGGATCTGAGTAAAATTTCTAAGCCACAAGAAATAGTGGTAAATTGTGCACATCCTTAACGTCGGCCATTTTTTTTCCATTCATTTATTTAACAAACATGTGAGTACCTACTAGGTACTGGTCCTCTGCCCGATACTGGTTATTAAAAAGTGAACAAGAGAGACATCATACTTGTCCTTATGGATATCCTGGCAAGAAGGTAAATAAAAGTTACGCCTACAAATAAATACACAAACTTTGTTAAGCCTTGTAATGAAAAGAACTAAATGAGGACCTATCTTAAATCAATTATCTATATGGTACTGCACACAGCATGACCTAGAAAAGTGCAAAAATGAACTATCTTTCCCCCAAAGACCCTCTGTAAGAGTTTATTCAGAGGCAGAATAGTGAGGTGGTTGAGGATCAATTCTAGAGCTGATGGCCTGGGTTTTACTTTAAACCAGCTTCTACATATTAGTTCTGTGCCGTAAACAAGCTATTTAAATTTTCTGTGCCTTAATTTTCTCATCTGCCACTGAGGAAAATATTAATACCTTTCTCATAGAGTTACAATAAGAATTGAGTTAAACAGTTTTGTGTTATTTTGAAAACTATCAAATCCACAAAAACATTAAAAGCATTAACTCACATGAATCTGTATTTACCAGGTAAACTAATATTTCTACAGTGCTTAGAAGTGTTGCTGGCACATAGCAAACATCGTATCACTACATAAGCAGTTATGTTAAATTAAAGTGAATTAAAATTACGAGAAAAGGACTTGTAAAATACTTTTCAGAGAAAATTGGTCATTTTCTCCTAAGATCCTAGAGAACATGCCAAATATTGAAAAGGAGGGAGAGAAAAAGGAGGTGGTGTGAAAGAGAAAGACAGACAGAGACAGAAAGGAAAGAAAGGCAAGGCAAGGATGTAAGACTAAAAAGAGAAAAAAAGCCCAAGGTTTTGCCCACACCACTTATCTGAAGGTCAACAGCGCTCTCTGCTGGACCTGTATCTTTTCTACACACTAAGCTAAAGCAACACGCTACTCCTATACAAAATCTCCTATACAAAATACTGTACTCCTATACAAAGAATATCATCACTTTTGTAAAGGTATATAGACAATGTTAGCATTTATTTAATGAACAAATAAAACGTAAGTATAATAATGAATCTGTGAAAATACCTCACCCATTGTGAGGATTTACTAAAAGAATGAAGAGGACAATAAATTCTAGAGACAATGATTATAAATAATGGAACAAAGTAATATCAGAATGGTAATGTTCTATTTTAAAAAACAATGTTTTTCTTAACTATATTTTAACCATATGGAGACTAATCTTTGAAATATAAGTTATCAGTACAGAAAAAGATTCTAAACGTCTATTCCAGTGGGCAATGCCAGGTAATTCAAACAAGAGAGGAGGTACTGGCACCATTTTCTGACCTTCAGAGCCAGTGAGCAGACTGGAGATGACAGGAAGCTAAAAAACTATTTAATTGTCCATGTTGAAAACCAAATTAATTTAATAAAAACTGAGAAAATTTGAAAGAAAACCTAAAAATTTAATATCAAATTTAGAGAAAAACAAAATCTTTAAACTAATTTGTCATTTAATTTATGGAGAAAAGTTTTTCAAAAAATAAGACTGCAGATTTCAAAAATATAAAGATATAACATTTATATCTTTGTAGAGATAAAAGAATGAAGTTATTTATGAATCCAAATAACGATTCTTTTAAAAAATAAATACTGTCCTCCCTAATATCATCTTATAAGAACCAAAAGAGGAAAAGTATCCTTAGAATTCAGAGGTGTTAAATATGAATGAAATATAAGGTATAATAAATCTAGTCCCACCATCTTTTTCCTCCCATTGAAGGGACAGGTCCCAAAAAAGAAATGTTACTGTCCAAGCCCCTCAAATTACTGTATTTAAGATCTTTAGATGATCTAGATTAAAATAAGATACATAAAATCTTATGAGGCATATGATCTCTCAACATAAGTTCTAAAATATAGACTGCATTTTTTGAAGTCACTTTAAGGGGTTTGGGGATAATTTCAGAAGTTGCTATATGATAAATATTAAATCTTGTGGAACTTGCTTTTCTTCTACTTCTTTATTCCAGGATTAACAGAAAATGTTTTTGTGATTTATAATACACCTCTCCGCAAAGATTAAGAAATGTTGTACAATAAGGGAAGAACAGTGTCTTCAGTAAATGGTGGTGGGAACACTGGACAGCCACATGCAAAAGAATGAAATTCAACTATTTCACAACATACACAAAAATTGACTCAAATGCATTAAAGAATGCAAGACCTAAGATCACAAAAATCCTACGAGAACACAGAGGTGGTAAGGTCCTTGGCACAGGTCTTGGTGATGATTTAATTGACACAAAAAACAACAAAAGCAAAAATGAACAAGGCTACTACACCAAACTAAAAAGCTTCTGCATAGCAAAGGAAATCATCAACAAATGGATAGTCGTCCTACTGAATGAGAAAAGATATTTGCAAATCATACATCTGAAAAGGGGTTAATATCCAAAATATATAAAGAATGCATACAACTCAATAGCAAAAAAAAAAAATCCAATTAAAAATGTACAGAAGAGCCCTGGCTGGTGTGGCTCAGTGGATTGAGTGCCGGCCTGTGAACCGAAAGGTTGCCAGTTGGATTCCCAGTCAGGGCACCTGCCTGGGTTGTGGGCCAGGTCCCCAGTTGGGGGTGTGTGAGAGGAAACTGATCAATGTAGCTTTCACACACTGATGTTTCTCTTCCTCTATTTCTCCCTTCCCTCCCTTCTCTCTAAAATTAATAAAGAAAATCGTTTAAACAATGTACAGACCTGGCTCTTGTGGCTCAGTGGATTGAGTGCCAGCCTGTGAACCAAGGGGTCACCGGTTCAATTCCCAGTCAGGGCACATGCCAGGGCTGCAGGCCAGGTCCTGCAACCTTGGGGGATGTGTGAGGGGCAACCACACACTGTTGTTTCTCTCCCTCTCTTTTTCCCTCCCTTTACCTCTCTCTAAAAATAAATAAATAAAATCTGTAAAAAACAAATGTACAGAAGATCTAAATAGACAGTTTTCCAAAGAAGACTATGTAGGTGGCCAATAGGTACATGAAAAGACGCTCAATATCACTTATCATGTAAATGCAAATCAAAACCACAATGAGATACCACTTTACAACTAGGACATTGCTCAGAAGAAAAAGAGTGGGGAAGAGTAGAAAGGGCAAAAGAATGCAAAAAGTTTATAAAGGCCTAACCACTGAACAGGTAAATAGGAATTTTATAAGCCATCTAAAGACTTTTGAAATTTGCCCCCAAAATTAATGTTTTTTCATCCCCTACCTGAAAGACGAAATATATAACAGACAGAATATATAACACAATAGTTTTTAAGATACAGGACATCAGGTACGGAAGAGTGATCCCCGAGAGACAGGAAACAAACGAGACAGGCCCTGTGACTGCCTCAGCGTATCGTCCTGGCAGAGTTTCCAGTGGGGAATCCAGGCACAGCCCAGTAACCCTGAATTCCAGAGACACTGATTGCTGAGCGTCCAGGGAGACCATGAAGACTAAAGTTCACAGGGACCAATACCAGAGTGGAGAGAGCTGCACAAATGACCCCCAGAGATTTGCAGAGGGACCTCTCACGTATCTGGTAAGAGTACTGATTAGCACATGCCAATGAGGAAATAATCCAAAACAGCAGCAAGAACCACCTGAAAAGATGAGGCATTCCCACAGGGTAGGAATAGTACCTATTCCCACCAGACAGGCTGGAAAAACCTCACAATTCATGGAGCACTAGGTAGATGACTCAACAGGAGCCAGCTTCTATTGAGCCCCAAACCAAACCCTGCTCATGTCCCACCTAATAAATCCTTAAAACAAGACCCAAAAGGATCACACTGATTCAAAGTCACTTAATTGCATTCCAGAACAAAACTCAAGAGTATTTACAGAAATACAGTAAATAAACATCCAGCACCCAAAAAGGTAAAAATCACAATACATTCACACACCGCATTACATTTCAGTCAATGACAGATTACATACACAATGGTGGTCCCGTAAGATTATAGTGGAGCTAAAAAGTTCCCGCTGCCTAGTGACACTGTAACATCAGAAAGCACGACTTTACCCACATCTTTGCGGTGATGTAGGCGTAAGTAAACCTCCTGTGCTGCCAGTCACATGCAAGTACAGCACACACAATTATGCACTGGACATACTACTGGTTAACGATGACAAACCATTATGTTATGGTTTAATGTATTTGCCATACCATACTTTTATCATTATTTTAGAGTATACTGTTTCTAATTATAAAAAAATGTTTGCTTTAAAACAGTACGCCATGGTATGTCAGTGAAACCTCATCCATGTCGTGTCTCCTGACTGCATCATTTTCTCTGTGGTTGATTTAATCTCGTGCTGTTTTATACAGCAACATGCGATACAGGCTTACAGCCTGGAAGCGACAGGTTATACCACATAACCTAGGTGTGTAGCAGACGACAAGACCTAGGTTTGTGTTAAGTGCATTTTATGATGTTCACACACTGATGAAATGGCCTAATGATGTTCTCAGAACATATCTTCATCATTAAGCAACCCATGACTGTATGCGGAACTCAATAAAAAATTACCAGGCATGGAGGGAGATAGGGAGATGGGTGAAATACGTGAAGACGAATAAGAGGTACAAATTTCCAGGTATAAAATAACTCACAGGGATGTAATATACAGCATAGGGAATGTGGTAATAACTTTGTACAGTGACAGATGGTTATAGCATTATCGTGGTGATCACATCGTAAGGGCTACAAAAGTTGAAGAACTATGTTGTACACCTGAAACTAACAATAACGTATGTCAACTATACTTTAATTTTAAAAACTTTGATAAAAATAATTAAAAAAAAAAATTACCGCCCTGGCTGGTATGGCTCAGTGGATTGAGTGCTGGCCTGAGAATCAAAGGGTCGCTGGTTTGATTCCCAGTCAGGGCACATGACTGGGTTGTGGGCAGGGCCCCCAGTAGGGGGAACATGAGAAACAACCACACGTTGATGTTTCTCTCTCTCTCTTTCTCCCTCCATTCCTCTCTCTATAAAATAATTAAATATCATCTCTAAAATAAATAAATAAATAAATAAATAAAAGATTATTTTTAAAAAATTACCAAGCATAATTCCTTTTACAGTATTCCTCCTTATCTGCAGGAATAGGTTCCAAGACCCTCACTGGATGTCTGAAACTACAGACAGTACAGAACCCTGTATACACTGTTTTTATTTTCCTGTACATACATACCTCTGATGAAGTTTAACCTATAAATTAGGCACAGTAAGAGATTAATAACAGTAACTAATAATAAAATAGAACTACTAAAACAATACATTGTAATAAGAGTTATGTGAATATGGGCTTTTTCTCCCTCCCTCCCTCTGGAAATACTAATAACTACTCTGATAACCAGGACATCTACTCAGTGACTACCAGGCGGGTAGTGTACACAGCATGGAAACAATGCACGAGGGGAAAATTCACATCCCAGTTGGGGCCAAGTGGAACACAGCAAAGCACACAATTTAAAACTTGTGAACCATTTATTTCTGGAATTTTCCATTTTTGGAATGCAATTGACCATGGATAACAGAAACCTTGAAAATCGGAACAGGGGTTAAGGACCACTATATACAACACTATGGAAATGGAAACTAATCCACAGTCACTGAAATAAAATCTGTGGTTGTGCCTGTTGGAATGGCTATCTATCATCAAAAAGACAAGAAACAACAAGCACTGGAGAAGATACAGGGAAAAGGGAGCCCTCGTGCACTGTTGCTGGGAATGGAAATTAGCACACAGCCACTATGGGAAATAGGATGGAGATTCCCCCTAAAATTAAGAATAGAATTTTCATATAATCCAGCTATTCCGCTTTTAAGTATTTATCTAAAAAATATAATAACACTGATTGAAAAAGACATATGCACACCTAGGTTCATTGCAGCATTGTTTACAATAGACAAAATATGGAAGCAACCTAAGTGTCCATGAATAAGATAGAGAAGTGGTGCATATATACAGTGGAATATGACTCAGCCATTAAAAAAAAAAAGAATGAAATCTTGCCACCTGCAACAAGACAGATGGAACTAGATGGTATTGTGCTGAGTCAGAGAAAGAAAAATATCGTATGATTTCACTTACCGTATATACAGAGTCTAAAAAATTGAATAAATGAACAAGCAGACAGAAACAGACTCATAGGTCCACAGAACACTTTGAGTCACCAGATGGGAGGGGGGTTAGGGAGATGGCAAAAGAGATAAAGGGATTAAGTACAAATTGGTAGTTACAGAAGAGCCACCCGGATGTAAAGTGCAGCATAGGGAATATAACAAATAATATTGTAATAATTACACGAAGGGGGAGTAGGTTTACGGTTGTGAGATACAAAATGCAGAGTTTATTCTTGTATTATTTATTTGCATTACAACTGGAAACCTACTTTTGCCCACCTTTGTATGGTGTCAGAAGGGTACTAGATTTATCGGGGTGATCACTTCATAAGTTATACAAATGTCGAATCACTAGGTTGTACACCTGAAATTAATATAATATTGTATGTCAACTTTAACTGAAAAATATCAATTACTTTTAAAAAAGAAAAAAATAAATTTGAAATGAAATAAAGAACAGAAAAAGTAATAATAAAATCACTGTAGCTATAAAAAAATAATTACCATCGTTTTCTGTCAGTCATTCTTTCAAGCAAAAATGAGGCTCCATGAAAAAACTGGCTGGTTCAGCTCATAATCCAAACTACCCCACCAGTGCTTTTCCAGACGCCCACCCTACTCCTGTGCAAAAGTGTTGAGTATCACTCATGTATTCACACAAAATGTTACAAATCTCAAGCACCGAGATTTGGTAAAATTAGTCATTTTTACTGCTTCATCAAGGACATTCTTAAGTAAAACTGGCCCTTTAAACTGTGTACTGCTGATGGTGAAGAAAACTACCGTTGGAACAGGCTGACGCCACTACCTTGGTTGAGCCACGGCACCCACAGCTTTACTCAACACCGCTTCTGCTCATCAGTGCAAACGTCGAGACAGTAAAAAAAGGCAAATAACACCTTAGTATCACTATGAGAATACTTTTGGCCTCAGAGCACCACAAAGTATCTCAAGAATCTCCAGAGCTCCTTCCCTCCAACCCAGAGCGCTCCGACTCCGCTGCCATGCCCTGCAGGCCGTCCTCAAAGGCAGTCAGGGCCTGGGGATGGTGGCCAGCGAGGCAGCAGCTCCCGCCCCCACTGTCCCCCCAGGAGCACCCAGCGGACAGCTGAATTGTGGACGGATGAATACAGACAGTCCTATTATGCTGCCCCACCGCTACTTCTTGAGAAGCGCTGCTCTACGGTCACTGAAAGGACTTTAGGGAAGTGGGGATCACACAGGTGTGTCCAACCGTTTGGCATCTCTGGGCCAGAATGGAAAAAGAGTTGTCTTGGGCCACAGAGTAAATACATTGTGACACGTAATGACAAAAAGATACTCTCATGTTTTAAGTAAATTTATGATTTCGTGTTGGGCTGCATTCATAGTCATCCTGGGATGCATGCAGCTCGGGGGCCACAGGTTGGACACCCCTGTTTGAAGAGGCATAGGACGTTCAGATCCCCTTCTAGTCCCATTCTGTGATTCTAGAGCGGAGACGTGACAGCACTTAGGACTTCTGAGTTGTTTTATACTGTTCTTTGCGTTACAGTATTCTTCCTCTTTTCTCAAAAACAGAGTTAGCAAATTCCACATTCTCCTTCTTTAAACTGAGCAATGGCATAAATACATACATTCTGTGGAGGAAAGGAGTTTATCTTTCTTAATGGAGAGCTGAGTTTTGTGGTCTTTCCTGAGGCAACTTTTGTATCCAAATGGTGTACTTCCTTTTCAAAACAATGACGCTTTCGAATCTGTAAACACAAAACCAAAATAAAGTTTAAAGTAAACTAAAAGTCTGAACAGCCTAGTTGTTCTCTAAGGTCAAAACAGGTATAATGTGTGTTTTCAGCATTTAAAAAAAATGACTATTTCTAACTGGCAACAATCAAATAATTTTTAAAAACACAAATAGACACCTCATTGCAAGACTTAAATAAAATAGAATACAGTAATACCTCCGGAATCCTAGCCAAATTAGCTTTAATTAATGATATGTCAAAACTACAGTACTGAAAAATGATCTTCCCATAAAATAGTTCCACCATATGAATACCAAATATGTATCATAGCCAAGTCCAAATTACATATCTAATTGAAAAATAAAATGGAAACCTCATCCTATATTAAAAGACTCAGAATAAAAAATTTAAATGTAAATATTCATAATTTCCTACATGATAGAATAAATTACCTGATTACTATTATTACTGCTACTTACTAGATAGTTGATAATCCAAGCTGTATTTGACTCAGTATCTTTCATAAATACCACGAAGTTCTCTTTCCAAACTGTCTATGCTTTTTCCTACTTGCCAAAACCCTGTTTACTTAAATTATAAAGCGGGGGGAGGTGGCATTTCTGTTGATGATCCCATTCCTACCACAAGAGAAATGAGACCCAATGAAATCAGGGAGTGAACGTTGTATGTTCACCCTTACCTCACAACATCCAACTCCATATACACATTTTTGGGGAAAAAAATCTCTAAAGAGTCATGCTTCATTTGGTACTTTTCCAAAAATAAATGAGTTTATCCTATATCTAAACCTCAGTTTAATCATGGAAGTTAAAGATTATATAAGTAGAATAAATAGACACATAAGAACACAAAAGCATTGAATATATTCAGTTAAAAATATACAATTATGTATGAATGACATGTTAATTAATAATCATCCTTTTTATTTGTAACTAAGTCTATTAAAGTCCCAGCCTCCCTTATCTCATTGACATTAACTCTATTAAAAAACATAGTATTCACCTATGAGAAGTACATGTCATTTAAAATATCTAGTAATTTAGGTTTTTCAATAATATTTAGAAATAAACATATTTGATCATATATTGATATTAAAAACCCAATAAATAAGAGTAAACCTTGTAAATGTACTGAAACTATCAACATCAAAAATATCCATGACATAAATATTATCAAAAGTACTTTGGCCAAAAAAAATATGCCATTATTAGTTAAAAACGAGAGAGGAGTTAAAAAGTACGAAGTAGCTATATTATTAATAAATGCCCTAAGTAAATATTTTACTATCAAATTCCCTGTAAATAAGAAAGCACTGCCCTGGCTGGTGTAGCTCAGTGGGTTGAGTGCCAGCATACGAACAGAAAGTTCACCGGTTCGATTCCCAGTCAGGGCACATGCCTGGGTTTCAGGCCAGGTCCCCAGTTGGGGGCGTGCAAGAGGCAACCAACATCTGTATCTCTTGCTCGTCTGAGTGCCATGGAAAACTAGATTGACACTTGATGGCCTTGTTCAGCTATGACTAATGGAGGATTATTTCACTGTCAATAAACTTTTTACCTGCTGTGTAGTTTCTAAGGATCGAATTCTTTTCTTCTCTATTTTAAAATCATCATTTTCATCTCTGCATACAGATGCTTGTTTCTTGGCAGATAACTTTGCAGCCAGCGTAGTTTTTTCAGGAGAGTCTTACAGAAGAAATTAAAAAAAAAAAAATAGCACAAATAAGTTACACTTAGGCAATTTTTCTAGAAGAAAATTGGAATCAAGATGTAGACGTATTTCTGAAAATAGCATATTCAAAAACATGAATGCTAAACATGTTTAAAAGCACTTCTTTATCATTCAGTTTACTTCAACAAAAATACAGCAGACATTTTAAGAAACATGCTTTCAATAAGCAAAAGTCCTATTGATTTAATAGGTTTATACTTTTGTAGACCACTCCCAATAACATAACTTTTAAATACAACTGTAAGCCCTGGTCAGCGTGGCTCAGGTGGTTCGAGTGCCATCCCGTACACTGAAAGTTCGTAGGTTTGATTCCCTGTCAGGGCAGATACCTATGCTGCGAGTTTGTTCCCAGTGGGGGCCCGTCCGAGAGACAACCGATTGATGTATCTCTCTCAATCGATGTTTCTCTCCTTCTCTTTCTCCCTCCCTTCCCCTCTCTCTAAAATCAATAAGCATGTCCTCAGATGAGGATAAACATATATATACCGTATATACATATATATGAGCACATATATAAAACAGTAAGATTCAAGAAAATGTTTCATTTCTATAAAAAACTTTCTTTAGTGTCTCAATGTCCTTTTCCTACTAAACTTCTCAATCTTCATAGGATTAAAAATATAGTAAAACTTATAATCTACCTTTTAATCTCACAATCCTGAAAACTCATTCAAGGTCACCAGTGACCTCTTAATCACCAAATAATATTATCCCCATTTTATAAATAAGAACAGTAGGTCTTAGTTTTTTTAAGATTATATTTACTTATTTTTAGAGAGTGGGGAAGGGAGGGAGGAAGACCGGGAGAGAAACATGGATGTGTGTGACAGACACATCTATTGGTTGCCTCTCGTACACCCCCATCTGGGAACCTGACCTGCAACCCAGGCACATGCCCGGACAGAAAACTGCCAGAATCAAACCGGCGACCTTTTGGTTCCCAGGCCAGCGCTCAATCCACTGAGCCACGCAGCCAGGGCTGAAACTAGGTTTTAAAGAAGCCATATAGCTAGTATAGCTAGTAAAGAGGCAGAGCCTAGATATGACTAACTCCTATTGTCTGACTCCAAAATCCATAAGGATAACCACTAGGCATAGAGCCAAACATAACATTCTGTCTTCTGGAACATAAACACATTTCCTTTTTCCTTAATGTCTATAAAACTGTTCTTAACTATTCCTATACATTGGTTTTTCCCTTTCCCTAAATGTGTTCTTAAAAGTACATTACTTTCTCTTTGCTCTTCTCTACACATCACCTTAAATTCATTTCACAAGCAAGCACTTATTTTATCAAGTCCATACAATTCCAGGCACCATGGACATACAATGAGAAAGAACAGTTTGCAACCTTAAAAGACTTATAGACTATCAAGGGAGAAAGCCCTACAGGCAGGAACAATACTGTTTTCAAAAAACAAGTTCATCTACATAAACAGAGAAGTGAATCTATGCTACACAGCATTGGTTTTTCAAGATTTTTTGGAGGACAGTATTCTTATTAAATTGCTTTTAATTTCCAAAATAGGATGAAAGACCTAGAACTTCTTTGATCTACCACTATCTTCTTTCCCCTACAAGCCATGTGTTTTTCCCAAAGACTCGTAGGAACATAGTTTGAAAACCACTATATTTCATTCCCACAAATGCCAAGGCAGAGAAATACTCCACCAAGCACAATGAATAACCAAGGTAACAAGGGAATTCAGAAAGAAAATGAAATGTCTCCAGAAAATAAATGTATGGAAGACTGTGATTTAAATGACAAAGAATTTAAGATTGCAGTTCTGAAAAAACTAACAAGATACAAGAAAACTCAGAAATAAAATCAACAAATAAAAGGAGTACTTCACCAAAGAGATTTAAACGATAAAAAAGAACCAAATTCTGTAACAGAATGCAATAAATGAGATGAAGAATGAACTTAGGAAATAGAGCAGACCAGATGGAGGAAAGAATTACAGACACTGAAGATAGAAATCTAGAAATCAGTCAGATGGAAAAAGAATCAAGAGCTAAAAAAAAAAGAAAGAAAGAAAGAACTCTATAAGAAAGATCTGACTCGACTTCCAGTCAAGATGGAGGCATAGATAGACACACTTCACCTCCTTGTGTAACTACAACAAGGATCACAACTAACCTCAAAACAAAAAATACCCAGAAATGCCAGAAAACCAAACTTTATGGAAGTTCAACAACCAAAGACTTAAAGAAGAAATATTTATCCAGATGGGTAGGAGGGGCAGAGACAGGGAGCCGGGGTGGAGAGGATGCAGGGTGGTGGCTGTGAGTCAGCAGCCATGGCGGCCAGCAGAACGGCAATCCGACATTCACGTGTGGTGGATAAAAATCAGGAGGGACACCTTGGGAGCAGGAGATCCCAGCCCCAGGCCAGACTGCGCAGCCCAGGGTTCCAGTGCTGGGAAAATAAAGCCTCATAACTTCTGGCTGTAAAAACCAGCGAGGGTTGGAATGGCAGAAGAAACGGCCAGTCTCTCAGGAGAGTCTGTTTAAAGGGCATGCAAGGCCCTGGCCAGTGTGGCTCAGTGGACTGAGCAGCAGCCTGCAAACCAAAGGGTTGCTGGTTTAATTCCCAGTCAGGACATATGCCTGGGTTGCGGGCTAAGTCCCTGGTTGGGGGCATACAGGAGGCAGCCACACATTTGATGTTTCTCTCCCTCTCTTTCTCCTTCCTTTCCCCTCTCTCTAAAAATAAATAAATAATCTTTTTAAAAAATAAAATGAAGGGCCTGCATGATCCTAGCTCACCCACTCTGGGAACCACCACCAGGGCAATAGTTACAAGGGCGCCAGTCGCATACAGGAAGTGGGTGAAGTGATCGGAAATGGGCTGAGTGCCGAGCTAGCCTCCTACAGTCAGGCAGCCATAATGTCCCCTCTCAGACCCCTCCCCAACACGCAGAGCCACAAAGCAGTGAAGCGGGTTGCCCCACCCTGGCAAATACCCAAGGCTCCACCCCTTAGAATGTAGCAGGTGTGCCACGACAGGGAGTCAAAGCAGCTCTACCTAATACATAGAAACAAAACACAGGGAGGCTGCCAAATTGAGAAGAAAAGAAATGAAAGAACAGAACAAAACCCCAGAAAAAGAACTTAACGAAACAGAGATAGCCAACCTATCAGATGCAGAGTTCAAACCACTGGGGATAAGGATGCTCAGAAAACTCACTGAGTGCGGAGAACCAAGATGGCGGCGTAGGTAGACACACTGCGCCTCCTCGCACAACCAGAACTGACAGAGAATCGAACAGCAAGGGGGTCCAACACCAAGGAAATAAAAAATAAACATTCATCTAGACCAGTAGGAGGGGCGGAGATGGGCACCGGGGTGGAGAGGACTTGCGTGGCTGTGGCAGGACCGAGACTGGCGGAGTGTGGGACGAACAGGGCAGGCAGTCCGAGCACTAGCAGACCCTGCGGCCCCACATTCGCACAGATAAACCCAGAGGGCCGGACTCGGAGTGGCGGAGAGCGGGGCAGGCAGAGTGCGGGTAGCACACCGCAGCCCCACATTCGAACATAGATGAACGGCGGGGAGCGAAGCAGACCTCGCAACCCAGGGCTCCAGCTCGGGGAAATAAAGCCTCAAACCTTTGATTGAAAACGCCTGTGGGGGTTGGGGCAGCAGCAGGAGAGACTCCCAGCCTCACGGGAGAGGTTGTTGGAGAGACCCACAGGGGCCTAGAGTGTGCACAAGCCCACCCACTCGGGAACCAGCACCAGAGGGGCCCAGTTTGATTGTGGGTATTGGAGTGAAAGATTGAAATCCGGAGGAGAGTGAAGCGGGCACCATTGCTCCCACTCGGCCCCTCCCCCACGTACAGCGTCACAGCGCAGCGACCAGCATTACCCCGCCCCGGTGAACACCTAAGGCTCCGCCCCTTAAAGTAACAAACGCGCCAAGACAAAGAAAAAAAAATGGCCCAAATGACAGAACACTTCAAAGCTCCAGAAAAAATACAACTAAGCGACGAAGAGATAGCCAACCTATCGGATGCACAGTTCAAAGCACTGGTTATCAATATGCTCACAGAATTGGTTGAATCTGTTCGAAAAGTAGATGAAAAAATGAAGCCTATGCTAAGAGAAACAAAGGAAAATGTACAGGGAACCAATAGTGATGCGAAGGAAACTGGGACTCAAATCAATGGTGTGGACCAGAAGGAAGAAAGGAACACAAAACCAGAAAAGAATGAAGAAACAAGAATTCGGAAAAATGAGGAGAGGCTTAGGAACCTCCAGGACATCTTGAAACGTTCCAACATCCGAATTATAGGGGTGCCAGGAGAAGAGGAAGAACAAAAAATGGAAAACTTATTTGAACAAATAATGAAGGAGAACTTCCCTCATCTGGCAAAGGAAACAGACTTCCAGGAAGTCCAGGAAGCTCAGAGAGTCCCAAAGAAGCTGGACCCAAGGAGGAACACACCAAGGCACATCATAATTACATTACCCAAGATTAAATGCAAGGACCTACATCCAAGATTACTGTATCCAGCAAAGCTATCATTTAGAATGGAAGGGAAGATAAAGTGCTTCTCAGATAAGGTCAAGTTAAAGAAGTTCATCATCACCAAGCCCTTATTATATGAAATGTTAAAGGGAGTTACCTAAGAAAAAGAAGATAAAAAATAGGAACAGTAAAAATGACAGCAAACTCACAGTTATTAACGACCACACCTAAAACCAAAACAAAAGAAAACTAAGCAAACAACTAGAACAGAAACAGAACCACAGAAATGGAGATCACATGGAGGGTTCTCAATAGGGGAGTGGGAGGGGGAGAGGGGGGAAAGATACAGAGAATAAGTAGCATAAATGGTAGGTAGAAAATAGACAGGGGGAGGGTAAGAATAGTGTAGGAAATGTAGAAGCCAAAGAACTTATAAGTATGACCCATGGACATGAACTATAGGGGGGGAATGTGGGAGGGAGGGGGTGGGCAGGATGGAGTGGAGTTGGGGGGGGAATGGGACAACTGTAATAGCATAATCAATAAATATATTTAAAAAAAACTCACTGAGTATGGCAAATGCATAAGAGAAGAAATGAAGGCTACACTAAGTGAAATAAAGAAAAATCTACAAGGAACCAATAGTGAAGAGAAGGAAGCTGGGGTTCAAATCAACGATTTGGAACATAAGGAAGAAATAAACATTCAACCAGAAGAGAATGAAGAAACAAGAATTCAAAAAAATAAAACAAAATAAAGAGAGTAAAGAAGACACTAGGACATCTCCAAAAGAGCCAACATCCAAATCATAGGTATGTCAGGAGGAGAAGAGGAAGAGCAAGAAACTAAAAAGTTATTTGAAAAAATAATGAAAGAAAACTTCCCTAATTTGGCAAAAAAAATAGATATACAAGCCCAGGACGCACAGAGTCCCAAACAAGATGGACACAAAGATGACCACACCAAGAGACATTGTAATTAAAATGACAAAGATTAAAGATAAAGAATTTTTTTTAAGATTTTATTTTTTATTTATTTATTTTGAGAGACAGGGGAAGGGAGGGAGAAAGAGAGGGAGAGAAACATCAATGTGTGGTTGCCTCTCGAGCACCCCCACTAGGGACCTGTCCCACAACCCAGGCATGTGCCCTGACTGGGAATCAAACCAGTGACACTTTAGTTCTCAGGCTAGCACTCAGTCCACTGAGCCACACTAGCCAGGGCTAAAGAAAGAATATTAAAAGCAGAAAGAAGAAAGCAGAGAGTTACCTACAAAGGAGTTCCCATAAGACTGTCAGCTGATTTCTCAAAAGAAACTTTGCAGGCTAGAATACTTATTAGCAAGAAGTATTCAAAGTGATGAAAAGCAATGACCTACACATCCAAGATTATTCTATCCAGAAAAGTTATCATTTAGAATGGAAGGGCAGATAAAGTGCTTCCCAGGCAAAGTAAGCTAAAGGAGTTCATCATCACCAAGCCCTTATTACATGAAATGATAAAGGGACTTATTTAAGAAAAAGTAGATCAAAACTATGAACATTAAAATGACAACAAACTCACAACTATCAACAACTGAATCTATAAAACAAAAACAAAAATAAACTAAGCAAACAACTAGAACAGAAATAGAATCAGAAATAGAGATCGTTTGGAGGTTTATCAGCTGGGAGGGGGGGTGGGGGGATAGGGGAAAAGGTACAGGGATTAAGAAGCATAATTGGTAGGAACAAAATAGACAGGAGGAGGTTAAGAATATTACAGGAAATGGAGAAGCCAAAGAATCTATATGCATGACCCACTGACATGAACTAAGGGGGAGGGGGATGCGATTGCTGGAGGAAAGCAGGGTACTGGGCAGAGGGGAAGAAAGGGGAAAAATTGGGACAACTATAATAGCATAATCAATAAAATATACTTTAAAAAACTATCTCACTCATTAAGAAGAGCAATATAAGAATAATGGATATACCAGAGGAGAAGAGAGGGAGAAGGAAGCAGATAGCCTAGTCAAATAAATAATCAGTGAGAACCTCCCAAACCTATGGAAAGGACTGGGTCCTCAAATTCAAGAATCGAACAGAACACCTAATTATCTCAATCCAAAAAGGCCATGCTCTGGCTGGTGTGGCTCAGTGGATTGAGTGCCAGCCTGCAAACCAAAAGGTCGGGGGTTCGATTCCCAGTCAGGGCACATGCCTGGGTTGCAGGTCAGGTCCCCAGTTGGGGGTATACAGGAGGCAGCCACACATTGATGTTTTTCTCCCTCTCTTTCTCCCTCCCCTCCCCTCTCTCTAAAAATAAGTAAATAAAAAAATAATTAACTAAAAAAAAAAAGGCCTTCTCCAAGGCATATTATATTAAAACTGTCAAAAATAACAACAAAGAAAGATTTCCCAAGGCAGGCAGGTAACAGAAGATGGTAACTTATAAAGAAAACCCCTTTAGATTGTATTTTTCAGTAGAATACTAGCCTCAGAAGTTCAGGCAAGCTTATCAAGAATAAATGAGGGTAATTAGATTTTGTCTTACAATACAAATTAGTATCTTTAATAAAATTCTATCATATAATTAACGATACTACCTACAAAGAACATCAATTTCTGAGTATCATTTTTTCTGCCTTGGTTTCTTCCGAAAATAATTTAAGCTAGTGAAATGTCTGAATAAGTTAAAAGTGAAGAAAATAATAAAATAGTCCAAGGATTTCTGACCACGCTACAAATTATGCAAAAATAATTCCACAGAAAATATGCGGAAGCTCATAATCAATTATGCTAAACCATATATCTACATAAGGTCTCATAACAGCAATAAATAACGCTTCTATTAAGATACCAACAGACCCATGCAAAAGTGAGCTACCTCGCCAAGGTGATGACGTGCCATTTCTTTCAGAAGGGGGTGTGCTGGGACTACTGAAATGATGCGAGGTTCCTTGGGTCACGTCATCATTTGTAAAATTCTTTGAATGGCATGTACAACAGCAGGACAATGGTACTTCAGCTTTTTTACTTGAGCTTTCATCTACTGGCTTTCCTAAAAAAATAAAAGAACCTCTAGTTATAATATTTCTAAATTCAAAATAATCAATCTTTCTCTGCAGGTGGGGTAAGCAACCACTGCAACTCGCCCAGGATTGGGAGGTATCCCAGGATGCCAGATTTTCTGTGCTAAAACTGAGAAAGTACCTGGCAAATATGGATAAGCTGGCCCCCCTATCTGCAGCAACAAATTGGGCAGGAGTGAAACACTTATGCCAGAAACACGCAGCGAAGTTATTATACATACATAATTTATTCAAATCTAATCAAAGTATTCATTCCCACATTACACTTCTATTTCAAACAGAAACATTTTTCACGATGTTATTGATTCTGATACATGTATCAAAATGCATTTTAAGGTCAATATTCAAATTAAATAAATCAGGTAACTTTTAATACTTAAATACAGAATTGTAATGTCTGTATTGTATGTCTATGTGTTTAATATAAAAAAAGCTGAATAATTTACTTTGTTTTCTCTAAAGAGTACTGACATTATTTCCTATCTGTACATAAATACTACTAATTCTATTCTCCATAATCTCTCATTAAAATTTTAAGTTATTAACAGATAATCTCATTTTTTCTCAAAGATTAACATCAGTGAGAATCAAAATGGACAACCAAAAGCTTACAAATATTTGCTTTTTATTTTTAATATTTAATAGTCTTATCAGTAGCACAAACATTTCCTTTTAAAAAACATTATACATACACACAAATAAACACATACAAACATACACACACATATACACACATACACATGCACACCCATGGTTAACTTTAAATTCTGCTAACACTTTAGTTCAAAGTAATCTAATTATGTAACTGAAGTGTATTCGATATTGTATTTTAGATTCATTATGTTATTAGTCTTTCATAAAAATACATGTCAGTAAGCATTTGTTAGCAAACAAAATAAAAGTAATGGAAAATAATATGAATTCATAAAAACAATATTATAACAAATGTTCATCTGGCATCCAAACAAGAAGGAAAATCAACTAGAATGTTTTCTTTAGTATATATTCCATGTTTTAATGTAATGAGAAAGGAACAGATAAGCAAGTATATTAAAAGATTTACATACATGTATATGTATTCCTATATGTTATAGCATCATGACAGCCCCATCTCTTATGTCTTTTACATAAAAACTGTAATTATTTTGATAAAAATAACTCTAAGCATTCCGAGATTCTTAGATATACTCTGAACTATCAAATAAAGGACCATATTATGTTCAAAATGGTTTTGGGATTAATTGAACGTATTTTGCTATACTGAAACTCTTCTGGAAGATATATAAACATTATAAAGGGACATCCTAAAAGAGAATACTTAAGTTAGCTGGAATACAGAGAGATCATTCTGAATGAAAAATACGTTATTACATCTCTTCACGTCCTGGTAGGGTCAGCAAGCCACTACTCACCACTAAGAGACTGTTGCCACGCTAAAGCAGAGCAAAGTAAAGCTAAGCTTTTCCCACTTCCTGTAGGGCTTTCCAGCAAACAATGTTGCTTACTGTTTAATCCTCTGACAATCTGTGGATACGAAAACAATAACAAAAATCAATGAACAGTTCACTTCATTAGGGTCTCTCTCCCTCAGAAGTACAAATACAACGACAACGAGAAGTAATGTTGCACTTCAGGGAACATAGCAATAGCCGAAGGGAGAACTAGTATTTAGTTAAACCTAGACTTTATTCCTTTATACCTCTCCCTAAAATTATGTGGAACTTTAAAACATATCAAGCACAAAAGAGATTTTTTAAAAAAGCAATCTGTGCCTTAATTATACAAGCACCATCATTTCTAAAACTAGAGTACATTAAAATCATTGCTGAAAACTTAAGGGGGGATGTTGCTAGTGGGAGTGTAAATTGTTATAACTACTTTGTACAGGAATTAACAATTTCCTGCACAGTTGAAGACACCCAGTAAGTCCAGTCCTATGTATATGCCCAAAACCTTCTCCTCAGAGACACAAAGAAACTTGCGTAAGAACATTTCATAGCAGGCCCTAGCCTGGTACGTCAGTTGATTAGAACATCATTTCAATACACCAAGGTTGCAGGTTTGATCCCCAGTCAGGGCATAGCAATTCACAGGGCTAGATCTTAAAAACAATGTTTAAGAAAAAAAAAAAGTTTTATACTTTACACAGGTGAGGTATAATATCCTATCATTGTGCAAAGTTCAAAAATATGTAAAGTAACACTTCGTTGTTTGTGGATACATACATATATAAGAAATGTATTAAAACACTGCTAGGAAATTCAGGATGCTAGTCATCCTGTTACTTGTAAACAAGGTATAAAGTAAATATGGCAAAATATTAAGATATAACAAAGCTGGAAAGTTGGTTTACTCGTTTGTTTCTTAATTTCCTATATAATTGAAGTATCAAAAAATTACGATGAGAAATAGAGTATTCTACGGGAAAGACACTAAACACTTTGTAGAAAGCAGTAATTCCGTAGAGCAGAAGTTCCAAATGAGCTGAGAACATTGTTCAGAAAGTTCTCCTTTGCCTCCTAACTAACCATGGACACAGACAGTTTAGCACTGATCAGTCTTATTTTTCCAAAGGCTAGATGTTCTTCAGTGAACCCAGCAAACATTTCCAACCCATTAACTACCTGAGAAAACAAATATAGTCACAGACTCGATATACGTTATGAATTATAGGCATATGTATCTTAATAAAGATGTGAAATAACTGCCGAAAACTACTTACAGCATTCATCATAGCAAGCTGTGATGGGTAAGCTTTACAAGGGAAGTTAATCTTCACCCCACCAATTGTATATTCAGACCATACTGAAGACGACATACTTTCTTGTTTACTTCAGACTCCTAACTGCAACACAAATGAAAATCAATAATGAAACAGTGCCATCCAAGGAAAACTAGATCCCCAACACTAGGGCTGAAATCTGGAAATAAAAATTGGAATATATAAAGCAAATGCAAGTAAAAGAATGTGCTAGTCGCACCAATCACAGGGGTTGAAAGCACCTCTGGGAATCTGACAGATCCGGGTGTGTTTCCCTCCTCCGTCAGAGCTGGGGACCTGGAGTGAGGAATCAGAGGTTCTAGATCCGGTTGTGACGACTCAGATGTCACCTTGACCAGGTCTCCTCACTTCTCTAGACTAAGATCCTTTATTTAAAAACTGCTGTAAGGTGGAAAGAACTCCCTGGCACACAGAAGTAGGTGCTCAGTAAATCTTACTGAAAGGCCGGTATGCTACAGTGGAAAGAAGGGGGGCTTTGGAGTAAGGCAACCCAAGTCCGAATTCCACTCTGCAAATCACTTAACCTCTCCCAGGCTGCTTCTTCACCTGTGAAATGGAGACAGTACTGTCTGCCTGATGGGGTTTTTTGCCAATCGGCCAAGCAATGCGTTCAGAGTAAGGGAATGTACAGAACACATCTGACCCAGAGGACGTGACGCACTTTAATCTCTGCATCTTCTAAACCACACTTTCTTAACCTAGGGTCCGCAGACGTCGTGCAGGGACTGTGACCTCTTCACCGTGCGTGCAAAAGTTTCTGTGCACAACTGCATTTTTCTAGAAGAGAAAGTCCACAGATGTCTCATTCCCAGAAACAGCCTACGTAAATAATTGAAAATAGAGGGGGAAATGATACAAAGTTGAATCAACGGAGGGATTATTTGCAATAGTGAAAAGAAAAGGTAAATTCCATCTGGGGATGGAGCTAAAACAGCAATCCCATAAATTATGAAGCCAGTAATAACCTTAACCATGGTTAAAGTGTCCCAAAACAAGTTAATAACCATTATTCTAACCTATTGTCTAGTTCTAATACTTTGTGATTTTATCTCTGAAGCTCCGAAAAGGTGTTCTGGCGGAATCTAACCCCTTATCAGGAACCAACAAATCAGCGCTGGCCACGTGACTCACGTATTACCAAAAATCCACCCACCCCTCGCCCCAATTGAGGCAGCCTCTCTAAATGGGGTAGCTTCCCCCAAATATTGAATCAAGGAAGAAAAACAAAAAAATAAAAATAAATCGATCGCCCCCTGCCGCCAAGAGGTAACGCGGAGACCCGGGCTAAACACAGGCCTTTGCTCCAGGCAGATGAAGACTGGCTCCCTCTGCCCCGGGTTTTCTTCCTCAAGCTTCGCCCCTGCCTCAGCCAGGGGAGATCCCTGAGGCTCTGGTGGTCCCCACAACACCGATGAGCCTGCCAGGCGGCTGGCGAAAGCAGAAAGCGTCCTTGGGTCAGGCTTCGCGTCCTCCCCACGGGAGACAGACTTGCCTGGTCTGAGGCGAACCGAAGCAACGCTGACCCGGCTCCGATTCAGGCAAAGGAAACAGATATCGGCGAGCACGTACACCGGAGCCCTGGCACCGAGGAAAGGCCCCAAGGCTCTCTCTTCGTCTCTGAGCCGCTACTCCCCTGGTCGCGGCCAGGTCGCGGGCTCGCGGCTGCTCTATTTTTTCTCTACTCCAGTTCTCATCAGTATCCTCAACAACTCTTCCCGACGAATTCCCGCCTCCCACC